>NC_135848.1:4182500-5657500 GCF_029677425.1 Wolffia australiana | reverse complement strand
GTCAATGGATCACTTATAAAACTAGAATATAAATCAATTGGATTGAATTTTAAATATAATACCATTCGGGGACTCTTTAGATCAATTCAATGAACTCTTTCTCCTCGGAACATCCACTATTTGTCCTTAGTGTTTCCATACAAACAGCTACAACATCAACCATACTTATCTTATAATTTGGATTACATAGTGCTAATATATCTGTATAATTGTATGTCCATCTCGACTATCCATCAAATATGAACATTTATAATACATGTTTAAAGACTATCGATCACTGTTTTAAGATCTCATCATTCACAATGTCATTGTACATGTTCATGGACTTCATTATAAACATGACAGTAGAATAACAATAAACTAATATTTTATTCAATGAACTTAAATAAAACGTGGTGGTGTGATTTGACTTGATAACCACATAATATCCATCACTTCTCTCTATCTATATCTATAATATCTATTATTTTAATTAGATTTGGCCTTTGTGATGGATATTATATGGCCTTCACGCCAATCACACTTCCATGATTTAGAATATGTATTCATTATTATTCTTATGTGATTTTTATAATGAAGTACTAGAGTAAATGCAATGACTTTGTGAATTATGATGACATCATAATACAAAGGTTATTAGTCTTCAAGTACATATTCCAAATATTTATTTTCATTCGATACGCAAGACTGACATTGAGTTATCCGCATAGAATAGAACTATCTAATCCTACTTATACGATAAGTATAGCTGATATTGTGCCCACTAACGTGGAGGCAACAAGGAGACATGGTGGGTGCTCTTTAGAGAAAGAAATTATTAGAAATATACGTGGCCTAAAAGCTAATGGCACTTCCCACATATCGTTTAATGTTCACTAATTTAATATATTTAATATAATGCATGTATTATGCTTATAATTAAACTCCATGAATGCACAGAATGATAATGTGAATTATGATAATATCATAATACAACAATCACTCGTCTTTAAAAATGTGTTCTAAACATTCCTATTAAAAGAACATTGAAATACCACGATAAAATAAAACCGTCTAGTCTAATTCATCCTTGTGGAGATAGTGATATTATTCCTATCAAAATGAGTATGAATCCCATAATGATATTATACCTATCATCAATCAGGTTGATTCATAACATGGGTGTATAAGTTGTCCCCATACTTGAGACACCAAAGACACCATATAGATGGATGGTCGTGTTTTGACTATGACTTACAAGTCTCTAATCAAGGAACTCCAAACCCTCTGAGCTTGGATGCACCCAAAGTGCACGAAACTAATTATGTGGTCAAGATGTTATTATCAATTTGGTTAAATGAATCCTTAAGTAATTAATCAATATATTATTACTTAACTAATAAGTGATGTAATACGAGAGTGCCTGGATCGTCGGCTCGTATCACAACACAATATAAGGAGAATTCCTAAAGCTCCTGAATGTTATGCATGCATGCATTTTAAAGAAAACTCGTTGATGAGCAATAAGAGACACGGCTGATTAAGTGAACAATCCTGTAAATTCTCGAAAGAACAAGATAATCACGATAGACTCTCAATGACCCTCGAAATCACAAGAATACCTAAGACGAAAGGAGCGTTTTATGGCTCAAGAATTTTCACACTTTTATATCAGGAATCTAGTCTTCTAACTCAAGGAATATCCTACCCCTTGACACAAGTGGCTATCCTATTAGATTCGTATCTTATTTAACTACGACAACAGAAGCGATAGGGGGAGAAACCACTGCAAGAAGTAATAATACTGAAATGTAAAGGGGAAGACGAGGAGGAACTTGGCGGACGTCGAAATTTGCGTATCGTGTTCCGTCAATAATGTTGTGGTTGATCCCATCCGGAGTAATTGAGAAGCTTGACACGGACGCAGGTGCACGGGCAGGGTGCGAACGTGGGACAAGATGCTGGCACGTAGATAGGGCAGGCGAGCGCGGAGATGCCAAGCGGGGGCGCGCAGCAGGGCACAGGCGCAGGGGCAGGACGTGTCGCGCGAGCAGGGTACGAGCGTGTAGGCAGGGTACAGATGCGCGGACAGGGCTCACGTGCATGGACAAGCGGGCGGGGCATGCGGGCACTAGATAGAGGTGCGCGGTAGGGACCTAGTGCGTGGGCAGGGCACGACGCGCGGGTAGGTTGCGGGCGCGCGGACGTGTGCAGGCGCGCTAGCAGTGTGTAGGCGAGCAAACAGGACAGACGGAACATGCCGGCACCAGGCAGGGGTGTGTGGCAAAGTGTGGGCGTGCGGGATGGGCACGTTGCGGCGCACTGGTAGGGTGTGTGTGCGCAGCAGGGCGCGGGTGTGCTGGTGGGCATGAGCGCGTGGCAGTGCTGAGGTGGGGACGGCAGTGACTGCGTGGCTGTGGCGAAGACATCGTTGGCGGCGATGGTGATCTTGATGACAATGAGCGCTGCTTTGGCGGAGGCAGTGGCGGCAGTGTGCGATGACAAAAACCCTCAAGGTATGGCCAGGATGGTCGATTCTTGAAGATCTTGGGCAAGATAACAATCCACGAACCAGATTCTTGAAAGATTTTCAAGAGCAATGGGCGTGGAGAAGTCCAATTGACGGTGAGATGATCCATAGAGTGGTCTAGACGTGGGTGACGTAGACGATGACAAGGATCACGTTCTCCACTCTCTCTATAGGTCTAACTGCTATATACTCTCTCTAAAGACAACAAGAAGAAAAGTTCAAACTTCAAAATTTCAAAATCATACCTCACTTGGGCGTGCCATTCCCTTATATAGGGAGGATGCGTGCCAAGTGGACGACTGACGTAGGACGACTACGGGGTAGGCGAGGAAGGGCAGGATGACAGGATAACGGACTAAGGGTAGGATGGATGTGTGAGGGATAAAACAATCCACAGAAATTCACGATCGGATTCGGATTTAAAACCGATGAAAATCTGGTGGTGCAGCTCCGACCCTTTTCGAGTGCGGGAGTACTGTCTTCCCCCACCGCGACGATGCCTAAGCACCAAAATCAATACCTGAATTCACGTCGCAAGGGAATACTCGAGAAGAGGAGAGAAGAGATAGAATCTCAAACCAAATCTAAATCTGACGGCGGTGGAAACTTCTTGAGAAAACACTGAATGAGGAACACTTCGACACCAAAGAGTTCAGGCGTACCTCGGCACCGTAGTGCGTGGAGAGGTTGCGGGCAATTCGGATCGTGACGAAGTTGGGCGAATCCGGGCGTTGAGCGGCCCACTGGACGAGGACGAGGCTGGACGTTCCGGGTGTTGAACGGCCCTGGTTGAGTGCGGTTGTCGTGGGCGCAGCGTCAAGCATGGGCGAACACCCGTGAGCGCGAAGCGCAGAGCGCATGGGGCAAGCAGAGCAGCGCCCGCGGCTCGACGTGCGGAGTGCGTAGAGTGCCGCAGAGCGCACCCGAGAGCGCGTAGCGCGTGCGGCTCGACGCGCGGACGGCGTCCAGACAGGAGCAGCCGGAATGCGGCCTTGGCCGCCCCTGGCGAAGGCTGCCTGGGCGGCTCGGGCAGCGCGTTAGGGCGCGGGCGCGCGTTAAGCGCGCGGTGGCGCGTTGAAGCGCGCGAGCAGCGCGGCGCGTGAGGGCGGCGCGAGGGCGCGCGCGAGCGGTGCGAGGGCGGCGTGAGCGCGCGAGGCGCGAGGCGGCGCTAGGGGCGCGAGGCGCGCGAGGCGGCGGCGCGCGGCGCGCGAGGGCGGCGCGTGAGGGCGCGCGAGGGCGAGGCGGCGCGGCGCGCGGCGCGCGCGCGTGCAGCCTGGGTGGCAGGCTACCTGGGCAGCCTTGGGCGAGAGAGAGGGGGTGAGAGAGAGAGAGAAAGAGAGAGAGAAAGAGAGATAAAGAGAGAGAATGGAGAGGAGACGGGAGGCCGACGTCGCGAGGCGGCGGCGGCGGTGGCGACGAAGGGTAGGGTTAAGAGGGATAGGGGAGGCTGGGCAGTCCTCCAAGAAGAGTTACCAAAACTCAATTCTTGAAATAATGACTGCCTAAGAGTTTCTTGAAAACAATGGCCTTTATATAGGCCTTGGAGGAAAGAGAAATTGACGAGAAAGTAAAGACAAGAAAATAAAGACGTGCACCATGTCACGCCAAAGGGCAGTTGTGGATCTACCTTTGGCGTCGTGTTAGGACGCGCGTAGAGGCGTGCGCGGGTGGAGACGTGCAAGTTGGCAGTTGTGGCGTGTCGGCTTTAGGGTTGACTTCGGTTGACCGTGCTGGGTTGACTTTGGTTGACTCCGGTTGACTTCGGTTGACTCTCGATGAGATGTTGGCGTCCTCGCCATCAATTCCCCCGGGGAAGAAACCGTCGCGAGACGAAGCCCCCCCTAGACAAGCATTACAACGAAGAAAGAATGATTAACGGATGAGGGCCAACACGTAATGGCTCAGTCCAATTGTCCAATGAAATTAAAAATACAACCAAATAATATGGGAAACTTATGAATGATTTTAAGCCGAATACTTGAAGTCGGGGTTGCTTGGTGTGGTTGGACTCATCCCATGTTGGTGTTGTCGCGATGGTCCCCCATCAATAAGATTAACCCAATAAAGGTTATTGAGCCTTTGAAATTATCAACTAGACCGATACATGGACCTAACAGTGTTATATGCATAAGTTTTCTGGTTGTTAAGGGTTACTTGAAGTTTGGGGACTTTTATTTATTCTTGTTGAGGGTGGGAACTATTATAAAAATTTTGTTTGATAGCATAGATAGAGGGGAGCACCTTCAATTGATACCAACATGAGTTAGTTTGATTTACCCCTCATTCTTCTCTTCCTCTTTCTTTAATGGTACTTCTATAAGAGTCTAGATGGAGAGGCAATCAGGTTTATAGAAACACAATTCGTGGGGATTGAGATCCAGTGCTTTGAAGATCTAAACGGCTAGAAAATACTCCCTTTAGAAACAAAGAAATAGTGGATTTGATCCTTGCCCAGGTTATGTTTTTGGTTTTCACATCTATTTTCAATTCAATATTCTACTCAGCAATCTAGTTCGTATCGTGTTTATTGAAGCCCAAAATTCCCATAGAGTTCACAAAAGTGATCCATAGGAATTTTTTTAATGATATTATACCTAAGTGTCAATCAGTTTGATTCATGCCACAATTGTGTAAGTGATCTCTTGAATTGAGACGCCATAGACATCTTCTCTATGGAAAGCCATGTTTTGATTACGATGTAGCAGTCCCTGATGTTATCTCCCTTCAACATAGTTAACCTATGTAATGATGTCCCGTAGTGCAGATCAGGAATGCAGGATTTTGGTAATCTAATTCATATAGGAGCAGAAGGCATAATGATGTGGAAATAGAGATCCAATTACTGACACCGAAGTAGAGCAGTTACAGATTCAGGATTTGATATGAACCCCTTAACGATTGTAATCAGTATCTAGTATGGAACGTATCCTATCCCTGCCCCTGTTTTTGATATCTTTTTTATAAATGAGACAATGTCTGAATCAGAAAAGCAGCTTTGACCTTGGTTCAAGCCTTTTGATTAGAGTTATCCTGATTTATTCTCTATCAATTTCATATGTGCTAACATCTAGTAACTTTAGTATGTGGCAATTGGTATCAAAGCCATGTTTGGTCCATAAGAGGAAAAAAAACTACTGAATGTGTTCAAGAAATTGGATATCAGGAGAATCACTGTTGAGGAGATGCTACTGGAAGCATCATAAAAATGCCTCAAAGAGCTAGAGAAAAAACTTGAGATGTCATGTCAATGCTACAGGAATACTCATGTGACGTGAATGAAAAATGTGGAAAGGAATCCCAGAGAAAAATACCTACATGAGGTACACTCGATCAGATATTTCGCATCAAATGTCAGTGATCTTGGTCAAAATATATGTTCTCAAGGGAGAAAGAAAGCTAGGTCACAGTGGTCAGAGAGTGGTCAAACCACGACCCTATGGTGTACAAGCTACTGGAAGAGACCTTCGTGTGGGACGTAAACCAATACTTTGAGCTGACCAAAGTGCAAGAGGAATAATTACACCTTGGAACTAATTGTTGGAAGGACACATGAAACTTATAACAATGCCACCTAACTTGAGACTCGGCTAGAATGACATTACGATCGTGGAGGGGTTCAAGGAGGAATTCTTCATGCAATTTTGTCATGAAAGCATCCATTACACTGCATAAGAAAACCTCTACATGTTGAAGCAGATAATGGATTTTCACAAAACTTTGTGAAGGAATTCACATCAATTTTTCTTGATACTGAAGATATGAGAGTGTCCAAAATAATTTTACTTCTTCTTGAAGGGATTACAACCTTGGGCGAAGAAGGAGATCTAGTGAACTGGATCAAATGGTGACGAAGGACGACTAAGGAATGGATGACTGGAGTACGAGGAAGGTTACGGATGGATGGACGACGATAGATGGGTTGGGTATAGGAAGGATAAAACAGCCCACAGAAATACACGGTCGAATTCGGTCTTTAAAATTGATGAAAAGCTGGTGGTGCAGCACCGACCCTTATCGAGGGCGGGAGTATTGTCTTCCCCACCGCGACGATGCCTAAGCACCGAAATCAATACCCGAATTCGCGTCACAAAAAAACACTCGAAGTGAGGGAGGAAGTGGGAAATCCAAACCAAATCTAATTCTGACAGCGGTGGAAACTTCTCGAGAAAATACTGGACGGAGAACACTTTCGACACCAAAGAGTTCAGGCGTACCTTGGCACCGTAGTGCGTGAAGAGGATGCGGGAAATTCTGATCGTGATGAGGCTGGGCGAATTCGGGCGTTGAGAGGCCCACTGAATGATGGATTTTGGACGTTCCGGGCGTTGAGCAGCCCTGGTGGTGAATGAGACGGACGAGTGCAAACACGAGCGAGGCAGGGCAGGAGGCCTGGATGGGCCGTCTGGCGACCTTTGGGCAACCCTGGGCGAGCAGCCTAGGGTAGCTCTTGGGCGGCCTTGGGCAAGCGGCTTGGGGCGGCTTGGGTAGCCTTTGGGCGGCCCTAAGTGGGCAGCCTGCGGGTGGCCTTGGGCGGCCCTGGGCAGGCGGCCTAGGGTGGCCTGGGCAGCCTTTGGGTGGCCCCAAGTGGGCAGCCTAGGGGCAGCCCTTGGGCGGCCTGGCAGGGGCGGTCTGGGCGGCCCTTGGGTGGTCCCTTGATGGGTAATCTGGGCAGCCCTTCGGTGGCCCTGGGCAGGTGGCCAGGGGCGGCCTGGGCAGCCTTTGGGCGGCCCCAAGTGGGCAGCCTGGGGCAGCCCTTGGGCGGCCTGGCAGGGGTGGCCTGGGCGGCCCTTGGGCAGTCCCTTGATGGGCGGTCTGGGCGGCCCTTGGGCGGCCGAGGGCAGGCGGCTTGGGATAGCCTAGGGGCGGCCTTGGCAGCCCTGGTCGGGTGGCCTGGGCGGCCCTTGGGTGGCCCAAGCGGGCAGCCTGGGGGACGGCCTTGGGTGGCCCTAGTAGGGGCGGTCCGGGGTGGTCCTTGGGCGGCTTTGAGCGGGCAGCCTGGGCAGCCCTGGCAGGGGCGGCCTGAGCGGCCCTTGGATGGCCCCTTTAGGGGCAGTCTGGGTGGCCCTAGGTCGACCCTGGGGCGGCTCTTGGCGGACAGCCTGGGCGGCCTAGGAGCGGCCCTAGGTGGGCAACCTGGGACAAGAAGAGGGGGGGAGGGGGGGGAGGAAGAGAGAGAAGAGAGAAGGGAAGGAGGAGGAAGAATGTAGAGGAGGGGAAGGATGAGGGGTGGAAGGCCGACGGCGCGAGGCGGCGGCGGCGGCATCGGCGCTAGGGCTGGAGAGAAAGGGAGGCTTGGGCAGTCCTCCAAGAAGAGTTAAACAAAACTCAATTCTTGAAATATGACTGCCTAACTGTTTCTTGAAACAATGGCCTATCATATACGCCTCGGAGGAAAGAGAAATACAACTTAAAGACGAGAAATTAATGATGAGAAATTAAAGACGAGACGTGCTTCATGTCACGCCAAGGGGCAGTTGTTGATCTGCCGTGGGCGACGTGTCATGATGCGCGAAGGAACGTGCGTGCGTGGAGACGTGCGTAGCGGAGATGGTTGCGGCATGTCCGTAGCGGGATGGTTGACGTGCGTGCGTGGAGACCTGCGTAGCGGAGAAGGTTGCGGCATATCCGTAGCGGGAGTGATGACGTCGGTTGACTGTGGTGGCATATCCGTGGCAGAGATGTTGACTTCGGTTGACCGTGGTGACGCGTCTGATGGTGATGTGTCGGCGTCCTCGCCATCAATTCCCCCGGGGTGCGAAGAACTCGACTCAGTCAAATAAGCAGCAGAAAGCTCCAGTGGGGTCACCAAATCTGGTCGCAGGTGAGCTAGATCCTCCTCCATGATCCACGTGTCGTCCTTTGACGCTTTGCCCTGCCAACGAACAAGAAACTTCCGCACCGTCCCACCTTTGGTGAAGGTGATTACCTCGTCTAGTATTTCTTTGATGATCTCATGCCAATCAGAAGGTAGTGATGGGGGAGTGGACAAGTCAAACTCGCTCACCAGAAAGTCCGAGGGTAGAACAGGGCCTTTAGATGAAGGAGGTGGGGCTTTAAACGCTACTAAATCCGAGATATTGAAAGTGGTGCTTATTCCCCAGGAATCATGGTATGTCGACGGCATAGGCATTTTCCCCTACTCGTTTGAGGATCAGAAACGGCATGGCACTACGAGCATGAAGCTTTGTAGCCTGTTTGGAGGAAAATCTCTCCGGCCTAACCCGGACCATCACCATTTCAACTTCTTTAAATTCGCCAAAACGACGATGCAAATCTGCGTCCTGTTTATATGAGGCATTACTATTTATGATACGTGTATGGATTTCCTCATGCAGACTTCTAATATGATCAGCAAACTCATGACCGTCATCTGAGACTCTAGCATGTGGTAACATAGGTATGAGGTCGGTAGGGGTAACATGCACTATCTCAAATGGACTCAAACCAATGGTACGATTGACTGACGCGTTGTAGGCAAATTCAGCATGTGGAATGACAGAATTCCAAGACTTAGGTTTTCCCCAACCAACGATCGTAATAGGTTACCAAGGCTCCTATTAACGACCTCCGTTTGGCCATCCGTTTGGGGGTGAAAAGCCGTAGAAAACTTGAGCTTTGTTCCCAAGAGATGCCAAAGAGTCTTCCAAAAGTATTTAATGAATCGAACATCTCTGTCCGACACTATACTCTTTGGAAGTCTGTGGAGACGCACAATTTCATTGAAGTAAAGCTGGGCGACATGGGATGCATCCGAAGTTTTAAAGCAAGGAATGAAATGAGCCATTTTCGAAAAACGATCCACAACCACCATGATGGAATCATAGCGTTTGTTTGTCCTTGGAAGCCCTAACACAAAGTCGATGCTCACATCCTCCTAAAGTTTCTGAGGGACCAGTAGTGGGGTATATAGGCGGGTGTTCTGTTTGACCTACTTAGCGAGAGCACATACGCGACATTGGGAAACTATATTAGCTATGTCTAGATTTAGGGATGGCCAAAAGAACCTATGCTCGACCATAGCTATGGTTTTATCTCTCCCAAAATGACCAATAAGGCCTCCGACATGCGTCTCCCACACAAGAAAATCCCTAAGAGAGGACTGAGGGATGCATAGGCGACGGTCAGAAAATAAAAATCCATTCTCTAAGATATAATCTTGGTTTTCAGGATTCGGGTAATTGCCTAAAGTCTGTAGAATGGGAGCAAAGTCCGGGCAATCAGGATATAAGTCCTTCATCCGATCGAATGCAATACCCTCAACTTTCATAACATTCAGTAAGTGGACTCGTCTACTCAAGGCATCAGTGACCCTATTTTTGACACCTTTCTTATGTTTGAGCACGAAGGTATAAGATTGGATATATTCGACCCATCTAACATGTCTGGGGTTAAGTTTCTGTTGGGAGTGGATGTATTTTAAAGCTTCATGATCAGAATAGAAAACAAACTCCTTAGACAATAAGTAATGACGCCAAGGATGTAAGGACTGAATGATGGCATAGAATTCCTTATCATAGGTGGAGTACTTAAGTTTGGCATCGTTAAGTTTCTCACTGAAGAATGCGATGGGGGTGATTCTCTTGGCTCAATACTCCACCAATCCCTAATCCCGACGCGTCACAAGCAACCTCGAATACTTTATCAAAAACCGGTAGTCAGAGGATGGGGGCTTGGGTCATTCTAATCGTGATATCATCGAAGGATTTCTGTGCTGCGGTAGTCCACTCAAAATGGCTTCCTTTAAGACATTCTGTAATTGGGGCCATGATGGTACTAAAATTGGAAATGAATCATCTATATAATGTGGCTAATCCGTGGAAGCTAGGAACATCATGGGCATTCCTGGGAGTTGGCCATTGGATAATTGCAGTAATTTTGGCCGGGTTGACGGATACACCTTGGTCAGAAAGGATAAAACCTAAGAATGAGACGTGACTAAAAAGAAAGGAACATTTTTTTGGGTGAGCATACAACTGCTCGGTTTTCAATACTTCGCAAACTAAACGTAAGTGATGGAGATGATCGGGTGTGGATTTACTATAGATAAGTGATAAGCCGAAAATAGGGGTGAAAATTACGCAAATTTTTTAGCCCTTGTCGTTGTGAATTTTTGGCTTATGCAATAAAATTTATAAAACTCTACTTAATATGTATAGTGATAAGTATGAGTGTCGTCCAAGGGAGGCAAGTAGGCATTTCAATTTGATTTTATTTTTGGTGTTTTAGATCCTAATTAGAGTGAATTTGATCTTCAATGAGGATCAAGTCACCCTAATTAGGTGAGAATTTAGAGAGGGGGGTAGAAGAGATGAGATGAAAAGAAGAAATGTGGGCTCTAGATTGAATTAATTGATCCAATTGGATGGATCAAAGAATTCAATTAGAGAGGTTGGAAGAAATTTTTGATTTAAGTTTGGTTGGTTTTGAGAATTTGCTAAATCAGAAATAAAAAGGGAAATCTTAATCTCCTAAGAATTAAAACTAATTTTTTTAGAGTTTTCTTTTGGAATGCAATTGAATGCCAAGGTAAATCCCTCAATTTCTCCTCTCAATCCTAATCAGGGCTTGTACATGCCGCTCAAGCCAAGCGATTTAGAAGTTCAGATCAGAATAGAGATGAAGAAACAAACAACTTAACCTAATTCATTCAAAATGCATAAAAGTTCAAATACAATCAAGGAAAAGAAGTACCAGATAACTTGATCCAAGCTAGAGCTCCTCCCTGTCTTGGAGCTGTGATAGAGCACCATCCAGAATGAGCTCTCCCTCTCGAAATTCAGCTTTTATACTTAGGTTATAGGGTAAAAATCACCATTTTACCCCCGTTTAGTACTTAATATTTATCTATCAATGTAGGCTAGATCTGAATGATCTAACCATACAGATAGAAAGAGGGGATCAAGACGAACAAATCCATAAAAAAATCATCTCAATCGGACTTCAGGATCAAAAGTTATTAATAAATCAATTTTAAACCAATTTAATCCATTAGATTTAAAATTGATTTATTTATTAGTTTCGTTTTTAAACACGCAATGACGTGTCGCTCTCTCATTGGCTGGCGCATTTTGAATCCTCCTTTTTGCAGAGAAGTCCTTAAAAAGCCTGGAATTGCTTTTGGACGCCGCCCAAAAGTAATTGCGTATATGCCCCTGGCGCACTCTCTCTCCTCCGATTTCTCCTAAAACATTAAAAATATATATTAAAAATTGCAATAAAACCCTGAATGATTTTAAATAGGATCTTTACGCCTGCCGTGGCGACCGAGAGCTGTTTTCAGGGTCTTTTTGCAACGAAACGTTGCAAAAAGGCCCCGAAAAGTCTAGAAATTGCATAAATACATTTTTTCTCCTATAAATATGCCCTTTTTTCATAGAATAAATGCATTTCTTCTTGAAATAAATCCCAGAAAATTCCTAAAAATTCGTAAAAAATTCTAGAAAATTCTAGAAAATTCCCTGATTAATTCCCATGTTGATAAATGTCGAAATAAACTTTTTAATGTGCCATTTTCATCCAAAAATAATTATTTCGAGCTTCAATAAATCCTTAAAAATTCATATAATTAACAGAAAATTAGGGAAAAATCAGAAATTACTTGGAAGCATTATTTTTGTGTAAATATATGATAACAACCCAAATTTAAGCCTTTTAAATGCATAAATCATGCTAATAACATGAAATAAAGACCGAAATTAGGGTGTTATCATATACCCCCCTACTTAGACATTGCTAGTCCCTTAGCAACATCTAAGTACTTTGCTGAATTATCATCTCTTTCATCCTGTAAGTCAGACAACAAGTGTGGGAAGTGTTAAGTGTATCAATCACAAGCCGAACTAAAACACTAAATGACATTTTGAGCTCCGACCTTTTCAGGAATGTGGGGTTTCTTTCTCCTTGGCTTGGATGCCTAAGTGGATGAGAAGGGAGTGTACTTGTTTCTAGGTATAACGCTATACTCCTCAGGTAAACTCTCTCCACTCATGTGCAGCTGGTCTCACATCTCTAGCGAGCAAGATCACTCTCTCCCAGGGTGACGGCCACCTAGTACTTGCCTCTCCATTAGCCTTTTCTCTTTCCTAAGAATGGAAGAAGCCATTTCCTCCTCCTGTTGAGCACAGAATATTGAACACAACGAGAAGAGTATATGATAGAGTTGTGATGGGGGAGAATGAGACTTTGTGAAAGAATTAGGGTGAGCATGAACAATGAGAGATTTATGGTCCAACGGGTGTTGTGCTACCTTGGATAACCTACTCCCAAGATTTTTAGAGGAAGTGAGGGAGATAGAAGAGATGAGACCAATGTGATGATATAGAGAATAAAGACCATCTTGCCCTGAATTGAAAGTCAAAACCAGAAATGGTGCAAGTCAAACCCCTCCTTTCTCTTTTTCTTCTTCTCATTCCTCTTGTCTTTTTTTTCTTTCTTTCTTTTTTTTTCGAACTCTTTTTTTTTTTTTTTGTATATCAAAAAAAGAGGGTAACAACAAATGAAACACCTTCCCTGGCTTTAAGTGGTTTTTAAAAATTTTATTACAACCCCCAGTAGTGTCATAAAAAACACATTGGTCTATGGAGAAGAGATAGAAGAACGAGATTTAGATGATGCAGAGCGAATTATTGACAGAAAAGATACAAAGAGGCAGTATCATAGTGATACCGTGGAAAGTGAGATAGACGTACTTGGGAGATAAGCATATCCTCGGTAGCGGAAGCAAGGTGGTGGAGTCAAGTTGTGATGGATATGGCGTGAAGCGTGTGGAACAATAAGGTGAATGAAGTGGTGGATTCCGTGCATAGGACTCGGAGAATGGCTGCTCACTATTTTGGAATGAAAGTAGGCTAATGGGAGGCAGAAATGCATAAGTGGGATCGGCTATTAGAGTTGATGGAATGGGGCTCTCAGTTCACTCGTCACTCCCCTTTGAAGCATAGAGCTTCTACCCTTGACTTTCCATCATCTAATCACCTACTAGACACCCTCCCCAATTTGAAATTGAATCCACATCGCCCAAAATCACTTGTGTTGCACCTCAACATGTTCTTGATCCGCTCTAGAGCCTAACTTCTCCACACTTGTTCCCAAACCATTGGATGAAAGAAAATTAATTCATGACTGTGCATGCTAAAGATTGTTTAATAAAAAAACAGGTTCAATTCATGTAGAATTCTGTAAAATTAAATGCATGAACCATAGTTTGTCACCTAAAAATGAACTATCTCCCCCCCATTAAAACCTGCATTGTCCTCAATGCAAAGCTACTAAAATCATGAAGAATAAAATTGAGGTTAGAGGGGCAAACAGTGATATGGAGGATATGGGGCCCTTTAGCATTGTGAACAAGAGATCCGGGCGATAACTCGGATTTGCTGAATTACATACTCCGCAACCTGGTCAAAGTTACCACAAGAGATGCAACAAAAGTGAGGAGCTATAATAGTAAAAGAAAATAATGCAAAGAAAAATGAATCCTAAAACGTAATGAAAAGAAAATAAATCTTATTGATGCTCTTAAGTAGAGGGTGATGTCGCCTTCTAAAGAAATGTCTTCATTAGGTGCGGCTCGTGTTCAAGGAAGGGTTTCAAACGCTGCCCATTGACCTTGAATTCAGCTCCATGTGTTGGATCTCGAACGAGAACAGACCCATTGTCGAAATGTTGACATACTACATAAGGTCCATCCCATCTTGATTTAAGCTTTCCTGGAAACAGTTTAAGTCGGGAATTATATAACCATACTTTTGGCCATGGGCAAAAACCTTCCTGTGTATGTGTTGATCATGGAATGCTTTCATCTTGGCTTTGTAGATGCGTGAATTTTCGTATGCTTCGTTACGCAACTCCTCCAACTCATGCAGTTGCAATAAGCGATGGTCACCTGCATCATCTAACGATCGTTAAGTTTCTTGATAGCCCATAAAGCACGATGTTCGATTTCTAAAGGGAGATGACAAGCTTTTCCAAACACCAACCTGAATGGCGACATTCCTAACGGGGTTTTATATGCCGTCCGATATGCCCATAACGCATCCGGCAATTTGCTCGACCAATCCTTTCCATTAGGGTTAATAATTTTCTTCAAGATTTTTTTTATTTCTCTATTGGAGACTTCCACTTGGCCATTGGCTTGAGGATGATACGAGTGGTAAGCCGATGATGAACTCCATATCGTTTAACAACTCTTTAAAGACTTTGTTATTGAAATGAGTTCCACCATCGCTAATAATGGCTCGTGGGCATCCAAACCGAGAAAATATTATCCTTGACAAATTTAACAACTTCTTTATGATCATTTTTCGTGTTGGTATGGCTTCTACCCACTTAGAGACATAATCTACACCTACCAAAATATATTCATAGCCCAAAGAAGGAGGAAAGGGTCCCATGAAATCAATGCCCCAAAGATCAAACAACTCAACTTCAAGGATAGGGTTTAAAGGCATAGCGGCATTGCGACTTACATTGACCACCGCTTGACATCGAATGCATCTCTTGCAGAATTCATATGCATCCCGATGAAGATGAGGCCAATAAAATCCACATTGTAGGACCTTATGTGCCGTTATCTTGGAGGCGTAGTGTCCTCCGCATAAGGATGAGTGACATGATTCCAAGACTCTCCATTGTTCATCCTCGGGTATACATCTCCTAAAAATTTGATCGACGCCTAATCTAAATAATTCAGGCTCATCCCAATAGTAATACTTGATATCCTTAAAAAACTTTTTTCTATCATCATAATCCCAACCTTGAGGCAATTGCCCGATTACTAAGTAGTTTACTATATGAGCATACCAAGGCAATTTCCGTGTAGAAATTTGTAAAATATGCTCATCAGGAAAAGAATCTGTGATGGGAGTTAGGGCTGGCAATGATAGGCGGGAGAGGTGATCAGCCGCACCATTATCCACTCCCCGCCTGTCTTTAATTTCAATATCGAATTCTTGCATAAGTAGGATCCATCTCATTAATCTAGGTTTTGTCTCTTTCTTACTTAACAAATGTCTAAGTGCAGCATGATCTGAAAAGATTATAATCTTACTCCCTATTAGGTAAGATCGAAATTTATCCAAAGCAAAGACGATTGCAAGTAATTCCTTCTCTGTGGTAGAGTAATTTACCTGAGCGGCGTCGAGAGTCTTACTTGCATAATAAATAGTTGTCGGTTTCTTGTCTTTGCGTTGTCCCAACACAGCTCCCACTGCATAATCTGAAGCATCACAAAAAATCTCAAAGGGTTCACTCCAATTTGGAGCTTGTAAGATGGGAGCCGTAACTAATGCTTCTTTAATCAAATTAAAAGCCAAATTGCATTCATCATTCAAAATAAGTTCTTTGTCTTTAGATAGAAGCAAAGTGAGAGGTTTAGCCACTTTGGCAAAATCTTTAATAAAACGACGATAAAAGCCAGCATGGCCCAAAAAACCCCTAAGTTGCTTTAGGGTCGATGGAAGTGGAAGCTCCTTGATGATCTCGATCTTTGCCTTGTCCACAGCCAGCCCCTCCTTGCTGATATGATGACCTAAGACGATCCCCCTGTCCACCATAAAATGGGATTTCTCCCAACTGAGCACTAACTTGTTTTCTTCGCAAATCTGTAACACTTTATCCAAGTTAGACAAACAAGACCCAAAAGATTCACCAAACACGGAAAAGTCATCCATGAAAACTTCAAGACATGTACCAATTAAATCAAAAACATTGCACTCATACACCTTTGAAAGGTTGCTGGTGCATTACAAAGTCCAAATGGCATTTTTCTAAAAGCAAATGTTCCTAAAGGACATGTGAACGTAGTTTTATCTTGGTCACTTTCATGAATGCTAATTTGATTATATCCTGAGTACCCATCCAAAAACAATAAAACTCTGTCCAGCTAATTTTTCAAGTATTTGATCAATGAAAGGTAGAGGATAATGGTCTTTTTGTTGCTAGATTTAACTTTCGGTAATCTATGCATACTCGCCAACTCGATGCTACCCTCGTGGATCTCTTCTCCATCCTGATTCTTTTGGACAGTAATCCCTGTTTTTAGGTACCACATGAATTGGACTCACCCACTTACTATCTGAAATTGGGTAAATGAATCCTGCTTTCAGCCATTTGGTAATCTCCTTCGACACCACATCGTAAAGATAAGGATTTAATCTACGTTGATGCTGAACTGATGGTTTGGATCCTTCCTCGATAAAAATTCTATGCTGACAGATATCAGGACTAATTCCCTTGATGTCGTCTATGGTCCATCCAATAGCGCTCTTATGCTGTCGTAAGACATCTAATAGGTTAACTTCCTGCTCTAAAGTGAGGGTTGAAGAGATAATTACTGGATCTGTCTTTCTTGGACCTAAAAAAACATATTTAAGGTGAGAAGGAAGAGGTTTCAATTCTAATTCTTCAGTGGGCGAGATCTGTAGTTATTCATGTTTTCACCCTTCATTTCACCATGGTCGTCCTTCTCCCCTCATAGGCACTCTCATTCACCGCCATCACCTCATAGATTACTTTCCCTATAACATGGCATTCATCATTTTCATCATCTAGGAACATGTATAAATGTCTTCCTGGCTACTATTGGGATACTTCATCAATTGAGAGATTGGTAACTCAACCTCTTCTTTTCCCATGCGCAATTTGATTTTTCCTGCATTCCAATCTGTGTTCACTCTTGCGGTAGCTAGGAATGGCCGTCCTAAAATAATCGGTGCATGACTAATTTTTCCTGAAATTTTTACATCCACTACTATAAAATCGACAGGAAATGAACACTTTTCTACTTTCATCACCACATCTACCAACTGTCCACACGGTCTTCTAATTGATCCGTCCGCTAACTGCAATTCTAAATTTACAGGTTGTAATTCACCAAATTTAAAAGTCTCAAGTAGGGCCTTAGGCATGATATTCACACTTTCTCCTGAATCAAGTAAAGCTTTGGTGAATACTTCCCCCCTAATTTCGCATTTGATCACTGGTGCTCCCGGATCCTTGCGCTTTTGAGGTAATTCATGCAGAAAAATTGAACTAATATTCTCAGAAAGTTGAATCCTCTTTTGCTTCCTAGGAGGTGTACACAGGTTTTTCACAAATTTGGAATAATCAGGGATGTACTGGATCGCATCTAAAACAGGAATTTCGACCGTAGCCTCTTTCAAATACTCAAGAAGTGGGCTGTCTTTCGATTTTTCTTTCTTCGCTTAAGGCACTAGGAAAGGGATAGGTGGGCAATATGTTTTGGGGTTGGGTTCCTTTTCCAGATTTTCCTCTACCCCTTCATCCTCATCCTTTTCTACTTCCTCTAACTTATCCTCCACTTCATTTCGTTTCTCTATAGCTGCAAATGGATTAGCCAACTCTTTCCCACTCCTAAGTTTTGATATAGCACTCAGCTCTCCTATTTCTTGTTGTTCAGTCAATGCATGCATGTCATGAATATGCTCATTAACTACACTACACATGTCATCAACATAAAGTAAATTGCTAGGATTAATACAGGCCTGAGTAGGGAGTTTACCTGATTTGGCACCCATCTTCATAGGGTCTTCACACGTACCTTGCGGTGCTCCCCCGTGCGCAAATTGTTGACCGCTGTGAAGGCAGATCTCCGCCTTGAGCTTCTCCATCTCCCTCCGATGCCTCTCCTCCATTTCTTCAAAAAGCTTGAGCATCCTCTTCTTGTCTTCTTGCAGCTCCTCGATAACCTTGGTGAGAGTCGCATTAGTGGGATCTGAAAAATTTCGGTAAGGTTGATAATGTTGTTGGTGTTGGGGATTGTTCGCCTTGGATTGGAACTGTTGTTGGGGTGGTCGGTTGTTGTTGTTCCATCCCTGTCCTCCTAAGTTTCCTCTAGTTCCCCATTGGACATTGCTCCCTTCTTGCCTGCCTATAGCATTCACTTCTGATATCATAGGGCATTCTTCTCCGGTGTGGCTATCACTTGAGCACATTTCACATCGATTTATTTGGTTGGGTGCTCTTCCGCTATTCTGACCTTGCCATAGTGAGATTATTTTTTCATTCATCTTTTCCATGGCTTTTCCCATCATTACACCTATCTGTTTTTCAATTCTATCCATAGTAATCTGGGGTTCAACCTCTAACATCCAACAGTCCACCTTTCCGAGGTAACCTAACATGATCGGAGGCATCTTGGTGATAGGCTAAATTATCGGACATTTTTGTAGTAGTGCCATAGCTTCATCTTCATACATGTCAGCTATTGCTCCTCCACTCGAGATATCAACTCTGCCTCTCTCCACATCATTTAAGCCTTCATAGAAAATTTGCACTAACTCCCATTTTTGAATGCCATTGTGGGGGCACTTCCTAATGAGCCCCATCAATCTCTCCCATGCTTCGCTAAATGTATCATTTCCCTGCTGAAAATTTCTAATTTCTCTTCTGAAAGAATTTGTCCTAGCCACTGTATAATATCTTTTAAGAAGCTCTTCTCCATATCATTCCATGATTCAAAATTTGTTCCCAATGTTCTAAACCAATCCTTGGCTCTATCCTTAAGGGCATGAGGAATAGTTTCATTCTCACAACTTCCTTTGAAATTCTGGGGTAAGTGCAACTATCACATGCTTCATAAAATTTTCTAAGAAGTCATAGGGCTCTTCGTTTGCCTTCCCCAAAAGGACGGTAATAGCTGAAATTGGTGTGGATCGATTCTAAACATCACATCTTCTCCAATCGGGCAGATATCCTGGTTAAGATGGGGTTTCTGCTGGTGTGGAATACTCTCTAATCCTCCTCCGTCCATCGTTAACTACCTCAGGGTTTCCTATTCCATTACCTATTGGGTCCATTAGTGGTCTAATCAATATCTCCTCTACAAATGTGGGTTCGGTGAAAGACGACTCGGGTGTGGTGGAATCTACTACAGGGGGATTTCTATCACTGCTCCCTGATTCAAATCCAGACCGAAGCTTCATACAAAACCACTAATTCAAACACAACACTCGTTAGTCGTTAAAAACCAAATACCGTCTTAAATCAAAATCAATAATAAGGAGACTTAACAAACTCGTGAGCAACAATTAACCACTGTGTTTACAAATAAAAATATGTTGAATTCCTAAGTGTTGCCTCCCCGGCAACGGCGCCAATTGATAAGCCGAAAATAGGGGTGAAAATTACGCAAATTTTTTAGCCCTTGTCGTTGTGAATTTTTGGCTTATGCAATAAAATTTATAAAACTCTACTTAATATGTATAGTGATAAGTATGAGTGTCGTCCAAGGGAGGCAAGTAGGCATTTCAATTTGATTTTATTTTTGGTGTTTTAGATCCTAATTAGAGTGAATTTGATCTTCAATGAGGATCAAGTCACCCTAATTAGGTGAGAATTTAGAGAGGGGGGTAGAAGAGATGAGATGAAAAGAAGAAATGTGGGCTCTAGATTGAATTAATTGATCCAATTGGATGGATCAAAGAATTCAATTAGAGAGGTTGGAAGAAATTTTTGATTTAAGTTTGGTTGGTTTTGAGAATTTGCTAAATCAGAAATAAAAAGGGAAATCTTAATCTCCTAAGAATTAAAACTAATTTTTTTAGAGTTTTCTTTTGGAATGCAATTGAATGCCAAGGTAAATCCCTCAATTTCTCCTCTCAATCCTAATCAGGGCTTGTACATGCCGCTCAAGCCAAGCGATTTAGAAGTTCAGATCAGAATAGAGATGAAGAAACAAACAACTTAACCTAATTCATTCAAAATGCATAAAAGTTCAAATACAATCAAGGAAAAGAAGTACCAGATAACTTGATCCAAGCTAGAGCTCCTCCCTGTCTTGCAGCTGTGATAGAGCACCATCCAGAATGAGCTCTCCCTCTCGAAATTCAGCTTTTATACTTAGGTTATAGGGTAAAAATCACCATTTTACCCCCGTTTAGTACTTAATATTTATCTATCAATGTAGGCTAGATCTGAATGATCTAACCATACAGATAGAAAGAGGCGATCAAGACGAACAAATCCATTACAAAATCGTCTCAATCGGACTTCAGGCTCAACAGTTATTAATCAATCAATTTTAAACCAATTTAATCCATTAGATTTAAAATTGATTTATTTATTAGTTCGTTTTAAACACGCAATGACGTGTCGCTCTCTCATTGGCTGGCGCATTTTGAATCCTCCTTTTGCAGAGAAGTCCTTAAAAGCCTGGAATTGCTTTTGGGCCGCCCAAAAGTAATTGCGTATATGCCCCTAGCACACTCTCTCTCCTCCGATTTCTCCTAAAACATTAAAAATATATATTAAAAATTGCAATAAAACCCTGAATGATTTTAAATAGGATCTTTACGCCTGCCGTGGCGACCGAGAGCTGTTTTTAGGGTCTTTTGCAACGAAATGTTGCAAAAAGGCCCCAAAAAGTCTAGAAATTGCATAAATACATTTTTTCTCCTATAAATATGCCCTTTTTTCATAGAATAAATGCATTTCTTCTTGAAATAAATCCCAGAAAATTCCTAAAAATTCGTAAAAAATTCTAGAAAATTCTAGAAAATTCCCTGATTAATTCCCATGTTGATAAATGTCGAAATAAACTTTTTAATGTGCCATTTTCATCCAAAAATAATTATTTCGAGCTTCAATAAATCCTTAAAAATTCATATAATTAACAGAAAATTAGGGAAAAATCAGAAATTACTTGGAAGCATTATTTTTGTGTAAATATATGATAACAACCCAAATTTAAGCCTTTTAAATGCATAAATCATGCTAATAACATGAAATAAAGACCGAAATTAGGGTGTTATCAATAAGGATATCGTCAAAGTAAACGACAACAAAATTCCCAATTAATGGTCTAAGTATATGATTCATCAAACGCTGGAAGGTGCTAGGCGTGTTCGATAAACCAAAGGGCATGACTTTCCATTCATATAATCCGTCCTTGATCTTAAAAGCAGTTTTCCATTCGTCTCCTGGATGGATACAAACTTGGTGATAACCGCTTTTAAGGTAAATTTTGGAGAAGATTTTAGAACCTGCTATCATATCAAACATGTCGTCGATGCGGGGAATAGGAAACCTATACTTGACCGTAATCTTATTTATAGCTCTACTGTCGATGCACATGTGCCAACTCCCATCCTTTTTGGGGGCCAGCAGTGCGGGTACGGCGCACGGGCTAAGGCTCTCTTGGATGAACCCCTTGTCCAAGAGTTCTTGGACTTGACGCTGTAACTCCTTGTACTGCGTGGGATCCATCCGATAATGAGGGAGGTTGGGTAAGGATGAACCCGGAATGAGATTGATGGCGTGCTGGATGTATCGCATCGGAGGTAGGTCGTCGGGTAAGTCGTTAGGGAAGATGCTTGCAAATTCTTCGAGTAGCTGAGAAACCTCAGGGGGTGGAGCGGAGGAATCCTCGGAGGAGTGATCAGGAATCATAGCTAAACACATAGTCATTTCACTATCTAACTCCTTTTGAAATTGTTGACCGCTAAGGATACACAAGCCTAAGGATGGAGATTTCGGCGAAGGCTTTTGTGGACTTTGGGTATAAGGATGCCACTTGATTTTCTTTCCCTGGTGGATGAATGAACATGTGTTGCTTCTACCGAAAAGGTGTACATCATTATCATACAGCCAAGGGCGGCCGAGGATAACGCTGCCCACCTTCATGGGTAGCACATCGCACAATACGTCTTCCTCGTATGATTGAACTTTCAAAGGAAGACGACATTGATTCTTTACGGGAATCGAAGTAGCATCAATCTAGGATACAAAATACGGGTTAGGATGGTCGATTAAAGGCAATCCCAAGCGTGATGTCATGACATCGGATACTGCTGTCTACAATCATTTTGCACATATTGTCACGAATCTTGAAATATGTATAGAATGTGGAAGTCCTCAAAGCAGAAGTATCAGTCGAAGGCTGGGTAAGGGTGCATCGGATGACTCCCCTAACAGACATAGATGGATCCTGACGAGGAAGGGTTGGTGGGCAGTCGGTGACATCGATGAAGCCCACTAAATCTTCCTCGTGCACGAATTCGTCTTCGACGTAGCTATCTTTTATGTACTCTTCCTCGTCGATGGGCTGATCGTCTATGATAGGAGTGTTATCGGAGGACTCTTGACCTATATGTAGGGCTCATGATGGACATTGGGAAGCTCGATGACCACGACCCTGGCATTTAAAACAGGTCAAGCCGGAGGGACCGATATGTGTGGGGTTGGATTGAGGATGAGGGCTCTAGCTGTGGAATCAAGGGAAGATGATGTACGAGCATTTGGCATAGTAGAGGATGGTGTCGGAGCTGGTGGACGATGCTCGGTCGGAGTGCGAGTGGAAGTAGGAACTGATGGTGGTGGTGCCGGAAGGGCTAAGGCGGATTGCGCTGGGCCACACGATTGGAATAAGAGGGATTAGATAAGTGCGACCAATCAGTGAGAATAGGGCGATTGTACACAGGAGTATGTTATAAATTCTGACATAGTTCTAGGTCTTCAACAATCTGATAGGCTTGCTCTAGGGTGGCGGCTTTGCGGACTAGCAGTTCCGTCTCTAGATAAGGGATAAGACCAGTCCTAAAACAAGAAATAACGACTCGAGGATTCTCTTCAACTCGACACCTCATGTAGAATTCCTCAAATTGAGTGATATACTCGGAGACGGGGCGTCTACCCTGCTGTAGTTTGTGCCATTGGTCAAGAAGGTTATCTAGATAGGAAAGTGGGACGTATTTCTCACGCAGTTTGTCCTTCATTTGGGGCCAAGTATCTATGGGTGCCTCACGACGGTTATAAATAAAAAATTCAAGATTCTCCCAAAAGATTTTCGCTTGTCCTCCTAATCTCATCTCGGCGTATTGGACTTTTTGCCACTCTAGCATATTGTACCACTTGAAATAACTATTCAATTTGGATTCCCAATCAAGATACTCTTTAGGAGCCCTAGATCCCTCGTAGTATGGAACATCGACTTTGACGCTACGCTGAATTTTCTGCCATTGGGTGTCATGATCCGCACGGCGGTGATCGCGAGGGGGAACCACGTCCTCGTGTGGAAAAGGATCGTTCCTGTCTGGACGATTCCCGTTCCATCCACGATGTCTATCATCAGGTGGATAAGGATCATTCCGTGGGGGATGATTCCTATCACGCTCTGCGATCCTCTCCTCCGGTGGATGGTAATCGTCTCGTGGTAGACAATTTCTATCATGCACCGGGGTTCTATACAGAGGTGGATAGGGATCATTTCGTGGGGGACGATTCCTGTCCTGACCTGGGGTCCTAGGCTCAGGCGGATAGTATCGTCTCGACGATTCCTATCATGGACCGGGGTGCGAATCTCCGGAGGAATAAGATCGTCTCGTTCGGGGCGATTCTGATTTCGGCTTCCGGATCTATTCTCGGGTCGTATAGGATCATCAAGATCATGATGACTCCTATCACGATCCTGAGATCTAGGATCAGGTGGGTAATGTTCTTCGCGATCACGACGGTGTTGATCCACACCTCTATTCTTGAGTTGGTAGATCCGTTCGCTCACCGCATCGATTGAATTGGTTAGACGATTGTCCATATTGGTGATTCGTGTATTTACATCATGAAACCCACTTTGGATAGCGTCTAACACACGATCGATGTCCCCACATGAGGAGGTCGGTGGGACAGATGAGGACAACTCGTGGATGGGGACGGACACCTCATGACCATCTTGGGGTTGGTCTGTCATCAGAGCGGAGACTCATTTGCCTGAACGTAGATGCATGCAATGGGACTGATGAATGAAGACGTCGACGATGGCAGAAACAACTGGGCTGACAGGTTAGGCTCTGATACCAATTTGACGTACGACAACTAAGGAATGGATGACTGGAGTACGAGGAAGGTTACAAATGGATGGACGACGGTGGATAGCTTGGGTATAGGGATAAAACAGCCCACAGAAATACACATGGTTGAATTCGTTCTTTAAAATCGATGAAAAGCTGGTGGTAAAGCTCCGACCCTTATCGAGGGCAAGAGTACTATCATCCCCCACCGTGACGATGCCTAAGCACCAAAATCAATACTCGAATTCGCATCACAAAGAAACACTCGAAGTGAGGGAGGAAGTGGGAAATCCAAACCAAATCTAATTCTGAAGGCGGTGGAAGCTTCTCAAGAAAATACTGGACGGAGAACACTTTTGACACCAAAGAGTTCAGGCGTACCTCGGCACCGTAGTGCGTGAAGAGGATGCGGGAAATTCTGATCGTGATGAGGCTGGGCGAATTCGGGCGTTGAGAGGCCCACTGAATGATGGGTTTTGGACGTTCCGGGCGTTGAGCAGCCCTGGTGGTGAATGAGACGGACAAGTGCAAACACGAGCGAGGCGGGGCAGGAGGCCTGGATGGGCCGTCTGGCGACCTTTGGGCAACCCTGGGCGAGCAGCCTGGGGTAGCTCTTGGGCGGCCTTGGGCAAGCGGCGTGGGGCGGCTTGGGCAGCCTTTGGGCGGCCCTAAGTGGGCAGCCTGCGGGCGGCCTTGGGCGGCCCTGGGCAGGGGGCCTTGGGCAGCCTGGGCAGCGTTTGGGCGGCCCCAAGTGGGCAGCCTGGGGGCAGCCCTTGGGCGGCGTGGCAGCTGTGGCTTGGGCGGCCCTTGGGCGGCCCTTGGGCGGTCCCTTGATGGGCGTTCTAGGCGGCCCTTGGGTGGTCGAGGGCAAGCGGCTTGGGATAGCTTGGGGGCGGCCTTGGCAGCTCTGGTCGGGGCGGCCTTGGCAGCCCTGGTCAAGGCGGACTGGGCGGCCCTTGGGTGGCCCATGCGGGCAGCCTGGGGGTGGCCTTGGGTGGCCCTAGTAGGGGCAGTCCAGGGTGGCCCTTGGGCGGCTCTGAGCGGGCAGCCTGGGCGGCCCTTGGGCGGCCCAGGCAGCGACGGCTTGGGCACCCTTTAGGGGCGGTCTGGGAGGCCCTAGGTCAACCTTGGGGCGGCTCTTGGCGGACAGCTTGGGCGGCCTGGAGGCGGCCTAGGAGCGGCCCTAGGTGGGCAACCTGGAACATGAAGAGGGGGTGGAGGAAGAGAGAGAAGAGAGAAGGGAAGGAAGGGGAAGAAGGTAGAGGAGGGGAAGGATGAAGGGTGGAAGGCCGACGGTGCGAGGCGGCGGCGGCGGCATCGGCGCTAGGGCTGGAGAGAAAGGGAGGCTTGGGCAGTGATGGGGGACCATCACAACGACACCGACTTCGCCATGGGACGCGTTCGACCTCTCCGAGCCGCTCGTGCCGACGCACGCGACCCCGAATTCAAGTACTCTTCGTAAGTCTCTTATTATTTGCTTATTTGGTTATTTGGTTATTTGTGATAAATATTCAGACCGGGCCGTGTGTTAGGCCTCGTCCGTATCGTTCTCTTTCATTACGTGTAAAGAGGAGGGCCACGTCATGCGACGGACCCCTCCTCTCTGTGTGGCCTCTTGGCACCCTCCCCCCCCCCCCCCTATATAAGGGGAAGGCATGCCCAAGAGCATAGAGAGTCTTTTGAAAAAAAACAACAACAGTCTCCATTATCTTATTCCTTCTACGTTAGTTCATGAAATAGCAAGTCCCCTTCTTCTTCCTCTAGCCTGCTGCCCGAGGCTGTTCAACTTCCAAGCCGGGGTCCCTGAGGTCGATCTGCCCCTCCACCTGCCGGATCATCCCGCCGGTCTACAGAGCGTACTCGGCCTGGCCCTCCCCCTGCATGTGAGGACGCCCCATCATCCGTCGGAGCAGCACTCGTCAGCCGAGGAACGCCCTTCGGCTATAGTCGTTGACTGTCGCCGCTCCGCGATTCCGAGCCTGAGCCGTGGCAGTCGCCGCTCCCCACCCGGTCATCAGCTCGACGTGTTCCTGGGATCTCACGGCTCGCCCCTTGGCGCGCGCCTGCTCGACAATCACCGCGCGCGCTCCTTTCCCCGCTGGTGACCCTGCCCCGCTCGCCTCCTCATGGTCAGGTGCCCCGCGGCCGCGCCTTTGCGTAATCCCCTGGGCGAGTGACGCCCCAGGCCCTGCACCGTCTCCCCGGGCGCAACGTGTATCCGCGGTTCCGTCCACCAGAAAACGCCCGCCCTGTGCCGAACAGCTGCCCTTCACGCGCCACAAACGGTGGACTCGCGCGCCGGTCACCCCTGAAGAGAGGACCGCCTGCACTCTCCGTCGGTGACAGATCTTGCCTCAACTGGTCACGACGTTCGATCGGCCACTAGCCTTCTCGGTTTGGAGAGGGCCCTCTCGTCGCGATTGCTGGCTGCTGGTGCATCACACGTCCGTTTTCACCGACCGTGCGTTGTTGACAGAGCGTATTCAGGTTCTTCCCTCATCCCTTCCCGTTTAACAGTATTATTGCTCCCTATAGTGTTGTCTTTCTCTATCGATTTCTCTGCCACATGTTAACGTAATCGTCTGGTTAGGCTAGCCACCTTCATCGAGTGATAGGATTTCTTTGAGATCGACGTTCAGATTATAGTCGTCGAGGGTGAACTCTTGGGGGCAGTAAAGCGCCCCTCACGTCGTGCTCGATCCGGAGATTCTACGGGTCACTTGGAGTCAATCCGGACCTAGCCGCCGTCTTAGAATTTACTAAATCGTCGCCCCACCGTCGGCCCGTCCTCTCCGCTCTTGAGGATTTTAACGCGCATTCATTGGCATATTGGACATCCATTGAACATCTTTGTGGCGTAATACGAGCCATCGATCCCGGCCGTATCGTATTACATCATATTGGTATCAGAGCCGGTTGTGTTAGCGTTTGCTCAACATGGTCGCACGAATATCTGTTTCAACATGGTTGCTCAACATGGTAGCGTTTCTTATTTTCACATTTATTATTCGCCGTTTCATTACTCGTCGCATATTTTAAAATTCACTCGCATACACACAAAAAAAAAGCACGTCATAGCATTCATTTCATCTCGTAGCATCATCTAGATAGGACCCGTAGTTAATTCTAAGGAAGTTGACCATAGAATGGTTCGGACACGGGCCCAGATGCAGAACGCCGACGCGGACGATTTCGGCGCGGATCATGAGTTTGATCCAAACTTAGAGGATCTCCCTCCCGGAGATCCGTTAGATCTACCATATCACGAGGACCCGATAGTCAACGAGGAGGTACCGATACCTCCTCCTCCTCCAGTCCAAGAACCAGTCCCTCGGGTCCCTACTCCTAACGGTGGGATAGCATTACCCCACCAAGCAGCTAGAGCCGAGGACCGTGCGTCCTCCTCCGCGGTCAGCCCTAGGGCACCGCCTAGTGGTCACCGGACCACTAGCTCGTCGGGAGATGTTCCCCAATGCCCGGGCAAAGCTCCTATGCCGAGCAGCCCCGCTCTAGTCTCGGCGTACGTCACTCCAAGACCAACGGCATCACGACACTACGACCAGCCGGTGTACCAACCTCGGCATCACAAGCAGCGGAGCTGGGAGAATCACCAAAGGAGATCGCCGCCACCTGACTGGTATCGCACCCAGTGCTACCCCGAGGAATGAACCTATCGGCGTGATAGAGAACCCTACCCATCGGAGGCGAGACCGCCACCTCATTATGACTATCCCGGTCAGCACCACGGGCCCCCCCCCATGCATACCCATGCCCCGGCGCCGTATACGCCGACCTACGCCGCAGGGCCGAGTGGGCTACCCTATGTTGCCCCTCCTTCGGCCCCTTCGGCCACTTATGGGCCGCCGACCTACTATAGCACGGCACAAGTACCCGTGCCCCAACCTCACGGCGCCCCGCACACACCACCTACCATGGTCCCACAGTACCCCACGGGGTATCCTCCGACACCGCAGCCGACCTATCCGGTAGGCACACAAGGTCAGCCCGCCGTTACCCATACCTATGCTCCCCATCCATATCAAGAGCCAGCGGCCGTACTGGTCCACCAGCGCCGACCGCGGCCTACCCACACCCGGGCTACGCCCCGGAGGCGGCCTACTACCCGCAGCCAGTCCCACCGGCCGCACCCGCCCCGGACTATGTAGGGCAAGTAGGCCCTCGGGAGGTCCCTCGACCTCCACCAGCTCGTCATCCAGATGATGAACGAAGGAGACGACGTGAGGCGCATCGCTCCATGATCCAGAAGAGCGTGCGCATGGAAGTACCCATCTTCGAAGGATCCCGGAACCCAAAGGATTACACGGATTGGGAATACGACTTGGAGAGCTACTTCCAGTGGTATGATATGGACGACGATCTCTGCGTGTCCTACGCCGAAGCTCGTCTCGGAGGGCAAGCCAAGATCTTCTGGAAGAACGAGAAGGAAGCTGCCCGACACCGTGGAGACCCACCCCACACGTAGGACGAGATGTCTTGCAAGCTTAAGGATAAGTACATCCCTAAGCTCTACATGACCCGCTTGCTACTCAAGTGGATGGACCTAAAGCATGGTCGACGACGGGTCAGCGATTACATTGAGGAATTTGAGGAGTATCGTATGAGGTGCAAGTTTGTAGAAAGCCCTCAGATTCAGATTGCTTTGTTCGTCCATGGATTACGGTCAGACTTAGGGGTCAGAGTTCTAGAGCAGAACCCCAGCACCGTGGACCTAGCATACAACATAGTGGAGAGTAACGAATACTCTCATGACGACGCTACCCCAACGACCACCGTCGCGCCCCGGACGAGCAGCACTAGCTCATCCGCAAGTTCTACCTCTAGAGAGACATCTATATGGACACGAGGAGCATTGGCCACACCCCGACCAGCCACTCCGGCCCCCACCCCGGCACCCGCTCCAGCACCACCGACTCCCTCCGCGGTGTCGACCGCTAGGGCACCGGTAGCCGCCCGTGAACCCATGCAGTGCTTCAAGTGCAAGGGGTTCGGACACCGCCGCACGGAGTGCCCCTCGCTCCTACACATGGACATTCACGGGAACCCGGTAGATGCCCCGCCGGGGGACAATCTGGAAGTGGACGAATACCCAGGAGAGTGTCCCGAAGGGGAAGACTACGAGGAGCCCCTCGGATACCTACAGATCACCCCGGTACCCCCGGCCCCGACCCAGCCCGTTGCGACCCTACGCATACAGGAGGGCGCCCCGTCTAGGGACCTTAGCACATGTGCACGTCCCGTCACCACCCCACCAGTGGGGTCGGCCCCCGTGGCCATCGCCATTCCTCAGACGAGCGCACGTTCCCCCGAACCCGCTCCGGTAGCCTCCCCGCATGCCCACACCCCGGCGCCAAAGCTACCCACTCCCGGAGGTGCGGACACGACGTAGCGCACCTCCATCTTTTATCTGTACGTGAAGATCGCCGGACGCACGTACAAGCTCATCGTAGATAGCGGAAGCTATGTCAATGCCATATCCGAAGACACAGCTCGCAAGCTTGGACTCACGTTGGTACCGCACCTAACGCCTTACAACGTGTCTTGGATCGACGCATCCACCCTCCTGGTACGGATGCAGTGCCATGTCCCATTGAAGATGAGCATGTATATCGAGCAGGTGCTCTGTGACGTACTACCAATGAAAATTGGTAGTATCATTCTCGGACGACCATGGCTTTTTGACCATGACGTGCAACTAGCAGGACGAGCGAACACATGTTTGTTTGTTTATGGGGTTAGGCGCCTCATATGGTATCCCTCGACCCGCGCCCATAGCCCCCAGCCAGCACCCACTACCGGACAGGCAGCCCCACCACCGACACCGGTCATCACCAATGGGTGCATATTTAGGCGAGACCTAGAACCCATCGAAGACACACTACCGGTCTGCTTTGCAGTCGCCCTATCACCATCATGGGCACCGGAGGAGACGGAGCCCAAGGACACTGAGGTGTCCCCGATGGTAGCAGAATTCGCAGATGTATTTCTTGCCGAGCTCCCTTGTGAGCTTCCTCCACTGAGGAACATCCAGCATGCGATAGACTTAGTTCCGGGAGCATCTCTCCCAAATCTACCTCACTACCGGATGGACCCTGTCAAGTACGAGGAATTGCACGGGCAGGTGAAGGAGCTGCTCTCCAAAGGATTGATCAGGGAGAGCCTTAGCCCGTGCGCCGTACCGGCCTTACTCGCGCCCAAGAAGGACGGGACTTGGCGCATCTGTTGTGACTCTAGGGCCATCAACAAGATAACGGTGAAATACCGTTTCCCGATCCCTATAGTACAGGACTTGTTTGATGAGATGGTCGGAGCCACTATCTTTTCGAAGATAGACCTTCGGAGTGGATATCACCAGGTCAGGATCCGACCCGGAGACAAATGGAAGATGGCGTTTAAGATCAAGGATGGATTATACGAGTGGACCGTCATGCCATTCGGGCTCTCGAATGCCCCGAGTACTTTTCAGAGGCTCATGAACGAGGTGCTCCGCCCGTTCATAGGGAAGTTCGTCGTCGTATATTTCGACGACATATTAGTTTATAGTGCTACGAGGGACGAGCACCTCCAGCACCTTCGGCTAGTGTGCACTACCCTGCGTCATGAGAAGCTGTACGCTCACCCGAAGAAGTGTAGCTTCTTCGTGTCTGAGGTATCCTTCCTAGAATTCATTTTGTCATCGAAAGGAGTCGCCGCTGACCAAGCCAAGGTGGAGGCGATCACCACTTGGCCGAAACTGAAGAACGTGCATGACGTACGCAGTTTCATAGGACTCGTCACCTTGTACAGGAGATTCGTGCCGGGCTTCAGCGGTGTCACGGCACCCCTCACGGACCTCCTCAAGAAGGAGCACTTCGAGTGGACCCCAGCGACGGATCACGCCTTCGAGCTGGTGAAGAAGCTCATGACGGAGACACCGGTACTCCGGTTACCCGACTTTGCGAAAGTCTTCAAGGTGTCATGCGACGCCTCGGCAGTCGGAATAGGGGGAGTCCTCAGCCAGGAAGGACACCCCATAGAGTATTTGAGCGAGAAGTTGAACTACACGCACCGGCGATACGAAAACTACGACAGGGAATTCTACGCCCTAGTCCAATCATTACGCCATTGGCGTCACTACCTCCTTCCGAAGGAGTTTGTCCTCTTCTCGGACCACAGTGCATTGCGCCATCTCCACGATTAGCGCAAGGTTAGCGATCGTCATGCACGTTGGATCGCGTATTTACAGGATTTTACATTTGTCGTTCGACACAAGAAGGGCAAGGAGAACGTAGTAGCTGATGCCCTAAGTAGGAGACCGTTAGTCCTGAACATGATGAAGTCTCAAGTCTTCGGGTTTGAGCAACTACGCGACGGCTACGTTGACTGTCCCGACTTCGGGCAAATCTTCGCGCAGGTCCGCAAAGGCACAATCCCAAAATCCCGGGATTATTACATCGATGATGGGTACCTCTTCCACGGCAAGAGGCTTTGTATACCCCAGACATCACTCTGAGATTTCCTGGTATGGGAAATGCATGCCGGCGGGTTGAGTGGACACTTCGGCATCAACAAGACTATCCAAGAGATGGAGCATCGGTTCTTCTGGCCATCTCTGAAGCGAGATGTGGGAAAGATCATTTCCCAATGCTCCACGTGCACGAGGGCCAAGATGACGAAGCAGAACACGGGCCTCTATACGCCACTACCGGTCCCCGACAAGCCGTGGGAAGACGTCAGCATCGATTTCGTCTTAGGCCTGCCTAAGACCCTTAGGAATCATGATTCTGTCATGGTTGTCGTCGACCGTTTCTCGAAGATGGCACACTTCGTGCCATGCTCGAAAACATCCGATGCCTCTCGAGTCGCTCGGCTCTTCTTCAATAGCATAGTCAGGCTACATGGCATACCGAAGACCATCGTCTTCGACCGAGACATTAGATTTACTAGTTACTTCTGGAAAACACTTTAGGTCCTCATGGGAACCCAACTGAAGTTTTCCAGAGCCTACCATCCTCAGACGGATGGTCAGACGGAGGTCACCAACCGTAGTTTGGGTAACCTCCTTAGATCACTTGTAGGGGAGAACCTCAAAACGTGGGATCAAGTCCTACCCCGCGCCGAATTTGCATTCAACTATTCAGCGAACCACACAACAGGAAAGGCCCCATTTGAGATAGTGTACAGTCAACTTCCGAGGAAGCCCATTGACCTTATTCCCCTAGATACATGTAGTAAAATTTCTAATGACGCATATGATTTTGCGAACGAACTTAGGAGCATGCATGAGCATATTCATTCACGCATATCATCCCTCAATGAGCAATACAAGGCTGCCGCCGACAAGGGATGAAGGTCCAGTATCTTCTCGGAGGGCGATCTAGTGATGGTTAGATTGAGGCCTTAGAGGCATTCTCCAGGGGTCGCTACGAAGCTTCATGCTCGTAGTGCCGGGCCTTTTCAAGTAGCCCAACAGATCAACGACAATGCATATGTCGTGAGCATTCCTCCTAGTTGGGGAATTAGTTTAACCTTCAACGTCTGTGATTTGGTCCGATATCATTCCTTGCCACCCATCGAAGAGCCTCACAGCCACTCGAAGATTGATAGTGAAGTGAGAGAGAGCACACAGATTCCATTTCCACTACCTACCCGTATGCGGCAAGAAAAGATAGAAACAGTACTGCAGGAAGTAATTAACGCTGTAGCGGACCGAGTGGAGCGCACATTCCTGGTGCACTGGTAGGGGCGTCCGACATTGGACGACACGTGGATCACAGAAGAAGACCTACGATGACATCGACCCGACCTGCTCCAGCCCATCAACGACATCGTGGAGACTAGCTCGTCGGAGTTGAGCTCTTCCCGCCCCAGGAGGATGATGGGGGACCATCGCGACGACACCGACTTCGCCACGGGACGCGTTCGACCTCTCCAAGCTGCTCGTGCTGACGCACGCGACCACGAATTCAAGTACTCTTCGTAAGTCTCTTATTATTTGCTTATTTGGTTATTTGGTTATTTGTGATAAATATTCAGACCAGGTCGTGTGTTAGGCCTCGTCCGTATCATTCTCTTTCATTATGTGTAAAGAGGAGGGCCATGTCATGCGACAGACCCCTCCTCTCTGTGTGGCCTCTTGGCACCCTTCCCCCCCCCCCCACCTTATATAAGGGGAAGGCATGCCCAAGAGCATAGAGAGTCTTTTGAAAAAAAAAACAACAACAGTCTCCATTATCTTATTCCTTCTAGCCTGCTGCCAGAGGCTGTTCAACTTCCAAGCCGGGGTCCCTGAGGTCGATCTGCCCCTCGACCTGCCGGATCATCCCGCCAGTCTACGGAGCGTACTCGGCCTAGCCCTCCCCCTGCGTGTGAGGATGCCCCACCGTCCGTCGGAGCAACACCCGTCAGCCGAGGAACGCCCTCCGGCCATAGTCGTTGACTGTCGCCGCTCCGCGATTCCCAGCTTGAGCCGCGACAGTCGCCGCTCCCCGCCTGGTCATCAGCTCGATGTGTTCCTGGGATCTCACGGCTCGCCCCTTGGCGCACGCCTGCTCGGCAATCGCCGCACACGCTCCTTTCCCCGCCGTTGACCCTGCCCCGCTCGCCTCCTCGTGGTCAGGTGCCCCGCGGCCGTGCCTCTGCCTAATCCCCTGGGCGAGTGACGCCCCAGGCCCTGCACCATCTCCCCGGGGCGCAACGTGTCTCTGCGGTTCCGTCCACCAGAAAGCGCCCGCCCTGTGCCGAACAGCTGCCCTTCATGCGCCACAAACAGTGGACTCGCGCGCCGGTCACCCTTGAAGAGAGGACTGCCTGCACTCTCCATCGGTGACAGATGTTGCCTCAATTGGTCACGACGTTCGATCGGCCACTAGCCTTATCAGTTTCGGGAGGGCCCTCCCGTCGCGATTGCTGGATGCTCGTGCATCACACGTCCGTTTTCATTGACCGTCCGTTGTTGACAGAGCGTATTCAGGTTCTTCCCTCATCCCTTCCCGTTTAACAGTATTATTGCTCCCTACAGTGCTCTCTTTCTCTATCGATTTCTCTGCCGCTTGTTAACATAATCGTCTGGTTAGGCTAGCAACCTTCATCGAGTGATAGGATTTCTTTGAGACTGACGTTCAGATTATAGTCGTCGAGGGTGAACTCTTGGGGGCAGTAAAGCGCCCCTCACGTCGTGCTCGATCTAGAGATTCTGCGGGTCACTTGGAGTCAATCCGGACCTAGCCGCCGTCTTAGAATTTACTAAATTGTCGCCCCACCATCGGCCCGTCCTCTCCGCTCTTGAGGATTTTAACGCGCATTCATTGGCATATTGGACATCCATTGAGCATCTCTGTGGCGTAATACGAGCCGTCGATCCCAGCTGTATTGTATTACATCAGGCAGTCCTCCAAGAAGAGTTAAACAAAACTCAATTCTTGAAATATGACTGCCTAACTGTTTCTTGAAACAATGGCCGATCATATAGGCCTTGGAGGAAAGAGAAATACAACTTAAAGACGAGAAATTAAAGACGAGAAATTAAAGACGAGACGTGCTTTATGTCACGCCAAGGGGCAGTTGTTGATCTGCCATGGGCGACGTGTCATGATGCGTGAAGGAACGTGCGTGTGTGGAGACGTGCGTAGCGGAGACGGTTGCGGCATGTCCGTAGCGGGATGGTTGACGTGCGTGCGTGGAGACGTGCGTAGCGGAGACAGTTGCGGCATATCCGTAGCAGGAGTGATGCTTTCGGTTGACTATGGTGGCATATCCGTGGCGGAGACGTTGACTTTGGTTGACCGTGGTGACGCGTCCGATGGTGATGTGTTGGTGTCCTCGCCATCAAATGGTTACTCAAGTGAATCGTGGTTATGGAGTCATTGGCGAACCTACAGAACGCTTGTGAAAACAAAGAAGGAATGTTTTTGAACAAGGGAAGAGGTTGAAAAACTAGTTATTCACCATCAATGGGGAAAAATTCATCCTCTTCCTAGACACCAAGTGTTTGTCTGAAGGGAGTTTTCTTTACATGTAGTGGATTGCATCCAACAAAATTCCTTAACACGCCACCACAGTCATGGATGTATACGCAGCCTCACAGGAAGAGAGAGTGACACTTTTCTACATCTTTAAGGCACATCAGAGGAAGAATGACTTGCTAGTTGCGCCCTGACAGTAATCCAGATCTCCAGCATTTTCACTATCACATTATCAAAATGATTGGTTTCCCATATCATAGTATTGGGTTCTATGGCCTTGACCTGTATGAAATACTCAAAATGATTCACAATAGAAGACTTGAATGTAATCATAACTGCATCAATAAAAACATGAAATGAATAACCTATACACAGATCGTATCCGTGATTCCTTTGATTCTTTAGTGAGTCATGTGGAATTGATCATATGTGCAGTCTTTAGATGTATCAACTTGATGTTTAGCTATGTTCAACTTCTGTTGTCTTTGTTATGCCATCCCAATTGCATCAACAATGGAGTGATGTTGTGGGGAGAGAGGAGAAGAAGGGAAAGGCTCTTGAAAAAATCTAACCCTATTTGTACTAAGTGGGTGATGACTCTCAAATATGTCATCAAATAATTAAACTTTTTAGTTTTCATTCATCAAAATTATAATGTTAATTCATGCTAATATCATGCATTTGCATCATTTTATGAAATCACTAACCCCACTTGATCCTTTGAATCAAGTGGAATATATTTAACATTTTATGGTTAGTAAACATTCAGAGACAGGTTAAGAAGATCAAGGAAAGAGACGAGGATCAAGAGGAGCGGGCAAAAATTCAAAGAAGCAGAAATTACGAAAATGCCCGTGGGCATGACTTAAGAGAAACCTATAAATACTCTCTTGAGAGTTGATTTTAGGTTGTTCAGAATTTCTCTCAAGGAGCTAAGGCTTGGAGAGGAAGGATTTCTGCACCCTCCAAGAGCTGAGCATTGGAGTTGGGAGGAGAAGGAGCCTGAGTTTTAGCCGAAGCAAGAAGATCTCTACCTCGCCGTGAGGGACGTGACACCGGGTGGAGAGATTGTTGAGGTTTCAGAATTCTCTCTTCTCCCTTCTGAAGACAATCTGTATTGGATTGAAGATCACACCTTGTGTTTTCAGCAGTTCCAATAACAATTGTTGGTAGATTACTCTTAGAATTCTATTCAGTATTGTTTTCATTGATTTTTTTCAGTTATCCATCTCCAATCTTGTTCATCAATCTGTTCATCCAAATTCCAGCAAACCCGCAGGTTCAGCGAGAAGAATCGCAAGCACAGACCCTCTGTGCAAGCGATTCAGCGCGCTGAACCGGGCACCCGACCACCTGCGCACGAAGCCTGTGAGAGGCAGGTCGCACGCGCGCAGGTGCAGCCTCGCGCTACGAGGAGCACCGCACGGCCGTAGCGCGCGAGCGGCTATGGCGTGCGAGGGTCGCTCGCGCGCAGGCACCTTTGCGCGCAGGCATCTTTGCGCGCAGGCATCGCATGCCCTGCGCGCAAGCGCTCTTGCGCACAGCGACCACCGCAAGCAGCTCGCGCTAGCTTGTAGCGATCGCTGTGCTCTGTGCGTAGAGGCACAAGCACACCAGGTGCTTGTGTTTTTGTCTTCTTCACAAGCGTGAGCTTGTGAGCAAGAGAACTTACTATACTGACCTAAGGTGATTAATTAAATTTCCCTGAAGATAGTTAAGTTGATTAAAAGAACTGAATTATATATTTCCCGAGATAAACTAACTCAAAAGCGAGAATCAGTACTGTCTTACCTGCTCCCTGTGGATCGACCCTCACTTGCCCTAAGCCGTGAGGTTTACAAATTCGTTGTATAAGCTCAAATCCTCACACGTATTAACTGCTAAATAACCAGTAAAAATATCTAAAATTTGAGTTTATCAACTGGCGCCGTTGCCGGGGAGCACGGTATTACAGTAGGAATTTTTTGTTTTTCTGAACCTATAGTCGTTCTTTATTATCCTCTTAAGCTGAAGGACTTTAAAATCCTCAGCTCATCATCTGCTAACATTTTGCTGAAGATTTATGGTAGTTACACGCTCAGGAGCTGGTGAGAAGTCTGGAGAAAAAATTATTAGAGACGCCACTCTGGATTCTACAGTTACAGAACCAGAAATTCAGCAGAGTACTATGGCTGAAGAGGTTCATCAGCAGCATGAGAGGAGGAGGACCATGCTGGACAGGTCGACACCGTCGGGAAGCCTACGACAAACCGATGTAAATCTGAACATCGGCGACGGTATTTCATTTTGATACGACAATGCATTAATTAATTCCATGCCTGAGTTTAATGGATTGCCTGCCCAAAACCCATTAGAATTCCTTGATGATTCTCATATTAGATGCTCGTCTCAAAATGTTCCAGGAATATCTACAGAAATACTTAAAATGAAATATTTTCCTTTGACGTTAAAAGATAAAGCATTCGCATGGTATCGTAATCTAGGAATTACTTTTAATTCTTGGGAAGAAATGCAAGGAAAATTTCTGCAGAAATTTTACCCTCTCTCCAAAACCAACTTTTATAGAAGAGAAATTCACAATTTCCATCCCCATGACGGAGAAGCTTTTAGTGAATCATGGGAGAGATTCAATGACTTGTTGAGGAAATGTCCTCACCATGGCATTGAGCAATGTCAATTAGCTCAAATATTTTATGAATCTCTCACTGATTTTATGAAAAACAAAGTAAATCTCGCTACGGGCGGAACGTTTTATACCGCATATGAGGATGAAGTTTTTGATATTTTGGAGAGAGTTGCAGAAACTGACTTGCAGGAGATTGGAGCCAATCAGAATGGGAGAAACCTGCAGCCAAAAAGAGCAGGAGTTCTTCAGGTCAACACCAAGGAGGGGGAGCTACAAGCGGGTTTAAGAGAGACCAACCTGAAATTGGAGGAGCTCACCTCCACCTTGAAGAACGTTTTTTTAGGTAATTCTCCCATTGTTAAAGCTAAAATCTGCTCTCTGTTTTAGCAGGGAACATGAAGATGGAGCTTGCCAGTCCATGGAGGAAGAAGTGAAAGCCTTCAATCAACCTCAACAACCATGGGCTGGCCAAAAGAGAGTCGGATTTCAAAGTGGAGAGAGCTTCACCCAAGGGAACAAAGCTCCTTTTCAACACCAATTTCAGCAGAAGCAGTTTCAATCAAGACACCAACAGCAGTATCAGGCTCCCTCTCAAACTCGACCTGATTTCTCTACACTAACCCCGGTTATTTCAGATATGATCGAGAAGCAAAATCAGAAGTTGAGAGCGGAGATGGAGATGCGCATGCAAGTCATGATGGAGTTCCAAACGAAGCAGATGTTGGAGTCCCAAGAACAGATGAGGAAGCTATTGGAGAGCTTCAGACCTGCACCACGTGAACACCAAGGTATAACTCTAGAACCCCATTGCACATCATATAAACTTCCCACGAAACCGGTAATAAATCCATGCAACCTACATCATGTGCAACACTCCATTCATGATGATACGAATGGAGAAGATCCTGAAGTTCTGGCAATCTCAAAATTGAGAAATGGAAAGGAACTTCAGGATCCTTATCAGAATTCTATAGAGAATTCTAAGAAGGGGAATGAACCAAGAGAGGAAGAAGGAGAGGATTCTCCCTACGTGGAGGAACCTCTACCTTCTACGAGTGGGCAACATGTTCCTTACCCTTCAGCTTTAAATAGGAAAAAACTGACTCTTGATTATGAAAATAGATTACTTGAGAACTTTAAAAGAGCCACCATGACTGTTACTGTAGAGGACATGCTTAGGTGTGCACCCTCCCTAAAGAAATACCTTAAGGATTCTTGCACCATTAGGAAGCCTAGGGAAGTAGTTAAATTATCTGAAAATGCCTCTAGCATTCTTAATGCCATCCCTATTAAGATGAGAGACCCCGGAGCCCCTTTCATTACATGTGAAATAGGAGGAAATACCTTTTCTAAAGTTTTATTAGATACGGGAGCGAGCATAAGCATCATCCCAACGGCATTATATGAGGAGTGTGGGTTTGGAGACTTGGAGGAAATACATATGGATTTACTCCTAGCTGATGGAACTGTTAGGCAACCCGAGGGAAGGTTAACCGATGTCATGATCACTGTAGAGAATTGAGAAATACCTGTAGATTTTATAGTGACTGATGTAAAGATATCGGGAAACATTAGCTTAGCTCCTATTATCTTAGGAAGACCATTTTTAGTTACGGCAAAAACGATTATGGATTGGGAGAAGGGGACGGTGGAGTTTAAAATTGGAAAGGAGAGAGTCCAACTTGATATATCAAAAATGATGAAGTGTCCCTTAGGAAGCAATGAGGAGTTAAAACTGTGTACAGAGGATGAAGGAGAGAATGTGGTTAAGGAATACTTGTCACAAGTAGAGGGTAGAGAGCTAGAAGAAGAAATCATAGACTCCCCTTCGGTAGAGTTAGGACCAGAACTGAAACCCTTACCTTCATCCCTCAAATATGCATATCTAGATGAGAAGAAAACCCTACCTGTAATCATATCTTCATCACTAACTCCTGAACACGAAAAAGACTTGCTCGAGGTACTTAGGGAGCATAAGAAGGCTCTAGGTTGGACATTTGATGATATTAGAGGAATTCCATCTTCAATCTGTGAACATATGATATTTCTGGAAGAGGAAACCAGACCTTGTAGAGAGCATCAAAGGAGACTCAACCCTTACATGAGAGAGGTTCTTGAGAAAGAATTTATAAAGTGGTTGAAGGCAGGAATAATTTACGCCATATCCGACAGTAGATGGGTAAGTCCCGTACACATGGTGCCAAAAAAGTCTGGAATTACAGTGGAAGTGAATGCAAAAGGGGAAGAGGTGCAGAAGAGATTGACCACTGGATGGAGAGTATGTATTGATTATAGGAAGCTAAACAAGGCGACCAAGAAAGACCACTACCCTCTACCCTTTATGGATCAAATATTAGAAAAGTTGACGGGGCAACAATATTTTTGTTTTCTTGACGGTTATTCAGGGTACAACCAAGTAAACATCCATCCTGATGATCAAGAGAAGACAACATTTACGAGTCCCGTAGGGACATATGCCTTTAGGCGTATGCCTTTCGAGCTATGCAATGCCCCCGCCACATTTCAGCGATGTATAAATGCCCTCTTTTCTGATTTAGTAGGAGAATGTCTAGAAATATTTATGGATGATTTTTCAGTATTTGGATCTACCTTTGCAAACTGCCTCCTAAGCCTCACCAAAGTATTGAAGAAGTGCATTGAGTCCAACCTTGTCCTAAGCAGGGAAAAATCTCATTTCATGGTGCAGGAGGGAGTAGTGCTGGGACACACGGTAAGCAACCGTGGATTGGAAGTGGACAAGGCCAAGATCGAAATCATCCAGGGCCTTCCACCTCCAACCAACCTAAAAACCCTTAGGGGTTTCCTCAGCCACGCGGGTTTCTATAGACGTTTCATTCTTGACTTTGCTAAAATTTCCAAACCTCTTACAAATCTTTTATCGTCTAAGAACAATGAGTTTGAACTAACACTAGAAGCTAAAGATGCATTTTATAAATTGAAGGAAGCCTTAGTTAATGCGCCTATCTTGCAAGGGCCCGATTGGACCCTTCCTTTTGAACTAATGTGCGATGCTTCTGATTTTGCAGTAGGTGCAGTGTTAGGTCAGCGAATCGACAAGAAACCCGTGGTCATCTACTACGCCAGCAGAACCTTAGTGGACGCGCAGCTAAATTATACTACTACCGAGAAGGAACTGCTGGCCATTATTTTTGCTTTAGAAAATTTTAGATCTTACTTGTTAGGTAGTAAAATTACTGTTTTTTCTGATCATGCAGCTATTAGATACTTGTTAACGAAGAAGGAGGCCAAACCTAGGTTGATTAGATGGGTGCTTTTATTGCAGGAATTTGATTTAGAGATCAAAGATAAGAAAGGGTGTGAAAATGTAGTAGCAGATCATCTCTCTCGAATCATGAGCACCCAACCTGAGATTATAAATGATGCATTTCCTGATGAATATGTCCTAACCGCACAAGGAACATCGCTTCCTTGGTACGCGCACATTGTCAATTTTTTGGTTTCAGGAAAAATTCCCACAGGATGGACGTCTCATGAGAGGAAGAAGCTGCTTAAGGATGCACGATTTTACTTTTGGGAAGATTCGGAGCTATTCCATCAAGGCCAAGATCAAATTTTGAGGCGGTGTGTCCCCGAGAGCGAGCAAAGGAGCATTTTGGAATTCTGTCATTCCAAACCCGGAGGGGGACACTACTCGGCCAAGGTAACAGCTCATAAAGTTGTTGAATCGGGTTTCTTTTGGCCTACATTATTTCATGACGCCCAGAAATTTTATAATACTTAATTAGCATGCCAAGCATCTGTCAACATAAATAGGAAAGATAGAATGCCCCTACAACCCATCCTAGAAGTAGAAATATTTGATTTATGGGGAATCGATTGTATGGGACCCTTCCCTAGTTCTAATGGTTGTGAATATATTTTGATGGCTGTCGATTATGTCTCCAAATGGGTAGAAGCCATTCCCTCCAAAACCAATGACAGTAAGGTAGTGACTAATTTTATTGAGAAAAACATCTTTTATAGATATGGATGCCCACGAGCTATCATTAGTGATGGAGGTTCCCACTTTACAAACTACAACTTTAGGAACCTCCTCAAGAAGTTTGGTGTCCATCATCGAGTCACTACTCCTTATCACCCTCAAGCCAATGGCCAAGTTGAATTGTGCAATCGGGAGGTTAAGAAAATTTTGAGGAAAATAGTGCATCCGGATGGGAAAGATTGGTCTAGGAAGCTAGACGAGGCATTATGGGCCTATAGGACCGCTTACAAAACTCCTCTCGGCATGTCTCCCTTTCGACTTATCTTTGGGAAGGCTTGTCACCTACCACTTGAGTTAGGAAACTCAACCTAGATTTGGATAGAGCCGGCAAGCATAGACTTCTTCAATTGAATGAGTTGGAAGAGTTAAGAAATGAGGCTTATGAGAATTCGAAGATTTATAAAGCCAAGATGAAGATGTTTCATGATAAGAGCTTGAAGAGACGAATTTTTGTAGAGAATCAAAAAGTATGGCTTTACAACTCTAGATTAAAACTCTTTCCAGGAAAATTGAAAACGCGATGGGATGGCCCCTTCCTTGTTCAGCAGGTTCTTGAGAATGGAGCGGTTACCATTTTTGATCCTACATCTCAAAGACAATTCACTGTGAATAGGCAACGGCTCAAACCCTACTTAGAAGAAGAAGATCTTAATAGCCCCATGAATATTACTTTAGAAAAGCCACCGCACGAGAGCTCATGATCTGACTAGTTTTTGCTTCCATTTCCTATTTTCTCTGTTTTGTTATTTTGCTGTGTTTTGTTTTTGTTTTCTTCGTTTTTGTTTCTGTCTTCGTGTGCAGCTACTCTCATCCAAGCTAGGTACACCGTCACTGGACAACACGAATGCTGATCGGCGCCTTTCCTTCCATGGTTTGATCTCTCTTTCTCCTTTCTCGTAATTATGATTTGTCATGTAGGAACATGCCTTTTTATTGGGGGGGAGGGGAGTACAGTTGCATGCATCATCCATTAAAATTTTTCGTTTTGCATTCACAAACCATGGTTTTTTGATGATCCTAGGAGATGCTTGTCCAATGATGTGCATGATAATTCGATTCTTTTCAAAAGGGTAGAGGTGCAAGAGTGGCCAGCTAGGAAATCCTAGGTGAAGTAAGCCTAGCTAGGTGCACTATGATACGTACTATTACATCCACATCTCTTACCATTATATTTCTCTCACCTCACCACCAACTTCGGGTTGAGTTAGCACTTACATGCACGAAATTTTTAGCTTTAGTGGAGAGTAGGGTTAGTGCTAACTGATTGGCAATATTATTATGATGTGAGTGAAGCTCCCTGAACCAAGAAGGATACAAAACTTCGTCGGGGGAATAAGCTGCCGGTCTACTAAGGACGGCACATGGGTAGTGGATAAGCGCCACCAAATTATAAAGTGAAAGCTGCATTGCGCAAAAAAAAGCAAAAGCTTGCATCATAGTTACTAAAGTTGATTGTCATAAAAAATGACCAACAAGCAGCAAATGCCAAAGAAAATAAAGGTGGAAAAGCTGTCTCCCATGTGTTTGAGCCGATGCTACTATAGCCATAGTATTGAGCTACCATTAGCACCGCTCTCCACGCCTTGTTCAGTAGTGCGCTTGGGGTGTTAACTCGACCTTACTCCATATACTATGTACTTACTATATGTACTCCGTAGATCAAGTGCACTTAGTTGAGGTAGAAGGCTGAGATAGATCCTAAATTTCTCCTATGCTGGTCAAGTTCAATTGCTGAAAATACTCCTTGAAAAGAGCATGAATCAAAGCTATCGGAAGTCGAAAGTCAACTTGAGATCATCTTTTATTCTCACCTGCATTTCATTACTAAGGGACTAGTAATGATCTAAGTTGGGGTGATGCGAAACGCCGACGGCCGGGATCGAGCGGCGCGTTTCGCGTCACAGGAATAATGATGATATGATGCAAACACAATGAGATTTTATGATCGAGCAGTTAAGACACAAGGAGATAACGCGATGGACGGTGATGATCACCAAATAGATTGATCCGAAAGTCAGACTCCCAATGACCCTCAAGACCACTAGACGTCTAGATGAGAGGGGCATCTAACGGCCCTGATAAGTTCGGAATTTAAAGATCAAGTGACAGACCGTTTACCTCAAGAAAGTCCTGCTCCCACAACAGTGGCTGTTCCTAATCCGTCGTCGAGTGATGAGTGGCGGCAGAGGATGCGATAGCGGAGGACGGCACTGGAACAGGTAATAATACTGGTTAAGGAGGGAGAGGAGACGAGCTGACCTTAAAATATGTAGTCCACGGCGTATCGAAGACGGGCGTAGAGATAGCGTTCCGGGGACGGATTCGTCTTGTCGTAGGCCGGAATGCCGGAGGATCAACGTGGCTTGGCGCCAAGTGACGGGCGGCACCGGTCGCAACTGGCAGTGGCGGTGGCGCGAGAGCCACGGTACAGGGCAGAGCGGCGCGCAGGGGGTTGATGACGCGGGCGGCCTCGCGCGGCGTGGAGCCACAGTGCGGCAGAACCGTGGCGATTGGCGGACCGCGGCGAAGCGCGAACTTCGCGGCGCGCAGTCGGATCACGGCTGGCGCGAGTCGCGCTGGCGAAGCGGCGCGGCGCGAGTCGCGCGCGGAATGGGTCCACGGCGGCGTGGGGTCGCGGCACAGAGCGGGTCCCGACGCGGCGGTGATGCGGGTGGTCGGAATCGGAGTTCGGGCGGGCGGCAATGGGAGAAGTGGCGGTCGAATCAAGAAAGGGAAAGCCAAAGGTGATGCAAGAATGGGGTGGTTATGGTCAAGAACGAGGGAAGGTGGGGGGGAATGGTGAAGAACGATGAGGGTGAAGAGGAAGATTCAAGAAACGATGGAAAGTGGTGGAAGATGGTCAAGAACGATGAGGGTGAAGAGGAAGATTCAAGAAATGATGGAAAGTGGTGGAAGATGGTCAAGAACGATGAGGGTGAAGAGGAAGATTCAAGAAACGATGGGGAAAGGAGGGTGGGCGATCAAGAAAGGCAAGAGGAGGCGGGTGGGAATCAAGAAACGATGGGGAAAAGAGGGTGGGCGATCAAGAGAGGCAAGAGGAGGCGGTTGGGAATCAAGAAACGAAGGGGAAAGGAGGGTGGGCGATCAAGAAAGGCAGGGGAGGGGGGGGGCGAGCAAGAAGGGCGAGGAGAGGTGGTTGAGCGATCAAGAAGGGCAGGGGAAGGGGAACGGGCGATCAAGAAAGGGTAGGGGAAGCGGTTGGGCGATCAAGAATTTCAAGAAAATGGGGGATGAGAATGGGTGGCGTTGAAGAATCGGCGGGAAAGATCAAGAAATGGGGTTAGATGATCAAGAAGCGAGGGTGAAGGGGTGGCGTCGAAGGAAATGTGGGCGAGGTGGGCTGGATGAGGGAGAAGGGGGGGGGGTGGAGGGGGAGAGCCAAGAACGTGGCGGGGTGAGTGCTTGGTGGGGCGCGGGGGGTGCTCCGCGTTGGAGATGATTTCGAATGCAGCGCGGCGCCGTAGTCGTCGCGAACCTTCGAGGACGCCCAGAGTGATCTCGATGGGTGCTCTCTCGATTCTTGATTTCAACAGCTTCTTGAAAATCTTCAACGTACCGGAGTGATCTCGACGGTACGGTTGAACACGTCACGCCCGGAGTGATCTCGACGGACAGGACATGGGCTCTACTCCTCGGAGTGGTCTCGACGAAGAGGTGGGGCTAGCCAAACCCCCTACGCTACGACTACGATAGGGGGAAGATTCTTGAAACAATTTCAATTCAAAAACTTCCAAGTAGTCCCTTGGGCATGCCCTCCCCTTATATAGGGAGGAGGGGTGCCAAGGAGACGTCGGGAGAGGTTGAACCGTCATGAGACGTGGTTAGACCTCTCCTTACAAAATCAAAATACAATCTTAAAATGAAAATAAAGACGAGGATGGGCCCTACGATACTGGCCCAATCCATAATTCGAAATGCAAAGAAAATACACATAGAAAAAACATAAATTGTTCGAACCTACCCAGAGTACTTAAACCCTGGGTTGCGGACGTCGGCACGAGCTGTCCGACGTGGCTGCTGGCGAGTCGTCGTCGGTCGTCCGACTGATGTCGTCGTCGTCATCAGGTCGTCGTCGGCACGATGGTGCTCCATCATCCTCCCGGGGTGTTTGATACTCTCAAATATGTCATCAAATAATTAAACTTTTTAGTTTTCATTCATCAAAATTATAATGTTAATTCATGCTAATATCATGCATATGCATCATTTTATGAAATCACTAACCCCACTTGATCCTTTGAATCAAGTGGAATATATTTAACATTTTATGGTTAGTAAACATTCAGAGACAGGTTAAGAAGATCAAGGAAAGAGACGAGGATCAAGAGGAGCGGGCAAAAATTCAAAGAAGCAGAAATTACGAAAATGCCCGTGGGCATGACTTAAGAGAAACCTATAAATACTCTCTTGAGAGTTGATTTTAGGTTGTTCAGAATTTCTCTCAAGGAGCTAAGGCTTGGAGAGGAAGGATTTCTGCACCCTCCAAGAGCTGCTGAGCATTGGAGTTGGGAGGAGAAGGAGCCTGAGTTTTAGCCGAAGCAAGAAGATCTCTACCTCGCCGTGAGGGACGTGACACCGGGTGGAGAGATTGTTGAGGTTTCAGAATTCTCTCTTCTCCCTTCTGAAGACAATCTGTATTGGATTGAAGATCACACCTTGTGTTTTCAGCAGTTCCAATAACAATTGTTGGTAGATTACTCTTAGAATTCTATTCAGTATTGTTTTCATTGATTTTTTTCAGTTATCCATCTCCAATCTTGTTCATCAATCTGTTCATCCAAATTCCAGCAAACCCGCAGGTTCAGCGAGAAGAATCGCAAGCACAGACCCTCTGTGCAAGCGATTCAGCGCGCTGAACCGGGCACCCGACCACCTGCGCGCGAAGCCTGTGAGAGGCAGGTCGCACGCGCGTAGGTGCAGCCTCGCGCTACGAGGAGCACCGCACGGCCGTAGCGCGCGAGCGGCTATGGCGTGCGAGGGTCGCTCGCGCGCAGGCACCTTTGCGCGCAGGCATCTTTGCGCGCAGGCATCGCATGCCCTGCGCGCAAGCGCTCTTGCGCACAGCGACCACCGCAAGCAGCTCGCGCTAGCTTGTAGCGATCGCTGTGCTCTGTGCGTAGAGGCACAAGCACACCAGGTGCTTGTGTTTTTGTCTTCTTCACAAGCGTGAGCTTGTGAGCAAGAGAACTTACTATACTGACCTAAGGTGATTAATTAAATTTCCCTGAAGATAGTTAAGTTGATTAAAAGAACTGAATTATATATTTCCCGAGATAAACTAACTCAAAAGCGAGAATCAGTACTGTCTTACCTGCTCCCTGTGGATCGACCCTCACTTGCCCTAAGCCGTGAGGTTTACAAATTCGTTGTATAAGCTCAAATCCTCACACGTATTAACTGCTAAATAACCAGTAAAAATATCTAAAATTTGAGTTTATCAGTGGGTGTTTATAATTGTAACTCTCAAACTTAAAGTGTATACTCCAACACCCAAAAGACCATTTACATGTGACCGTCGAAGTCCATGTATTAACTTAGTTAATGACTCTTGCTGCCTAAAAACCTTTATTGGCCTTCCAAATTAATTAACTATACCACATATAGATTAATTAATGTCAGATCGATTTAACCAATCAATGGGTTGAGTCTCCAACACGTGGGGTTCCAAGCTGCACTTCGTGCTCTAGAAGATACAAATGAGTGTGAATAGACTCACTCATGGAACTTGTTCATCATTGGTTACTATGTATGTATAGTTCCTCATCCAGGAGACATTCCTAGGATGACTCAGGGTATGGTCAACTATCAAACCCTAATTAGTCATCCGAGTTAGTATTGATATGTTCAGAAATAATCAGAGAACTCTTCTTCGATATTTTATGAAGAGGGAAGGGTGAAGATGGTGACAAGGAGCAAGTGATCAAGGGAAAAACAGTTATGGCAATCCAAGAAAATCAGGCCTTCACGTACATACGTAACATAGAGAGAGTGAAGAAAGAAAAATAGAGAGAAGGGGAAATGGACTACTCGAAAGCCCAATAAGAAAGAAGGAAGAGGGAAGAATAAGAGCTATTTCAACACTTCCCCTCAAGCTGGAGCGTGGAGATCAAACATTCCTAGCTTGCCTCCAATCATCTCATAAGCTGTACTAGCTAATGCCTTCGTGAATAAATCGACCCATTGGTGCGTAGAGGCAATGTGTAGAGTGCAGATAGTACCCTTTGTAATGTACTAACGAACGAAGTGATAGTCAATCTCGATATGCTTCATCCTCATATGGAAGGTATCATTGCTGGCGATGAAGGTGGCTGTTAAATTGTCGCAGTATATCTTCTTAGGTAATAAGGGTGGGAAGCCAAGTTCAACAAGGAGATACCATAGCCACAACATCTCAGATGTTGTATCAGCCATAACCCGATATTCAGATTCTGCACTCGAGTGAGATACCACCGATTGCTTCTGCGATCTCCATGTAACCAGGTTTCCACCAACATAGGTAGCATAGCCACCATGAGACTTCCGATCTGCCTTATCTCCTGCATATCCGGCATCAGAGTAGGCTTCAATACGCAGATGTCCATGCCTCTTAAATAGTAACCCCTTGCTAAGAGCTCGTGATGGAGCACGAGACCCCGCTCCATCAAAGATGATGGCGAAGCCCCCACCGTCGCCAATGACCTCTGCCGGCTCGAGCCCTGCTAGAATGGCATGCCAAAGTGAGGGTGAAGGTATCTAGATAGTTTTGATTTTCTCAGGCCATTATCCTTGCAAAGGCCCTTTCTGTTTCGTCTTTTCCCCTTCAAACCCTCTTCTTTTTTTGTTTTGTTTTAAAACATTTGTATTAGTGGTCTTAAGAGGGGGCCCCTTTCCTAATGGGCCACCCCCTCTTTTGGTCCCTTCTTAGGGCCCATTACCCTGTGTACATAAGGGAACGAGAGGGTGCCCCAAGACATAGAAGACTTTGAACTTTCGAAAAGAAAGGATAGCCCGACGACCTCTTGAGAGAGGAAGAAAAAAAAGGAAGAAAATGGAGGGAAAAAGAGAGGAGGACGGAACAGGAATGGGGCCGACAACTGTCGCTCGTTCCCCATTCTTTCAATCCCGTTCTGTCGAGACTCAACCGCCGGAACCCTAGGCAGCAGCCGCGCTACCACAGGAGCCTGAGGCCGCCTCTGCCGCCCGGCTGCCTGAGTTCTGCCAGCTAGGTTCTCGACATTGAGTCAGAAGAACCGCCGCTGTCAGAACCCTATGCCAGCCATTGCTCTACCGCCCAAGCTGCGGCTGCAGCCGATCATGGCCGCAACCGCAACTCGTGTTCGCCGCTAGTCGCGGCCGCAAGCTGCGGTCATCGTCAGCCATGGCTGCAGCCGTAGTTGGTCATGGCCGCAACTGGAGCTGGTTGCGGCCTCAACCATAGTTGTAGTCGCTCACGGTCGCAACCGCAATTGAAAGCTGCTTTAATGGCAGTCGAGGGCGCAGCCGTAGTCACTCTCGGTCATCCACGGCCAACATCGGCCACCCACGGCTGCCTTGGACCACCCTCGGTCAACCTACACTACCGTCGGACCTCCGTAGGCCCGTCTGTCGTGCCCTGTGCCTCAATCATTGGTTGTCGCCCGTGCCGGCGCTCGAGCTGCCACATCGGGCCACCGTCATTGCCATCGTCACCCGCGCCATCGACGTGCTCCCATTGCACTGCCATGTTATTGCTGCTCATGCTCCATGATGCCCATGATCTACGTTGTGCCTCGCACGCCGCATCGAGCATCGATCGCCGTTGCTGTTCACCATGGCAGCCGCACACCACGGTCCATGCCATGTCACCTCGCTCCTCCTAACAACTCTACTCCTGCGTCATTGCTCTTGGGCCGTGCCACGCTGCCAGTCAAGCAACACCGTGCCACCACCAGCACAGTTCCACTAACCCCACCCGCCGGTACTCTACATTGATAGGCATACAATTCTGGGACGACGTTGCCAAGAGGTACCTCACTCCTCTAGCCCACCCCTTAAGTATCTTTGTTGTATGCCCCTTGATTGCACTCCAGCGCGCTCGGGATAAAGTAGGTGAGAGGGTAAATGGACACGAGATCGTCCAATGAGCGTCTTCCCTAGGTAGGGGCGAAGCCCATCCGTTACGTGAGAGAACCAAGGGATTTAATCCATTCGACGCCATAGACTCCATCGCTTGGGCAAGGGTCAAGATGTCCCGTCACCGTCATCGGCCGCCCGCCCCGGAGCATGGAGCCTGGCAAACCCCACCAGTTGGGGCCTGAACGTACCGTCACCTAGGGTTTCATCGCATTTCATAATTACATCTCAATAGGTCCACACCGACGGATGACGTCTTTGATGACGTCTGCGTATCTCCCTCGGTATTGGAGCATCACCTCAGTACCCCTTCGCATGGACGACGACACTGTCATCATCCGACATCAGCTCGCTTGATGTAGGCAAGAACACAATACACACCTTCAAGATGCACTATATGAGGAGCTTGCATGAACTGGCTCAATACGCTCACTACATATGCAATATTAGGGCGTATCACGGTCAAATAGAGAAGCTTACCAATCAGACTCAGCATTCGCCTCCATAGGGGATGCAACTAGCTCAACACAGTCAAGATGCACCTGAGCATACCGGTCTCCTCGAGTAGATCCAATGCGTACTTTCGCTGGCACAAAGCAATATGGTTGGGACGATAAGCAAACTCACTACCGAGAAAGTACCTCGGTGTCGAAAGATTACGAGTCACAAAATTTTGATGGAGGTAGACCTTGGTTGTAGCGATGCCTGCTTGATGTAATACGACGACGGACAGGATCGATCGGCTCGTATTACGTCACAAGAAAAAGACGATGAGTGGTTTCTTAGTTAAATGAATGAATGTCGAGTTGAGAGAGTTCCCGTTAAATGAGCAATATTCAGACAACACGGACAGGGATGGAAGTCGATACCAATCACTAAACGAGATATTGATCCAGATTAAACTCCCAATGACCCGTTGGACCAACTAAGACGTCTAAGGAGCGAGGGGCGTTTCACGGTCCGAAGATGTTTGATGCCTAAGAATCAACGATTAATCTTCAACCACAAAGAAGAAACCTATCTCTCGACGATGGTGGCTATCCTATATTGATTATCGAACTAAAGCAAGGCAGATGAAGAGATAGCAGAAGACGACACTGGAGACAGGTAATAATACTGGAAGTAATGGAGGGGAGACGGAGAGGTACCTGATTTGACGATAGTCCACGGCGTGGGAAGCAGCGTAGTTGACCGATGGACGAAGGTGAGTCGACAGCAGGATCGCGGCAGACGACAGCGGCGACGACGGCGACGGCGGCGACGGCGGATGGTGCGAGACCTCCGAGTGGAAGGTTTCTTGAAAATAACCACCCAAGAAGGCTGTGATAGAGGGGCATTTCTTGATATTCTTGGAGGGCTCTTGGAGAGTTCTGGACGAATCTTGGATGGATCTTGGTGGATGGCGATGGCGACGGCGGACGATGGCGGCGGCGGGGATGATAGCCTCCAAGAAGAGGGTTCTTGAAAATAACCACCCAAGAAGTCTGTGATAGAGGGGCGTTTCTTGATCTTCTTGGAGGGATCTTGGAGAGTTCTTGGGGATTAACAACCCAAGATTATCAAGGAGAGGGCGTTCTTGGAGGCGGTTGGTGAAATCTTGGGGAGGAACGACGGCGACGCATACCCAGAGTGATCTCGACGGTGACGGTTGACGACGCTTCTCCCTTGATGACACTTTCTTGAATCCTTGAGACCCTTCGGAGTGATCTCGACGGAGGGCCTCTTGGCTTCAAGAAAAGAACGACTTCTTGAATCTTTAAGCAACCCAGAGTGATCTCGACGGGTCGTTGAAACACGACGCCACGGAGTGATCTCGACGTGATGACGTGGGCTCTAACCACGGAGTGGTCTCGACGTGGGCGAGGATAGCCAACCCTCTCTACACGCTAACTACGATATGGTGGAGACAAGAGTTGGAAACTTTTCTTCAACATATGAGTCAAACCTTCACTTGGGCATGCTATCCCCTTATATAATGAGGATAGGTGCCAAGTGAGAACGTGGGGGAGGACGAACCGTCATGAGACGTGGTTCGCCCTCTCCTTACAATTGAAAATAAAATGAAAATAAAGAAACAGGACAAGGACAAGGACAAGGCCCAACACCGGCCCAGTTCATGAAATCCAAGAACGAAAAAGACAAAACAAACAAATAAAAGGGAAGATAAGATGCTTTACGCGGAGTACTTAAACTCCGGGTCCCGAGCATCGGCGCGAGCAGCTCGTCGTGGTTGGAGACATCCGGGCTTGGTGTCCGCTAGATGGTCCTCCATCACTGCTTCATCATTGCCAGTGAGGATAATCTCATCAACATATACCACCAGCACAACACATCCCATAGGAGTTCGCTTCCGCATAACGGTGGGATCCAACATAGTGGAGATGAAGCCGTAAAAAATAAAAGGTTGGAGAACTTGTGGAACCAAGCGCGAGGACTTTGTTTAAGACCATACATGGCCTTCTGCAGCCAACACACCATTGAAGACTCCCCCTGAGCAACATACCCAGGAGGTTGCTCCATATACACCTATTCCACAAGATCACCATAGAGGAAGGCATTGAAGACGTCAGGTTGGTGGAGATATCATGCTTTATTAAGAGCAATCGAGAAGAGGACATGGATGGAGCTGAGGCGGGCCATAGAGAGAAGGTCTTAGTGTAGTCGAGAGGCGGGCCATACGCTTGCGAGAAACCCCTAACGAGGAGACACGCCTTGAACCATGTAACAGAGCCATTAGGATTGTACTTGAGGGAGTAGACCCATTTGCAGGTGACCACATTCGTGGCCGACGGTCGAGGCACTAGTTGCCAGGTGTGCTATTGAAGAAGGGCGAAGTATTCGGCATCCATAGCTGCCTTCCACTCCGGTACTTGCAAAGCTTTAGAATACCACTTAGAATCGACCAAGTTATGACGGAGAGGGCAAAGACATGATATGAGGGTGATAGATGGGCAGAGGAGACATGATGACTAATAGGATGTTGGGTATATTGGCGGGTGCCTTTCCAAAGAGTGATTGGAAGATCAAGGTCAGCGAGTGAACAAGCAGGTGAGGATGAGGCAGGGGTGGAAGAGACGGGCCCTGGGACAAGAGGAGTAGTCATATCGTCAGGCACCTCAATAACATTGTTGCGTCCGGAGAGTGGTGGAGAGGAGGGGTACCTAGTAGAGTCAGGCGGAAGATCTGAGGGAGAGGACTGGTGCGGATGAAGGTACAATAGAAGAAAGCAAGGGACCCTAAGTATTTGGAATAACATCAGAGATAGGAGTAGGAACCAAGGATGAGGGAATATCCTCATGGAATGTAACATCTGTAGATGTAATGTAGCATCACGTAGGAGGAAAATACACTTGGCACCCCTTCTAAGTCTGGGAATACGCCACAAAGACACCCTTGAGAGCACGAGGAGCCAACTTTGATAATGCCGGAGGTATGATCTTGTACATATGCAGCGCAACCAAAAACTCGTGGAGGTAAGGGAAATAATGTAGCATCAGGTCAAAGCCATTGGACAGGAATAGCACCACTGAGTGCGGTAGAGGGCAAACGATTTGCCAGGAACGTGGCAGTAAGGACATCATCGGACCACAAATACATAGGAACATTCGCTACTAACATAATGCGCACCATATCTAGTAGATGTCGATGTTTTCGTTCAGCCACAACATTTTGTTGGGAGGTATAGGGGCAGGTTGTCTAGTGAATGATCCCTTTTTCTGCACAGAATTCTTGGAGATTGTGTTGAACAAATTCGAGAGCATTGTCCGTTCATAGTACCTTTGGAGTGGTATTATACTGCGTGATGACCTCCATAACAAACTGTTGGACCATGTCAAGGACTTGTGATGTAATACGATCGGCCGGGATTGATCGGCTTGTATTACGCCACAAGAATTTGATGAATAATTTCGTGAATGATATGAATATATGACGATGAAGAAAAGGTCGAATGAGCAAGACTCGATCGTTTACAAGCAGGGAAGAAGACCTCGCCAATCAAGGGGAAGATATTGACCCTAGATCAAACTCCCAATGACCCTCTTGACCGACTAGACGACTATGAGGTAAGGGGCGTGTGACGGCCCTAAGATGTTCAGCGTTCAAATCAACGAATATCCTTTCAACCACAAAAATAAGATCCTATCTCTCGACGAATGTGGCTAACCCTATCCGTAGATTATATTGAAAGAGGGCAGTGGACGAGATAGGGGAAGAAGACACTGAAGGCGGTAATAATTCTGGGAATGACGGAGGGGAGACGAGAGGGTACCTTGTATGTCGATAGTCCACGGCGTGGGAAATGGTGTCTCGACGTAGTCAAAGGCGATGGGAGATTCCGCGTGTGTGAGGCACAACAAGGGCGGAGGATGGGGCTCTTGGCTTGTAATCACCCCTAGAATGCCTCTGGATGGTGGCTCGTGTCGATTCTTGAATTTCTTGCACAGTAGTTGATCAGGAATGCCAAGAAGGTGACGATTTCTTGAAGCCTTGATCATTCTTGAGCGGTAGTAGATGAAGAATGCCAAGAAGGTGGTGGTTTCTTGAAACCTTAGGGTTCTTGAGCGGTAGTGGATCAAGAACGTCAAGAGGGTGGCGGTTTCTTGAAATCTTGGTGGTTCTTGGTGGATGGCGATGGCGACGGCGGACGATGGCGGCGGCGGGGACGATAGCCTCCAAGAAGAGGGTTCTTGAAAATAACCACCCAAGAAGTCTGTGATAGAGGGGCGTTTCTTGATCTTCTTGGATGGATCTTGGAGGAGGTCGATGGTGGTGGTGGACGACGACGGCGGCGGGGATGATAACCTCCAAGAAGAGGTTTCTTGGACATTTCTTGGGGACTAACAACCCAAGATTCCTAAGGAGAGGGCGTTCTTGGAGGAGGTTGGTGAAATCTTGGGGAGGGACAATGGCGACGCGTACCTGGAGTGATCTCGACGGTGACGGTTGATGATGCTTCTCCCTTGGTGATGCTTTCTTGAACCCTTGAGATCCTTCGGAGTAATCTCGACGGAGGGCTTCTTGGCTTCAAGAAGGGAGGAATTCTTGAATCTTTTAGCTTCTTCGGAGTGATCTTGACGAAGACGTTGAACGCGTTCCCACAGAGTGGTCTTGACGTGGGGGACGCGGGCTCTACTCCACGGAGTGGTCTCGACGTGGGCGGGAATAGCCAATTCCCTCTACTCTACTCACTATGATAGGTGGAGACAAGAGTTGTAAAAATTCTTTCTACAAATGACTCAAATGTTCCTTGGGCTTGCTATCCCCTTATATAATGAGGATAGGTGCCAAGTGAACGTGGGGAGAGGATGAACCGTCACGAGACGTGGTTCGGCCTCTCCTTACAATTTGAAAATAAAACTGAAATTTCAAAAGTAAAAGATAAAAGGCGAGGCCCAGCATTGGCCCAGTCCATGAAATCCAAAGACACAAGCAAAACATAAACAAACACAAGGGAAGATAGAGATGCTTACGCGGGGTACTTGAACCCCGGGTGGCGAGCGTCGACGTGAGCTGCTCGGCGTGGCTGATGTCATCCCGTCGTGCCGTCTCCAGGATGGTCCTCCATCAACTTGCCTCCGGCTCTTGATGATGTAGGTCCAGCTACATCAAGTGTAGTCATCCACAAAAACAATATAATCGCGTCCTCCAGAGGGCAAGAGATGCTGTGCAGGTCCCCATACGTCATAGTGTACCATATCAAATGGGTGAGATGATGGTATATACACATGCAGGATATGCAAGATGGTGTTTCCCTAATTCACATGATTTACATTTGAAAACACACGCATGTATCCATGGTAAAGCTTCCTTAAGTTTTGAAAAACTTGGATGTCCCAAACGATAGTGCCCCAAAAGTAGGAATGGGAGGAACACTGTGATGCTGAAAGTGAAAATAGAGCATGTAGTCCGGCTGATGGCTTATCTGGTATGAGTTCGTAGATTCCCTGTCCATTCTCTCAACCAAATCCAATCCTCTGTCTCGTATGAAGATCCAGGGAAATGTGATGACAAGGGTAGAAGAAAATAATGTAGTTAAGAGCCTTAGTAATGGCATTGATGGAGAGGAGATTGGTGGGAAAGCTAGGGACATGAAGGACATTATGAAGGGTTAAGGAAGTGTGGCGCGAGTGACTCCCGATCCTTTGACAGGGCATGGACGCCCATCAGCTATATGGAAGACAGGGATGGAGGAATCAAGATGATAGGAACTCAGGATAGAAGGGGTACCCGTCATGTGGGCGAAAGCCCTTGAGTCAATTACCCAAGTAATATTAGAAGCTGAGAGGGCAGACATGCCTAGAGTGGATGAATTTGCTCCGGCATATGAAGCTAGGCTGGTAGATGCAGTCGGCAGAGTGTGCAATGCAGAAGCGCGTGAAGCTTGAAGATATGCAAGCTCTCCTAGTGACACTGCTATCTGATAACTCGCAGCAGTAAAGACAGCCGATGGATTCACTGATGGCATGGAGGAAGTAGATGCGCTTGATGCAACAGATGCAGACATGCCCCCATAGGCAGCTAGTCCCCATGATGGCTTCCCAAACTCCTTCCTGCAATACTTGTAGGGAGGGAAGGCATTTTGTGGTTTTCCCAAGGCAATTTCTCTACCAGAAGATTTTGGGGGAACTCCAGGTCCCCCTGACGCAGCTAGAGCGGACACATCTGTAGATGAGGGTGCAGGTAGGGACGACACACTATTATACACCCGAAGGGTAGCAGAGAAGATCTCCTTTATGGGCATCGCCCAGGATCCGGCAAGTACTTGTCCACGAATCATGTTTGCAAGCTCTGGACTGATCCCACTCAGGAAGGGGCCAGCCCAAAGCCCATCTCTATACCACGTTAGTGTGTTGGGGTTGATCAATGGGAGCTGATATACTGGAATATTGGTGATGATGGATTCCATTGCACCGTAATAGTCTGGAGGGATTGAGAACCTTGTTTGCATGCAAACAGATCTTCACATAGCCGTATAGTCCTGCTGATGTTGCTTTTGTTGGCGTAGATCACCGCTAGCTGCTGCCAGCGTGCACGAGCCAGTCAATTTCTACTAACTAGTTGCATGATTTTGCTGTCTACACTCTCACACAACCACGCGCATACCGCTGACTCGAGATAACTTCATTCAGTTAGCGGAGGATCTGTCAGATGTTGTCGAAGACAATGAGCATTTATGAATTCCATGAATGCGATGGACCAGGAACTGTTATTCATCCCGTCAAATGTGTATGCAGGACGAGTGAGAGCAGTCATAATCAAGTGGCGCGAATGAGAGGCTCCGAGAGGGGCCACGATAGTGGCCCAACTTGCCGGATCGATAGGAGCATTAGGCTTGTCATCAGCCATAGAAATGTGCCAATGAGGATGCCGAGAGGATGCTCCGTTGAGAGAATTTTCTGCCGAGAGAATGTATGGGACGCCGAGACACCACAAACCTGGAGAAGGCGCTGCTACATGGAGAAGCCACCGCCTGAACGAGGTTGCCGCTGACTGGAGAAATCGCTGCTGACTGATGAAGATTGCCACTGCTTAGAGAGGACAACGCCAACTGATGGAGGTCACCGCCGCCTAGAGAAGATGCCATCGATTGATGAAGATCGCCGCCGCCAACCTTGATGAAGATCGATAGATGAAGATTTCCGCCGTCGCCTAGATAGGATGTAGCCTTCAATGCTCTGATACCATGTAGAGGGAAGGACGAAGATGGCAAGAAGAAGGAGCAAGTGATCAAGGTAAAAACAGTTATGGCAATCCAAGAAAATTATATCTTCGCATACATACTCAGCGTAGAGAGAGAAGAAAGAAAAATAGAGAGAAGGGGAAATGGGTTACATGTAAGCTCAATAAGAAAAAAGAAAAAGGTAAGAATAAGAACTATTTCAACATTTTACAACCTTGGCCTAGGACTTCATCGTATCATCTTCTTTGAGCTGTCACCTCTTATACTAGGGGTGGACGATCCCATCTTGACCACTCAATCGTCTTCGTAAACTTCTTGATGTGCCCAAACTAAAACTATTTAGAATTCCATGATTAGGGACACGTAAGTCATACTCAAACTACAATGGTGCGTCCACAAGATGTCTTTGGTGTCTCAGGTCTAAGGATCACTTACACAATCGTGACGTGAATCAGTCTGATTGAAAGTTCTCTATAATTCCATTCAGCAATTCATACGGATCACTTCAGTGAACTTTTTCCACTAAAGAGCACCCACTATCTATCCTTATTGTCTCCGCACTAATGGCTATGGACAGGGCCATACTCATAATATGAGTGAGGCTAGATAGTGCTGCTCTATCCAGATACTTTGAAGTCCTTCTTGAGTATCCTTCGAATAGAAATATTTAGAACAGATGCTTAATAAGTAGTGACCTCCATATTACGATTTCATCATATTTCACTAAGTCTGACCATGTATTCATGGACTTAACTATAAGCATTACACTTGCACCATAATGAATATGTTATATTAATCAACATGGAGTCAGATGTAGAATGTGTGATTTCTTTGTCGGCCACATATATTTCCATCACATAGAGCAATAGCTAATGTCCCCTTGATATACCTTAAGATCCTCTTCACATCCATCAATTGTTGAGCCATTGGTCTCTCCATATATCTACTAAAAATCCCAACATTATAGTTTAAGTTAAGCATCTTATGAGTCATATACCTTATGCTGCCTACTAGACATGTTTTCCATGGAGTCAGAAGAGGAGATGAGCCTTTTATGGTAAATTTCTGCTCGGCTTTAAGGGGGATATGTCCTGGGTTGCAGTTGACCATCCCATTCAATCTGATCTCCCATTTCATTGAATCACTTTTATGCCCAAGTAAGAGCTAAGCCTTCCCAAATAACTCTTCTAAAAAAGTTCATCATCTCTCCCTTGAATGCCTGAATGTGACACCTCTCTGGCCCAATCAAGAATAAATCATTGACATAGATTTTAACGAGAGAGTGGATATCGGCTACAATCTTCATTTAAACTAGATGCTCTTCAATGTTCCTAGTATAACCAAGTGAAAGAAGAAAACTATACTGCTTGGCCACCAAGATATGGATTGTATCATTTCTTACCACTAGCGCAAATACCTCCTCAATGTCAATTCTGAGCTTTGTGACCAGCTTGGCCTTGTGTCTCACCACCTCTCGTAGTTTGTTATTTTTGAGCTTGAAACCCACTGAAGAAAAATAGGTTTGTTTCCTATCATGTCTAATTCTTCTCATTGAAGTCTATATCCACTATGTTAAGCCTCCAAACCTCCTTGGAAGCTTCTAAGATAAGTTTCGGCTCCCTTCTATCAACAATAACTCTTCCAAATCAAGGTGATTTTGCTGAGTGTATTCATGAACTCGCCCTAAATCTCTGATCCTCCTGGAATGGCTCTATTCCATAGGTAGAAAAAGGGTTCCTCTTCAAAGTACATGGCTCACTTCTTGCAGAGGTAATGCAACATCAACTTCCTGAATTAGTTATATCTCATTCACTTCAGAGAATAAGAGACCTTGATTCTTCTTCACTTTTTGATGGAGGACCATCGGGAAGACCAAGCCCAAACTCACCAGTCGCTGCGTCACAGAGCCTGAGCTCATGTGAAGAACCCAAGTTTCAAGTATACAACTTGACGACTGGTCTCGACAGTTCGCTAACTTCTGTAATATGTTTTATGGATTTTTATGAGGCCCCCGTGTTTTGGGCTCTGTTGTCTTTTCTAATTTTTTTTAACTTTATCCGGACCATTAGGGGAATGTCTTTACATTGGACATTTTCCCTAAGTTGGCCCTTTAGGGAAAACAGCCTTACTTATATAAGGGATGGCATGCCCCTTATGCCATTTGGAATTCCTCGTTGAAAATTGACTTTCTATCTTCACTTTGGGGTTCCCACCCTATCCTCCATGGAGATTATTTTCTTTCTTTCCTAGACTGGCTCGAGGTTGATGATCGCCTCTGCCACCGCCAGTTCATTGCCGCAAAGTTGATACCACCGCTGAAAGAACATGCATTGTCATCACAATCGACATCCTCACCGTCTGATATCAGTAAAAGCCCCTTTCCTGCATCAGTGTGCCACCGTGCCGTGCATCGCCTACATTACACACAACCATGGGTACACTGCCTACAACTATTGTTTGCATCCACTGCGGCCTATGCCATTTCATCTACACACTCCGACGCCTACGACCCCAACTGCCGCCAGCCCCAACCGCTTGCAACCCTAGCCGCCCGAGGCCCTAGCTGTCTGCTGCCTCGGCCATCCACCGCGGCCTCAATTTGCCGCCATTATCACGTGTGCTTGACTACTGTGACTGCATGGCCCAGCCTTCACTATATGAGCCCTTTATTCATGGCTTTTTGCAACAACTGCACCCTTAGGCTGCTATTTGTGAAATTGCAGCCCCACACTCGATCGGATGCCATGTGACCCGCACACATTGCGAGTGCATTTTGCACCCTCTGTACACTCTGTGCACGTGTGGGTGCTTTGCATGTTTCACACCTGCGTACGCACAACGCTCTATGCGCTTCATGCGCCATCCACGAGCTCCACATGCCCGGGACCTAGATGGCACACTTTGCGCGCCCTACTACCACCGCCTACAACTACCCATCTGGCCTTACGACTCCCACCACAGACAAGGTCCGACGACGCCGACGAGTATCCGGGCCCTGGCCTGCAGGTCACACTACTCTTCCTTTTTCTTTCCAGTAATATTTTTTTCTCCGATGTCATCTTTGTATCATAAGGCCAGCCGCCATCACGAGAGTAGGGGATTTGGTTCTTAGGTGTTAGATTAGGCTCGTTACTAACGACAGTTGTGGACACTTGCCAGCCATGATTGCCTCCCTACTTCATCGGTCTTTGAGCAGATATATCGAGTCATTGGGAGCCTGCCCTACGCCTAGACCCCTCGTGTCGTCTTTCGGGTCCTATCGTCCTAGTCGGCAATGCCCTGATGTGCCTTTCATTGATTTCGGTAACCTGCATCATTCGTCAATTACATCTCATCTCGTCTATCATTATCTTACGGTGTAACACGAGCCGTTGATCCCCACACGTCGTATTACATCACTTTTGGGTAGTCCCAATTTACCATGGCATTCTTTTCATGTATGATTAATTTTCCACGCTCTATCATAGCTTTGCAGCCGTGTTCATCAATATGCTCAATACTCAAGATATTAGAGCATAATTTAGGGATAAAGAGAATATGACTCAGCTGATGGAATAGACTTTTATGCCAATCATGTGGTTGCTGATCTCGATATTGAGGTACCATATATTATGCATCGACGGATCCCCCTTGTTCCCCTTGGAGTAATGCATGATTTAGAGACTCCATCAAGATCATCAACATGGCTGACTCGCCCTTCTCCGCAACGTTGATCGAGTTGGAATTCTCCTCTTTCTTATCATTGTGGCATTCATGAGAAAAATGCCCAACTTTTTCCTATTTTTAATATTTAAATTTGAAATTATCTTGAGGCTTGTAGTTTTCATCAATTCCCCATTCATTGCCTTCAGCCACAACCTGTTCCTCTATTGCGCCCATGCCCTTGTCCACAAGAGCTTTCATCTTGCTCTTTCTTCTTGCAGTTGCTGGTGACTCTTGATAGAAGAACTTGCTCCTCCCTCCTTGAACGGTCATCCTCCAATTTCTCTCAATGGATTTGGAGGTATCCCAATGTTTCTTCCAATGTTAGTAACTCCAATTTCAGATTACTCGATGGAGAATTCAATTGAATCAATTTTTGCTGGAGTAGCTCGAAGAAGCTTGGTCAACACATCTCCTTCTTCTATAATTTCTCCCATGGTCCTTAGAGGAGTGACAAACTTTGCTGGGGTATAAAAACTTCCCAGCAAAGTTAGCCACAGATTCATATTCTCACATGATCAGCAACTTGAAATGACCTTTGAGTGTTTTTAATCTAGCCCTCTAAATAAGAGCAGCTTCCAGATTGTGTCTTAAAAATTATCCAAGTCCCATCGTCCGTAAGCTTGGTGTCTAGATGATCCAATATGTCATCATTTATTTTACTATAGAATATTCATAATGCTTATTGATCCATCTTATTCATGACCAACTCTGCCCTATTGGCTTCCCAAAGTATATGCCCCACCAAGAAGATTTGCACTCTCATAGCCCATAGAGAATAGGTATGCTCCAATAGAATAGTAAAACCATGTCCTGTATCTACCAAACACATGGTTATCACAAGAGACGAAGAAATAGGGATAAGAGAAATTCTAGAAAAAACAACTCTCATTCTACTTGCAATAGTTTGCTAAAAACTAGTATTAATAGGTTAATATGATGATATTGACATGTTTGTTTGCATTATATTGGTTATATATGTGTGCTATCAAGCCTGAACATGATTGAATCCCTTTTCAAATGATTTTTTTAATTTTGTGAATATTTTTTTAAGTCAAAATATGATATATTATTATTTTTTTTGACATTTTATACCTAAATATATGAATTGTCTAACTTAACATATATATTCTCTGGGTTCATATTTAATTTAAATGAATTTTAAGATATTTTGGGGGTTTTATTTCTGTGTGCCACGTGTTGCAATTTCATTCATTGAACGACAACTAACTGATGATTACCATTAATCATTGTCAACAGCCTATTGTTAAACCTCACAAAGAATTGGCATCATCCAATCATTAAAACTGAAAGTGTTATGGCATGGTGATTGACAATACCTTATTGGCATTTATAATTAAAATATTTTCTCTTTTTTTTTTATCGCAGGATCATGTGGCCCAATAAAAAAATATGCTATTTTTTCCATCAATGGGTGTGTGACCGAAGAGATCTAGTTTAAAATATGAACTATTTTAATACCAGATTCTCCTTTGTCTAGTCAACGATAGCATCGCTCGATGCCATGTCATGGGACACACGGGGCCACATATACACATGGTGCCGATGTGTCAGTCATTATTTGGGAATTTTAAGGTAACATGCCAATGTGGCACATACTGATGTGCTACCACATCACATGCATGTTCAATTTATTAAGGGAGTATAATTATACAAATATTATATTATTATACTCTATTCTATCTTTTTAGGGAGTGACACATGGTGCAATACGAGTTCTTGATTATGGATAACACAGGCCAATCCAAACCAATGGTTGCATTTAATCTCATAATGAAGACAAAACCCCAAAAATGACATAATGAGTCAGATGAGGATGAGGTGAGAAATATTTGAATTAAATCAAGTGCTAGAACTCATCCAACTTCATGAATTGATGTCTGATGATCCAAAACTCTGATCGAGCTGACATGTTATGGTAGCTTCTGATGGCGAGGACGCCAATGCATCAGCCCGGGACACGTCACCGCAGGCAGTCGGGGTCAACACAGACGTTACGGATCCAAAGATGAAGTCAACAGAAGTCAACCCACCTCGGTCAACAGGAGTCAACAAAGAAGTCAACACGCCACAACCGTCGTCCGCCACGTCACCACCCGCGCACGTCTCCACGCGCGTCATGACACGACGGCAAAGGCAGATCCACAACTGCCCTTTGGCGTGACGTGATGCACGTTTTCCCTTGCGTGTCTTATTTTCTAGTTATTTTCTCTTTCCTCCAAGGCCTATATAAGGTCATTTGTTTCAAGAACTCATTAGGCAATCATAATTCAAGAATTGAGTTTTCTCTCTAACTCTTCTTGGAGGATTGCCCTACCCCTTATCTTGCCCTAACCTTCCCCGTCGTCGCCGTCGTCATCGTCATCACCGTCGTCGTCGCCGCCGCCACCGCCGTCGTCATCACCGCCGCGCGCAGCCGCGCGGTCACACGCCGCGACCGCACGCCACCGCGTGCCATCCCCGCGCGCCGCCGTGCGCCTCCGCACGCCGCGGTCGCGCGGCGCTGCGCGGGAGTTCGTCGCGCCCGACCTGGCGTCCCGCTTCATGCGTCAACCAGGGCGGACAACGCCCGAGCGCCTGTTCGATATCACGCCGCTTTCGCCGCCACGAGCAGAATTACCTGCAGCCTCTACACGCACTGCGGTGCTGAGGTATACCTGAACCTGTGGTGTCGGCGTGTTCTCCGCTCAGTATTTTCGGGAAGTTTCCACCGCGTCAGAATTAGACCTGGATTTCCTCTTCTTCTCTCCTTTTCTCGAGTGTTTCTTCGCGACGTGAATTCGAGGTATTGATTTCGGTGCTTAGGCATCGTCGCGGTGGGGGAAGACAGTACTCCCGCCCTCGATAAGGGTCGGAGCTGCACCACCAGATTTCATCGGTTTTAAGTCCGAGAATCGACCGTGATTTCTGTGGATTGTTTTATCCCTTACCCATTCCTACCCATAGCCTCGTCGTCCGCCCTAAATCGTCCATCCCATAGTCGTCCTACGTCAGCTTCGTCTTTTTTTCAGCTATTCATTTATGTTGGATCTATCAATTGAGCCCTGATATTTATAAAATATGACTTTAAACTCACTTCATCCAAGCGAGGCGGATGGAAAGAAAGTGTGGCTTTGAAGATCCATCAAGGGTATTATTTGGCTATCTTCATCACATCAATCCGAGACCGGCGATCTGCTCATATCTTTCTCCACAAACGTTGGATTGAGCTGATTCTTGTCCCATTGGATGCGGAACGTTTTGAATCTATTGGAAACGACTCCAAGAACGCATCCAATGGATTATCCTGGCTTATCTTACAGAGGATTCAAGATTCAGGGTAAGCTTTTAGTTTTGAAATTTCTTTTCCAAAATACAGACGTTCTATTAGCCCAAACATGGTCAAATCTGGGCTTCAATTACTCTTCTAGGGTAGCTGAACAATACGATATAATTTAATTTCTATTATCCTATTTTTTTTGCCATAATTTTAATGTTTTAGCAGCCTTCGCCGCAAAAAAGAATCACAAAAACTCGCGGCCTGCAATCCAATGCGGGGCGCTGAGTCACCTAGGCTACCTGGCTGGCCGTTTGTTGTGTGAAAGATGTCAGATGGCCAGCAGGCGGGCAATAGCGAGCTGGCGCCGCCAGCTTGCCAGTTATTTGACGTGCTTGCCATGTCAAATAATGGCTTGCTGAGTGCGCCAATTGAATGATCCATCCCAATCGTTGAAACCGACAGCCTGGATGGATCCAACGGACTAAAGAAAACAAAAATAAAAAAGAAAAAAATTTAAACAAAACCCAAGAATGTTTACCTTTGACGCCACGGCGCGAATTAAATGCCACAACGGACGAGCTATTCTATCCATCTACCCGAACCATTGCCAGTGACATGTGTCACAACGGCAGCAGTTCAGATGATGATCCTTCGGTGGACCTGACGATCGTTCAAAAAATAGAGCCGCTGGCATTAAATGTCGACAGCCTATATAACGCCCCTTTTGGCCTCGATAAAATCATGATGATTCTGTCAGATCCGACGGCCGTGATCGGATCTGGCTTCTCAAATTGATCCAATCGCAGCCATCGGATCGGCCACATCACCCGATGGGGAGGGAAGTCTTAACGCCACCGACAATTCATTAAATGCATTGCCGATCAGTTCACCCCCTACCGCGCCCACAAATGTTGACTGTTCCACGCGTTCTCAATCATTCATTTCTCATCGGGACTACCACATGGAAGGCTTAGATCAGCCCACGTCGATGCCACCTCACTACTCAGCAAATTCTGCTGACGTGGCCAAGGCGAACCGAGCTAATTCAACTCTTCTGAGCCGAGTTGTCTCGAACCGAGTCGACTCAGATTAAGTCGACTCGATTGAGCACAACCGAGTCGACATTGGCCGAGTCAACCTGGTCGACTCTGCCAACTCTGACTGAGTCGACCGGGTCGAGTCGACCAGGTTGACTTGGTCAATCTTGACATAGTCACCCGGTCAACTTGGTCACCCCTCATTTTGTCGCGCTGGATGATTCAGTCCCCTCATACCGAATCGTCTAGGTTGACTTGGTCAACTCTGACCAAGTTGACCAAAGTGATTTGGTAAACTTTGACTGAGTTGACCAAGCTGACTCGCTTAGTCTGGACTGTTTTGACCAGGTTGACTCTGTCAACCTTGACTGGGTCAACAAGGTTGACTCGATCAACCCGGCTTTGGTCAACTCTGACCATGCTGACCACAGTGATTTGGCCACTATTGACTGGGTTGACTAGGTTGACGTGGTCACTCTAGATCATGTTGACCAGGTGTACTTGGTCAATCCTGACTGTGTTGACCAGGTTGACATGGTCAACCCTGATCTGGTTGACTCGATCAACCCTGATCAGGCTGACTCAGTCAGCCCTGCGGGCGTTGACTAGGTTGACTTGACACAGTCACCCCTGATCCGGTCGGACAGGTAAACTCGATCAACCCTGATCGAGTATACCCAGACGACCTCAGGCATATATACTTGGGACATTCGGACGACTCTAGCTGAACTAACTCGGGTACTCTAACCCCCCCTTTCCCATCTGAAGACCGGACTGGCATTGATGGGCCAGTCCGAGAGGTCTTGACCGATATGGGGAAAGTGGCATTTACATCTTCCATCGAAGTTGTCCCTCCTACTTTAGATCACCTCGCACCACGTGGACTAGGCATGGAGGATTAGTGAGCATCGACAGAGCGTGGCAATGCACTTGCTAGGTAATCTTCTTGGAGACCACCATCGACGACCTGGGCGGCAAAAGTGGCGGAGACTACGCACACAGCTACCACTCAACCCCTACCAAGATCACACTTCCCCCACTTTATGATGACACGACCCCAAAGCGGGGTTACATTGACTCCGAGGGTTTGAGAGTTGTTGCCTTCTCTAAAGAGGAGGTCTCACGAATGGCTGCACCATTTGGCTACACCTTGATAGGGCAATTCGCGACAAAGCACCCACTTAATGACGACATCCTTAGGGTATATGTAGCGCTTGGGTACTTCATCGGTCCGGTGGTTATTGGAGCACGTAACCATCAGAGTGTCTTCATTTGCTTCCAACAAGAAGTGGACTTTAGGAAGGCTTGGAGTCATACCACATTGACAAATAGTGGTTCCATGATGCACACTTATCGATGGATAGCCGAGCAGACTAGCAGCGTACGGGAACATTGCCCCCACTTTGTACCGATATGGATTGGTTTCCCAGGGCTCCGACCACATCTCTTCACGCCCACTGCTCTAGAGTCCCTACCTAGTGCTGTTGGAACATTTATACGTCTTGACAAAGATTTACATTTGTTCAGCCGCCCCAAATATGCGAGGGTATGTGTAGAGATTGACCTTTTAGAGCCCATCCACCGCATGATCCTCATTCGCAATGGGGATGAACTGATTCAATAGCCTATAGTGTACGAGAACCTTCCACAGTTCTGTACGCATTGTATCTTTCTAGGTCATACACTTCATACATGTTACCAAAGGGCGTCGCCCACTACCATGACCCCCTTAGAGGAGTACCTCCCACCTTTGCCTTATAACAACTACATCATAGAAGCACAATCTACTTCTCAAGGGCATCGCCCCACCCAGCGACTGCCTCCGAGTAGACGCCCCGCCCCCGCACCGCATGGTGTGCCTGCTACTACCCCTCACCTACCTAGTGACTCTATGTCGGTCAAGCCTGTCTCGGCTAAACATACAGCTTTAGGGTCACAATGGGTGAAGAAGGGGGTTAACAAGTGCCCACAAACCCTACCCCGTCCCCCGGATGTTCCCCCTATCAGCATTCAGCCGGGCAAGGGTAAGGAGGTACAAGCACCCACTAGTACCTCCAATACCTTTGCCCTCTTAGATCTAGAATGCCCTGTGGGAGACTTCGTGGAGGTTGGGCAGAGTCGTTCAAGTCTCCCTAGTACTTCCGGCCATACACCCACCCGTCCCTCACCAGTCCCCCATTCCTTATCGTCCCCTTGTTCTACACCCTCTCGCCTCTCATCAGTCCACCATCCTCCATCTTCATCATTCCCACCAACTTGGTCCCCTTCACCTCGCTCACCTCCACCTTCATCTTCCCATCCTTCCCCTACGTCTCCCCCCTAGTGCCCCCCTCCCCTCCACCGGCTTCACCTCCATCCCCTCCCTCCTCCACTATCTCACCGTCCACTCCTGCACACTGCCCTCCTTGCTCTTCCCCCGCGGACCCACTCCTCCCTATACCTCGCTCACCCCCCCTCCCCTCGCTCACCACCCATTCCCATCCCTAGCTTACCGCCCCACCCTAGCCACACTCCTCCCCCACCTGATATACTTACCTCCATGCCTGACCTCCATCCATCACATATCTTTTCAAGCAGCCAGAATGCTTGACTAATCGTTAGGCTTCACTCACTAGTTCGGAGGACACTTGTGGATGTACTAGTGGTTGGGCTTCCACCGGAGAGGAGGAGGACGATGTCTCTTTCTCTGAGGATGCAGACGTGGATGCCTCTCCCCCTCCGGGACATCATTCGGATGCCTCCCATACACGCCACATATACAACACCCGATTGAGGGTGTGTCATGTGAGCCTGTAGCTTTATGATTCCAAGTCTTGTTTAGAATTGTAGAGGGGTTGGTAACCCTCTAACCCAGTCACATCTCCTCTCACTAATAAAAAAGCACAACTTAGGGATAGTCGGGCTTATCGAACTGATGACAACATCGGATCATTCCCACTCCATAGCAAGTAAACTCAAAATGGATCATGTTTATTGCCATTCCTCATAAGCTCTGGCTTCTTCAGAAGTGAGATTATTCGTTGGTGCTACTGGCTGAAGGGACCCGGTACGTCACTTTTGACGTACTCTACTCCCTGAAGCCTTACTCGCTTACTGTCATTTACGCTGCAAATAGACAACTAGAGCAGGAGGCCCTCTGGGAGGAACTCGCCTTACATGCCCATTCCCACTCACTGCTTGTTGATCTCCCTTGGTTTATAGCTCGGGATTTCAACTACAAAGGGGCAGTTAGAGAGCGCCAGGGGGGGCGCCCACCTCGGTCACGATCTATGCAAACGTTTAACAACTTTATCCATCAGGGGTCACTAGTGGAGCCGCCTACCATAGGTGAGTAGTGGACCTGGTGTAATGAATGTCAGGCAGATGCGCGTATGTATGAACGGCTTGACCATTGTTTTACTAATAGTACCGCACTAATGCATTGCACCATCACGATTGAGATCCTACCAGGATATTACTCGGACCACTCACCGATCCTCCTCCTCCTAGACTCCAGCAACCGAGTCCGCCGCCCTCCATTCCAATTCCAAGCCATGTGGTTAGAGCACACTGACTTCCATCGTTATGTACGAAGCCATTGGCATGTGTAATTCCAATTACACATGCTAATTTAAATGCTAATTTAATCGTTGTATAATTCCAACTTATACAATAAACTCACATTAATTTGTTCATCTAACTTAATAGAACTACAGATGGTGAGTCCAAGATCGAACCACAAGGAGGGGGGTGTACTTAGATTAGATTCCTTTTTATAGGTCTAAGAGTTGAATTGCAGAGCTAATCTCGGATTGACCGTTTAAAACTGCTGACCATCACTGAAATTTACTGGCCTGCAATAGCGATCATAATATGGTTCTAATGCTAAGAAAATCCAAACTATTTGATATTAAAATAACTGATTCGCACTACATGGTTTGACACGGAGACAAGAATAGCATAACCACTCAAGCAACTCAGGTTACCTCCTTCTTGGTGATGCTCCTCAACTCAACCTTTCTTCACGGCTCTACACCTTTCGCCTGGAGCTTGGAGGGTTCATGAACATGAATTGGATCTGAACGAGGAAGAATGTCAACAAGAGGACGAGCATTTTTGTTATTCTCCGCTGCCTTGCCGGTCCCGTCTGCAGTTCCGAATGCCGCCTTTTTTCTTTGCTTCCTCCTTTTCTTCTTTTCTTTCCCGCCTCTCTTCTTTCTTCTCGGTCATTCAATTATTTTTCCGCCCACGAGCAGCCGTTGGATCTACTTTGACCAGCTTGGGCCGCACATGTTGCTGCGCTTCTTCCTGTATGAGTGAAACATTGAACTATGTAAGCGTAAGCAAGACAATGACACATCCCTCTAAGTCCTACATTATGGTTAGCTAAGAAGATTTTAATCCAAAATAAAATGCCTTTGTAAAAATCGAGTTAAGTAGTCATAAGTTGAACATTTATCCTGATGCTACTCCCCTTATCACAATGTTGCCGTTATCCGCTTATGTTGGCACTTCTGTTCTGGTTGACTATGCTGCCTACGAGCTTGCTACCCTGCTCCATTCGCTTGAGAACTTACTTTTACATTGCTGCAAACAGAAGCCTTGTGAAACAAAACACCATCAGCAAGTTCAAACTTCCAATTCTTCTAAAATTCATAAACCTGATCAGCCGTAGTTACTTTAGTAAAAATGATGGAAAACTCCGAATATTTTATGTAAAAGTAACTTAACTTAACTCTCATACTTAATTACTTTTGTCCTATATCATGCATATTTATATGTTAACAGCATGGAACAATCTCTACATCACCTATGGAGAACTTTAGTTACAGACTGAGGAATCTCAAGTTCCACTCAATGATGGAATCGGCATGTCTTTGGAGACATACACGCACCGGTCGAAGCACTCAAGCAGGAACTTGCGGCTATCGAGTGACAGTTAAAATAAGGTTGGATGGACGACGTGGGAGAGCACCAGCTTCACCTTAGAGAGCATCTTGAGGACGATGTGCAGCGCCAAGAGATTTTCTATCTCCAGAAGTCGCGTGTCCAATGGCTACGAGAAGGTGATAGAAACACACGTTTCTCTCAAGCTTCGATCCGTCATAGAGCGCGTCCTAATTGTACGACACTATTAGAGACGTATAGCCAGGACCCCTCCCAACCAGCAACTGCAGGAGTGAAGTATTATCACTTGCTCTTCTCCTCACAACCAACTGTTGTGAGTGAGGACATCCTTGCCTCTATCCCTCACTTGGTGACCGACCAAGATAGTGCACTTCTCACAGCCCTTCCTACCCGAGCAGATATTAAGGAGGTTGTTTTTTCCTTGGGTAGGAACAAGGCCCCAGGACCGGATGGATTTTCTGCAGAATTCTACATTGCATGTTGGGATATCGTATGCACTAACTTGGTGCTTTTTATCAAGGAGGTGTTCACACACAAAGTCTTCCCACGAAGTTGGAAATCCACTTTTCTGGTGCTCATTCCAAAAGTGGATACTCCAATTTTCTTTGAAGACTTTCGCCTCATTAGTCTTCGTAATGTATGCTACAAAGTTGCATCCAAGATCATTACAAATCAACTAGGGCACTTTCTCGATAGACTTATCTCGCTTGAACTGTGTGGTTTTGTCAAGGGTCGACAGATCCATGACAATATCATGCTAGTTCATGTGCGAGCCCAGTCACTAGATGCTCATATTCGGGGCTCAAATGTCATCACCAAACAAGATATGGAGAAGGCCTTCGATTAAGTCGAGTGGAATTTTTTTACCCAAGTGTTACGTCGCTTTGGGTTCACTAATGCGTTCATCGATCTAGTCGATGCCTGCATTCGAGAGAATCATTTCTCTCTTGATGGATGGAAATTCCACTGGCTTCTTCATGGCCACTAGAGGTCTACGGCAAGGTGATCCTCTCTCACCCACCCTTTTTATATTGATGGAGGACGTCTTTAGTCGATCGCTCACACGTGCAATCGATTGTGGCCTAATCCAACCATATTTTACAAAAAGGGGATGCCTGATCCTCTTGCACTCACTCTTTGTGAATGATGCCATCCTTTTCCTTAATGGATCCAAAAAATCCATTAAGGAATTTATGAGCGTCCTCAATGTGTACGAGCAAGCCTCGGGCCAGCTCATCAATGCCTCAAAGAGTAGCTTTATAGTTGGTCCTTCTACCACTATAAAGTGCTCTCAGATAATCCAACACTCTACCCGTTACTCACGAGGATGGCTCCCTTTTGACTACCATGGATGTCCTATCTTTCTTGGACACCCTAGGCATCATTACTTTGATGCCCTTCTGGCCAAATGGAGAAAGAAACTTGAGGGATGGAAACTCCATTTTCTCTCTCCTAGAGGACACATCCAACTTATTCAACATATCCCCATGAGTATCCCGCTGCATACCCTTGCGGTCCACTCACTATCTCTCACAATCCTCCGCTCAGTGGAACGACTAAGCGCACCTTTCTTATGGTCCGGTCACCTCAAGGGCGAGCGTTGCCATCATTGGGTCTCTTGGGAGAAAGCATGTCGGCCGACAGCCGAGGGGGGTTTAGGGATCTGACACCTCTTAGACATCCAGGACGTGATTCAAAAGAAACTTGTATGGCACATGTGCACCACACACTCCCTATTGGGAAGTTTTATTTCTGCCAAGTACGGCGAGTGGCCCGTCAAGAGATGGATATCCAGGGCCATCGGAGATGGCAAACGTGGTAGCGACAGTGGCTTGAGATCGCCCAGGTCACCTCCAGAAAAAGACGGATTGTTTTGTGAAAGAATATTTGGACCTATAAAAAGTGGAATTTGGTCGGTCATATGATATCTCATGAGCTAATTAATGGGAGAAATCTAACAAAAAAAAATGAAGGGGATTAGCGCCTGGTTTGATATTTGGCACACTAACAAGCCTTTAGCTGACCATCCCTGCTTTGTACCACATCGAGTGCGACTCACATTGGCCTAGCTGCTTATGGGCAACACGACATACCTATGGGAGCAACATGGCCTCCCCTCCACCATGTTACCCCAGGTCCATAACACTTCAATCGGGTCCACTCCTGACCGCGCTATTTGGACGCTCACACTGGATGGTGCATACGCATGCAGTTCTTCTTGGAGTATTTCTGTGAGAAATCCCCCATCCAGCACTGGGGTCGCCGCATCTGGCACGTGGCGATCCTTACCCGCGTCTCCCTTTTCCTCTAGAGACTCCTACACTATGGCCTCCCGATTGATGATCGGGTGACCCGTCTAGGCCACTCTCTCACCTCACGTTGCAAATTCTATCCTGCATTTCCACATATAGAGACTATGGAACATCTTTTTTCCATAGTGAGACAGCCATAGAATGTTGACGCCAAATCACGCACCTTTGGAGCCCACTCCCTCATATTCCACTGACCCCGTTGGAGTGTTTTGGCAAGATATTTCTTTTGCCAATGTGATCTAAATGGAGCCCCATCCTACACATCACCATAGCTTATTTACTATGGGAGATATGGAAGAGGCAAAATTCTTCTCGTTTTGCAGGGACTCCCATGCGCGCCGTGGATATTATGCATCACATCAAGCTATGGATACGATGCATCTACCATCTCATCCCCACTCGCGACTGCAGCTCAGCACTCGGATGCGATCTCCTTCGTGCCTAGGGCATTCCGGTGACCCTTGCCCTATCCGTATTCAGCTACAAGTCATCCATTAGCACCCACCGCCAATTGACAGCCTCAACTGAATGTGGATGGTGCGTCCAACGGGAACCTAGGGCCAGCTGGGGGAGGTGGTATCCTCTGGGATCATACAGGGAGTATTCTCTTTGCTTTCTCCTCTTTCTATGGCATTCAAACTAACATAGTAGCCAACGCTATGGCGGCACTTGATGGTTTACTCCTCTGTGAGGAACGAAACCTTCATAATATCATCGTAGAATCAGACTCATAGGTGTTAGCCGACATGCTTCATGAAGGTACATGCTCCCAATGACGACTACACCGTGTATGGCAGGACATCATGCGGTGCCACCTTCGCATAACTAGTGTTCGTCATCAGGTACAAAAAGGCAACCAGACACAGATGCCCTCGCCAACCACACGGTACACACACGACTCCCTTCCTCCCTTTTCCTTTCTTGGCAAGTACTCCCTCCAATTGCTAGGGGATGCTATCGCGTCGAACGTCTCGGCTTGGCGAACCTCCGCACGTGCCACACACTTTTGAAGGAGGCCCCGCGGGAGTGGCGGATCGCGTGGAGCACTCGAGGTAGGAGTGCTCACACCTGATCCGACAATCACGACAGCGGGGTGGACTGCACCCACCTCGGATGAGGTCCTCGCCGCGCACTTCATCGATGCACTCGTTAAAGGCGGGGACAGCTCCACTATCTCTCCACCATCATCATGCGGGGGGCTCGTGTGAGGCGTCGACGCGAGCACTTCTCCGAGCACTTGCAAGGTATCACTTATGTATCATTTCCTTTCTTGCACATGGGCGTGGACGAGTGGGATCTGAATGTAATTGGGATATTAATACTCGCTCCACACCTATAAACATTGATAAACACTTCACTTTATAAATGAAATCCCCCTAGGTGGCGTCTAGGACACGGCTGGATTAGTCTATGGGCACAACCGCAGGGTTGGGTGTACTCGGCATCGTGTTTTTTGTCAATTTAAAAAAAAGGGTATTATTGGTGTCTTGAGTGCGTGGAGAAGGTGAACAAAGAAGTTTCAAGGCTGATCTGCAAAGGGAAAATGCCTTTATCTTGCCAGCATCTAGCTCCCTTGTTTTCATCCACTTTATCAACGTGATTGTGACTACTTCAATCCTACCTCTTATGATATATGTATCCCCTCCCATCCTTTTGAAATCACCATATTAAGAGAGCTATTTCCCTAAGATACGTTCCCTATGGATACAACCCATACTCATCCACTATCTAATGCATTACCTGAGTATTGGTTTGACGTTATCATCTGGAGATTTGGGGATCCCGCTAAAGTAATTTTGATTTCTGATGCCGTTAGAATCTCCCTACCCAGCAGAAAGTATAGTAGGAAATTGGCTTGATATTAGGAAGATGATCGGCAGTTCAAGCTCCATATCGAATGCCTCCACCACATCTCAAAGAGATGAAGAAGCATATGAAAGAGAGTGGTCTAATGAGACCATCAAAGCTGCCCTATGGAGCTCCATTCTTATTTCAGTGAAAGAAGGATGAGATGCTCTAGATGTGGATAGGCTATCGTACCCTAAGTAAATTGACCATTTGCAATATGGCTCTGATTTCATGGATGAATGACTTGTTGAATCATTTGGGAGAGGCAATAATATTTTTCAATCTACATCTAAAGAATGGCTACTACTAAGTCCCACTAAAAAAGGGAGATGAAGAGCTGACCACAGGTCTCACAATATATGGACCACATTTATTACTTTTGGTTTTATAAATGCAGCCATGACATTTGCAAGCCTCATGAATATACTATTCCAGGACCTCCTGATTCAGTCATCAGCATCAAATTATCTAAGCAAACGCGAAGATCATCCGAGGAAGGTCTTCAATATCTTCGCCGAAGAAATGAACACTCAGCCAACGGAGGTGGAATTCCTGGGTAGATAACCACACACAAAAGGAATATTGACGCAATCATTATCTGGAGTTGAGATATTTTTCGGGGTTGGCTAGATTCTGTTGACATTTTATCCAGAACTTTTCTAGAGCCGCAGCTCCCCTAATGGGTTTACCAAAGTAGGAATGGAAGTAAGAGTGAACAGAAGCTTGCCAATTGTCTTTTGATGAATTGACTACTTCCGTAGCCAACAAATATGTGATAACAGTATCATACTTCTCCTAGTAATTTGAGGTGCACAATAAGGCATCAGATATTGCGTTGGGAGGTGTTATGTTATAAGGAGGATGACTAATAGCCTTTAAAAACTGAAAACTCAAAGACACCGAGAAGAATTATACAGCGCATGAGAAGGAAATTTCTACTATAATCCATTGCCTAAAGGTCTGGCAACACTATTTGTTGAAAGGTCATTTTACCCTCCTCACACATAACATCTCCCAACAGCTACTTCATATCCTAAAATTAAATGACAGGTTTGCAAGTAGTATGAAAGGATTTCTTGGTCAAGTCCAATTTATTCCTTTTTGAAGCTGGAAAGGGAAATGTTACAGCCAGACACTTTTAAACCAATGCCTCCACATACTAGTAGTATGTTTATTCTCAAAGGTATCTTCAGGCGTCACATTTTTGGAGAAACTAATATTAACATATGAGGAAGACCAAATGATGATGCATATACAAACATAGGTGAGATCAGGTTTGTCCAAGAAATACTGGGAAGAGGAAACCCATCTTTATGGAAGGGAGTAGGAGGCCAAAACTGATGGTATTTGAGAACACTATTCAAGGAGTTCCACAATTTACCTTGGGTGGGTCATGCCAGTCAACATCAAACTCTCACCATTTCGAAGGAGAAATTCATGTGGGAGAAGATGCAACAGCAACTCAATTTCTACATCAAAATTTGTCATATGTACCAAGTGGAAAAAGCTGTGTCAAGATGAATGATGGATGAAGGCAAAAGGAATGCTGGAACAATTCCAAATACCTAAAAAGCAATGGATGTCAGTTTTGATGAACTTCATCACAGGATCGCCAACGGTTCATGGGTGATTCCATACTTGTCTTGGCTAACCAATTTCAAAATATGCTTCCTTCATTCTGGTAAGGACTCCATGCACATGTATTATTCAAAAACAGAGTCAAAATATGGAGACTTTCAAAGTCGATCCTATCTAAACGTGGCCTGCAGTTCAACATGATGTTCTGCACTTCATTGTTTAAAGGACTTGGTATTAATCTAAAATTTTCATCGACTAACCAACAGCATATGGATGGGCGCACCAAAAGGGTAAATACAATTTTGGAAGACTACCTGACACAATACGTCAGAAAAAACAAAGGGAGGGCTTAAATCTATCGGACATATTACAATTTGCCGACAACTTACACAATCTTTTTTCAGCAGGATTGTCTTTATTCAAAGTTGTTTTGGGATGCAACCTGATGAAACAGGACGAAAGTCAGGATCAATCGACTCATGTTACACCACAAGGTGGGTGGGGATAGTCATGTAAGGTAGTGGAGATAAACAATGCGGGTGAACTGCAAATGATAATGCGACAATAAAATTGATGAGAAGTATAAAAGTCGCGTCGATGGACACCAACAATCACAAAATCATAGAAAGCGAGACCTGGGAATGCCACTAGGCACCCGATGACCCACATGACAGTTTGAAGGTTGACGATGCGAACACGGCTACTACTGCTAGTGCGTGCACCTTCCATGTGCAAACGAAGGTCGTACCAATAGAAACCTATCTCAATTCAATTACCCCTATCTATCACTATCCTAACCCCAATGGTGGAAAATGCTTGGGGGCATTAAAAGAAATAATGTAACACCAAAAGGAAGATTGCGAGTGTACCTGAAGCGGCAACGCGTGGGCACCCGATGATTCAACATTGGAAGTATCCGCGTGATGCGGATTGGCGTGATTGTAGTGCAAGTAGTTGCGGCGTCCCTAGTAGGCGTGGCGATACAGGTAGGCGCGGCGGCATGGGTAGGCGCGACACCATGGGTAGGCATAGCGGCCCGGGTGGGCGCAACAACGCAGATAGGTGCGACAGCGCGAGTAGGTGCAACAACAGAGATAGGCTCGGCGGCATGGCTAGGCATAGTGGCCTGGGTGAGCGCAATAGTGCAGATAGGCACGATAGCGTGAGTAGGCGCGGCGGCATGGGTAGGCGCAGCGACCAAGGTGGGCGCAGCAACGCAAATAGGCGCGGTGCAAGGTGGTGGCCTAGCAGCGATGATGAACGAAGGCGGCATGCGCTAATAAGCGCCATCAGTGGGAGCTGATGAGCAGCGGTGGTGGGCTCAATAGAGCGACAGCGGAGGGCGTTGTTGAAGGGCAGGTGCAAGCTGGTGGTCGGAAGGGTGGTTGGGTGGGTAGCAAGGCGATGGGGCAGGTGGCTAGGCGATGGGGCTGGTGGCTTAACGGCCAGGTGAATGGTCATGCGAGTGGCTTGGCAGCGAGAGTGGTTGGCGGTGTACAACCTAGCAGTCGAGTGGGGCAGCCCAATGGTCGGGCGACCTCAGGTCAGCTGGGCAGCCACGTGGGTCGCCTAGGTGACTAGGTAGTATGGCTGGTGACCGGGCAGCCAGGTGGTGTCGTGAGCAACCGCGAGCAGCGACCAGGTGGTGACGCGAGTAGCTAGGAGCGGCGGCCCTTGGTGGGCGGCACTAGCGCCAGGCAATCCAGAGCGGGTGGTCGCAATCCTACCCTCTAATTATACTAATACAAGACACTTTTTATAAAATCATCTATTACTCTAAATGAATTCCCCAGTGCTTATTAGTCTTGTGCATGTGTGACCCTCAAAGCCAATAAATCATTCTACTGAATAACTTTGGTGTCCCAATAAAACTTATTGATTAAACTATTGATTAACTATATGGACATATAGCTTAAGTAGTACAAGATAGATTTAATAGAACTGATATGTTAAGTTTCTTGCCCCTGGGGTGCCATGCTACACACCATCCTTTGAAAGATTCATAGTAGTAACTAAACTCTCTCATAGAACCTTTGTCACCATAAGATACAATATATGTATAATCCTTCATCCATGTGGGACTCCCCAATGACTTAGGGATGGTTAGTCATCAAACCTCAATCTTTCAATGACTACTGCCAATGCACAAAAGGTATCATAACTTCCTCCTATACCAATTCAATATCCTCTTATAGTGAGGGCACAAAATCTCATCTTGACCACTCAATCACCTTCTAGTACTTCATGTTATATCCAACATAATACATGTTTAAATCGCATGATAGATAATCATTCAACTTAGTCAAAATAAAGCCATGTATGCACAATATGCCCTTGGTGTTTGAGCTCAACATACCACTTATACCATTGTAAAAAGAGTCAGCCTGATTGACATTTAGTCATGACACCATTTAAAAATTAATGCCAATAAATTCAGCAAACTCTTCCATTAAAAAGCACCCACCATCCGCCCTTAAGGTCTCCACATTAATTTCCACACAATCCGCCATACTTATCGCATCAGTAGGATTAGATAGTACTATTATACCTGGATATTTTAATGTATGCCTTCGTTATCCATCAAATAGTAATATTTAGAATATATAATTTAGGAATATTGATCATTGATAATGATCTTATCATAATTCAGGAAGTCATTGCACACATTTAACAACTTCATTATTAACATCACACAAGAATAATATAATGAAAAACTAAATTTCTTTTAAGGAACTTAAACATAACATAGTTGTTTGATTAGCTTTATGTCAGCATAATATCCATCAAGCCATAACTCAACTATTGATAGAGAAACATGTTGAAAAATAGACTTATTATTGTTAGCCTAAAAAATATTTATTAGTTCAATAAAAATATTTGGACATTTATTTAAAATTAAATGCATAAATAGATTATGAGTTGGTTAATACAGTAATGATATCAATACTTATAAAAACACGAAGGTTCTATGTAAAGTACATGAAAAATATTATAATAGTGTCCCCACTTAATTTAGTTTAACTGATAATGTAATGGACAGAGACCCCTAATGCATAATTAAGTTTATGTTGTAAATAAATGTGACATCGAAGCCAATCGCATATTCCATGTCTTGTTCAATATTTAATGATACAATATATATTCACTACAATGTGTGTGTGATACCTATAATTGAAGTACAAGCAATGACTGAGTGAATTTCTAATATGATAATACAACGACACCATTAGTCTTTAAACATTTTTATATACATTCATATTCAGAGAGTTCTTGACAAATATATTGAAGTGTCAACTTAGATTAGCACTATCTAGCCTTCCTCATACAATGCCTATGGCCGATCCCATATATATTAGTGTGGCCACAATCAGGATTGATAGTGGGTGTTGTTTGGGAAAAGAGTTCACTCAATAGATTTCTATACATACTGAATGATATTATAATTATCATCTATCATATCACAGATGTGTAAATACTCCTTAGACCTAAGACACCAAAGATGCATTGTAGATGGGCCATTGACCATTTCAATGGACTCGTTCACAGAACCAACACAATACAGACTCAGACCTTCAAAAGGTAATACTTTAGTTTTTATTTTTTAATATTTCAGAGCAAATTTTATTCAATATGCTGCTGCTATCTCAAGTTTGGATTGAATCAATTGAGCCCAAAATGTCATAGAATAAATATAATATATTAAAACTTCATTATCATGAAGATACAATCCTATTTTATGAGATTCAGATGGATCTGTTACAACATCAGGTTTAGTTGATGGACATAATTTCTGATTTACCCATTTGTGATGATGTAGTTTAAAAAATACAAACTTAAGGCTTCCAAAATAATATAAAAAGTCTTGGTTATCTAAAAGCAAATGACCATAATAAAAAATTGACACAAAAGCTTGAAGCTTTTTATGTCATGCACATGTGCTCTAACATCAGTACTCCCATTGGATATTTGATAATCTGAGGTGAGAACCACAAAACCACATCCATAAATCAATGAACCTAGAAGACATAGAATATCTAACAAAGGAACCTAACTAATGGGAAAGCATCTTGAAACTTCAGCCTCATGCATCAAAATAAGAATATGAAGGAGAAATTTATGAAAATATTGGGGCCTGGAGCAACATAATCCAAACTCATGTCCACATTAGAATATTAAATTAAACACATATGAAAAGCAAAAACATGAAAAAACCAAAAACATCACCTTTATTCGAATCAAGACGTAATTGAGTAGGCAAGCAATTCAGCATCTTCAATTCATTCAGATGTGTCCTCACAGTCCCTTTATTATTCTTTATTTAAACCATTAACCCAAAATCACTATCTTAATTTCCTTCATTTCTTACTATTCTCTTACATCCACCATAATCCCCTTATATCTTCATCTATCTTACTCCCTCAATTCCAACTATCCTATTAACAACATCATACCTACTTTTCTTCTTACATACCATCCCACCCTATTTCAATACTTAATACCTTAACTCTCAGCTTACTGATGAAATTTGATGGAGGCAAATAGCGATGTTATTTTTAATGTGGATGCAAATATAATTTTTTAAAATCAAATCAAATTTATAATTATAGAAACCTCGCTCAAATATCTATTATAGGAGAGAGACCACTCAAATTTATGATAAAAGTCGTGGAATAAGATAATAATAATGATAATAAAATATATAAGTTATGAGTTAAGTGAGAGAAGTGATTGTGATACTAATGAAGATTGTGAAAGGGTGGAATATAAAAAATAATTAAGTGGGAATAAGTTTTAAGAGTAAAGAGAAATCAAGAAGATATAAGTATAGAGTTTATATGATAAGATATTACTTATCTTATTTTCCCATAATTAATAATCATATGAATATTAAAGATAGTAATTAAGTGGAGAATAAATCTACTTATGTTATTACAATGAAGGAAGCAACATATGTAGATGAAGAATTATGTTTTGAGTTTTAATTAAGATCTGGTTATATTTAAGATATGAGATCGATATAGTAATGAGGAATATTAAGATCTAGGTACGAAGTGAAGAGGAAGTTTTCAGTTACTAAGATATAATAAGAAGGATATTTGAGAGGTATGGGGATAAGAAGTATAATGATAATAAGAAAAGGATTAATTCATTATAGATATCCTAGTGGAGTGAAATAGGCAGAAAATAAGAATAATACATCATAAGAATCATAGTGATAATAATATATTAGTTATACTTTAATAAAACAAAATCGTGATAAAAAGGGTTAGTTTACCAGTCCTCGTAAGATGTTTGTCATAATGACTCATATAGATCATACATTGAAAACAAGATTAAACTATGTTCCGCTTCAAATTTAATTCCATTCTAATGAATCTACTATTGTATCAAAATTGAATTTATCCAAATCAAACCAACATTTGAACCGGATTTGTCCTGATTTGAAGAACATGGAGTGGGAACACCAATCGTTGCACCCTAACCTTAGTTTGTGACTGCCCCCTCTCTTCTTCATCCCATCGGTTCATTTCTTTGTCTTTCGAAGCCTTCTATGTCATTGTCCTGCCGATCCCAAGACCTTCCACGGGTGTCTTCTCCTTAGATGGCTGAGAATTCATCGATAGGTCTCCAACACTACTATGAATCCTGTGACGAGAGATGCCAAATATAGGCATCAAATATGTGCCAAATTTGGTACTTAAAGGGTTGAGAGATGGTTTCTCTCAACCCTCAGGTACATGGTCCTTGATCCAATGGCTCTGTCAAGGCTTATGGATTGGTCAACAGCTTCCCATCGCTGGCCTCCACTAGTTGAACAAAGGGAATGACACACAAAGGAATAGATAGGTTTACCCCCTGAACCATCCAATCCCTCCTTTGATGGGTCCAAACCGCTACAAATAAATTGCAGTCATGGACTCATGTCGTATGGTGTACCCTTTTTTCTCATGCCCTATGCCTTGTCAGTGCCTTGTCATTCTCCGATGCTCTCATTGGTTCACTAGGCAGCCCATCATCCTCGTTGGCAGCCACCAACAAATCAAAAACCAAGAATGATAAATAAAAAGTAATTGGTCTCATTTTCAAATCCCACTATACAATTTTAAATGAGCATGCTGCAAGTTAAGATTTGGAATGGTGTGTTTTGAAGCCTGGTTAGCGGTTTCTCCTTTTATTAAGATTTTGCCAAATGTGCCTCCATTATTTTCTCATTTCATCCACCCAGCCCGATGCAGGGCTGAACGCAATGGGTTAGAATTTATTCCATATCTACAGTTTCAAAAAATAAACAATTATATAAATTTTGATTGAGCATATGAATTGAATAAATTAAATGCTCCCTCTTTTACGCGCATGTATGGCAATGCTATCTGTAAGGGGATCTACTGTATGGGCCGACTCACTCAAAATTAGGGTATAATTAAATTGATATTGGATTTTAATTTAATAAGTAAAATTTGTAAACTGATATGTAAATGTACTAGATAGTGGATGAGTACAGGTTGTCTCTGAAGGGGACAGATTTTAGGGAACTACTTCTCTCGTTATGGTGATTTTAAGAGGATGAGAAAGGGATATCAATGTGATAAGAGGTAATGTTAAGATGAAGCTGGTAAAATGTGATTGGAATACTTACTATTTATTATTAATATGAAAAATAATACCACAAGTGGTCGATAGTGTAACGTGAATGAAGTTGTAGATATGGTTAGGTAGTGAGATAGAGGGAGACATGATTAGGTAATCATAAAAAAACTTGATAAATAATGTTAAATGGTAAGGATAAATGTTTAAGTTGATGTCTACGATTCATATCATTGTTTGAAGATGACACGTGGTGGAGATGATGGGATCAGACATAGTGATGAAGGTGGTACAAGTAGGGGATGAGTTAGAAATGAGATGGAGGAAGATTGTGGTTAAGGGTTTATAAGGTGAATAGAGAGCGAAACACATTAGGAGATCATGACAACATAGAGGGTACACGATGTGCGCAATAGATGATATGTGACCCTAATACTAGATGACAATGGGTGGTGATGGATGATGGTGGATGGAAAGATGAAACTGATATGGATCTCCTTGGTGAATGTGTTGAAATGGATCAGTATAAGACAAGAGACTAACCTTCAAACCCCATGTTTCCCAAGGATTAAGGCATCTTCTTAATGCACATCAGCATCCCCACTTCTTTGTTCACCTTCTCTAAGTACTCAAGACACAAGGAACACCATTGATGGAGCTTCAAAAGCTCACTCTTTTTCAATCTTCCTCGCTAGGAGGAAGTAAGTTCAAATATGTTTTTTACAAAGATAGGAGTCAATTTATGGTTTCAACCATATGCATGGATAGAAAACAGAAAGAAGCAACCCTCAAAATTTCAAGACGATCAGACTTGTGGATCATCGGATATCCAGCCCTGAAGTTGGATGATATCTAGTCATTGATTTAATCAAAACACTACTCTCTCCCAATCTCGATGAAGATGAGGATAAGGTGATGTAATACGACCTGCCGGGATCGGTCGGCTCGTATTACGTCACAAGAATATGATGCGATGACGTGAGACGCAGTTGATGAACAGAAGATAACAAATGAGCAGTGGATGGTTCAACAGATATAGATGTAAGCGGTGCCGGTCACTGAGCGCAGAGTGATCCTAAGATCAGACTCCCAATGACCCGCGAGAGCTACTAGACGACTACGTAGAGAGGGGCTTTTCACGGCCCTGGTGTGTTCGGCGTCTAGGACAATGGCTATCCTTTCAACCACAAGAAATTCTATACTCGACGAGGTGGCTAGTCCTATCCGTGAGGTGTATCGAGGGATGACGGCAGAGGACGTGATAGCGGGTGACGAGACTGCAGAAAGTAATAATACTGGGAAGATGGAGGGGAGACAAGAAGGTACCTTGTGTCGATAATCCACGGCGCAATGGTTCCAGGCGTCTGAGGTACCCCCTGGGATACGGCGTTGATGGAAACGTTTTGAGCTTGACCAGCTAGGAGACAACTCGCACACCCGACGACGAGGCGAAGAGCGAGCGCACAGGAGGCTTGGCTAGCAGCACAAGACGTTACGACATCCACAAGGAGCGGGGCAGACTGGCGCGTGCGTGGGTCAAGATGAAGTGGGACGGGCACACGGGCGCGCCAGTGATCGAGGGCGCGGCGTGAACCATCTGACAGGCGCTCCGGCGTGCGCTGATGGACGAGAATGCCGGCAGTCGGCGGTGAGCTGGAGCGATCGCATGCGCTTCGGCCACGGGAGCCGCGAGCGCGCGACGGCGTCACGTGATCTGATCCTCGGCGTGCGCCGAAGGTCGGTGCACGAATGCGCACCTATCGCAGGATGAATGTAGCGGCCTCGCCAGGCAGCAGGCCTACGGAATTCCCGAACGCGCGGCCGCGAACAGGGAGTTTGCGCCGGGCGAGGGAGGTACACACGGGACCGGCGTCCTCGACGTTGGCAAGCGATGAGGGCGAGAGGACGAACGCCTGCGCGGAGATGGGTGTAGCCGGGGACGGAGCGCACGTCCGAGGAATCCCACGGTGCGATGTCGGTTAGCTGGCAGGGACGATGGAGGATGCGGCTTCTTGGAGCGGATGGCGTTTCCTGGTCCAAGAACGGGATCTTCTTGAACCGAAAAGATCAGGAAAACCTAGAATGGGAATTCTTGATGGTGCTTGGGGATCTCCTGAGTGTAGTCAGGGACTACCCTTGGGGTGCGGTGAGTCGACGACGATCCTCGGCCCGTCGGCTCCCTCGGAGTGATCTCGACGAGAGGGTCTTCAGAACCAGGGACAGATGACTTCTTGGACTTCTTTGGTCGATCCGGAGTGATCTCGACGGAGCGTTTCAACACGTTCCCCACGGAGTGATCTCGTCGTGGGATACGTGGGCTCTAAACCACGGAGTGATCTCGACGTGGGTGAGGCTAGCCAGACCTCCTACACTCTACTCACTACGATATGGGAGACACAAGTCTGAAAACTCTTCAACAAATGACTCCAAAGAGTTCCTTGGGCATGCCATCCCCTTATATAGTGAGGGTGGGTGCCAAGCGAACGTGGGGAGAGGACGAACCGTCGCGAGACGTGGTTCGGCCTCTCCTTACAAATTTGAAATACAAATAAAACTAAGAAAGGAAAGACAAAGGACGGGGCCCAACATTGGCCCAATCCATACAATCCAGAAATACAACAAATGGAAAAACAAACGTAAGTGAAATGACCATACTTACGCGGAGTACTTGAACCCCGGGTGGCGAACGTCGACGCGAGCTGCTCGGCGCGGCTGATGACGTCCCGTCGTGTCGTCTCCAAGATGGTCCTCCATCATAAGGATACCAAGCAGCTTAAGACTCATAACATAATCGTATCAACATCATTGAAATCGTTAATTAAAGTACTTGTGCACGGATTGCATCCGTGATTTCGTGGATCTTAGACTGAGATGAGTCAAGCTGCTCAGTTGTGCATAACCTCGACGTCTCCATGCAATTCTTGCCACATCGAATCTCCTCCTTCACACTTCCAAACTTCATTCACCCTCCGTCATCATGGTTATGTCGTCCTGGTTGCATTGGGAGTGGAGAGGAGGTGTGGGGAAAAGGGAGAAGAAGGGGAAGGCCCTTGAACAATTCTGGCTATTTATACTAAGTAGTTATATTTCAGAAAAACTTCCAAACCTAGGTATCTCTTACGACCCCCAAAAGACCATTTGCATGTGAACCTCTAGGCCCATGTATTAGTCTATTAAATCACTCAAGCGGCCCAATAACCTTTATTGACATTGAAAATCAATCAACTATATCGTCATATAGATTAATTAATGTCAAATCAATCAAACCCAATCAATGGCTTGAGTCTCCAACACGTGGGGTGCAAGCTACTCCTCGTGATCTAGAAGATACAAAGGAGTGTGTGTTAACTCACTCATGGAATCTGTTCGTCATCAATTTCTGTGTATGTATAGAGATCACTGTTGACTCACTCGTGGAACCTGTTCCTCATCCACCAGATGTTTCTAGGATGACTCAGGGTATGGTCAAATATCAAACCTAATTAGTCATCCAAGTTAGTACTAATGTGTTCCGAAATCATCGTAGAACCCTTCTCTGAAATTTTACAACCTCGGCGAAGGCTTCCTCGTATCATTGTCCTTGAGTGGTCACCTCTTATACTAAGGGTGGGCGATCCCATCTTGACCGCTCAATCATCCTTGTGAATTTCTTGATGCACCCAAGCTAAAACTATTTAGAATCCCATGATTAGGGACATGTAAGTCACAATCAAACTACAAGGTTCGTCCACAAGATGTTTTTGGTGTCTCAGGTCTAAGGACCACTTACACAACTGTGACCTGAATCAGTGGGATTTAAAGTTCCATATAATTCTATTTAGGTATTCGTACATATCATGTTAGTGAACTTTTTCCACAAAAGATCACCTACTATCTATCCTTATTGTCTCCACGTTAAGGGCTACGGATAGGGCCATACTCATCATATGAGTGAGGCTAGATAGTGCTACTTGCAATGCATAATAGTTTTGCCTTTAGTGATTGGCTTACAACAATCATTACTAATGTTTAAAGATTACCAATATTCATGGACTACATTATAAGTGTCACGTGCACTATAATGAATATGTTTTATCAATGAACATTAAACTACATATAGAATGTATGATTGGCTTGCTGATATGCCAAAAATAGGGATAAATATTACATGATTTTAATCCATTGTCATTGTCAATTTTGGCTTATACAATAAAATTTATAAAACCTTAACTTAAGATGTATAGAGATAAGTAAAGGTATCTGATGTCGGACGTCGTCAAGACGTCGTCTGGTTGACAACAAGGGTAGCGGCTTGGTATCGAATCAGGATCTCGTTCGGACGATGACTTTCAGCGTCGTCCGAGCAATGTCGATGGATAGGAATAAATGATGCCGATGATGCGTGAAAGTCCTACTGTAGTACGTGCGTGCGCCGAAGTGCAGTGTTGCCGTTCCAGAGATTGATAGGGTCGCTTCTAGTGAGGTCAAACGGACCTTCCGAATCTTGCCTGAGAGGGTCGAGGGCGAGTACGTCGCCGAACGGGGATACCCCGCTTGTATGCTCACACGCGTCAGGGAACCCGACTCGTACAGGGCAGGTAAGACTTTCGAGTAGATAGTCATCGTTTTCTCAACCTGTCTCACTCTCACCTTTATCTAACTCGAGTGCGGAGGAGGCAAATCGAAGGTATACTGAAGAACGTAAGAGACGAAAGGGCAGCAGGGTAGGGGAGTACCTTCTTCGCGTTGGCTACAGATATCTCGTATCAATTGAGATCCGGAGAGTACGGCCAGGCCATGGGGCGCCGACGTAAGACTGGTGTGGGAGCGGGCGAGGTGGTGGCGTAGACAAGCGGCGGCGAGCAGAAAACTAGGTGCGGTAGGAAGAGCGGGCACTGCGTAGGGCGGCGCTGCGCGCGGCAACCGGGCGCGCAGGCAGCGCGCGGGGCGGGCGCATAGCGGTGTTGGTCGATCGTGGTGAGGCACCGGCAGCATGGTGCAGCGCAGGCAGCGCGCGGGGCGAGTGCACGGCTGTGGGTCGCACGGATGGCACATAAGGATAGTGGGCAGCAGCGCGTGGGAGACGGCGGTGAGCGCACGAGCACGAGGGAGCGGGTGAGACCGACGGCAACGGGCGTAGGCGGAGCATTGGCAGCGTCGTTTGGCGCGGGGTGGTCGTGCGCTGATCGCGGGGGCCGCCTGTAGCGAAGCGCAGGAGCGGTGGCGTTCGGCGCGGCGCGGCGGAGCGCGTTGCGTCGCAGGTGCCACACAAGAGCGAGCACGACGGCACGGTGACGGGCAGCGGCGGATGAAGCCTCGGGCGACGGCGGGAGGGCAGCGGTGCAAGGGGCGGTGGCGAACAGAGCCGCGGGTGATGGCAGGAGGGCGGCAGTGCAAGGGGTGGCGGCGACCTTCTTCTCCTCTCTCTCTCTCTACTTCTCTCCTTTCTTCTTCCCTCTTCTTCCTTCTTCCTTCTCTTCTTCCTTCTTCTTCCTCTTCTTCTTTCTTCTTCTTCTTCCTCTCCTCCACGAACGTGACTCTTGGAATTCGAAACGTTATAACTTTTTCAAAATGGAATCAAGAGTGTCTTTGGGGGGCCGCCCACCCCTCCCTTATATAGGAAGGATGAAATGGGCCCCCTTAAACAACAAAGGGAAAAAGAAAGGGAAAGAAAATAAAAGGGCTTGTAAGGCCCACTAAGGTAGATGGGAGGGGAAGATATCCTCATATGGGTTCTTCCTCTCACTACAATGATGAAATGATAAAGACGAAAAGCAACGAAGGGAAAGTAAGAAACGAGTAAGTCAAATGCTCCGAAGGTGGCGTGCCTTCACGCCGAATATCTGAACCCGGGGTTGTGCGTCGATGCTGTGGCTCGACGTGTCGGCTGGACACGTGTCGGTGGCAGGCTCGATGATGGTGCTGGCTCCTCGCGTGACGACCCTGTGGTGTCGGACGGTGCCGCGCCATCAATCCTCCCGGGGTGGAAAGAACTTGACTCCGGCGAGTCAGGGTGGATGAATGGCAGCGGTTGAAGCAGATCGGGCCGAAGGCGCTGGAGCTTCTGCTCTGAAATCCAGGTGTCGTCTGCGCAAGTCCGTCCTGCCCAGCGCACCAGGAACCTCCTCGATATCCCCTCACCTGCATGGCCAATTACCTCCTGTAGTACACAATCGATTGCCTCGTGCTTATTGGGTAAAACAATCGGGGGAGTGGTCGCGGCAAACTCACTCACGCTGATGGGGTCTAGAGAGGCTGGGTCAGGGGGGTGAGAAGGGGCCCGATACGGAGCTAGGTCCGCCACATTGAATGTAGAGCTTATTCCCCAAGTGGGGGGAATCTCGACGACATATATGTTGTCGCTCACTCTTCGGAGGATTGGGAACGGGCTGGCACTACGAGCATGCAGCTTCGTAGCCGTCCCAGGAGAGTATCTCTCTGGCCTAAGTCTAACCATCACTAAGTCTCCCACATTGAAATTTTATGGTCAGCGATGCAAGTCGGCGGCTTGCTTGTACAATGCATTTTATTGCGTGATCCTATCATGAATGCGATGATGTAATGCAGAAATATGCTGGGCAAATGCAAGACCATATTCTGAAACCTAACATGTGGATCTATGGGGGCTAGGTCTAATGGTCGACGGGGTGCCTGGCCGTAGGCGATCTCAAAGGGGCTCAACCCGGTGGTACGGTTCACCGAGGAGTTGTATGCGAACTCAGCGGGCGGTATGATAAGATCCCACGACGCGAGATGTTCGTCCACTAGGGAACGGAGGAGGTTGCCCAAACTTTGGTTGACTACCTCCGTTTGACCGTCGGTCTGCGTATGGTAGGCTGTAAAAAATTTGAGCTTCGTGCCCAGGAGGCTCCACAAGGTCTTCCAGAAGTAGCTTGTGAAGCGTACGTCCCGATCGGACACGATCGAAGATGGTAGGCCATGGAGGCGCACAATCTCCCTGATGAAGAGTTGGGCGACCTTCACGGCATCGGACGTCTTCGCGCAAGGCACGAAGTGTGCCATCTTTGAGAACCTATCCATGACTACCATGATAGAGTCGTGGTGCCTCGCGGTGCGAGGTAATCCTAGGACAAAATCTATACTCACATCGTCCCAGGGACGCTTGGGCGTCGGTAGCGAGGTGTACAATCCAGCGCTCTTCTTGACCTGCTTGGCCAAGGCATAGACGCGGCATTGGGCAACTATGTTGCCGACATTGCGCTTCAGCGAAGGCCAGTAGAACTGGTACTCTACGGCCGCAATCGTCTTATCGCGGCCAAAATGGCCGCTAAGTCCTCCGGCGTGACACTCTCAAGTGAGGAAGTCACGCAGCGACGTGTGAGGCACGCATAACCTGTTCTTGTAGAACAGGTATCCATCCATGACGACGAAGTCCCTATAATCCTGGGACGGGCCTCGTTAGACCTCGGCGATGATCGAGCTGAAATTGGGGCAGCTATCGTACCATTCTCGGACGGTCTCGAACCCTAGGACTGTCACCTTCATGACGTTTAGCACATGGGCTCTCCGGCTAAAGGCGTCGGCGACGATGTTGTCCTTGCCCTTCTTGTGCTTGATGATGAATGTGTAGTCCTGTAGGTACTCGACCCACCTGGCATGTCGGTCGCTCAATTTCTACTATGAGTGCAGATACTTGAGCACCTCGTGGTCCGAAAAGAGAACGAACTCTGAAGATAGGAGGCAGTGCCGCCAATGCCGTAAGGCCTGTATGAGGGCGTAGAACACCTTGTTGTACGTGGAGTAACGCAGCTTGGCGTCATTCATCTTCTCGCTGAAGAACTCAACGGGGCGACCTTCCTGGCTGAGGACGCCACCAATCCCATTGCCCGAGGCATCACATGTGACCTCGAACACCTTCCCGAAGTCGGGTAGGCAAAGTACCGGCGCCTGTGTCATCATGAGCTTTATCTGCTGGAAAGCTCGTTCTGCTGTCGGTGTCCAAGTGAATGACTCCTCCTTGAGGCAATGCTAATGTTTTGCCTTTAGTGATTGCCTTACGACAATCATTGCTAATGTTTAATAATTAGTTGTCGCCAATCATCAACGGTTATCATCGGTTGGTCACCATTGAATAAATGAAAGGGAACCACATGGAAGGCGGAAATAAGACCCATAAAATATCTTATAACTCATATGAAATCAAATATAGATCCAGAAAATATAAATATATATAAAAACTCATAAAAATCATATCATTTTGTATAAATGTCAAAAATTAAGACATAATCATATATCAACTCAAAAACATATTTTCTTTCAGGATATGATATCACAAAATTCCCTAAAAATACTGAGAACTCACAGAATTCAAAAAAGCAATGTAAAATGGATTTAATCATTTTAAGCTTAATCGACCACATGTATAACCAATTTGATATAATTACAATTTATGGGCCTCTAAATTATGTAAAAATTACATTGAGAAATTCAAATTACCTTGATTCTGACATGAATATTTATTCTTTTGGATTACCTTGATTCTGATGGAATATTATTTCTATCATTTTAAATGTCATGGCAACCTTCCGGCCGCCCAACAACCTATAACGCTAGTAACTATTCCCACTAGGGCTAGGAAGTAAGCCCCACAACCCAAAGCGGTGAAGACCAAATAGAATTTGCTACAAAAGCCGGCTAACGGGGGTATTCCTGTGTATGAGAACATTGTAATGGAGAAGGTCATAGTCAAAATAGGATTCGTTTTGGCTAGAGCACCCAAAGCTGCTATATATTTGACACGGGTTTGCCGTAATGCTGGAACTATGGCGAATGCATCTATCGCCATTGATGCATACATAAAGATACCGATTAGTAGTGATTGAATTCCCTCTATGGTTCCACATGATAAACCAGTACAAATATAACCTACATGTCCAATCGAACTATGAGCTAGAGGTCTTTTGACTTTCGTTTGGGCCATGGCAGCTAGTGCTCCTAAGATCTGAGAAGCAACGCTACTGAAAAAGAGGATTTGTTGCAATGTACCTCCATAGGAACCAACAGTAGAAACACGTGACATATTTGCAGAAATAGAGATTTTAGGCGCAATAGAAAGGAATGTTGTAACCGGGGTGGGAGAACCCTTATAGATATCTGGTGCCCACATATATAGAGTTAAAAGAGATATGGAGTCCGATGGAGAGGGGGGTTTTCTTTGGGGGCTCGAGAGATAGAATAGATAGGACCCAAAAAGTGGTTAATTTGCCACTAGGGAATTCATACAAAAGGGGAACCATTTTTTTGTTCCTAAGGAACGATGAAACAAAAAAGTGCTCTCTGAACCGAGCGTGAAAGTTGTTTTCCATCAGAGGGCTGTTCCCATAACTCTACTCTTGACTTGTATTATATATCCAAAAAGGTCCGTCCGCTCTCGGCCATTCCACATGCTGCCTTGCAGAGGTTCTGAGGTCACAAAGAACTGAAGTGGATTCTATATTTTTTTGTAGTAGATGCCGAACCTGCAGCTCAGTAGATGGGCGCAACAGCTACATGGACCCCTTTCCTTTCTGTTGTTGCCAGCGCTTTTCCAATATGAGCCGGAATTATTTTAAAAAGGCGCGGAAGTGGTGAAGATGAAGATGAAGATGAGCGATAGCATAAGCGAGGAATTTATGAGCAGAAGCAACGGAGCGAAATTAAAGAACGTTACAAAGTCAAAGAAACGTTATGAAATAAACGAAGTAAATCATGATGCCAGGTGATGCTAATCAGTTCTGAAAGAAACAAAGTAAAGAACTGAATGAAAATTATTATCAGAACCTTTTCATTGGGTAAGTAAGGTAGTGATGCGAAACGCTGACGGCCGGGATCGAGCGACACGTTTCGTGTCACAGGAATAATGATGATATGATGCAAACACAATGAGATTTTATGATCGAGCAGTTAAGACACAAGGAGATAACGTGATGGACGGTGACAATCACCAAATAGATTGATCCGAAAGTCAGACTCCCAATGACCCTCAAGACCACTAGACGTCTAGACGAGAGGGGCGTCTAACGGCCCTGATAAGTTCTGAATTTAAAGGTCAAGGGACAGACCGTTTACCTCAAGAAAGTCCTGCTCCCACAACAATGGCTGTTCCTAATCCGTCGTCGAGTGATGAGTGGCGGCAGAGGATGCGATAGCGGAGGACGGCACTGGAACAGGTAATAATACTGGTTAAGGAGGGAGAGGAGACGAGCTGACCGTAAAATATGTAGTCCACGGCGTATCGAAGACGGGCGTAGAGATAGCGTTCCGGGGACGGATTCGTCTTGTCGTAGGCCAGAATGCCGGGAGGGATCAACGTGGCTTGGTGCAAGTGACGGGGCGGCACCGGTCGCAACTGGCAGTGGCGGTGGCGCAGAGCCACGGTACAGGGCAGAACGGCGGCGCAGGGGGGTTGATGACGCGGGGCGAAGCCTCGGCGCGGCGTGGAGCCACAGAGTGCGGCAGAACCGTGGCGATTGGCGGACCCGCGGCGGGCGCGACCGCGCGCGCGGTCGGATCACGGCTGGCGCGAGTCGCGCGCTGGCGGAGCCACGGCGCGCGCGGAGTCGCGGCACGGAATGGGTCCGCGGCGCGGCGTGGGGTCGCGGCACGGAGCGGGTCCCCAACGCGGGCGGTGATGCGGGGTGGTCGGGAATCGGGGTTCGGGGCGGGGCGGCACTGGGAGAAGTGGCGGTGGAATCAAGAAGGGGGGGGGGGGAAGCCAAAGGGGGATGCAAGAATGGGGTGGTTATGGTCAAGAACGATGGAAGATGGTGGGGAATGGTCAAGAACGATGAGGGTGAAGAGGAAGATTCAAGAAACGATGGAAAGTGGTGGAGGATGGTCAAGAACGATGAGGGTGAAGAGGACGATTCAAGAAACGATGGGAGGAGAAGGGGAATGGTCAAGAACGATGAGGGTGAAGAGGAAGATTCAAGAAATGATGGAGGGATGAAGGATGGGGAGATGGACGGGTAGAGCCAAGAACCTGGCGTGGTGAGTTCTTGGTGGGTCGCGGGTGGTTCTCCTCATTGGAGATGATTTCCCGAATGCAGCGCGGCGCCGTAGTCGTCGCGAACCTTCGAGGACGCCCAGAGTGATCTCGATGGGTGCTCTCTCGATTCTTGATTTCAACAGCTTCTTGAAAATCTTTAACGTACCGGAGTGATCTCGACGGTACGGTTGAACACGTCACGCCCGGAGTGATCTCGACGGACAGGACGTGGGCTCTACTCCTCGGAGTGGTCTCGACGAAGAGGTGGGGCTAGCCAAACCCCCTACGCTATGACTACGATAGGGGGAAGATTCTTGAAACAATTTCAATTCAAAAACTTCCAAATTTTCCTTGGGCATGCCCTCCCCTTATATAGGGAGGAGGGGTGCCAAGAGAACGTGGGGAGAGATCGAACCGTCGTGAAACGTGGTTCGGTCTCTCCTTACAAATTCAAATACAATTCTAAAATATAAAATCAAAGACGAGGACGGGCCCTACGATAATGGCCCAATCCATAATTCGGAAAGAAATACAACATGATGATGAAAATAATAAAATGGTAAAGCCTTGCTTACCCGGAGTACTTAAACCCCGGATGACGGACGTCGACTCTAGCGCCTCGGCGTGGCTGGTGGCGCGTCATCGTGGCATCCTCGAGTGGCGTCGTCGGCGCTGAGCCGCCATCTGCTGGATGGTCCTCCATCAGGTAGGCATACGAACCACCGCAACGCCTTAGTCAGCGCGCCTTAGTGTATTTGTAACAAAGAAGTAGACTAGGCTGAATGGAAAAAAGGAAAGGGACAAGGGCGGTCGTCGCTTGGCACGAAGGTTGCTGGTTCATGGTAAGGTACGGTACTAAAGTTCCTCGAACTTCAAGGCGGTTTTTCTGGCAGCAGTTCACTGTTGGATCTTGCCAATACAGCCTCCTATAGTTTTCATTACCGAGATATCTTTGATTTTTTTCCCAGGGATTTCTTGGGTAATCAGCTCCCTAGCAAACAGTCAAATTTTTGTATTTATTCTTCTTTTTATTCTTTGACTTCGCTCCGTTGCTCCTGCTCGTAAACTCGTGCCTTGTTGCTTTTGTTTCTTTCCTCGTGGGCAGGAAGCACACCAGCTGCGTGCGTTGCGTGATTCCATTGTGTTTTATGCACTTGACTGGGTGGATAGTTGACCGGAAGATAACTTTGATTCGCACGGCCAGCTGGCGGGCAACGTGCATATCTTGTGTGACAACACTCAGAGCGAGTGGCTCTTCTAGTCGGGCAGCTATGTGACTTCCAGAAAAAGTGGCACTTTTGTGTAACATGCTATGGTCTCAACGCCCTTACGAGGTAGTGATGAGTTTCACGCGGTCTAAGCCCAGCCCACGAGTAGTTAGGAATCACAAAACTACCCGACTACATGTACTGTGCACACACTACAGCTTTTTTGAGGGTGGTCGCTTCATTCGCCTATCGTACGTATCTATCGGCTTGGCTTCGTCCCAAACTAAGGAGGAAGCGGGCGCGTGCATGTAGGAATGCCAGCTACAAAAACTACAAGCCGACGCTAGAAACAAGTCGCTTCTATTCTCATTGGGATTGGATATCGATGGTCATAAATCACAACCTCTGTAACAACATACGAAACCATTTCACTTCATGGCCACAAAAAAGAGCTTCTTTCTTCTCGTCTACAACAAGTGGGAGAGGCAGGATTCGAACCTACTTAGAAAACCTTCAAGAGATTTACAGTCTGTCGCTTTTGACCGCTCCACCACTCTCCCCTTCCCAGGCCGAGGCCCACGGTTTCTGAATAAGAAGGCGCTTAGGAGCGTTTAGGCGTGAGTGAGCGGGAGCAGAGCGAGGAGCATTTTGAAAAAAAAAGAAATCTTCTTCTTCTTCTTCGAAAGAAAGAAGTTTTCCGAAGCAAGGCGCGGAAGCGGTGAATATATGAGGTGCGAGGAGCGTGAAGATGAAGATGAAGATGAGTGAGCGATAATGAAAGGTTCTGAAATGACTTTGGTTGCGGATAAATGAAACAAAGTCAAAGAAATAAACGTTATCCTTATCCAACATTCTACAAGAAATTGAAGGTAAGCAGTTAGCTTACTAGCATTTTGGCAGAATAACGTTAGTTAGTTCATTCATATCTCGTAAAGCAAAGGCGCGAGTTTACGGGAGGGGCGATGGAGCAGGAGCAAAAGAAGTCAATGAAGATTCAGATGCTAAGAAGTCAGATTCATCTTCATCAATGATTCATCAATGCGCGACGGCGCTTGGCACTTCAGAGCGAAGAAGAATCAATGTTCTAAGGCGCGAGTTTACAAGCATTTACGAGCGTCAAAGAAAAGAAAGAAAATAAGAAGGATAAGTAAAGTCAAGTAAAATAACTATGACAGTTCTTGAAGAATGATAACCGCTCCCGCTTGTAAACTCATTTCTCTCCCTTATGCTCCCACTCGCTCGTCTTCATCTTCACGCTCGTCTTCATCTTAATATTCACCGCTTCCATGCCTTCGTTCTTTTTAATACTGAAAAAAGGTTCTGCTCGTAAACTCGCCCCAAAGAACGTTATGAAATAAATAAAGTGACGAAGTAAAGGTTAATTTTTTTTAACATAAAGAAGTCTCTTCTTGCAAAGCAGCAAGTTAATAAATAAGCAAGTGAATTAACGAGCCAGCGAGCTGCGAGTGAAGTGCAACACTCGTAAGGCGCGCAGCGCACGGTGGATACATCCATCAATATCAACTAGTCGTGACCATGTTTTCTTTCTTCTACTGACACTGAGTGAGCAGCAAGCGTAGGTTACGAAGTCATTTCGGGGTGGGGCACGCTAGCACGCGTACTCTTCTGCTATCAATGATAATAAAAAAAATAGAAAATGAAGTGTGTTTCAAAGAGATCAAGATGCTGTACTGTTTTCTTTACAAATTCCATACATACTAAGATTCAGGCGTGGAAGCGGTTCATATATTAAGAGAAAGGCGCGATGGAGCATTCAGATGAATCTGAAGATGAAGGCCCGTCAAGCGTTCAGATGAAGGCGAGCGTGAATATATTAATCTGAAGGCGCGAGGAGCGTGAAGATTAAGATTCAGGCGCGAAAGCGGTTCATATATGAGGATGAAGACGAGTGTGAATATTAAGATGAAGGCGCGAGTGAGTGTGCGCAACATTAGGAACATTTACGAGCAGAAGGTTACGCAGTAAATGAAAAGGACGTTCTTTCTTCAATTTTATCAATGATATCCTTTGTAAACTCACGCCTTGGATAAGCTTCTTTTATGTTATTAACCTGTGAAACTCTTGAATTTAATGGAAGTGCATTCATATTCTTAGCAAATAGCATTTCCTATTGATTTGTCCCTGGATTGACCTATGTTGATTCTGAATTATCCGTCGCTACGCTGCTCCAAAGGACTAGCAGATTCGAAATAGCAAAATTCTTGGGTCATCTCAATTGGTTTAGAAACAACACGTTTCTTTGGATCATCATAGCGTACTTCCACATATCCACTAAGAGGAAAGTCTTTTCATAATGGATGACCCTCGAAACCATAATCTGTTGATCTACGACGTAGATATGGATGATTGATGGAAGAAACACCAGACATATCCCATACTTCTCGCTCCCACCAGCTGCGGATGGAAATGTACTGACTACCGGAGATATTCGTGTTACTTCATTTGCACTTGTTTGTACACGAATGCGTGAGTTATACCGAGTACTCAGTAAATTATGGACCACTTCAAATCTTCATTTTCGAGAGGGATGATCAACTCCGCAAATATTGATCGAAACCTGAACCTGTGTACAGGTATGAAATTTGAGAAAGAACAACAATTTAAATGGGTAGTCCGTATTCGTATCGGATCTATTCCCATGTTCCGATCTTTCCATTTTATGTACCCATTTCTTCGGTAAACTCTCCCAACTATATTTGAAAATGGATTGGTTATCCATAAAGAAAGCTTGATTTTTGTTCCGCTTCTTGCTCTTAAAATCCAGAAAGACTTGTCGTAAATCGCCGATTGGGTTGGTTCGACCAAGAAAGGCATGGGAGTAGATAGGTTCTGAAGGTTATCCGAATTATCTTTCAGAAAACCTCATAGCACACTAATATATAATATTCCAATATTCATGATCGATTGTATGCTAAGCTTATGAATCGGGTATAGAACCCATGGGGATGCTTGGTTAGCATTTTGAATCCTACCTAATGTTTGCTTTTGTTTTTGTTGTTTTTGATGTCAAAACTATCCATGGGCACTGAGTTTATTTCTTGGGCTGGAGTAGAAAATAAGCTTTGATTTTCATGCTTACTCATCTACGAAAAGGCGCGACTTCATGCGCGAGGAGCGTGAAGACTAAGATGAAGACGATGGAGCGGAGCAAAAAAGGGAAATAAAATAAACCATTGAGACAGTGTTGAATTCTATGGAATTTCCGTTACTTGACCGAACTACACAAATTGTTGTTTGTAATATCAACTACATCGAATGATGTTTCAAATTATTTCATAACCACAGCCGCCTCTCTATGGAGTTGTTGGATCACGATTCTACTTTGATCGTTATGGACTGGTACCAAACGACCTAATTTTAACAACCAGCACAGTCACAATGAAAATGGCTCCTTCTTTAGTGAGATTATATGAACAAAAACCAAAGTCATTGCTAAGCTTATACTATTTCTTACGGTAGGAATGTTCAATACCAATTCTTACGGGAGTCCATAAGTTGCAAGCGCCCCTATTCCGAATTGGATAACCCCAGTGATTAGCATCACCTGCCTTTTCTTCGGAAAGCCTATGCTTGTAAGGATCTTGGCCCATACATAAGCGCACATGGGAATAATACTCCAGAAAATCCTAAGCACAGATCGTATAGGCTTAGACTTTAATATCTTGATCTTACATCCAGGTATTGGACATCCATACCTTCGCTGACTCTGGCATCCGAGTGCTGTAGATGCAGGTTCTACCTATGTAAGCTCGGTAGATCGGATCTCCAACTAGAATAGCGAATATAAACTAGGTGATGCTAACCACCACTCCTAAAGTCGTGCCTGTTTTCATACATATATATAAAGAAGACCAGTCATTATCTGCTCCATCAGTCGCGTCTGAATCTGAAGATTCCCCGCTTCCGCGCCTTCAATCGCATCTTCATCTTAATATTCACCGCTTCCGCGCAGCTCAAGCTAAAGCTGTAGATTGTATATCAATTTGTCTTCGCAGTTCCTTATGGGAACTTTTAATTCACCAACTGGTTCAATTAAAATATGTACATTACCGATAGGTTCAGCATCTTCAAGAGACAGTTTTGTGTGTGCTTTCATAATTGACTTCTTGCAGAACCTTCAGCGGTTCAGCTTTAGGTCTCGGTTCTGGTGCTGGCACAAGTACTGGTGAAAGTGCCTGAATCTATTCTAAGCGTCTCGCAAGGGTGTGAGTTCCTATATTCTTTAGGCTTTAAAGATTTAGCTTTAACAACTTTGACTAGCACTTGGATTCAAAACCTAACAAGATTCTCCGCACTTGTGCTTAAAGGTTTTGAAAGAACTAGAAGTGAACACCTAATAAGGTTACAAAGTAATTGATACTTCGTAACCTTCCCGTGAGCAAGAGCGGAGTTGACTACGCGAGCCTAAATAATGAATGCGAGTTTAACTGATGAAACCCACCACTAAGATAAAGGCGCGACTTTAGGAGCATGCAAATGAGCAGGAGTGAAGCGACGAGCAGCGGATAAATGATGTTAATTACTTCGTAACCTGCAAGAAATAAGTTCTTGAAAGAAACGTTATGAAATAAAAGGTTACAAAGTAAAGTGTTAAGATAAGTGTAAAAGTAACTGATTCTAATTATTAACATAACCTAAAACTTTAGTTCAAGTAATCACCTACCTCTCTACAAGACAATTCATTCTTCCTCGGAACCTAGCTCTCCCTATTTGGATAATTTACTATTTACTTCTCTGCTCTGAAGCAGGACGGGCTTGAAAGTAAAGCAGAGTGGTTCTGAAATAAGAGTGATGAAGTAACCTTCGCTCCCCCTCGCGTGTAGGAGAGCTTTCTTTATTTCATAACGTTTGTTTGGGAGTCATTATTCGACCCGTCTTTCTAACACTTCGCGTTACCTTCCTGTCTTCCCTAGTCTGTCCTATCATATTGCTTCCTGGTACGATGACTCAGCATCTTTCTCCTAACCCGCTTACTCGCCCCTTCTGTTATCTTTACTTCTTGAAGAATGACAACCGCTCCGTCCCTTCTGCTCATAAATTTCTCGCTTCTGCTCCGCTCCTCGCGCCTTGCTTGGCCAGCCATTCTTTCTTTATCCGATAACCTTCATCTTAATCTTCAGATTCATTTACTGCTTATCATCTTCGCTCTGTCACGCCTTTTGCTCATCGCTTCTTCGCTACTAAACGCGTCACGCGTGCATTCGCTTCTAAGCGTCGTCTGCTCGTAAACATTCACTCACGCCTCAGACCTCCATCGGACGAATGTTGTTCGCTCCTAAAGTCGCCCCGTCGGAACCTTAACTTACTGCTTGTGGATCAGTTAATTGAGGCACCTACCACCTTTTTACGCTATGTAAATAGAGGACCGGAATAAGCCTTCCAAGAATGGATTAAGGTGGGCTTCGGATTTACATTCTATTTTTTTATCATAACCGGGAACCTGTTATAACAATATAATGGGGGTTAATGCTCTTAATGGTGAAATCGATCATTCACTTAGGACTGAATGGAAGAAAAGTAATGAAACCTGCTACTGCTACTGAATAACCTCTGATGACTTTATCAATAATAAACCCCATAAGCGCCTTTTTATTCGTTCGCCTCTTCAGTTCCATCCTAGCTTGGTTTTGTCTAAATCTTCGTGGAAGAAGAAGAAGTGGTTCACCAGCCACTACATCCAGGGATCCCACAAAATCATTAAACCTGGCAGCTGCTCGCTCTTTAGTCAATGATTCACCGGCCACTAGATCGATGAAGAATCACTCAAAAATCTGCTCTTTGATCAGTGATTCACCAGCCACTACATTCAGGGATCCCACCTTATTCTCAGACCTGGCGGTTCAGTTTATTGGCACTCTTGTAAGCTCATCTTGCATACAAATTCTGGGAGTACCTGGTCCTGCATCCACCAATAACATTTCTTCCCTTAAGCGTAAGCATAAAACTGAAGATTGTAAGGCATTTCCACTACATAATAAAAAACTGCAATTAGATCTTGGAAATGATCAACTCCAACTCATTATAATTTGACTTTCTTTCAGAACCTCCTATTCCTATGGATCAGAAGCATCCAACAGTGCCACGCCAGAAGGACTAAGTTGGGGAACTTGTTAGAAGCGATTTCCTGCCTCCGCCTCTCTCTATAGGCAGGCTTCACAAGAAAAACACCCTGTGGGCAAGTGCTCTTCAGCTCTTAATGCTCTCAAGCAAAAAACATTTGACTCGGCAGGGAATCTCAGATTGGTTATCTCAAGTAGACACATTTATTGAATAACATTAACCTTCGGAACTTCTTTATTTGCCTCTGTAACATTTTTATCTAAAGATAACATTTTATGTTAAAACATAAAACCTTGAAGAACTGTTCTTTATACGCTGGATAACATTTCATCGCTCCCGCTTGTTCGCTTCTGCTCCTGCTCATAAATTCGCACCTAAGCACCACTCATAAATTCACACCTCATTCATCGTTGACTCATTGACTTCGTAAAGTTGCTCCCGCTCGTAAATGCTCCTAACTAATCGCCCGCTCACTCACGCCTTGAGAACATGAATCGTTTTATGTGAAAAAAAACATAACCTTGCCACTCCGTCGCTTCTTCTCTCCTGCTCGTTTTCATCTTCACGCTCCTCGCGCCTCATATATTTTTTTGCTTCCGCACCTCATTCGATTCATTCAACTCTATGCTTTCTTTAAGATTTACGTTCAATCCAAAAAGGTCAAGTAGTATATGCGTCTGAACTTTTGCAAGTTCCCCTCGGAGAGTATTCACTTCTTGCTGGATATTACTGGTTCCATTCCAATCCAAAAACAACAAGAGAACCTGTTTAACAGCTTTCAGCTTATTTGCCACGAGTGGGTAGCCTTGGGCCAACTACATGCAAGGATACATTAAGAGAAATCTTCCTCTTCTGCGGGGGTTGGCTTTTTCTGTTAAATTCTTTGAAGAAGAAGAAGAATTTTCTCTTTTCATTCATTCAGAAAAATAATAACTTATGATTTTTATTTACTTTAACTTTATAACGTTTATTTGACTTCATAGCTCTCCTAAACGCTCCATCAGTCGCGTCTGAATCTGAAGATTCCCCGCTTTCGTGCCTTCGTTCTTTCAGGTTACTAAGTCATTAGCATCACCTTTGGAATGTTTATTTATGTTATTACATAACATAACCTGTTCTTCATCTTCCTCCTAAAGTCGGACCTTGCAGAATGTTGTTCGCTTCTAAAGTCGCTTCGCTTCCGCCCCGTCGCTTCTGCTCATAAACGCTTTGTCAGATCTTCATCTTCACGCTCGTCTTCATCTTCACGCTCCTCGCGCCTTTGATGATTTTCTTTCTTTACTTCGTAATGCGCTTGTAAACTCTTCTGCTCCCACTCCTCGCGCCTTTGCTTCTGATTAAATGATTAGCGCTACGCGCCTTATGCTCCTAAAGTCGCGCCTCATATTGGTGGCAGTTCTAAATCCTTCATCATGATCATGATGGTGGAGTATCATTGCTGGTCGAATTGGACTATACCGCACCAAGAGAATGAGGCGACTCTATTTAGCTGGGATAGGAGGCTACGAAGTCAACTATTTGGCCAGGAAGCAAACCCCATCGCCAGGTCAAGGGCCATGTCTCTCTGAGGCATGCCATTCATTCTTTACTTACCGCAAGAAGGTTCTGCAAGAACTTCTATGACTTTGAGTACCAAAGTTTTTTAGTTTTTATTTCCATTCTTCGGAATCTCAATTGACTTCGTAACACATGAATCTTCCTTTCTTGCTCGTCCCCAAGTTCATCTTCGCTCCATCAATCGCGTCTGAATCTGAAGATTCCCCGCTTTCGCGCCTCTACAGCTGTTTGGTAAGTAGCATACCCGGTCTGCCTGGTTCTTTCATTCCTAACGGAACCTGTTGTGCAGAAGGTATTTCGAATACGATACGAACTCTGGTGAGACTTCCATAAAAGAGATCTTTCCACTAAATCATCATACTATAAGTCGAAGTCATGGCATGGGGGGCTAGGAATAAGAACGAGAATCAGTGTCGTGGTGGTGGTAGGAGAGGGCGATTTCTCATATTGTATAGAGGCGGACCTATTGATTGACCATAGATGCGAACCGATATATTAGTATCTAAGATAAGTAGTTGTTCTATTGTTAAAGGTTCCGACGGCGCGACTTTAGGAGCTACTTTAGGAGCAGCCTATATCGTTAGTATTTTATCGCTCGTCAGTCAAACCAACGATTCTCTTCTGTCATAGAGAGTCTTTGGTATGCAGCTCCGCGAGCTAGGAATGCATCATCAGGCAGGTTTTCCGAAGGTTCCGACGGCGCAGAAGCGGTGAATATTAAGACGAAGACACAGGAGCAAGAGTTCTTAAATAAGTTAATCAATAAAGGTGCGAGGGAGCAGAAGCAAAGGCGGTACGAAGTAATGAAACGAAGGCGCGGAAGCATTGAATATATGAGGCGCGAGGAGCGTTCAGATTAAGATAAAGATGAGCGAGCGGGTTAGGAAGTGAAAATGAAGATGCTAAGAAGTCAATGAAGATGAAGATGAAGAAGGCAGGGAGCGTTCTCGCTGATAAGGAAAACCGAATTTGATGTCAATTCATCCACATTTCCATTCCTTGAAAGCTAACCGCTTGCTGGCTGGGAGCTGTATGAGCAGCAACGTCCACGTATGGCTCCGTGAGAAGGTGGATGGAAATGGCCTTGTTGTACCCCACTCTCATCTTCAATGGGGTCTGCTCTTTCTTTTTTGGGAGAGTATGCCAATATGATCTTAATGAGGTGCGGGGCTTTGCATCTGACATTCGTTGGGCTTGCCTCTATAGGAGCCAGTGTTCCGGCTTTTTTGTGCCATAAACCCTCCCGGCTGAAGATTAGTGACAGGTGGTCTCGCGGAGCTTTCAGAGAAGGGTAGCCTAGCGTGTAAGCACAGCAATGAACCGCGCTGAACCCTCAGATGACCCATCTAAGATTAGGGGGGAGTTTTCCTTAAATTGAAACCTTTGACTCTTCCACAGACTTATACATGTACTGAATGCTCATATAGGAAAGTAAACTCCTGGGTCTGGTTCCGCAATAACTCCAAGAAATCCTTTCTTTCTCGTCCACTTTAGGGGGTGCGGACACACCTACACGGATTACAGGTGATGATTACAAGAATGCCGGGAAGTGAGCAGCGCCCGACGACATTCAGGGATGAATGTAGACCCATCGGGCAGGGATAATCATTCCGGTCCTAGGATAGGTGGCGACACTAGACTAAGCTGAGGTTTTGAAGGCGCGACGGTGCAACGAGCAAAAGGGGAAAAGCGAAGAAATGCCCGAATGTTTAGCATCTGAACGAGCGGAGCGTCAAAAAGCAAAGCGAGCAGCGCTAGCGCGCAACTCTTCCTTTATGAGCAAGACTCTATCCATAGAAGCTCATCTACTAGAAATGCTTTATTTCATAATGTTTTGTTCAGGTTCTGAGGGAAAGTAAATTATCTTAAAGATAATGTTATGAAATAAACTTTACGTTTACATAAAGTCAAAGTGAAGAAATGTATGTGTGTTTTTTGTGACATAATCAAGATGTTGCGGAGCAAAAAACGGGCTTTGCTCCCCTATACAATATGAAGAAAGAAATACGGGTTGAAGTTTAGACCGCTCACAGTAGTTCTACCTATAGAAAAGATCATGAAAGAGGCGATAAGAATGGTACCCGAATCCATTTACGATCTCGTGTTTTCAGGCACATCCCACTTCCGCTCGGGTTGAGGCTGCCACTCGGCCCTAAGACAGATCAAAGAAGAGTGGGGAATCTTTTGCTGGCTTTTGGAATTCGACATCAGGTTGTCTTTAGATAACAACCAACATCAATTCATTCCAATATTTAAGGAAGAGATTGACAATCCTAAGTTCTTTTACCCCACTCAAACATTTTTTTATGCCGCACGAAGAGGTGAGAAGGGCCCTTACTCCGTTTCAAACAATGTACTACTATCGGCCCTATGAGGCAACATCTACCTACACAAGCTCGGTCAGGAGATAGGGAGGATCCGACAAAAGCACAAAATCCCTCTTGTTCAGAGAATAAGATCGATTTTCTTAAGGACAGGTCGTCGTATTGATGACCAAGAAAACTCTGGAGAAGAAGCAGGCTTCAACGCTCCCCAAGACAACAGAGGCATTATTCTAGGAAGTAAATACAGTCAAAGATTCAAAAGAAAAGCGACCTTTAAAAACCTTGTATCGTCGTGGCACACCCCCCCGCAAGCACCCCAAGGCGAAGGGGGGACCAGAAAACTCTTGTTTTACCTTTCTCACTACGCGTCTTAAATCGGAACCTTGCGCCTTAGGATCAATAACCATAGCTGCACGGAGTATGGTAGAATACCCCAGTACGGTAATTCGGGAAGTCCCTCAGAGGATGACTCCCATACAATTCTTGCGAGAGCTGGAGAAGCGTCTACGGGTAAAGCACCGTATCCATATAACAGCTTGCCACCTGTGCTCCGCCATCCATTCCAAGTTTAGGGACCTATGCTATAATATCCTGATCAAACAGCTGACGAAGGGGATGAGCAAAACAGGGAGTCTACTGGATGCGGTTTAACTAGCGGAGACTCTTGGAACAGCTGGAGTCAGAAGTCCCCAAGTTAGCATATGTTGGGGCATCATCAAGCACATCCGGCAATAATCAAGGGGGATCTCGTTGTTGCATAGCTCAGGTTGGAGCAACGTGCCATCGGACGTTCAACAGGCAATCTCATGATCAGACATGAGTGTCCGGAAGTTTTCATTGTATACTCCCGAGGGTCGGAAGGCGGCGGGGGAAGGAGGTTGTGAAAGAAACTGGACGAGATCTTTCAGCAGTTCCATCCAGAAAGATACTCCAAATGCTTCGGGATCGAGGTCTCATTAGCCAAAGACCCTGGCCAATCCACATGGTCTGCTTGACGAACGTCAGCGATGGAGACATCGTAAATCGGTCTACGGGCATCACGATAAGTCCTCTGTCCTACTATAGGTACCGCGACAACCTTTACCAAGTCTGAATGATTGTCGACTACCAGATCCGCTGGTCTGGTATATTCACCCCAGCCCACAAGCACAAATCCTCGGTGCGGAATATAATCCCAAAGTACTCCAAAGATTCAAAAATAGCCAATCAAGAAGGTGGTAAGACCCTTGCGGAGTTCCTAGCATAGAGGGAAGCTCGCACCTGCGGAGCACTCAAAAAATCTCATGTTTAAGAAGTAGTAGTCTTTTTCTATTAGTTAGTTGTGTATTACAAAGTAAACGAGTTGAGTAGGCTTGTGCTAGTTGTTTGCTATAAGAGGGGCAAAAAAATAGGCTGAAGCCTATCCGGCTTGGCTTCGCTATCACTCATGACTTGTATTGTAGTATTTCGCTCCCGCTCCCCGCGCCTTTCTTCTTTTGCTCCCTGATGTAATACGATTCCGCCGGGATAGACGGTTTGTATTACAACACACTAACAAGTATGGATTGATTTCGACTGTTGAATGAAATGAATGTCGATAAGAAAACCCGAACTAAGCAATGAGAGATGTCTACAATTAGGGTGAACGTTCGATTGTTTCCCCTAAGAGAGATATTGATCAGGTTAGACTCCCAATGACCCTTAAGACCAATTAAGACGACTATGGTGTAAGGGCGTTTGACGGCCCTGAGTTGTTCCAAGCCTAAGGATCAACGATTAGTCATTTTACCACAATGACATCCTAACTCTCTCGACAAGTGGCTATCCTATATCGAGTAGGGTCTTCGTCCCAGGCAGCAGAATCGATAGGGAAAGACTGCACTGCACTGAGTAATAATACTGAAATATAATGGGGAAAGATGAGAAGATACCTGATTGATAGAGTCCACAGCAAGATATCCTAGTATGATGAAATCAAAGACGATGGCGAGGCACCGTGATGGAGGACCATCTCGAGGACGACGCCACGATGACGAAGAACCATCTCGAGGATGACGCGACGGGATGTCGTCAGCCACGCCAAGCAGCTCGCGCCGACGCTCGCCACCCGGGGTTTAAGTACCCCGCGTAAGAACTTTTATCTTTTTACTTATGCTCATTTTCATGTGTGTTTGTATTTTTGGATTCGTGGACTGGGCCAATGTTGTTGGGCCCGTCCTCGTCATTTTTACTATTTATGTTTGTATTTTGAATTTGTAAGGGAGGCCGAACCACGTCTCGTGACGGTTCGTCCTCTCCCACGTTCACTTGGCACCCATCCTCACTATATAAGGGGATGGCATGCCCAAGGAACACCTTGGAGTCATTGTTGAAAAGTTTATTCACAATTCGTCTCCCCCCCTATCGTAGAGAGTAGTGTAGGGGGTTTGGCTAGCCCCACCCCACGTCGAGATCACTCCGTGGGTAGAGCCCATGTCTCTCCCGTCGAGATCACTCCGAGGGAGACGTGTTAAAGCGCGCCGTCGAGATCACTCCGGTGCGAGGAAAGAGTTTCAAGAAGTCGCCGCCATCAAGAATCGAAAGAGGCCTTCGTCGAGATTACTCCGGGGGTCTTGGGAGATTCAAGAAGCGTCGCCGACACGTTATCAACCTGGGAAATCTGCTCCGCCGAGGGAGCACACCCCAGATCCGTCAAGAACTCCTCTTTCTTGGAGGGTTCTTGGTTGTTACAGTTCAAGAAAGCCATTTCTTGGTACCTTTTTCCACCCTTCCACCATTTCTTGATCGCCCACCCCCCTTTCCCCATCGTTTCTTGATTCCCAACCGCCTCGTCTTGCCTTTCTTGATCGCCCACCCTCCTTTCCCCATCGTTTCTTGATTCCCAACCGCCTCGTCTTGCCTTTCTTGATCGCCCCCCCCTTTCCCCATCGTTTCTTGATTCCCAACCGCCTCGTCTTGCCTTTCTTGATCGCCCACCCTCCTTTCCCCATCGTTTCTTGATTCCCAACCGCCTCGTCTTGCCTTTCTTGATCGCCCCCCCCTTTCCCCATCGTTTCTTGATTCCCAACCGCCTCGTCTTGCCTTTCTTGATCGCCTATCCTCCTTTCCCCCATCGTTTCTTGATTCCCAACCGCCTCGTCTTGCCTTTCTTGATCGCCCACCCTCCTTTCCCCATCGTTTCTTGATCCCCAACCGCATCCTCTTGTCTTTCTTGATCGCCCACTTTCTTTCCCCTTGATTTCTTGATTTCTTGATTTCTTGAATTCTTGATTTCATGATTTCTTGATTTCTTGATCTCACCTTATCTCCTTGATTCCCCTTCGTTTCTCCCCTTCGCCTCATCTTTCTTGATTTCTTGATTCCCACCCTCTACGCCATAACCGATTACTTGGTTTTCTGCCCCACCCCACGACTATTCCCACGATACTTGGTTCGCTGTCTTGCCCGCCCACGACTACGCCGTCGCCAGCCAGCGCGCCTTGTGCGCCCTCTCCTCCGACTTTTGTTGCACGCCACCCGTGGACTCAGCTCTCTGCTGGTAGTTACGACCGCACCATCCGCACCGGTTTTGTCTCGCCAACGACACTCGTCCGCACGACCCGACACTAAGCATCCGCTCGACGACTTGGACGCCTTGGACTAAGCGATACAAAGGTCAGTCTCGTCTCCCCTCTATAAACTCCAGTATTATTATCTTCGACAGTCTCATCTTCCCCTATCGCGTCCGCTACCGTGATATTCTCGAACATCATCGGATAGGACTAGCCACCTTGTCGAGCATAGGGATTCTTGTGGTAGACGGACTGTCATCCGACTTGGACGCCGAACGCTCCAGGGCTGTTAGATGCCCCTCACTTAGTAGACGTCTAGTAGGTCCAGCGGGTCATTGGGAGTTTGATCTTAGGTTCACTCGTCTCTCATTGATCGGTACGGCCGACGTCGCTATCCGTCAAGTCCTTATCTGCTCATTCGTATTTTCTCATCATTCGGCTTACATCCCATACATTCGCATCATAACCCTGTGACGTGAAACGCGCCGATCGATCCCGGCCGTCGTTGTTTCACATCACACCGAGATGGCTAGACACCGATGGAGGGGAGCCAGAGGCGTAGTAGATGACCACGGGTGCGCAGGTGCAGGTGCTTGGGTGCGGGGCGCGCGGATGCAGAGGCACGGGGCTTGGGCGCACTAGCGCGCGCAGGTGCAGGGTGCAGGGCCCCGCGTGCGTGGGACTTGGACGGTGGGTCTGCGGGTGCTCGGGGAGCTGGCGCGCTGGCACAGGGCCAAGGCGCTGGCGCAGACGTGCGGCGCGCATGCCGGTTTAGACACGTGGGGCCGCGGGTGCTCGTGCACAAGCGCGATGGCACAGGGCTTGCGCGCGCGGGCGCATGGGACGCGGGGCACGGAGCTGGGGCACGCCGGGGTGCAGGCCGCGAGGGGTGCGGGTGTGCGGGGCCGCGGGTGCGTTGGGGGAGTGGCGCGAGTGCAGGCGTACTGGTTGCCGGAGTGCAAGGGCGTAAGTGTGGGCATCGGCGTTGGCAGTGCGACGGTGGCGACGGTGTAGGCATCGACAAGAAACAGGGCTTCTTGGACAATAACCGCTCAAGAACTCCAAGAAGGATGGCGGTTTCTTGATTCTTGGGTGATCTTGTTGGTACGAATTGCTGGCTTCTAGTGATGGTATAGCAGAGGGCAGCGATGAACATCAACAAGTCCTCAGAGTGGTCTCGATGAGGAAATAGTGGTAACAGCAGTACCTAAGGATTGTAAATCTTGATTCTTCAAGAAACGTCCCAGAATGATCTGGACGAGGACGCTTGGTGAAGACTCACGAAGTGATCTCGATGTGAGGACGTGTGGCGGCGGCTCACGGAGTGATCTCAATGTGAGGATGGGAGCAACCACGTTCCCACTACTCTCTCTAACTTCTATCTAAATCACTCTAACGCTAAGGTAGAAAGAAAATAACACAGATTTCAATTCATCTAAAAGCCTTCTTTCACTTGGGCATGCTATCACCTTATATAGGTAGGATAGGTGCCAAGTGACGCCGTTAGAGGAGGAATCGGTGCGAGACATGGTTCGCCCTCTATTCAACGATTACAAGAGAAAATGAAAAACAACATGGACAAGGCCCAAACAGCGGCCTAGTCCGTAAGGTCCACAAACAAAAATACAACCAAACAAATAAAACACGAAATGAGATAGTACTTATGCGGGGTACTTGAAACCCGGATGGTGAGCGTCGGCGCGAACAGCCCGGTGTGGTTGGACTCGTCCCATCCTGGCATTGTCTGGATGGTCTCCCATCACTCCCGCTCCTAAGTGCGTCACGCATAAGCTGATGATTATTATCACGTTTCTTTACTTGACCTTCGGATAACCAAAGGTTCCTGATGGCGCGTCACCACCGGACGTCATCGAGCCAGCAGCAGAGGAGCAGCAGGACTTCCCCGACCCAGCACCCGAGGAGCCGGCACTACCCAGCTCGCCACCGAGACGAGTCCAGCCACCACGGCGAGCCGCCGCAGCAACACGGGATTCCGCATTCCGTTACTCGGCATGACGCGGGCGCCACCACCGAGCACACCGACACCTTCGGTTACCTTATTCTATAGCTTTTCGGTTTTATCGTGTTGTTGTCGTAGCGGGAAGGCTCCATATGAGGAACTCTTTCACCCCCTCTTTATCTTGGGCCTGACCAGCCCGTTTTCATTATTTCCTTTCCTTGTTTGTTTTGTTGTTTTTGGACTTAAGGAAGGGCCTATCTTCACCCATATATAAGGGGAAGAGGTGGGCGCTTCCCCTTACTTGACCTAAATTTTGAAGAATGGTATTTTGAGAAGAAGGGTCAGGTCGTGGAGAAGAATAGAAGAAAGAAGAAGAGGAGGAGAAGGAAGAAGAAGAAGAGGGGAGGAAGAGGAGAAGGAGAGGAAAGAGGAGGGCAGCGCGCCGCCGCCGCGCGCCGCCAGCGCCGCCCGCCACGGCCGCCACGCGCCAGCGCCATGCCGACCGCGCCGGCGCCGACCGCGCCGCCGCTGGCGCCGCGCCGCGGCCGCCGCCCGCCGCCGCGCCGCCGCGCCGCCGCGCCCGTCGCCCAGCCGCTGCTGCGCGCGCGTCCACGCGCGCCGCGCGCCCGCCGCGCGCGCCCGCGCGCCGCGCCAGCGGCGCCGCCGCGCGCGCCGCGCGCCGCCGCGCGCGCCGCGCGCCGCCGCCAGCGCGCCGCGCCCGCATGCGCCTGCGCGCCGCGCCGCGCCGCCCGCCGCTGCGCCGCGCGCGCCGCTGCGCCGCGCTGCCGCCGCGCCACGCCGCGCCTGCCGCCAGCGCTGCGCCCGCCGCCCGCGCGCCCGCGCGCGCCCGCCAAGCGCTGCCGCGCCGCGCGCGCCGCCGCTTGCCGCCCGCGCGCGCGCCGCTTGCGCCGCCGCCGCCGCTGCCCAGCGCCGGCGGGCGCCGCGCGCTGGCGCCGCGCCAGCGCCACGCCCGCGCCGCCGACAGCCAACCGCCCGCGCGCCGCCGCCGCGCGTCGACCACGCCTCCGTATCGCTCCGCGCTGGCGCACAACCGCCCCTCCGCACCAGTCAACTTCCGCACCCGACAACTCCCTCCTCCGGAACCAGTTGGTGCAAAATCCCGTCGCCAGCGCGGCGAAGGTACTCTGCTTTCCCTAGCCTCTTTACGTCATTTATTTCCGTCAGTATTCTTTCGTATTGCCTCCACCGCGCTCGGGTTAGATAGGTGAGTGGGACAGATTGAGAGAACGCAGCGAAACAAAGACGGCGTCTTACCTGTCGATGCAGTCGGGGCGTCGGCAGCGTGTGAGCATTCGGTGGGAGTTACCCCATTCGGCGGCGTGCGCGCCCTCGACCCACCTCGGGCGACTTGGAGGCTGGACCGACCCAGCTTGGCGACCCGTCCCGCTCGGGTTGGCTCGTAGCTTGTCGGCGCATTACACGTACCGTTGTAGAACCATCGTCCTCGTCATCGTCATACATATATTTCTGTTCTCCGCATCCATCGGTTGGCGCCGTGGGCGTAACCCGATTAGTTAGCGATACGACACGAGTTCCTTCGCCGGTGGCGGTCGACGCCGTTGAGACGGCGTCCGGCATCAAATTGGTATCAGAGCCCGGCTGTGGTCGCCACAGCACGTCTCCGACCGCATCGCATCGCATCGCATCGCATCTAGTGCATCGCATCCATCGATTTTACGTGCATCCATATCGGTACCCAGGAATGGCCGTGAGGCGCGATCCGCCGCGGATGGCGCAACGCGGAGGTTCTACCTCCCGCGACGAGTCGAACCGTCGCGAGGCGAGAGGCAACGAGATTGACCTCTCGGGACCTCAACCGGCCTCGCGGTTGCGGAACCTACCTTACCCCATATCGAGGACACGCCGGTCCCACCCGGCGTCACGGGTGCTCAGGCGCATCGAAATCACCGGCATCGCCGGTGGTTCACGCCGATCCCAGCACTCCCCACGCGGCACACCGCGTCCTCGGCGACTCGATCGGTGACTACGAGGCCGGGATACCACGAGGCGGCGACCACGGGAAATCTCCGTCGTCGAGTACTCCCCTAGAGCGACCCCTGCGGGGTAGAGGGCGAGGACGACGGCGCCCTCGCCAGTACCCGCCAAGAAGAACTTCCGGAAGACCAAGGAGCTCAACGTCGCGCATCGGCAGCTAGGACGGAGCGCTTGGAGCGGATGCTCGCCGACACCCGAGTGTCCGAGCACGGAGTTGAGGCGGGACCGGTTGCACGAGGCCCCCCTCGCCCCCCTTACGGGGCTGGTAGACCCGAATACCGTGGTCACCCGACCCGGACCTTGCTGATGATTACGAGGTCCCTGATCGCCCGTTTTACGGCGTACCGCCACCGGTACGCCTAGCCAGGGAGCCCGTACGCGACCCACAGGATGTCCGCGCTTGGGACATGCATCGCCCGCGGGATGACTACACCCGTGGCTACGACGGGGTCCCTTATGCTCGACCTGATCTCCCTATACGTCAGTACGAGCGCGACCCGAGCCGTGACTATCCGGCCCGTCGGTTCGACCCCGTTCCTCCCCGTGGTTCGCGGTTCGGGGGGCCACCGCACGACGCGAGACTACCCGACGCCGCCCCGCCATATTACGGGGCTGGCGGTGCATGCCCACCACCACATCACCCGGTGCCTTGGGACCGAGCACGCTGGATGGTCGTCCCTACCACGGGACGACCGCGGACCGCGACCCATTCCGCCCGTCGCCCCATGGACCCGCGGCGAGAAACTACCCGTGCCCGGCGGCACTATGATGGCAGCGGCGTCGGCGAGGAGCATCGTGCACGCACCCAGAGGAGCGTGCGGCGCCCGGCGTACCGTCTCGAGGGCTCGAGGAAGCCCAAGGAGTTCATTGACTGGGAATCAAAAATAAACTCGTATTTCAGGTGGTACAGGATGGATGACGACCTTTGCGTCGAGTGCGCAGAACACGGCAGCGGACAAGCCAAGATCTTCTGGGAGAATGAGCAATTCTCGGCGAGCAGCGAGGACAGCCCATCATGTCGTGGGCAGAAATGGCGCGGAAGCTAAGGAACAAGTACGTTCCTCGTCAGTACCAGATGACACTCTTCCTCTCGTGGCTCGACCTTAAGCAAGGTCGACTCCCGGTGTCGGAGTACATCGAGGCTTTCGAGGAATGTCGGATGCGTTGCCGTTTCGTGGAGGACCCCCGCGTCATCATCGGCCTCTTTGCCCACGGCCTTCGGCCCGCCTTGCGCAGCAAGGTCCTTGACTGCCAACCGGCAGAGGTCGACGAGGCATACCACCTAGTGGAGCACATGGATCCGCCTGTCGAAGACACCCCGGCGCCCAACGCGCACACCACGCCGCGAGTTCCTACGGTTCGGCTTGCACCGCTCGTTCCACCCTACCGCGACCACTCGGGTCGCACGGTCACCGAGGGCCAGGCGACCCCAACCACCTCAGTGGGGTCTACCCGCAAGCCGGGCCTCGACGGCGATGCCCCGGGCCGTAGTGCTGCACCAAGTCAAGCACACATCACGTGCTACAAATGCCAAGGACGAGGGCACCGGGCACACCAATGCCCATCTACACTTTTGATTGATGTCGGGGAAACCGAACAGGATTATTGCGATGGAGCCGACGTACCCCAGGAGGACCACTATCACGGGAACGAGGAATGCGCCCTTGAGTACGAGGCCGATGGACAGATAGGATTCATCCAGATCATCGGCGCGAGGAGCCCCACCGTGACAGGCCGTGCGTCCGTCCGGCCGTTAGCCAACATCGCTGTCGACACCCCCGGCAGCAGTAGAGATAGGATATCACCGCGGGTTGACAACTCCGCTAGACTGCCACGGGCCGCTCAACAGCCGACACCGTTCGATGATGCGGCCATCCGTACGTCGATCTTCTACACGTACATCAAGATCAACGGCAAGGCATGTAAGGTGATCGTGGATAGCGGTAGTTGCATCAACGCGATCTCAGATACTATGGTCAGCGGCTTAGGGTTGACTTCGATAGAGCACCCCACGCGCGTCTGACGTTTCATGGATCGACGCTTCATCACTATCTGTGAAGCGTCGGTGCGCGTCCCCACGAAGGTGAACACATACGCCGAGGGCGTGCTCTGTGATGTACTACCCATGAAGGTGGGTAGCATCATCCTCGGTCGGCGTGGTTATATGATCACGACGCGTCACCTTAGCAGGCGCGTGAACACCTGCTCCTTTATGCACCAGGGCGAGTTACGTGGCACCGTACACCTGGCCGGCCAGCAAGCGGCGCGACCCGACCAGTAGGGTTAGTGATAGTCCGAGGACCCTTATTCACTCGCGATCTTGGCGCGAGGTGACGATACACCTATGTGTCTGGCGTCACCCTTGACGTCCTGCTGACAGTGCAGTGACCCCTCGCACCCAGAGGTTGAGGCTCTCATATCGGAGTTCGGAGATGTCTTCCGGAAGAGCTACTGCGGATTACCCCGATGAGGAACATACAGCATGCCATCGACTTGGTGCCCGCGCGTCGCTTCGAACCTACGCATTACCGCATGGAGCCGCGAGCACGAGGAGTTGCTACGGCAAGTGAGGAGCTTTTGGGAAGGGCCTCATCCAGGAGAGCATGAGCCCCTGCGCGCACTCCGCTCTCCTAGCGCGAAGAAGGATGGCACGTGGCGCATGTGTTGCGATAGCCGTGCCATCAACAAGATAACGGTCAAGTACCGTTTTCCCATTCGCGTGTGCAGGATCTATTCGACATGATGGCGGGATCCACTATCTTCTCCAAGATAGACTTGAGGAGTGGGTACCATCAAATGCGGATCCGTCCGGCGGCGAATGGAAGACCGCCTTTAAGATAAAGGGCGGTTTATATGAGTGGAGGTTATGCCTTCGGCCTCTCCAATGCGCCAAGTACCTTCCAACGTCTCATGAACGAGGTACTGCGGCGCCTTCATAGGAAGTTCGTGGTCGTCTACGCCCGGCGACATCCTCGTCTACAGCAGATCCAGAGCGAGCATGCAGACCACCTTCGGCAGGTCTGCACCATCCTCTGGCAGGAGCAGCTCTCGCCCACCCCAAGAAGTGTAGCTTCCTGGCGTCGAGGTTGCCTTCTTAGGGTTCATCGTGTCCGCCCGGGCGTAGCCGCCGACCGGAGAAGGTCCGGGCCATCACGTCGTGGCCGACCCGGCAAACATGCACGCGGCGTTAGGAGTTTCATAGGACTGAGACTTTCTATAGGCGATTCATACGGAACTTCAGTTCCGTTCGGCCCCATCACCGACTGCCTCAAGGAGGAGTCGTCGCTGGACACCGGCAGCGAGAGAGCTTTCCAGCATATAAAGCTCCACGATGACTCAGGCGCGGTACTCTGGCTTCCGACTTTGGGAAAGTGTTCGAGGTTACATGCGATGCCTCGGTATCGGCATCGGGCGTCCTCGGCCAGGAGGGCCACCGTGGAGTTCTTCAGCGAAGCTGAACGATGCCAGGCCGATACTCCACGTCGACAAGGAGTTCTATGCGGTCATCCAAGCCTTACGGCATTGGAGACACTACCTCCTATCATCGGAGTTCGTGCTCTTCTCGGATCACGAGGCGCTCAAGTACCTGCACTCGCAGCAGAAACTGGCGATCGGCACGCCAGGTGGGTCGAGTACCTGCAGGACTACACCTTCGTCATCAAGCACAAGAAGGGCAAGGACAACGTCGTGGCCGGCGCCCTCACCGGAGAACTCACGTGCTCAACGTCATGAAGGTGACAGTCTTGGGGTTCGAGACCATCCGAGATGGGTACGATAACTGCCCTGATTTCGGCCCCATCAACGCGAAGTCCGGCGAGGACCATCCCACGATTACAAGGACTATGTCCTGCTGACGGGTACCTGTTCTTTAAGAACAGATTGTGCGTACCTCGCACATCACTACGTGACTTCCTCACTTGGGAATGTCACGGAGGCCTTAGCGGTCATTTTGGCGCGACAAGGCGATCGCCGCCATGGAAGGCCAATTCTACTGGCCTTCCCTAAAGCGCGATGTTGGCAACATAGTTGCCCGATGCGTGTATGTGCCTTGGCCAAGCAGGTCAAGAAGAGCGCGGACTTTATACCCCATTGCCGACGCCGAGGCGCCCACAGGACGACGTGAGCATGGACTTCGTCTTGGGACTGCCCGCACCGCGAGGCACCACGACTCCGTCATGGTAGTCGTGGATAGGTTTTCGAAGATGGCCCGCCGTGCCCTGCGCGAAGGCGTCGACGCCGTGAAGGTCGCCAGATCTTCTTCCGAGAGATCGTGCGCCTCCATGGCCTGCCATCCTCGATCGTGTCCGATCGTGACGTGCGCTTCACGAGTTACTTGGAGGACCCTGTGGAGCCTCTTGGGCACAGCTCAAGTTCTCGATTGCCTACCATCCATGAACCGGCGGTGGTCAGGCGGAGGTGGTCAATCGTAGCTTGGGCAACCTACTACGTTCCTCGTAGGCGAGCACCTCGCATCTTGGGATCTTGTCATACCACGCGCTGAGTTCGCATACAACTCCTCGGTGAACAGAACCACCGGGTTGAGCCTCTTTGAGATCGCCTACGGCCAGGCACCCCGTCGACCCCTAGACCTAGCTCCCATAGATCCTCATGTTAGGGTTTCCGAGGGCGCACTTGCATTTGCCCAGCATGTCTCTGCATTACATCATCGCATTCATGATAGGATCACGCGGCAAAATGCATTGTACAAGCAAGCCGCCGACTTGCATCGCCGACCGAGCATTTGGCGTGGGAGACCTAGTGATGGTCAGACTCAGGCGGAGAGATACTCTCGGGGCGGCAACGGCTGCATGCTCGCAGCGCCGGCCCGTCCGGATCCTCCGTGAGTGGGCAACAACGCGTCGTCGTCGAAATTCCTCCTACGTGGGAATAGGCTCTACATTCAATGTGGCGGACCTAGCTCGATCGGGCCCCTTCTTCCTCCCCACCCCAACCTCTCTAGACCCCTTCAGCGTGAGTGAGTTTGCGACACCACTCCCCAATTGTTTCACCCGATAGGCACGAGGCAATCGATTGTGTACTGCAGGAGGTAATTGACCATGCAGGTGGGGAAGCATCGAGAGATTCCTAGTGCGTTGGGCGGGCCACACCTGCGCGGACGACACGTGGGTTACAGAACAGGAGCTCCGGCGCCTCCGTCCCGACCTCCTTCCACCGTCGCGATCCTCCACCTGACTCGCCGGTCGAGTCCTTCCCACCGGGAGGGTTGATGGCGCGTCACCACGGGCGTCATCGAGCCAGCAGCAGAGAGCAGCAGGACTTCCCGACCCAGCACCGAGGAGCGGCACTACCCAGCTCGCCACCGAGCGAGTCCAGCCACCACGGCGAGCCGCAGCAACACGGGATTCCGCATTCCGTTACTCGGCATGACGCGGACGCCGACCACCGGAGCACACCGACACCTTCGGTTACCTTATTCTATAGCTTTTCGGTTTTATCGTGTTGTCGTGTAGCGGGGAAGGCTCCATATGAGGAACTCTTTCACCCCCCCCCTCTTTATGTTGGGCCTGACAAGCCCGTTTTCATTATTTCCTTTCCTTTCCTTGTTTGTTTTGTTGTTTTTGGACTTAAGGAAGGGCCTATCTTCACCCATATATAAGGGGAAGAGGTGGGCGCTTCCCCTTACTTGACCTAAATTTTGAAGAATGGTATTTTGAGAAGAAGGGTCAGGTCGTGGAGAAGAATAGAAGAAAGAAGAAGAAGAGGAGAAGGAAGAAGAAGAGGGGAGGAAGAGGAGAAGGGGAGAGGAAAGAGGGAGGGCAGCCGCCGCCACCGCCGCCGCCGCGCACCCGCCGCCGCACGCCCGCCGCAGCACGCCGCCGCGCCATCTGCGGCCGGTCCCGCGCCCGCCGCGCGCCGTCGCGCGCCGTCCTCGCGAGCCCGCCGCTGCGCCACCGCCCGCGCGTCCGCCGCGCGCCGCGCCACGCCCGGTCGCGTGCCAGCTCGCGTGCCGCCGCGCGCTGCCACCGCCCGCGCGCCCGCCGCCCGCGCCGCTGCCGCGCCGCGCGCCCGCCGCCCGCCCGCCGCCGCTGCCAAGGCTGCCGCGCGCCGCCGCCAAGGCGCCGCCGCCGCGCCGCCGCCCAGCGCCGCCGCGCCGCGCCGCCGCGCCAAGCGCCGCCGCGCCGCCCGCGCGCCGCTGCGCCACGCCCGCGCGCCCGCGCGCCGCGCCGCCGCGCGCGCCGCCGCCGCGCCACCGCTGGCGCGCCGCGCGCTGCCCGCCGCGCCGCCGCGCGCTGCCGCAGCGCCGCGCCGCGCCGCGCTGCCGCCGCGCGCCGCCAGCGCCCGCCGCGCGCCGCGCCCGCGCTGCCGCCACCGCTGACGCGCACCGCGCGCCGCCGCAAACTTCCGGCGCACCCGACAACTCCCTCCTCGGAACCAGTTGGTGCAAAAATCCCGTCGCCAGCCGGCGAAGGTACTCTGCTTTCCCTAGCCTCTTTACGTCATTTATTTCCGTCAGTATTCTTTCGTATTGCCTCCACGCTCGGGTTAGATAGGTGAGTGGGACAGATTGAAGGCAGCGAAACAAAGACGGCGTCTTACCTGTCGGTGCAGTCGGGGCGTCGGCAGCGTGTGAGCATTCCAGTGGAGTTACCCCATTCGGCGGCGTGCGCGCCCTCGACCCACCTCGGGCGACTTGGAGGCTGGACCGACCCAGCTTGGCGACCGTCCCGCTCGGGTTGGCTCGTAGCTTGTCGGCGCATTACACGTACCGTTGTAGAACCATCGTCCTCGTCATCGTCATACATATATTTCTGTTCTCCGCACATCCATCGGTTGACGTCGTGGACGTAACCCGATTAGTTAGCGATACGACACCGAGTTCCTTCCTTCGGTGACGGTCGGACGCCGTTGAGACGACGTCCGGCATCAGTTCCGCTCGTAAACTCGCCCCTCAGAATGTTATTAAATAAATAAATAAAGTCAAGTAAAAAGAAAGAAGATAAAGAACAAGAAAAACCAAAGTAAATCATTTGAATAGTGGTAGCTTCCGCGCCATAAAAAAGGCCTCCTTACCGGCCCAGAAGATCGCTTCTAGGGACTAGCTTCTACCGCTTCAATCAATAAATAGCTAAAGCTACCCTGTTAATGAATGAATGATTTGGAACCTCCATGCGAGGACAGGTTGGTTCGAGGCGCAAGTGAGCGGGTGCAAAACGGGGAGCGAGGAGGTCCAGATTCCAGGGCGGAGCCGCATGACATGAGAGTGTCACATACGGTTCCTTTGAGAAGGGTCTGATACCACCACCTATCAGGCCCGACGAGCAGTCCCCTGAGCTGCATCCCTACGCACCTGGTCCATGCACATCGCTCTCTCTAGGAGGTTGGCCGCCTATCCTAGATCTTCCCATTTCCAAGAAGATCCCGAGCTCGATCCGGTTTAGTATCAAGGTGATTCACTTTATGTTCCTATATATATGGGTCCATGCAGCATTTCCACGATATCGTTATGATCAATTAATGGGACCTAGCCGAAAAGTGTTCTTGCCTCTATCATTAGCTCCAGTACTCCCTGTTTCTGGTGTTTCAATCACCTTTCAATGGCTCCCTTAATGTATGTGCCAGAAAGTTTCTGAAGAAGCGGGCTACTCCCTGAAAATGCCCCACCTGTAGGTTTGTTTGTCATTGGGGTGGATTCATTTCTCATTCTGTGGTTATCAGTAACATGGCCAACCTAATTTATCGAAGTTGTCTGCGTGCAGGAGGTGCGAGTTTACGAGCAGGCAACACCCTCTCTTCTGGTGAACCTGCGATCGCCGTCTCTAATTGAATGCTCAACTGAGGTGGTGCACAACAACCTTCACCACACAAGCCTGAGCTGGGCCTACCTCCATCCCTAGAGGAACTGTATGAGGTGGAAGCTCCACGTACAATTTTGAAGCTGAGCCTTTCTAGCAATGTGGCTTAGGGACCGATATGATGATTGGTTTAGGTAGAGCGGCCGACTTACTATGGGCACTTGTAGGGATTAGTGCATAAGACCGCGATCCACAAAAGCATGGGACTCACCCTGGAACGGAGAAGGGAAACATGGCATGTCACAAGAGCAAGGGGGAAGGAGATTCCGTATTGCGAGAGGGACGCCTCGCGAGCCAGGCTTTGCGAGATGAGGCCTTTTGGCGAAGCCAACTAAATTTCAGGCCATCAAACCCTGTGATGAGAATAGGCGAGTGGGGGGGAGAAGTCACACTCCCTGCCTTCCAAAGGTGCCTAGAGGATGGGCCAGACGCTGTAGAGCGACGACCCAGGAGCGGATTCCCCACAAGGGGACAGGAGACGGCCATCTCGAGGTTCTGAAAGAACGACCTACAGGTAACACCAGCGAGACCCAAGAAGGCAACTTGATTGGGAGTCAGAGGATCCATAGTACCTACAGCCTCCCAGATTTAATATTCATAATTTTTGAAAGCGGGGTTAAGGGATCTCTTTTCTGCAGCAGAAAAAACACGGAGCAGATTTGACTCGGCACAACCTAACGATACATCCAATACCAATGATCTATGCCTATAATGCGTTGCTAGATTTCTGCTCTAACATTCTTCATTCGCATATTGTTCATTGACTTCGTAACCTGAGGGGCGAGTGAGCGGACTACGAAGTCAATTCATCTTCATCTTCATGTTACGAAGTCATTCCAGATTAAGGCGTGAGGAGCGTGAAGATGAAGATGAAGACGAGCGTGAAGATTTAGGCACTGAAGGAGTTCGTATATTAAGATCAAGGCGCGATAGAGCGTGAAGATGAAGGCGCTTAGGAGCATTCATGATGGCGAGGATGCCAACACATCACTGTCGAACGCGTCGCCACGGTCAACCAGAGTCAACACGCCTGCTATGGACCCAATGGTGAAGTCAACCGAAGTCAACCCGCCACGGTCAACTGAAGTCAACACCAAAGTCAACACGTCGCAACCGTCGACAAGCACGTCTCCACCCATGCACGTCCCTACGCGCGTCATGACATGACGCCAGAGGTAGATCCACAACTGCCCTTTGGCATGACACGGCGCACGTCTTTACTTTCTCGTCTCTAATTTCTCGTCATTTTCTCTTTCCTCCAAGGCCTATATATAGGCCATTGTTTTCAAGAAACATTAGGCAGTCATAATTTCAAGAATTGAGTTTCAGTTAAACTCTTCTTGGAGGACTGCCCAGCCTCCCTCTACCTTCAAACCCTAGCCGTTGCTGCCGCCACCGCCGCCGCCGTCATGTCGCCGGCCACCACTTCTTCCCATCCATCTTCTTCTCTTCCGCCTCTCCCCATCCATCTTCTTCTCTTCCACCATTCTCCCATCCTCTCTCTCTTTCTCTCTCTCGTCTGCCTCAGGCGCCCTTCCAAGGCCGCTCGAGGCAGCCTCCTAGGACGCCCAGGGCTACCGCCCAAGGCTGCCGCCTCAGGTCGCCCCGGGCTGCCCAGGCCGCCATAGTCAGGCCGCCCAGGCTCCGCCCAAGGCTGCACCTGCCAGGGCCGCCCAAGGCTGCCCCGGCCGCCCCAGTCAGACCGCCCAAGCCACGCCTAAGGCCGCCCCTTGCCAAGGCCGCCCAAGGCTGCCCAGGCCGCCCCAACCAGGCCACCCAGGCCATGCCCAAGGCCGCCCCAGCCAGGACCGCCCAAGGCTGCCCAGGCCACCCCAGTCAGGCTGCCCAGGCCACGCCTAAGGCCGCCCCTTGCCAGGGCCGCCCAAGGCTGCCCAGACCGCCCCAGCCAGGCCGCCCAGGCCCGCCTAGGGCCGCCCCTGCCAGGGACGCCCAAGGCCGCCCAGGCTGCCCAGGCCACCCCAGCCAGGCCACCCAAGCCACGTCCTAGGCCGCCGCCCAAAGCGCCCCAGGCCGCCGGTCATCGTCGACGCCGTTTGACACTTCGAGCAATGCGCGCTTCGCGCGCATGGGTAGTCGCCTACACCTGACTCTACGACAACGACATCTACTCACTACCAGGGCCGTCCAATGCCCGGAACGCCCAGAATCTTCCTCGTCAAGTGGGCCACTCAACGCCTGGAATCACCCAGCCTCATCACGATCTGAATTCCACGCAACCTCATCACGCACTACGGTGTCAAGGTACACCTGAACTCTTTGGTGTTGAAAGTGTTCTCCGTTCAGTAATTTCTCGAGAACTTTCCACCGCCATCAGAATTAGATTTGGTTTGGATTTCCCACTTCCTCTCTCTCTTTCGAGTGTTTCTTCGTGACGCGAATTCGGATATTGATTTCGGTGCTTAGGCATCGTCACGGTGGGTGAAGATAGTACTCCCACCCTCGACGAGGGTCAGAGCTGCACCACCAGTTTTTCATCGGTTTTAAGTCTGAATCTGACCGCATGTATTTCTGTGGCTGTTTTATCCCTCCTTACAAACCCGTCTATTACCCTTTACCCATCATCATCCATCTGTCCATCCCCTTAGTCACCTTTTCCTTAGTCGTCCTACGTCAGTTCAGATTCAGATGAGCGTGAATATATTAAGATGAAGGCGCGAGTGAGCATTTAGGAGTGGGAGCAGATAAAGAAGGCGTGAAAGCAGTGAATATTAAGATGAAGACGCGATGGAGCGGAGTAAAGATGAAGGCGCGACGAGCAAAACGCGTGGAAGCAGTAAAGATGAAGAAGCGATGGAGCGATGAAGATTAAGATGAAGGTTATATAACGGATAAAGAAGATGCATCTGAATGTTACAAAGTCATTGAAGATGCATCTGAATTAACTTCGTAACATGAATCTTAATCTGAATAGACTTCTTTTGCTCGTCGCGCCGTCGAACGAACCTTTCTTCATTCATGAACTTATCTTTCAGTTCTTGAAGAAAGAACCAAAGGCGCGAGTTTACGAGCGGTCATGACTGCATTGATATTAAACACCTGCGAAAGACTAAATACAATAATCATATATTCAAATATAAATAAATATTGACTTGACTTCGTAACCTTTAGCTATTCTTAGCTAAGGTTCCGAAGGAAGGGCGGATGTAGCCAAGTGGATCAAGGCACTACATTGTGAATCCACCATGCGTGGGTTCAATTCCTGTCGTTCGCCCATTACATTATTTCACATTTTAAAAATGCTATTTTCAATATGCTTTGGGCGACAAAAAATAAAACTATCACTATATATTTAATTGTTTCAGAACCTACTTCCTCTTCCAAGCGTATTGAAAATACGGTTGCGATTGTGGGTTTTTTTCTACCAATTGATGCTTTCCCTTCACCGTCCCCCCCATGGGGATAGTCTACAGGTAGTAAAAGTACTTTGAATACTACAGGACGCTTACCAAGTTTAGATCCGCCCAAAATTTTTTTGTCCCCCCCCCCGTTCCGTCGCACCTCACTACTTGATTTAGATGCTGAACCTTTAACACTTAACTTTATCCGCCGTGCGCTCACTCACGCCTGAAGTCGCTTGTTCTCTTCTATGAGTTCCTAGCTGAGATGTGAGATGAGCAGGTTATGTTTACATAAGTTCTTCAAGGCGCGAGTGAGCGGGCACGAGGAGCGAAGAAATGAAGATGAAGAAGAAAACAGATTTCGTGCAAAGGTTCCGAAGGTGCTTAGGAGCAGAAGGGGCACATCGTGCTTGGGTTGCAATCTCCTTGGTAGTTACGTTAGGCGCGAGTTTACAAGCGGGGATTTTTTCTTCATTCTGATATGGGCTCTACCACAAGCTCCATATCCAGTAGTTACTCCATTGGCTGACGGGCTAGGCCACCCTAAAGATCAATGCAGAACCCTCAAGCCCCACCTAAGTTAGCCAAGACCTTATCAAAGGACGGAAAAAAACCCACCCAAGCAGACTAAAGATGTTTTAGCCATCCCTGGTTATTATCTAAAGATAACGTTGATTCATCCTTATTTACTTCGTAATGTCACATCAAAAAAACCTTTCATTCTTGGCGCTCCATTGTGTCTTCATCTCAATATTCACCGCTTCCACGCCTCAGAACTTCTGATTAGAATAAGAACTGTTCTGATAAATCAGGTTCTGATTTATTGCTCCTAAAGTCGCACCATCGCTTCTTCACTCCGCGCCTGCTCACTCGCGCCTTGCTAAGTTATTAGTCGATTTATTATTAATTGACTACCTTAGGCGAGGATAAGGGACGAGTCCTTCCTGACATCTTAATTGGGCAGGAGTTGCTACCTGCTCGTTCCGGCGGCCACTCTAACTGTTTCGCTTCGCCCCTTCTGCTCTCGCTCACTCGTCTTCATGTTAATATTCAGCACTTCTGTGCCTTCTAACACTTTACTTATTATATTATTAAAATAAATCAGAAAGAAGTAAAGTACACTCTACGGGATGGTCTTGAAGATTTGGCTACTTTATAGACCTTTCGGTGATAACTATAAAGAAAAGGGGTCTTGGAAAGCAGAAAGATATTATGAGTATGGGTCATTATTCCAGTAATAAAGTTGAACAACGCGGGAGAAAGCCAGGTACAGGGGCCTTGGAGCGGTGAGCAAGTAACACATTCGGGATGACTTAATATGGTGTTTACAGAGAGCAAGGTTCTGAAGGCGCGAGTGAGGGGACGCGCTACTTTAGGAGCGAAGAAGCGACGGTGCTTAGCGCTTAGGAGCAAAGTAACGAAAAGAAATGTTCTGCAAGAAACGATGAATGATGCTAATCAGTAAGGAAGTTAATAAGGTTGTCATGGGCTTCTTGTTCTGAGAGCAACTGACATCAATCAGCAAGAAGCAGACACCAGAAACACACAAATATAGTGATTGATGACTTAGATGGTCAGGCTCATCTATTACTATCTTAGGTCCTCGAAACCTATGGTCCCTTACACTAGTAGCTCGAAAGGGTTGTCCTATGGATGTCATTTTCCTAGGTGGATAAATGTTTCAGATTGCCAGCCTACTCTTGTCCTGTAACTGATGTATTGTAACCAAGAAGGAATTCTGAGTTCTGGAACGGGCCTAAGAAAAATAAGACAAACCCATTACGAAATACTAGAACATCAGCACAATAGAAAAAGGGTAATTGATGGGAGTCAGTTAGATGGCGCGCCTACTTCCTTCCAAGTAGGTAGGTCTGAGACTGCTTTGGTCGCCACTTACTACGAAACCTCCTGCGGTGGGGCGTGGCATCCTATAGCTTTCTGGAGCATAAGCCCTTTTGACTAGCAGATATAGATAGATATATGCTATACTGAGGCGACGGTTGCTCCATATGGGGGAAATTGTCGGGTACTTAGGCAACAACTATCAAAGGAAGTGGGTGGGACGGAGCATTTAGGAGTGTCAAAGAACGTTACGAAGTCAAAGAATGTTCTGCAAGAACAAGGCGCGAATTTATGAGCGGCGCGACGAAGCGGAGTAAAGATTCAGATGAAGAAGGAATGACTCGACTCTTTTTGCTTTTGTTCTTCATGGAATGAAGACCGAGACAGTATCAGAGCAAGAGATCCTTAGCTCTGAGAAACCCTAGCATTGGCATGTGGATCATGGAGCATATGCATCACACGTAAGATCCACCTTCTCCCGCTCACTCACCCCTCAACGATTTTCGCTATGACCATTGCCCCACCTAGCTGAATAGGCCAAAGCTACCTGAAAATGGTTCTGAAGGTGAGAGGAGCGTGAAGATGAAGATGAAGATGCGACGGAGCGAAGAAGCGACGAGCAAAATAATTCAATCACGTTACGAAGTAAATGCAAGGCACGGAAGCGGTTCATATATGAGGCACGAGGAGCGTTCAGATTAAAATGAAGATGAGTGTCGATGAATCACGTTCTGAAAGAAACGAAGTCAAAGGCACTCAAGAGGAGAAGTGACAAAGGCGTGAGTGAGCGGGAGCAGGAACGAATGAGCGGGAGCGATTCAGATGAAGATGAATGTTACAAAAGTTAGATAGATTCTTTAGAAAGATTCTCTGGATAAACTAATCTAATATTTAGAATAAAAGTAAAGGCGCGAGTGAGCGGGAGCATGAAGATGAAGATGAGCGTGAAGATGAAGATGAGCGAGTGGCGGGAAAGGGGCCCCACTAATTCATTTAGGGGGGGACTAGCCTCATGACTTCACACTGGGCGAGAGGTGCACCTAACCCACCTACCCACTCATCAATCACGGTGTTCAGCTGACTTGCAATGATAGACCCCTATTGTATAGGAATTCGGCGCCCATCTGTTGACTGTTGTCAACTAATCTCTTCAATTTTTGGTTCTACTCTATGTTAGAACATTTCTGTGAATGCTATTCCGATCTAAGTTGTCCTACTCCGTGTCCCGTGCTAGGAAGCATTACTCCTCTTTTCATTCAAAATTCAAGAATACGACCGATACGATTGATTGGTCTTTGCGCCTCTCTTATTACTTTTTTCTATCCCCTTGTTCCACGGATACAATTCAATCCTTCTACGGCCAAATCTCAATTTGTGGAAAGCCTTCGATGGCTTCCTTATGAAAACATCCATTTGTTCCTTATGAAAATACACTTAATAGAGATCAAATAGATAAGGAATATTTATGAGACAGATATTAAGTGTGTTCTATACCCAGGTACCCCCACCTATCATAGGAAGCTCAGTGCAGTTCTGTAAGAACAAAACACCCCATAGAATCAGGATTTTAGACATAGTGATAACGACTGTCTAAAATCATCAATTTTAGTATAAAATGGAGTATAGGAGTTAGAGTAGCAGGCAATAAGTTTAAATATATTATACTGTATAATTTTAAATTATAAATGAGAGAGGAAGGATTGGCAGTGAGGCTTCGCCGAATGAGAAATCCTGAGCTCAGTACTTGGAGGCTTCGCCTATTGAGAACTCCTCAGCTCAGTCCTAGGAGGCTTCGTCGATTGAGAACACCTCAGCCAAAAGGCAATGGAGGCTTCATCGATTGAGAACACCTCCGGCTTTAGAGGCTTCACCGATTGAGAACACCTCGTGGTTAAGCAATAAGAAACTAAGAAGCATGCAATAATGGATCTATGAATTCAACAAGATCTGTTCGGATCAGACCAGGATGAATGGGATTGGTCTGACATCTCGCTCAGATGGTTGACTCCTGCCGCAGACAGATTATACATGCCACGTTTTGTGAACAACTCCGAGAATGAATTGTGATATAGCGCCGCACTGAATAAGTAACTTACAGTCGGAGAGGAAATGGGGGCCCTACACCATATATCCATTCCTTTGGAACTTCAGGGTACGAAGTAAACGTTACATCAACGCAGCATTTAGGAAACCTAGTAGCATGGGTTTGGCGCCAGTACAAAAAGAGCGGTTTGATTGGTATGCCGGAATCACTTCGTGCTATTGCTATTAGAGTGGGGAGAGAGATGGAAAAGGTGCGTTAGCATTCTCTTTACTTAAAAAAATAAAGCATAAAGAACTTTAGCTTCTTTATTTCATAACTGCCGGCTATTCTTGTGTTCCGTCACTTCGCTCCTGCTTTTGCTTGGAACCTTGCCCGAAAGCTACAAGCGGAAAGCAAAAGCTAAAGAAAGAAGACAACAAGGTGCAAAAGCGGTGAAGATGAAGATTCAAACGCGACTGACGGAGTGGAGCACTGAGGGATGAAACGAAGATGATTTTCATCACTCATAAACTCACGCCTTCATCTTCACGCTCGTCGCGCCTGAATCTTAATATATTCATACTCGTCTTCATCTGAACGCTCCTAAGGGCCTTCATCTTCATGCTCGTTTGAATCTTCATGCTCCTCGCGCCTTCATCTGTGACTTTGTAACCTTCGGATAACCTTAGTGATTAGCATCACCTAGTGGATTTTGGTATGTTGGTCTCGCTCGTATTATCATAAATAGAAGGCGCTTGTGGCTTTCTTTGATTTCTGATTCTGATTTTATTCTGATTAATTTTATTTACTTCTGGTGAATTTACTTGACTTCGTAACCTTTGGTTTACAAAAGTAAATGAAAGAACCGCTCCATCAGTCGCGTCTGAATCTTAATCTTCACGCTCGTCACACCTTTTGCTCGTCGCTTCACTCCCACCCCCCCCTCACTAGCGCCTTTACTTCGCTCTTGCTCCATCGCTTCTTCACTCCATCGCGTCTTCATCTTAATCTGAACGCTCATCTTCATCCTCATATATTCATCGCGTCCGCGCCTTTTCCAAAAACTTAATTTATTATTTCATTTCAAGTTTTAACTTAATTTAACACTTCATATAGGCGGTTTTTTTTAAGTAAAGCAAAATTATTTCAGAACCTTAACCCTATCCCCTTTTTTAGGGCTTTCTTAAGACTATAAACATATGGAATTGTCTCCCACGGAACTTACTACTCTATTAGAAAGAAGAAAAACTAACTTTTACACTCATTTTCAAGTGGATGAGATCGGTCGAGTGGTCTCAGTTGGAGAAGGGATTGCACGTGTTTATGGATTGAACGAGATTCAAGATGGGAAAATGGTGGAATTAGCCAGTGAAAGGAATAGTGTTAAATCTTGAGAATGAGAATGTAGGTATTGTTATCTTTGGTAGTGATACCGCTATTTAAGAAGGAGATCTTGTCAAGCGCACTGGATCTATTGTGGATGTCCCTGCGGGAAAGGCCATGTTAGGCCATGTGGTCGACACGTTGGGAGTACTTATTGATGGAAGAGGGGCTCTAAGCGATCACAAACGAAGACGTGTCAAAGTGAAAGCCCCAAGGATTATTGAACATAAATCTGTGCACAAACCTATGCAAAGAGGTGTAAAAGCAGTAGATAGGCTGCTTCCTATAGGCCATGGTCAACAAGAACTTATAATAGGGGACATACAAACTGGAAAAACAGCTATTTCTATCTATACTATATTAAACCAAAAGCAAATGAACTTCAGCTCTGAGAGTGACACATTGTATTGTGTTTATGTAGCGATTGGACAGAAACGCTCGACTGTGGCACAATTAGTGCAAATTCTGTCTGAAGCAAATGGTTTAAAATATTCCATTCTTGTAGCAGCCACCACTTTGGATCCAGCTCCTTTGCAATTTCTGGCCCCATATTCTGGGTGAGCCATGGGGAAATATTTCCGCGATAATGGAATGCACGCATTAATAATATATGATGATCTTAGTAAATAGGCGGTAGCATATCGACAAATGTCATTATTGTTATGTCGACCACCAGGCTGTGAGGCTTTCCCAAGGGATGTTTTCTATTTACATTCCAGTCTCTTAGAAAGGGCCTCTAAACGCTCGGACCAGACAGGTGCAGGTAGCTTGACCGCTTTACCCGTCATTGAAACACAAGCTGGAGACGTATCGGCTTATATCCCCACCAATGTGATCTCCATAATAGATGGACAAATCTGTTTGGAAATAGAGCTCTTTTATAGTGGAATTAGACCAGCTATTAACGTTGGTTATCTGTCAATTGCGTCGGGTCTGCCGCTCAGTTGAAAGCCATGAAACAAGCCTACGAAAGTTCAAAACTGGAATTGGCACAATATCGCGAAGTAACCGCCTTCGCTCAATTTGGGTCAGACCTTGATGCTGTTACTCAGGCATTACTAAATAGAGGTGCAAGGCTTACAAAAGTGCCCAAACAACCACATTATTCACCACTTCCAATTGAAAAACAAATTATAGTTATTTATGCTGCTGTCAAAAGCTTCTATGATCGAATGCCACTAGAAAGAATTTCTCAATATGAGAGAGCCACTACAAGTAGTATAGATCCCGAATTACTTAAATCCTTTTTAGAAAAAGGGGGGTTAACTAACGAAAGAAAGATGGAACCAGATGCTTCTTTAATAGAAAGCGCTTTGCCTTACCTATAATACAATACCCCAGGGGTTCTTTTCACTCTTCTCGCGGGTCAATTCTTGAAGAACTTTCCTTTTTTATGTTAAAACATAAAACCTCTTTATTATTGCAGAGGATAGTAGAGGTCTCACGTTCAGCAGCATGTTGGTTTACCGACCAAGGGGAAACGATATCACATCTACTCTTTGCCAATGATAAAATAGTATTTTAAATAGGCAACTTGGAGTCTGTTCACTCATGGATTTCCAGGAAGTTCTTGTAGAACCTGGTCAAAGAATCAATAAAAGCAAGAGTGGCTTCCTTCTTAGTCGTGGAGCTTCTCAAGGGATAATATCATGCTAATGCACTAGGTCTAAACAGCATGAAAGAAGGCACTTTTTATGGACTCTTGCTATTTCAAAATTAATATTTGGTTCGAGGATTGATAGTTGGAGTGCCAAGCTCTTAAGTAAGGTTACGAAGTAATCTTATATAGAGTGTTCTCCTCTCCGCGATCGCTCGCTCATCTTCATCTTCATGCTCGTCCTCATCTTAATCTGAATGCTCGTCTTCATCCTCATATATGAACCGCTTTCGCGCCTCTATACTCTTCAGAACCACCTAATTTAAACATAGTTCTTTCTTGCAGGTTTTGATTTATCAGAATCGGAATTTTGAACCACCAAGGTGATGTTAATCAACGGTCGCTCCTCCGGAGGAACTGGTATTACAGATTCCCGACCCAAATGAGGACCTTTTTCCTTGGTCTGTATCAAATTCCGGATGTGGATGTGGACGCCCTTATCGAAGCTGCCCATGATAACATACATTTTGAAATTGAACAAATACATTTATTTGTTCTTGCAGAACCTTTGGAACGTTTATTTCATAAGTTATCTTGGAGATAACTTATTCAGCAGCTCTTACCTAAACTTAAATATCTCAATGAGGTATTCTATGATCTATTATTTGGTTAACACTTAGAGTTCTTCAATTTCTGGACAGTAAACTAAATGGATTTTTGAAAAACTAAATAGGTCACGAAGAAATTGGTTTAGCGGCTGTTGGTCTCTTTTGTTCTTCTGAGTCTTTTTTTACCATGAGCTGATCCCATTGCGTAGTTGAACCTTCGATGGGAGGAGGCTCTGAATTCAGACTGGAGGGGCCCCCAGTTTGGAATGTAGGTGTCGAAGAATGGAACCGAGGTTATGGGAGTAAGTGGAGTTGGGCAGGCTACTCTCTAGAGCTTCATCGATAGATAGATAGATAGAATGGCAAAAGACACAAAGAAAGTGTCTTCTTCATAACCGAATTCATTCTGAACTTCATTGCCTCCGTTTAAAATTGGAAAGGATTTGAATCCTGTGGCTTGAGCGTGTGGTGGCGACGATGTCAACACATTGACACCGGACGCGCCACCAACATCATCGGACACGTCAGGCATGCAGACTCATCATCGACATCAACCAAATAACCACCAGACTTCAGACGTGCCACCACCACCTCCCGAGACGTCCAACATCATGACACGTCGTCAACGACAGATCCAGAACTGCCCTTTGACGTGACATGATTACACTTCTCCCACATTTTATTTTTTACGCAATTCCCATATTTTCTCTTTCCTCCAAGGCCTATATGAATGCCAATGTTGTAAGAAACACGTGGCAAAGATTATTTCAAGAATTCAGTTTTCTTCTTGGAAAAGCTTGCCCTAACCCTAGCCTTGCTGGACATTCACCACCGATACCACTATCGCCGCCGCCGTCGACGAAGAAGTCCTCACCCTTCTCCAGAATCACCCCCACTCCTGGCCGCCCGTGCTCTCTAGTCACCCTGCCTCCGGAACCGCCGCATGCACAGACGCCCCCACACGCAGTGCGTCGACCACCAGTGCCCACCAGCCTCGCCCACTAGCCCTGCGTGTGCGCAGCCTGGCCGCCCCCGCACGCCTCACGCCTGGCCACCCGCTCACGCCACGCGCCCAGCTGCTCGCGCACGCCGCGCACCCAGTCTCTTGGGCTTCCAGACGCCCTCAAAGCTACTTGCCGCGGCCCTCAGTTGGATCTGCGACATCCTGTCGAAGAGCACATCAATCGTCCTACCAACGATGCGTCGTGAATTTCCCGCATCCTCGTCACGCACCCCTGGTGCAGAGACACCCCACCGCCAGGGCCACGCAATGTCCAAATTGTTGAGCCTCATTACGACCAGAATTCCCCGCAGCCTCAACACGCACTCCGGTGCCGAGGTACGCCTGAACTCTTTGGTGTCGTGTGTTCTTCATCCATTATTCTTTGAGAATTCGTCCACCGTCGTTGGATTTTCTTTAAGCTTCTTTGAATTTCCACGAATAGTGGATTAGGCCTTTCGTGAGTTTCCCGGCGAACGCAAATTTGAAGTATTAGATTTGGTGCTTAGGCATCGTCACGGTGGTTGAAGACAGTACTCCCGCCCTCGACAAGGAAAGGGGCTGCACCACCATTATTTCATCGGATTTAAGTTTACGAAACCGATCGTGTGGATTTGTGGTCTGGTTTATCCCTCCGATCCTACACCCTATTAGCATCCAAAACCTGTCGTCCTCACTTCCCATCTCCTCGGTCATTTTGCATCCATCATCTAGCTATCCTACATCAGCGTGCCCTAGACAAATTGGGTGAGCGACGAGGTTACGAAGTTATTAGCATCACCTTCCCTTCTGTTACAAGCATTTTGACAGGCGGATGAAGATGTGAACCTGGCTCTAATACCAAGACGTTGTAAAGGATCAAAGACCAGCATTTTTGGTTATAAGCCATGGTCCGTGAAGTTCCTTTCAGAAGACCCTCTCTGTTCATGATCCTAGAAAGGATCGATTTCGCATTGAACTCTATAAACCCTTCTCCCGAGAACAACTTTTGTTCATTTCTTTACTTCTGATAAATGATTTACTTTACTTTTCATCGTTGATTTCTTTTTTGTTTCTTTTCTTTGACTTCTTTGTTGGATAACGTTGATTAACACTACACGCCTTATCCGTGTTCTTGCAGAACCTTTCTTTTATTTCTTTAATCCTATCGTCTTCTGAATCTTCATCTTCATTATCCGCTACGCGCTGCGCGCCTTCATTTACTTTGCTCCGCCGCTTCTGCTCCCTCGCGCCTTCTGCATTTTAATCTAGCTTCGTAACATGAATCTGAATTGACTTTGTAACATGAAGATGAAGATGAATTGACTCCGTAACCCGCTCGTAAGCCCCTTCGGATAACCTCAGAATTTGAAAAGTGCAAAAAGATTCAAGGTTTCAAAAGTTCCGACGGAGGAATGCGATCTCAGGTAAGAATGGAGGAGGGCTTTAGGCATTGACATGGCCTCGAGAGGGCCAATGCGCCTTTGTCCCCCCATAGGGACACGATCTCACAACTGGCACGGTAGCGGGGTTTGGACTTTTCCTTGTCTAGAATGCGGGCCACTAGTCCCTACAGGGGACACGCTTTTACCCCATCTAAAAGAAGGGTTTTTCCAGTACCGACTTGGGATAGCAATCTTTTTTTGCCCCGGCCTCCTGACCCGAAGGTTATCTGAAAGATAAGTATTCCCAAGGTGCTGAACTATGCTTCCAGAAAGGTTTAAGTCTCCTAATCGATGGTTTGAAAGGCTCCTTCATTTATGTGAAAAATAACATAACCTTACTAACAACTTACACTTTTGTTCTTCAAGAATCACTATTCTTTCTATGCAAAGATTGGTTCATTCTGTGACTGTTCTTGACCAACCATGGTAACTAATGGATTATCATGCGGGTTTCAAAAGTCAATTCGGGATTTTGGTTCCGAAGTTCTTGGAAAACCTGCAAGAACAAAAGCAAAGTGGTCAATCAAATTTCAAATGTAGATGAAAACGGGCTAAGCATAGCCAAAGCTCGGGTTGGAACTTCTTCAGGAATGGGTGCAGCAGTTTTTAGCTCGAAGTACCAAGCATCAGGATGCATCCGGACGACTTGATGATGGAAGCTTGTCGTGGTGTTCTATCATGCTCTAAAGTGCAGGTTCTGCAAGAACCGGGCTATGCCCACTTTCCCACTATCCGAACCTCCTAGAGTATGTCTCAAATTAGAGGTTTTGTTAATAAGGTCACTCTTCACTTATGTAAACATAACCTCCAAGGGCGCATGGCACATATGGAATAAGGCGTTTTTTACGAATGATCGTCGGACTTCGATGATTGCATTTTTTGAGCGTTGATGGAAGCGAATGCTGTCTAGGAGAAGACTCTAAATCCTGGAGGGAACAGGAAACCCCACGGGTGGATGGTCTATGGCCAGATACTGACTGAGACTGATTCGGCCACGATCTACAAGGAGATGGTTCTGAAAGAACTTCGATCCGCCGGGTTTCTTCTCCAGTGGAATGGCAAGATGGGAGTCATTGTTTGGGGATTAAATACAAGGAAGAAGCTTTCTATTACCGTACAAATAAAACAATAGTCACCCAAGCAGCCGAAGCTATAGGTGACTGGAAGTTAATCCAGCGTGATCCGGCTGCCCTTTTCCTTCACCCATTTTTATCTTTCATCCGTTCAGAGCTTTTCATTTATCTCTTTTTATTGACTTCTTTTCTTCTTTTGCTCTGTCGCTTCTTTGCTCCTAAAGTCCGCTTGCTCGTCTTCATCGTCACTCTCCTCGCACCTAAGTCGCTTCTTCGCTCTGCTCCCGCGCATAAACTTCGTGCCTTCGGAACCTTTTTTTTAATGATCAAAGTGCTTTCCCCCAACCGACAACTCGGTTGTTCAGTACTGTTAACTATTATAGGAGCATGCCGTCCCCCTGGTATGGGACTACCAGTAGCTTTGTTCGGTTGTTGAATATCTTGCAAGTTTGGTTGTGGTTGTATTGTCTGCAAGCGGAACTATGGTGATGTAGGTGTGTGTTTGTTGACCATGCACTTGTCGTGTAATTAAGTAATACTGATAGAGGTGATGATTGATCTCAATGCTGATGGAACAAGGCTTTGGGACTTCACTAATAGCTGAACTAACCATATGGGCCGCCCAAAACCTGGAGCTTTCAATCGGAAATCAACGTCGGATCCCTGTTATCTGAGCGTATTGAAGGATAGGATCACGAAACAAGGTATTGAAAATACGCTTGCATGAAGGCTCGATGGAGCGATTAAGATGAAGATGAAGGAAGGTACGCAGCGAATCAATCCGAATGGAGACAAGGCGTGGAAGCGGTTCATATATTAGTCACGAGGAGTGTGAAGATGAATATGAAGACGAGCGGAGATGAAACGAATAATGAAAGAACATTTCATTTTATTAATTTAATCAGAAGATGGCGCGAGGAGCGTGAAGATTAAGATGAAGACGCGACGGAGTGAAGAAGCGACGGAGCGGCAAGAAACGCAGAAAAGAAGAATAACCGAACCGAAAGATTCGAGCGCGTTGCACTGCCGCATAAACAATTAATCCACGGATTTACCTTTTATTGAAAGGAATAGTGAAAAGCCATGTAACTTGGAACAGAATAGAAAGCTTACCCTTTTTAGTAAGACCACTTTACTTTGGTAATAAAAATTATATTATAATATAGGCATGGTTCCGAAATAGAAGGTTTCTTTTGTTCTGCAAGAAAAAAGCCAACTTTTCATCGTTTCTTTGACTTTGCAAGATTCATCTTCACTCCTAAGCGCTAAGCACAGTCGCGCATTTCTTTGACTTTGTAACGTTTCTTGCATAACTTGAATCGTTGATGAATCTTCTTCTTCATCTTCATCGCTCCTGCTCGTAAACGCTCCTAACTAAGCGCCTAAAGGCACCCCCGCTTGTAAACTCATGCCTTTGGTTATCATAATGCGCGAGGAGCGTGAAGATTAAGATGAAGACGAGCGAGCAGAAAAGTTACGAAAAAGGGAAGCGAGTTTACGAGCGGGAGCATAAGGGAGCATTTATGAGCAGAAGCGACAGAGTGATAAATTAAATAAATGTTATGTTTACATAAAGTCAAAGTAAAGTATATCATTATGAAGAATGACGAACGTTGTCCCCCCCTCTCTGCTCTGGGAACCCGCCGCCAGTCATATAGAGCTCTTTGCCCGCCACCGCATATGTAGACAAAGAGGGAGTGGGTAAGGATGCCATTTGACTTTGGCACATGAGTGATTGGTTTGGCTAGGTAACATAATGGAAATGTATGGGACTGCAAATCCTGGAATGACGGTTCGACCCAGTCCTTGGCCTCGGGGAGTGGCGAGCAGCACTCCACTTTGCTCTTCTAAAGAAATAAAAAGATCTTCAAAGGAGCTGAAAAACTCCCCTATCTCTTAGGTAGTGTACTTTACTAGTGACCCGGCCCCGGGTTGTAGATTCTGGACTGGAACAACAAACCATGTTAAATGGAGTTCTTGCAGAACCTTCCTCGCATGGTACTTAAACGGAGACGGTTCGAGCTTACCCAGGTCAGCGCTTCTCTATGGAAGCCATTATGTAAACATAATCTAACATTCTAACAAATGCCTCTTATTTGTTTCTCGCCGTTTGATTACATAATTAAGCTTTTCATTCTTAGCAGTTTCGCTGTTCAGGTTACGAAGTAACTGCAAGAACTTGCGGAGTGGGGGACTTTATACACTGAAAGATTCATTCATTCTGAACTGGTCATTTCTGCTTTTCAACTTTGTTTGATTTTAAACTAGTTCACTCGACTTAGCAGCCATCTTACTAACAGTTAGTTGTTTAAAATGAACAACAAATTCAGCGGCGTTACTTATGGCTCCGTTTACTGCAGGATGGCATTTTGTAAAGTTTAATCTTCTTCTGAATCTTCATTGACTTCGTAACATGAAGATGAATTAACTTCCTAACATTAAGATGAATCTTGACTCTGCTCTCGCTCACTCGTGCCTTTATTTACTACGTAACCCACTCGTTCGCCCCTTCTGCTCGTCGCGCCTTCATTGACTTCGTAAAATGAAGATGAATTGACTTCGTAACATGAAGATGAATTTCTTGCTCCCGCTCATAAATTCACGCCTTCGTTATCAACTGGATAACGTTGATTAGTGCTATGCGCCTTTGCTCCGTCGCTTCTTCTCCCTCGCGCCTTATCTTCAAGATAAGTTTCTTTCATTTGTCTGCTCTCACTCGTCTTCATCTGAACGCTCATCTTCATCTTAATTTGAATGCTCGTCTTCATCCTCGGCTTCCGCACCTTTACTTCGTTCTTCAAGAATTGGATAACCTCAAAACCTGTGCAAAAACTCAATTATTTTCGCTCATTCAGCTTAAGCTGATTGCTTATGTAGCTTAATCATGACTCTGGAACCAACTAGCAGTTGATTTATTGGAAGTGGCTAAATCGGACCAGTGGCATGGCAACAGGGAGGCTTCACCCGATCTAGTGGATCACTATAAAGGACTCTAGAAGCAAGCTACCTTCTGGTTGTGCAATCTTATCCCGATTCCTTCACGCTTAGTAAGCTAGCTTGGTAAGCTAAACAAGCCTGGTTCTTTGGGCATTATGGTAGGACGTGGATCGATCATGACGAGAATGAACTTCTCTATAATGTAATGGTTTAGTCTGGGTCTCGACCAACCAGACGAAGGAGATATTCATTCCATGAAGGTTCCGAAGGCGCGACTCTAGGAGCAAAGTCACGGCTTTCTTTCAGAACGTGTGTTCTCTCTCTTGGTTGGGTCGGAGGCGAAGGCTGGCAAAGTGAATCATTCAGCGTTAGTTCGTAGAAAGGAAGGCATCGCCCAATGGCGTTGATGGACTTGGATGCTGGGGAGATCCATAGATTTGGATAGAGTCTCACTCATAGAAGAAGACTACGTGCGCTAGCTTCAATACAGGTTACAAAGTAACTGCCAGAACTCCAGCTTTTCTGTACGCACGGAGGCTTTTCAGCGCACGCGGAGGCTTCTGCAGTGAATCGGATCAGTTCGGGTCCCTGTCCCTACCAAGGCCGATCAACAACTTGGAGGTATGGCTGAGTGGCTTAAGGCATTGGTTTGCTAAATCGGTATACGAGAAGATTGTATCATGGGTTCAAATCCCATTTCCTTTGGCATACAAAACGGGTGGGCAAAACAAAATGACGTGAGATAAAACTTGGAACCCGAAGGATTACTTGACTTAGTGATTGAGCGTCTATTTTTTTCCAATAGACCATCTTTTTATTGTAGAACGTCTACTTTTTTTCCAATTACGAAGTGACTTTACTCGCTATGCACCTTTGTTGATTACCTTCTGAGAAACCAGAACCTGGCCTGGCAGGCTCTCGGTTCTTGAGCAAGCTCCTCGCGGGTAGGGCGCTATTTTTTGTATGAAGAAAATATACTTTAGGAAAGTGGTTCAGGTAGCTCAGCTGGTTAGAGCAAAGGACTGAAAATTTGTGTGTTGGTGGTTCGAATCCACTTCTAAGCAGGAAACATAGCCCAGAGCGAGCCTAGTTGTTTTTAAATGAAAGTGAATGGAGGGGCGACGGAGAGGAGAGGAGCAGGTCACGAAGAAGAAAACATAAGGATCACTTCTCACGTCCCAGCTTCATATTGAGCGCCTCGTGCGCTCTAACATTTCAGCCTCCGTAGTGTGAGAGGAGGTGTAGCGTAGTCTGGTCAGCGCATCTGTTTTGGGTACAGAGGGCCATAGGTTTGAATCATGTCACCTTGATGTTCAGTCAGCTATTCAAAAACAAATTACGACTAAGTAAACTTACTAGCCAGAAAACTCTTTTATCATTATTGTTATTAATCTTATTCTAAAATTCTTAACCAGGGTAACGCGAAGTGTTAGGTAAAGAACGATAAATCATGTTTAGCTAATGAAACTCTTTCAAGAAATGAAATACTTTTAGGGATGAGGAGCGAGGAGCGTGAAGATTAAGATGAAGACAAGCATTCAGATTAAGATGAAGATGCGAGTGAGCGAGTGCGGAGTTGTCTTAATCCAGCTAGGAGTTTACTATTTACAATACCTTGCCTTTGGGACTGCTGCCTGCCCTGCTTCCCAGGCATCTACTTATCATGCACTAAGGAGAGAAAACCAGAAATTTGATAATGTTATATCAATGAATGATAAGCATCAGCAAATTAAATTAAAATGAGGTGCGAGAGAGCAGGTTCGACGGTGCGACTTTAGGAGCCGCATATCTCTATAAAATTTCTGCATGAAAAAGATCATGAGTTAACAAGACACAGTTCTTGCAGTTCTTTCAGAATCAAAAATCTTGTTCTTCAATCATTCTAGGCAGCTTAGTTAATCTGTAAATATCTTAGAAATTCTCTTACAAACAAAGAGACGTGATGCTAATCACTGAGGTTATCAAGTGGATAAACGAAGGTGATGCTAATCACTGATTTATCAGAAGAACAGTTCTTAATTTTAATTAGAAGAATAGATCCAGAAAACCATGGAGAAAGAAAGAGAGTATCGCATCTATATTAGATATAGAGACAGTCTCCAAACAGAGAACAAGATGCAAGTAAATCCATCTGGTCCCGGGACGCTATCCGCCGACAAGGTCACAAAGTGAATTCATCAGATAGAGTGGAAAGCAACATGTTGTTATCCTCCTCAGTCATCCGTGATAGAATATAAGCCATTCAGTTATTTCTTCATTCGCATATTGTGAATTGACTCTGTTTCTTATCCCTTTAACTCGCCCCTCAGAATCTGCTAGAAAAGAGTTGAATTGTAAGAAGAGCATGTCTAGATCAGTCACTTTGCTGTGCGCCTTGCTCATCATTAATCTTTACTTTGTAGCCTTCGTAACCTTTGGAACCTCTTTCTATTATGCACGTTGTCGCCAGAAATTTTCTTTCTTTAAGATGTCTATGTGTTTTCTTGCCAAGGGAAGGGTACAGTTCATGATTGTTCTGGCACTTGCACTTGAGGACTTCATCCTCACCTCAGCTTCATATATCTTTTTTTTTAACTCCATTATTTAATTTCTTCACTCGTAAACTCACCCTCGCTTGCTCGTCTTCATCTTAATCTTCACGCTCGTCAGAATCTTAATCTTCACGCACGTCTGAATCTTCATCTTCCCGCTTGTCGCACCTTTATTTCTTTTTATTTCTTTTTTTTATTTGTTTCATTCCCGCTCCTTCGTGTCTTCATCTTCAAGCTCGTCTTCATCTTAATATATGAACCGCTTCCACGCCTTCGGTTATGAAATAAGGAACAGAAGAAGAAATTGAATCAGAAGAAGAAAGAAGATTAAAATGAATGAAAGAAAATAATAAAACATAAAAGAGAGGCTAAGCACCGGCCGAGCATGGACCGGAATAGATCAGCTATTATCAATCAGGATGTTGAGTCCACATCTCCTGAAACGGGAAAGGTCGAGGTTCTGAGGTTATCCAGCTGATAAAGAGCAGCTGAGAGGCGAGTGAGCGGGTTACGAAGTGAAGATTCATCTTAATGTTACGAAGTCAATTCAGATGAATGTTACAAAGTCATCTTCAGATTCAGAAGGCGTGCAGTGACTCAAGTGCTCAACTTTGGTAATAGGGAAGAAATGAAGCCCATTAGTGGGGTAGAGGACGCGATCCAGTCTTGCCCATTTACATGATCCTCCTTTGCTCCGTCGTGTCTTCATCTTAATCTTCACGCTCCTCGTGCCTGGTATATTCGCTACGCAACCTTGATATCCCGCATCAAAGCAATTAATTGTTTATTAAAAAAAGAAATGTGAGGTATCAAGTCTTTCTCATAGAAGAGCACTAAGTTGAAGTCTCCACCGCAGGTTAAGAATGAATGATGTACAAAAAGAATATAAACCACAGAGAGCGTCAAAGCAAGTAATCGCACTTGACCTATAAAAATGTAAGGTATACATCTGGAAAACCTTTGGTTACCTAGTGAACATGTAAGAAACGCTTCGCCCCTTTTGCTCGTCGCTTCGCCTCCCACTCCATCGCGCCGTCATGCAAAATGCAACTTCTGAACCATTAGTGATGTCATTTTGTATCCCCATATTTCAGAGGAGTCAATCATCGGCTCTTGAATAGCAACAATAGAAATGGAATGGGATTGGATAAGCTACCTCCACTAGAGACCTTTGGTCCCCTTTTGTTCCAGATCAGGTTCTGCAATCACGAAGTTAAGTAAGTTTGGCAGTGGAAGTTTCACTTCGGGCATTTACTTTACCTAACACTTCTCGTTACCCTAGGACGGCTGTTTTGTTGATGCTTTCCTTGAATGAAGAAGAACAGAGATAGCAGGAGGTCACGTAGATCTTCTATTTCGCCGCTTTGATTACTCGTGACTTCATGGTCTTGGAGAGTTTGCTTCTACACAGAAACCAAGATCTTCGAAAACATTAGACAGGGAAGAAAGGGGAGAAAGTCAAGTCTAAGAGCCATATGGCACGAAAAGGAAATCCTATTTCGGTAAGACTTGATCTGAATCGTAGTTCAGATCCAAGTCGGTTTAGTGAGGGCGACCGGGAAAGTCACCGAATGGGTCCGTCTTTTCCTGTCCTTACTAAATAAAGTGGGAATCCAGGACGAACACGACTTCTTCTAATGCTAGAAGACCACAGGAAGACACCCAGGACAAGAGCATGTCGTGAAAGAAGCACACTGGTTTGCTTTGACCGTGTCTCCAGGGCACAGTTGAATGTAGATATCATGAACGAATAGGATACGAGGCCGAGAAACCCAGGCAACCACTCCCCTAATGTGCCGATCACTAGCGCCACTGGAGAGGCCATCACTGATCTGGGTTTTTTCTTCTATGGTAGACTGACTTATTTTGCGAACGCCTAGCCCCAGGTTACGAAGTCAAGAATTAATCAGGAGCGAGTGAGCAGGCACAAGTTTACGAGCGGACTTTAGGCACGAGTGAGCGGGAGCAAAAAAAGGATAAGAATAACATAAAAAAAGTGCTAAGTTCAGATCAGTGAATAAACCGAAAGAAGAGATATTTCTCGCTCGACGCCGCACTATGCTCTGGTTATAAAAATGATTCGGTGGAACCGGTGAACAGATTTCCTAGCAGCGAGGGAATCTGGTACAGAGGGCTCGTAGTACCCGCTAGGGCAGCTATTTAGTGGAAGGGAAGAAGCCTAAACCCTTATTTTTTTTAAGAAACAAAAGCAGTACAACTCGGATGAGACTAAGCAGCTACCGTTCCAACTCGCCCTTGATGATTAAGACCGAACTCTAAAATGGAGCCTAGTTGAATTGAAGTTGTCATTGAAATCATAGAATGGAAAAAAAGAAAATGGGTGGGATATGGATGCAAATATGGATGGGGAGTCTCGCTCAATAAAGAGACTTTAAGGTTTTGATTTCTCATAATGCATTTACTCTATTTTTCTCTAAAGATAACAACCCACTCACGCGCCCCTCAGCTGTCCATTTCTTATTCATTCAGGGCACCCGGACTTGGCAGTGCTCCTTTCTCAAACCAGAAAAACTCTGAACGTTAGGCACTTAAGAGCGGGAGCGGGAGCGAAGCAATGTGAAACTCTAGGTGCATAGGAGCAGAAGCGAGTGAGTGGGAGCGGATAAAAACGTGATAGGCTTAAGCTAAGCCTATCACAAGCAGCGTCGCCGCTTGATCAGTGGGGAGGAGCATCTCTATGGGGCAAGGTTGTTTTCAAGCGCTTTTACTTTGTAACCATAGGGTTTGCGAGCCGTGTGATAGGTAATTATCCTGCACGGTTCGGAGAGCACTTGTATGTAGTTTGCGCAGGTGAATGGAAGCCCCCACAAGAAAGAAGTGGCTCTTCCCACGTTCCATTGACTCTATTTATTATTATGGTAAAATGATGTATCAAGATGTCAATCTAAGATCTTATTTCGGTTCAATACGTCCACCTACGATAAGTTCCTTTGGCTTTCATCTCGGCAGGTGTATTATTCTACATTTTCTCAAAAGGACATTCATTCATTTCTTTCTTCCCCGTCGACGACTACGACTAAAATGACGCAACAAATCAAGACCCAGAAAGGATAAGGGCCAGTGGTGGGCATTTGGGAAAGTCGAGCCAATCGGGTATCTTCAAAAAAGCGGGGTTCTGAGGTACGACTTTAGGAACAGGAGCGAAGTGAGAGGTTCCGAAGGAACTGTAATAAAGTCAATCAGGCTCAACGACCGGGAGAAGTAAAAAAAAATCCGGATTTGGCCGAAAAAGATGCAATGCTATGGATACCATGACCGAACACCGTCGATAAAGAAGAATCTTTCTAAATCATTTCGGGTCAACGGGGTCAATTAAGTCAAAAATGTTGGAATCTCATGGGTAAGGATAAGGCGCTTGCAGAATTGATAGAAAAATTCATAGACCTAGGTGGGATAGGAGAATTGAACAAGGGAATAGAGATGATGATAGACATCATACTTAGAAATAGAAGAATTCTGTACGGGTACAATTCTTATTTGAACGAAGTGCGAAAAATGCGATCTTTTTGTCTAATAGAACACAGACCGCAAACGCCTTAATTGAGTCGGTAAAGATAAAATCTGTTTATCAAAGTGCTTCTCTGATTGCTCAAGACACCTCTTTTCAACTGAGGAACAATTCATTTCGTTCCATTTTTAGTAACATAGTGAAGGATATTCCATTAATAATGCCAAGAGGGGTGGAGGGGATATGTATTTTTTGTTTAGGTGCAAAAATAGCTAGAACGGAATGCGAAAAGTATGGAAAAACATATTGTTATGTATTTGACCCAAAAATTGATTATGCTCCTGCGGAAGTATCTACTCGTTACGGAATCTCAGGTGTCAAAGTGCGGATCTCATATAGTCAAAAAAAGAAGGGGCGTGCTATATCTGAAACGTACGAAATTTTGTAAATATCATAAAGGCAGATGTAGTAGGCGTGTTTTTACGGATGGTACACAACTTGGTTTTGGAAGATATCACACCAAAAGTTGTAGAGCTGGTCGTCTTTCATATCGCGCCATTGAAGCAGAGCGTCAGGCTATAATCTGACAATTCCATCGTGCTATGAGCAGAAAATCACAAAGAAATGGTAAGATATGGGTAAGATTTCTCGCAGATCTTCCTATTACGGGGAAACCTACATAAGTGAGAATGGGAAGAGGAAAAGGAAATCCTACGGGTTGGATTGCTCATGTGTCCATGGGACAAATCCCATTTGAAATGGATGGTGTGAGTTTATCAAATGCTCGACACCGCTACATTAGCAGTGCATAAACCAAGTATGTTTGATGGTCGTAATTGGTTAGTGGGAAAAAAGTGGGCCGGGACTTCAAATTATTTTGCGAATTCTTCATTCGCATATTATGAATTGACTTCATGACGTGACCTCAGAACCTGAACAATGGAAGTGGAAAGAAAGGTTCTGTAATAAAAAGATTTTTAATCGCCGAAATTGTACGAAATCTTGTTCCAGCCGTATGACTCAGAGACGTCACGGTTTACATCTTCTACCCCAGTAAAGTAACAGTAGAAGAATAATAAAGAGAAGAGCTAAGATTTAGGAAAGGAAGTTTGTTCCATTTAAAAAATTGAAGATTCTTTTTTTGTTTTCTAATTCTTCATTCATCTTCATTTGAATTGACTTCGTAACCAGAACATTTGGTTCTAAAATCATTGCTCTTTGTGAACATACCAATAGAGTGAATGTACATAACGATGACTTTTGTAAGTAGTGGAAACCAGGACTATAAACAGGCCCCTGCTGTGTAAGCCGAGAGTACTACACCCTCTGCAAGGATAGAGGTTGTTCCTCTCGGACCTTGCTTGACCAATCCAAAAGACAAAAGCATTTGCGTACTAGGGAGAGTTTCATTCTTTCTTTTACTTCTAAACTTTTCTTTTTTTTTACTTTATAATCATTGACTTATTTGACTTCGTAACGTTTCATCGTTTCATTTATGTGAAAAATAACATAACCTTCACTTTGTCGCTTCTTCGCTCTGCTCCCGCCGCTCGCTCGTCTTCATCTTAACGCTCATCGCGCCTCAATTTTTCATTCGCTTCGCCCCTTCGGAACCTTCAAACTTTGTATCAGGCATCACCTTCGGTGATTAGCATCACCTTCGTTCTTCTTTGCCAAACCAAACTGTTCAGCATTCATTGAGTTATAAGTTCAGATTGAGCTGGGAAATAAGAAAGACCAAAGCATATCCATTAGCAGATCGAGATCGGGAAACGGAACCAAGCTCAGATAAAGGTGCCAGCTGCTAAGGTAAGGAAAGCCTCTTCTTACAGAAAGAATACGAGTGTTTATTAATAGCTATATACAGATGCAACAAGAGCAGGCCAACATCGGAATAGATAGTAACAGAGGCAGGGGCGGTCCGGCTTATTCGGCGCAATCAGTTTAGCATCACCAGCATTCATGTCAGATCAATACCGACAAAAGCAAGACGTGTTATAGATAAGGCACAAGTGAGCGGGAGCGAACAAAAAAATGATTTAAGAACCAAATGGATTCGCATGGATTTTGCGGAACTAGATAAAGATGCAGCCTCTAGAGATGAGATTCCATTCAATCTGAAGCTCTATCTATCGATGGCATAGAAGATCAGATCAACGAGTTATGTTATGGTGTAAGCCCTGACTTCGTCACTTAATCCAAGCAATACAAGGCACTTGCGTACCGCCATTCCCTCCTGGCTTCGGACGCCAGTTCAATTTGAGATAAGGTTTCCCGGTTGCATTGGTTAGTACCGCATCATCGTTTATGAGGAACCTTCATATTTCACTTTTTTTTAATCACACACTTAGAAGATTCAGGCGCGATGAGCGTGAATATTAATCTGAAGGTGCGACGAGCGTGAAGATGAAGGCGCGACGAAGCATTCAGATTCAGACAGAGCTTAAATATATTAAGATTCAGGCGCGAAAGCGGTTCATATTAAGATGAAGGCGCAAGTGAGCGAGCGCGACATTAGGAGCATTTACGAGTGGGCGCTTAGGAGCGTGCGATAAGCAGAAGCGATGGAGTGAAGTAAAGAATATGTTCTTGAAGAACGTTCTGAAAGAAAGAAAAGTCAAAATAAAAGTAAAGATTAAAAAAAAGAATTAACCATTTTTTCTCGATTATTATATGATTCTTTCTTAACTTTAATATATATTCTTTCTTAACTTTCATATATAGACCATAAATTACTTGTCAATGAAACCAAAGATTATGTTTACATAATGGAATTGGGATATAGATTTCATATAATGAAATAGAGCCGTTCACGTGGAACCTTATAAGCATGGAACAGAGCCACTACGAAGAAGTTTGGGAGTTACAAAGGTTACGAAGTCAATGAATTCGGACTCTGTTCTTGGGTTGAGAACGGGAGTTGTACTTTATGAGATCAAATCACCCGTAGTTCCTCAGTAGCTCAGTGGTAGAGCGGTTGGCTTTTAACTGACTGTAGGTTTGGGGAGATTTTATGTTTTCTGAATGAAAGTTGCGAAGTCAATTATTTCAGAACCTAGCGACCCCTGTCCTTCTTTTGACTTACTTTCTAAACTAGCAGAATCGTCGGGACATAAAAAGTCAGTGGGAAGTTGATTGTTGGAAATGTCTTCTTCACTCTCGTATAGGTTACTTGGTTCCCTTAATTCTTAGGGATAAGAGCTAGGAATGAATGGGAAGACTTAAGCAGTATCTCTTGACTTCGTAACCTAAAGTCGAACCACTAGCGTAATTCAAAGAACGAACAAGAAAAGGGTAACTGTTTAGTTAGCATGTGGTCCAATGGCTAAAGCTCTGCCAGCTTCTTGTAGACTGGCATTCTTTCAGAACCTAATTTGACCTTTTTGGCCCTGCGTCGTCATAGACTTTTTCTTCGCCACTCCATTAGTCATGTCTGAATCTGAAGATTCCCCGCTTTCGTGCCTAAAGTCGCTAGTAGTAAATAAGCAAGGTTATTATATTTCTTTTTTTAATAAATGCATCTCCACTCATTCTGTGTCTGCGGTGAGGCGCGAGTTTACGAGCGGGAAATTTTACCTGGGTGGGGAGAAAGATATTTGTATTGAATGCTAAGCTTCTAGTGGAGACCAAATGGGTTGGGCGGGAAAAATGGGGTTCAAACCCGTGACTTCTGGCGTGATAGACCAGCACTCTAAGCAACTGAGCTGTTTCCCCCTTTCGTAACTACTGTCGATTCAAAAGTAACCCACCCTAACTAGAAGAAAGTTTTTGTTCTGAGAAATCAGAACCTTTGGTACTATGAGTACAAGAGTAGAAACTAATGGCTTTGCTCGCTTAGACTCGGGGCTCTATCAGCTATCAATTGGCACTACGCGACTTCAGTTGAAAAAAGCTAACAACATAGCGCGAGTACTCGCTGAGTTCTTTCTAGTGTTCGCTTAAACTAATGACCTGCCGGTGTAGGTTACTAAATCATAACTAGTGGTGAAAAAGTACCAAAACCACTGAAGCCTACATCCCACTACAGAAGGGTTCTAAGTTTCCGAACTTGAGTCAGACAAGCCTTGAGTCAATCAATAGGTAGGGTCAACTACACCAAAGAGTAAGGGTCACTATCTAAGTTATTAGTGGGCTTGTTTTTTCTATTGAAATACTGAATCGAGGCTGTCTTGCATAACAATACTTTAGGTCGCCAACGCTTCTGGTAAATCAGAACCTGTCGATCACTCTAAAACTCACTACTTGTGTAACTTAGCTTCTTTAGTAGATTATGTTTACATAAGGGGCTTGCCAAATAACCCCGGAGGGGGCTCTGGGTAACATTCTGTTGTACTACTATACCAGTACTAAATCAATCAGTAGTGCATTCATTTTATGTGAAAATATAACATAACGTTATCCAGCGGATAATTATCTAAAGATAACGTTTTATGTTTAAAAAAAACCTTATTTTATTGACTTTAACTTTATAACATTTAATAAGGCGTGGGAGTGGTTCATATATGAGGATGAAGACAAACGTGAAGATTAAGATGAAGGCGCGAGTGAGCGGGAGCGATGAAGATTCAGATTCATGTTACGAAAGTTATTCAGATGAATCTGAATGTTACGAAAAAGTCAATGAAGATTCATGTTACGAAGTCAATGAAGATGCATCTTAATGTTACGAAGTCAATGAAGATTCATGTTACGAAGTCAATGAAACTGAAGTCATACAAAGTCAGAAAGGTTTTATGTTTTAACAAAGTTATCAAAGAAAGAAAATAAATCGCTCGTAAACTCGCACCTAAGTAGCGCGTGGCGCCTCAGAACCTAACGACATTGCAATTTAGAGAGCCCCGCCCTGAGTCTAAGCGAGTCGGAAATAAAGCGTAAAAGAATGCGTACCGGCTGTTTTAGTCACGAAAGGGCCAGGTCGCTTCGCTTGTCAGGTTCTTTTCGTCACTTCTTTCATAACCTTGCCCCGGTTGAGGAAGAAGCAGATAGAGCAAAGCTTTGGCCAGTCCGCTCTTCTTGAAATGAATGAATCGCATGTAGAGATAAGTAGGGCCTTATAGTTTAATTGGTTGAAACGTACCACTCATAACGGTGATATTGTAGGTTCGAGCCCTACTAAGCCTACCATACCTACTATGACAGTCGAAGTCCCACCAACCAAACAAAGAGAAGATAAGGGTGGCTGGGCTTACTTGCTATATCCCTATGTCCTTGCACCGCTCGTTGCTACTATCGATTACCGACGGTTCCCCATTTCAGTTTCCGCAACCAAAACCGACAATGATTTAATCCATAAACCCGTTCTTTCTTATTTATTTCATGATACACTAAAAAACGGAGGAGAAGGGGCGAGTGAGCATCAAACAAAAACAAACAAAATCGTCAAATTTTGTATAGAAACAAAGTGAACCACTTCTATTCGCGTCTCGGAGCTGAGGCGCGAGTGAGCAAGAGCAAGAATGTTTTTTTGTCCCCTTCGTCCAGTGGTTAGGACATCGTCTTTTCATGTCGAAGACATGGGTTCGATTCCCGTAAGGGATAGATACTTCTTCCCGGCCGGTGGTATCATTGCTGAGTGATCGCTCACTATCTGGCTGAGAAAAAGGTGGTCCAAAAGCTTCCTCTCTCCCAGCAAGCAAGACGAGATGAGATCACCACTTCTCATTGACTTTTTTCTTTGACTTCTACATTTTTCTTGACTTTGACTTTCTTTAAAATGTTCCATCGCATCTTCATCTTAATCTTCATGCTCCTCGCGCCTCATTTACTTCTCTCCATCGCTTTTGCTCATAAATCGCTCCTAAAGTCGCTTGGAACCTTTAATAGATTATCAAACCTCCGACAAATCAATGCATGTGTTCTTTTATGTTAAAATATAGCATAACTTCAGCCACACATCTCTTTTGCCCCCCCCTTTTTCTCTATGTCACTGTTTTCTCAATGAGCGTAGATTGATGAAGAAGGCTTTTGTGCCGGTCTCTATTCTTCTGGCATAGTTTTGTTGGATCAAAGATCGGTAGGTGATCTGTCCTTTCTCCTCTGACGTGGTTCATTACTTCGTACCTTCCATAGAATTGACGTTCCAAAGATATGTTTACATTACCTCGTAACCCGTTCACTCACCCCTTCGGAGAATTTCTCTTCAAGATAAGTTATCTTGAAGATAACCTTCGCTCCTGAGCGCCTTCAGATAACGTTACCTTCTTGGTCGAAGCACCACTACACCAACCTGATGTTAATAAAGAAAGTGTATCATTCGCAGCGACAAGCGCCTGCCTACCTCTTCGCTTCCACACACGCCTTGCATTCTATTCTGAAAAGTTGCCCTTCCATCTCCCCCCCTCTTTAAGGAGGGTGAACTCTGCTCTCGCTTAGATAGAACAAGAGCTACTTTAGGTGCGGAAGCAGGGAATCTTCAGATTCAGACGCGATGGAGCACAGGTATTTTATCTTCAAGATTAAAAAAAAAGTCGAGGGGGGCTTTGATCACTTATACAAGACAGACCTTGACTGCCGCAAAATAAAGTGTTATATGCCAAGCCTTATAGAGAGCACCTTGGTCGTCTATAGGAAGGAAGAGAGGTTCTGAAAGAAGGTCTTCATCGGCGCTTGTGGTCCATTGTTATTTAGCGTGGGGCGCCTGCATTACAAGAGCAGGTAATGAAGTGGGACCAACACTTATTTTTATCGCTAGCCACTTCATTCAATCAATCATACGTTCTATTCGCATTCATTACTTTTTTTATTTTGGGATGCTTCTTTCAACCGGTTGCTTGGTGCCAAGCAACCCATTGGCAAAGAATAATAAGCAAAATGCAAATAAGCCTTAGATTTGCTTTAGCTACTGCTTTTTTTTTTCAACACAGAGCCGGGAGGCCAGGCCGGAAGTCTCTTGCACGCAAGGAGATGCTGCTTAGGATGTCATGGTTTCGGGGCGCCATGATCCTTCTCTCTGGAACAATCGAGGGCACTGACTTACTTCATAAATCATCGCTCAGTGAGCTCTTAACACCAATAGTGCTTCGCTTGTATGCAAGGGGCGAGTTTACGAGCGGAGGCAAGGAGATGCATTTTTAGTACTGGTTGGTGGTACTGGACAAGCTCCAGGAGAATAATCTCTTTCTTAACAGAACCTTTCCTTTCCATGATGACTAGGAACAGGCAAATAAAAATTTTCACTTCGAATTCCAGACCTCAACATCCTGCTGCTCATGGTGTTTCACGATCAGTATTGGAAATGAACGGAGAAGTGGTGGAACGTGTGAAATCACATATTGGATTACTCCAGTGTGGCACGAAGCCGCTGACATCGAGTAGGCTCCTATGCCGCTAGCTATGCCCAGCTCGGTCCCCCGGCACAGTGGAGGTTCCATAGCGCGTCATGAGCACAGGGCAAGAAAGAGGCGGGGCGATTGAGCAACTCAAGTGAACCGAACTTACTTTTTGCGATAGAAGGGAGAAGGTTGTGAAGGTGGACTCGTTATCCACACATCCGGTCGGCAGGGGTGATTATATCACCACCCGGATTTTCACGAGCGTTTGCGGGTGCTGGAGTGCCCGTCAAGGGCACTAGCACATACCCCAGGGTGATCATCACCACATGCACCTCATATCTCGGCACAGTGGAACGTGTAACCCGCCTGCTGTCCAAGTCAACCACTCAATTTCTTGTCACCATAACGCCTAACATAATGTGGCAGCAAGGGACAACCCACCCATACGACAGTCAGTGGGGAGGATGGCACTACAAGCAAAGACTGTTTGGCGAAAACATCGTACGCGCGAATCGTGGTAGGCCTGCGCCGGGGGAGCAACGCATAGGTTCCGAAGGAAAGGGAGCCCGGAAGGTGGAAGAGTCACGGGAGGCCGGGTCATCTGATGAAAATGGAAGGCTCAGCATGAACGGCTCATTCATTCTTGAAGATGTTCCGAAGAGTTTACGAACGGGTTCGACGGTGCTTAGTTCGGAGCATTTACGCGCAGGAGCGGCGAAGTCGAGTAGTCTCAATTTTACTATAGGTACGAATTAAGGGCTAGGCCACCTCGAAGGGTGTGAGCCGCATGCGGGGAGAACCGCACGTACAATTTTCAGGGGGATATGGCCGAAAGACTGGTCGGCGCCCACCCGACTAGAGGAACTGAGAAATTAATAGGAGTACAAAACTTATTTTCAAGCTTTACCTTATTCTGATCGTTTAGAGGGCGATCGCGGAGTCAATGAATGGAGTCCTCCTTTTATTTCGGAGGTTCAGCATCTGAACGAGGCAGATATGACTAAGTGACATATGGAATATGGCGACGACAACAGCATGTCATAGAAGGAGATAACTGGTGGAGCCAACGACCCACTTAGACTCATGTATCTACAACTACATCCCCGAGCGGCAGTAAAATGGGGGCGTGAATGCGAGATGCCAGCGGAATGATCGGCCATACAGAGGCTAGGACTGCTTCCCACCGCATCCTTCCTTGTGTGTCAGAGATGCAAAGCAAGTGCACCGGAAAAGAATGGGAACTGGGTCGTCCATGGCGAAGCATCCGAAGCATAACTGTACACTCACACGATCTTTGCCAAGAGATAGGAGCATTCGGTGGAACCGGTGAACTAAACTTGCTTCTGGATAGATGTGTGGGACAGAGGGCTCGTGGTACCTGCTGCCCACCCTTCCTCCACTTTGATAACCGTGTGAATGGAGAGTGGGCAGAGCAGATGGGAAGGAGGTCGTCATAGCGAGTCGCACACTTGAGCTGTACGAGAGACTGGAGAATGGGTAGAGTAAACTACCCTGGGGCCGATAAAACACGAACAATTTTTGGTATTGTCTTAGTGATTGAAAAGGTTACGAAGTAACGAAGTAACGAAGTCAAAGGCACAACGAGCAGAAGGTTTTGGTTCTGCAAGAAAGAACGAAGGCGCGAGGGAGCGGAGCCAAGAAGCGACGAGCAAAAGGGGCGAAGCAGAGGCACTTAGGAGCAGAAGGGGTGAAGCGTAAAGAAAGCCCTCTGATCCATTCATTTCTGCAAGCAGGTGGGATCCATAATAAAGCCCCCCTCCTATTCGAGCGAGGCCCGGTGGCCTCCGTTTTCCTTCTTCTTATTTTCTTGCTCCGTCGCACCTGCTCATAAATTTGCACGTCGCCCCCGGTCCTTGCTTGGTTATCCGAAGTAACAGAAGAACTGCAAGAAAACAATCCCAACTCATATTAAAAAGGTGCTACTTCAATTCAAGCACTTGAAAACAACCTTGACTATAAGAAGCAGAGTACCCAACGGGAACGATCATTTCCGGGTTTCTTTTTTCTTCATTCGTTATGACTTCTTATGTTCAAAATAACAGAACTTTATTATGATGCATCTGAATCTTCATTATCCGTGACTCCGCTCCCGCTCACTCGCGCCTTCATTGACTTCTTTGCAGATTCATCTTCATTTACTTCGTAACATTCATCTTCACTTCGTAACCCGCTCATTCGCCCCTTACGTTCTGAAATAATTGGATAACGTTTACTTTGCTCCTAGATGCTCGCTCACTCGCGTCTTCATCTTAATCTGAACGCTCCTCGTGCCTCATTCATTGTAACCGCTACACGCCTTGTCGGAACGGCTGTCGCTTTCCTCCCCCCCCCCCCCCGAAGTTTCAAGCAAGCTTTCTTCGTTCTGATTATAATCAGGAGGTTCCCTCCCTCAACCCAGCTTTCAATACTAATAAAATGTCATGCTGCCATTTCATTTTTCCAATATCATGGAATAGCATGGCCTGGGGCTAAGGTAACTCAAGTGGAAGAGCCGTGTTATGGGTGACCTTATTGCACGGTTCAGAGAGCACTTCTATATGTGATGCAAGTGAACGTGTACGAAAAAGCTGTCGTCAAGTTTTGTTGTTCGTTCCGTCGTCGACCCTATCTATGTTTCTACGATGGCCCAAGAAAACACTCATTCTTCAGCCATAGAGACACTTTTGAATTGTGAGGTACCATTACGAGCTCAATATATACGAGTGTTATTCTGTGAAATAACTCGAATTCCAAATCGTTCACTTGCTTCAGCTACTCATGCTATGGATGTGGGAGCATCAACTCCGTTCCTTTGGGCTTTTGAGGAGTGGGAGAAATTGTTAGAATTCTATGAAAGAGTCCCAGGAGCCAGGATGCATGCCAGTTTCATACGACCTGGTGGAGTGGCACAAGATCTGCCTCTTGGCTCATGTCGAGATATTGATTCCTCCACACAACAATTTGCTTCTCGTATTGACGAATTAGAAGAGATGTCAACCGGCAACCGTATCTGGAAACAACGATTAGTGGATATTGGTATTGTAACTGCACAGCAAGCAAAGGATTGGGGATTCAGTGGTGTAATGTTAAGAGGTCGTGCAACATGAAGACATTGATAGCAATATGGGGGAAGTTCCCATCAGGCAACGGTTTTGCCTGACCCTACTCAAGCATGCATATGTTGTCAGTAAAGATTTTGTGTGAAGCCTTGGAAACTTCGGGGCTAGGGTAAGTTGACGGGGGACAGCTTAAGTGAGCGAATGTGTGTAAGCCCAGTCAAACATGACTATTCATGGCAGGACGGGTTCCTTCAAATAGTGTTGGTCCTACAGACCTTGTCTTCAAATTTGTTGCTGCGGGCAAATAGATATGTGGGTAGAGGAAGCCTCCAAAAGCAAAGGCCGAGCTATAGATCACGTGACCTGCACCGAAGCTGACTAGGCTTTCTCCTGGATCAAAGCAGATCAGCTCGCCTCATAGGTCGGCTCCTAAAGTCACTTTTGCTCCTCGCGCCTAACTTAATTTATTTCATAACTGAATCTTCATCTTCACCTCTTCCGCGCCTTCATCAAATCCAAAGAAAGGCACGAAAGTGGTGAATATATGAGGCGCGAGGAGTGTTCAGATTAAGATGAAGACGAGCGAGCGGGAGCAAAAGGATACAAATTATTGCAGAACATTATGTTTACATAAAGTCAAAGTAAAGAAAGAAGAAGTTTGGAAAAAAGGATTAGCATCATCTTCGGAACCAGGTTCAGAATGAATTTTGTTTAGGAGCAGGATCTGCCCAAACCTGTGGTGGTACGGAAGGCACGGACTCCGCAACTTCCGTACCTCAGAGAAAGAATGCAGTCCAGCATCACAAACAATATGTATGTTAAATAAATAAAAGGCACGAAAGCGGTGAATATTAAGATTCAGACGCGACTGATGGAGCGTGAAGATGAAGACACAACGGAGTGTTTAGGAGCAGAAGACGAGCAGGTTCTTACTTATTTTTAAGAAGTGCAAAGCACGAAAGCGGTTCATATTAATATGAAGACAAGCGGAGCAGAAGACAAGCAAAAGGCGCGGAAGCGGTGAAGATGAGGATGCGATGGACAGATAAAAGAAAGAAGTAAATGACGTTACGAAGAAGTGAACCTGCTCAGCCAGTGCTCATTTGCGTGCGCATGAACCAACGGGGAATTTAAAAAGGAAAGGATGCCTCTCGGGGCATCTGAGAATGATTCGAGCCGTATGACGGGAAACTCCCACCTACAATTTTTTTTTGGGGGGGGGGGGGGGGGGGGGGAAGGAGCCCGACAGGGTCCCCCCACTGACTTGGCCCAGGCCTAACTAAAAGTTAAGTGGTGGGCCTTCCCATCCCAACCAGGGGTATGCTGGGATTCGCGAAGAGCAGCACCTTACGATGTTCATGACTAATTGGATCCTGACGTACCTGTAGGTACCAGACGAGATCACTATGATCATTAATGTATCCGTATCGAAGAGATGCGACAAAGTGTTCGGATCATTGTGCAATGTCCTAATAAAATGCCTAGTGGCATGATCAAAGCCGATGATCATAAGCTATGTCCTCCATCACGAGGTCGAATGAAACTATCCATGGAATCGTGAGCCGTGTGAAACGTAGATCATCGCCGTTCTTAACCGAGACTCAGGTTAAGCTCCGTCTCGGAACTGTCGTGGGATTAGGAGTAAAGCATCGCGAGGTTGTTTCATTGGGCATGGAGAAGCATTGGGAACCCTAATATCTTTTTTCGGAGCAATTCCTTTTCCCCCCCCCCCCCCCCCGGGCATAGCGCTTTGCTTCCGGTTTTTCGTTGATTAGCATCACCTTCTTCATTGATCTGGGGCCTTCTTCATTGATTTGGGGGAAAAGGAACTGTCTACAAGGGAAGCTAGACACGCCGGAGTTGGCTGCTGGCACAACTGGGTGGTGCCTTAACGCACCGCAGGCATACGCATGGTAGCGTTCGTGGTGGTGCTTCAGGATTCCAATGTACTGCATCCAAGATCAGAACGAGTTTGAAGGCGGACCACTGCCGTCCCATTCTTGAGTGAGCTGTAGTGCAGGTAGTATGTCACATAACACGGATTCCTTGTATGTGCTAATCTTAAGCGGGACGTAGCACTATGTCTTGACTGGAGGAGTGGAAGCGTCGATCCACGTCACACTATTTGGCGTGGGATGGGGCTCAAGGTTGAGGCCTAGTGAGGCCGCGGTGTCCTCAGAAACGGCGTTGATACAGCTCCCGCTGTCGACAATCAGCTTGCACGTCTGCCCGCCAATCTGGGTGTATAGGTAGAAAATGGCAGTACGCCAAAGGATGTCTGGGGTAGGCGTGCTGAGGGTAGCGGGGCGTGGGGTGGGGTTGTCTCCCGGCCCGACGTTTGTGGGACTAGAGCAGTCGGCTGAACCTGTACGTTGACTAATGGTAAGTGTGGGACAATGAGACTCACCCCCGGAACGAGCGGGGTGATCTGAATATATCCCACGAGCCCTTCTCACTCGTCCTCATCGGGACTCTCTCCCTGATATAAGTCAACCTCCGGGTCCTCATCACTAGGTGATGGGTCGACTGGGTTCCCACAGATATCCACGTGGAGTAGCGAGGGACACTCGGCCCTCCGATGCCCATATCTTTGACACTTGAAGCACTTCATCGTCTCCGTCGCGGTAGGGGGTGCTCGAGCCGTCGTGATGGTGGACGTCGCTTGGGGCGATGCGGAGGTCATGCTGGAATGCGCCGCCATAGGCGGGCCGCCCTTTGGCACTTGAGTGGGCCTCCTTGTCCATCCTACAGGCGCGGTTGTCAGGGTGGCGGCTGTAGTGGGGTTCGGGGCCCTAGCGGCCGCCGGGGTCGACGTCGCGGTGGAGCCTTCCAACGCATCCTAGTTGTTCTCCACCAACCTGTAGGCCTGGTCGACCGTTGTTGGGTTCATCTCTAAAACCCTGGCAGCGAGCTCGGGCCTACGCCCATGGATGACGAAGGCGATGTGGAGGTGCGGTCCCCCATGGTGTCACAGCGCATGCGACACTCCTCAAATTCCCGAATATACTCTCGTACCTTTCGGCGTCCTTGCTTCAGGTCGATCCACTTCAGGAGGAGGTGGGTCATATGGTGCGCGGGAACATACTTGTTCCGCAGTGATTGACTCATGTCGTCCCACGTCATGGGGGGGTCCCACCGTCGACGGGTGGCGACAACCTCGTTTAGCCAGAAAATTTTGGCTTCCTTGTCTAGTCGGGTATCCGCGTAGGCGACGCACAAATCATCGACCATGTCATACCACCTGAAGTAGCTGCTCAGCTCCTTCTCTCAATCCTCAAAGTCCTTGGGGTCTCGACTGCCCTCGAAAACTGGTACGTCCAGGCGGACACTCTTCTGGATTTGGCGTCGATGGGCTTCTCGTTGTCATTCTCGATCGTCATCACCGTTGTGACGTTGGGGCGGAGGTCGGTGTCAAGGAGGATCTGGATATCCCTCGTGGTCAAAGCGAGCGTCTTGCCGTCCATATTGATCCTGTTTTCTGGGCATTGGCACGACGTACTCGCCATAGGCTGGCTGGGGTCGGTGATAGTCAGCCGGGGGCCCTTGTGGATGATGGGTTGGGACTATCACAGGATCTGGAGGAGCGCCCCGTAGCGGACCGGGGCTACCTGTGCCGTGTGGGGTATCAGGGCGGCCATAGGAACCCCCCGTGGCGTACGGGGTGCATCCAGAGTGACTCAGAGTGACTCAGAGTCGGGTCTGCTGACCATAGGCGACAGGCATCACATAAGTCGGGACCTGTCCCGATGGTGCTCCGGTGGGCGGGCGGATCTCCGGATCCACCCGGGGGTGCTGACCACCAGGAACAGATGTGTAACCCGGCGCGTAGGTTGCATACGGGTACTAGGCCTGATCAGGGTAAGGTATGGGGTGATCGTGGAGTAGGCCCCGTGCATCGGGGTACGGTCATCCGGTCGGGTATCTAGTCCGTGCGGGGATACCCTCTTGGGGAGGGTGTCCCGGCACTTGTTGACGCGGAGGAAAGTCCTGCCTATTGTGATGATCGTATCGTTCATCTCTTTAGTGGGATCGTTCATCCGAGGGCTGGTGCTGAGCATCCGGCTGTCGGTGCGGGCGCCTCGGGGCCTCCCACGAATCCGATCGCGAGGGTGGTTGCCGCAGCGGTGGCCGCTGTTGGGACTACCGTTGCCATGGTGGTTGATACGGCGGTGGTGGGGAGGGTCGACATTCCTGCGCTCCAGGTAAAGCTGATGGCAGCGGCATCTCGTCAGGAGCGTGGGTACCTATCGACGAGGGTGATATGCAATGCAAATGAATCATGCTATGAATTTCGAGATATGCGCTATGAAAACGTGAAAACATGCAAGAACCTGGCTCTGATACCACTATGATGCAACACGCCCACGGCCGGGATCGATCGGCGCGCGTTGCAACATAGTAATTTGGCTAACTATTTTCCATGAACGGATGACGACAATAAGAATGCACTCGATGCAGGAAAACACGAAAAACACTGAGCCATCGCGACGTGGAAATTGGCTCTTCTAGTTCGTCAGGACAGGCCAGTAAGGGACAGGTGTCCCGAATGCCGGCGAGTGACGGGAGGCCTACGGATGGGTGCCCTGGTCGGGGTTGAAGCCTTCCCCTAGAGGTTAGTCATGGATGGCTAGTTCTCTACCGGAGTGTTCCCGTTCCCCAAGGGCCTCCTGTCAACTACCCCACCCGTCTAATGATGTAGGGAAGGAAAGGGCACAACAGTGAGGGAAGTGAAAGAAATAGGCATGAGTTATCGGAAGAGACGATGCACACGCAGTCGGAATGGGAGAGAAGTAAATAACACCAAGTTAGGGTAAAGAGTGGGCGTGCTGACCTGAATGGATTATGCTCCTGAGGACACGGTTGTCGCACGACCCGGTCGGTGGAGAGTCAACCAGTAAGCTCCTTTGCTAGCTGTAGCACGGTCATCGTCCACCGTGACCGAATATTGTCGGCGGTCATGAAGCTCTGAGGAAAGGTGGCTGGTTGACCAATGGTGGTAGCCAGAGGTTCTTAAGGGCTTCTCCCTCCTCAGGGCCAGGACCCGGGGTAATTGAACGGCTGTGCCCTGAGATTGCGCAGACGGTGGGTCAACCCGCCAAAAGGTGCCCCCGACTGGGCGGACGGGTCAACCAGCGTAGAAACCGGGGAAAGAAGCACCGCAGAACGGCGGGATCCGTCGGCGGGAAAGTTGAGAGCAGGGGGGAGGAGGGGAAGAATGAGAAGAGGGGGACTGAGCGAGGTATCGAGGAGTCCAGTGGCCTTTTTGGCGTGTTAATTCTTTCGACGGGGCGGCCTGCTTTGTTTGGTAGATCTGGTCAAGGTGGCTTTCGTTTACCAGCACGTAGGTGTTCTAAGTTGTTATGACCGAGTCTTTTTGGCCCCTGTGAACATCTTTTCTTCATGTATTAAAGAGGGCCTCTCTAACCGTCAGTGGTAGGTGTCCACTAATGGCCATTCTTGGCTCGGCTCCAATAACGCAATTCCGGTAGGAGTCAGTAGTTGGGCACTAGATCCCTTCGGATCTAGAGAACGTGTGACGCTGGGTCGGGGTTTGGTGAACCAACTGGTCGCTCCTCTAGTTGAAGTTTCGGGCCCCTCTTTCGTTGCCTAGGTTACTCCTTTGGCATATCCCAGACGGGGATTTCGCTATACTCCCCCAATCTTCACTTTACGCCACGTCGACTCTCCGTCGTCGAATTCGACCAAGGTTCATTTTTTTTAACATAAATAAGGACCTCGTTCCCCTTATCTTTCACATGTAGGAGATCGAAACACAGCCCCAGGTTATGAAGTAAAGTAGATCGATCACCCTAGATAGACAACTACATAGAGGTTCCAAAGGCGTGGAAGCAAGGAATCTTCAGATTCAGACACGACTGATGGAGCAATTTATAAGCAGAAGCGACGGAGCAAGAAATTAAGATGAACCTGCTAAAGGGTCAATGAAGGCGCAACGAGTAGAGGGCGCAACTTTAGGAGCGATAAATGAAGGTGCGAGTGAGCGGGAGCGGAGTCAAGATTAAGATTCATGTTACAAAGTCAATGAAGATAAAGAAGAAGAAGTAAATCATTCTCATTATTTATTGGTAGTTGTCCTGTCGTACCCAAACAATAATATTCCAGAGGGAAATGCACCTAAGATCAAATATTTTGAGCCAGCTTCCGTGCAAAATTCAGACTTTCTTTTTGATGCAGCGATCACATAAAAACATAAACTTTGAAGCTCAACAGCTAAATACATGGCAATTGAATCATGAGCCGGGATCATAAAGAGCATAATGCGAGTAGGAAGTGGAATTAATATAATGAATTCAGAAGCATCAAACCTCTCCTGTTCAAAAGAATTGAAACACATCGAAATGGTACCAGCCGTACTTAATAACGGAAGGATTTGGCAGAAATATGTAGAATGGTCCCTCCTAAAAAAATTATTCTAGAATAAATGGGCAATAGTTACGAGAGGTGCGCCAGCGGCGAGCAGAAGCAAGGTTATTAGATACCAAAAGTTCTAAACGGCCAGAACCACACGTGCAAGTTTCCCTGCATGTGGCTCTTCCGTGATAACTTCTTCGTAACCTTTCATTGTTGATTCATCTTCGCTATGCTTCGGCTCCTCGCACCCGCTCATAAACTCGCTTTTGCTAACACGCCCGCTCACTCGCGCCTTTTGCTCGTCTTCTGCTCCCACTCACTCGCTTCTGCTCCCTAGTGCCTGGAGTCACTCGCTCCGTCGCACCTTGTCTTGGGGTTTGGTTTTCTTTACGAAACCCCTGAACAAAGAAAGTGTTTCTCTTCCCGTTCCGCGTGTGAGGCAGAGGCGCCTCCACAAAAGAGGAAATTGCAATGCATCTTGCTCAGCAAGCGTAGCTTGGAGTGGGAGTGTTGCAGGTTCTGATTTATCAGAACAGTTCTTATTTTAATCACAAACAATTCTTTCAGAACCTATTGAGCGCAACTAAGCTAATATGTGTCAGAGAAAGCCAAGTGTCGGAGGAATCTTCGGTCTGGAGCATTGATTCCCCACTAGCTCTATCTCTCAATTGCCTATTCTGTGCTCGAAAAAAGGTCCCGCTCGCTCGTCTTCATCCTCATATATTCACTGCTTCCACGCCTTGAGTTTAGTTGTTTTAGTAGGTACCATGGCACCTTTCACTTATCCATTCCGTCCGCCCGTCCAGATGCTAGCTCTTTATCATTATCATCTACCGCCCTTTTCCTTCGTTATTTCATAACCTTCACACATCACATGAAGATCTTCGTATCTATGCTCGACTTCACTTCTGTTGGAGGTGCAATAGGTAGGAGTACATTATGGCAGGATCTGTCACCCGGGCAATCCAACCCCCCTCCAAGAAGAATGGTGCTATGCCCCCTCAATATCCCTATGGAGCGAAAGAGCTGCCTGGTGATCCCTAGGTTGCGGCACGTCCACTCTTAAAATTGCACCTCGCGTCATAGTCGTCGTTTTTAGGACCAACCGACGCCTCACCTGCATAGGTACCTACGTTGTGTAGTATGAGTCCCACATTCAACATAGCGTTCGGACTCATGTGACTTCCAGAACCAGGGGAGTTCCCTTGCTCCTGTTGCGTACGATTAGACGGCCCTGCAGCGGCAAAAGGATTAGGACGTCCCCCATGCTACGGTTCCCCGTGGTCCAGCCACATTAGGTTAGGGAGCTGGGCGATAAAAGCTCTTCCATATCCCAAAGCGTGCTGCACTCCTCGGCGCACAAGACTAAGTAATCCAAGCCAACCCACATTACTGACTAACGGTGGATAATCATCTTTCTTAGAGGTACTAAATACAACTCTATGAATGAGCAAAATGAAGGTTGCGTTAATGATAAAGATCTCTGGGGAAACCGCTAAAAAAAGATTCAACATGTAGGAGGGAGGTTCTGATTTTAATCAGAAGAATTCTGCTTTCATTTCTTTCAGAACTAGGCAATGAGTCACTTACGGTTCTTCACCCTTAAAAGAACTGAAAGATACCAATTCTGAGAAATCAGAACTTTTCATTTCTTGCAGAACTTATTTTGAAGATAACTTCTTCGCTCCGCGCCTGATTCATCTTCATCTTTATTGACTTCGTAACATTTATCTTCATCTTCTTTATCCGTGACTCCACTCCCGTTCGTAAACTCTTCTGCTCCCTTGCCCTTCAATAATTCATTTACTTCGCAACCATTTACTTCGTATACCATATCGACCAAAAATCCTATTAAGCTTAGCTTAGTTCTCATCGGTAAACTCTCTATGATGGAGCATTTTTGCTTGTAACGACAAAAGTATGGACTTATTTTTGTAATCTTTCCAGAGATATAGCATCGCCATATTGTATTCTCCCGATGGGGATTTTCAAGTGTCTGAGCTCCCAATTCCAGCCAATTGATCGTTAGGTCAAGGCGCGAGTGAGCGTTTACGAGCGGAACTTCGAAGAGATCTTCTGCTTCCATACCAGCTATCAGATAGTTTATGGGTGTAGGTTACAAAGTAAATAACATAATCATTTGGTTATGTTTACATAATATCGAGTTCATGCTGAACCTTCATCGGGTTTATAAGAATGGGGTGCAAGAGGATTAGATCGCTTAACTTCGTTACCTGGAGGCACGGTCCCTGGAACAGGTTGATTAACAGATGTGCTTGTGTCTTCAATTTCTGAAACATAACACGACAAGTCCTGAATCCACGAGGGAACTCTTTTAAGTTCATGCTGAGCCTCTTCTTTCATAAAAAGAACGGGGGCATCGGTAGCGAATAGGGATCCCACAGCCAAAACTATGGCCCAGGCCAGACCGCCAGCCCAACCCATTACATTGAGCTAAGGATGAGGCTCGAACTCCTAGAGATAAAGCAATCCTTTCAACTGAAGTCCAAAGATGATAAAAAAAAGTGAGTGGATAATTAAGGCGCAGAAGCGGTTCATATATTAAGATGAAGACGAGCGTGAAGATGAAGATGAGCATGAAGATTAAGATGAAGACGCGAGTGAGCAAGCGTTTAGGCGCGTAGCGAGAATGCAGATTTAAGTATCTAACGGTATTCTACTTCTTGGGGATATTTATTTTGTAACCTCTGACAGAAATCTAACTTAAAATAAAGAATTATTTACTTCGTAACCATCTCTTTCTCAACTGACCCATTTTAATCATTAGTGGTTAGGATACTAAGTAATGACATAATATCCCAAGTTCGAGTACTTTATTTTTTTATGAAGAATAGTCTCATAAAAAAAAACTATGGAGTTTCCCTATTAATAATAAATTATTTCTTATATAGCTAGAACGATCGCAGCAGATACTAATTTGTTAAGAATCAGTCAGATTCAAGAGATAGCATCATCGTTAGTTGGAATCGAATATCTGCGAGATTTGTTGTATCTATTAAACAAATCGTCAGAATCCCCAAAATGACACATTCTCGAAGAGCCATATATTCTTCTTGCTGATCAACAATAATTACAATATCACTTCGCCCCTGTCTTTGATTCCACCTTATATATATATATATATGTGTGTGTGTGTGTGTGTGTGTGTGTGTGTGTGTGTGTGTGTGTGTGTTTGCAGGGTGGATAATTGTCTCTTCAACATTGCTGCTGGGAGACTCTTGAGTTTTCCTATCCTTTGTTCCCACTCTCGCCCGTAAACTTATATTGCCTTATTTTGAAACATGGTTTTAATTTGTGTAAGAGTTTTATTGCCTTATTCTGGGTTCATCGTCATTCCATCACTAACCCATACCCTTTGCATATCCCTTCTCATTCTATCGGAATCACTATCTAGAGATAGTTAAAACCCTAAGATATGTTCCATGTGGAGTTAACCCGTATTCATATGCTTGTCAGCCCTTCGCATGTGTCGCACACTGTCAAAGGAGAGGACGCAGGAGTGGCAGACTGCATGGCGCGTTGGCGGTGAGAGAGCTCACCCTCTCGCCTAATCGTCCAACATGTCGCACACCTCAACGCTGACATCTATGGACGGCAGATTAGATGGCGTATACCCCAGGCATCGCATCTTCTATGCCGGCTCCCCACTCTCCATGCTAGCACGCATGAACATCTCCCGAAGATTGGCTCCCGTGATAAGCATCGTGCATGAAGTACGGGCAACGGCAGCGCTTGCTCCACACACTCCATGCATCATCGTAGTCGGGGGGATCCCAGAGAGACGCCTTCACGAGCGACCTTCTCCAAACACCTACCAGGGATCACTCATGTATCTTTTCTTTTTCCTACACATGGGCGTGGATGAGTGAGATCCGAGTGTAATTGGGATATTTATGCTCACTCCATGCCTATAAACGTTGATAAACAATACACTTTATCTATAAAATCCCCCTCAGTAGCGACCAGGGCACAGCTGGATCGGTCTACGGGGACAACCGCAGGGTTGTACGTACCCGGCACCGTGTTTTTTGCCAATAAAAATAAAATAAAAATTAAAAAACCCGTATTCATACACCACATAAAATTATTATGTGAGTACTAGTCTATATATTGATTCATTCAACTCAAATCAAGGACGACACAATTTTAACCCTAAATTTGAGTGTATCAATGGTGCAGGCCTTCATGGAACAAATCAGGTATGGGGTCAATCCAACTGGCTCATTTGGATAAACCTGACCTTATCAGGGCCCATGGGTCAGATCGGATATAACATGCTCAATGGCATGTCGACGTATTGACCAACCCAACCTCATTAGGTTGGAAAGACTGATCCACCCAACTGATCCATTCGGATTGGATCCAATCAGATACATCAGATTAGATGGGACGGAAAATGTATTGTTTTACAATTTTCCTGAAGGGTTCTCAGTTTCTGTCAATAACCCCTCATTTAATGAAATCACTGCTTGTACCTAGTCACACTTCATGAATATTAATATGTTATTTCTTTAAAGAATTTTAAAGTCCTCTTTGCTTTATTTTATAAAAGAATAAACAGATTTTTTCTAATGTAGTAAATAAATAATATTTTTCAAAAATGGGAAAAATCTACAATAATTTATTGACATGAATACATTTAATTGAAAAGTACTTGATTTCAAAACACATTATAAACTTATATTTTTCATTTGAGATTATTTAAATGATTATTACTATGTTTTTTCAAGCATGACTTTGAGTGTTTTATGACAAATATAATGTGACAAATATTTTGCTTTACTTGAAATGGGTTATTGAATTTAAAATTTATAAACACTTCATGTGGAATGATTGGTGGTATATCAAATATAATATAAATTACAAGCTCAGATGGGATCCTCCTTCATCGTAGACGTAGGACCTGAGTTCCTTTAAGTTGGGTTGGTGGATCAAACTCTAGAATCGCTTATTCTGGAGGGACTAAGAATAAGTGTGTGACACAAGGTTGGGGTAGAGGAATCATGTAGTTTGGAGGAGCAATCTCCAGGGCTGCATGTGAATTTATTCATGTCAAGTAACAAAGATATTACTCAGAACAAAATCAGTTGTTGGCGAAGCAAACTACTCTAATATACTGCATGTAAATCAAAGTACTGTGAGATGGGTGTCTTGGAAGAGTTCAAAACAGAGTGCCACAACAGACTTGATGACAGAAGATGAGTAAAGTGTGATAGCTGATGTCAACTAGGAGGTATCATGGTTTAATAAATTCATTAATAAACTGGGCATTGTTTATTAAATCTCAGAACCTATTCATTTGGTGTGTGACAACAATGGTGTGATAACAAACTTGAAAGAGCCACATTCTGATTAGAAGTCATAACACATGTTGAGGTGCTTTCACCTGAATACGCAGGGCATTGCTAGAGGAGATAAAATGTTGGAATGGGTTCTATCAACCAATAACACAGTGAATCCCCTAAAAAATCCCTTCACCCATCATATCTATGAGGACCACTACAAAACTATGGGTTTACTGCACAGAGGTGATTAGCTTTAGTCCAAGTGGGAGATTTATGGATATTATGTAGCTTCCAAGACAAAAACACTGACACATATCATTTATGTTCATTGAATTAAATTGTGTTTCATGATTATTTTGTGATGTTTATAAAGAAGTCCTTGAATACATGCAATAACTAACTGAATTATAATGAGATAATAATGCACACATCACCATACTTTAAACATGTGTTCTTAATATTTTCATTCAAAGAATACACAGTATCAACATCAAAATATCCAGACAGAATCCCACTTATATGATGAGTATGGTGTATCTCATACCCATTATTGTTGAGACATTAATGATAGATACTGGGTGCTCTTTAGAAAAAAACTTAACTGAATTGATCTATATGAATCCTTGGATGGTATTACACCCCAATGAATTCATGGCATGGTTCTATAAGTGGTCCTTACACCTGATACGCTGAAGGTATCTTATGGATGGACAAATGTACTTTGAATCTAACCTACGAGTTCTTGTTCTCAGAAATCCAAATTGTCTTATCTCAAGTGCAGCAAGAATTTCACGTCGCCAAAATGGGATCATCTGAACTTTCAATTAGAGGATACAGCTCAAGGAAGAAGGTGAGATAAGTTCATTTTCCAATGCAATGGAATATCAGAGAAATAGTGAAAATTTCAATTAACAAGGCTTATTGTGGTGGGATTAGTAGATCACAAACCAAATTGGGGCAGATATCCCACAAAAACATAGGTTACACCATATGGAATGGACCGTCCACCATGAGCACTAATAGAAATGAGTTGGATTCAGAAGTTTATTAAGAAAGTTATGACGTTTTATTGGGAAGTGGATAAAACTTAAGTAAGAGCGAAGAAATCAGCCTCATCCATCTCTGATCATATAACAAGGAAAATACTTCCCAATCAAATATACTCTAATAAATCTTGATTAAATGAAGTTGTCTTCTTTTAAAGGATATTTTTATAATTTAGAATTTTATGATTGAATTATTTGCAAAAAATACACCTATTGATATAAAAATCAAAATAATTTTTTTCTGAAGGGCTTGTAACATTTTTAGAAAATCAGATGAACCCCAAAATATAGAATAAATTGAAATATTCCATCGAAATCTAGGCTATCCTAATATTTCTTCTCTTTTACTTCCATATTTATGCTATCATTTTTGAACTAATAGGTGATAAATCAAATAAACTCAAAATAGTTTTTGCAACATCTTCTTTGTTAATTTAATTTTTAGATTACTTTACATTTATTTATTTTCCTTTTAACACATGTTAATTTTTTATCATGTCCCAACCATGAAAATGATAACTAGGTAAAATTATTTTTTATAAATGATGGATGTAATTTGGTCTCCAAGCCAATCACACTACCATTTCTCCATTATATTAATTAAAATAGACATTATTCATTTTTATTCTCTTGTCATGTTGATAGTGAAGTTATTGAATACATCCAATGATTAAGTGAATTATTTTTCTTGATATGATCATATTATTAACAAGTGGTCTAAATACTCCTATTCTAAGGATACTCGAGAAGGACTCAAAATATTCTGATAGAATAGCACTATTTAGTCTCACACATGGGACGAGTAAGGCCAATCTTGAAGCCATTAGTGTAGAGACACTGCGGATAAATTGTGGATACTCTTTAGATGAAAGATTTCATTGATTTGGCCCATATGAATCCATGAATGGTATTATATCATACTATCAGTTGATTCATGTCATAGTTGTATTAATGGTCCTTATGATTGAGAAACTGAATATGTCTTGTGGACAGCCTTAATTTGACTATCATGTAACTCAAAATTATATTACCTTTGTTGCAGCAAGCAAAAAAAATGCTTGAATGGTCAGGATGAATTCTCCAGCCTCACTATAAGAGGAGACAGCGCAAGATGGTATGATGAACTCCTATGCCAAGGTAGTGGAATACCTAAGATGTATTTATGTGATAATTTCCCTAATACATTTATTACTACCTGAGATGACCCATTAGGCTTTGATAATTTATCAATCCTTCAATCATCTTAGGAGCTTCAATTTACAAGGGATTATATATGTTAGTTCTGTGCTATGGTTTAACCATGGAAATATGGTTTCCATGATGCAGAGGCATATGAGTTGATTCTCAATAGATCAGTAAAACAATACATGAAATATGGGAACTTCCCCCCCTTACTTTCCCACTCTGAGATCATTCTGAAGCCATTCTTGTGTTTGGCATCTAGAAGTATCCGCGCAATCATTTTGGTTGGATATCCACCTCTTCCACTTCAACTCTTCTTGAAAATCTTGAAGGTCTTCTCACCAAAAAACACTCTCTTTGGTTGAGTGGAGAAAAGAGTAGAGTGAAGAAAGGGGAGGCTTTGAATTCTGGTTGGCTTTGGTCCTTGAAATGAGTGGCCTTTCCCTATTGAAATAAGTTTTCTCAAAAACCCCGTAGAGTAAAATATATCCACCAATACCCCTATTATCTTATGTATGACATCCTCTAGGCCCATGTATTATTCTAGATAATAACTTGAGTGGCCCAATAATAACTATCGACCAACCTTATTAATTAACAATATCAACATATAAATTAATTAACTAAGAATTGATTTAACCAAATCAATAGGTTAAGTTTCCAGCCCATGGGGTGCCAAGCTACACCTCATGCTCTAGAGGATACCGCGTAGAGTTTGAACTCTCTCATGGAACCTTTACCGTCAATGGTTACCTTATATACATAATCTATCATCCGCCCGAGACTCTCGAATAACTTAGGGTATGGTTGATCGTCAAACCATGATTGATCATTCGATTAATACTGATGTGTAGCAAGAATCATTGGAGAACGCCTTCTCCCATATCCTCACTACCTTGGCGAGAGATTTGTTGCATTGTCTTCCTTGAGTCAGTCTCCTTTTATACCGAGGATGGATGATCCCATCTTCACCACTTAATCATCTCTATGACCCTCTTACCACATCCGAGCTATGACTTGTTTGAATCCCATGATTAGAGGCTCATAAATCATTGTCAAAATGTAGTTGTCCATCCATGAGATGTCCTTGGTGTCTCAAGTCAATGGATCACTTATACCGCCATGAAATTAATCAACCAAATTGATGTTTAGGTATAATACCATTCAGGAATTTGTACGGATCAATTCAGTGAACTTTTTCTCCAAAGATCACCCAATATATGTCCTTAGTGTTTTCACACTAATAGCCACAAGATCAGCTATACTCATCGTATAAGTAGGATCAGTTAGTGATACTCTATCCTAATAATTCAAGGTATATCTCGACTATACATCAAATAGAAATATTTAGAATACATGTTTAAAGACTAGTTATCATTGTATTATGATCTCATCATATTTCACTATGTTATTGCAAGTATTCATGGACTTCATTTTAAACATCACTCTAGAATAATAATGAACATAATATTATAGTAAATAAACTTAAATAAAACATGGTGGTGTGATTTGGCTTTACGGCTGCATAATATCCATCAGTATTAGCTAATGGCATAAATTTTATATGAGAGAGTTGTTAAACCCTAATTGATCATCTCAATTAATACTATTGCATGTGGGTAATATTTGGATATTCATCTTATTTGGCATAATACTTCATCGCATTGTCTATTTTGAGTTTTCACTTCTTATATAGAGGGTGCATGATCTCATCTTGACTACTCAATCATCTTTTTGAACTTATTGCTGCATTGGAGCTTAAAATTTTTGTAACTCCATGAATAGTGGCTCAAAGGTCAAAGTAAAAAAAAAACAGTCCATCCATAAAGTATATTTGATGTCTCATCCAAAGGACATTTACATTACCATGTCACGAATCGATCTGATTGATAGTTTGATAATATAAGCTTCAGGGGTTCCTCTAGATATTTAATGGATATTTTCCATTAAAGTGCATTCAATATCTGTCATTAGTATCTTTGCACTATTGGTGAAATGATTGGAAATACACAACATATGAGTAGGAGTAGATAGTGTTATGATATCTGGAAAATTGAATGAGCCTCTCAATTATATTTAGAATAGTAATATTTAGAAAACATGCTTAAAGACTAAATATCTTTGTATTATGATCTCATCATAGTTCTCTATAATGCATCACCTTACTGATAAACCAGAATTTGGATTAAAAAAGTCATTTAAAGGTTCTGATTTAAACAATAATGCTGAACAAGCTCCGTCTCGCTGGACCAGTATAAGGGGACTTGGCCCACTCTCTCTCTCTCTCTCTCTCTCTCTCTCTCTCTCTCTCTCTCTCTCTCTCTCTCTCTCTCTCTCTCTCTCTCTCTCTCTCTCTCTCTCTCTCTCTCTCTCTCTCTCTCTCTCTCTCTCTCTCTCTCTCTCTCTCTCTCTCTCTCTCTCTCTCTCTCTCTCTCTCTCTCTCTCTCTCTCTCTCTCTCTCTCTCTCTCTCATCTCTTCTTTTTCCTTGTTTTCTTTTTGTTCTCTATATAAGGGGATGTAGTCACATCAAGCCCTAAGGGCGCCATTCTTTTTCTTGATTCTCTTAACCATGTATTCGAGCAAATAATATTTATACACTTTTTCTTACTTAAAATGAAGGCTCGAATCCACAAGGAGCAGGTAACGAGAGAGAAAATTACATTTAACATATATAAATTAAAATAATTCTTTTAAGTGATTTTATATTTTTCTGGCTTTATAGTATTTTCCTAATTTTGAAATCAATGAAATAAGTGAAAATTAGTCAAAACTAGTTTAAATAATGAAATACATATTTATTTTGTTTTAGATAAGTTCTAATAATAAAATGTGATTGTTGAAGGAATTTTTAGATAATTTTTAGGGCATGAAATTAGATTTAATGTTGACGAAAACCTTCGACCGCAATTAGTGGGTGGCGGCACTCCACTGGGTAGGTAGTAGACTGAAAACATTGTAACTTTTGTAACATGAAGATTTTTCAGCGTAGCTTAACGAGCTGAAAAAATTGAAGTCTAGGCTATAGACTGGAATGTTTACCTAGGGACAGTTAAGTCAAACATTCTGTAGATCACATGAGCCTTGTCACTTCCCCCAAGTGCCAAGTGGTGTTAATCCTTCAAGAATCTTGATCACCCCTGAACTCTCTCTCCTACACTCTTGTAGAACTATAATGGATCATAGAAATATGATTCACTAGGCCTCCAACAATAAGTTGCGAGCAGAAATACAAGATGAGATACAAAGAGAGGAGGGAAGAGAACAATTGAAGTGCCCTAACTTTGCAAACCATTGGATTTAATTCCAAGGGTTCCAAGGGATAGGATCTGTTGATCATCAACCAGGACCCACGTTGCTGACTTTTCAAATTTAAAAACTGGCCCTTCAAATTTAAATTGTGTTAATTCCACTATTCTTGCCTCTTGTTGACCCAGTTTTTAAGGAGGTTTGAATGGGCTTCTAGAGTGGGCTTCTCGTGTATTCGGCCTCTTCTTATTCTCACTTTAAAATTTTAAAAATAAAACTCCAAGAAGATGTGAGAAATCCACTTGACTCCATAAAGTCGAGTGGGGCTAGGCTCAAAAAATCATTGTATGAAAAGAGAGCTTAATAAAATAAATCATAAATTTCTCATTTTATCCTTAAATGGTGAATATTTCTAGTGCAAATCTAAAAATATGTGGTAAAAATAATTATAAAAGTAAAATTTTATTTGTCAAATTTGATGTTGTCTTTACACATATCACAAATTCTATAATAAAAATATTTATGAATGAGTATTGAATGAGATATAAATATGAGATTGGCTTGCTAGCCCTATATATTTTCATCATGGCACCCCATGGGTCAGTCACATAACCAGTCAGTTAGGTTCAATTAGTATATTTTTGATTAATCTATGGGTTGTTCAATTTAAGTAATAAGGTCGAGCAATAAAATAAATATCTTTAAAGTCATAAAATAGACTGACACATGAGTCTAGGGGGTCATACGCGTACTTTTTTGGGCATGAGTAGACATACCTTAAGTTTAGAAATGATATTAAGGTATTTGATGAAATATTTGAGGGACAAAAACTTTTATAAAATTTTCTCATGGAATTTATTTTGAGATTTTTTTAGTGAAGGGGCGCTTCATCATTTTATAGACATGGGAGTCTTCTTTTTGTTCTCTGCCCTCCTTCTTCATTGTTTTTTCGACCTAGAAAAGATCACAAGAAAATATGCTAGGATTTTTTAACCTCAGTTTGAAGAAACACAGACAAGAACCAGTAATCTAAAGATCATGTGGATACATCTAGTTGCAAGGCATATGAATGGCTTGAAGAAACTCATTATAAGAACTGAGTGATCATGGAAGTTGTTCAATGAAGGGTGATATAACAATTATTTGTTGTTGGTATGAAGATCTATTTAAATTTTTATTTCAACTTCACAATAAATTCACATTTCAATTAAAGCCACAAAACGAAACAATAGATCATAAAAATTTCCATCGCCAAGTGGATGCATCATTCTCTCTAAGCTTTACTGTAATCTCTGATGTTGATTTTTCAATCAGGTTTCTAAATACTTTTATTACAATGAATTAATTAAATATAAATTCTGCCCATTCATATAGAATGAAAAACTCAAGATTGAATTTCTTAGATGTTTCTCTCAAATTTCATTGGTTATTTCAATTCATCTAATAATACAGCTGTTTCGTACAAAATTATCATTATTGCTATAGTTTACTTGAGTCACATCCACATAATGATTTAAAGAAAAAATAAGGATTTACTATGAACAGATATGCTGAATCAATAACTTGATTTATCTTTTTTCATAAGAACATTTCTTTCATTTTTTTTCCGACCTTGATAAGGGTGGACTCTGCATACTCTAATATCTTAATCCACAGGATCACTCTTGATCATCAAGTCTATCACTAGGTTCTCAGAACATCAAAACTTATGATCTTCCCTTTCTGAAATTTTCCATTTAATGGCATGTTTTGTATTTTTTTACTAACACCTATTATTTGATAAAACATTCATTTTCAGAGCACCAGATATGTTTCACATCTTGAACACTACTAATAAATTTTCCTTCCATTACCTAAAACATTACATTGTGATGCAGGACGACAAGGGGGACGGGTATGACAATGGTGGTGGAATGCTGGACAGGTTTGGGTAGAAGGATAAAAACAGACCACAAAATTCACACGATTGAATTCGAAAACATAAAACCGATGAAATGATGGTGGTGCAGCCCCGTTCCTCGTCGAGGGCGGCAGTACTGTCTTCAAACACCGCGACGATGCCAAGGCACCAAATCCAATACTCGAATTCACGTTCGCAGGAAATCTCACGAAAGGAGGAATTTTGAGGAAAGAAAGAGATATTCAAAATCAAATCTGACGGCGGTGGAAGAATCCTCGTGGAACACTGGACGAACAACACTCGACACCAAAGAGTTCAGGCTTACCTCGGCACCAGGGTGCATGATGAGGCTGCGGGAAATTCAGCTCGTGAAGTGACTGGGCAATCCGGCGTTGTAAGGCCCACTGGACAAAATATCTGGACGTTCCGGGCGTGGAGCGGCCCTAGCAATGAGACGGCCAGACTAAGCCTGGTTGCTCAGTGGCCAGAGTGCTTGGGCGTGGGGTGTCGTTGGCGGGACGATTGATGTGCGCTTCGACAGGGTGTTGCGGAGCCAATTGAGTGGTCAGTTGGCAGGGGGTCAAGGGGGGAGTCGCCCCTTGCGGGGTTCGGGGCGCGCCCCGAAACCTAAACAGTATGCGTCGCGGCAAGTAGCTTCGAGGGCATTTGGAAGCGCAACACGTTGCTTCGAGGGCGTTCGGAAGTGCGGCAAGTTGCTTCGAGGGCGTTCGGAGGCGCGGGCGGCCGGGCGCGCGGCGTGCGCGGGAGCTTGCGTGCGTGGGCGCCGGCTGGCACTGGCGTGCGCAGGCGCTAGGCGCGGCAGCCCTGAGGAGGGCCGCCGGTGCTGGACGTTGGACGCTGGGCGCAGGCGACCCTGAGAGGGGCGGTGATGCAACACGTACGGCCGGGATCGACGGCGCGCGTTGCAACACAGGGGGGGAAATGGACAACGAGTATGGTTCGATGTTTTGCGTAATGATGCAACGTTTGTGAGAAAACAACGAGAAGTACAACGGAGCAGCTGAGATACGATGAGCGCCCTGGAAGAGTTCCCGTACGTGTCACGTACGATCCGACTCCCAATGACCCGATAAATCAATTGAAGGGCGCCGCAGGAACGGGTATCCTCGATCCAACTATCTATTCCGAAAGCAAGGTGAAGGGTAGGATAACGGGGGGAAATAACTACCCACAACCCAATGTATGAGAATGGCGAAGGGCAAGGTCTAAAGGGAGAGCACGTGAGAGAATATAGCAAGAAATTATAATACACAAAAAAGGGGTAGCATCGTGACCTGCGGACTGAGTCCGGTAGTCGCGGTGGTCGAAGCCGTGTCTTAATTGGCGTAGCGGTCCGATGCGGCGAGCGGCGTCGACGACGGCGAGCAGCGTTGGCAGCGGCGAGGTGCGACGGCGACAGCAGCGGGAGACAGTGCACGGCGCTGGAGGCGGCGAGCGGCGCGGTGGTGGTGAGCGGCACGGCGGCAGGGGCCAGCACGGTGGCGGCGTCGAGGTCGAGCGGTGCAGTGGCGATGGTGGCAAGCGGCGCGACAGCGGCGCTGGCGAGCGGCGTGACCGCGGCGGCGACTCGTGGGAGAGCGGCGCCGGGGCGAGTGGCGCGGGGGCGAGCGGCATGACAGCGTCGCTGGCGAGCGGCGTGACCACGGCGGCGGCGCGCGGCTGGGCGGCAGCAGCGGTGACTCGTTGGAGAACGGCACGGTGGCTGCGGTGGGCAAGTGGCGCGACAACGGCGCTGGCGAGCGGCGTGACCGCGGCGGTGGCATACGGTTGGGCGGCGACGGCGGCAATTCGTTGGAGGGCCCTAAGTTGTCTCAGACCACGAAGGACGAAATTACCCCTCCCATGGTAAAAAATTACCGAGGGGCGCCCTTTCTTAAATCCGGGTTGACTCAGTGTCAACTCAGTCAGGATGACCGAGTCGTGACTCGGTCGCGACTCGGATCGAACCGGGTTGGTTCGGCGCACCGAGTCGAGTCGGTCGTGACTCGTCGCCTTCCACCCCGGCGAAGACGTCCGACAGCGGCGTCCTGGCTGCTCTGGCATTTTCCAGGCGATGGTCGGCGTCAGACTGCCCGTGGGCCGCGGTCTAGCGGCAGGCCGACCCCGAAGACATCGTAGGGCAAGCTGGGGCATGGGGCGACCAAGCCCAAGGACGTGGGTTGTCGGGTCGTCAGGCAGCGACGTGGGCGCCGGAGCTGTAGGTGGTAAGCAGAAGGTGGCGCCCTGACGAGAGGGAGGAGGGACTCTTCGAGCGGCGTCAGGCAACACTGATCATCGACGGCGGCGACGTCCTCGATGGCGGCAGCGGCAGTCTCCTATTCTCTCTCCCTATCACACTCCTTCTCATGGGGACGTCGCATCGATCACTCCTTTTCTTCAAAAAAAACATCTTCTCCTTCTATTCGATAGTCTCTTCTCCTTATATAGGAGAGAGAAAGGGGAGGGTTACCCTAAAGACAACCCTGTAATTTTAGGGGATGTTGTGGCCCAAAGAAAAGGCCAATCCCCCCCCCTAGTGGACCCCCAAAACAGGTCTGAGAAATACCAGGAGGGGCCCAAAAGCGACGGGGGCCCTCCCAAAACACACACACACACAAGTCTAGGGGAAATTAAAATGCATAAAAGAAAGAACTCGTCGGGAGGACCGCGTCCGGCTGTATACTTGAATGCAGGGTCCTTCTCATCGGTTCAGGCTTCGCGGCGTGGTTGCTGACGTGTCGCCGCGGGTTGACCTTGTGATTCGGCTTGCGGATGGTCCCCCATCAGGCGGCCGGCGCAGGGCGATTGGCGCTGGCAGCCCTGAGTGGGGCGGTCGGCTTGAGAGGGGTGGTTGACGCTGGGCATCTTGGTGTTGGCGGGAGAGAGAGAAGGAATGAAAGAGAGAGGAAAAGGAGAGAGAAAGGAAGGAAGATAGAAAGAAAGGAAGAGAGAAAGAAAGGAAGAGAGAAAGGAGGGTGGGTGGTAACCGGCGGCGGCGACGAGGGCGGCGACGGCGGCGGCAATCTGAGGAGAAGGGGAGGCTAGGCCAAGTCCTCCAAGAAGAGTTAACAAAAATTCAATTCTTGAATTATGACTTGCCTAACTGTTTCTTGGAACATTGGCCTATACATATAGGCCTTGGAGGAAAGAGAAAATACAGTTCATAAAAATAAAAAATAAAGACGAGTGACGTGACGAGCGACGTGGTTTTGTGTCACGTCAGGGGGCAGTTCTGGATCTGCCTTTGGTGACATGTAAGGATGCGTGAAGGGGCGTGCGTGGGTGGAGACGTGCCTGATCCTGGTGTGTGGACTTGGTTCGGTGACGATGGTGGCGTGTCCTTGGCAGTGGCATTGACTTCGGATGACGGTGGCGCCGCTTTTGGTGTCGATGCATTGGCGCTATCGCCACCACATTGTCTGCTAATTTTCTGATTACTTTATCACTTGATGGCTCTATCTGGTTTTGTACATCTCATCCGACTCCTAGATGGCGGCAGATCATGATTGAATCTATATGATATCAGTATTAAGAGAACCATGTGTAGCACAACATGAACTTAAATTTGAAATAACATCAGCTCCATAGTCATTATAATGTTAAATCAAAAAAAAAATTAGGAATCGCTAAAACAAAACTATTGGTCTGTATAACTGCAAAATTGGATCAAATTGTATAAAATTTATTTAAACTTAATAAGAAAACAAAGCGTTTAAAATTATTTCTTCAAAATATAGTGCTCAGAATCAGATAATTTTACGTGTAAACATTTATTGAAGTTTTCAAGTTATACTCATATGTTTAAACAGTCCTGTTAGTGATGATTTAATTGGTTGACATTCTTAGAACAAGTATCTAAAGGTCACTTCAAATAATTTGGCTCTTTTAGATGTTTTATCAACGGTTTCACCCTTTAAAAATTAGCAGGAATATATGAATGCTATGACATGTTTCCAGGATTCCATAAACTCATAACTTTGAAACAATCTCATACTCACCAATTTACTGTAACTGCTCAAAATGTGAAGACCTTAAAAATCTAATATTACAGTTGACGTCAAAGAAGTATAAAAACGCATAAACTATTATATTCTCCACTCTGAAGAGATTCATTTGGTATTTTAACTATTTTAGAAATTGAATGGATCCTGATTCAGTTGTCCTTTTTAAAAGCTGAACCTAGAATACAAGTTTTGACTTAAAAAGTTATTTAACAATCATAGTTAATTGGATGTTCATATAGCATATCAACGTTTCAATGAGAAAATGAGGCATCAGAGGAAAGAATTTGGCCATTAACCTTAAGGTCAATGATTGATCAAATGAATCGGTGCAAAGATAATTAATTGATTTATTCTTCGTTAATTTATGTATAAATTACTAAAAACGTATTTTTTACTCAGAATAAAGTATTATAACTGTAACTAGAACAGATTATATTTTTAAAATGTAAGAATTTTTTAACTCTTGAACAGGATTGGGTCATTAAATCTTTGATGTATTTAAATACTAGTTAATTAATAATAATAAAATCAGTTGAAATATTGAATCTTATTGTCACAATAAACATTAATCTAAAGGCTCAAACAACAGTTATGAAAGAAATAATTATTATGTGATACAAATCAATTGAAAGTTTTATAAACCATAGAGATCATAACATGTTTTATTAGACTTGTATGCTCAAAATTATATGAACCCATGAAGCAATTCGGATAAATAATAATCACAATCATCATACGGACCATTGGACAATGGTTCCCTTCACTGGATCAATAATCAATAGAACTTAGCCCGTATGGCAGTTGTCTTAACTTATCTTAAACATTGAAGTATTACGTCCTTGTAGACAATAGCTGTTAATTTCACTTTATTATAGGAAATGGATTTATTTAGGGTATTTTCAGTATTTTACCAGTCAATGTTTTCAAAGCATTTTGTATCTCTGAAAGAGATCAAAATCATAATGATAAAATTAAGTATGATGCATCCTAAATTACAACTCAAAGTTTCTAGATTCATTTTCATCTGCCTAAAACCAGAATATCTTATAACTTATGTTTACCCACAGCTGTAATTACTTCACAGAAATAAACAAAACCTTGATAGGGTTCACCATACCAAAAAAACATTTAATCCAAAAGCCTCAACTTTTAGGCATCAACCAAATACTCATTTCATTAATCTTTTATGAAGCAACTAGTTATCATGTGATACTAATAATTAGATACTTATATACCCTCCATCTCTCTTCACTAACATGAAGACAAATGGGGGACACCCAACATAGGACACTGAAAGATGGAGGAAAACCAGTGCATAAAAAGAAAACAATACATTCAATAAGCATTTTTCCATTTTGGGGGAAACATTCACGCCTTCACCCAGCCCAGATAACCCACAGCACCATCTAGACGCCCGCCCCAACAATACGGCCACGACTATATGCCAAAATTGCAAGGGGCAGAGCGAGCACATATGAGAGAGAAACCAACCCACTTGCTGGAATTCCTGGCCATCACACATCTTGAATCAAGCCCGGCTAAAGACTGTCCTACTTCTTGCGGTGCTTATCTCTCTTCGCCTTGATGAACCGCCGACCAGTCTTATCGCCGCCGCCGCCACCACTGCCCATGGAGAAATTCCCATGGAACTCAGCTCCGGTACCCGGCTGAAAGGATGGCTGCCCCGGCATGAATGAACCAGGCTGGGGGCTCGCAAATTGAAATGCCGCCGGAGCCGCCCCGAATAGAGGAGTGCTCGGCGCAGAGCCCGCCGGCGACGCGGCCGCCACTGTGTCATCAGTCATGCTGTCCTCGTTCATCTGGTCGTTCCCCGGAGAGGCAGAAGCAGTCTTGAATCCTCCCATCGGAGACCCAAAGGCCGCGGCCGCCGGAGACGAGAATCCAAAGACTGAGGGAGATGGTGTAGCTGAGCCAGCGGCGGCGGCAGCTTGGGTGAATGAAAAGATGGGGGCAGACGAGGAGGCTGAACCAAATGCAGGGGTTGAGGAGCCAAAGCCAGTGCCAAACAGTGAAGGTGCCGTCGACTGCAAGCCGCTGACCCTAAAAATACTAGCCGGTGCTGCTACCGCAGATGTTGATGCTAGAGAAGTTTCCGTGATGGCGCCGCTGGGTTTGAATAAAGAGGTGGAAGCAGAACCTGCCAAGTTGAACTGACTCGTGCTCTGTGCAAACAGAGAAGGCCCCCCAGTTCCAGTGCTGCTGGCACTGGGGGCGCTGAATCCAAACAATCCGCTACCCATGCTTGAGAACGGAGCAGCGGTCGTAGCGGAGGGCCTGGATAGGCCAAAAATTGATTCCATGGCTGGTTTTGGAGCAGACTCTGCAGATGCTGAAGGCAATGTTGTTGCTGGAGATGTAGCCGGACCAAAAATTGATTCCTTGACTGGTATTGGAGCAGAATCAATAGTTCCAGGCATAGTCACTGTCGTGGAGGAAGAGGGCTGCCCAAAAATTGATTCTTTGGCTGGTTTTGGCACAGAGTCTACAGGCGTAAGCGCAGACGTAGGTGTTGTTGCTGAAGAAGCAGGCAGGCCAAAAATCGATTCCTTGACTGTTGCTGGAGCTGAAACTGTAGATGAAGCAGGCAGGCCGAAGATTGATTCCTTGACAGGTGCTGGAGCTGAAACTGTGGATGAAGTGGGCGCGCCCAAAATTGACTCCTTGACTGGTGTTGGAGCTGAAAATGTGGATGAAGTGGGTACGCCGAAAATTGACTCCTTGACTGGTGTTGGAGCTGAAACTGTAGATGAAGTGGGCACACCGAAAATTGATTCCTTGACTGGTGCTGGAGCTGAAACTGTGGATGAAATTGGCACGCCAAAAATTGATTCCTTGGCAGGCTTCGTGGCTGAGTCTATACCAGCTGGGGAAGCAAATAGAGCTGTCGAGGAACCCTTGGCAAACTGAAACAGTGGTGCTGAAGGTGTGGAGAAGGGGCCCAACGGCTCCGTCTTAGAGGTGGTTGCAGAGGTGGAGAACAGCGTAGTAGCAGAGGTAGAGGCGCTGGCAGATATAACCTGGCTGGTGGAGGAGACAGAAGTGGAGGCAGATGATCCAAAGAATGAAGTTGCCGCTGATAATGTGCCATTGCTTTGTGTGGTAGAGACAGATTGAGCCGCAAACTGGGAGGCACTCGCAGAGGTTGACATTGAAAAGGCAAATGATGGTAGGCCAGTGGAAGAAGATTTGAATAGGAAACCGGGCTGTTGCTTCTGTTCTAATTTCTCAACCTCTGCTTCTGTGACAAGCGTAGAACCTGACGGACGGCTGCGGAAAAAAAGATAAACTGTATCATGTCAACCAAATTCCGAGAATAGAGTGAATGTAAGAAAGCCAAAATTGAAGAAAAACAGCACGCCCACCTTCCAGGTAACAGCTCTTTTGCCGCGGAAGGTTCAGTCGAACTTGCCAGACTTGAAGAAAATGTCAAGGGGCTCGTTTTAGAACCAAAGTTGAAGATGGGTACAGCATCTTTTTCACCAGGTGAACCAGGTTTGCCGGCAACCTGCGAGGACAAAGGAATTGACGAAACTTGGAACGTGAATTCAGCATCCTTTCCAGAAACTATGCTTCCGTTGCTAGTCAACTTCCGTTCATGTTTAACTTCCGAGGCATGAGAAGCAACCGAAACGTCCCCTAAAAGGGCTGGTTTCTTAGAGAGGAAAGTGTCTGATACTGGAGCCTTTTGATCTTTCATGTCAATCTTCTTTGCACTTGATACTGACGGAACAGAAACTTCTCTCTCGTTATTCCCATCATTCTCATATTCCGATGGCTCCTGTCAGAACCACACACGGATCAGCTAGATTCATGGAATAGAAAGAGGGAAAAATAGATAAAGGAAATTCTAAACATCCTACCAGAGGCACTTGCATCTTGAACGCAGATTTTTTCTGCAGAGAATCACCAGCAAAGCTCAGAGGACCCTTGACCTGCGTTGTTTCTATTACACCGCCAGTCTGCTGTGGCTCAGGCGCCACTTTGTTCCCAAAAATTGATGTGGTCGAAGGAATCAGTCCAGTGTTTTCGGCGTAGGCATTACTCTTGGATGCCGGCTTGCCATTAGCCTCCACATTGAACAACTTTGAAAGATCTTTCTCTGTAACATTTTTCAATGCCTGTCCATGTAGCATGTCGACAGTCAACTTGGAAGGTGGCTCATCCCTGAAAATTGTTTTAGTTTCAGAACCCTTTTCTTTCGGGGAAGGGACTAACTTATCAAGCTGTTGCAGGATTTTTTTTGCCATTTCTCTGGATTGAGGAGGCACAGAAAAATAATCTGCCCGGTTGACTCTATCTTCCACTCCTTCCATGCTCTCTCCTACAATAGGCGGATGAACCTTCTGTGCGGAGGAAGATGGTTCAGCAGAGTCCAGAAAGTTTGTCGGTTGAGATACAAGGCTGGGCAATTCTTGCGTCAAACTTCTCAAGGGAGTAATCGAACTGGACTTCTGTCTAATTCTACGGATCGGGCCCACAGATCCAATATCATTTTCCAGGACAGAGCTCCTCCGCTTAAGAGCCTGTGTAGACAAAAAAAAATAGATTCAATCACATCAGAATGATTTAAGGTTTTAAACAAGTATTCAAATTTTTAAGTTGAGAACAAGGGCTGGACGTTAGCCAAAAAAAGGTTACTATTTTTTGTTAGATCATAAGGCCCAAATAACCCATGTATTACCGGGCCCATGTTTTATAAATGGGCCCGAGCAGAGAGGAATATGACCGTTGAGTCCAACGGTCATATACCTCCAACGGTCGATTGGCAGTCTCCAAAAAGGGGGGAACATTGTGTAGTATTTGTCGTTGTGAAAAATAATATACATATATTTTTCTTCTTTCCACAAAATTTACCCTCTTGATAGTGAAGAAATCTCATGGTATCAGAGCAGCGATCAAAGGTACACCAAAGACGACAAGTTTCTTCTTCGAAATAGTTTCTATTTTTCTTCTCGATTCGGCGACGAGCTCCTCTAGCATTTGTTGGTGGCATCGTCCTGCAACGACTCCTGATTCGGCGACGATTTCGGCGCCCTTCGCAACGATCTCGGCGGCATCTGTTTACAAATTCGGCGGAGTCTTCCAGCGACGATTTCTGCGACGACTCTTGCTTCGGCGACGATTTCGGCATTTTTCGGCGACGATTTCGGCGCCCTTCGGCGACGATCTCAGCGGCATCTGCTTGCAGCTTCGGGGACGTCATCTTGCAGTATTCGGCGACGATTTCTGCTTTGGCGACGTTTCTCGACATTCGACCAGAAATTGGCGATTTTTGACGATATCGGTGATTCCAGACATTGGGATTTCGCGATATCTTGATTTCGCGAGCTGTCACAATTTACTTCCGGAGTTTTTTTTTCTTGATTCGCGATCCACGCGTCTCAGAAAAAACTCTACGCTTGGGGCAAGCTACGACTGGTGCAGAAGAATCTGATTCCCATCTTTGAATCTGCACACGGCGACAGTATCTGATCAAAAGGTGTGTTCACTCTCCGGGGAAGCTCTTCTCCAGTGAAGACTTGCTCCGTCAAATTATCAGCTCCTGGTTAAGGAGTATTCTGTCTCTTGGTGCCCCGTCTACTTATCTTCAGATGGGAAAGTCCAGGATGGCTGAGAGGGATTCCGAGATCACCCCCTCAGCTATTGTCAAAACGGCTGAAACACCTGCTCAGCCAAGGTTATTTCTACCAGACCTGGATATCAAATATAATGGAATCAATGGGCAGAAGTGGATAACATTGGTCCAGAGATCCCTTAAGGCTATCTATCTGGGGAATCACCTAACAGAAGATGCTCCTTCGGAAGACACTCCCAAACTTGAAAAAGTAATTTGGGAATCTGAAGAAGCTTTTATCACCAATTGGATGATCAAAAATATGGAACCAGATCAGGCAGACGACTATCTACTTATTGATTGTGTACGAGACTTATGGCAAGAAATTCAGAAATCATGTGCGGAAACCCACAGCGATTACCGTGTCTATGACCTTCGAGAACAAGAGAAAGCATTGAAACAGGGAAATCTATCAATTTCTTCCTACTCTGCAAAATTAAAGGCCATATGGAGGGAGCTGGACCTTCTCTGGCCTACCGGCGACAAAAACTCACCATCTTATCTCAGAGAAACCAAGTTCAGAACCCTCACCTTTTTGATGGGATTGAATTCGGAATATGAGAATCTTAGAAGTCAGTTGCTACACAGAGAGAGGTTCCCCACCTTAGCAGAGGCTATCTCTGAATTGCAAGGGGCAGAGCGGCGGAAGAAGCTTAACTCTAAGGATGGAGAGGTGTCTACTCCTGTCTCAGTGGCCCACTTGGCCAAGAAAGGGGAACCAAGGCACAATATAAATAATGCAGCCACATCTTCTACTCAGCACCAGAAGTCCACTCCAGGAAGGTAATTCCTCAGAACTTACTTGTGGCTAATGCAGGAAACCAGGCCACCTAAAAAGGGACTGCAGAAAGTTAGCCTGGATGGAAGAGCAGATCAGGAAAGGGACGTGGAATCCAGGGCAGCATAAGAAAGCCTATGTAGCAAGTGAAGGAGAGGAATTATCTGCTGCAAAGAAAGGGGAAGACGGAGGTGAAATTCAGAAACTTATTCAGTCAGAAGTGAACAAGATTCTTCAGAAGTTTGGCTCTACTTCACTCGTACAGTCAGGTAAGAAATTTAGTTTCACTACAGTTACTAATAATACACCTACTACTGCCTCTTGGATATTGGATTCTGGGGCGACAGACCATATGTCACCCCACAAAATGCTATTTAAAAATTATGAACTAGAAACTAATAATCTCAGAGTTTTTACTGCTAATGGTGGAATATTAGAAGTGGCAGGAAGAGGATCAATTGAAATCAAAGGGAAATTACTAAAAGATGTTTTGCATGTACCTGAATTGAAAGCAAATTTATTGTCCTTAATTCAGTTAGTAAATGATACTGGATGGCGATTTATCTTAGACTCAGATTCTTGTTTCCTATGTCTTAAGGAAACCGGACAGAAGATTTCATCTGTTAAGAGGAGGGGAGGTCTTCTCCTGCTAGATGGATTGGAGGAGGAAGAAAAGCAGAAAGCCACTTATACTGCCCAGAGTGAAGAACGGATCAATCTTCTGCATAGGAGACTAGGACACCCCTCATTCCACATTTTGAAACATTCCCATCCCAATTTGTTTAAAGGGATTATTTTTGATAATTTGCATTGTGAAAGTTGTCAATTTGCGAAACACAAACGATCTTCTTTTCCAGTTTCAGATCACAGAACTCAATCGGCATTTGATTGTATCCATAGTGATGTGTGGGGACCTTGCTCCACATTGGGACTATCCCATCACAAATGGTTTATGTTATTTGTAGATGATTTCTCTAGGTATACATGGGTGTATCTACTGAAATCTAAGACTGAAGTTCCATCTGTTATCATCAAATTTTGTGAGATGATTAATACACAATTTGGAAAGAAAGTACGAATATTTAGATCAGATAATGCAACAGAATTATTTTGTGGAAAAGTAACTGATTACATGGAAGAAGAGGGGATAGTTCACCAATCCTCATGTGTGAATACCCCTCAGCAAAACGGACTTGCTGAAAGAAAAATTGGCCATATAATGTCTTCAGCCAGGGCTCTTTCATTTCAAGGGAATTGTCCCAAGAACTATTGGGCTGAAGCAGTCGCAACAGCTACTCATCTTATAAATAGGACAGCCTCAAAAACATTAAATTATCATGCTCCTATTGATCTTTTATCTGCTGAATTTCCACGTTTATCTTTAAGAACTAACCTCCCAGCCAAGGTGTTTGGCTGTGTTGTATATGTTCAAGTTCATCATGCAGGAAAGTTAGACCTCGAGCCCTAAGATGTGTGTTTCTGGGATATTCTTCAACACAGAAAGGTTATAAGTGCTATCATCCAAGCTCCAGGAAGATCTTCATTACTGCAGACGTGAAGTTCGACGAAATCCGAATGTTTCATGCTCCTGTAGAACGATCAGAAGAGTATTTAGAATCTTCAGAGCAAGAACAGGATAGTATGCAGCAAAGCCTCTCCTCGGCATCAGAAACCTATGATAAGGACATGGCTATAAGTACTCCTCCAAGTCCTCCTGAGGAGGAGGAGGAGCCTCATAGACCATGCGACGATTCAAGTACAACAATCATGCCGGCAGGAGGAGAAGACTCAGGAAACGATGGTTGGTCCATTGCCATAAGCAAGGGAATTCGTAACTGCACGAAGACTAAACGCTATCCAGTTAACAATTATCTATCTTACTCCCGGCTCTCTCCAGAGTATAATCAGGTGGTTCAAGCCCTCATGACAGTATCTATTCCGAAGAATGTGACAGAAGCAATGTCATCCGCAGAATGGAAGACAGCTATGGAAGAAGAAATGGCAGCACTAAAGAGAAACGGTACTTGGGAGATGGGCCCACTCCCACCCGGAAAGAAACTAGTGGGAAGTCGATGGGTATTCACTGTAAAATATCACTCAGATGGGTCAGTGGCCAGGCACAAAGCTCGCTTGGTGGCACGAGGATATACACAGTCCTACGGCATCGACTACAACGAAACATTTGCTCCAGTTGCAAAGCTAAACACAGTTCGGATTTTAATAGCGCTCGCCGCACTATCTAATTGGAAGCTCTATCAATATGATGTGAAAAATGCCTTCTTACATGGAGAATTGAAAGAAGAAGTGTATATGGCAACTCCCCCTGGATATTGTTTGAGTCAAAATTCGGGGGACGTATGTCACATCAAGAAGTCCTTATATGGCCTGAAACAATCGCCAAGAGCGTGGTTTGGAAGGTTTTCAACAGTAATGTTAGCAGTGGGGTTCTTCCAAAGTGAGGGAGATCACACATTGTTTATAAAGCATGGCAAGGATGGGAAGATTGCAATTTTAATTGTGTATGTGGACGACATCATCATCACTGGAGATGACCACACTGAAATTCAGAATCTGGAGAAACACCTTTCACTTTCCTTTGACATAAAGGCACTAGGTTTAATGACGTATTTCCTGGGAATTGAAGTGGCCTATTCTCGGGCAGGGATTGTACTTTCTCAGCACAAGTATATCCTTGATTTGTTAAAGGAAACCGGGAAGTTGGATTGTCGACCAGCAGCTACACCAGTGGATAATAATGTTAAGTTAAAAGCTGAACAGAATGAAAAAGACACACCAGTAAACAAGACTTCATTTCAACGTCTCATTGGTAAGCTACTTTATCTCAACCACACACGGCCGGATATTGCTTTCGCAGTCAACTCTCTCAGTCAATTCATGAATGATCCTCGGGAATCACATCAACATGCAGCAGATCGCATCCTAGCTTACCTGAAAGGGTCAATTGGACTTGGTCTACTTTTTAACAGAGGAAGTGAGGCAGTGTGGTCCTCTACACGGATTCTGACTACGCAGGATCATTTGAAGACAGCCGGTCTACATCTGGTTACTGCAGTTTCATAGGAGGGAATCTTGTCACATGGCGTAGTAAGAAGCAGAAGGAGGTCTCTTTATCAAGCGCAGAAGCTGAACTCCGAGCACTGAAGAAGGGAGTATGTGAAGGGATGTGGCTTAAGGGTGTCTTGCAGGATTTGAAGGTTTTTTCAGACAAAGGAATGACTCTGTACTCTGATAGCAAATCAGCAATTGCTATGGCAAAAAACCCAGTTCAACACGAAAGGATGAAGCATGCAAGGGTGGCACGACATTATATTAAACAAAGTATTGATGAGGGCTTCATTATACCCCATTACATTCCTTCTCTGGAGCAGGTTGCGGATATCTTCACCAAGGGGATCCCTGGCCCGCATTTCCAAGTCTTATTGTCCAAGTTGGGCATGATCAACATCTATACCCAACTTGAGGGGGGGTGTTAGATCATAAGGCCCAAATAACCCATGTATTACCGGGCCCATGTTTTATAAATGGGCCCGAGCAGAGAGGAATATGACCGTTGAGTCCAACGGTCATATACCTCCAACGGTCGATTGGCAGGCTCCAAAAAGGGGGGAACATTGTGTAGTATTTGTCGTTGTGAAAAATAATATACATATATTTTTCTTCTTTCCACAAAATTTACCCTCTTGATAGTGAAGAAATCTCACTTTTCCTTTTTCCTCGACAGGATATTTAAAATATGAAACAGAAATAATAACTAAACAAAGAAAAGATCCACACACTCATTAGCACATTGCCTATCCATGGTTCCTCCCTGGCACAAAATAAACCCAAAGAAAAAAGCAATTTTTTAGAAGAGGAGGACATTTCACAAGTGACAGTCTTCAATTCATAGCAACTGATGGGCCTCAACCATACCTGCGTCCCACTGAGAAGTCCATGTTTTTTGGCCGTCCAAGATCCGGCATCTTTATCCTCAACTTTTCCATCTTCCTAGAGAGGAATAAGAGAACCAAGATAAGAACTTCAACATGAAAAAGGAAACTAAAAAAATATCATGAGTTTATCCCTCGTAAGATGATGTCCTACCTTGTTTCTGATGGTCGACTGGGGTCTGAAATAAGGAGAACGAGACATTCTGTAAATTGCCGATCTGCCTCGAGACATCGGAGTCATAAAACTATTGTCGGGAGCAGCCCGACCACCAGGAAATCTGACAGCCAACTCTGAGCTATGCGTTGGTGTAGTTACTTTTTGTTGAATGCTAGCAAAACTTGGTGAGGTTGTTGCATCTCTAAAGATCTGACTTCGAAGGCTTAAGGAAGATGGCGAAACTTTGGACGGCCTGGAACCCATGTACGCTTTTGCAACTTCGGCAGGCGAGGCAAGCTCAACTCCCGATATCTGATACCGTCCATATTACCCATGACAATCAGTACACAATCAACAATCGTGATGAAGCAACACCCAGTTACAATTGATAAAACGAACCTTAATGGCTAAAAATAGCGAAAAAGAATTAGAAACCAGTATCTCGAACACATTCAATTATGTACTAAATTTAAGACCCGGGGCAGAAAAATAAAATACCAATTAATCATACACATAGCCAACAAACCATATGAACCCAACAAGAAGCATCTAGTTCTTGTATAAACTGAAAGAAACTTAAAAAATGAAGTAATACAGCTACCAGAGAAAAAACTCTTGCCAACTCAAGAGAAAGGCGGCGGCTTCATTTTCATAAGAGGCCATCGTTTTTAATCAGTTTCTCTGTCCACGTGTTCTTCAATTCATAGACTATGTGAATATAGCCCAATTGTGTACTTTTCTGACTAACATTAAAACACTAGTCAACGTCATTCAAATAATCAATCAGTCAACAAGTAAAAACCTTCACGGTAGCCACCAATTTATACCTAATTCTGGTTAAGATACAAATAAGAAATTAAACCATCTGCATCTTACCCTAATTATGGTTAAGAAATTGCAACGAATATCTCAATTTGACCCATCTGCACAATCATTCGATTCCCGCCAGCTCTCTAAGTTCAGAAAGAATGACGATGGGCCACTTATTGCACGTGGTTCATTGGGACGACAAGAAATACATAAATAAAGCATCAGATAGGAGCATGTCTAACAGTCTCCAGTCACCATACTATACTTGATTCAGTAGCACAAACATAAAGAGTAAGAAACAACAATAATGAAATCAGAAATTTGCTTACTTTCAAATTTGAGCTTGGACCAGAGGTGACTCCAACGGATCTTTCCAGTTTTCTTTCAAGAGCTGAAAATTTTTCTGCTTCCTGCACTGCAGCTTCCAGCGCAGGAACAGGCATGACAGACCCAACATTTTTATTATTTTTTTCATTCGACAAATCTACCGTTCGTGCGCGTAATAAGCCTGCCAAACGGTCATACTCATCTCTGCAGGACAAAAATATTACAAGTCATGCTTGAAGGCGAATTTTGTGGTGACACGTCAATTCACATTCGTATGCAAAAGTGCAGAGTCAGAAATACGTGCCTGGTAAACGTCTTCTGCTTCAATAATCTCTCGAGATCTGAAATACCATCCTCGTCACATTGACCTTCAACCTCCTGGGTTACTCCTGGTTCTGCCTCTGAATTCTGAGTTGAGGAAGCATTACTCATGAAAATGGAATAACTATAAGCTAGTGTGCATGTATTAAACAAAGGTGAATTCGATCACTAACATGGATAGACAAAATAGCAGATATTTGATCCCAGATCCAATTTTACATAAACAAACAAATCCTTGACACTACTTTCTCAAGGATAAATAATTTGCACGCACTCATGATGCTCGAAATCAAAAATATGAAAATACAGAAGGTCAATGCCTGACTGGTAAAGAAGGGAGAGAAACAGACAATGCCACATTTACCGTCAAAAAACAGACACAGATGTATCAGATGACGACATTATTAAAGGACGAAAAGTGCAGTTCTTAACTTGTAGATAATACATTGACTTATGAATCATCAATATAATAGCCAAACGCCATTTTCTTCAAAGAACAAATAGTCACACGTCATACCCATTTATGAATGTTCACTTACGACTGCTCATACCAGATAGTGCCCAACAGTCACTGATGAATTTTCGTTTTCAATTCACTTTATCGACTGCTAAGAGACATTCGTCACTGAGTTTTACTGCCTAACACGGTATACACTCCCATTGCAGCAATGTGAACTGTGCCCACGTCATTACCCTTTCAATTGGGTTTTCAGTCTTACTAAACAAAAGTGAAAGATATAGGTCCAGACATACATCCTACAGTAAATGATAACGACACAGATAAAGAGAGATGCCAAAAAGGATTATTGCCTAGATACATAAGGCAGAAATTAGCATAAATTATTTCTTTGAACAAACTTTCTGGTTAGAGTACACGAACAAATAAACAAAAGGTTTGGATTTGACTCCAGATACTTTTAAATCAAGACAGTGAAACAGGCAGAGGTCCAGATAAATTCGTTAATTGAAACAAATGAAAAAATATCATAAAAAGACAATAACAAGAAAAATAACATTTACTGACACTATTTTTCCCCTCAGATGGATTGAACAGTACGCATTGTATCGTTTCACAATGAAATCTGATGTAATTCCCATCACGTGAATTTTTTTCAAAAAAAAAAATTCCCACCACGTGAATAGGATTAAAGAAGTTATTTTGTGTTGACAATAAGATGTATGATTAAAAAATCAAATCAAAAGTACTGGATTATTATAATTTTCTCCACTGAGGAACAATTAAGATATTGGAAGATAAGGGAAGTCTCTATCTAATCTGAGCTTTCAAATCGTATGAATGGCAACACATTACGCTGAGGATAACTTACTGAAACAAATATATCTTCAACCACTTCTCCAGATTCCAAAGTTTGAACTGCGCCAAAAGGACGAAATAATCAACCTCCTCATAGGTTCCACATCCACAGAATAAACAAGAAGAAATATTTATAACAAAAAGATAAGAAATTCACCTTTAGAAAAAGATGGAAAACAACAAAGTGGTAAAGCATGCAAATTTCGGGCAGTTCTCATATAGGCAGATTTCAACCGATGAAATTTTGCTAAACACGAAAACATGAGGGGGCTGAAAACTGAGGGGAGAAGTAAAGACTAATATCATCGACATGTCACAATAAGAGGAAAAAACTAGGTTTGATTCTTACAGTTATAACTTAAGTTTTTACAATTTTTGAAATTTTCTGATGATACGGAAAAATATAGCTCAGAAAGCTGCCACCTCCTCGTCAAAGGCTTTCATTATGATCAGAAATGAAACCACACTACATCAAATTTTCGACCAATGTAAATAATAGCTTCTTCAGTGCTTCCTGGCTATGGCAGAAGTTGAAGTATAGCCTATTCAGTGCCATATCACTTATTTATAATGCAAGGCAAACCCTGAAAAAGCTCTAGACTCAGTATAACCCAACAAAAGCAAAAGTAGTGAACTGGGGCTAAATAATCGTCATACCACAGATGCTCTACTTCAACGCAAATAAGAACAATAAAGCGATTATAATAAGCTCCAAAAAAGGGGGGAAGTAAAATATAAAAAATCCTAATCTTTCATGAACTAGACATGTGAGGGTGCTCACAGACATTAAACCGAATCACGAACAAGAACTGCATAGAACACCTACTCAAAACACCAAGACTAGGTATAACCCACGAAAAACAAAAAGTACTCAACCGGGGCCAAAAAATCCCGCGACCAATAAATCGATCATCAATTCTCTACTTCGCAAGGCAAAGAAAAACACTTAAAATGGGCTTCAAAAAACGGATGGAGAGTAAATACAGAGAAACCCTTGCCATCCATGAACTAGATATGTAAAGGGAACACCAAATCACGCACAAAAACCGAGTAGAAAACCCACTCAAAAACATTAAACTTGTTATTACCCAACAAAACCCAAAATTACTCAACCATCAATCCCGTGAACTTCACAACTCAAAATAGAACGATTAAGATAAGCTCCAAAAAAGGGAGGAAAGGTGACCAAAAAGAAATCCTTATCATCCATGAACTACAAAACTGTACAGAAAACCCACTGAAAATCATCAAACGTGTCATAACCCAGCAAAACCCAAAAGTACTGAACTAGGGCCAAAGAATCCCAAGACCTATAAATCACCCACCAATTCTCTGATTTGCAAGTCAAATAACGATAAAAATAAGCTCATAAAAAGGATGGATAAGTAATAAAAAAAAAACCCTTATCATCCATGGACTAGAAAACTGTACATAAAACCCACTCAAAATCATCAATCTTGTCATAATCCAACAAAACCCAAAAGTACTGAACTAGGGCCAAAAATCCCAAGACCAATAAATCACCCACCAATTCTCTGCTTCACAACGCAAATAACAAAGATTAAAATAAATTCAAAAAGAAGGTACATAAGCAATTACAAAGAAACCCTTATCATACATTAACTACAAAACTATACAGAAAACCCGCTCAAAATCATCAAACTTGTCACAACCCAACAAAAAAAACCAAACCAGGGCCAAAGAATCCCAAGCCCTCCAATTCTCTCCTTCACAAGGCAAACAAGAACAACGACATAGAGAAAAAAAAAACCAAAGCACCACAAACAAATTCCAAGAAAACAAACACCAAAACACTAGATTTTCACAGCACGTACCAGTCGGATCAGCCAAAGGGGGGGCGCCGAGGCGCTTCCTGAAGACGGAGGAGAAGAGGCGATGGGCCCCCCTAGTGATCAAAGAAGAAGCGGGATCCACAATCTTCGAAATCCACCCACGACGCCGATTCCCATTCGCCAAAGGCCCAGGAATTTCTACGGGCAACCCTCGAACCGCCGCTCGATCGATTGGCGGCGGCCGGTCGTACGGCGTCGGAATCTTCCTCGGAATCTTCCTCTTCAGCTTGCCTCCGATTCCCCCTCCGCCGGCCTCCGCCGCCGCCGTCGCCATCGCCGCCGCCCTAGAGAGAGAAAGAGCGAGGTAGAGAGAGAAGCTCGAAGCTCTTCTGAGCGTCAAGAAAGCAACTTTCCGCTGAAATCTTCAGAAACCCTCGCCAGAGACGGGAGGGAGAAGACGGCCTCTTACGCTCACCGCCTCGTGCTGTTTACTGTTCGGTCATCGGTCCCTTATCCTCACCGCGGTGCAGCGCACTCTACTGTTGAATGGACCGCCAGGATGGACTGTTTTGGCGGGCCTGAGCATTTATATTAACGCTCATGTTAGGGGAGATAATTTAAACGTAATAAACGTATTTTTTTCTCCTAGTAAAGAGAGTGTCTTTTGTCTGCTCTCTGTCAGGTGGGGATTCTAGGAAGAGCAAGATCAGAAGAATGATCCAAGAGAAAGCATCTTTGCATCTATGGTGAATATAATGGTCAAAATAAGAAAATATATTTCATTGAATGAGGAGGATTGAGTTTAGCTTGATTCATTTAATAATGTTTTGATTTGTCCGGTATGAAGATTGTGTTTAGCTTGATTGATTTAGTAATGTTTAAAATCATGAAATGTATTTTGATTGATGCGGTATGAATATTGAGTTTAGTTTGATTGATCTAGTAATGTTCAAATCCAGGAAATGTACTTTTTAATTGAACCAGTAGGAGAATTGAGTTTAGCTTGATTGATTTACTAGTGTTCAAAATCAGGGAATGAATTTAATTGAATCAGGAGGAGGATTGAGTTTGGCTTGTTTGATTTACTGATGTTCAAAATCAGGAATGTATTTTGATTTGTCCAATATGAAGATTGAGTTTAGCTTGATTGATTCAGTAATGTTCAAATCAGCAACTGTACTTTTTTATTGAACCAGTAGGAGAATTGAGTTTACTTGATTGATTTATTAATGTTCAAAATCAGGAAATGAGTTTGATTGAACCAGTAGGAGGGTTGAGTTTAGCTTGATTGATTTACTGATTTTGAAAATCAGGAACGTATATGATTGATCCATTATGAAGATTGAGTTTAGCTTGATTGATCTAGTAATGTTCAAAATCAGGGAATGTACTTTTTTACTGAACCACTAGGATAATTGAGTTTGGCTTGATTGATTTATTAATGTTCAAAATCAGGAAATGAATTTTATTGAATCAGAAGGAGGATTGAAATTAGCTTAATTGATTTACTGATGTTCAAAATCAGGAATGTATTTTGATTTGTCCAATATGAAGATTGAGTTTAGCTTGATTGATTCAGTAATTTTCAAATCAGCGAGTGTACTTTTTTATTGAACCAGTAGAAGAATTTAGTGTAGCTTAATTGATTTATTAATGTTCAAAATCAAGAAATGAATTTGATTGAACCAGTAGGAATATTGAATATAGCATGATTGATTTTTTAAGCTTCAAAATCAGGAAATGTATTTGAGTGAACTAGTAGGAGGGTTGAATTTAGCTTGATTGGTTTTGTAATGTTCAAAATCTGGAGCTGTATTTGATTGAACCAGTAGGATAATTGAGTTTAGCTTGATTTATTGTAATTTTAAAAACCAGGAAATGTATTTTATTGATAGATCTAGTAATGTTCAAAATCAGGAAATGTATTTTTTATTGAACTAGTAAGAGAATTGAGTGCAGATTGATTGATCTAAGATTGGTAATCATGATTCTGTTTTGTTTTTGAAGAAAATGATTCTGTTATTGAGTTACTGAAACGAAATAAAAAGAGAATACTCCAGTTAATTTAGACGTGCATTTTTTTTAAGTACGTATAAATAACAAAATGAACATTTTTCCCTATAGGAATATATATTAAAATTCTACCCAAACAACTATAATAATATTTCAAATCCAATTTTAACTATGATAAAAGTGTCAGCTGAAAATAAGATACCAGGCAGCAATGCTAACCTAGTGCCCTTGTTTCAATGCAATTTTAATTAAACCGACTCAATTAAAATTCATCTTCCTCACTTTTCTACAAATCTTTAAAATCCCAATATTGATTTCATTAGTTCTCTCATCAATTATGTACGAGTTTCTATTAAAATTACAATAGTTTTAGTTCTGAACTTATTATAATATCTCTTTCTCAAAAAATTATCTCAAAATGGCTTTTCCTCAATTATTTTATTCATTTATCTCTCTCTCAATCCAGTGAATATCAAATTCTCTTTTAATATGTTTATCAATTTGAATACAAAAATATCTTCTATTTAATAAAAATTCATAAATTTATTTAATTGCATGTCTCATCGTGTATATATCTATCCTAATTTGTTTCTTGCCAAAATTCAACTACCACAAAAACTTATTTATCTCAACTACCCATAATTTTCTTCATATTAAATATAAATGTATTTTAATTTTTCAGATATTGATGCATTCAAATGTAATAATTAAAAATTTCAGATATAATATCTTTTTTAATTATTTATTTAAATATTTATCATTCACCGATCAATATTTTCAATTATATTCATATTATTTTCATATTCATCATCTATTTTCTGTCTCTATGTTTTATTTATATTATTAAATTTCACATATATAAATTTAGGTAAAATTGATTTATATAGATTTAGGAATTTTTACTCAGTATGAATTATTAAATTTTGATCTTGTACTTTCTTCTGTTTTAGTTGTGGATTCATTAACTAGACTAGTATATGGTCCAAGAGGCTAATATCCATAAGATTTATAGGACATCAGAATATATACTTAAAGTGAATAGGGTTTCATGAAAAATAATGTTATGTATAAATGTATTTCAAGCCCCAAATGATGAATACCCATGCAAATGGCAAGAAGATCCTTTCAGATCCATGGTAGCGTAGATTGATCAGAAGACAATGATATTAATATGGTAATGATCAAGAGGCGACACTAGTGTGGCCTGAGACAAGTCATTGAAGGAACAAAGCTGTAGCGGATTTGACTCCACGCACAGTGATGTGACAATCACAAAACACGGATGTGTCATTGGGATGCAGGCCATCCAATTCCATCACTACAAATCTATGATGAATCTCATTCATGCTCATAAAAATTATTGAAGTTTTTATAATGCTTACACTGAATTGATGAGAAAAATTTAACTGCTTATATCCATCCAAATTACAATCAAGAATGATCATGGTCATGTGATCATTTTCCCTATCCTGTTTTACTTAAAAATTTGATCATGATGTGCATCCCCTCTTGACACCAAACTCATAAAATGTTCGATGGAGTTATGACTGCACTTTATGCATGTATGTAAAAATATATTTTTGAGAAGAGCATAAATTTAATTATATGTACTGATGGAAATATATGTGGTCGGCAAACCAATCACACATTCGATCTCTTGTTCCATGTTCATTAATAGAACATATGGTTAGGAAATTGATGACATCAAAATGCAGTGATAAGTATGTGATTTCATGATTTATATTGCTATTTATATAAATAATGTGCAAAAAAAATATCACTTATTCATGATGAAAATGAAATTAACACTCAGTTTTGTAATTGGTTCTATCTAATGGGGTCAACAATGTATGAACTAACCCTATTTGATTCCTTTGAACCAAGTTGTTTATTTTTGTCATGATTTCCTTTGATCTTCATTTATAACACGACTTAGTTTATTGGAATATTAATGGTGGAGAAGGCAGGGACCTAAAAGGAGAGGCCTATTGTTGTTTCTTTCCTGAAAGGAGGCGTGAAATCGACTGGCAAAATATCCAAATCCTGGCCACACATTCTAGGTTTCTCACATTAAGAGTCTAGGATCCTTAACCCCTTTTCTTACACATTGTAACTATCCCTCAATTTATGTCCCAAACTCTGTTTTGGAAGCCTTGAGTGCAGCATTATTTCTTGGATCCGCTCTGTTTGAGATTTAGGTTAAGTGAAGAAGGGAATCACATCATCAGGTTTGGAGGAAACTGAAGAAGAATGCATCCTTGGTCCAAAAAAGGAGTGACACCTGAGTTTCGTGCAGTCTTGGAGGTTCCTGCCTTCCACGTTCAATTTTTCTGGCTTGTTTATTAGTGATAGCCAAGATCTAGGACTTTCCAACACCGCAAACAATGTTGAAAATCCGTCCTACAGCTCAAGTTATTGCATTTTTTCTGAATCAAAAAACCAGATATCCACCACATGGTTTTGAATACCGACGCGTCAGTTCCAGGGTGCTCGTGTGGGATACCCTGGCGCCCTCTGCCAAAACAAATATTGTACACTATTTTAAGCAGTTATTCTTTGATTTCTAAATATTACTAGATTAATAAGTTTATCGTTGATTTTTTCTCAATATTATTTAGGTTTCCCTTCATTGCATTTGCTTAAAAACAAGAAAACTTTTGCTTCTTTTAGAGTTAGTTTTTGTTTTTGTCTTAAAAACTATAAATATATAATCACGTGGAAAAATATTCTAATTGATTTCTGGCTATGTATGGTTTGACCCTTACTCAAATCTATACTTAGTAAGGTAACAATATAAATTTGTTGTTTAGTCCAAGAATTAACAACAAGTTATTTTCTTTTTCTAGGTTATCAGAATCAAATCAATGCCACCATAGTTTGAGGATAAACGAAGAAATCTAGCTCTTTGAAGGTCGTATAGATACAACTACATGTTAGATTCTATAATCAATTATGCAGTCGAGTTCAGATTCAGTCGAACAAAGCCATGATTCATAGCAGTATCGCCACCATGGAGGAGAAAATTTTAGAGATTTTTGTGTTGGTCTTTGGTGGCTCATTTGCTATTGTTCTCCACTGCCACAACTTGGGTTAACTGCACCTGCTTCACCAGTTATGCCCTCACTGCCTCAACAGCAAGATACACTTTTCCAGGTTCAAAAGACATAAGATACACTTTTTGGTCAGCAACTTGCATATATTGTTTTCCCAGTTCTCCTGGAACAGGTGGCTAGATTGTCTTCATCATGGCAGCATCTTCGGCCAACATCATCACCTTCTCCTCCATTTCTTTCTTCACAGTCATCTTTCCTGGGAAGAGAGGTCTCTCTGGGTGGAATGGAACTGTTCTTAGATATTTCAACCTTGGGAATAGCAAGGTATTCCAGGGCAGTGACCACATCGCTGATCATGGGCCTTGTGCTGGCTTCTTCTTGAAGGCACATTGCTGCCACAGCCAAGGCCTGGTAGAGACTCTTGAGAGGAAACCTCCCTTCTAGTAAAGGATCAGCCATGAGCACAAACTTTTTCTTGTCCTTGAACAGCGGTTCAGCCTGAAGAATCCAAATCAGGCCGTCAATCAAACGAAGAGGAGCTATTGTTTGTAAGCTTGATGATAAACTTCGGAGATTAGGGAGATAATAGATCGATCAGTTTATGGACTGACGTGTGAATAAATACTCAAGTAATAGATACATATAGCTAAACAGATTTAGATAATCAAGACACCTACACGAGTCAGAGAGAGAGAGAGAAAGAATGAACGAAATAGACAGACAATGAAAAAGAGAGAAAGATTGAACGAAATAGACAGACAATGAAAAAGAGAGAAAGGGAAACAAAGAAGGAAAGAAAAACAAAAATAAAGAAAGAATGAGAGAGAGAGGAAATGAAAGGGAGGGAAGAAAGAAATAACGAAGGAAAAAAAACAAAAACAAAAAAAGAAAGAATGCAAGAGAGAGAGGAGGAAATCATGAAAGAACGAAGGAAAGAAAAGCAAAAACAAAAAACAAAGAATGCAAGAATGAACGAAAGAATGAGAGAGAGAGAACGAAAGAAAGAGAGAGAATGAATGAACAAAAGAGAAATTAAATGAAAGAGAGAGAGGGAAAGAAAAACAAAAATAAAGAAAGAATGAAAGAAAGAGAGAGAGAGAGAGAGAGAGAGAGAGAGACAGAAGGAAAGAAAGATAGAGAGACAGAATGAAAGAATGAAAGAGAGAGAACAAAAGAAAAAAAACACTAAAGAACGAAGAAAGAAAGAAGAGAGAGAGAAATTAAGAATTAAGGAATAAAAAAAAAAGGAACAAAGGAGAGAGAGAGAAAAGAAAGGAAGAAAGCACGAGAGTGGGAGAGAGAAAGAAAGAAAGCAAGAGAGTGGGAGAGAGAAAGAAAGATAGCGAGAGAGTGGGAGAGAAAAAGAAAGATAGCGAGAGAGTGGGAGAGAAAAAGAAAGATAGCGAGAGAGTGGGAGAGAGAAAGAAAGATAGCAAGAGAGTGGGAGAGAGAAACAAAAATAGCAAGATATAGGGAGAGAGAAAGAAACCTAGCAAGAGAGAGAGAGAAAGAAAGATAGCAAATGAGACGGAGAGAGAGAGAGAGAAAGAAAGAAAGAAAGAAAGAAAGACAGAAAGGAAGACAGAAAGAAAGAAAGCAAGAGAGAGTGAGAGAGAAAGAAAGATAGCAAGTGAGACGGAGGAGAAAGAAAGATAGCAAGATAGAGGGAGAGAGAAAGAAAGATACCAAGAGAGAGTGAGAGATAAAGAAAGATAGCTAGTGAGACGGAAAGAGAAAGAAAGATAGCAAGTGAGACGGAGAGACAAAGAAAGATAGCAAGTGAGATGGAGAGACAAAGAAAGATAGCAAGTGAGATGGAGAGACAAAGAAAGATAGCAAGTGAGATGGAGAGACAAAGAAAGATAGCAAGAGAAGGAAAGAAAGAAAGATAGCAAGAGAAAGAAAGAAAGAAATAAATAAATAAATAAATAAAGAATGAAAGAAAGAAAGAAAGAAAGAAAGAAAGAATGAATGAAAGAAAGAATGAAAAAAAGAATGAAAGAAAGAATGAAATAAAGAATGAAAAAAAGAATGAAAGAAAGAATGAAAAAAGAATGAAAGAAAGAATGAAATAAAGAAAGAATGAAATAAAGAAAGAAAGAACGAATAAAATAAAGAATGAAATAAAGAAAGAAAGAATGAATGAATGAATGAAATAAAGAATGAAATAAAGAAAGAAAGAAAGAATGAATGAATGAATGAAATAAAGAAAGAAAGAATGAAAGAAAGAAAGAATGAAAGAAAGAAAGAATGAATGAAACAAAGAATGAAATAAAGAATGAAATAAAGAATGAAAGAAAGAAAGAAAGAAAGAATGAAAGAAAGAAAGAAAGAATGAATGAATGAATGAATGAATGAATGAAATAAAGAAAGAAAGAAATAATGAATGAATGAAAGAATGAGAGAAGGAAAGAAAGAAAGAAAGAAATGAACATGGATGGATGGATGGATGGGTACTTGGACGAATAATTGGATACTTGGATGGTTGGTTGAATTAATGGACGGAAGGATGGATACTTGGTCAGACAGAGATTCAGAGATGTCTACCCATTGGACGAGGTTCTGCTCGGACGTGGGTTTCGCCGTGTCAATAGCTCGCCGGCCGGTGATGATCTCCAAGAAGACAACACCGAAGCTGTACACATCGGACATCTTGGTGAGCTGCCCAGTCATGGCGTACTCCGGCGCGCAATACCCATAAGTGCCCATCACCCGCGTCGAAACGTGGCTCTTATCCCCCACCGGCCCCAGTTTAGCGAGCCCAAAATCTGACAACTTCGGCTTGAAATTCTCGTCTAGCAGTATGTTGGAAGCCTTGAAATCCCTGTAGATCACCGGCGGGCTCGCCGTCTCGTGCAAATACTCCAACCCCCTCGCCGCTCCTTCCGCAATCTTCATTCTTGTATTCCAGTCCAATGGCTCTCTCTCCGGCGGCAGATCTTCCTCCAAAAAACAGGAAATTCCCCATGTTTCGATCACAATTTAATACATGTTTCTGCGTCGCAGTTCGTCTAAGTTTTCATTTTTGCAGAGTATTTTATTGTGTACCGTGCTTTTCTCTTACCGAGGAGATGATCTTCCAGGGATCCCAAAGGCATGAACTCGTACACGAGAATCCTTTGCTCGCCGTCGGCGCAGTACCCAATAAGATTAACGAGATTAGGGTGATGCAGCAAGCTGAGCATTAGCACCTCCACCAGGAATTCTCTGTTTCCTTGCAACCCATTGCGATCTAGCTGCTTCACCGCGATACTCTGTAGAAAACACACGATTAGGAGCTGTATTATGTACACTGATCTCTTACTTACATTGCATAGACATTGTATTTTCAAAAGGATTAGAAGCACTCGAGTTAAAACTTAGGGTTTTATTTTTTTATTATAATAATTACTCTGGAAGGTAATCTTCACCTGCTTAGTATTTGGGTTTGGTTACTTTGTTTTGATTTGAAGTGTTTGTTATTGTATGTGCGAGTTAAACTTAGGTTTTGATTCTTATTAAAATTACAATTCTGGAAGGTAATCTTCACCTGCTCACTATTTGGGTTTGGTTTTGGTTTGTATTTAAGTATTTGTTACTGTATGTGTGCGATAAAACTTAGGGTTTTGATTTTTAATATGATTACAACTCTGGAAGGTAATCGTCACCTGCTTCAGTTTCAGGTGTGGGTACTTTATTTTGTATTTGCGAGTTAAAACTGAGGGTTTTGATTTTTATCATAATTTCAACTCTGGAAGGTAATCATCACCCGCTTACTAGTTTGGTTACTTTGGTTTGTATTGAAGTCTTTGTTATTGTATGTGTGAGTGAAAAATTAGGGCTATGATGTTTTTAACATACTTTCTACTTTGTAAGGCAATAATTTCACCTGATTTGTGTCTTCCAGATAACCCTTGTAAACCCTTCCGAAGCCTCCTTCTCCGAGTAGGCTCTCTGGGCGGAAGTTCTTAGTCGCTACCGCCAGCTCTCGAAACGTGAACACTCTGGCGGCGATGTTACCGTTTCCGATTCTGAGAATCTCCTCCGCTATGAACCTGTTCTTTGTTCCCTCTGCACCCAAACGAAGATAAATCACTTTTATTTTTCTGGTTCCGGTCTGTTGCCTGGTTTCTCATTGAGCTAGAAACTTAATTCAGAACGATTATAGATTGAGCAAAGGCTATAAAATCACGGTTATTATCGTTAAAGAATCTGTTCTTCGTCACCTCTTTACAGAAATAAAGACAAATCACTCTTATTTTTCTGGTTCCGGTCTGTCGCCCGGTTTCTCATTGAGCCAGAAACTTAATTCAGAACGATTATAGATTGATCAAAGGCTATAAAATCATGGTTATTATCGTTAAAGAATCTGTTCTTCGTCACCTCTTTACAGAAACAAAGATAAATCCCTTTTTTTCTAGTTGTGGTTTGTTGCCGGGTTTCTCCTTGAGCTAGAAACTTAAGAACGATAATCGATAAATCAAAGATTATAAAATTATGGGTATTACCATTAGAGCCAGTTCTTCTCCCTCTCTGTGCCGAAACAAAGATAAATCACTCGTTTTTATATAGTTGTGGTTTATTGCCCGGTTTCTCATGGTGCTAGAAACTTAATGAAGAACGATAATCAATTAATCAAATATTATAGACCACGAGATTATCGTTCAAGAAACTCTTTCTCGTCCCCTTCGTACCCAAACAAAGATAATTATCCCTTTTTTCAGGTTGTGATCCGTTGCCGGGTTTCTCAATGTGCCAAAAACATAATTCAAAACGATTATCGATTAGTTAAAGACTGCAAAATAATGGGTACAATCGTTCAAGAACCTGTTCTTTTTCCTCTCTGTACCCAAACGAAAATAAATCACTCGTTTTTTTTCAGGTTGCGGTCTGTTTCCCGGTTTCTCATTATGCTAGAAACTTAATTCAGAACGATTATCGATTAATCAAAGACTGTAAAATCATGGGTTTTATCGTTGAAGGGCTACCGGATCTGAAGGAGATGTTGTTGACAAGGAAAGCGAGAGGATTCTTATCCCTCCGATCGGAAGATCTGTGAGAACGGCGCCTCCTTCCACTGTTGCTTCCGCAGCAATAGAAACAGCCCACTCCACCTTTCTTCATTTTCTGAATCAGCAGCTCGCGTAGATTCTTAACCCTATAATCATCAAACATTAATGATTTTTCAATCATTGGTTGATGATCTTGATTTTCTGGACTTCATCACATAATCAAAGATAATGTAGAGAATAAATTTGATCGTCGTAGTGGTAAGACATCGTAAAAAGAAGAGATCGGCTTACACATACATCAAAGAAGATGTTCTCAGCCCCATCGTTCTTTTGAAATGCACGCAGGGACGTTCACATTTGTTTCAAAGAGTAAATGAGGGCTTTCAACACGTTGCATTGTCGTTATCATGGTTCATCTCTCTCTCCTTCCTCTCTCTCTCTTTCTCTCTCTATCTTTATCTCTCTCTCCTCTCTCTTTTCTCTCTCCCTTTCTCTCGTGTCCGCATGGTCTCCATAAAAAGAAATCCGGAATTCCGACGAAGATTCACGTTACGAAGTTGAGGGGGAGTTCGACAGGCGGCTATTGATAGCAAACGCCAACGATGGTACGTAAACAGACGCGGTATGGATGGGATTGGAGGTGAGAGAGAGAAGGATAAAGGTCTGATAGAGGTCTAGAGAGAAAAAAAAGGTAGAGAGAGAAGGAAAGCGAACTTAACTTTCCAGAAGCACCCGAGAAGATAGAAATGCTATGGGGTGGAAGATGAGAGAGAGAAGGATTATGGTCTAATAGAGGTGTAGAGAGAGAGAAAGAGATAGAGAGAGAAGGAAAGCGAACTTCACTTTGCTGAAGCACACGCGAAGAAAGAAATACTATGGGATGGAAGATGAGAGAGAGAAGGATAATGGTCTAATAAAGGTCTAGAGAGAGAGAGAGAAAGAAAGAGATCTTAACCTTGTAGAAGCACACGCGAAGAAAGAAATACTACGGATGATAGGAGATGAGAGAGAATAATGGTCGAATAGATGTGTCGAGAGAGAGAGCAAAAAAAAAAGATAGAGATAGAGATAGAGATAGAGAGAGATATATATAAAAGGAAGCTAAACCTTGTAGCACGCGCAGACAGAAATACTACTGAGGTTAGGGGTGTTCGGATTTAGACGGTTTTAATTTTTCTGGCTTGATGGACAGTACAGAATACTATTTGCCTTAATCCACAAAAACGTAATTTGGACGGAGTTTGGAGGGTGAAAATTCTCCCCCTTCCATCTACCTACTGCCGCTTACCTCTTTTGGTCCGCTCTCTCTCACTCTCTCTCTCTCCCTCTCTTTCCCTCTCACTTCCTCCCTCTCTCTCCCTCTCACTACCTCCCTCTCTCTCCCCCCTTTCTCCCTCTCTCTCTCTCTCTCTCTCTCTCTCTCCCCCTCTCTCCCTCTCTCTCTCTCTCTCTCTCTCTCTCTCTCTCTCTCTCTCTCTCTCTCTCTCTCTCTCTCTCTCTCTCTCCCTCTCACTCCCTCCTCTCTCCCCCTCTCTCCCTCCCTCTATCTCTCTCTCCCTCTCCCTCTGTCTCCCTCTCTCGCACTCCCTCCCTCTCTCTTTCTCCCTCTCTCCCTCCCTCTATCTATCTATCTCTCTCCCCCACTCTCTCTCTTCCTCTCTCTCACTCTCTCTCCATCTCACTCCCTCCCTCTCTCTCTCCCCTCTCTCCCTCCCTCTATCTCTCTCTCTTTCTCCCCCTCTCCCTCTCCCTCTCTCTTCCACTCTCCCTCTTCCTCTCTCTCCCTCTCTTTCCATCTCACTCCCTCCCTCTCTCTCCCTCCCTCTATCTATCTATCTCTCTCTTTCTCCCACTCTCCATCTCCCTCTCTCTCCCACTCTCCCTTTCTCTCCCTCTCTCTCTTCCTCTCTCCCTCACTATGTATCTATATATGTATCTATCTTTATATCTCTCTCTAATTTTCTGGTTTATGGTTCTGATACAGATTTATGAGGGGACATATTTGGATTATTATTGATAGGAAAACTTCCGATTAGGTAGAGGTCATAACTATGGTGCACAATCGTCCAGGACATGGACCAAGGACAGGACGGGATGACAATTGTCCCATCCCATTTTTAAGAGTTTCCGCATCGTCCTGTCCGAACTTCATCCTGTCCTGGAGATTTTTTTCCATGTCCCATCCTGTCTGGACATGATCCCATCTAGGGGAGTATCATCTCGTCCAACATCTAGGACGATAAATTATGTTTCTAGTTATGATGTAACAAAAGGTTGTTGATGTTAGGTTCTAGAGGCTTTGACATGGATGAACAAAACAAAATGATGTGCAGCGGAAGACTTTTGCGAATTGAATGGCATCGACAAAAACATTAAATGAAGTACCTTTGCACGAATCTGATTCATGATTTCTTCGATCCCGGAGCGAGACGAGTCGAGCTGCTCAAGTGTGTAGCCTTAGACGTATCCACGCGGTCCTCGCACGTCGGATCTACTCCTTCTCATTGATGAGCCCCGTTCTTTCTCCATCAACATCATTACATCGTCCCGATCACATCAGGGATGGAGAGGGGATGTGGGGAGAGTAGAGAAGAAGGGGAAAGGCCCCTGAACAATTCTGGCCTCGGTGAATTTTGTTCAGGGCCTTCCCCTATTTATACTAAGTGGGTATTTTTCATAAAACCCCCAAAACTTAAGTATATCTTCCAACGTCCAAAAGACCATTTGCGTGTGACCCTCTAGGCCCATGTATCAGTCTAGTTAACAACTCCAATGGCCCAATAACCTTTATTGGCCTTCCAAACTAATTAACTATATCATCATATAGATTAATTAACTTCGGATTGATTTAACTTAATCGATAGGTCGAGACTCACACGCAAGTGCCAAGCTACACCTCGTGTCCTAGAAGATACAAAGGATTGTGTATCGACTCGCCATAGAACCTGTTCATCATCGTTACCGTGTATGTATAATCCCTCATCCACTTGACGCTCCTTGGGCGACTTAGGTATGGTCAACTGTCAAACCCTAATTGGTCATTCGAGTTAGTATCGATGCATTCGGAAATCATCGAAGAACTCTTCTTCGATATTTCACTGCCTTGGCCAAGGACTTCGTTGCATCGTCTTCCTTGAGCTGTCACCTCTTATATCGAGGGTGGACGATCCCATCTTGACCATTCAATCGTCTTTGTGTACTTCTTGATGCACCCGAACTAAGACCGTTTAGAATCCCATGATTAGAGACTCGTTGGCCATAGCCAAAGTACAATCGTCCGTCCACAAGACGTCTTTGGTGTCTCAGGTCTAAGGACCACTTACACAACCATGACGTGAATCAACCTGATTGATAGTTCAGTATAATACCATCCAGGATTAAATGCGGATCAATTCAGTGAACTCTTTCCACTAAAGAGCGCCCACTATCTATCCTCAGTGTCGCCACACTAATGGCAACGGGACCGGCCATACTCATCATATGAGTGAGGCTAGATAGTGCTATTCTATCCGGATACTTCGATGTCCTTCTCGCGTATCCTTCGAATAGGAATGTTTAGAACACGTGCTTAAAGACTAGTGATCTCTGCATTACGATCTCATCATAATTCACTAAGTCCGATCATGTATTCATGGACTTCATTATATGCATCACACGTGCAGTATAATGAATATGTTATATTAATGAATATGGAACGAGATGTAGAATGTGTGATTGGCTTGCTGGCCACATATATTTCCATCAATTAAATCTTGCCCATACAAGCAGTTCTCGTTGCCCCTAGGTGCCTGGATGATCAACCTCTCTCTCAGAACGATTTTGCTCTAGGATGATCAACCTTTCTCTCTCTCAGCATTTGATTTGCTCTAATCTCTCGCCTAGGATCCTCTGCTCTCAGATTTAGGCTATCTATGTGTACTAGTTACCTCTTATTAGCATTGAGTTTTCACTACCATCTCATTTGTGATCAGATTCTATCACTCTTCATATTTTGCTCGTTGCGTGTATTTCAATCTTGTTAGCATATCTTGATCTTGTTAGCATATTTCGCTTATTGTGCATCAAGTGTGGATTCCATGGCGACATCTCTCTGTCTCCATCTCTCTTATTGCATATCTCTTTCAGATTATTCATCGCTCTGTCTCTCACTCTTATGGCATGTCTCTCTCGCTTTCTACAGTGCTCTTTTTCTGCACTATGTCGTCTCTCCCTACTTACCTCTCTCTACATCTCTCATCCTTTCCCAGCATATCTCTCTATTGTTGGGTTCTGTGCCTTAATTAAATTATGGAAAACAGGTTTTCCATGGCTGTGGAAGAGTTTATTCAATTCAAAATCGATCTATGAAAAACTAAATCACATGTACCTTATGGAGAACTTATTCCATCCATGACCTACTCACTTTGAGATCATTCTAAAGTTGTTCATGTGCTCAGCCTCGAGGACTATCTAATGGATCACGTTGCTCCTGGATTTCCACTTCTTATTCAACTCCCCTTAAAGGCATTCCTTCATTGAGTAAAGAAGAGAGCAGAGCAGAGAAAAGAGGGGGCTCTCAATTCTGGCTGGTCTGGGTGCTTGAAATGAGTGCCCCATCCCTATTTATATCTAATTTAAATTTTTTTCCCAAAAAATCTATTTAAGTAAAATATATTCACCAATGTCAAATGATCTTATGTGAATGACCCTCTAGGTCCACAAATCATTCTAGTTAATGGTCGTAGTGGCCTAATTGATGGAAATATATGTGGCCAGCAAGCCAATCACACATTCTACATCTCGTTCCATATTCATTAATATAACATATTCATTATACTGCACGTGTGATGCATATAATGAAGTCCATGAATACATGATCGGACTTAGTGAATTATGATGAGATCGTAATGCAGAGATCACTAGTCTTTAAGCACGTGTTCTAAACATTCCTATTCGAAGGATACGCGAGAAGGACATCGAAGTATCCGGATAGAATAGCACTATCTAGCCTCACTCATATGATGAGTATGGCCGGTCCCGTAGCCATTAGTGTGGCGACACTGAGGATAGATAGTGGGCGCTCTTTAGTGGAAAGAGTTCACTGAATTGATCCGTACGAATCCCTGGATGGTATTATACTGAACTATCAATCAGGTTGATTCACGTCATGGTTGTGTAAGTGGTCCTTAGACCTGAGACACCAAAGACGTCTTGTGGACGGACGATTGTACTTTGGCTATGGCCAACGAGTCTCTAATCATGGGATTCTAAACGGTCTTAGTTCGGGTGCATCAAGAAGTACACAAAGACGATTGAATGGTCAAGATGGGATCGTCCACCCTCGATATAAGAGGTGACAACTCAAGGAAGACGATGCAACGAAGTCCTTGGCCAAGGCAGTGAAATATCGAAGAAGAGTTCTTCGATGATTTCCGAATGCATCAGTACTAACTCGAATGACCAATTAGGGTTTGACAGTTGACCATACCCTAAGTCGTCCAAGGAGCGTCAAGTGGATGAGGGATTATACATACACGGTAACCGATGATGAACAGGTTCTATGAGCGAGTCGATACACAATCCTTTGTATCTTCTAGGACACGAGGTGTAGCTTGGCACCCCACGTGTCGGAGTCTCGACCTATCGATTGGGTTAAATCAATCCGAAGTTAATTAATCTATATGATGATATAGTTAATTAGTTTGGAAGGCCAATAAAGGTTATTGGGCCGTTGGAGTTGTTAACTAGACTGATACATGGGCCTAGAGGGTCACACGTGTTGAACTAAGAGGGGGTGCATTAGTTCTACTTCTTTTATTTATATAGATTTCTTGTTTAACTCTCTCTTACTTCACTCAAGGGACAATAAATTTTTACCCTTCTTCGGGGCACTAATGTGCCCTTACTGCAGCCGCGCCTCACCCGAGGAGTCGCCCTGACTCCACTAATCACTTTGGCAAATGCAAAGTGAGAAAAACTGTTCGCGATGTACAATCGCTCGCACTGATCTCAAGTAATCACACACTAAAAACACTTGCTCGGTGCCGATGTCTTCCTCGACCTCAATTGAGTGCCTTCTCAGCTTCCAGCAACGTTCTCAGCCTCTCCTCAGTCCACTCTGTGTTGACGAAGTCCTCACGTCTCAGGCCACCATCCCGTGTTCAAGTGAATGTGATCTTTCTCATGTTAGTGCACTTCCCTGAAAAGCAATATAATGACAATATCTTTGTTGACCTTAAGTCAACTTTTCTCCTAACCCTAGTTTTCTCCTAAATTCTGTTTTTCCACTTTCAAGTCACAAATCGTGTATCAAATGTCAACTGATGCCAACTACCAATGGATATGATCAAATGCAATCAAAATCTAAACTTATATCAACTGATAATAATTCTGCTCAATTGTAATAAGATAGTCCAATGAGATCAATTGATGTTTACTAATATCAGAAATATTCAAAGTAGACAATCAGATCAATCAATATTAAAGATCAATTGTCTTAACTCAAGTTAAATGTGATTTAACAAATATCAATTAAAATAAAATAGTTATATCAATTCTGATCCAATGTAGTTAGATGATATCAATTTAAATCAAACACTTATATCAATTCTGATCCAATGTAGTTAGATGATATCAATTTAAATCAAACACTTGTATCAAATCTGATCAGTTATAACAAAGATATATCAATTCAAATCCAATAGGTATATCAATTATGATCCAATATATATATATATGGGAGATATCAAATGTATTTGAATTTGCGAGTTAATGCATTCAAGAAATCGATTTAGATAGTTATTTAAATTTCATCCAATCTAAAATTCAAATTCTAGTTTACAAGATGAATGAATAATTTTCGAATTGAATTTCTTATATCTAAAGAAAACTGAATTTCAAGAATGTTACTTAAAAGCAATTAGAGTTAGGGCGCCTAAAATATTCCAATATTTTGAAATCGAATTCAAAACTAATTTGAATTAATCAAAGAATTCAAATAGATTTAAAGCTGTCAATATATTCAATAATCAAGAAGTCCAAGAAAGTTGGTTATATGATTTCAAATAATTGCAAACATCAAAATCGAATTGAATTTTATATCAATTAACAATGTAGTAAAAAGCGATTTAATCTTTAATCTTTATCAATCAAGATTTCAATTAGATTTTATGTTTGATTTCGCATAATCAAGAAACCGAAAACAACTTGTTATTTAGATTTCAGAAATCCAAGATCAAACTCAGTTTTTCAAATTATGAATGTTCATATTTCGATTTTAGATTCTAACTTACAAAAGTCAATGAATTTCAAGAGCCCTCAAATTAATTTCAACAGAAATCAAGAAATCCAAGATCAAAATCAGTTTTTTCAAATTATGAATGTTTAAATTTCGATTTTAGATTCTAACTTACGAAAGTCAATGAATTTCAAGAACCTTCAAATTAATTTCAACAGAAATCAAGAAATCGGTATCTTGATTTCAAGAAATCAAGAAATTGGTATCAAGAACCTTCAACAAGATATGGAACAATCTAACCAGGATTTTCTTGAAGAATCAGTAATCACAAACATGCAGATGATGACGTCCACCAGTCTTGAATTTCCTCACCACCAGCCAGAAGTTTCAAGAACTTTCAGTTGAGAGAGGGAGAGAGAGATCACGATTTTTCAAGAGAAGAGAGAGAATGAGCACCAAAGGAATACCTTAGAAGAAGGCTACATTGGATATTTATAGCCTCCAACTGTTATTGGGCCCAATTTTCCTTGTCTTATTGGGCTTCTACCTTAATTATAAACTTATTATCCCTAATATACTCCATCACATATTTATCTAATAAATGTCTATATATTACTACTATATTCAACTACTTAATTAATTTCATTTAATATCTATTATATTAAATCATCAAAATCCTTTTCCTAACAATCTCCCCCTTTTTGATGTATTCTAAAAATTAATTAAGTTGATAAGTTGGATACTCCAACACCCCCTTAATACCACAACTCCCCCTCAAGTTAGTGTGGTATTAGTCTTTTTCAAACTCATGTCCTCGTCTTTTTTCCTCAGTTATCATCGCCCATAGCTTGGATTTTTGCCATCAAACACTCCATATATAATTCTGCAACATGTCAGCATGTATCTACCCCTATCTCTACGGCCACCAGCAATGTTAAAATTTGCATAACTTGCCTCTCTCTACCCCTTGCTATCCTTTTTCCGCAACTATCTCCACTGCAATATGTAATGGTAAAATTATATTTCTCTCTATCCACTCACTCATATTCCTGCAGCCTAGTGCTACCTACCTACCAAACAAGGAGACACAATTAAATTTAATGAATATTTTTCATTAAGAAATTCCATAAAATTGTTAAAATTATTTACAAAGTATGAATAAATTAGGTTAATTTGGAAAATTCATTTATTATCATAAATATTTTTGAATTAGTTTTTTCTAGTATACATTATTTTTTAAAAATTAATATATTATATTTAATTATTTATTTATATGTCATTCAAAGTATTGTAAAATTAAAATTTCACTTACTCAGTATTTGCTCCATCTGGATTTAACCCTTACCTATTTTTTTACTCAAAAGAGAAACTATAAATATCGTTATATAAATCAAAACCTTAACCAACATAAACTAACCTTTGTTTATGGTTTATCAAGCATGACGAAGCAAAAATGGGGTGTTAAATTTTTTCGTTGTTATTATTTTCGCTTCAATCAAATAAAAAAAATTAATTTGTAAACTTACTCAGAGTTGTATAGTTGTGAATAAGGTCGTCTCCTCAAGGATTGGCTCTTCGATGTAGAATTAACTAATGAGTTAGGGAATATAGAGAGGGAATTTACTTTAATCATAATTCTAAGGAGTGTGTGTGTATATGTGTGTGTGTGTGAAAAAAATTATCCCTATATATTTTGTTTAGACTTATAATTACATATAGAGGTGTTAGAGGTTGATAAGTGGTTTTAGAAATTTCTTGTAGAATTTTTCGGAGTCAAATTATAGGAGAAACTGATAGTCAAATCATGCACATAAGTTGTTTGATAAAATGCCTCGAAGAAATGGGTTTATATATATTTTTCATAAAGAATGAAATTGATTTTCAGGTAAGCTTTTCTTGATCCTTCTCCCTCTTCCACTCTTCTCCCTCACTAATCTCCCTTCAGATCACGGCTCTGTCACTATCGTTGACCGAGAGACCCGAGAAAAATGAGAAGAAGATTGAGAATCAGGACTTCCTTGCCATCTTGGAGTCGATGTTGGCTTCAGACTCCGTTCTCGGTCGAAGTATACCCTCTTGGTAAATCTTATTAATTCTCTCTTCTTCTATCACTCTCTTCGCGTTCTCCCTTCAGGTTGCGTCACTGTCAGTGCCGTCGACTGAAAGTATCAAAATAAAGTGAAAAAGAAGGAAGATCTGTCCCTCCGTAATTTTATTCCAGAAGGCGTGTTTGAGTTTGGTGGCAAAAGATGCCATCTCCGGCGATTTACAACGTTTTTATAATCCAGGCATAGGTAAATTGATACAAGTTTAATTAATATATATGTTGATATAGATAATTAATTTGGAAGGCTAATAAAGGTTATTGGGCGACTAGAGTCATTAACTAGACTAATACATGGGCCAAGAGGGCCACATACAAATGGACTTTTGGATGTTGGAAGATATACTTAAGTTTTGGGGGTTTATGAAAAATACGCACCTAGTAAAAATAGGGGAAGGCCCTAAAAAAAATTAACCTGTGCCAGGATTGTTCAGGGGCCTTCCCCTTCTTCTCCCTTCTCCCCATGAATCCTATCCACTCCCGATGCAATCGAGATGGTATAACGACGGCGGTAGAAATTGAACGACACTTGTCAACGAGGAGTAGATACAATGTGCTAAGGACTGCATGGATACGTCTAGAGGCTGCACACTTGAGCAGCTCAACTCGTCTTGCTCTGGGATCCAAGAAATCACAGATGTGATTCCTGTAAATGTTCCTTGTTTCATGTTTTATCGATGCCATTACGATTCGGTTTAAGTCTTCCCCTATAGAATGTTTCGATTTTTTTATCTATGTCAAGGCCTTTAGAACCCAACAGGATGATCTCATCTTGATCACTCAATCATCTCCATGAGCTTCTTACTACATCGAAGCTATGACCTGTTAGAATCCCATGATTAGAGGCTCGTAACTCATAGTCAAAATGTAGTTGTCCATCTACGAGATCTTCTTGGTGTCTGATAACATGCATTTTCAGTAACTTCTATGATTTTATTTACATTTTTATCTGCATTAAATTACACATAAGTGCATGTTATCAAGCTCAAAATGATTAAATCTATTTTTAGAATGAAATTATAATTTTTGCATTTTTAAGGGATTTTTTAAACTATATATCCTAAAATAATATACTTTTTGAAACATAATATGTTTTTTTTAAAATTTTAGACATTAAATTTGGAAAGATATGCTTTTTTGAGTCAAAATATATATTTATATGTATTTTCTGGGCTTTATTTTAATTAATAAGCATTTTTAATATTTTATATTTATTTTAAGCCATTTTATTTTAAAATATTTATATTAAAATAACTAGAGGTTATTTTGATGATTGGCGACAGCCAATCCTTAACGGAGTTAATGATTGGCGTCAGCCAATCATTTCAGCACAGAATCATCGCCTCATGATTCGCGAAGCAACGATTGCAATCAATGCTAACAAAAAGGTTTTTTTTCTATGTTTTCTGCTCAAGGTGACGTGGATGAACCAAAAAAAGATGCCCTTTTTCATGGTAAATGCTGCAAAGACCGAGAAAGAAAAGGACAAAAAATGCTTTTTCCTCTCTCTCCTCTAACCCTAACGACGGCGACATGGCACACACGCATTCACACATATAAAAAAAAATTTAGCACACCTGACGTGGCGCGTGCTAACGCGCTGCCACGTCAGCTCGACCACTCTCTCTCTCTTATTTATCTTCCTTCTGTCCTTTTCTCTTCTTTCTAGGCGCACATGGCGTTGAAAATGATAGACGACACTCATGATATGAAAAGCGTGCACGGAAGATCAAGCGGTGAGGAATCCAAAGTGCATTGACTTCTCAGTGTGCACGAAAAATGACGACGATGATGAGGAGAGAGAAAATTTCAAGGGCTAGGATTTCTTGAACTTCAAACAACCATAACTTTTGATCTACAAATCTGATTGAACTGAAAATTTCAGTGTTGCTTCATCTTTCCCGCATCTTTTTATCCATACCCTCTAATCTATAAATAGAGGCATGGATCATTGTAAAATTGATCTTGAACTTGCTTCCTACTTGTGTGGGCTGATTGAAAGATAGTGAGTTTTGAGATCCATCAAGTGTGTTTCTGGTGTCTTGGGTATGTAGGAAGAAGCATAAGAGAAGAGGGGGAGCTTACCGGCACTCACAAATTACCATGATCCTAGCAGAACGTAAGGATCTAAGGTAAGTGTCTTTGCCTTACGTTCTTTCTCTCCCGACATCATCATTATCATAATTAGGATTTTTTATCAATTTTTCATTTATCATTTCACTTACGTCCCCATTGTCTCTTCTCCCCATCCCTGCCACCATACCACTCCAAATCTAATCACTATCGTTATTCATACCATCGTCCATCATCATGTTCGTCACGTGCACTTACTTTTTCTTTAAGTTAAATTAACTTATAACACTTTTATATCACTAGCTCACGTCCTCAAATCTTTTTTTCATCAATCCTCTCGTTAATCATCACTAGTATGAGAGAGTAGTTCCTTAATCATCGTTCCATGCGGAGACGATCCCTACTCATCACTAACTAAGTATTTTTAAGTACGGTTAATTATATTTATATTGAATAATTTCAATCACCAACAAAAAATTTTAACCCTAAAATTGAGATTATCAATGTCTCAGGTCAATGGACCACTTATATAACTGTGACATGAATCAACCTGATTGATGTTCAGGTATAATACCATTCAGGAATTCTTTGGATCTATTCAGCGAACGCGCTCTCCAAAAAGCATCCACTATTTGTCCTTAGTGTCGATAACTAATAGCCATAGGATCAACTAAAATTATCATAAAAGTAGGATCAATTAGCACTATTTTATTCAAATAATTTTTTATGTCCATCATGACTATCCATCGAATAGGAATATTTAGAATACATGTTTAAAAACTAGCAAGCATTGGATTAAGGATCTCATCATAATTCACTAGGTCGTTGCATGTATTCATTGCACGATCTCATCATGAACATCACACTAGAATAAAAATTTTATTCAATGAACTTAAACAAAATATGGTGGTGTGATTTGGCTTGAGGACCACATAATATCCATCAATGACATATTTCATATTGTTTAAATGTGGATGTCAAGTGGGCATCTGGCCAGTAGCACCAAAATCTAATATCCATGTTGTAGATAAGTAAGGCAATTTTTTGCGATGGAAAAACATAAAAAGATACCTGAGTGAACAAGTGATGTGGACCTGATAATTTCAGTGGCCTTTAGTTGATCCCTTAGGAGGTACAAATTGTCTAACAATATTGAGAGCTCAATTTTGTTGTCCACCTATTGCTTAGGGTCCATTTCTTTTGTAGTAATCATATTTCTACTTTTGCAATGAAATTTATCTGCCCATGCAGGGTGTTCATGGAGTTTCCCATAGGCGTCTTTCATATGGGAATGTCGTCAAGAATGGCTGCACCATAACTGGTCTTTGTCATCTCCACGTGGCCCCTTAGGTTGTATCTTCTTGGATCCTTTTGATATAGTTCGTGCACGGGATCTGATGGCCTGATAAATATGATGTGGTCAATTAACCATACAACCCAAAATTTGAAAGTATATAAATTTTAGGAGGGATCAGATGATTTACTTCTTTGTGAATCTGGTTTAATGTATCTTCGAAATTCAATTTATGCTCACATGTAAATAGTTGAGCTCTAGCGGCTTCGAATTCGAATAATAGTCCCTTTAGATACTGGTACACCAGATCACTTAAAACATATTGTCTATCCACAAATTGGCTGTAGGTGAATGATAAAAATCAATTTCCTTCCACAAGGCCCAAAGTTCATTTTTGTAATTGAATGTCGTGTGATTTTCTTGGAGCATAGTCATATATCGATCTATAAGGTCAGAAATCTAAAATTCATCTTTCAGCATTGAGAACCAGGCATGTGGAGGTAGTTGGTACTGCCTGGCAAACAACCAGGTATGAGATATGAGTAGGATTCCCTGGTAAGTTGGAGAATCTTCTGCCAAATAGTAGAGGATCTAGAACCAACATGCAGGATTCACTAGGTGACACGCGTAAGGATCAACCGTCTAGAAACGGCCAATGTTTTCCATCTTCTTGCAGAAGCACATTCTGGAGAAGGAGTTGCTTTTCTGTTGTTAATTGTGAATTCAAAATTGCTGTTACTTAGAAGCAAAAACTTCTGTAGCAGAACATAACTTTTATTTTCTCATGCAACAGAAAAGAAGGAGAACGACATAAAAATTTTTAGGGCTGGAATGGCAGACCGTTGGGAGCAAAACACCGCACCCAGGAAGATCACAAACCACCGCACACAATGACTTCAGTTGTTAGGGTTAAATCACCATGCAAAAAATCTTCCTTTTTCTATGATACAATGAGAGGGAAACTTGTGATTGGGAAGATGCAGTAACAGAGTGAAAAGAAAATAATAAAAGGTTTTGCTCATTTTTATATATCTTCTACACATAGTATATACACGATGGAGTACAACAGTCGCTTAACAATGACTAGAATAGCCTTAAAAAATATGCAGCACATTGGGCCTACGTGTTGTGTAGTAATGCTGTAACAATTATACATCAGTATCAAAAATGAAACAAATAGAGAAATAGTGGAGAAATTAGATGACTTTCTAAGCTAATTTACTGAAGAAGAAATTCGTCACCTCTTTAGAAATATTTTTAAAATGTAGCATGCATTTTTAGGGAATAGTTTTGTGCCAACATTTATATCCACTTTGATGTTTATTTTTTAAAAAAGAAATTTTGAAAGAATGAGAAAGGACAAGACACTTTATAAAAGACCAAAAAAATTCAAAAGCACAAAGAGATTGGCCAAGGTGAACCACATTAAAGAGGAATTCTCCCTCGGATTATTAAGGCTTTGAGGACTTCATATCCTTCTCTATGGAAATTTGGTAGGTTGATCAGAGTTTTTAGACCTTTTGTCAAACCTTGGCATTGGAAACCAAATAATTGTGTTTTTTTTCCCACTTCCAAAGCTAGTGGGCTAGAATTGTGAAACTATATGTAGGGAAAATGTAAGAGAGGCTTTTAGAAAAGGAATATCAAGGACAGGATTACAGGCAAGACAAAACCTGCAATAAACGTATAGTATTGCTTCCATTTATCCAACATATGGGCCCCAGCCACAACCTATGTGAATTTCGTAGCTTTCTAAGTAAGCATCATATGAGCTCCTCATGAGTAAGTGTTTGGTTATTTTTTTCATTTAAAAACTATGTTAGAGTAAAATTTTGCATCTATAAAAACAAGGAACTTTGGGCATTTTAAACTTTGATTTACGCAAAAATATGACACAAGAAGATCATAAAAAGGTGGGTGACATTTTCCAAAATATAGGATCAAATTGAAGTAGAGTTAATGATAAATTAAAACAACGAATATTTTGTTTCATATGAGCTAAAATTAAAAATATCCATACGTAAATTATAAATAAACAGTTAAAAAATAGTTGAGAGTAGTTTTCATCAAATCCGCTCAAAAAAAGGATGACAGAGATGCACTAGGACAATGTTCTGGGGTAAGCAACTAGGTTTGATTAATGACTTAGAGCCTCTGTGTGCTTAGTAGGACCCATTAAACAATTTACAAAAGTATGCTACTATTTAAGATATGAATTGTGGTGTTCATTGAGATGATAGTAATTTGTAGCATGTTCATATAGCTTTATCTCCGCACACATTGATTTTTGGAAATTCCTTCATTGAGTAGGTCCAAAGGACAACAAAAGTCCCTTTGTAGGATGCCTTGATTAAGGATATGATTGATCTATAGATAAAATGGTTTGGCTAATAAGATACTATCTCAACCACAACCTCAACAGTGAGACAATTGAAAGTTCTACGCATTAACCACCATGGTATCAAATAAAATAACTGGTGGACTCTAAAAAATAAGTCATACGTGGGTATATCATAAAATTCTAAAATTTCAACTGGATGCACTTGGGCCAAAAGGAATAAGACACAAATTTTATGAAATTAATGGTATGTGGAACATAATTTTGATAATTGAAATAGGTAGGTATATATTGTGCCATTGTATGTGACATAAAAATATACATTAAAATTATTGTGACATGGAGAAATAAAGTACCACAAAGAGAGATAAATCAGTTTGTAAACAAATCAATTAATATCAATATCGCCTTTACATATCCAACTAGATTGCAACCCTTTAGGCATATACATATGATATGGAGCCCCATGAGTTCGTGTCCTCCTGACTTGGAATTTTGGTTTTGAAAGAGTCGCAAATTCATATGTGATCCCAAGTCATGTTTTTTAAAATAGTTTGTGAGTTACGGTCAAATCCAAGTTTCCTTAAAAAGATCTGGGCGAATATTTATTTTTGAAGGGAAAAAAAGTAAGGAAATTATAATTTTCTCAAGAAATAAAAATGATAGTCAAAGTACAAGCTCTGGGACAACAGATTAATTATTTCATCATAAATAGCTTTAAAAATACTGCTTTGAGATACTGAGTTTAATGCCGAGACTTTGGCATTAACATTTGGATGATATAAAATTGGAAAAAAATAAAATGTTTTAATCAACTCACTTACTCTAAATTTTTTGCTTTCAGGAATCATCAATCTGTATCATACTAGGAATTGATGATTCAGTCAAAAATATAACCAATACATAAAAACTAATTTCTTTATAAACAACACATGTTATAGAGAAAGACAATATTAAAATAAACTAGATAAAAGACTGAGGTCAAAATTATGTAACTAAAAATATTAGAGGAGATTCAAAGGAAAATTATATTGAGAAAGACAATATTAAAATAAACTAGATATAAGACTGAGGACATAGTGAACAAGACCAGAGTCTAACTTGGTCAGGAACCAACAGATCTTGAACAATATGAACAGCCTACGTTCATACTTGTTCTTCTTTGTGAAACCAGACAAACATTGTTCAATCTAATTAAAATATATGAAAGAAAAACCCAAGTAATATCTTTCAACTTTGATCAACAAAATGGCACCTACAACCAGGTGGTTCTCAATTTTCGTTACTAGTTTTGAGTCTGAGTTGTTTCTAATTAAAATATTTCGAGAATGCTCCTCATCATTAAAGAATGTATGTTAGAGTTCGGACTCAAACAAATCATGTACAACTAGAAACTAATTAGATAGCTATTTTTTAAAATAAATTTTCAGTAGATAAATAAATACTAAATGAAAAAATTTATAACCATTTCAATAAATTGTGTTCCACTTATCATGTAAAGATAAAATTGCAGGAGGTGCACCTTTGATATCACAGTTTGACTCCTGGATCGACGTGAATGTCAGTCTGATACAGTCTCCTTGGTTACAAGTTATCTTACAGGACAACCCACACCTTCCAATCTCTTAAGGTTGACTTAAGAGCCTAAGGAAAACCTCCCCACTTCTTCTAGTGAGGATTCTTCCCTTCCATACATACATAAGTACACCTATTTATACTATCCTACTTTAAACAGTTATGTCTTCAGTTGTCTTCTTGGAACATATCCAAAGGTGGTGTCTGTTGGATGCCACCTCTGGATTCTTCATGAAAGGATGCCACTGTTGGTTGTGCTTCTTCAGATGCTTCAGTTAGGTTGTTATGCTGAATTCGTGCTCCAACAGATCCTAATGATGGAAGGCCATTATAACTGTCATAACTGCCACTTTTCAATACAGATTTATTTCTTCTTTTGTATACTTTAGGAAGGTTCATATCACAGTCACTATAAAGAGATCTGTACCATGGAAGAGGGAAAAAGTGAGCTCATTCAGAAAGAGAAAAATAGCTTAATAATTACTTTAATCAAACGACCAATCTTGCACTAGATATCCATTGTCTACAGTTGGGAAAACTCACATCCGATGCATGAGAAAACTGAGTTCCCCTGAGGGACTGAAATCAGATCCATGACTCAGATCAAAGAAAACATTATAGGTTGGACTGAGAAAACATTTCAAGATAACCATTATTACTCTCCTCAAAACTGCTCAATTGGACCACAAACAATGGAATCATCGGTGCTTACCAGTCAGTGAAATACCTCTCCGACCTGCCCGAGGAGAAAGACAGAGAAGATCAAGACGCATTCCAGCTGCAGAAGGGGTGTGGTCTTCACTTGTGCGCTATACAGATGTGGGTCCCACGTCGGCCAGCTCGCTGACATGTGTGCCATTAAGATCCGGGGCCCACGCTACGACAGCACAAGCCGGATGATGATTGTCAGGAAGAAGGGCCTGCTTGAAAACAGCATCATACTCTTCTTAGTCTTCCCTCGTCATCATTATCATCATCATCTTCTTCCTCTGCGAGAGGGCCGCTCACATTGGGGACCAGGTCGAGCCCAGGAGCTGGCCCAGTAGGTTGGTTACCTGGAAAGGCAATGCATCAATCATGGAGTCAAAGATGAACGAAGATGAGGAAGGCAGCACCTTTCGTTGGGGATCTGGCGGCTCCGCCTCATCATGGCCCGCAGCAACCTCCTCGTTGATGTTGATGGTGGCATCACGGCGAGCGGCAGCTGTAATCTCTGCCATGGCCCTGTCCAGCGCCGCCCTCACCAACCTGTGCAACTCCCCTGATGCTGCTCCCTTCTCTGCCACCCTCACCGCCTCCCGGCACAGATCATCGTACCTTGCCGCCACCGAGTCCTCCGCTATCCCCGCTGCCCTGCCCATCACTGCTGCGGCCACCTTGGCATTCCTTGTCCAACGTGTCAGAAAGCACTCTTCTGGCAGCTCCCTGACGTCTACCATCAGTAGGACGGCGAGAATGTGCCTGCACACCACACCGGCAAACTCAAACTTGCCACAGCTGCAGCTCGCCGTCCGCCGTCCTAGCTCAAGTGTCACCACGAAGCTGTCCCCTGAACCCTCTTCATCCCGCGCCACACTGTACTTGCCGCCGCTACCACCGTCCTTGTTAATCTTGTAAGCAGTGTAGCCCAGCGACTCCACAAACTCACTCTGGAAGTGGGCAAATACGGCGGCAGTGTAGACCTCTGCTGCCTGTTTCTCAATTGGGGATGCTGTCTTCAGTGGGGGTCGTCGCCGGGCCGTGTCAAGATCCGCTGCCGCCTCACGGTCGTGTCGCGCGGCCATGGCCAGGTCAAACTGCGCCAGCAGCACCCGGAGTGAGGTCTTGGCGTTGAAGTGGCGCTTGTAGAGGTCGTTGACTGTCTCAAGCTTCTGTGCAGGGGTGAGCTCACCGAAGAAGGTGTCACGTAGGTAGAGCGGGACCCAACGTTGACGGATGCTGAAAAGGGCCTGCAGCCAGGAGTTTTTGGTGAGGTCATAGCGGTGGAGGATGTCGAGCCAGGAGGACTCGAAGGCACGGACAGTCTCGGCACCGAGCACACAAGCTTCAAACTCTGCACGGAGGGCAGGGTGGGCGGCATAGGCATGGGCAAGCTTCTGCTTGGTGCGGCTGAGGATGGGCCACTTGCAGAAGCGGTGGCGGGTGGCAGGGAGGGCACGGGCAGCGGCGGCAGCAACAGCTCGGTTCTGGTCGGTGGTGAGGGAGCGGGGCGGAGGGCCACCCATGGCCTCGAGCCAGGTGTGGAAGAGCCATGCGAGGGAGAATTCGGTCTCGTCAATGAGGAGAGCACAGCCGAAGAGCACAGGCTGGAGGTGGTGGTTGACGCCAGAGAAGGTTACCAGTGGCGGCATGTACTTGTTCTTCTTGTATGAGGTGTCAAGGGAGACAGCATCACCAAAGACGGCGTAGGCGGCACGGGAACGGGAATCGGCCCAGAAGGCATTGGTGACACAGCTGCGATTGTCCACCTGGAGGGCGTAAAAGAAGCCGGGGTTCTGGGCCTGCCGCCGTCGGAAGTAGTCCAGCAGGTCCTGCGCGTCACCACCATCTCCAAAGGCTGTCTGACGGAGGAGGGTAGACGCATCCGAGGCCACAATGGTGGGCTTCTCCGCCGGCCCGGTGAACCCGCGTGCCCGGAGATACCCGGCCCGGGAACAGGTCCCCAGCACGTGCGTGTGTGCCATCTCCAACTTGGACACCACCCATCGCTCCTTATCTCTGATCACCTCCATGAAAGCCCGGCACCCCTGAAAACAATCGCCACCTCTATCCAGTTTGTTCATCACATGGATACATACATGTCCGTCTTCCATCCGCCCTTGTAATAAAAATAAAATATTTGCTCTGTTCATGTCTCGGCTAGACAAAAATCTTTTGGTAAAGTAGTCGAATCAATAGGTATATAAGTTGGCTTACTAAATATCTGTTTTAAGGTGTTGGATGTACAGATCAACAAGCAGTTCGAATATAAAATGATGCCTAGTAAACATGATGAAATGATGTTTGACAGGCTTTTAGATTGTTATTTCAAACAAATAGGGTCCAACAAGTCTAGAAAAATGGTGTTTTATCCGTCAGTTTTAGACCAAGAATCTGGGGAATGAACTAAATAAGTTCTAAAAGCTTCTTGAAAGCATGCATGCCTGCAGAACGTAGGAAGAAGATGAAGTGGAATCATCAAGCAAACCTCTCTCATGGAGATGCGCTCTCTCTTGCGGACCCCGTCGCCGGAGGGCTTCTTGCGGTATACGCCTTCCTTGGAGCAGACAAACCGCTTCATGATGAGGGTCTCGAGCACGCCTTTGGACCGGCGAGAGCGGCCGACGCGGAAGGGGAAGCCGAGGCGGCGGGCATAGTCGTTGTAGAAGTTCTTGGCAGCTTCGTCGGAGTCGAATTCCATGCCGACGAAGGGCTCCGGCTGCGGCGCCGACACTGGCATTGGGTCGAGCGGCTTGGCCGCCATGGCCGCCGCCTCGAGGTAGGCCATGGCGTCGTCGCCGCCGCGGCCATGGGCGTTGGCCTCCATGAGAATTCTCTCCACATAATCATTATCCATAAGATCATCTCCGTCACCCTTGCCCCCTTCCATCATCAACCTCAGAAACCCCGCCCCCGCCGACATCCAATTATTCAATAATTCTCTACGATACAAACCAAGAACACACATTTTTCCTTCAAGATGATGATCACAAAACAACCCACCAAAAGAATCTTAATTTTTCACAAATAAAAGTTCAAAAATCAAAACTTTTAAAATCGGGGGACTGTAATAATCCATAATTCGGCAAACGTGTTGAACCATGCAATCGATTGGAACATGCACACGAAAAATTAATCAGTAAAGGAGAATCATGGAGAAAATTCATCGCAATTGTTGCCTTAAATTCACAGAACCAACAGCAGGAGGATGGCCAAACGGAAATCAAACCGGCCGACTGATCTGAGAGTGTCATTGTCACCCTATCGATCATGATAAAGAAGAAAACATATGAAATTTGACAAAGAAGAAGACGGATAGGGATAGAGAGAGTACTTCGCCGGTCGGGGAAGCAGTGGCAGATGAAACCCTAGAAATCCTCGGCCGTGGGTGGCGGCGGAGGAGCGTTGGCGAGAACCCTAAGCTCACCAGAAGGTGATCCGACTTCGGAGAACAGTTAGACTGATCTGCTCACCTCCCTCCCCAATTTTACATAATGGGCTTGTCTAGAAAGCATGTAAATGGGTCTCAACCTCTAATCTTATCTATGTGGGAAACTAGGGTTTGTCAGTCCCCTTTTAGCAAGGATCTAAACCTTAGCTAAAGTTCGGTCTTATCTGGTCCCGGTTCGGCCCCAGTCCAATCGTGTCGACTAGTCAATGTAAAAGTCAAAGAAGAAAAGTGAAAAGATAACATGGAAGAAGAAGATAAGATGGTGCATGGAGTACTTTGTTAGCAAGGGAAAGAGCGGAAGATGAAACCCTAGAAACCCTCGGCTGTGGGTGGCGACGGAGAAGTGTTGGCGAGAACCTTGAAATGGATTAGAACTAGGGTTTGTCGGCCCCGTTTGTCCATAGTTTTTAGCAAGGACCTAAACCTTATCCAAAGTTTGGTCTTGTCCGGTCCCGGTCCGGCCCCGATCCAGTCATGTTGACTAGTCAATGTTAAAGTCAAAGAAGAAAAGTGAAAAAATAATATCGAATAAGAAGAAAAGATGGTGCATGGAGTACTTTGCCGGCAGGGTAAGGAGCCGCAGACGAAAGCCTTGAAATTCTCGGCTGTGGGTGGCCATACAGGAGCTTTGGCGAGAAACCTAGAGCAGATTAGTAATTGTCAACAGCCCTATTCGTACACATATCACAAAATCTATCTTATCTATGTGGGAAACTAGGGTTTGCCGCTCCCGTTCGACCGCGGTTCTTAGCAAGGATCTAAACCTTATCTAAAGTTCGGCCTTGTCTGGTCCCGGTTTGGCCCCAGTCCAGTCGTGTCGACTGGTCAATGTTAAAGTCAAAGAAGAAAAGTGAAAAAATAACATGGAAGAAGAAGAAAATATGGTGCATGGAGTACTTCGTCGGCAAGGGAAGGAGCGGCAGATGAAACCCTAGATATCCTCGGCTGTGGGTGGCGACGGAGGAGCATTGGCGAGAACATTGGACCAGATTAGAATTGGTTCACAACCCTATTTCTATACATATGAATGTAACCCCTTTTCTTTGTTCAGATACAGATGGCAAGAACCCCTTTTCCAGACCTTGTAGAAAATTTGTAATGAGTTAGAGATATGTTTATGATTTTCAAAAAGCAGAGATACAGAAAGGTCAACCGAGCTTTAGCATTAAAGATGGAGACATGAAAGTTTGAGCCCAGGGTTAAGTCACGAAGAGTAATTGTTTGAGGTCCGCATCAATCCTTCAGTTTTTTAGCACAATCTAAGTTATGTCTGAGTTTAGAACACACAACATCAATGTTTTATGATAAAATATATTAAATCTAGACTAGAATATTATATGTATCATTTCTTTCCTGTATTTACATTGTTCCAATATTTCAAGCTTTCTTACAATTCAAAAACCTCTAGCTGAAAGTTTTCTTCATTTTTTTGTTCTATATTCTTGTACACAAATCCATGCATTGACACATAAAACTTCCTAAAAAGAGGTTAATTTCTTAAAATTCATGTGGAACGACCTCACAATACATTTAAATTGAGGCATATTATCGTGAGGGAGTTCCAAGTTTCTATTCTTTGATTATCGTCCAAATTTGCCACTTATTTATCACTTTATTGGTGATGATTGGTTGTTCAAGTGAATATTTTCATTATTGAATCACAAATTCACTTCTCAAAGTTGAAATCAAGAAAGGCAATTTTTAATGAGGGATCAAATTAAAATATATAAATGTTTAGTTATAACCCCTCAATAAAACCATATAAAATTTTAATTCTGAAATCCGTTTTTCATAATAATACTTTTAGCATGAATGGTATTCATTTGTGTTTGATCCCTCGGATGTCTGCTACAATTATCCAAATCAAAGTGATACCTCATAATGATATTGTTATTAAATACCAATAAAAATAATGAATTAGTATGACATTGTTATCCTTTAATGCTACGACAATGATTATTTTGATTGATGTTCTATCAGAACGTACATTGTATCATTTATCTTATATGATAACCTCTTCATTCATATCATGATATTCTTATATCATACTAAGCAGTTGATTATTTACTAACGAATTAAGTCCCCAAAGTAGCCTTGACTGCTTCTCTTAATGACACAAAAACTGATTCTATTATTATTATTATAATTAAAATATCTCCACAACTTATTTGGAAAATTTTTAATTAATTTAATAGTTTACCTTATTTTGAAATCATAATTTAGAGTGTATTAAGCCCTTAATCACAGGGAAATTGGTATTATTAAAACCATTTTATTATTAAAGGTTATTATTAGGTATGTAACGCATCACATTCCCTGATTTTCTATCGGACATAACTGCTCATGCATTGTGTTGTTTTGATGGGAAATGTGTAAACACTTCCTTTCTCTCACTCTCTCTCTCTTCCGCTTTCTTTTTCTCTCTCCACACTCAGCCACTTTCTTTGATATTTCTCGTCTACCTATTTTCTGTCTTTTTTCTGTCCTCTCTCTCAACCACTCACCATTCTTGACTATCCTACCACTCTCTTTCTTCCTTTTTTCTTCTATATACCCACCATAATTGGATTTTCTTCAAAAACCTCACTCCTAACTTTCTTTCATAGTCTTCTTCAAGTACACCATTTCTCCTAGGTTTTCTCTCTTCCACTCTCCCTCATCGGTCCCCTACTCATTTCTAACTATGTTCTTTCTTTCCCTTTAAATTAGCCAGAAAATTTTCTTTAAGGAAACCCTTTTTCTTGAAATATATTGGAATTGTCATTTCTTTGCAAAAGAGTGATATTCTGGTGCAATGGCAATGCAGGTGACCATAGCGGCATCAACAACCATCTCATCTTCTACAACGGCAATTTTTTCCTCTTTGTTTCCTTTCTTATTTATTTCGATACATCATCATCTCAACATTTGACCCTTGATATCATCGACCTCACGTATATGTCTCACCCCTCATTCTCCATCTCGCCTCTCATTTGCTCCACTCTTGATGAAGGGAAATTCTTTAACCATAAACGTTTGTTAAATTAGGGATATCAGAGTCATTCCCTTTTATGTCACTACTAAGACCCCTGGCTGACAGATTCACACCCTTTATACATGATATAACCCATTTGAATCACCCTCACAGAAAATTTTAATTAATATTACTTCCTGTTTGGTAACATTTGCACGAATCTGCTTGCTTGTCCCATAACACCCTCCCACCTAAGGAATTTTATTATCAATCAAAAATATCAAAGAATTGAAAAACAAAAATGGTAATCTTCCTATATACAAATGAAAAATAAATCACCTCAGATAATTTCTTGGGTGGAATAAATACTAATTCGATAAATGTATCACTTATGAAGTATGTGTTCGTGTATCTCCTATAATTCTACCTGTTGTAGATTGGAGATCGGAAACAAATATTAAAATGAAACAATATAAACAGACTACTTCTTAAATTTGACGAGCTTGGTAACATCTCAGACTACTTCTTAAAATGATCATATATGCATTAAATGATCGTATATGCATGCTATCTAAATCAAAATGGTAAACTCTAGTTTTAGAGAGATATCACAGCTTTTCTCAACTTTATAGTATTTGTATGCAAATTTCTGACACCAAATACATAAAGAAATTAATTTCACGTGAAATAATATATTTTTTTAATGAATTATTTGATTTTTTAGGGAATAAAAATTGATGTGCTTTTTTGTCATTTATCATTGAGTTAATAAAAAAAAATTATACTTTGCCTCTAAAATAACAGTATTAGATTGTGACGAGAAAGGATAGTCTCTACAGGGAACAATTATTAGGTCCTCAATATATTTTAAAATAGTGATTAGTGCTTGATAAAATATGTATTATGAGATAATAAATATATAGAAATATGGTGAGATGAGGAGTGATAAATAATAATATTTTATCTATGACATGTGGGGAATATAGAGATAGTTGATTAATGATTGATTTCAAACTCTCTTTCTTTCACTGGCCTACAATCGTAAGAGCTAAGTCAAGTTGTTATTTACTTGGATTTGGGATCTATTTATAGACCTTAGATTATAGAGGAGACAGAGATGAAGCTTTCCTCAACATTAGAACCTGAAAATCATTTTAGATCATCAGTAATCATGTTTTGATGTTGGATCATTATGATTCTTTGATTTTTTATATCCTCATCTATTCATCTTTTGGATCCCCAAAATGGCAACAGAATCCTTGGATTCACTAAATATTCTTTCATGTTTTATGGTTTTAACAGCTGACCTGTTCTCGATTAACCTAAAACTATCATCATTTTCTGATATTGGACATTTCCATGTTGCTATGTGTACATGCATTTTAGGCCTTCAAATCTTCATTTAGTGCAATTGATATTCAAATTTTATGTTGTCGGCAGGTGTCCCACTTTTTCCTCCTATTTATGGAAATTTAAATCACGATTTTTGTAGTGCAGCAAAATGTTGGCTAAAATAATGATTGGTCAATATCGACATGTGGCAAAGGGTAAAAAATCCATTTAGAATAAATATAAATTTAATTAACTCCAAAAATATTATTCTGATTTTAAAATATAAATATTTCAATGTATTTGGGTCCAGGAAATTCTTTAAATTTTTCCAACTTAAATTTTTTTTATTTTCAAATGATGTCTTAACATTCCATAAAAATACCAAAAATTGAAAAACATACAAATATATTTCAAACGTAATTTTAATCATTTGAAGTTTGATAACTTAAATATCGTATCATTTTAATATCAATAAACGTACAAGTTTATAATATTAATCTAAAAATTAACAGCTTATCATTCATCCATCCAAATCCATTGTGTATTCCATCCACATCCAATCATCTCGTCACACTATCTATCATCCATCCATTGTGCCTCTAATCCAAAAACCAATTTCTATTTATTTGTATTACATACATATTTATATCCACTTATCCTTCTTATCATCCCTTAACCATTTTGACACTCCACTCCTCATTCCTTACAGTCTCTCCTAAATTCACAACTTTCTTTCTTTCAAACATTCATCGAAATAGTTTGACTTTTTATAAGTGTTGGGCTCTAGAGGCCTAGATTTGGATGAAGAATTCAAAATGATACAAAGAATCACAACGACATCAATAAAACATGAAACAAATAACTTGTGCACGGATCACATCCATGATTCCTTTAATCCTCAAATGAGTCACGTGGAGCTGCTCATGTGTGCAGCCTCAAGAAGTATCCATACGGTCCTCAACATGTCAAATCTCCTCCTTCATATTGACAACCCTGTTCAACCTTCCTCGTCATCGTTACGCCATCCAGATTGCATCGGGAATGAAGAAGAGCTGTGGGGATAAGGGAAAAGAAGAGGAAGGCAACTGAACAATTCTGTTCTGGGTAATTTTTTTTCAGGGCCTTCTCCAATTTATACAAAGTGAATATTTTTCATAAACCCCCCAAACTTAAGTATATCTTTCGATGTCCAAAGACCATTTGTGTGACCCTCTAGACCCGTGTATCAGTCTGGTTAATGACTCGAGAAGCCTAATAACCTTTATTGGCCTTCCAAATTAATTAACTATATTCTCATATAGAAATTAATTTTGGATCAATTTAACGCATTTAATAGGTTATTATCATATTATTCTCCAACACGTGGGCCAAGCTACACCTTATGATCTAGAAGATACGAAGGAGTGTATATCAACTCACTCATGGAGCCTGTTCGTCATCGATTATCGTGCACGTGTAGTCCCTCCACTTGATACTTTTTTGACGACTTAGGGCATGCTCAACTTTCAAACCCTAATTGGCCATCCGAGTTAGTATTGATGAGTTCGGAAATCATCGGAGAACTCTTCTTCAATATTTCACGGCCTTGGCCAAGGACTTCATCGCATCATCTTCCTTGAGCTATCACCTCTTATACCGAGGATGGACAATCTCATTTTTACCACTCAATCATCTTTGTGAACTTATTGATTCACCCAAATTAAGACTATTTAGGATCCCATAATTTGAGACTCATACATCATAGTCCAAGTACAATAGTCCATCCATAATACATCTCTGGTGTCTCAAATCTAATGACCACTTACACAACCATGATGTGAATCAACCTTATTGAAAATTTTATATAATACCATTGAAAGATTTGTACGGATCAATTCAGTGTACTCTTTTAATTAAAGAGCCCCTTGTATTTATCCTTAGTGTCTCCATACTAATGGCTACGGGACCGACCATACTCATCATGTGAGTGAGGTTAGATAGTGCTATTATATTTGGATACTTTGATGTCCTTCTCGAATATGCTTCAAATAGGAATACTTAGAACACATGCTTACATGCTAGTGATCTACGTATTACGATCTCATCATAATTCACTAAGTTCGATCATGTATTTATGGACTTCATTATAAGCATCACATGTGCACTGTAATGAATATGTTTTATTAATGAAGATGGAATGAGATATGGAATATGTGATTGGCTTGCCAGTCACATATACTTCCATCAATAAATTTTTATTACCACATTCTTGCCCCATCATTATTACTTTTATCTATATCCATCTCTATCTCTTATTCTTTTACATATATCTTCTCATCCATAATCACTAGTTATTTACAGCGTCAAAATCACTAGTTATCTTCTCATAACTATCTCCATTTATTTAGAGCGTCAATATTCTTCAAAATTATTATTTCATAAACTCAATTATCAAAAACTGAAACACCCTAAGAATTGAGTTTAACAATGTCCACCAGTTGACCACTTAGGGGGCAAATTTTCTTTGAACTTGACATATACTAATAAATCCATATGAATATTGTGTGAGCCTACCTCTGAACTTAGGTAGATTGTTTTTTGGAATTTGAATTTTCCGTGCAATAAAATTATAGATTTCCATAGCCACTCATATTACTGGTGTGCCTAAAGCTGATGAGGTACAACTCCATTTGACAAGGTCTATCTTCCCTCATAAATCTCATTATATTTTTGTATTCCAGTATACTTTAACATATCTTATTTTATTTCTTTTCACTTAGGATGCCTAGAATCGACTTTTCATTAAGTATCAAATTAGCCTATCAGAATGCCCCAGGGGTAACCCATCTCAGCTTTGTCCTAAATATTTTTCGTTACTTGGGAAAGTTTTCTCCAAAGGTTCTTATAAAATATTGGGAAGATCTCCATCTAAAAAACCCCAATATATCCATTCAATTAAGGGATAATTTCTAACTTTGGAACTTTTCTTGGTTAACAACTTAGCTTCCAGAAATTGGATGACCAGATGTAGGAAGTAAGCTTTGAATATAGTATAATCTATTCAGGGTCCTAGAATATTGACCTAGTAAAAGATAAATCAGTAATAATTAACAATTTTTAGTTTTAACACATATCTTCACTCTCTTGTCTCTCATCCAAATTCTATAATTTATGAATTTTGTATTTTATTGATTTTTAATCACTCTAGGGTAACATTTATCATCTGTGATTAAGTTGATTTTTTCAGGTCTTGATACATGAAAATTGCACTTAAAACTTTCAAACATTAAATTCTGCTAATGGAAATGATGGCTAATGGGGAAATCATCCAAAGAGAAAGTAATTAGACAAGGAATGGTTCCACAAATACTTGTCAGACCTCTTCAGGAGGAGAGGAAAAAAATAAAAATATAACTGCTTATATATTGCTAACATAAATCATCGAATAAAGTAATGCTCTTACCTCTACCTGGCCAAAGCATAAAGATTTGACGGTATTTGAATTTTATATATCATACATTTCACTAAATATTAGATTGTTTATAAATAGTTGATCTAGTTAGGACCATTGGTTCAGAGTAATGAATTGATCAAGTTTTCATTTCAAAAATATATACATACACAATAAAGATTTATTCAAAAATTCCAAGGGATTGGGAATGACTATTCCCTTGCAAGAAATTTAACTGATTGTATAAGGTCATGTTAGTTGACCATACATGCTTAGAGTGGGAGTGCCTTTGAGTGTATTAATTTTCAGAGGCTTGCTAAAGCCTTATGACATTGTCTGGTGATTCCACACAAGGTTATTCCCAGCTGATTGTTTGAGAAGTCAATATATCAAACCGACACTATAATCCAGAAGCGATCCTAGTTTGTAATGACTTTTTCTATACCACAAAGTATTATTTGTGTTAGGTGCATTATTATTACAACAAAATCCAGGAACTATGTCCATGACTTCAAATTTTACACAATTTGAGCAATAATAGATGAATCAGCAATAAAAAAATCATAACACATCTCAACATAGGAAATTTCTACACTTTGCACAGCTCAGTTCATGGGATCAACCATTCTCCTTACCCAGCTTTGGATTGGACTACATACCATCCCAGCATAAGATAAGATCATCACCAGCAACAGGCACCCAATTCTCTTTCTCAGCTACTATCCATGGAGCAGGCCATACTCCACAAACTAAACCACGGGTGTGGTTCGTCTCGTGCTCGTAGATGGCACACCTTCCTGATGCATGAATGGCCCTACCTAAACATTTTGGGCTGGTCCATTCTGCCAAAGAAGAACACCAGAATTCCCAAAGAGGGGTTTTTCAGCTCCTTAGACCACTCTGAGGAGCTCCTTAGAACCAACCAACTAGAGAACACAACCCCTGCTGACCCGCTCTGATACTCCGAGTCAAACCCATGAGTAAATGCCCAATGGCCATGGCAGTCTTCCACCCTAGGATTCTGTAAGAGAATAATTAAAACCATTTTCCTCAGCCATTCTGCTGTCACTGCTTTGATCATCGGTTCACCTGAAGCAAGATGCATGATCCCAATAGAGATGATTAGAAAATAAAGCGTTGAGGGAGAAAGATCAAGGTAAGATATCATACCTCTCACACTCTAACAGAAGACCCAGCGATGACCACCACTGAAGCGAGGCATTTAGACTTTGCGAGCCAGGGTGCGCTGCTTGGTGGCATGGCGGACAACCTTCTCCTCGACAGGGAGGCCCTTGCGGCGGCGGACAGCATCAACGAGCTTGCGGGCAGCATTTGGGGGCACACTAGCGCCATCCCCAAACTCCTCCACCTCCTCCTCCGTCTTGGGGGCAAAGAAGGGATCCTCCTTGAGAGCCTCCCAGTGGCTCAGCACCAGCAATGCACTTGCCGCGCCAGACGTCCACCGCCGGAGCTCATCCGCAAACCCAAAGCTCTCTGCCACGGGCACGTATGCCTGCACTGTGAACCTCGGTGACCCCTCCTGCATCTCCTCACTGAGCACCCTCGCCCGCCGCCTTGACAGCACTGCGTACATCGGCCCCAGGTACTCCATCGTTGTGCTCAGCTCACAGAAGTACATGGCCTCCACCAGCCTTGCCCCCGCCTTGAGCACGGCTGCCCGGCACGCCTCCTTCACTGCTGCCATGGTTTGCCCATGCAGCTGCTCCTGGCCCTGCTGCGCCGACGACCCCGGCAATAACAATACTTCCACCTCAAATCCCAATCCCCACATTGGCTCCTCACACAGTGGCCCTGCCGCTGCTGCCAATTGGAACCCTGACACAATGCTGCTCCTCAAGCTCTCCACCTCTGGGTTCTGCTGCTCCAACGCCAACCCTGCCACTGGCCCGGGTATCAGCAGCGCACCTTCTTCTATATCTTCTTCTTTGGTGCCAGCAATTTCAATGCCTTTCGAGGTCAGTGGAGGAGACAAAAGAATGTTGGTTCCAGCATGCGCTAACATTCGTTGGAGAAGCTCCGGTGCAGATTCTGCCCCGGTGAGGGCATCTTCCATCCTCTTCCTCAGGGCTGGATCGCCGACATTGTTGTCTCTGGAGTGGATGGAGGAACCTTCCTCAAGCAACTTGGTGAGCGCAGCGGGCAGCCGCATGACCCGGGCTCGGATGAGGCAGCGACTGTTGGGTGTCCTCCGCTCAGCCATGGCCACAGTAACAAGTGGAGGGGCCGCCTCATCAATGGTCTCCCTGAAAGAAACCAGCGGTGGGGAAACCTCAAGGCTCACCTTGGCGAACCGGTCCCTCAGGTCCTTGACACATCTTTCCAGATGGACCTCGCCGGCAGCTGAAAGCACATGCTCACCCCTGGCAGAGACAGCGACCTCCACAAACGGGTCAGCTCGGTTAAGCAGCCGGAGCCCCCGTGCCAGGGCAGCCATGTCTGAAGGGTCCGTCGCCTCAATGGCTACCTTCACTGTCGGCGCTACCTGAAACATCAAGCTCGAGAAGGGCCAGCAATTCGGGGTCGAACAAAGGGTGGCACTCTTCAGGATCTGCTTCCCAAGGCCGCGGATTGCAACCAGGCTGCCAGCACTCGCTTCCACAACTGGCTTCAGGCCCTGGCCCATCATCAGGTACAAAGAACGCACCTCCCCCTTCTGTACATGCTTGCTGCCATCCTCCTCCTCAGCGCTCTGAAACTTGCGGGGGTCATGCAGGGCGGAGAGGACAAAGATGTGCTGCCCCCGGCGGAGGACACCACTGAAAATTCTGGCAAAGGCGAGGAAGCATTCCTCCTCGTCATCAATAGGCTCGTCCTCCTCACAAGGGGGGAGCATCTTCAGGGGGACAGCAAACATCTTCGAGACAAAGGCGACAGTGGGGGAGGCATCGGAGGGGTCGCAGGCCTCGACGGCATGTCTCACCTCCTCTGCATCTGCCAAGGCAGGCTCCTCCGTGTCGTCTCTCCGGGGAATAAGCCTGGAGATACGGAGGGACTGGGCAGCAACTGGGTCAGGGAGGTTATCAACAACCATGGAAAGGACGGCCTCGGACAGAGGCAGCCACCGGCTCATCACAGCCTGGAGCACCAGCCTGGGGTCCTTGTTCTGCAGCTCCCGCACCGGCACAGAGAGGTTGAGGCCCTGGATCACCTTCTCGAGCTTCTCCCGGTCGCCAACAGCCTCGTAGACCTGCCAGAGGGGCCTGAGCACAAACTGCACGAACATGGGCTGAGGATCTCTGCCGCCACCATGGTCAAGCAACCCCTTCTTCCCCACAATCATCCTCTTCTTCATGTTGAAGTAACGTTGGCCCCAGAGGCCACGCAGCAGCGCCCCCGCGCTGGCTCCGAGCTTGGCGGCATACATGTCGGCAAATTGCCCAAGGCGGAAGCCCCACCCGTCGAGCGCGCAGGCAAAGACCACATTCCCCTTCTGTGGCTGGAATGCATCTTCTTCTTCTCCTCCTCTGTCTTCTTCTTCCTCAGGCAATTCTGACGAGCTCTGCGAGGCAAGGAGGGAGTCGACGTCGGATAGGTACTTCTCGGACTGGTACGCACTGATGATGCTGTTGACCTCGTGGATAATGCGCTGTAGCCTCGTGTAGGCCTCCATGGGGTTGAGCTTGAGCTCAGTGATGAGGCGGTCAATCTTGTTGAGGACAAGGCAAGGAGTGAGCTTTTCGGCCCAGGCCTGGCGGAGAACGGCGTGGGTCTGGATGTGGACTCCCTCGACAGCGTCGACAAGGACAACTGCACCGTCGCTCATCCGCACCGCAGTGGAGACTTCGCTGCAGAAATCCATGTGGCCAGGGGAATCGATGAGATTGATGGAATGGTCGCGGAATTGGAGAGCAATTGAGGAACTCTTCATTGTGATCGCTCGCCGCTGCTCCTCGTCCAGGTAATCCATGAATCGCAGCCGCCCGGCGAGCTTCGGATGGACCAGCCCGCCGCCGCAGGCGGCAATCAGGTGGTCTGCCAGCGTCGTCTTCCCATGGTCGACGTGCGCCAAGATACAGATATTTCTGATCTTTCGACGATCCGCCATCAACACAGCACCTCTGCAGCACCCAGATAATGATCCATATCGAATTTCAATTCAGGAACCACCAATTCAGAAGAACTAGAGCAAACGAGACAATGCCAACAGCTTCCAATTGAAATCAAATTGGGTTTCTTCCACAAGTTTGAAAATTTTCAACCTCGGCTTTGAACCATGAAGAAGCTCGGTCATGAAAATTTGTTTGTCATAATGAAGCATCCGAAATTTGATTCTTTCGTTCTAGTTCAAGCAGGGAGCGAAAAACACTGCGAGTCGGAATTCGGGAAACATGGTTTGAATCGAGGGATCGAATCTCAACTCAGGAACCACCAATCAGAAGAACTCGAGCAAGCAAAACAATGCCAACAGCTTCCGGTAGAAATCAAATTGGGCGCGAAGGAAGGGACGAGGAGGAACATGGGTTTCTTCCTAAATTTTGAAACTTTTTATCGTCAGCTTTGAACCATGAAGAAGCTCGTTCATGAAAACTTGTTCGTCATAAAGAATCATCAGAAATTTGATTCCTAGTTCAATCCGGGAGCAAAAGAGATTGCGACCCTGAATTCGGCAAACAAGATTTGAACCGAGGGTCATATTTCAAAAAATAAAAATAAAAATTGAACCGAGTGATCGACGGAAAGAGCAAAACCGAAACTTGCAAGATCAAACATCCGAGAATCAAACATGGACGCAATCAAGAGGAAGAAAAAGAGTACCTTTCGGCCGTGGAAGGAGAAGCGGAGGAAACCCTAGAAATCCTCGGCGGCAGGCTGGCGGCAGAAGGACCTCTCACCGGCGGAAGTCGCCTGCTGAGCGGCGAGGCAGAAGTGTGTTACCCTATAGTCCCATATATGGCCAGTGGACGGATGACGGATGACGGTTGGACTGAACGTGACCGAAGAGCATTTTTTATTGGTAAAAAACACGGTGTCCGCTACTACCGACTATCGTGTTGTGCTTAGGGAAGGTCACAGTCTGACCCAAATTCTGTCAGACCCAAGTTAAGGAACGGCACGTCCGGGGCGTGATGCCCGGACGTGACGGACGGATGGCCATCCATGACGGATGGTGACGTGACGAAAGTTTCATCACGTCACCGTCCCGTCACACATCCACAGATTTTGGGAAAATCCATCGCAACAGCTTCACGCGTCCCTCTTTGTGACTTCCCGTCACTATAGTTCCGTATCGTCCTGGATGTGGACGATGGACGGGGTGGGAGGAATTTCATCCCGTCTGACGTCCGGATTCAGCGCAGGGACAAAGGACGGGACAAATGTTCGTCTGACCATACGAAAACTGTCCCGTCCAGTCCTTCCGGAACAAATTTTCATCCCGTTCGGGGAAAAAATCGTCCCGTCCCTTGTCTCGGACGAAAAAAAACCCGTTTTATATTTTTAATATATTAATATAGATTTTTATATGTTTTTATGGAAATATAGAGGAGAGAGAATGCAAAGGGATGTATTTACAATTATTTCTGAGTGGCGTCAGTTGACACATGCATAAAAATAGTCCTAGGGACTTTGATGCAAATTGTCATAGCGGGGCCACGTGGCTACATCTCAACCGTCAGATGTGAATCCGGCTGTTTTTCGTCCAGATTCATCCGACCATCGTCCGAGACCTCCGGACGGATGGAAGAAGACTGTCCCACGGGACAAAAACCATCCCATCCGATAGTCCCCGGGACGAATTTTCATCCCGAATTTTGTCCAAACCCTTGGACGGGACAATTTTTTCGTCCCGATACGAAAAAATCGTCCTGTCTGTGCCCCTGCACTATACCTGTCACGTCCCCGTCACCGGGCGGCCTCACCGTCACGTGCGACGGGAAGAACAACCCTTCTTGCAGATATCCAAGACGCAGTCAGGGATTTCTTCGGCGTTTTCCTTCTCAGCATACAAGATTGCTTCTTTTGTGTGGTAGAGAGAGTACAATAGAGGCTGGTCGCTTGTGCAGTGGACTGAGAGAGAGGATAGTACTGCGTTATTCAGCGTTTCTTGGACTAGTCCTGATAGTTTGCTTGTTTGGTGAGAGGAAGGCGCCTTGAAGGTCTCCACAAAGGTTAGACAGCCCAAGACGAAGGTCTGCAAGAGCATGCCGAATTCCCCACTTCTGTATCGGGCGAACATTCCCGTCAGCGAAATGGCCAGCTCTTCGACCTGAGTCATCGATAAGAGTCCGGGGAAACTCGAAACGGAGAGCCAGACTAGCTTCATCGCTTGGCACTGAACCAGGTTGAGCAGTATATCTGCCAGACTTTTCTCGAGATATTCTCTCTCTGTTTCTCTCCATGCAAGGGACTGGAGCTCCATGCAAGAAGCCAAAGGTCGTATCTGTCTGATAAATCTGTCTTTCCGTTGCAATTGAACGAGAAGGAATAGAGCTGAAGAAGGGAACTAGATCACTGAATGAAGATTGCCTAACCAGGTTTTCTCTGCATCTTTCTCGGCTGTTGAAAATAATGAAGAACCATAGATATGTGTGAGTATATATGAGCAAAAGATCATGGCCAGATATGAAAAGGAATTTCATTATCTGTTTCAGTGTAGTCCACTCCATACATTTGAGTATATCACGATGTTATTAATCTTGCTTTAAAGTGTTCCATCTAATTATATTGTGATACACATATACATTCCACAAGTTTCTTCCAATGTAAAATTTCAAGTTTTTTTATTCAATTATTACATTTATTTATTAATGGCTTCTTCGCGATGAGATTGATTTTGTGATTTTGGAAACGTAAAGAGTATGCAAATGTGTAAGTTAGAGGGGAAGGTGTGGTCAAATATTAATTTTCTATCATCACTCCTATAGGTAATTGATCAATAGAGGTCACTCAGAATTATAGCTATAGAGACATGTTTGAAGGGTGAATGGTCTTAAATATTTTAATGATGTAGTTTGAGATCAATGACTAAAAAAGTTTATCTATTCATTGGGAACTTTTTGGTAAGTCCAGAATGTTGATTTCCAGGGTGACATGGTGACAAAGGAAAATTTATCCTCCTTAACAAGAAAAACTATGCATGCAGAGACCACTGAACGAAATACATAATTATTTAGCCTTCACCATTTCTCCTTAGAATATTTTATTTACTGGCTTCTCACTGTGCTGAGTCTAACTCATATAAAAATGACCAAAATACAACTGTTGAAAAATATGGCAACAAAGTTGAAAACCTGTTAAATATTTTGGTGATTAAACTTGTATTGCAGTAGATATAAAAAAATGTGGTCTAATTCGGAACCACTGATCAACTTCTTTTCTGTAGTACCAACCTTGTTCATTATAGTTGAATTTGGAAATATTTAGTATATTTTAAGACCTTGGTAAGCTCTATTTAAAAAAAAAAAGAAAACAAAACATTGGTGACTCTGGAAAATTCAATCGAGTATCTTTCTCTCACTTGTTCTAATACTTGCTATTTCCTAAGCACTCGCAATGAATGAGTGAATCAATCTTCATACTTATCTTTCTATATACCTGTGAATTTAGCTTTTATCTATCAGTAAATCTCTGTCAATCAATTTATCCATCTATCACAACTTATAATTTTTGATTGATCTTTCAAATGAAGAAGGGTTCATTTTCTATTACAATTCTTCGTATCAATCAATCTTCCCATCTCTCATTATCTCAGTGAATTTACATTCTATTTATCAGAAACTATATTTGCTTCTCATCCTTGTTGATTGATATTTGACAGAAATGATAAAAAGGAGCAGAAGAAGGCAGAGTTTGGCTAATCTCCATGGCTTTTCCTCTAAACTAGGAGAAATTTTCCTCTCCCAAAGGCTTGTCCTCTAAGCATAAGACTAATTTTGAAACCTTCAGATTACGTTGGAATGTTTGATATTTAAAAAACCACAATACCTGCTCTTTCACTATGACCTCCTCCTGATCTTATGTGTTTGGAGTGATAATTTTGGGTATCATCATGACGTGAAGTTCTCGATGGATTTTTGAATGTTTATTCTCTCGTATTGTTTCTTTAATGGAAACTTATTCAGTGTTCACTTTATGTTATGTATCATATGAATGTTTGAATTTAGGTAAATGAGGTTATTTATGAATTTAGCTAAATGTGGATTTTTTGAATTTAGCTAATGTTCAATGGCATTTCCACATGACAATGTGTGTTGACTCGGCTGGAGACTCATTGGGAGATAAGGTTTAGGAAACCCTCTGCCTTTGGTTGGGACATCTCATACTAAACACAAAGGGGAGGCATAAATATTGTGATATTTCTCGGAGGTTGGGTCAGGCATATGGGCATGCCTATTATGTCGCGACCCCAAAAAGTTGATCCATTACAGAATAGGATGAAGAGGCGCCGAGATGGGTCCACGAACATATTCTGGAGGCATTTGCAGTTCAGTCATTGTAGAATATATGTTAAGCTGAAGGGGATTCATTCTGATCAATGCTTGATAGCTGAGGCGTATGGACAGGGCGGTGCAATGATGAAGACACTAGAGAAGACGAAGGAGATCATTGAGCAATGTGTTTGTCTCACGGACTCCCCATGGGCCATCGTGGACAATGTTGGGTTCAAGATTATGTGGAAGTATGCTACTGAGATGACAGTTGACCCGCCAAGATCGAAGGTAATAAAGGCTACGGCACAGAAGCTATACGGGGTCTTGAAGGGGAGGCTAATAGAGTTATTAGCAAATGTCCCCAAGGTCTCGTTGACAGTGGATAAGTGGACTAATGAGAATTCATGTGGTCTTCTAGGCATCACAGTTCATTGGGTGAACAACTGGTGGGAACTATGTGATTGTGTGCTTGCAATACGCAAGCTAGTGGGGAAACATGATGGTGAGAACATGAGCACAATTGTGCTCCAAGAGTTGGATGACTTCGATTTAAGGACGAAGGTCGATGACAACCCATCAAGCTTCATTCTGTAGTATATTTCCTTATTGCATAACTCACCATTTTTCTATTTTAGATTGGCGTTATCACCATGGAAAATGCCTCAAGCAAAGGGCAGATGATATCACTACTCATGAAGGAGCTTAAGGCGGTGTACGATCGTTTCACAGTGGACCGACATGTTCCATGTGCTGCTCACGTGCTGAACGTCATTGTTCAAGCTGCCTTGAAGTCATTGCGTATAGCAGTGAATACACCTCCTTCTAGAATTGTGGACAACTGTTTAGTTGATGAAGTACATGCTACTACGCATAACGATGACATAGATGATTTGGGTGCCATGCACGAGGCCGGCGAGTCATGCAAACATGGTGATTCATGATACGGCCCTTCCCTTGGGGGATGCAGTCGTCTGACTGACAGCCTTAGTAAAAAGCATCTGAGCATCGACTCAATGATGTCAACAGTACGTGAAGACATGCAAAAGAATCACAACCAAATCCCATTAGACTGCCCGACACGGTAAAACAGTATGCATGACATGTTACATGCCACATTGGAGAAGCAAGAGGTTATCGATTTCATGGCTTTACAAATCTTGTTTGTAACGGAGAAGGACTTGAGAGTCTCCCGTGAAGAGTGGGAAATGTTGGCCGACTTTTGCGACATCGTAGGGCCATTTTACAAGACAACAAACTACGTTAGTGGCTCAAACACAGTGAGAATTGTGAAAGTCCTTTGTATTTTGAAGGCCTTGCTGAGACATATTGATAGTGTCCAACATAAGTTTGATATGTCTACAATCTTCACTTCGATAAGAAAGCTGACCACTAGTTTAATCGTAACTATCCAACAAACTTGTGAGAGCATGACGAGTAAGATATTGAAGTATGAGTCAATTATATCGAAGAACTGTGAGACCACAACAACGACCATTCTTGACCCTTTCAACAAGGGATCGTCACTCGATCCTAGCGTCAGTCACGATGTTATGGCATTTGTCTTTCGACTAATGCCCCTTCATGGGAACCAAGATCTACCTTGTAATGACCCTGAGGATGATGAATGGCTCACTGAACTCATCAATGGGTTAGCAACCCAAGAGAGAAGGAACATCGGGTACCCACTACAATGGAGGAATTGGAAACTTATTTCCAATCAACAGAGAGGAAGAACATAGAGACAGCACTAGGATCGTGGGATGCATAGGCGTATGGACTTACCCTCGACTATCTACCCTTGCACAAGAGTTTTTTTTAGTATGTGTGACTAGTGCCCGACCAAAGTTTTTATTCTCTACCGGACGTGCAGTTGTCACTTTCAAGAGGGTACGTCTTACTGCTGAAAGCATTGAGCTCCTAGTCACAGTAAAGTGTTGGTTAGGTGTCGAGAATGCTCAACTATGTGATGGAGATCTCACGGACTTTTCTGACAATGAATAGTATGAGGTATTAACCCTATTTTTTACCATTACTTGTGTTAATTTATTTGCATTCGCATATCCTTAATTTGATTGATGTCACCTTTCGTATTTCTCATTTGGTAACCTAATGAGAACTTGATCGATTGACTGGAATTCATATTTATATTCAGTTAGGTATTAATATTAGGTCAAGTGAATTATCTCTTGTTAAAGATTGATGGATCTTTTAGATTAAAGTTGTCTTCTGTTACATCATTGAAATATACTTAAGGACACAATCATTCGAAGTGTCGATATCATGTAGAATACTTTTGAAGCATGGAGATTGATTACTTGACTGAGGACACAGATTAAGTGATGGATTTGATCATACGCTTCGTGAATGCTCATCTTTATTATCATCATGGATTAACAACAGTGTTTTGATGATCATTTTGGAATACTATTTTGATTTGTGAACAGAGTGATTTAATATTTGCCACGGAAACATAGAAATATCTGAAAGAGATAAATTGAGCTACTTCAGATTTTACTTCTGTCTAGTCAATTGAGTTCATATATTTGATCTATTGATCTTCATCAGGAAGATTATTCGAACCATCTTATCTCATTCAGTGTTGTCATTATCTCAAAACAGGATGGAAGGGCAATGAGATTTTTATGAAGTTTGCACAAGGGAGTGGGGTGGACGCCAAGTACACCAAAGACACAGTGATGAGAGCCGCAAGATGCCAAAAAGCATGTTTAATTCTCTAAAACTCTCATTGTGATATTTGATTTATTTGATATTTCCAACACAAAAGAAATGCTGATGGATTTTTTAATTAAATTCTGTGCTTCAAGCCGTCATGATCACCGCTCTTCATCTAGGCATAACCACTAGCAGTTACTGCCGCCAACTCCCACCACCGTTGCTCTCTCTGCCCATCATCATTGCTGTCCACCAATATTCTAAATAGTTGAAATTTCATTCATAAATATCATGTATTCTCATAATTATTTTATATGTTCATTATATGCAAGCCTGTTGGGTCCATAGAGATGAAAGTAAAATTCAAGCATCAAACGATGATGTCTCATTCTATAATTTCTTGTAGATCATAATGGATATACATCGTTTCCACGGAAATATGGCCTATAATATCTTAATAGAAAACATCCTAGGGTCTTTCTCGTATTCCATTTTTTTAATCACGGAATATGTCACCAATAAATTTCTGAATGATGATTTCCACAACAACCTCTTCTTCCCATTTGAAGAGATGACAATTAAACTGTTGTTGCAGCCTTTCATTTGCATAGAAGAACTTTTCAAAACTGTTCTTCTGCTAGAATATATAACCCGGTGAGATGAATGATAACAACATAAATTCTGAGCTTAACCACAATTTTATGCATTCAAAGAAATAGGGTTGCTAACATATATTTACATGTTAATTAATATTCTAAATGAATTCTGAATTTACCCTAATTTTCTGATAATTAATCAATTTTATGGAATTTATTTAAGTTTGCAATAACTCTATTTAAATGGAAATGGAAGGTTTAAAATTAATTTAATGTTAATTAATGTGAGGATGAATTACATTTTAAAAAAAATTCTGAAATTTTATTGATTTTTTGGGGAATTTATTCGAGGAATAAATGACTTTTTAAATAGAAAAAGGATATAATTATCAGGAAAATAGGAGTTTAAAGTAATTTTAAAGTCGGAGGGACTATTGTTAAAATTTGGTTGCAAATATGCTCTTAAAACAGCTCTTGGTCGCCTGTTGCATGCGTAAAAATCCAATAAAAATATTTTCAGGGTCATATATAATTAATCTGGAATTTTATATTGTTTTTCTTACAGAAATATGGAGGAGAGAGAATCGGAGGGGCATATCTCAAATTATTGTTAGCGCGGCATCCGTTTGGGCGCACAAATTAATGCAGGGACTTTTCTGCAAAATGCCAAGAAATCAGGTTATCGACACCACGTGGCAAAATCTAGATCGTCAGAAAGCTTAAATTAACAGATTTTAAGATTTTTTGGCCATTTTTAAAGTTTTTAACAAATAATGTAGAAACTTATAAATTTAGGTAAGAAGCAACATAAAACAAACCATATTTTATGCCTGAATGTTCATTTTGATAACCTGCTACTAATTCAACCCGTCACGGCTGTCATCCATGATGGTCATCCCATCACGTCACCCGTCCGAGGCTCCCCGTCACTGTCGCATCACTGTCACGCCCAGCTCGTCATCCACCACTGTTACGGTCACTGTCACGGGCCCCTAATTTTGTCACCGTCACATCATCCGTCAGGTGGCGGTCACCATGACGTGTGGTGTGACCAATGACGGCTGCCGTTCGCTAGACCCGGACTGAGCCGGACCGCCACTCAGCCTTTTAAAAGGTGACCGAAAACTATAGTCCGGGTTCGGTTGGCACGTCAAGGCAAACGGAAGGCCATCATAATAAATAATAAATATATATTAAGACTCTCCATCTTTCCTGCACCCGCTCCCACTCCCCCTTTCCCTCTCCCTCTTGTTCTCTATTCCTCCTCTCTCTCCCTCGCCCTCTCTCCCGCTCTTCCTCTTTCCCTCTTGTTCTCTCTCCCTCTCTCTTTCTCTCCCTCCCCCTCTCTCTCACCCTCTCTCCCCCCCTTCTCTTTCACTCTTGTCCTCTCCCACCCTCACCTCTCTCTCTCCCTCCCCCTCTCTCTCCCCCCCCCCTCCCACTCTCACTCTCTCCCTCTCATTCTCCCTCTCTCTTTTTCTCTCTCTCACTCTCTCCCTCTATCTCTCTCTCTCGCCCTCTCTCCCTCTCTCCCTCTCTCCCGCTCTCCCTCTCTCTTTCTCTCTCTCACTCTCTCCCTCTCTCTCTCTCACCCTCTCTACCCCTCTCCCTCTCTCTCACTCTCTCCCTCTTGCCCCCTCTCCTGCTCTCCCTAGCTCTTTTTGTCGCTCACTCTCTCCCTCTCTCTCTCTCGCCCTCTCTCCCGCTCTCCCTCGTTCTTTATGTCTCTCACTCTCTCACTCTCTCACTCTCTCTCTCTCTTGCCCTCTCTCCCGACCTCCCTCTTTCCCTTTCTCTCTCTCTCTCTCTCACCATCTCACCCTCTTCCTCTCTCTCTCTCCGTATCTCCCGCTAGGGAACGGTATGTCTGGGACGTGATGGCTCTGATGTCATGGGACAGATGACGAATGGTGATGGACAGAAGTGTGACGGGAAGTTTGTCACATCTCTCGTCTGTCATGTGTCCCTGTCACCAGATCTTCATCACCCGTCACATCTTTGTCACCCGTCACCAAATCCATCGTCACATCCCCATCCCATCACCAGGTGGCCTTCTCGTCACAGGGTATGAAAGCACATGTCCTCTCTTGATCTTCCCCTCTCTCCCTCTCTCTCTCTCTCTCTCGTTCTCCCACTCTCCCTCCCTCTCCCTATCTTCCCCTCTCTCGACCTTCCACTCTCTCTCTCATTCTCCCACTCTCCCTCCCTCTATCAACGTTCCTCTCTCTCTCTCTCATTTCCCACTCTCCCTTCTCTCGATCTTCCTCTCTCTCTCTCCTTTTCTCCCACTCTTTTTCCCTTTCTAGATCTGCTTCTCTTTCTCTCTCAATCTCCCACTGTCCCTCCCTCTTCAATCATTCTCCCACTCTCCCTCCCTCTCTCTACGTTCCTCTCTCGACGTTCCTCTCTCTCGTTCTCCCACTGTCCCTCTCTCTTTCTATCTTCCTCTCTCTCTCTCTCTATCCTTCTCCCACTCTCCCTCCCTCTCTTGATCTTCCTATCTCTCTCAAGGCTTCCTGATGACGCACACCATCAAGGATCGCCGACGACATCGTCCGTACTGCCGACCACCGTCATCGGAAGCCGGGTGAAGAGATGCTTGATTATCTCATTTTGATTTTTGTTGTTTTTCTTAGTTCTGTCTCGTGTTTTCTTCACCATCGTCTTGTTTTCGTTGCACTGTGATGCGACCCGTGTCCGCGTTTTCATTGTCGAGGGAAGGGACCTTCCCCTTCCCCTTTTAATTCTTTTTATTTTATTTTCCCCTTCTATGTGTAATGGGGGGCCCATTATATAAGGGCCCCCTAATGGACCCGTCTCCCCTTTTTGTTGATCCATTTAGGGGGACCAAACCTCTCCCCTATATAAAGGAAGAGGGGGGTGCCCTAAAAAAGCAGACCAAGGAAGAGAAGAGTTGATTTTAGTCTATCTTTGGTCTCACCTTTAGAAAATACAAAAAAATGGAGAAAAGGAAGAAAAAAAGGAGAAGAGAGGAAAGAGAATGGGCGGAACGGAACAAGGTCGGGTTTGCGCCCATTCCATCCCACCCGTGCGCCCATTCTAGGGCTCTGTTCGGAGCCCTAGGCGGCCACCACCGCGGGCGCGCCGCCACTGCGCCACCTCGCAGCCACCACCGGGCTGTCCAAGACCAGCGAGCATTGCCAGAAGCGGTGCCTACGCCGCCAGAGGTGGGCAACACTGCCAGCTGCGGGTGCCACCACCCAAGCGGGTGCCGCCCCAGTCGCGGGCACCGCCGCAAGCTGCAGACGCCGCCGCAAGAGGCGGGCGTCCCGCCAGCAGCGGGCGCGGCCGCCCATCGGGTGCCGCGGCGACCAGCAGGCACCGCCCCTAGCCGCGGGCGCCACCATGACCAGCGGGCGCCGCCGCAGCCGTCGGACCGGCCGCAATCGCCGGAGCGGCCGTAGCCACCCAACTGACCACAGGCGCTGGGCGCCGCACAGCCACCGGAGCAGCCGAAGCTGCAGCCACTACGGCAGCTGCAACCACCAACGCTGGACGCTGCCACTGGGCTACGCCGTTGCCCCCTTCGCCGCCACCTCACTTGGTACTGCCACCGGACACCTCCACCGCGCCATGCGCCCCCGCCGATCATCGCCGACCTGCGACGCCTCAACGAACGATGCCCTAGGACGCCATTCCACACTGCCCCAAAGAGGTCGTCGCCCCCGAGCGCAGGACGCCCTCAACGAGTCTTCCGCCGACCTTTACGAATAGCTCCAGCGCTACTTCGCCTATCGAGCCGCCGTGATCTCTCCGACAACTCTCCGCCCACCCGCTCTGAATCGCGCTGACCATCGACGACACTGCACCACGAGCCACCGCCGACAAGGTACGCCGTCCACTCCCGTCACTCATTTATTTACCTCTTGCAGTATATCCTCGTCTTGACTCCACCGTGCTCGGGCTAGGTAGGTGAGAGAGGACGAATTGAGAGAACTAAGGTCAACTGAGTGTCTTACCGGTACGGACAAGTACGTCTATTACGTGCTAGCCCTGTGGATAGATTCCGTTTGGCCATAGACACCTTTGTCGCTCCAACGAGGTTCGAGAGGCCACCATCGTCGTCACCTGGCGACCTCGTCCAAGCTTGGAGCTCGGCGCCTCCCTAGAATCGGAGCCTACACGTACAACACATAAGACATTCATTTGAGCATCATAGTTACATCGACCCGTTAGGGTTCATCCGTCGGACGACGACAACGTCGACGTTCGATACAATCATCCCTTATCAGCACCGAACCATCATATTCGGTGTTGAGCGGATGACGTCCTAGATGACGTCCGACATCACTTCCTCTCTCGGTCTTCCCATTATCATGTCTCTCTCTCCTTCACCCACTCTCTCTCTCAATATTCATACACATTAGAATGGATTCATAAATATTATAATAATATTCAAGTTGTTTAATGTTTGCCATCACATCTCTCCTTTTATCAGAAATATAAATAAAATTTATTTTTCCTTTAATTTCCTTTTTCCATAATTTAAAATTTTAACAACTTATAAGCTCTTATACATATATACTTTCTATATCTTTTGGCATCATCTTATACTTAAATTGACCAATAGTATTATTTTTAAATAATGAAATAAACTTTTATAATAAATGTATTTAAAATTTTTAATGTTGTCCATGATATTTCGCCTTCTATTCTGAAAAAAATAGAATATTATCCACCTTTTCCCCTTCTTCATGCTTTAAAATTTCAGCCACCATCTTTTCCCCCTTCTTCATGCTTTAAAATTTCAGTCACCATCTTCAGCTGTGACAGATGTTCCGTCACATCACATGTTTGAGACCCTCTGTCACCATCACGCCATCCGTCATGGGTTTCTGGTCACCGTCACAGGGCTGAAAATTTTCATCCGTCACCATGATGAAGTGACGAATGACGTTTTTCATTCCATACTCCTGCTCTCGCTCTCCTTTGTCCCTCTCGGTCTCTCTCTCATCCTCTCTCCCTCTCTTCTCTCTTCCTCTCTCTCCCTCTCTCATTCTCTGCCCCTCTCTCGCACTCTCTCTCACCGTCTCTCTCCCTCTCTCCCCCTCTCTCACGCTCTCCCTCACACACTCACTCTTTCTCTCCCTTTCTCTCTCTCTCATTCTCTCTCTCTCTCTCATGCTCTCCATCACACATACACACCCTCTCTCTCTCTGCCATTCTCTCGTTCTCCCTCTTAAACTCTCTCCCTCTCTCTTTCTCAGTCTCCCTCTCATAGTCCCTCAATTTTTCACTCTCTCCCTCTCACTCTCTCACTTTCGCATGCTCTTTGTCTTGCGCGCTCACTATCTTCCACTTGTATTATCTTTGTCTTGCATTTTCTCAGTCTCACTCTATCTCTCTGTCTCTCTTTCTCCAACTCTTTCCTTTTTCACTCTCATTCTCTCCATGTTTCACTCTCTCCCCCTCTTCCTCTCCCTCTCTCCCTCTCACACACTTTCATGCTCTTACTATCTTACTCTTACCCTCTCTCCTTCTCACACTCTTTTACTCTCTAATTATATACCTATCACTCTTTCTCTCTCACACTTTCACTTTCTCATTATATGACACTACTTTGGCACCCCAAAGGTGACATTTCGATAGCTTCTACTTAGATAAAGTGAGCAGACCGAATCTACCTGATATTGACTTTCACATTAACCAGTCAACATGACCAACTGAGATCGGACCGTTCCTAAACAGTGTTGGGTTCTGTGCCTTGGTTCATCCATGAAAAACATGATTTCATGGATGTGAAAGTGTGTTAATCAATTCAAATCAGTCTTTGAAAACATACATCAAATGTACCTTGTGGGGGATCTTGTTCCACCCTTGAATTTGTCGCTTTGAGATCATTCTGAAGCCGTTAACGTGCCCGGCCTCTAGAAGTATCCACGCGATCACTTGGCACTTGGAGCTCCACGTCTTCTTCTTCAATTCTCCTTGAAAATCTTGAAGATATTCTCACCATGAAGACACTCTTCTTGGTTGAGTGGAGAAAAGATTGGAGAAAGGGGCGCTCTAAAATCTGGCTTGCATGCTTGAAATGAGTTCCCCTTCCCTATTTCTATTTTACTTAAGTTTTTTTCTCAAAAACCCTGCAAAGTAAAATATATCCACCAATGCCCTTATGACCTTATGCGTGTGCCCCTCTAGGCCCATTGATCATTCTAGTTAATAACTTTAGTGGCCCAATAATAATTATTAGCAAATCTTATTAACTATATCAAGATATTGATTAATTAACAAAAGATCAATTTAACCCAATCGATAGGCTAAGTTTCCAACCCGTGGGGTGCCAAGCTACACCTCATGCTCTAGAAGATACCAAGTAGTGTTTGAACTCTCTCATGGAACCTTTATCACCATCGATTACCGTATATGTATAATCCATCATTCGTGCAAGACTCCCAATGACTTAGTGTATTTATCCTCTTATATCGAGGGCGGATGATCCCGTCTTGACCACTCAAACATCTCCATGAGCTTCTTACTACATCTAAGCTATGACTTGTTTTAATCTCATGATTAGAGGCTCGTAAGTCGCAGTCAACATGTAGTCGTCCAGTAGTGTCGGCCCGTCCTAATACCGGTACTGGATGACGGTATCTGGACAGATGCAGTATCAGATACTGGAAAGAGAATTTCTGATATTCATTTTTTTTGATATCCAAATATCGGATATCAGTATCGGATATCGGTTGCTACAGTGCCGATATCCGATATCGATATCCATCTCAAGGTCGTCATCCACCTCCATCTCAGGGAGGAGGATGACAACATCGATTTTAGATGCTGGATATCGAATTCTGATATCCAACATCGAAAACCTCTCTTTCGTGTATTTCTTGTACTTTCGATTCAAAAATTGAATAAAAAATAAACGAAAGAGAGCACGAGACTCAGAGAGGGTTTGGCGCCTTGGTGGATGGTGGATGGCTGACAGTGGCATCGGCAAACGACGGCGAAGGCAGAATCTGTGAACGCGGGTAAGTTCTTCTTCGCCCTTCAAAATTTTTTTCTTCTTTTGTCGCTATTTGTCATATTTTGCTTGACTGCTTCATCCACCAATTCTCATTTCTCAATTCTCATCTGAGTCATTCTTCATCCGCCAATTCTAAATTATCATATGAGACCTTCTTCATCCACCAGTTCTCAATTCTCATTTGCCAATTCTCAATTCTTCTTCCACTATTTCTCATATCTCCTTCATGTTCATAAAATTGTTGGCATTTCCAATTTGGTTGCATGTATTCAAAGAATTTTATTTAAAATTGGAGTATTTGTACTCAGTAGCTTCAATTTAGTTTTATATTGCTCAGTTCTATTCTCTTTATGTCTCTTTTTTTCTCTCAATATCCCTCTCTCTCATTCTCACTCTCTCCGTGATTCTTTCTCTCTTTCTTTCTCTCTTTCTTTCTCTAATTCTCCCTCTCTACTCTCATTCTCTCTCACTCTCTGAATCTTTCTCTCTTTTTATCTCTAATACTCCCTCACTCACATTCTCTCTCACTCTATGATTCTTTCTCTCATTTCTCTCTCATTCACCCTCTCTCTCACTCTGTCACTCTCCCTTTCTCTCATTCCATTTCAGTGGCATTCTTTCTCATTCTCCCTCTCTTCTCTCATTCTCTCTCACTCTCTGATTATTTCTCTCTTTTTCTCTAATTCTCCTTCTCTCACATTCTCTCTCACTCTATGATTCTTTCACTATTCTTTCCGAATCCCTTATGCTCATTTATTCTAAGTTCCTCTATTCACTTCTCATCATTGCATAACCTTTCTTCTTGGACGTTAATCCAGAAAGTTGATTCGCTGTTGATGCTTTTTATAGATTGGTCAATTTATTTATAGTGTTCAGTTTCTTAATTGCGTTATCTTCATTATATCTCTTACTTTCTTTAGAGTTCTAAGCGTAGGTCAGCATCTTGCGTTGATGTATTAAACAATCATTGCTTATCAAATTATGCCTTCAAAACCATGAACCCACCGAGGTAGTGCCCCACCCCAAGACAGATATGGCTCAGGAGCTAACTGTCCTAAATGTATGAACACGGGAACATCTCGTGCAATACAGAGTCACCCTCGTTCGAACCGTTCAATCACCATTGACTACTTCGAACACATTGGTGATGGATACTATGCATGCTTACTGTGCGGGGAGAAGAACCCGCACAAGAGCACCAACGTATTTTGGAGACATTTCAAAGCTTGTCATCCTGCTCGTCATGCGGAGCTCAAGGGCGTGGTGTTGGAAGACCCTGATCAGTTGCGTATATCAGAGAAAATGCAAAGCAAACAACAGAGAAAGCCAAACCGATAAGGGCCGATTAGAGGGCATACGCAAGACGAGACGAAGAGTGTCATTGCATGTTTTATATGTATGACTGATTCACCGTGGAGCATTGTTCATAATGTCGCATTCAAGGAGCTGTGGCGCTACACGACACAACTCGACTTGGATTCCCTAGTGCGAAGGTCATGAAGCAGTGGACCATCCAAATGCATGGACGCATAAAACAAGATGTGAAGAAGCTATGGGAGAACGTGGACTGAGTGTCCCTCACTGTAGACGCGTGGATTGCGGAGAACGGTACTGGACTTCTAGGCATCACCGTTCATTGGGTGGATAATAAATGGGTGTACCGAGAGTGGGTACTTGCCATCTGAGAGATCGTCAACAAACACGATGTGGACAACATTGTGTCCATCATTCTCCAAGTCCTAGAAGAATTCTGTCTGCGACCAAATGTCATCATTCAGCATCAAACTTATCTTATTAATTAAACATGTGATTTTACACATGACCAGTATTTATGTAGGTTTACGTTGTGACTACTGACAATGCCTTGGCGAATAAAAAGATGTTGTCATTGATGACGAAAAAGATAAAGAGCGCCAACCCGACGTTTAGCGCCGAGAAGGCATGTCCCATGCGTTGCACACATTCTGAACATTCTCATGCAAGTGGCAATAAAAAACTTTGGCATTCCTTCGGCCCACGTTTTAGAGCCCGAAGAAGGCAACGTGACCAGGACAGCACACCAGTACGATAACGATGAGGACAACGATCTTGGAGATATATTCTCAGCATTTGATGACAATGACGGAGCACGCCAGCTGTTATGTTTGGGTGATGCAGTTGCAAAGGTGCAGACACTAGTGAAGTATGCAAAGCTCCACGTTTCAGAGCTCTACGCAACGGAGAGAGGAGTATGCAAAGGCATGTGAAGATGACCCCGAAGTCGAGGACTCTAACATGGTCGTTTTGGACTATACGGCCCGATGGAACAACACTTAAGCTATGTTATCCGCCGCCGTGAAGAAACATGATGTAATTGATGAAGTGTCGAAGACTTTTGGCCGGAAGGGGAAGGCGACAAATATGTCGAAGGACGAGTGGAAGTTGGCGAAAGAATTTTATCGCATCCTTGGACTGTTTGTGTATCCACCGATCATGTTTGCAAGATAGTGTCGCCAACCATATGTGATGTATTATTTTTCATATACAGCCTCAAAGAACGCATGGAGGAAGTGGACCAGCAAATCGAAGAGGGCACTTTCTTCACATGCGTACGACAGTTGCATGAAGGAGATTGTTCCAACCTGGCGCAAGCGTGTAAGGCGATGCAACGCAAGCTAGAACAATATGCAAAAATCTTGTGGGTGAATGAGGCAATCACTGGCGCGGCATTATGCGAAAAGTCCAACCGGCACGTGCGTCAACGAGGTCGGCGTGGGACGAGTTCAACCAATACCTAACAGAGGTTGTGCCTAATGAAGGAGTGTTCACCCCACTATCTTGGGGGCGAAACGCTTCCCCGTACTTGCTTCCATTACAAGGGAGTTGTTGTCCGTATGTGCAACAAGTGCTCTTGCTGAGCGCATGTTCTCAGTGGGCAACGCTATTGTCACGTACAACAGATCACGTTTGTCGCCAATAAGCATCGAAGCACTCGCCACTGTGAAGTGTTGGCTGCGTGCGGACAATAAGCAATGGTACATTGATGTGGAGTTGGATTCAGATGGCGAGGATGGACAAGATGGGTAGTCACATGTGCTTGAGCTACACATCACCTCCATTGACTACATTTTATGCATATTTTACGAAATCATCAGTTTTTATTTTTTATCTTTCGCTATGCAGGTGATGGCCAAGTAAGCACAAACCTTTGACAAAGTCGTGGGGAAATTCTCAGTCAAAGGGCGTATTTTGACGAGTACATATTACAGAAGGCATCTTTTGTTAAAAACTTTGCAACAATTTCCTATTTATTTCTTACATTTTGTTAAAAATTTACACTAAACCAAATTAGTAAATTACATATTTGAACTTTGCACTTCATTCACTAATATAAATATTAGGTATATAAACCATGTTAAAGCACCATAAAGTGGGGGTCAATTTTGTTAAAATTTTTGCAGTATTTTCATATAACTTTCTTCAAATTTCCAACATTATAACTTTACACTTACCCAATTAGTAAATTACATATTTCAACTTTGCACTAAATTCACTAATATAAATATTAGGTATAGAAACCATGTTAAAGAACCAAAAAATGGGGGTCAATTTTGTTAAAATTTTTGCAATATTTTCATCAAATTTCTTGAATTTTCCAACATTATAAATTTACACCTACCCAATTAGTAATATACATAATTCACTTTGCACTTAATTCACTAATATAAATATTAGGTATACAAACAATGTAAAAGAACCAAAAAGTGGGGGTCAATTTTGTTAAAATTCTTGCAACATTTTCAAAAAAATTTCTTGAATTTTCCAACATTATCAATTTACACTTACACAGTTAGTAAATTACATATTTCAACTTTGCACTTAATTCACTAATATAAATATTAGGTATATAAACCATGTTAAAGAACCAAAAATTGGGGGTCAATTTTGTTAAAATTTTTGCAACATTTTCATTAAAACATTCTTGAATTTTCCAACATTATAAATTTACACTTACCCAGTTAGTAAATTACATATTTCAACTTTGCACTTAATTCACTAATATATATATTAGGTATAGAAACCTTGTTAAATAACCAAAAAGTGGGGGTCAATTTTGTTAAAATTTTTTGCAAGATTTTCATAAACATTTCTTGAAATTTCCAACATTATAAATTTACACCTACCCATTTAGGAATATACATATTTCAACTTTGCACTTAATTCACTAATATAAATATTAGGTATATAAACCATGTTAAAGAACCAACAATTGGGGGTCAATTTTGTTAAAAATTTTGCAATATTTTCATAAAAAAATTCATGAATTTTCCAACATTATAAATTTACACTCATCCAGTTAGTAAATTACATATTTCAACTTTGCACTTAATTCACGAATATAAATATTAGGTATATAAACAATATTAAAGCACAAAAAAGTGGGGGTCAATTTTGTTAAAATTTTTGCAACATTTTCATAAAGTTTCTTGAAATTTCCAACATTATAACTTTACACTTACCCAATTAGTAAATTACATATTTCAACTTTGCACTGAATTCAATAATATAAATATTAGGTATAGAAACCATGTTAAATAACCAAAAAGTGGGTGTCAATTTTGTTAAAATTTTTGCAATATTTTGATCAAAATTTCTTGAATTTTCCAATATTATAACTTTACACTTACCCAATTAGTAATATACATATTTCAACTTTGCACTTTATTCACTAATATAAATATTAGGTATATAAACTATGCTAAATAACCAAAAAATGGGGGTCAATTTTGTTAAAAGTTTTGCAACATTTTCATTAAACGTTCTTGAATTTTCCGACATTATAAATTTACACCTACCCAATTAGTAATATACATATTTCACTTTGCACTTAATTTACTAATATAAATATTAGGTATATAAACCATGTTAAAGAACCATAAAGTGGGGGTCAATTTTGTTAAACGTTTTGCAACATTTTCATAAAACAATTCTTGAATTTTCCAATATTATAAATTTACACTTACCCAGTTAGTAAATTACATATTTCAACTTTGCACTTAATTCACGAATATAAATATTAGGTATATAAACCATGTTAAAGCACCATAAAGTGGGGGTCAATTTTTTTAAAATTTTTGCAGTATTTTCATAAAACTTTCTTGAAATTTCCAACATTATAACTTTACACTTACCCAATTAGTAATATACATATTTCAACTTTGCACTTTATTCACTAATATAAATATTAGGTATATAAACTATGGTAAATAACCAAAAAGTGGGGGTCAATTTTGTTAAAAGTTTTGCAACATTTTCATAAAACGTTCTTGAAATTTCCAACATTATAAATTTACACTTACCCAGTTAGTAAATTACATATTTCAACTTTGCACTTAATTCACTAATATATATATTAGGTATATAAAGCATGTTAAATAACCAAAACGTGGGGGTCAATTTTTTTAAAATTTTTTGCAATATTTTCATAAACATTTCTTGAAATTTCCAACATTATAAATTTACACCTACCCAATTAGTAATATACATATTTCAACTTTGCACTTAATTCACTAATATAAATATTAGGTTTATAAACCATGCTAAATAACCAACAATTGGGGGTCAATTTTGTTAAAAGTTTTGCAACATTTTCATAAAACTTTCTTGAATTTTCCAACATTATAACATTACACTTACCAATTAGTAAATTACATATTTCAACTTTGCACTTAATTCACTAATATAAATATTAGGTTTATAAACCATGCTAAATAACCAGAAAGTGGGGGTCAATTTTGTTAAAATTTTTGCAACATTTTCATAAAAAAAATTCTTGAGTTTTCCAACATTATAAATTTACACTTATCCAGTTAGTAAATTACATATTTCAACTTTGCACTTAATTCACTAATATAAATATTAGGTATATAAACCATGTTAAAGAACCAACAATTGGGGGTCAATTTTGTTAAAAATTTTGCAACATTTTCATAAAAAAATTCATGAATTTTCCAACATTATAAATTTACACTCATCCAGTTAGTAAATTACATATTTCAACTTTGCACTTAATTCACGAATATAAATATTAGGTATATAAACCATGTTAAAGCACAAAAAAGTGGGGGTCAATTTTGTTAAAATTTTTGCAACATTTTCATAAAGTTTCTTGAAATTTCCAACATTATAACTTTACACTTACCCAATTAGTAAATTACATATTTCAACTTTGCATTGAATTCACTAATATAAATATTAGGTATAGAAACCATGTTAAATAGCCAAAAAGTGGGTGTCAATTTTGTTAAAAGTTTTGCAATATTTTGATCAAAATTTCTTGAATTTTCCAATATTATAACTTTACACTTACCCAATTAGTAAATTACATATTTCAACTTTGCACTTAATTCACTAATCTAAATATTAGGTATAGAAACCATGTTAAAGAACCAACAATTGGGGGTCAATTTTGTTAAAATTTTGCAACATTCTCATAAACATTTCTTGGATTTTCCAACATTATAGCTTTACACTTACCCAATTAGTAATATACATATTTCAACTTTGAACTTAATTCACTAATATAAATATTAGGTATATAAACCATGTTAAAGAACCAAAAAGTGGGGGTCAATTTTGTTAATAGTTTTGCAACATTTTCATAAAAATTTCTTGAATTTTCGAACATTATAAATTTACACTTACCCAGTTAGTCATTTACATATTTCATATTTGTACTTAATTTAATAATATAAATGTTAAATATATAAACCAATAAACTATGTTAAAGAACCAAATAAGCTTGTAGTTTCTTTTCAACCTTTGAGATAAATATTTTACATATTCCTTACTTGGTTAGTCCCCGTAAAACTATAGGTTATTTGTTGCTCGATTAAGGATCAAAATAATTGTTTATGTGGGCTTAATGTATGAACTTTTGTTTTCATAAAGTTCCCTTGTACAAATTTCGACAATATAAAGTCATAGGGGCATTTCTCTAATAATTTCTACAAGTAGCATTCCTTGGTGCGCGCAAATCATAAGAAGGATTTACATATAAGACGGCTGGAGCAACTTTAAGCCTTTAAATATTTTCAAAATCTACCATATTTGATTGCGACGGATTCGGAAAAAAATATCCGAAAATCTGTTTCCAATATCCGGATATCGAAACCGATATCCAGCATCCGACATTCGTCGCGTCCCTATATCTACGGTATCCATTACCGATATCCATCTACCCTTCAGAGACGGATATAGACCGATATCTGATATCCAATATCTGGCACCGTCCCTGTTTTCTTCCCGATATCGGATATCAGTTGTCTGATATCAGATGTCGGATGGATATCAGTTGGGCAAACCCTATCGTCCAGTCACGAGATGTCCTTGGTGTCTCAGGTCAGTGGACACTTATACAACTGTGACATGAATCAACCTAATTGGTGTTAGATATAATACCATTGACGGATTCATACAGATCAATTCAATGTGCTCTTTCTCCAAAGAGCACCCTATGTATGTCCTTAGTGTCGGTACACTAATAGCCACAGGATCAGCTATACTTATCGTATAAGTAGGATCATCTAGTGCTATTTTATCCGGATAATTTGATCTCCATCTCGACTATCCATCGAATAGGAATATTTATAAGACATGTTTAAGGACAAGTGATCATTGTATTATGAACTCACCATAATTCACTAGGTCATTGCATGCATTCATAGACTTCATTATAATCATCACACTAGAATAGTAATGAACTTAAATAAACATGGTGGTGTGATTGGCTTGACAGCCACATAATATCCACCAAACATGGCCAAGATCGGACCAAAATTCAGGTCTAGGTTTAGGTTCATGGGTAAAACTGGACTGAGACAGGACCATGTCATTGCCTAGTTGTGTTCATAGACCAATGTAAACCACCCAATAGGGGTTTTATATATGTTAAGGTTTAGTGTTTGTAAACTTGTGTAGGTGTGGCTTACTTACAATGAGTTATCCGTTGAAGGACTTGTTAATTCATTATCTTCCCATCTAAAGTGCTAAGGTGCACTTAAGACAAGACAATAAGTGCAAAGGTGCCCTTTGGACAAGAAAGTAACTGCTAACGTGCACTTTGTATCAAGCACCTTAGCACTTCTGACAGGAAGATAATGAAATAACAAGCCCTCCTACAGATGACTGGTTGTAAGTAAGACACACTTACAAACTTTTACAAACACTAAACCTTAACATATAAACCTTCCAGATGATATTCAGGGTTATATCTACATCAGTTTATGAGCACAACTGATGTGAGACGCTTTGGACGGTTTCTTTGTCTCAACTAGAATTTTATAATCGGAAAACTGTCCCTTTGAGAACAGCTCGTCGGGAAATTGATGCAACCATAGCATCCTGATTCTGTCTGACATCACGGAAATAAAATAATAGAAGTACTAAGGTTCTAGAGAAAAAGAACTATAAAATGGAATTTTAGTACATTTGTCCCAACCATCAGTAAGGGTTCAATGACCCATTAGCCTGAATTAGTTCATTCTTCTTGGGCTAGGTGAAGGCATTAGTATGGGATTGACATATATATATTTATTACCATCAGATTGACATATTTTACTATCCACGTAGGTTGATTCATGGTACACTACAAGCTTGCTATATAAGTTAATATTACCCACATAGGACCATTAGCTCCACCAAGTATTTTTAATAGAGCATCTAAGAAGAGATTCACATTAATCAACCAATTGATGTGTTAGGTTCTACGGAAATTGACGGTATGAGATAAATTTGCGCAATAGGAAATATGAATCAAAGGACACATTTAAAACTAAAACCAAAAACACCTTGATGATAGAATCACATCGACTATAGTTGAGTCTGATACCATTTGTAACTCAAACAAGTAATCTCAAACAGCCAAAGTGTCCCACCTATATAACATATCCGTGTATTCTTCGACATGTTGAATCTTCTCATAGTCTACTCGATTCAGTGCAGCTAAAGATAGGGAGGATCTTCTCGCCAATCATGTCACACCAGGCGGGAGAGTGCTCAAGCAGAATGAAGGACAAGGGGGTGCAGAGTGGGAGACACAGCGGAGAGACTTGTACGGGTGATTTTCACTTTGGAATTTTTATCATTTTGTACATAACACATTTCTTTCAATAAAAATCTTATATCTAAAGTATACCCTCCAATTCCTGGCAAACCTTCCATGTGTGAACCCCTAGGCTCACAGAGAAATCTATCTAGTTAGTTACTCCATTAGCCCACAAATCATTTAACATATAATTCAATTAATTAACTAAATCCAAAAAAATATAAATTAATCTTAGACCTATTTAACCTAACCAATAAATCTAGTCTCCAAGTAGGGTTGGTCCTTTCGTGCGACCGGTGCGGAAAGAGTCCGATGTGCAGTCTGGTTCGATTTTCCAGACCGCACATCGGACAATAATAAAGTAGTTCACACGGCACATCGACCATGGGCATGTGTGTGCTGCGAATGTGTGAATCTATCCGTTTTTTTTTTAATTGCGGCGGCGACAGTCTCACTTCCATCTTCCATCGGACACTTCCACATCGGAGATGCTGCTCGCTTGCTACTTGGCGTTGAACGCAGAAGAGTATCATGCAGTTATCGTGAAGGTTTTCCGGCAGGTTCGGCTGGAGCTCGATCCGCTGGGATGCAGTTTTGTAATTTTTGTTGCGGTATACTCTGTTTGACTGCAGTTTATATCTTCCCCCTCTGTTTCTCGTTTGTTTTCGTCTCTACTGGTATAGCAAAGCTCAGCTTTTCTCTCTCTCTCTCTCTCTCTCTCTCTCTCTCTCTCTCTCGCTCCCTTCTGGCATAGGGAAGCAGAGTTACCCTCCATAGAGTCATGCATTCCTCCTCTCTCTCTCTCTCTCTCATCTGCTCTTGGATGACAGAAATCATGCACTGTGTCTCTCTCTTGTTCCTCTCTATCACTCTCCTTTCGCTCTCTCGTTCGTCTCTCTAACACTCTTCTCTCTCTCAGACGCTCTTCTCTCGCTCTCTCTCCCTCTTTCTTTCTCGTGCTCTTCTTTCCTCGTTCCTCTGTCCCTCTTTCCCTCTCTCCCTCTTTCTCTCTCGTGCTCCTCTCTCTATCTCGTTCCTCTCTGTCCTTTTTTCTCTGTTGTTCATCTCTCTATCGCTCTTCCCTCGCTCTCTCATTCTCTCTCCCTCTTTCTCTCTCTTGTTCCTCTCTGTCCCTCTTTCCCTCTCGCGCCCTTCCATCTCCTTCTCTCTCTCTCTCTCGTTTCTCTCTCCCTGTTTCTCTATCTGTATCCCTCTTCTCTCATCCTCTTTCTTGCTCTTTGTCACTCTTCTCTCTCTTTCTCACTGTTCTCTCTCCTGCTCAATCTTCCCTCCCTCCATTGACTACGTAGCTCGGTCCTCTATTGGTCTCTCTTTCTTTATTGTTTTTCTCTCTCTCTCCCCCCTGCGCGAATTTGTACAATGTATGATGCGATTTTTTCGCACAAATTCGTACCGGTCATCGAACTACCCCTTTCGTGCGATTGAAATAATCGCACAGCGGCCCAAAAAACAGGGCCGGACTGCACGATCATCCCTACCTCCAAGCTACACCACAATTTTTGGAAGTTACAAAAAAATACACACTCAAAAAGGGAAAACGAGTTCCTGAAAGAAAATTGAAGCCTAAAATGTTACACAAAATTCAGTAAGAGTTGCAAAAAAATAATCTACTAATTTAGTGGACAGGAAAAAAGAACTCAATAATCTGTCTCATGTTCAGGACAAGGATTGACAAATATTGTGGTGAAATTACTCCAACAAATGGACATTTTCTCCATGCGTTGTTTTTATCCAAGTAATTAGTTCGATGAGCATTCTTACAACAATCAGGTGTAAATAGCTTCATCATTAAAAGAAATCAGACTGATTAGCTTGATCAGGATAAATCATCAACATGAAATTTGATGTTCTTTTAGGTTTTTGTGCAAATGTTTCTTTTTGAAAAATGTACAAATTTTTTAGGTTCAACAACAGGGGGATTGTTGAATCTCCAATGGTGATTAAACTGAAAACGCAGTGCAAAATAACTTCCACGTGTAAATTAACCAATGCATGGTCGAAATCAACCATATGTCAAACTTTAGAAGCAAATAATTCGCATGTAAGTAAATCATCCATGGATGCAGATCTACCAGAGCTCAGAACAGGAATAACACTGAAGATAGTATCATCCAGAGACCCACTGTTCCTATCTGATCCCTGAGTCAACTCAGACAGAGCCTGGGCCAGTATGAGCTCCAATTCATTGGCCTCTGTACACAGTGATGTTGAGAAGTAGAACCTCAGACTCTGCACAAGGAGGGAGAAACATAAACCCGAGAGAAAGCTTTTCTATTCGAAATAATCACGACGCCGACAATGGGCCCAACCATTCCCTCGACCGCTTAAGCAAGGGAGTTACTTTATTTATGAGGGAAATTAGTGCTCTATCAGTTGCTTAACGCATGCAGCAAGCCTAATAATATCCCAATATAAACACGGATCTTCTAGTCTATGCCGACGACAACAAGAAAAAGGCCTGCAGTTAAAGAGAGTACAAAAAAAGAGTACTTACAGTTAAATCTTCCCAGACGAATCGGTTATCTTGAAGGATGCTGATTGCAAGACAAAAGCAGAACTGCGAAATTCTTTCCACTTGTTTCATCGGGATGGAAAAATGAGAATTCGACGGTGCTTCTTCAAGCCCTGAGCATAACTGCGGAATAAGATTCCGGGTGACAGAGACAGTGGCCGCGCATATCTTTCCGGGAAGAACCCATTTCTGGCTATAAGATTCATGCACAACTGAATGTTGAAAATCCCACGACTGTGGTATTGCGATAAAGCTGGAGTCTTGTTCTTCAACTTGCTCACTAGCTTCCATATCTTGGGGAATGTGTAGCACTGGCTTTACTTCAACAAGAGCCCTGTATGATAAGTAAATGTATTGGTCTCAGTAAAAGAGCTGCACAAGGAAGAAGTGATGCCTCTCTCTCTCTCTCGTTTCTTTCTCTCCATCTCTGTCTGCATCTCATAAGAACCTGGAAGTTCCTATCGGGGAGAGGATGGGGGAGGAAGGAGAAGAGGCCGGGTTAGTTGTCGGTGGAGGGACAGGGTAATGCTGGGGTGGACTTCTGCAACAACAGGGGAGAGGCCTTGGCAGAATGGACATCGTACAGAGGTGAAAGAGAGGAACCAGCTTGGTTATACCAGTCTGAACTCCTATACACAGTATAGGCAAAAATGCCGAAAATACCGCTATAGGACCATAGCACTATATCTCTCTCTACCCCATGCTGGCACAGATAAAACACATACACCCAGGGAGATATAAGGGGAATGGTTCAAAAGTATGCAGTATCTGCATGCTTAGATTTGCGCCTAAATAAAGCAGTAGAGAAAGAGAGAGGTGCTTTCAAATCATAAAAGGCAGGGTAGAGAGAGAGGGGACCTCTTTGGCAGATCAGGAGCTAGAACATAGAGAAAAACAGGGTTAGAAGAAAATCCCCCCTGTTTCAAAAAAGCCTCCACCTTCCACTGAACTTCACTCTTGTCCTGAACAGAGAGGCGAGAAGAGCAGTAGATGACAAGGAGAATTGCAGAGGATGAGATCGAACCGTTGAAGCAATTAGCCACTGCATCGCAGTTTTCCAAAGCCTTAATAATTTCGACACATGGTCCCCCCGGGCACAGCGTCATGGTGGGAGGGTCTAGCCCTAACTGCCCAGCCATGTAAAGTATTTCCCCATCTAATGTTGCCTAGAGAGAAAGAAGAAGAAGAAAAAGAAATAGAATATCAGGATTGGATTAAAAGAGAGATAGAAAATATCTAATAGACAATATTTAATATAATTGAGAACACAGGAAATCTTTGGTTTGGGAATAAAATAGCTGACGAATATTGATAAGAGACGTCTACACTCATCTAAGTTGTTTTGAGATTGTTACATGCTTCACGGAATCTCTACATGTTTTTATCCAAAATCTAACATTAGAAACTCAACCGAGAAATCACATTACAGTTCGATGATTCATCGCTAAGAAGTAGCCATCGAAATCCATATTGCACTAGTTTTTTTATTAAAAAAATCCAAATTAAATGAAATACATCATCATTGAAAGTATAAAGCCGAAGAGGTGTTAATTACAAGATACAAAAAGAGTTTAAAGGCTGAGCAACCCAAAAAAAAAATTTGTAACGTCAGGATTCATTATGGATAAGTGAGTTCTTGTTTTGGTAGCAGTAAATATTATTGTTAAGTACATGTAAGACCTAAAGTGTCTCGCGTCTTTCTTTTTGATAAAAATTATATGGTCCCACTGTTTGAGACTTACGTTAGATAAAAAGGAATTAAAAATCACATATTTACCATAGAAATCAATAAAAATAAAAGCAATAAGCTTTTTTTCAATATTAACTGCAAGATTTATTTCCATACTACAAAAACTTACCTGGCTATATGGACCTATGCAGCTGGGTGCCCAACAAGAAATGCTTTGGACATGCAGGACATTTTTCCTCTTGTTTCCGGAGACAAGGACCTCAACATGCGCATTACCACGACCGACCTCATCTAAAGGCAATTGAATTGTGCTACGGGAAGGCACACCCATGTGACATTTCTTCTCTGTAATAAACTTAAGGTACTCTTCATTCGCAAGAGTGAATTGATTCATATCAGAAATATAAAGATGAATGTACAAAACCTGCGCCCAATCAAACCCATTTTTGTTCAACTCTTGCTCTACTTTTCCCAAAACGCACGACAGATCTTTCCCTACACCTGTGGCAGTTCAGAGAGTGCGGAGATCGTTCAGGGTTTGTTAGAAAGTGCCTTGAATCGATCAGCAGAAATCGAAAGAACTCAAGTAGCTTAAATAATGATTTTGTCTACTGAAATGTCCATATAGAAAGATCTACTTATTTCTTCGCTCCTAAAGTCGCGCCTCTCGTCATTTTCTTGAATGCTTTTAAGGAAGAAGAGAATCACGATGTCCAGAAGTACAAAACGCAATAAAAACATCTTATTACTTATACAATTGGGAATCAAATCCACAATGTCAAAACGGTAAAAAAAAAAAGAAATCGAAGAAAAGGAGGGAAAATGCATAAAAATGTATAACATAATAAGAATGAGTCCTGTATTTCTCAGCAGCTACTCACCATTCGGAGTTTGGGGCGTGTTAATAACCCGAGCAGAGATAGAAAATGTGCTCCCTTTGGTTCTTGAAGTGCATATGTTATTGTAATTATCATGAAACGAGTCGTACACCGAATTGACCAATGGGCATGCAACAATATTCGATAGGTAATCCTCGTTCAGTTCATACACTCGTGAAGTTCTTTCGCCGCTCAAAAATAAACATCTGTCTTTGTATTCCAGGTGAAAGGCCAATGGATGAAGAATCCCAACAGAAGCGATGGAGTCCTCTGAGTGAAGAAGCACTTTGAAATCATCCAGGATTATCTGGGCATTCTGGGAAATCAAGTATTAGCTCAATGTAAGGTAGAAAGCACACGAAAATTTCAATTTCATACCTTAAATAATGGACAGTCTAAAGTCAAAGTTTCGTATTCTCCTCCTTCGCCGCAGACATTTATTCCGTAGAGTCTACCACATGCATGTCGTTGAAGTGAGCTTGTAGAAATAATCAGAGAACTATTCGAAGACTATCTTCCGATGATAAACAATTTAAGTATATCTCAATGTAGAATGATGCCTTACTCTTTCAACTTCATTAGATGAGATTTCATGGCACTAATTTCCTTCCCTAGGTGTTCTGAAGGCTTTAATCCAATCGCTGCAACCTGAAGAGTTGCAAAAAAAAGGAAAAATCTTACATAAATTTGACGACAGTGACAATGTGAACTTTTGGAAATCCGAGAAGAAACTTACCTTAACAATGATAGCCTTGATCTCATTCCTTATCTGTGGAAAATAATTAGGATTTAACTTAACATGAAAGACACGGCGGCGGGGCCATTAGTGAAACATTAAACGAGATGGAGTTGAACTAATCAAATACCATCTCTTCTAGAAGAAAGGTTTGGTCTTGCTTCCATAAGTAGGCTAGAGAAATGAGACCTAGTCGCGAGCATACACTCTCCACTCTCAACCTTTGATAATCCGAAGCAATCGCCCCAGAACACACAGCCGTCACAGAAGGAATTCTTTTTTTAACCTCATTAAGCAAGATGAACATGTCTTCGACTTCGTCGCCTGAGGTCGCCTGATAATTGAGGAGCTGATGCCTGGAAATGAATAAGCATGTAAAATTTGTCCTATCTTCCCATTTTCTGAATAGAAATTTCTAAAAGAAAAAAACTAAACGGTGTTTCCCGTACTAATCAAGCAAGGTCAGGGAACTGTTACATGACTAATAGGGTATTTTCATTTTACATATTAAGCATCAATTTAGCTGCTTGTTTCATGATAAACCCAAAGATAATCCTGAATTTAAATGTTTTATAGACGTGTCAAAAAACTAGATAATGTGGTAAGAACTTAGAGTTGACAATGATAAAATGACAGTCCTCTGGTTTTATGTTCATTTGTCACCTTCCTATATTTTTTGTTAAATTTGTGTTTTTATGAGGTGTGTTACTGGCCAACTTGAGTGATAAAGCCATCCAAATGGCCTAAATCACGATCATCAAATTTTGGTTTCGTTGATCTAGAAGACAGGCTACGACCGTGATGTCTGGAGCATAATCAGTTCAACTAAAATTCTTCGACCTTAGATAATTACATGAAGAACGTAAAGAATAATATTGCAATGGAAAAATCATGAGCCAAATGAGAAGAGCACTGAGAGGCATTGAATAGGAACAAAAATTACAAGTGTTATGATCCCAAGCCATTGGAATAATGATAGCACTTTCTCATTGTTTAGAATTGGAACAAAGAAAACAAGTCTTTAGATTCCAATCCATTGGAAGAAAATTAGCCAGCCAAAAAATGATCCCAATTTTTTGTATAGAAGAATGTGTTGGATTATCACCTAGAGGATCCTTTTATCCTTCTCCTAAATAAAGGCACGCCCATGCACTCTGCATAGCTAACTAAAATTTGATGGCCGACCTGTAAAAATAGTGAAAATTTCAGAAATAGGATCCAACATTAAAGCGGACAAACGGAAAAACCAAAATCCTAGAACATATCAGAATGTGATGTCCTTCTTAAGAATACTACCACAATTAATGGTCGATTCTCCGCGTAATCTTGAGTTGGACTTTTTTTAAAGAAAAGAGGGAAGATCACCCCAAATCAATTATCAACCCATCTTGATATGGACTTTGAAAGTTTAACCTTGGTCTATTCAACTTAAAACGGAAACAAAACTCTCAATTACAACCAGTCATTGAACCTTATTTAAACTGTTTTTTAAAAAGGGAAGATCAACCCGAAATTAATAGTACATATGATCGTGAAAAATACATGACCGACCAGCCTGATCATCTTTCTATCCTTGCTACCTACTAAACCAGTACGATATACTGCTATTACAAGATAAAGGAAAGTTGAATCATACAGTCTGGAACATGTAGCTGTCTAATTCATCGACAGACTCCTCCAATGGCATTAAGTTGGCCAACGCGACAATCTGCACACAAAAAAATCAGGATGGAAAATGATAACATCAATAATGAACAATGATTTGATCATCCCCTAATTTTATAAGCATGTACACGCATCTCATCATATCAGAATTCAAAAGATCATTACGTCGTGGCCATACTCCTTGCATCTCATCATGGCATAGCAGCTATCTTTTCCGCCGCTAACTAATGCCACCACCTTCATTCTTCCTCTTCAATCGAAGCAAACTAGAAGAATATTGAGATTTCTCAACACAATCGAAGGTTAGCCAAAGATTCTATCTTCCCCACTGCTTCTTCCTGCGTGGAATCAACCCATTTAATCACTCTGCAACAAAATTTTACCAACCGAAGAATCCCAAAAGCAAAGATCGCAAATCCCCCTGTGCAGAAATTTCAACGGAATGGGAAATAAAAATCGTCAGATGATGAAAAAAGGAAAGGGAAGGGTAAACTGGAGGAGACCCAGATGAAGATTTTTGTTCTGCAGATGATTTTTAGTTAAAAAAACTCGGCGACGAAGAACTGGAAAGCTGGATATTGATAACGAGAGAGGGAAATCTGGAAATTGATAACGAGAAAGGTAAAGATTTTAGTCTGGTGAATGATCTAGGAAAGTAAACAATGAACCTTGATGGTTCTGCCGCGATGTACTGTGAGCCAGAACTGATCTATGAAAATTTCTTACTTCCCTAAATATGTTATATAGTTCAGTATTAAGGTGTGCTAGAATACGAACAAAGCAACAAATAGATGATGAAAACTCCGATATTTTGACCGCAGGGGAGGCTAATGCTAAGGTTTTGGAATGAAATAATGAGATAAAGCTGTTGGGTTTTAAGAGCAGTACCAGCAAATGTCAAGGTTTTGGAATGAAATAATGAGAGAGAGGTGTTGGGTTTTAAGAGTAGGACCAGCAAATGTTAAGGTTTTGGAATGAAATAATGAGAGAGAGGTGTTGGGTTTTAAGAGTAGGACCAGCAAATGTTAAGGTTTTGGAATGAAATAATGAGAGAGAGGTGTTGGGTTTTAAGAGTAGGACCAGCAAATGTTAAGGTTTTGGAATGAAATAATGAGATGAAGCTGTTGGGTTTTAAGAGCAGTACAAGCAAATGTTAAGGTTTTGGAATAAAATAATGAGAGAAAGGTGTTGGGTTTTAAGAGTAGGACCAGCAAATGTTAAGGTTTTGGAATGAAATAATGAGAGAAAGGTGTTGGGTTTTAAGAGCAGTACCAGCAAACGTTAAGGTTTTGGAATGAAATAATGAGAGAAAGGTGTTGGGTTTTAAGAGTAGGACCAGCAAATGTTAAGGTTTTGGAATGAAATAATGAGAGAAAGGTGTTGGGTTTTAAGAGTAGTACCAGCAAATGTTAAGGTTTTGGAATGAAATAATGAGAGAGAGGTGTTGGGTTTTAAGAGTAGGACCAGCAAATGTTTACAAACCATTATGCTGGGGAGAAATAAAAATATAAGTACAGTATGTTGAGGGTATAAATGTTAACAGCTAGCACTCCCCGTCAAGCTGGGAATGAATATTTGTCATTCCAAGTTTGAAGATACGCTTCTTAATAAAGGACTGTGGACCCTATTGGTAAGAAGATTCGCACATTGCGCCGCTTCGTTGACATGAGAGGCACAGATTGTGTCGTTTTCCTGCTTTTCTTAGATGAAGTGACCGTCAACATACTCATGTTTGGTTCTAGCGTTATGGTCCAGATTGTGAGCGATAGCAATGGCAGATTGGTTGTCACAGTTAGACATAGTTGTTCGGTTCGCTTTGTGTGAATCTGCGTGATTTGTTTGTTCTGATTGGTTTTTCGAACAGAACAGTAACAAATTCGCACAGATCACCCGTGTGCTGTTCGAATTGTTCGTTTTGTGAAAATTTTTATTAAACTGTTTTTAAAGAATAAATATATGTATATTTTTATACATATGTTTATTCTTTAAAAACTTATTAAAAAATATGTTTACTCGGCAGCCTTAGCAATCTGCTCTCTCCCTCAGCAGCACGGCGATTAGTTCCCTCCCTCAGTGGCTCGGCAGTTTCTTCTCTATCTCAGTTCCTCCGTCCTCGGCGATTTCTTCTCTTCCCCAGTTCCTCGGTGATTTCCACTCTCCCTCGGCAGCTCAGCAATTTCCTCTCTTCCTCAGTTCCTCGGCGATTTCCTCTCTCCCTCGACGTCTCAGCGATTTCCTCTGTGCATAAATTATTTATCGCCTTAACTTAATCTTATTATTAGGATCATTTGGTAACTAAGACTATTTCTTTAATAATACATCCACACTTAGTAAAGAAAAAAAATAATCTAAATATTTTTTCCTGATAATTTGTGTGAACTGTGCAAATTTGTAGCAATGTTTGCAAATTTTAAAAATTGTGAAATTTTTTTTCAAAATTGTGTGAATTTGGTTGAATTGTTCTAATTGTGAGAAAAGTTTTTCTAATTTTAACACACAAAAAAACGTAATAAAGAACAAGGCCTTGTGCGGTTCTTTTGTGCAATTTTTTTGTTCTTTTCAAAAGAACAAAACAACCATGTCTACTCACAGTAGAGCTTGATTGGCGCAGGAAGAGAAATATTGAGCTCTTCACATAGGTGTTTTATCCACAAGGCTTCAGAAAGACCCATGGTAGGGCCCGAAGTTAAGGTTTGGCAAGGATCGTGATACGACAGGTTGCTTCTTACTTTTCCAGGATATAAGATTACCCCCAAGGAGGGCACAATAGCTTGAGAGGGATATTCAATCAACAATATTACCTGCATAATCTGTTTGAGTGTAAACTTCAAGGTTAGTGCGACCATTGGATTGAAAAACAATTCTGAGTCCTAGTGCCCTCCAGGTATTTGGGTAAGCAACGCGCATCACATTCATGAACTTCCTTGGGGTCCTGCATAAATTGACAAACTAACCCAACAGAGTATGAGATATCAGGACTGGTATGAGTGAGATAGATCAGTTTACCAACCATATGTTGATCGGTCAATTGCCATGGCCAAGTCCCAGTTTGTGATTTGGATCAGCAGGCATACGGGCTGGTTTACAACCCAATAGGCCAGTTTCATTCAATAAGTCCAAGGTGTACTTAAGTTGGGATAGAAGGGAAGTAAGCGAGCCATATGCCCATTAAATATTTAAATTTTCCTAGTCGTTTCAAGTTCCTGGGATAGGTGGGATACAAGTTTCTGAATTTCTTCATGATCATCCCCTATGAGAATTATGCCATCAACATATACGAGTCATAAGGTGATGCCCTTTGGAATGTTTGAGGAACAAGGTATGACCATGTTACTTCGTTTAAAATGCATGGACTTCAAAGTGTTGGAAAGTGCTCCAAACCAGGCATGTAGTGATTATTTAAGTCCATACAAGGATTTGTGCAGTTCGCATACAATATGACTATTTTGTGCAATCTCGAATCCATGTGGAATGTGCATATGTATGTCTTCTTCCAAGAAACAAAGTAGGGAAGTGTTCTTGGCATCAAGTTGATTAAGGTTAGATCCTTTGATAGCTGTACAAGAGATGAGTACGCATACCGTGGTCATCTAGGCTACCAGAGCACAGTTTTCCTTGTAGTCAATTCCCTGCAATTGTGTGAATCCTTTAGCTATTCGGCATGCTTTGTATCACTCTATATCCCCATTGGGTTTATACCTAATAGTGAAGATCCAACCATACTCTCAAGACAACAATGTTCAAGGATATATGATGAGTTTTATGCCCAATTACTTCTTTCCTAGAGACGTTAATTAGCTTATGTAAGTGATGTCTTTCAGCTCGCGTAAAGGGGCTCAAACATCAAATGAGATGAACATACTAAAATTTCATTTTATGACTTTTTTCCTCAAACCTTACACAACTAATAATAACCAAAACTTCCGCAGTTTTTCTGTCCCCTATGACATATGAACCCGGGATGCCAAGTGTGCGCCAATCTCCTGATGGAATGATTTCGGAGGGCCTAAAGAAATGGGACACGAGACGAGATGAAAACCATCACGAGCTGTCTTACCACCCTAAGTAAGCAGCATCCTGTAACGGATGCAGACGTTTCACTTTAACGAATGCAAATGCTCCGAGAGCTGGCATCCAATGGCACAGGAAATAACCACGACCCAAGAGTCGGTCGTACTCGACACTGTGTTTTTGCCAATAAAATTAGTTGTTAAGTCCAGTCTGTCTCAAAAAGTCCAGCCTTAAATGTGACTAAAGGGTAACTCTTTTTTGCCTTTGAGAGGTTTAATATTCCATTACCCAATCACCAGGCTATTTCCGCATGTGAGAGGTTCTTCTGCTGCCAGCCTGCCATTGAGGGTTTCTAGGGTTTCCACCACCACTCCTTCAACGGCTGACTGGTAATATTTTTCTTCCTCTTGATTCCATCCATGTTTGATTCTCGAATATTTGATTTTGCAAGTTTTGTTTTTGCTCTTCCCGTTGATCCCTCGGTTCAAATTGTATTTGCCGGATTCCAGTTCGCAATCTCTTTTGCTCCCAGCTTGAACTAGGATGAGCGAATCAAATTTTGAATGATTCATCATGACAAAAAAATTTCCATGAACGAGCTTCTTCATGGTTCAAAACTGAAAATGAACATTTTCAAACTTTAGGAAGAAACCCATGTTTATCCTCATCCCTTCCTTCTCGTTCAATTTTTCTTTTGAAAGTTGACACTATTCAATCCAGATGATAGTGCTCCCTACAAGCTATGAAACCTTTGCGCTCAATTTAATTTCAACTGGAAGCTGTTGGCACTGTCTCGCTTGCTCTAGTTCTGCTGAATTGGTGGTTCGTGAATTGAAATTTGATATGGAACATTATCTGGATGCTGCTGAGGTGTTGTGTAGATGGCGAATTGTCAAAAGATCAGGAATATCTGTATATTGGCGCACGTTTACCATGGGAAGATGACGTTGGCGGACCACCTGATTGCGGCCTGGGCCAGCAGGCTGGTCCATACAAAGCTCACCGGGTAACTGTGATTCATGGACCACCTAGAGGAGGAGCAGTAGCAAGGAATCACAATGAAGAGTTCCTCAATTTCTCTCCAATTGCTCAATTGAGCACAAACTCACCCCCATGGAGACCTACACCAGGCTACAATGAAGTATCCACGAGGTCAACAACATAATCAGTGCGTACCAGTCTGAGAACTACCTCTCCGATGTCGACTCCCTCTTCGTCAAAGGGGTCTTAGGCCTCTGGTGGTTGTCTCTTCCTGAGGCCGTCCTTTCCATGGTTGTTGATAACCTCCCAGACCATGTTGCCAGCCCAGTCCCTCCATATCTCTAGGCTTATTAACCAGAGAGGAGACACGGTGGAGCCTACTGATAATCTCAATTTGAGGGTTAAAATTTATCGTCGGTGATTGATATTATTCAATAAAATTATATGTTTAACTGTACTTAAAAATACGTAGGTAGTGATGAGTACGGATTGTCTCCACAGGGAACAATGATTAAGGAATTACTTTCTTATACTAGTGATGATCAACAAGAGGATCGACGAAAACAAGATTCAAGGATGTGATCTAGTGATATAGATTAAAATACGTAAGTTATAAGTTAATTTAACTTAAATAAAAGAGTAAGTGCACGTGACACACATGATGATGGACGATGGTATAAACGACAATAGTGATTGGACTTGGAATGGTACAGTGGCGAGGATGAAGAGATGAGAAAAGAGAGTTAAATGAAAGTGCAAGAATGATGACAAACCCTAATTACATTAACTATGGCGTTGGGAAAGAGACAGCGTAAGGAGAAGATACTTATCTTAAAACCTTACGTTCCAGCAGGATCACGTTGATTTATGAGTGCTGGTAAGCTCCCCCTATTCTCCAATGCTTCTCCCCACACACCCAGGACACAAAGAACACTCTTGATGGATCTCAAAACTCACTATCTTTCAATCAACCCACAAAGTAGTAGGAAACAAATTCAAGATGAATGTGACAATGATCCAGGCTCTTTTTATAGATCAGAGGGTATGGATAGAAAGAGGAGGGGAAGACAAAGAAACGCTGAAAATTTCAGCTCAATCGGAGTTGTAGTTCAAAAGTTATAGCCGTTTGAAGTTGAAGCAATCCTAGCCATTGATTTCCTTCTCTCTCCTCATCAACGTCCTCGGTTTCTGCGCCTGTTAAGAAGTTAGAGCACTTGGTATTCCGTGTGGTTGACCCTTCGTATTCCGTGCCATGTGTACTTGAAAAAAAGATAAATAAAAACGAAGAAAAAACATTTCAAAAACCTCTCTTTCTTGAGGCTGATGTGGCGGTGCTTCAGCGCGCCCCGTCACCCTCTTTTTTCTTCTCTTTTCTTTGTTGGAAATGAGTGGACGTGAGCGTGTCACGTCACCATGCACCAAAAAAAGCCAAAAATACTTAAAAATTCATATTAAACAAAATAAAAGCCCAAAAAATATGTATAAATATATATTTTGACTCAGAAAAATCATATCTTTCCAAATTGAATGTCAAAAAATTCTAGAAAAATCATATTCTGTCTAAAAAATTATATTGTTTTAGAATTTATTGTTATAAAAATCATAAAAAATGCAGAAAATTTATAAATTCATTCTAAAAATAGATTTAATCATTTTAAGCTTGACAACATGCAAATATGAGTAATTCAATGCAGATCAACATGTAAATATGATCATATAAGGTACTAGAAATGTATGTTATCACCTACCTTCATGGAGGCGGAGGAGGTGAGAAGTGGCGTTGAGGACTGAGACCCCTCTGACACCTCCCCAGTTGCTGTTCAAAGTTGAAGATAGAAAATTTGAAACTTCATGCATATTTGTATTTCCACCCAGTGCGAGGGTTAGTATATATGACTGTTGTAAGGCTCTCGGGTTGTATCTGAATGTCCTTACCCCTTGATTCATTATTTGGATGTTTGCCTTAAACAATGAATGTGACTTGTTTTAACTCAACTTTTCTCTCGCTTTTGCCAATCTTCTCTGATCTCTCATCGTAGAGTCCTAGCTCTTCTTCATTTCATCTTAGCTGGAGTCGTGGATGCACCCAGGTTATCAGAAATTCCAGTGAGGCATCAGAGCTTAACACAAATGCTATCTCTCTAATCTCTCTAACATGCAATTGTAACTCCAAGACACCTCTATGTTTCAGTGATCTATTGTAGCCTATTTTAATTCTATTTGAGGGAGTACTCCTCTGCATTCATGGGTGGGCTCTTGAATAGTTGCTGAATCCCAATGCATATTTTGATGAATTTATTTTCATTTTCCAACCACTATCCACATTACTTCTGAAATTCCACTTGGTTGTTAATGGCATCAGATCTTCCCTAATCATATCCACTTCCCACAACCCCTTCAGCCGAGTATGAGAAGAATGTAAGCGAATTTCCCGAAATTCCTCGATTCTCTCATTAGAGGATGGATGTTAGACTGCATTGAACCCAAAATAGCTAGCATTCTTCTTAGGCTACCATCCTTGAAGGACTTATGGGATAGGGTACATGAGATGCACTGAAAAGGAAATGACAAGTCCCACATTACCTATTTGGTAATGAAATCCATCATACTTACTCAAGGGGATATGAGTATATGTTAATATGTCTCGGCCTTAGATATTTTTTGGAATGAGTTGGACTACTTTTGGCTAGTTAAGAATCCACACTCGGAGGAAGTGGCACATCTCAGGTCCATCCCCCTCATCCATATGCAGAGGGGAAACACTGGTATGTCTCACATATATATAGTTTTTTTGAAATAGGTATGTCTCACTCATTGATGATTGTTCTCGTATGACTTGGGTGTATTTGATGACTGACGAGGCAGAATCATGGCAAATTGTTATTAATTTCTTCAAGTTTATTAAATTTCAGTTTGTAAAGGGGATGCAACATTTCTAGTCTGACAATGCTAAGTATTATGTGAATAATGAACTTAAGAACTTCATTGATAAAAAAGTAATCCATGAGGCCTCATGTGTCTACGCACTCCAACAGAATGGGGTGGCTGAAAGGAAAAATAGACATTTATTGGAGGTAACCTGTTTCCTAATGCCCCAGAGTCATGTGCCTAACTTTCTATAGAGCAAGGCCATTCTCACAGGCACCTAATTGATCAACCTGTGGCCTACGATGGTGCTCAAAGGGGAAAGTCCCCTCAATGTGCTAGAGCAACATTACCCTTCCGTAAGATTGGAATCAGACTTATGTAAACCTCTCTACCATTCCAAAGTTGGCATCTCATGTCCTGAAGTGTCTTTTCCTGGGGTACTCACTGATCCATAAAGGACATCAGTGTTATGACCTTGTTGGGAAGAAATATTATGTCACTAAAGACGTACCCTTTGATGAACAGACATATCACTATGGTCCTTCCAAACCTGATACACTGGACATACTAGACCACAGGTTGAGACCATTAAAGGCTCTAGCTTGCAGGGCTACAGTCTAACCCTCCACCTCAGTACCATTTGTGGGGGGAACCTATGATGGAAGTCATAAATACTTTAGACACCCACACTTCCAATGGAGAAGAACAGGTCCTTGCACATCTAGAAGCCTCCAAGAGCTTGTCTAATCCTAAGTCTCAGGATATCATCTGAAGAAGTCATAGGTACAAATACACATTGGGCCTGTTTCCCAAGGCCCTATTTATTTTTTCATTTCCTAGTTTGTGAGTGACAAACTATCAGGATTGTGTCTCAATATCACATTCAGCATTGTGTCTCGCCAACCCACCTGTCCACTCAATATCAATCATTTCTATCAGGATTCACGGTATTATGATCCCAACAACTATATCCGAATTGATTCAAGATCCAAATTGGAAATTTGCAATAGACACAAAAATGCATGCCTTAACCCAGAATGAGACATGGTCCCTAGTGCCCTTGCCCTCTAGGAAGAAACCAGTCCTTTGTTGTTGAATCTTCACTGTCAGGTATAAACCAATGGGGATATAGAGTGATACAAAGCATGCCTAATAGCTAAAGGATTCACACAACAGCAGGGCATTGACTAATTGCAAAATGGCTTAATTATGGGATTGTGAATCGTGCCAATGACGATGAAGCCGAGGATGAGGAGTGAGGAAAATGAATGGTTAGGATTGCTCCAAATTCAAACGTGATATCTGATGATCCACATGTCCAGTTAAGCTGAAGTTTTCAGGGATGCTTCGTGTCCCCCTCCTCTTTCCATCCATACCATCTTATCGATAAATAGAGGTGTGGATCGCTATAAGAATCATCATTAAAATTTCTTCATACTCATGTGGGCTGATATAAAGATAATGAGTTTCTGAGATCGATCAAGTATGTTCTTGGTGCCTTGGGTGTGTGAAAAGAAGTAACAGTGAAGAGGGAGAGCTTAACTGCACATGCAAATCACACTGTTCCCGGTAGAACGTAAAGATTTACGGCAAGCATCTTCACCGTACATTGTTCTTTTTTGACCCCGTTGGTATTTTAGTTCACTTTCACAACACACATATCCATTCTATCACCCCATATGTCCTCCAAATCACATCTTACCACCTTCATGTCATCTTTGTGCCATTAACTTGCTTGTTAATTATCATATTTGACTCGTCTCTACCCTATTCTCGCCATACCTCTCGTCGTCATTATTTCATTCTAGCATTCTCTTGGTTGTCTAAAACTTGAATTATCACAATCTAACAACTACTTTCCTTGACTCAATATCACTGTCTCGCCTCATATTTCCTTGTCACTTTATTTTGTATTAATAGTTATCACTTCTAATCTCAATAATCACCATATTAAGAATATTAAATCCTTATAAGCCATTCCCTATGGAGATGATCCGTACTCATTACTAGCTAAGATTACTTCCTGAGTACATGCTTATATTTTTATTGAATTATGTCAAGATACCAACAACAAATTAAAACTTGAATTTTGAGATAATCAATAGTGTGGATACAATAGAGGCCAAACATCTTAATGGATTAAAGAAACTCACCAGAATAGCCGAGTGATCTAGGATGTTGTTTTAGCTAGCCGAGTGTTTGCAGTTTTAAGATCCATTTTGTGTTCAATATTCCATTATGCAATTAATTTTGTATTGTTGATTGAAGCCATCAAATCCAATGTAACCTTAGATTATATTGCAAAATAAAAGCATTTGAATATTTGATAAAGATGTAATGACCGTATATTACATGGGTTGTTAAAAAATAATTGTAACAAAATAATCCAAAAAATGACGGCTGCCATATTTTTGCTAATCCAGTACAAACTAGATCTCTTTCTCTTATTTCTTCATATTATGTCATAAAAATTAATAAATAAAAAGGAAAAAATTAAAAGTGACAACCTCATATTGAATGTCCAACCATAATCTCAAGAAAACAAGGTTCAAGGAGTTTTATGTCTAATTACTTCTTTCCTAGAGAGGTTAATTAGCTTATGTGAGTTACATCTTTCAGCTCTCATTGAGGGGCTCAAACATCAAATGAGACGAACATACTGAAATTTCATTTCATGACTTTTTTTCCTCAAACCTTACAAAACTAATAATAAACAAATCTTCTGCAGTCCAAGAACTACCTCTTAGATGTCGACTCCCTCTTCCTTAGAGGGGCCTCAGGCCTCCAGTGGCTGCTGCCATCTAGACACCATGAACATACTTGATCGACCTCAAAAACTCATTATCTTTATATCAACCCACATGAGTAAAAAGAAATTTTAATGATGATTCTGATAGCGATCCACACCTCTATTTATCGATAAGAGGGTATGGATTGAAAGAGGGGGACACAAAGTATCCATAAAAATTTCAGCTCAACTGGACATTGTGGATCATTAGATATCACATTTTAAATTTGGAGAAATCCTAACCATTCATTTTTCTCACTCCCTGTCCTCGGCTTCGTCGTCATTGGCACAATTAACAATCTCATAATTAAGCCATTTTGCAATGATTAGTGCAGGTAGTCATTGTAGAAACGTGTGATTAGTTGCAATTCGATGTATCGAATGGCGATGTATGGAAAGCGCATATTAAAGAAAAACATATAAATCATTATAAATTAAATAATACGTCATAAAAATATATTTAATATATATTTGGACTTAGAAAATTCGTATCTATATAAATATAAGTCCAAAAAATCATAAAAAATATATTCTGAATCTAAAATCTTATTAAATCAAGAAAAAATTAGAATATGAATCTAAAATAGCTTTAATCATTTAAAGGTTAATAACACACATTTATAATAATTATAATACATAAACAAGTGTAACTTTTCCATGATTAACTCCATATTTATTATTATCAAGTATCTTTAGAGCTTTGGATCTCATCTTCATTCCCTCAAAAGCATATTAGTACAGATTCGAGAGGATTTTTTTACAATTCAATCTCGCTCTAATTAAGAGAAATAGGAGAAAAGGGGAAGTATTCAATAAGAGTCAAATGAGGGTGCTCTCCTTTGTACATACCCTATAAGGAATATCCAAAAAATTGGAAAAATTTTGTAAAGTTTATTTTTCCCATGAACTTCTCATTAGATACCCCAAATTAAAATATATATACCAATATCCAAAAATTGTACGCACGTGATCCTTTGTGCCCATGTATTAGTTTAGTGAATGACTTTGAGGGTCTACTATTTTTCTGCCAACATTATTAATAAACTGTATCAACATATAGATATAATTAATCAATGATATATTTTACAAACCCAGTTGGTTGCCAAGGTACGAAGGAATATGATAAATCTCTCATAGAACCTTGACTTCATCAATTACCATGTATATATTTTTTTGAATCTATGATGACCAAGGATGTGGTTAGTACGACGCATTTGGGAAATAATCAGTGAATTACTTCTCTAATATTCAATTACCTAGACTGAGGGCTTCATCACATCATCTTATTTCCATTGTCTCATGTGACAAAAATGGCAGACAACTCCATGTTGACCACTCAATCATCTTCATTCACTAATGATGCTTTATAGTTAATACAGTCAGAAACATGAGAATTTATATGACATAGTTAACGTATAATGGTCCATCTACAATATGCATTTGGTGTCTCAAGTCTAAGTACCGTTTAATCAAGACATGAATCAAGGTGATTGACAATTAAGTACAATACCATTCAAGAATTAATATTTATTCAGTTTAATCAACTATTTCTAATAAAGAGCACTCACCATATGTCCCTAGTGTCTTTGCACTAATGGGTTATGTGATCAGATATAACCCTCATCTGAGTGAGATTGGACAATACTATCCGATTAAGATTTTTTGATATCCATCTGGGTATCGTTTGAATAAAAATCTTAAAAACACATGTTTAAAGGCCGATGATCTATGTATTATGAGTTTATCGTAATTCACTAAATTTATTTATATATTGATACTAGTAATAACAAATAATTTAATTAAATGAACATATATAAGATATGAAAGTGCGATTGAATTGTAGTCCATAGGAATATTAATTTTGGCTACTATATTATTTTTAGGTTAATGGAAATTTTATTTTGGCTATCATATTATTTTTAGGCTTGGGAAAATTTTTAGGATGGGATTAAAATATATGATTGTCATCATCATAATGATATAGTTTACATTCCTAACTGTTGATTCCTCTTGTGTAAAATATTTTTTGTGCTTTGGTTTCCTTTTGTAACCCATAAACTAGCAATTGTCTGTATGGATATTTTTGGAGTAATCCCTCCATGAATATATCAGTTTATTTCTCAAACCTGCATATTTAAAATCATATAATAGCAAAAAATATCATAAAAATATACATGTAATATCACTCAGCATATAGCCTTTAATAGATGTGAATAACTCTCGTTTGACCCCTCCTCAATTTTTAGAATTAAAAAAGTACTGAATCCATCCTACAAAAGCTAATGGTTACCACTTAAAAATAATGCTCAAGCTCTCATTAAAAATACAAAAACAAGCTCTTAAAATTTTCACAAAGGGTGATGGTCAGTGCACAGCGAACCTGCTAAACAAGTTAATAAGAACCACCCAGTACCATTAACTTCAGAATCATATTTTATCCAATCCACCTAATACGAGATTCAAGGTAATCAGCTAATCCGAATGCTTGGTAATGCCACAAGTGATGGTACGAGGTGAGAATTGCAAAATAGAAAATATGAATTGTGATACCATTTAAGCTTAAACCAAAACACTTTGATGATTGAATCACCTTGTGTTTAGTTGAATCTAGTTCCACTCATAACTCAAAAAAGGCGTTTCAAAAATCTCAAGTGCATCCCCTCCTTTCAAGATATATCCCCACGATATTCAACACGTCTAATTTCCTTGTAGTCTATTTGATCAGAGCTGCTAGAGGTAGGGAGGGTATTCCCATCAATCCTGTTACACTAGGAGGGGAGAGTGATCAACCAGAATAAAGGAGAAGAGGGGGGAGGGGTTATACATGTGTTTTTTGCACTTTGGACTTTAGGTCCTTTCGTCCTTGAACCATTTCCCTCAGTAAATATCTAGCTCTTTAAGATGGCATCCAATCTTATGTGTTCAAACCCCTAGGCACAAGTCATAATCTGTCTAGTCGATGATTTCCATTGATTAACAGTAGCCAATAAAAATATATTTTAACTGTAATAGGATGTAATTGACCTAATCAACAAATTGAATCTCCAACACGTAAAAGCGCTAGGCTAAACCACATTATTTGCTTCGCATAAAGGCCGACTATTTAAATTATTGTACGCAATTTGCACAAAAGTCTATAAATGATACATGTAATGGTCAACTATCAAATTTTAATCAATCATCCTTATTAAGACATGCGTGGGGAAATTATCAAACATTTTAGTTTTTAAATTTTTTCACTACCGTGGCCAGGGACTTCATTGTATCTTCATCTTTCTATTTCTTAGACTTGGGGTAATCAATCACATCTTGATCACACAATTTTATAGGGTAGACTGATTGCATTCGAACTAAGACTAGATTCGATCTGAACGAGGTCTCCTAGGTCAAATTCAAAACGCCATTGTCCATCCATAAGATGTCCCTGTTTTCTCAAGTTTAAAATTTATTAATATAGTCGTGAAATGAATAATTCATGCAGATAAAGCTAAATAATCATTCCCTCAGAGAGCACACACTCTCTTTAGTGTTCACACAAATGATGACAAGATCAAGTATCATCCATCATACAATCGAAGAGTGGATAGTGTTATTCAACAAGTATATTTCCATGTTATTTTAAAATACAATATGAATATGAATCTTTGCGAAACATTTTTAAATATATTGATAATTATAGTAAGACACCATCATGATTCACTCGTCGACGTAATATCCTTGGATTTTCTAGATGTTAAACTTGAGAATATGTTTTTTTTAAGAAAAAAATTTGAGAAGATCTTCATGATGCAAGTTTGATTTTACTTGCTTGAGATCCCAAGTCAAAATGAGGAGACTAAAAAAGCAACTATCATGCATTACTTCTAAGCCAACTCAAAAACTGGAGTTACAAGCCAAGGTTTAATAATCTTGAACTTACAAAGACATAAATCTTGAATTAAACTATTATTATGTCTTCTATTGATGTAGACTAAGACATCTATCAGCATGCACTTCTATCAATTCAATCTAACACCTGATAAGTGATGCCCAACTAATTTATGAATTAGTTGAAATTATAATATATCCTAACATATGAGTCAATACCCTATTGACAAAAAGATAATCGGAGACAATTTTCCCAAATTTGGCTATCGTAGTTCATGGGAGCTTCCATTCTCATTATCCATCTTTGGATTGGACTATAAGGTCATCATAACATATCATTCAGAGACTATGTATATGATCATCACTAGCTTCAGGCAATCCAATTTTCTTCCCTAGATAATAAGTCACATCAATCTACATCCTACTGACAAAAGATAATCAGAGACAAAGTTCCTGAATTTAACCATCATAGTTCATGGGGGATTCAATTCTCATTACCCATCTTTGGAGTGGACTACATGATCATCACAACATATGATTGAGAGTTTATATAAATATCATCACAAACTTTGGACAATCCAATTTTCTTTCCCAGATAATATGGAACATTCAATCTATACCCTATTAACAAAAGAAAATCAGGGACAATTTTCCCAAATTTGACCATCATAGTTCGTTTCATAAAACAAACTATGATATATGCCCTATTGACTATATGGGAGCTTCCATTCTCATTATCCATATTTGGATTGGACTATATGATCATCACATCATATCATTCAGAGTCTATGTATAAGATCATCTCTAGCTTCAAGCAATCCAATTTTCATTCCCAGATTATATGCAACACTAAATATATGCCACATTGACAAAAGAAATTCATAGACAACATTCCCAAATTTAACCATCATGGTTCATGGGACCTTTCATCCTCATAATCCATCTTTGGATTGGAATCCATGACCATCAAAGCATATACTTCAGATTCTATATATATAAGATCATCACAAGCTTCAGACAATCCAATTCATTTATACGGATCGTCTTGTTCTGGTCTTCGGCACGCTTTCATGATGTTTTTATGACTGGCTCTCCCTAAAATTCATTGAACTGTGAAGACTGGTTCCCAATCTTTCCAGTTCAGTTCATTTTTAGCAATAGGGTGATATCCTTGGCCCTAATCCAATTTTCCACTCTGAGCTTATGTACAGGGGCAAATAAATATTAAATTTCCCTCAGCCATTCTGTTGCCATTGCTCGGATCATCGGTTCATCCGAAGCACAACGGATGAACCCAACAAAGGTGGTAGAAAATAAGGGGACATGGGAGAGAGATAATACCCGCCAGTTACCTTCTAATGGCGGGAGGCATGGCCACACCCCGCCGTGGCGTGGACGAGCCGGACGACACCGCCGCCGCGCGGGGGCTGGACATGGGAGAGGGCGACATGGGGCAGGACAAGTTCCTCAATTGGCGACCACTGTAATTTAGAAAGAATAATTATTCCTTAAATTCGGGACCCTCGCCCGTCTTATAGCAAAGAAAAATCCCCAAAAAACTTACCTGGACGGGGACGTCGGCTTTGTCGTCGAGAGCCGTTGGATTGCCAGGCCCTGCACATCAGCAAAAGACCAACTCTGGCCCTGCCCAGCCCCCTGGATGTTAGATCATTAATTATGAGAAGGCCAAAAGATATTTAGGATATGCCGATGAAATAGAAGATAATTTTTTTTTTGAAAAGTTGAAATAGAAGAAAATGATGAAGTAAAAGAAAGCACCTTGGAGGGAAGGGCTGATGCGACAGGCTCGAAAGCCTCAGTGCTGGTGACAGGTTGCGGAACGGGGCTTGCGTTTCTTACAAAAGGATGGGCCAGGAGCTGAACGGCGGTGGGCCGGTTAGACGGGTTGCGCTGTAAGCACTGTCGCACAAAGTCCTTTCCCTCATCTGAGAGATGATCCGGAATCACTGGAAGCTCCTTGCTGTTTCCGATCTTGAACATGGCGGCAATCTTCACAACCAGGGGCGGGAAATTTATCAGGAATAAAAAAATAGCATAAAAATCTGGGGAAGGGTTGTCTATCCAATTTAACTTTTTTAAAACGTTTTGATAAGTTGGTTTTCTTTTAATACTTTTAAGGAAGGGAAGAGGGTTGGGACAGAAAGCACAGACCCCTTCGTACTGGCTCCAGGGGGGTTTGGATGTAGCCATTTCGAGGACTGTGCAACCGAGGCTCCATATGTCAACAGCAAGATTGCAGCCATTGGAATTTTTAATGACCTGTATTCGTTGCAGTTTTGGGAAATGTTAAGATGCAAATAATAGAAATTTGTAGTAGAGAGAGGAAGAAAAGATTTAGGCATTTGGAACCTCCGGGGCCATCCAATACGGGCTTCCTTTCAACGACAGCGGGCAAGATTGACCAGTAATCTGCAAATTTTACGATAAAATAAATATAATTAATTTTGGGAGAAGACTTTTAGAAATATAAATAAACGTAAAAAGAGATATGAATAATGGAAAGGAACAAAGATATTTTTTCCTATGGTGCAAAAAAGCTGTCGAAGGGAACAGTGATGTGAATTTAAACTATTGAACGCCATTAGATTTGGAAAAAATGCTGACTTAAAAATAGTAAAATTAAGGTTGTTAGTAAAAAAAAGATACCATAGCACAGACATTGTGAAAAATGTATAGATCAAATAGAAACCTACATGTTTAGCCATCCCAAAATCTGCAAGCTTTATGCGCCCTTTAGGATCCACAAGAATATTTGCTCCCTTTATGTCCCTGCACCAAAAATCAAATAATGATCAGAGGACAATATCTCCGGAAGTATAAGATAGAACAAAAGATATTGAGCTTGATGACATCATAATGCAATAAAACTAGAAATGAGCTGACCTGTGAACAGTGTTCTTTCCATGCAAATATGCGAGACCTGAGAGAATCTGCCGCGTATAGCTACGGATTGCCATCTCACCGAATCGCCCATACTCTTGAAGAAGTTTATGGATGGACCCACCAGAAACATATTCCAAGTAGATATATAATTTATCACCCAGCTGTTTATCAAGAATTCAATTCAGATACAGCTAATTTGAGAACACAGAAAAATCCAACCGGAGGTCATTTTTTAAGTGAAGACCTACATCACTAAAAAAGATCACACAGATTTTATAATCGATAAAACATCCTCAAGTCACGGAAAATACAAAAATAAGCATCAACACAATTGGCTTTATCAATTATCGAGCAAAGATAATATATTAAACGCAGATATCAAATTGAACAAGACAAAAGCTCATCAAGGTGAAAAAACTTTTCAATAAAGACGGTCAACAAAGCTCACATTTCGGTGAATAAACTAATACACGAATAATAAAGTTCGAACAAATATGGATGTAACAACAGAATCTTAGTACCATATCGGATCCATGATACCGTACAATATTAGGATGCCTTAAGCGACTCAAAAGGGCAATTTCCTGCGTAAAAAATATAGAAACTATAATTATATAGTAACAAAGGAATAACCGACGACGATGAAATCAAAAGCAATGACAATGTTTTACCTGCCCGAGTTGTCTGGCACATTCCTTTGACTTTGCATCATCAGAAAAAAGCGTCACTTCTTTAATTGCACGCATTTCACCACTATCACTGATTTACACGGAAATTATGTTAGATGACGAGACAAGGAGTCAAACTGATTGTTGTTGACATTATTGTCTCCTTTCCTTTTTCTTTTCTTCTTTCTATTATTAGCTCCTTTCTATTATTAGCCCATTAAGGGCCCTTTCTATTATTAGCCCATTAGGGCTCCCTATAAAACCCCTTGTAATCTCTTTGTTTGAGTATCAAGAATTGTTCTTTCTTCTTGTCTTCAATTGTAATTCTAAGAGAATATTTAGCAGGTTTTGCGTATCATTTGATACGATTAGTTATAAGATAAGATCTGACGGCCATCTTCTAATGATGACTCAGAAAAGTGCCAATCTCACAAGAAAACACAGTGACAAATGGAAACCTGACCACTAAATCTTGAATAACGTGCTAAAAGCAAAACAAACGATTCAACTAATATGAAATCTTGAGACTGACTGCGAAACCCCAGATAAATAATTTAAATACCTGTTAAAACCAATGTATACGTGGCCAAATGTTCCTCTTCCGATCAACTTTCCCCTCTTCCAGCGTAAACCTGGGCTTGTGGGATTTTCCTGTCTTCCTGGGCTTCGAGGATAAGGAGAAATACTACTAGCACTCGACGACGGAAAATGAGAAGCATTGCAGTTAGACATTGGGGGTAAAGGCAGGCGATGTCTCTGCTTAGGGGACTCTGGCGCCGTTCCACAGGCACAAGGATGCAAAGGAGAGACAGCTCCACTGTGAATTCTGGAACTGGGCCCAGGACTTGTCATTCTCGGACTCGGTATCGGAGAACACTCAGTACTGCCCCTGCTGTGGAGCCAAAATAACTGCCCGGACATGTCTCCTCCCATAGAGTTGTGTCCTGACGTTTGCCCAGATCCAGGGCTGGAGCACTGACCAGATCCCACGATACCAACATCTTGGTACGCCCTAGATCCTAAGAAAACAGAACTCGGAATGTGCTCAGCGCAGACCACTCTTCTAGGGCTTCTGGCAGGACTTGACATTGAACTGTCAGGGGCACTTGCAAAAGCACCATGCTGAGGAGCTTGCGCATAAGCCTGATAACCCAAAAGCCCGCGATTGGGTGACATTGATGCAGTTTGATTGCCGAAGAGATTGCTTGCTGGCTTTGGGATATCTTTTACATTCCTTGGGGAATATTTCGCCGATTCGACCTTACATGCCACACTACAAAAACATACTTCTCGATCAATGAAAGAAAAAGAGAAAGATGTCGGTGAAAAGGAGACAGAGGCATACCTCAAGATATTGTCCATGTCGTTACCCGCAGGGCTCTGTAGTCGAGAATCTGGAGTGTCCTCACTCTCAGCAGAGCAATTGCTAGAAACTGAGGCAGTGGCCACGTCCATCTCTGCATCGACAACATCTTGCCTGCTTAATATATGTTGTGGAGAAGGAAGAGGCAAGTGTAAAGGGGGCTTGCCCCTCTTTTTTAGTATCGGGGTCGAGGACTTTGTAGCAGAAGGTTGATATAAGGTATCCGCGGCGGGCAGCCGAGGAAGAGGAAGTGGATGTGCATGAACTACATCGGAAAAGCTCTGACATCTGGAAACCTGGGTTGAGGGAGACAGAGACCTTGACCCAACAGTTGATCGGGAGCCCTTCTTCGGAACGATGTCTCGATTCGTTCTTAACGATCCTCCTAGTTTTGTGTTTCCCTTTTGAACTGATGGATTGATGAGCCTTTGTATTGCATCGATAAAATTTTCCTTGCTGCTTTTCTTCTTCACATCCTTTGAAGAAGACTTTCCCCACCATGATGGCATCTTAAATACGATATTATGTTATATTCGTCGCTCAAAAGTGACCAGGCTCGTATGACAGGGAAATTGATCACCTTGATTTCGGGGCAGCAATAATCTTCTCCAGATATCAAAAGTGAATGCAATCATGAAATGATAATCACGTGGCTTGACTCAGTTGTGATCATTCAAATGAGGATCCTGCAAGGAGAACATTATGAAAAAAATTATTCAGGCGACAAGATTTCATCCAAAGAGACAAGTATAGTTAAAAAAGACCCCACAAGTATAGTCAAAGTTCAAAACGATAAGGGAAACGTTTTCCACTGCTAATTTTTAAAATCATCTACGAAGCGAATCAAAGAAAGAAAATGAGGTTCCGAAAAAGATAGCTTTAAGAGGCATTAACCATGACGGCTGGTTTACACGATTGTCTCTCTGTTTCCAGAAAACTTGCAAAGTTATAAGAATTCCGTTTCAAAGACCTATGACAACAGTTTTCGACAATCAAGATGAATTCCCCTTGGGATTGGTATTGCAAACCTAAATAAAAAACAGGCTCGGGAAAAATTATTAAATAAAAAGTCTGAACTATGGTGTCGTCGAACCTGACCGACTTATCCCCACGAACAGAATTTAAAGTTCCAGAAGATATCACATTAGAACAAGTCTTATCGTCTCTACCGAATAAGACGTCGGATTACGCTCAAATCCCTGATACTTTCCCTCTATCCGGTAGATTGACTTCAGTCGAGGACTTGATCCGAAAAATCTAGAAAAACGAACGAAGAACCTAACGGTAATGACCAAAATTAACCAAGAAATCAGACATTTGGAGAACTAAAAAAAAGTCCACATAATTAGGATTAGAAAAAAAAAGATCGTGACAGCCACGCACTATAATAACCTGTCCTTGCCCGGTGGAAATCATCCAGAAATAAACAAAACATCCTGTTTTCTAGAACGCTATCCAATCCATCAAACCAACTCTTAGAAAACGACGCAGCCTAATCCCTAATAAATAAATAAATCAGGAAGGATTAAATTCGAAGAACCAGCGATAATTAAAACCCCCGACCACCGCAGAACATCATCCACAAGAAAAGGAAAAGAAAAACAAACACTACAAACACAAAATTAGGTTTCAGAATTCAGCGAAACAGCGCGAAAAACAAAACGAGAGCGAACTTCAGCTTACCTCTAACTACAACTCGAGGCAACAAGAGTCCAACGTCGGATCGCTACAAGAGCAGCCCGAAGCTGTTTCCTCAGCAGGATTAAGCCAAACTTCCGGAGCAAACTACATTCACCTGAACAATCGACGAACTGAACTTCCGGCGCCGCGAAATGCAAGAAAACGCCAAATGAACAAGAACAAAAGAGTTCAAACGGATCACCGAGAAACAGATCTGCAGAAATGCAGCAGATGAAGAAGCCGACGATCGCCAGATTCACCACTCGCAAGCTCCGAAACGAAGAACTACGACAGTAGAACAGTAACAGAAATGGGGTACAAGCAAGGTAAAATACTTATCCACCATCATTACCTTAAAACGCCTCAGTATTTATAGATCCGAAATTTAATCAGATCTTAATCTGTGATTAATTTTCTTAATCCTAAAGTCGGGCCCAGCCTGCGCCACGTGTTCCGTACGAGACGACGTGGCCCACTAACCACTACACGACAAATTACCCCTTCTGTTTTGTAACGGAAAGATTATTACCTTGTAAAGTCGAAACTAACCCGTGATTTACTGGTAAAGTATAGACGGGAGAAAATATTAATTTTCCCGCCCGTTTACTCTCCTAACCGTTCGACGTAGCCGGGAACCCCGCAGCTATAAATACCCCTCTCTCTCTCTCTCCTTCTCTTTCTCTGCCTCGTTCTCTCTCTAGGGTTTCGATCGATCGTCTTCTACCTCCGTCGACGAGATCGATGTAGATCTGCTCCGGAGATTGATTTTGGTTTGATCGATGTTTGGATGAAGTAGAAAGATCGGATCGTCGCCATGGATGAAGAACGATTTGCGCGATTGGAAGAGGAATCGGCATCTTCGAGTATGGCTTGGTCTCGCTCTGTGAAGAGGAAGGTGGAGGAGATTGGGGAAACCGATCGCGATGGCAAGGATTGCGCGATCTTCGTCGATCTCGCGGCTCGCGTGGACGCGGAGAACGAGCTTGTAGCGTTGCGGGAAGCTGTGGCGAGGCAGCAGAGGAAGATCGCGGAGTTGTGCAAGGAGCTCGAGCATGAGCGGGCCGCGTCGGCTTCTTCCGCGACTGAAGCCATGTCGATGATTCTCAGGCTTCAGCGAGAGAAAGCTGAGGTGTTGATGGAGGCGCGCCAGTTCAAGCGGTTTGCGGAGGAGAAGATGGCTCACGATCAGCAAGAGCTCATGATTCTCGAGGATTTGATTTTCAAGCGCGAGCAGTCTCTTCAAGCGCTTTCTTGCGAAGTTCAAGCTTTCCGGCATCGTCTCCTCAGCTATGGCGTCGACCCGGATTCTCTCTTTTCCGATCAAGACAGCGGAGAAGACCAAAGTTTCAATTGGGCGGATGATCGGCTGATCAAAAACCCACATCAGGGGGTGCGTTTGCAGGATTTAGAGAGGAGAATTCACCATCTTGAAAAAGCCCCGGATCAGATGAACAAGCTGGAGATTAGCGCGGTTGTGGGCAGCCCGAACAGTGGGCAACAGTTGGAATCTCCGATGGGCTTTGATGGGCCAACTGGGGATGACGAAAGCAGCGGTGATAGAATTTACACCATCGACGCTGTACACATTGGCACACCAACAGTAAAAGTGTGTGAGGATCACTTAACCAGGGGCGAGGTTATCAGCAGCAAAGAAGAGACAGAGATACAGAGGCTCTACGCTAGGCTTCAAGCGCTAGAGCTGGACAGGGAGTCAATGAAGCAAGCTATCATGTCAATGCAAACAGAGAAAACTCAAGTTCTGCTGAGAGAGATCGCGCAGCAAATGTACAGAGATGGCCCTGCAAGGAAGGTTGTCGCAAAGAAGCAATCTTCCCAGGGTCGCTTCTCATTCATGTCCGCCATTAAGGTAAAGAGGGTTCTTCTCGTTCCTTTTTCCTCAATCCTGTTGAACAATGTTAGGACGAAGAATACCCACATCTTTGAATTAAACACTTCTTTATCTGTACCTATCTAATGTTTTTTTTTCTATCAAAATGGAGAGAAATGCATCGTCGTATCCATTTGAGAAATAGAGACTTTGCTAGAAAAAAATTAAGATTTCCTTTTTTGTGGTGTTGCAGTGGGTTGTCTCCTTTGTTTTTCGGTGGAAGCCCAAAAAACAGACGAGGTAAACGTCTTTTACTGAGCCCTGCTGCCTTGTTTTATAAGTCGTTATTCTTTACACTCTCTGCTTCCGGGATCAGGTATATGTTTGACCAGGGTAGATTGGGGTTGCTTCTACTTCTCGAGAATTCTTCGATTTGGAGACAACAATTATTAAGGATTCTGCCCAGGATTAGAGGGAAGTCCTCAATTAATTCCAGCCCACGCCCTCCCCCACAGGTCAAGTAAAAATTCACTATTTTCCATCAATCGCCATCACCTCGCTTTTGATGGGTGTCGATTGTGTTGATGTTGCATTCATCTTTTGTAAATTCGGTCGTGTTATACGCAAGAAGCAGTTTGGGTGAAATGGTTTTTGTGATTGGGCTTTGACCCCTCAGAGCAACATAATTTACTGAGTATTATTTTACTGATGCTCTTCACAGTTTGAAAAGTTGAGAATTTCTTAGGACTGTAAATTTTCTGCATTCCATGGTGTTTATCATAGTTGTTTTAAGAAAATGTTCTTTATCATCTCTCCACTCATTCAAGGATCTGCTATTAGGCAGTAATTGTTTGAAAACAGTTGCGTCCGAACTGTCAGGAGGGGCATTGTTTTAATTTCCTTTTCAAAGGTTTTTTGTGCTTGAAGGATTGTCCTATTCAGAAAAAGAGCCCAAGCATCATCATGTACTTGGGTGTCTAAGGATTGTCCTCTTCATCTTTAATCTCAACCTTCTTTCTTTGAATTCCATGTCTAGTTTATTTCATCTCTCCTTTTTTTACGGTGCAAATTGAGTTCTACCTGTAAGTCTAACTTCAAAATCGTGGAGTTTAGCGCTTCACTGAATTTTGTTATTCTTTGGATCTTAGATGCATGTGTTATCTTATGACGAATTACAAAGAAAACCACTCCACTATTTTTTTGGAAAGGACAATAAAACCTTAATAATCTGTAATGTTCTTGTTCAGGACATGGATTGAAAACCATTGTGGTTAAATTACTCCAAGTAATGGTCTTATATTTTCTCCATGCGTTGGTTTTTTCAAAGTAATTAGTTCGATAAACATTCTCAGGTATAAAATCAGACTGATTAGCTTCATCAGGATAAATCGTCAACATGAAATGTGTTGATGTTCTTTTAGAATCTTTTACAATGTTCCATTTGAACAATGTACAAATTCTTAGGTTCAACAATTGGGGATTGTTGAATCTGAATGGTGATTAGATTGAAAAGGCAGTGCAAAATCATTTCCATGTGTAGATTAACCAATGCCTGGTCAAAATCAACCATATGCCAAACTTTAGAAGTGAATAGTTTGCGTGTGGGTAAATCATCCATGGATGCAAAATCAGACTGATTAGCTTCATCAAGATAAATCATCAACATGAAATTTGTTGATGTTCTTTTAGGGTTTTTTACAATGTTCCATTTGAACAATGTACAAATTGTAAGGTTCAACAATGGAGGATTGTTGAATCTTAATGTTGATTAGAGTGAAAAGGCAGTGCAAACTAACTTCCATGTGTAGATTAACCAATGCATGGTCACAATCAAGCATGTGCCAAACTTTAGAAGTAAATAATTTGCATGGGAGTAAATCATCCATGGATGCAGATCTACTAAAGTTCAGAACAGGAATAACACTGAAGATAGTCTCATCTAGTGACCCACTGTTCTTATCTGATCCCTGAGTCCACTCAGATAGAGCATGGGCCTGTATGAGCTCAAATTCCTTGGCCTCTTTTCACAGTAATGTGGAGAAGTAAAACCTCAGACTCTGCACAAGGGGAGAGAAAGACAAACCAGAGAGTAAACTTTTTAGGGATGGGAAGACCAACCGTGTTGTAAAAAGAAAAAATCCTCGGGGCTGCCAATGGTTCGCTTGTTAGCAAACCGTTTGCGAACCTGTTCGTGTTTGAATTTTCCTCTCCCTCTCTCTCTCCCTCCCTGCCTCAATCCCTCCCTCTCTCTCTCCCTCTTTCTCTCTCTCCCTCCCTCCCTGCCTTAATCCCTCCCTCTCTCTCTCCCTATTTCTCTCTCTCTCCCTCCCTCCCATCCTCCCTCTCTCCCTCTATCCTTCTCCCTCCCCTCTCTCCCTCACTCTCTCTCCCTTCTCGCCCTCTCTCCCTCCCTCTCTCTCCCCCCCTCTCTCCCTCTCTCTCTCTCTCTCCCCCTCTTTCCCTCCTCTCTCTCGCCCTCTCTCCCCCTCTCTCTCACCCCCTCTGCCCCTCTCCCCCTCTCTCCCCCTCCCTCCCTCCCTCTCTGCCTCTCTTCCCCCCTTCCCCCCCCCTCTCTCTCTCCCTCTCCCTCTCCCTGCCTCCCTCTCCCTTTCTCTCCCCCCCACTTTCTATTTTTTTTTCTCTCTCTCTCTCTCTCTCTCTCTCTCCTCTCTCCCCCTCTCTCTCTCTCTCTGTTTTGCTCTCTCTCCCTCTCTCTCTGTTTTGATCTCTCTCTCTCTCCCTCTCTCTCTGTTTTGATCTCTCTCTCTCTCTCTGTTTTGCTCGCTTTCTCCCTCTCTCTCTGTTTTGATCTCTCTCTCTCTCTCTCTCTGTTTTGCTCTCTTTCTCCCTCTCTCTCTGTTTTGATCTCTCTCTCTCTCTGTTTTGCTCTCTTTCTCCCTCTCTCTATGTTTTGATCTCTCTCTCTCTCTCTGTTTTGCTCTCTTTCTCCCTCTCTCTATGTTTTGATCTCTCTCTCTCTCTGTTTTGCTCTCTTTCTCCCTCTCTCTATGTTTTGATCTCTCTCTCTCTCTCTCTGTTTTGCTCTCTTTCTCCCTCTCTCTATGTTTTGATCTCTCTCTCTCTCTCTCTCTGTTTTTCTCTCTCTCTCTCTCTCTCTCTCTGTTTTGCTCTATTTCTCTCTCTCTCTCTCTCTGTGTTTTGCTCTCTTTCTCCCTCTCTCTCTGTTTTGATCTCTCTCTCTCTCTGTCTTGCTTGCTCTCTTTCTCTCCCTCTCTCCCTCTCTCTCTGTTTTGCTCTCTCTATCTCTCTCCCCTTCTCTCTGTTTTGCTCTCTTTCTCTCTCTCTCTCTGTGTTTTGCTCTCTCTCTCTCTCTATCTCTCTGTTTTGCTCTCTCTCTCTCTCTCTGTTTTGCTCTCTCTCTCTCTATCTCTCTGTTTTGCTCTCTCTCTCTCCCCCCCCCCCTCTCTCTGATTTGTCTCGTAAGAAACTGGACCTCCTTATCTGGAAGAGGACGCGGAAGGAGGAAGAAGAGGGCCGGCAGCTGTCAGTGGGGAGAGAGAGAGAGATGAACCAGCTTCAGCAAGACAAGGGGAGAGGCCTAGGCAGAATGGACGTTGCTCAAGGAAGTATCACTACCATGATGGTCATTGTAGAGGAGAGAAAGAGATGTACCTGCTTGGTTACACTTCCTTGTCTGAACTTCTGAAAGGGGAGCTGCCTTATTTAAAGATAAATACAAGCACGGAGTATTGTCAACAATGCCTAAAATGCCCTTTATAATATCATAACACTATGTATCTCTCTTTACCCCGATCTTGACAGATAAGATGAATACACCGAGGGAGTATAGGGGGGATTGATTCAAATGTGCTTGACAGAGAGAGAGGGGACCTCTACGCCAGATCAGGAGCAAGAACATAGAGAAAAATAGGCTTAGAAGAAAATCCTCCTTGTTTCAAATAAGCCTCCACCTTCACTCTTGTCTTGTACGAAGAGGCCCATGTATATCTTTAATTGATTAATTTGACAGCCCACTAGGATTCATTGGCCTTCCAAATTAGTTAATTATAACATCATATAGATTTATTAATCAAGGCTCAATTTAACTCAATCAATAAGTTGATTCTCCATCCCGTGAGGTTCCAACCTACGCCTCAAGTTCTAGAATATACAAATGAATGTATACCTAAAAAAGTAAAATATGGAATTAAATTATGTCATACTGATATGAGTTTACTCGAAAAAATTTATAAACCAGTACTCACAAAAAGAATAGCTAGTGGATGAGTGATAACACACATTTTTAATGGTTAATATGACAATATTTACACGCTTATTTCCATGAAATTGGTTATATTCATGTGTGTGTGCCTTACCAAGCGCGAAATGATAAAATCCATTTTTTAAATGATATTTTGATTTTTAAAGTATTTTAAGATTTCTCTAACCTTATATTCTAGAAGAAAAATAACTTTTTAGTAGAATATGATTTTCCTAAATTTTTCAACATTATAGTCATAAAGATATGAAATTTCTAAGTACATATAAATCGTCTTTATATTTAATTTTATATGAATTACAAATATATATATTGAGTTTGAAAGTTACCTTGCCAGATATCGATTTTTAATTCATTAATGACAACCACTAGATTAGTTGTGTTAATGATTGGCATCAACCAATCATTCAATCTCATTAATGATCAACCAAATATTTAAACAATATTATTATGGCATCACACTTAGTGACACCCAAATGGCATTAATTACTTAAGCACCGTTGATAGTATCAATTTTTGTGTTTTAATTCATCATCGGCAATTGATATTATGCAATAAATATATACCAGTATTTACCTATGAATATTTAGCTAGTGATGATTAAGGATGCAATTTTCTTATTCCTATCGATATGAAAATAGATAAAGAAGAGAATTTTACTAGGCAAGATAGTGATTTCGAGTAAAAGGTTGTAAATAGCTAGAATTCAAACTTATAATTAGCGAATAAAATATGAAATAAAAGTAGAATTACGCAAATGCCACTGAGCAACCTACGGCGAAGATCACGATGATTTACAATTGCCAGTGAGCTCCCCCTCTTCCCTAATGTTATTTCCCACACGCCCAAGACACCAAGAACACACTTCATGAATATCGAAAGTCACTATCTTTCAATCAACTCACCTGAGTAGGAAGCAAGTTCAGGATACATTTCATAGTGATCCAGGCCTCTATTTATAGACCAGATGGATGGAAAGGGAAGGGGGAGATGAAGCAACACTGAAAATTTCAGCTCAATCGGACACGTGGATTGTTAGATATAACACTTTGAATTTGGAGCAATCCTGTCCCTTGATTTTTCTCTCTCCTCATCATCGGCGCTGATGCTTCCTCTTTTTCCATTTTAGGTTGAACTGTTTAATCATTCAGCTTCCTCGTCCTTTCGTCTTCTGCCCTTGAATGTTTTGGAGTTGTGATGTGTACCTGTGGAAGACAAAAGAGAATAATAATACTATATGATTTAAATATATTATAAAGTAACTAACCCTCAGTTGACATAGTGGCGCGTTAGTGTGCGCCATGTCAGCACATTTTCATTTTCATCTAATCAAGGGCTGCCACATGCGCACCACGAGTACGTGTGGCATGCATGTGCACATGTGGCGCCACGTGTCTCTTTGACAGGTCGATGCCAACCGCAATATTAGACCAGTCAATCAGAATAAGAAAAATCAAAATTTAAAAGTCACCCCTTGTTTTTTGTGCCACATTTATTACAAAAAAGAGCTCTTTTTATTATTTGTCCACATCATCCTTAGCCTGAAAAAGTGAAAAGTGATTTCATTATTCTTTAAATACAACTGTGGTATCGCTATTCATGATGCCATAACTGCTTACCTAACTGACTGGCTGATGCCAATCAATACCACTAGCTAAGATTCGTCGATGTTCAACAAATCAAATGGCGACACACGGCGACGCAAAATAAGATATTCAAAATACGTTCTAAAATCTATATTTAATAAAATAAAGGTAAAAATAAAAATAAAAATTTTGACTAAGAAAATTCATATCTTTCCAAGTTTAATGTCAAAAATTTTCAGAAAAATAATATTTTGACTCACAAAATTATATTCTTTCATAATCTAATGTCAGAAAAATCTCCATAAATATATAAAATGATGAGAATTGAGAATATCACTATAGAAATTAATTTAATCATTTTAAGATTGATAGCATGCATTTATAATTGTATTAATGCAAATAAAAATATAAATATGGTCAAATTAAGGTATTAGAAATGCATGTTATCAGCCGCCACGTCAAACATGTCTTTTTTATTAACATAATTATAACCAGATATCGTTATTCATGCTTTTTTTATGTCACTCGTCAATAGAGTATGATGTGGGAGCATATGAACTAATCCTTACATTTAATGCGAGAGTAAAGACAAAAAACTCTAAATGTGACATGGCAAAACTAACAAGGGTGATGAGAAAGAAGTATTTAGTTAATATCAACTAGAAGATTCCATCTTCAATTCTTGATATATAATAATCTAGAAGGCCAATCGAGCTAAATTTTTTAGGGTAGCTCTATGTTTCTCTCCTCTATCCATAGATATGCTTGGATTATAGTTCCGGGGCGATGGACGGGACGGATCGGAAACGGTTCGGGACGAAATTCGTCCCGAACTTCGTCCCGCGATACCTCCCGGATGATGGACAGGACAATTTTTCGTCCGGGAGGAAAAAAACCGTCCCGTCCCGAATGTCCAGGATGGTTTTTCGTCCCGTCTGGACGAAAAATCGTCCGTCCCTTCGTCCGGGACGAAAATTCAGACCCGTTTTTTCCCTGCCCGCCCGCCATGGGTTTCCCGCTTGTGGAGCCCTAAAGGGCCCGTCTGTCCAGTGGCCGCCTCCTCCGGTCCTCCCTGTCCCCTATCCCCTCCTCCGGTCGTCCCTCTCCCCTCTCCGCCTCCTCCGGTCCTCCCTGTCCCCTCTCCGCCTCCTCCAGTCCTCCCTCTCCCCTCTCCCCTCCTCCGGTCCTCCCTGTCTCCTCTCCGCCTCCTCCGGTCATCCCTCTCCCCTCTCCCCTCCTCCGGTCGTCCCTCTCCCCTCTCCGCCTCCTCCGGTCGTCCCTCTCCCCTCTCCGCCTCCTCCGGTCCTCCCTCTCCCCTCTCCGCCTCCTCCGGTCCTCCCTGTCCCCTCTCCCCTTCTCCGGTCCGCCCCCCCCCCTCTCGCCTCCTCCGGTCGTCCCTCTCCCCTCTCCGCCTCCTCCGGTCCTCCCTGTCCTCTCTCCCCTTCTCCGGTCCTCCCCCTCCCCTCTCCGCCTCCTCCGGTCCTCCCTGTCCCCTCTCCCCTCCTCCGGTCCTCCCTCCCCCCTCTCCCCTCCTGCGGTCCTCCCTCTCCATTCTCCTCCTCGGCGGTGGCGGCGGCGGCGTTCTCCCCTCGCGGCGGTGCCATCGCTCTCAACGCTCCCTGCTCCACCTCGACCTCGGCGGCGGCGGCGGCGTCCTGCGCTCTAGGCTCTCCCCACTCCACCTCGACCTCACCGGCGGCGGCGGCGTCCTGCGCTCTCGGCTCTTCCCCCTCCACCTCGACCTCTGCGGCGCCGGCGGCGTCCTGCGCTCTCGGCTCTCCCCGCTCCACCTCGACCTCCGCAGCGGCGGCGGCGTTCTCCCCTCACGGCGGCGTCGTGCACTCTCGACTCTCCACGCTCCCCTCTCCACTGCGTCAAGCGGCATCGGCGCTCTCCACTGTCAACGTATGTGCCCATCTTTTTCTTCTTAACACAGTTACCGTAATGTGTTGCCATCTCTAAGACTTAACACAGTTACGTTCTGTATTATATTTCTTCTTCAGCAGCCTTGCGCACAGTTGGAAAATCAAGTTTGGTATTGCGGTGAAGAGTAAAATTTGGTCCGTGGAGCTAAAAACCGGTTGGTAACACCCTCAACCTGCTACTTCGTAGATTGTTTATTTCTATTACACGCCAGTGGATAAAATTTTATATCCTCTGAGTAATGCTCCGCTAGACGTAGACGCTTGCATTGTCCCCGAACTATACCCGTGGCTTACGCTTAGACATTTAGGTAGATGGCAATTTATATTCTTCCTAACATGTAGTAATTAGATTGTTCATTATATGCACTCCTACTTAGCTGTTCAAACAGGTTTTATTCTGCAAGGTCGCCATGCACGGTAGTCGTCCCATTCCGCGCCGTAGTATCCGACTGCTCCTCCAACGGCTTGCCTACCACCACCCCAATGACGACATCGTCGCTATTTCCTCAGATTCGGATTCCGATATTGACAACCCGAAGCCTTCCACAGAACCACTACCGGCTGGACTTTGTCTTCCGTCTCCAAGAACCCTACTTCCACATGGCACGGCCCGACACCACGCCCTTATCATGGAAAGTTCACGCCGCCTTTTGTCCCGTCTGCGTCCCTTCCTTTTTGGGCTTTCAGATCCCCCCCAAAAGTTACCAAAAAATTGTTTCGCGGATACAGCCTTTTGGGAAGCCCATAACTTTTCGTCAGATATGATCGGCGTCGTACGAGCAATAGGAGCCCAACCTTTCCGCGATGACAATGTCGGCACCGGTGCCCCAACATTTGAAGTCCCCTTGGCAGAAAGCGGCGAGAATGGGTGGCTAGTCGAGTGACATCTGCCGCATGCTTATAACCAAGCTTACTTCTTTTAAAGTTGAAGGCTAGTTGATAAGTCCATAATTGATGATAATATTACGTCGTTGTTTAGGGTTTTTAGACTTATGCAATAAATTTCTAATTTCCTTAAACACGGTCCCGTTAAAGGGTGAGTAAGGGTCGAATCCACAGGGAAGAACAGATTCAGTAAAGATAAAGATTTCGGAGAATCGAAAATCTTTATCTTTACTATTTTAATAAATCCACGTGGCGACGTCGCCCCTTTGACTCACTATTTTAATAGCTCCAACAACCGCTTTGGGCGGCCCAATTGGAAAGCGCCACGTCGCCTTAAATCGGACGATTCCGATTGCGCCACGTGGCGCACTCAAATAAATCACCCCTAAAATCATTAAAAAATCATTAAATTTTATTTTTAAAGCCAAAAAATTAAAATAAATACATATTTTGAATCAGAAAAATGAGATCTATCTGATTTTAATGTCAAAATATTCAGGAAAAATACCAAAAAATCAGAAAAATCAAAACATCATTAAAATCATGAAATTAATCATTTTTAATTATGATAACGCGCATATAACAAGATTTTCCTCTAAATAATTGGGTAAAAATACCCTAGTTAGCACATAAAATTGCGCGTTATCATACCCCCCTACTCAAATTATTGCTCGTCCCTGAGAAATATCCCATGATTTCTTTTTAGGGTAGTTCTTTATTCTTGAAACAAGAGACATGAGTATTAAGTATTAGAGCAATCAATGTCATACCTAGTGTGATAAACAAAATGACGATTTAGACACTAGCTTTTACAAGAACATGAGATCAACCCCCTCTTGGTCTGGGAAGAGCTGGCGGTCATGAGGAGAAAGCTTACTTCTCTCTGGGTATGATACTATAATCTTGGAATTTCCTCACTTCACACATTGATACTAGGCCTCACCCCTCGAGATCACTCTCTCACGGCTTGCGGCTACTTAGTGTTGGTTTCCCCACTAAATATCCCTCTCAATGATTGTAGAAAATATACATCCTCCTCCTCCTGTCTCAACACAGAACATGTCAATAAACAAGTGTGGATGAAGAAAAGGAAAATAGGTATGGATAAAGGTCAAATCAAGGTAAGTGGACTACAAGTGAGTAAGGAGGTGGATATGGTTCAATGAAGTGGAATATGGGCAAACAAAGGTCAATACTACTAATGATAGACTACGCCCAAGATTTTAGAGTGAAATTGGGGAAGGTAGAATAAGAGGAAATATTTTTTTGAAGAAGAAGTTTCAACAACATTCTCAAGAGTAAAATCCAAGAGATGCTCCAAATAATGTGACATTCCCTCCATGTGTGCTTGTACTTGTGCATGGGCCTTCAATCATAGATTATGATATGAGACAAGAATGATTGAGAAAGAAGAAGATGACGAAGAAGAAAAATCCCTATTTTTCCTTTTTTTTTGTAGCTTCCTTTTTTTTATAACTAGGGATAAAAACAACATACAATAGATAGATGTAGGAGAGAGTATGATGATGAGAATAAGATGATAATGAAGCTCAACTTTCACAAAAGATGAGTACTTGAAGAAATGAATTGAGATCTCAAAAGAAGATCTAATGCCCATGAATTCTCCATTTCCGTAATGTCTCTTCTCTTTAGGTGTGTAGAAGTCATGCTCTGTAGGTTTAGAATCAATGTGAATCTAACCTTAGCTCCAACGAATAATTCGTTATGCTCTTGGCCATTGCTAGGTTTGGAATCAGTGTGAATCTAAAACCAACTCAAATGAGAATGTGTTGAGAAAAATCAGAAAAGATTGACGAATGAGATTAGATCATGTAGAGTGAATTTTTGGAAAGAAGAGATGAGAGGCGGTATGATGATGATACCCTGGAAAGGAAGATAGACGTACTTGGGAGAGAGACATACCATTAGCAATAATGAGTCAAGTGGATTAGGTAAAGGAGTAATGAGTTCGTGTAGTGAAAGAAATGGGTACAAATGTATATGGTCGTGAAAAGGAATAATGAAGGTATAATACAAGTGGAAGAATCGATGAAGTGGTGATGCACACAAAGATGGTAATGTTGGACGGCAACAAGGGGGTCGTAGACATTTCTGTGCTTAGGACTTGAAGGAATGCATAATCCTACCTGAATGTGGGTAGCCAAAACACGTAAGTAGGTTCGGCAAATGAGAAATGTTGGTGGAGTGGGGGCTCTCCCCTATCTAAACACTCCATCCGAAGACGATAGTACTTCAACCCTTTGATTTTCATGTCTTTTCGTCACCCTACCAGATACCCTCGCCATTTGGGAATTGACAACACATTGTCTAAAATCATCCTGCATATCATCTATTGCATGCCATTGATTCCTTCTAATAGCTCAACCTCTATGCACATGCCTCAAGAAAGAAGAATGTCGCCTAAAGTGGGTTATGATTAATTTCGTTAAAAAAAAATGTATTATTCTTCTCCCCCCTACTTAGATCATAACATGGTTTGCCATCAATGAAGATATCCAATCATTACAAAGTAATCCCCCCCCCTACTTGCATATGCATGGTCCTCAATGCATGTATGTGAAAATAAAAACAGTAAAGTGTAGGGTTAAGAATGGCAAACAGTGGTGAAGAATTCCTCATATACTCTTTGGCTTTAACATAGAAAGAGAGGCTTCAATGCGTGCTCGGTGATTTCATCGAATATCATTTCCTGTTCACTTTATTAGACTTGAAAAGAAAATTCAGACTTAAGAAAGTAAAATAAAAGAAGGGAAAACCTAAAGAAACTAACTAAACCTAGCATTCTTAATTAGTGGTTGGTGAAGATGGAGATGAATTCTCCAAATATAGTGATATGGGCAAATTAGGAGGTGGCTCATCCAAATATGGTTTCAATCTTTGTCCATTTACCATGAATTGTCCACCTGTTTTCGGATCAGAAATCATAACTGCACCATTCTCAAATACATCAATAACAATAAAAGGTCCATCCCACCTTGACTTTAGTTTTCCTGGAAAGAGTTTCAATTTAGAATTATAAAGCCATACCTTCTGATTTTTCTGAAAATTTCTTCTATTCAAACTCTTGTCATGGAATTGCTTCATCTTGGCTTTGTAAATGAGAGAATTCTCATATGCTTCATTCCTGAGTTCCTGCAATTCATGCATTTGCAAAAGCCGATGTTTTCCTGCTACATCTAAAGAGAGATTTAACTTCTTAATAGCCCAATATACCTTATGTTCAATTTCAACAGGAAGATGACAAGCTTTTCCAAACACTAACCTGTAAGGGGACATCCCTAATGGTGTTTTATATGCTGTCCAATATGCCCATAATGCATCATATAATCGGCTTGACCAATCCTTCCCATCGGGCCTAACAATTTTTTTAATAATTTTCTTTATCTCTCTATTTGTGACCTCACTTGTCCATTGGCTTGTGGATGATATGGAGTAGTAACTCTATGCTCAACACCATTCTTTTTCAATAAGAGGCTAAATTTGTAATTATTAAAATGAGTACCCCCATCACTAATTATAGCTCTAGGACATCCAAATCTAGAAAAAATATTTTCTTGAATAAACTTGACAACTATTTTATGATCATTTGATCTTGTGGGAATTGCTTATGCCCATCTAGACACATAATCCACAGCCATAAGAATATATTCATAACCATTCAAAATAGGTAATGGTCCTATGAAATCAATTCCCCATAGATCAAATATTTCTACCTCAATAATCGGTTGTAGAGGCATGCGGTCTCTCTTCTTTATGTTTATTGCAGCTTGACATTTCAAACATCTTAAACAGAATTCATAAGAGTCAGAGAATAATTTTGGCCAAAAGAATCCACACTGTAAAACTTTATATGCCGTGATCTTTGGCGAATAATGTCCTCCGCAAAAAGAAGAATGACAAGCTTGTAAAATCTTCCATTGTTCTTCCTCAGGCACACATCTCCTTAAAATATGGTCAACTCCTTGATGAAATAGCTCGGGTTCATCATAGAAGTAATAATGAATATCCTTATAAAATTTCTTCCTATCATTATAATCCCAATCATCAGGTAGTTGACCGGTTACAAGATAATTCACAATGTGTGCATACCAAGGAAGTTTCTGGCTTTGAATTTCCAGAATATATTCATCAGGAAAACTGTCGGAAATTGACTGAGATAATCCTCCAGAAATTCTGGACAAATGATCAGCTACAAAATTGTCAATTCCTCTCCTATCTTTTATCTCTAAATCAAATTCTTGCATAAGTAATATCCACCGCATAAGCCTAGGTTTAGTTTCTTTTTTGGAAAGTAAAAATTTCAAAGCAGAATGATCAGAAAATATAACTATTTTACTTCCTAATATATAAGACCTAAAATTTTCTAAAGCAAATATAATAGCTAGCAATTCTTTCTCCGTAGTAGAATAATTTACCTGTGCCTCGTCCAAGGTTCTGCTAGCATAATATATGGCCACCGGTTTCTTGTCAACCCTTTGACCTAGAACTGCTCCAACTGCAAAATCTGAGGCATCACACATTAATTCAAAAAGAAAATCCCAATTAGGGGCTTGTAAAACCGGTGCTTGTACAAGTGCTTCTTTTATCTGCAGAAAGGATTTTTTAGCATTTTCATCCACAATAAAATCAAAAATTTTAGAAAGTAACGTAGTCAAGGGTTTTGCTATTTTAGCAAAGTCTTTAATGAATCTTCTGTAAAAACCTGCATGTCCCAAAAATCCTCTAAGTTCCTTAATTGTAGTAGGTAAAGTAAGGTTTTTGATAACTTCTATTTTTGCCTTGTCTACCTCCATCCCATCTTTGCTAATATGGTGGCCTAAAACTATGCCTTCCTCCACCATGAAATGGCATTTTTCCCAACTGAGCACTAAGTTGTTCTCCACACAAATCTGCAAAACTCTTTCAAGATTAGTTAAACAAGAATCAAAAGTAGAACCAAATACTGAAAAATCATCCATAAAAATCTCCAAAGATTCACCCACTAGGCTTGAAAATAAATCATTCATACATCTTTGGAATGTGGCTGGTGCATTACATAGTCCAAAGGGCATTCTTTTAAAAGCAAAAGTACCAACTGGACATGTAAAAGTAGTTTTTCTTGGTCATTCTCATCAATAGCTATCTGATTATAACCTGAATAACCATCTAAAAAACAATAAAAATTCTGCCCTGCAAGATTTTCAAGAATCTGATCAATAAATGGCAGAGGATAATGGTCTTTCTTTGTCACAGAATTTAGCTTCCTATAATCAATACAAACTCTCCAACTAGAAGCTACTCGCTTTTGAACTTCTTCACCATCCTCATTTTTCTCTAAAGTGATTCCTGATTTTTTTGGTACCACATGAATAGGACTCCCCCATGGACTATCTGAAATAGCATAGATGAAATCTTCTTTCAACCACTTCATTATTTCATTCTTAACAACCTCAAACATATGTGGATTTAATCGTCTTTGAGGCTGCCTTGTAGGCTTAGCATTTTCATCAACAAAAATTCTATGCTTACAAATTTGCTCACAAATCCCTATAATATCATCAATGGACCATCCAATAGCAGTCTTGTATTTCAATAAAACCCTAATCAAACATTCTTCTTGATGTTTCGATAAACATGATGAAATAATCACAGGAAAAGTTTGGTTAGGTCCTAGAAAAACATACTTAAGAAAAGATGGCAATGGTTTTAGTTCAAGATTTGATGTAGATAATATGGATAACTGTCCATATGGTTCATCGATAAACTCATTTGAATCCATGGTAAATAATTCACAAACATCAAAACCAAAATCATCTTCTTTCACTAAATCAACAAGACACAAATCATCACTTAAGTCCTTAGGTCTTTTCATTATGTTCGAAATAGGTAATACAATTGCTTCATTTCCGACTTTTAAAGAAATAGTGCCTGTGTCCCAATCAGTATTAGCTCTAGCAGTAGCAAGGAATGGCCTACCAAGGATTATAGGTGAATGACTCAAATTTGTTGTTGATTTCGTATCTGTAACAATAAAATCAACCGGAAATTTGAGTTTTTCAACACTAACAAGCACATCTTCGATGACTCCATAAGGTTTCCTTATGGATCCATCAGCAAGTTGAAGTTCCATCCATATTGGCTCTAAATCCCCAAATTTAAATTTATCATAAAGAACTTTTGGTATTATATTGACACTAGCACCAGAATCCAAAAGAGACCTACTAAAAATCATTCCACCAATTTCACATTTAATTAATGGCGCTCCAGGGTCTCTTTTCTTTTGAGGAATATCATCAAATAATATTGAACTAATATTTTCAGAAAGATGGACCCTTTTAGGTTTTCTAGTAGGAGTGCACAACTCTTTCAAAAACTTAGAATAAGATGGAATATGTTGAATAGCATCAATCAGAGGGATAGTGATGGTGGCTTCCTTAAATATTTCTAAAAGTTTGTTATCCTTGGGTTTTTCCTTGGATGATTTCAAAGCACTTGGAAAAGGAACGGATGGTTGATAATCTTTTGGGTTAGGGTTTGCTTTAGAATGTTCAAATTCTACTTGCAAATCCTCTCCCTCTTGATTATCCTCCATCCTTTCCTCATGATGATCTTCTGCTCTAGATTCATAAGGATCTTGTAAAGCTTTTCCATTTCTCAATTTTGAAACCATATGCATGCTTTCTACATTGTATGAATCTTCATTATGATTATCTATATATGAGCCACTAAAAGATGCATTATCAATCAAAGAAATATTTTTAGGATTTACTAAAGGTTGGGTTGGAAGTTGACCTGAATGTGGTTCTCTCTGACCCCATTCACCAAATTTACCTTTTAGCTTATCATTCTTGGCCATCGGGTGGTACTCTTGTGCTCCACGGTCTCTTTTCACTTTCTCAAGCTCCGATTGCATTGCGTTCATTCTTTTCTGTACTTCTTCAATCACTGCATCTTTCTCCTCAAGCTTCTTTTGCTGTTCCCTGATAAATTCCATCAAAGTATTGTTAGTTTGATCTTGATAAGAAGAAGATTGAAATTTAGTGAAATTTTTGTTATTAGAAGGTGGAAATTGAGTATGAGAAAATGGTTTTTGATGGAAATTATTCTTTTCTCCTCTATTCCATTTCTGTCCTCCACCAAAATTGCCATTTGCTCTCCAAGGATTGTGCCCTTCATTAGGTCTTCCAAATGCATTCACCTGTTCACTCAATGGACATGATTCATTAGAATGTTCATCACTAGAGCAAATTGAGCAAATAAGTTTCTCATCATTTATCGCATTAAATGTATTTCCTTGCCCTTGTGAATTCTGCATGAAAGATTTAAAATGGGTAGCAAGTTCTGTCACAGCTTCCCCCATCTTTCCTATCTCTCTTTCCATTCTATCCATCTTATATTCAGGTTCTACGGCTTTAACATTAATGAGACCTCCACCTCTTTGTCCACAATTTCTTCCATTATTAGAGAAACTTTGTTGATAACCCCAATTATCCACAAGTTTCTCCATGAACTGCATAGATTCATCAGCATATACATCTACAAATGCACCTCCACTAGCTACATCCACCATATTTCTTTCATGATCATTTAACCCATAATAAAAGATTTGAACTAGTTCCCATGACAGAATGTTATGGTGAGGACATTTTCTAGCCATTCCCAAGAATCTCTCCCATGCTTCACTAAATGAGTCATTCCCTTGAGTGAAATCCCTAATTGCCTTTCTCAAGGAATTAGTTTTTCCAAAAGAATAAAACTTATTTAAAAAGCATTTCTCCATTTCACTCCAAGATTGAAAGTGTTGACCTAAGGATTTAAACCAATCCTTAGCTCTATCTTTCAATACAAAAGGGAACATTCTCATTTTCAATACATCTTGAGATACTCCAGGATAGCTGTAAGTAAAGCAAATATTCGTAAATTCTTCAAGAAAATCATATGGCTCTTCATTGAATCTACCATAAAAATTTGGCAAAAGTTGTAGCATATGAGGATCAATTCGAAATTGTACACCTTCGGCTGTAGGGGCATTAATTCTAGTATTTGTCTGACTTTCAGATGGGTCAGAAAACTCCCTTAGCCTCATTCTGCGTACTTCATGCCTCTGTTCATTCCCCCGAACATTTTGGGCTTCATCTTGTATTTCATTGTCCCTTCGAACGTTTTGTGCTTCATTTTGCCTATTGTCCATGTTGGTTTCAGCAGTCTGATTTTCTCCTTCTGAACTGTCAAAAAATGGGTTCCGATGAAACACTGGCTCCTGACGCAAGGGACCTTTCAATGGCCGATTCAACGATCTCCTGTCGTTCATAAAATAAACTCAAAAGCAAACATCAAGGGTATCTCGTGTTAGACAAAAAAGGTCAAATGACGACAGAGGATTCTGAAAAGTATTCAGAAGGATGGATTCTGAAAAATATATCAAAACTGATTTCTAATTACTTCCCCGGCAACGGCGCCAATTGATAAGTCCATAATTGATGATAATATTACGTCGTTGTTTAGGGTTTTTAGACTTATGCAATAAATTTCTAATTTCCTTAAACACGGTCCCGTTAAAGGGTGAGCAAGGGTCGAATCCACAGGGAAGAACAGAATTCAGTAAAGATAAAGATTTCGGAGAAAAGAGACGAAATTAGGGTGGAAGAGAAAGTGAAATAGGTGAGAAGATGAGAAGAAGTGCGCAATCGATCTAGTGAATCTCGATTTTGTTTCCAAGATCGAGATTTACCAGATAGATAAATTGGGATTGAAACTGGTTCAAATATTCTAAATTTAACAGAGAACAAGTTGAAGAAACTCTAATTCTATTTTTTTATATAATTTTTTTATAAGATGATTAGTGAACAAACAAAGAGAGTGATGCTTCCTAGTTCAATTCGTCGATTACGGGCCTGTACATTACGCCCAGACCATGGCGGCTTGCAAAAATCATAATCAAACAGAATAACAAGTAAAGGACTCACTATTCAAGAAGTTCGAACACAGAAACGACCTCCAACAGCCCCTCTTTCCTTCTGGCCAACTAGGTTGGGGAGCAATGTTCCGAGATGAAAAATGAGGGTTTTTCGTGGCCCTTTTTACAATCTGAGGGCATGGCTGGATAGAGGGTGAAAAGACAAATCAGCCCATAAAATTTCAGCCCAAACCGCCTTCTGGATCGCGAGATATTGGCCCTGGAAGTTGGCCAAAAAATCACGATTTTCCACTCTCTCTCCTCCTCTGATTGGGCCACGTTTCCCCTTTGACTCACTATTTTCATAGCTCCAACAACCGCTTTGGGCGGCCCAATTGGAAAGCGCCACGTCGCCTTAAATCGGACGATTCCGATTGCGCCACGTGGCGCACTCAAATAAATCGCCCCTAAAATCATTAAATTTTATTTTTAAAGCCAAAAAATTAAAATAAATACATATTTTGAATCAGAAAAATGAGATCTATCTGATTTTAATGTCAAAATATTCAGGAAAAATACCAAAAAATCAGAAAAATCAAAACATCATTAAAATCATGAAATTAATCATTTTTAATTATGATAACGCGCATATAACAAGATTTTCCTCTAAATAATTGGGTAAAAATACCCTAGTTAGCACATAAAATTGCGCGTTATCACTAGTTTTTTTTTTTGTATTTCTCTTATAAGTTGGATGAACACAGTTTTCGCTGAATTGAATGTTATGCTTTATGTTTATCGTTACTTCTGCTCTTGTTATGTGCTACGTCTCTATGTTCTTGCCCTTCTCTAGTACTGATTGCGTTTTACTACTGAATTTACTTCATATTGTAATTCATACTTCCTTTTTTATAAGTGATATTGTCTCAATAACTACTCAGGTAGAGCAATGGAATCGAACTCTGCCAGCACCCCAAAATCGACGGCTAAAGCAACGCCGTCGATGTCCACAAATTGCAACGCAGTCGAGGTTGATGATAACTTATCGACTCGTAGCAACAGACAAAATCGATCAAGAGTTTTAGATTATTTCGTTGAATCTAGTCCGGATGAGTATCAGTGCACGCTCTGTCAAGCTGAGAACCCCCTCTGCAAGCTCGTCATCCGGAGGAACAAAGACAAGAGCACGAATGTTTTTTGGCTGCATCTCGAGAAGACGCACCGCAGAGTTCATGACGAAATATGTGGGCGCAAACTGAAACAGAGAACCATTCTGCATTACAAAATACTCGTACGTAAGTGTTACTTACGCGGCATCACTATGGAGCAGACGAAAGAAGAGTTCGTTAGGTTCATCTGCGACAATGATCTTCCTTGGCGGCTTGTAAAGAAGAAGTCCTTCCGAAGGCTGTGGTTCTACGGGACACAAGCGTTGGGCGACCTTCCGCGTTCCGATGCGGTCAAGGCGACAGCCGAACGAATGTACGTAAATGTCCAAGGGAAGCTGGTGGAGATGTTTGCAGAGGTCTCTGGCGTATCACTTACCGTGGACGCTTGGACATCCCAAAACAACATCTCCCTTTTAGGGATCAGTGCTCATTGGGTCGACAACAACTGGAAGATACGCGAGCTTCTTCTAGGGCTGCGTCAGATAAAGGGATCACATAGCGGCTCGAACTTAGTGACGCTCGTTGTGGAAGTGGCATATCATTACGGCATTGAGTCGAAGATATGTGCCATCACCACGGACAATGCGTCGAACAACAAAACAATGATTGCTTCTATAGTGCAGCAGTTGAAGCCAAGGAACCCCCAGTTCACGATAGACCGACATGTACCGTGCTTTGCCCATATCCTGAACCTCGTCGTCTAGGCCGGCCTCAAGGTAATTAGCAATCCGGATCCCCCTACAGCAAATTTACTACGTGTCCGAGATAGTCGCCCAGTGACACCGTTGGACACGGAAGACCCGACAGACTCAAATGTTGAAGAAGAGATGGCGGCGGTAGTTGCACCTTTGGGGGAAGCCGTTTCACGCGTGAGAGCCATTGTGAACGCCATTCAGGGATCAACGCTGCGTATGGAAAAATATGTTGACATGTGTAGGATGTTTGACTTGCCCGATTCCAACAAGATAAAGGTCGACTGCCCCACGCGTTGGAACTCAACCTTCAAGACGTTAGAGCGTGCGCTTGGGAAGAGAGAAGTGCTGGACCACTTGGCTATGCGGTTCCTCTCGACGCCGAACAGAGATTACGGGCTGTGTCAGGAGGACTGGGAGATGGTAGATGAATACCTATGCGTCCTTGGGCCACTACGCCAGGGGACTGACTTTGTGTGCTCGACGAAGAAATTGCCAATAATTGAAGTGACATCATTAGTGGCAGAGCTCTCAACGCACCTTGAGCATGCCACGGAAAACGCGGGGGCAACTTTGGATGCCGATCGCCGGAATGCCCTACGATCAGCGTGTGGTGCTATGCGGAACAAATTGATGCAGTATGCAACGGTGCTTTGGGCCAACACAACCGTCGCAACAGCCGCAACATTAGATCCTTTCTCCAAATTAGATGTGGTGCATCCTTCGTGCAGACAGAATGTGATTTCCTACCTAGGCACTCTATTGGAGTCTACGGCTTCTGTGAAAGGAGATGGAAGTGACACGGAGTGGGTCACGGTGTCCCTAAATCGACGGCCGAAGTAACATTCAGCCAAGCGCCAGTATACACGTCCATGTAGCCGTCAACGCCCGAGGTCAGTGCCACGGCAAGAGCTGGATACGTATATTAACATCCCATGCAGCGAGGAGGAAGATAACACACTTAGTTGGTGGAAGGATGTTGGTATGCAGTACTTGCCAAATCTGACGGTAATTGCTCGTCAATTTCTTGCCGTCAGTCCAACCAGCGCACTGGTGGAGCGACTTTTTTCGGTTGGCCAAGGCATCACAACGTACCGAAGATCAAGGCTTGATGCAGAGAGCATTGAAATGTTGATGATGCTTCGTGCCTGGTTCCGTCGGGAGGAGCAGGACTCCGACAACTCCAATGATGACTCCGACAATGACGATGAGAGCTCCATCGATGGTAGGTTATGCTACAGCTATTTCATTCTTTTCCTAATCATTTTTCTCTTTTATTAAGCCCCCATGTTTCATGTTGCAGAGTAACGGGAGACACGATAGGATCGCGTTGTCAAATGCAAGCAGGGCAGACATCGTCATTGTAAGTACAGTCTTCGTCTTAACATTGTCAATACTTCCTTGTACATCACTTGCATCCTTCTCGACTCTATAGTGTTCACCGTAAGAGATGTGCGTCGCTCCCATGAACAATATATTGCTCTTCGCAGACTGTGCGTGTCAAAATTATTGTGTCAAATATCTCACAATTACATGCCCATTTACTTTCAGGAAGAGGGTGTACGGTTCATCTAAGGGCAGCGGATACGGTGTGGGCATGGTGCGTCCTCTGCGCAGAGACAAAGCGGCTCCCAGACCGACCCCCGGACGTCGTATTACTTATCTGTTTTCTTCGCACAGTACAACTAGCTTCTAAACAATTCAGTTACTGGCTACCAATTTTCTGTTTTGGATAAAGTAAATGTGTGAGTTTTTCATATTCATTTACGTACTCCACCTGAGGCATAAAAAAGTAGGGGACATGAAGGTGGTGGAAGTGTCCCTTGCAGAATCATAAACAGAGGTGATTTTATTCTTAGTTCTCATTTAAATCAGGTGATTTTATTTTTTTAATTTCATTAGTATAATAAAATTCCACCCTAAAAGGTTGCTACTGAAGGTATACAAATGGGCATAAATGTAATAGCATCTTCAGGGAAAAGGGTAGCAGACATGAAGTTGGTTGAAGTGTCCCTTGCAGGAGAATAATCTCCACTTGAAACATTTTGGAGACATGTTGTTTTGGTGGTGGAAACATCTCTAAGGAATGAAATGATAGACTAAAGCATATAAATTTATGCCGACCTCTAATTATTTTCAGTATACTACATTTCACATATTTATTTTATTTACTACGTCATGCAATTAAATTAACCAAAAAAAGGGTGAAATATTCCAACAAATATAGCAAAGTTTCCAAAAAAAATGTGCAATCACAACGCAGTGTAATTTTTTCGTCCAAAACCGTCCGTCCAGCGTCCCCAGTACTCAGACGGACGAATTTTTCGTCCGGGGGGATGAATTTCGTCCCGTCCTAAGAACCTCTGGACGAATTTTCGTTCGGAAATTCGTCCGGAGGTCTCGAAAGGGACGAAATTTGTCCCGCGGGATGAACAATTCGTTTGTCCCGCGTCCCGATACTATAGCTTGGATACATGCATGAGATATTTATATAAAATGTCTTTACACTCACTTCCTCCTAGCGAGGCAGATTGAAATAGAGTAATGTTTTAAAAGTCCATCAAGGGTGTTCAGTTAATTGAGTGTTTGGAGAATATCAATGGAAAAGAGGAGCAGTTGATCTGCATCATAAAATACCTAGATCATGGTAGAACATACAGATTTTTAAGGTTAATATATTGCTTTACATTGTCTTTCTCCATCACATACTTTAGTTAGATCAATACCTCCTTTCTCATCACCACCCTTCATCATCCATCACCATCCTTCAGTAACGTCACACATCACCTAGGTTGTAACGATATTGTCTCGTGGTCTCCTCTCCACTTACCTCACAAACTCTAAACCTCTTCATTTGGTAGTCATCTCCTACATCTACCATCTTCCTCTTATATCTTTGTATGCCTTACTCACTCATTTTCATTCACTCTATTCATGTCACCCTTACCCCATCTTCCATTGAATGTCATGTCTTCATTGAACACCTAGCACCTCCCCTCTCATTTCACAATTACATACCCTTAAGGTTTGTTTCCTGTGCCGATGACACATACTCATCCAATATCTAGAACTATTATGTGCATAGTGGTTTCTAGTTTTAACCTGAAAGTTAAGTTTATCAATTGGTTTTGTCACTGGGGGTTGATTGCCATTATGAATGTTTAATCTCTTTATTTGGTGATTTCCTTTTATTATCGTAACATCTTTTAAGAGAAAATCAGCTAAAAAAACTCTAGAAAATGGTGTTTTATATTTTAATCGTATTAGGTTATATATGTCTTGATTTAGATGAACAAATCAAAATGATCCATAGCAGAAGACTTTAACGAATCATAGCATCATCTTTCAAAACATGAAACTAATTACCTTGGCACAAATTGCATTTGTGATTCCTTTGATCCCCGAATGAGTGATGTTGAGTTGCTCATGTGTGCAGCCTATAGAAGTATGCATGTAGTCCTTGACATGTTGAATCTCCTCCTTCACCTTGATGAGCTTTGTTCAACACCCGTCACCTTTGTTACTTCATCCGATCTCATTGGGAATGGAGATGAGCCATGGAGAGAATGGAGAAGAAGGGAAAGGCCCCTGAACAATTTTAGCATGGGTGAATTTCATTCAAGGCATTCCCCTATTTGTACTAAGTAGGTATTTTCACGAAACCCCAAAACTCAAATGTATCCTCCGACGTCCAAAAGACAATTTGCATGTGACCCTCTAGACCCATGCATCAGTCTAAAATGACTCGAGTGGCCCAATGACATTTATTACCCTTCTAAATTAATTAATGATATCAACATATAGATTAATTAGTGTCAACCTCAATTTAACCCAGTCGATAGATTGAATCTCCAACCTGTGGGTTGCCAAGCTACACCTCGTGCTATAGAAGAACAAAGGAGTGTGTATCGACTCACTCACGGAACTTTTCATCATTGGTTCCATTGGATGTATAGTCCCTCATCCACGTGATGCTCCTAGGATGACTTAGGGTATGGTTAACTATCAAACTCTAATCGGTCATCCGAGTTAGTACTAATGCGTCCATAAATCAATGAAGAACTCTTTTTTAATATTGTGCTTCCTTAGCGAAGGACTTCATCACATCATCTTCCTTGAACTATCTCCTATTATACCGAGGACGAATAATCCTATCTTAATCACTCAATCATCTTCGTGAACCTCTTGATGCAACCAAACTAAGATTATTTAGAATCTCGTGATTAGACACTCGTAGGTCGTAATCAAAGTACAATTGTCCGTCCACAATACGTCTTTAATGTCTCAGGTCTAAGGGCTACTAATACAACCGTGATGTGAATTAACCTAATTGATAGTTTGATATAATACCATTTAGGGATTTGTATGGAACAATTTGGTTAAATCTTTTCTACTAAAAAGTACCCACTATCTTTCCTTAGTGTCTCCACACTAATGTCTACAAGACCGAGACCGGCCATACTCATCACATGAGTGATGCTTGATAGTGTTATTCTATCCGGATACTTTGATGTTCTTCTCGAGTATTCTTCAAAGAAGAATATTTAGAACACATGCTTAGAGACTATTAATCGCTATATTATGATCTCTTCATAATTTATTAAGTATGATCATGTATTCATGGACTCTATTATGCTCATTACACATGTAGTAGAATGAATATGGTTTATTAATGAACATGGAATGATAAATTGAATGTGTAATTGGCTTGTTGGCCATATATATTTCCATCAAATAGAAGTATCAATGTTCATACTTAAAAAAAGGAATGAGGAAGACAACTTAGACACCATGGTTTAGGAAAATGAAGTTGAACAAGGGTAGGGATAGGGAAAAAAAAGTTATGTTCGTTCGTGAACATGCAAGTGAACACAAATAAAAAAGAACGCAAACAGTGAAAATCTGACACAAACCTGTTCACGAAAGATTCGCAAACAGACAAACCATTCACGAAAAGGTGTTGTTCCCGAGGAACCTTCTCCCCCGCGTCCCTATTGTTCTCCCTCTCCCCTCATCCCCTCACCTATTGTTCCCTCTCCCCCATTGATATTATTTATAGTGAGGCCCCCATATTCCTCTCATTCTAAGCTCCTTCCCCTCTCCTTCAAGCCCCCGTTCCTTCTGCTTGTTCCCCCCTTCTTCCTCTCCCCTGTTGATCCTGTCTCCAACAAGGCCCCAGTCTTCCTCTCAATCTCCCTCCTTCCCCTCTCCTGCATGCCCCGTTCCTTCCTCTTGTTCCCCCTTCTCTCTCTCCCCTAAACCATGTTTTCATCAAGGCCCCCCCTTCTCCCCCCTTCCTCTATATGGCAAGCCCCCCTTCTCGTCCTCATTCCCTACACTTCTCCCCCTAGATCCCATATCCAGCAAGCCCCCCCATCCCTTGTCCCCCATTTCTCCCCTCACCCTCTCTAGAAAGCCCCCATCCCTTCCTCTCGTTCTTGTCTCTATAAAGCTCCTCTCTTCAGCTCTTCCTCCTCATTCCCACCCTTCAACAAGGCATCCCCTCTAGTTAACTAAAAAAAGGTACTTGATCACTGATTGTTTTCATTGTAAGGCACCGTATGAATAATGTATTTTTATGTTTTGTTGCTATGTGTTTGTCATTGATATCCTATAGCCCATATTCCAAATGATATTCGTAATTATCGATCACAAGGTCGTAATGAATCTTAATGTTGAGATGAAGAAACATTTAAATGTTTAATTTTTTAGTTGCATAATGAAATTCGCTTCTATCTATGACATGTGGCATTTGAAAATGAGATGTGATACTTACACAAGACCAGTTGCACTATTCATACTCGAGACATCATGGAAGGGCTTTCTAAGTCATCTAAAGCCGTAGAGTTATTATCTTCTATTAGTATTGTTGCAGTTCATTGTCTATGTGTGATTTCTCTGACAGATCCAACAATAGGTCGATCTATTTATCCTCTTTGAGCATTAACGAATGTGAGACTGACAACAATTCAAGCCTGATGGAGGAAAATGTTGAAAGGCCACAAGGTTTTACCCGTAGTTGGGAATATTGTACAGATAGATTTACTCTGGTAACCTCACATAGAAAGCGTGGTGGTGGAGAATCAGAGGCCATGCAGTATTTTAAAGAGTTTTCCCCCAACCCGTAAGAATTTATGGTGTACAAGGAGAACAACCCTCCAATCATTACAACTATTGAGAGAAACAAAGACAGGATAACAACTATATTTTGGAGGCACTTACAGAAGAGCCACATAATGGGAGTTATCTCGTGTAATTGCTTATAGAGGTGTTGGTCGACTATGGAATAGAGAAGAAAGTAATCACTATTACGAAGGGCGCACAAGTAACAAAAGATTGATGATTACATCGTTGACAAGTGCAATAAGACAAGTGAACCCCAACTTTGATCAAACTCACCACATGCCTTGTATTATGCATGTCATCAATCTTGTAGTGCAAGGTGGACTAAAGGTCATTGGGAATTCTATCGTCATTTCCCCCTAACGAGGCAATATAGCCAGTGAATGGAGAGTCTGAAGAAGCATGAACACGATGGGTCGAGCGATCTACCTCGTTGTTAGACTTGGTAATAAGAGTATGTCAAATTGTTGTGGCAATTCATGCATTAGATGATTGACGTATTAGCTATGTCCAATGGCATGCGCAATTAAAGATGTCTACTAGCAGAAAATTGGTGTTGGATGTGAAGAATAGATAAAATTTCTCACATGAAATGTTGTAGGCAGCATATCATAAGAGAAAAAGAGTTGAACAAGATGACTCTTATTGAGCTAGACAGCATGGCGGAAAATAAATTTCCGTGATTGATGAACACAGGTGGCAATTGGTGGCACATTTTGCTCAAAATTTAAAGGCATTTCGTGAAGCATTATATATTGTTTGCAGCTCTAAACGTGTTATGGCGATAAAAACTTTATCATTGCTCCAAGTCCTTGATAAATACCTTCTCAAACATATTGATGCTATAGACTAACGACGCGTTTTCGCGAATGGTGTTATCCTCACAGTGGACTAGCGAGCTGCCATCCAAATGACATGTAGCCCATGAGAGTAAAACTTTCTTAGTATGAGGTTTGCATTTGGGGAAATACTGCATTTTTAATTGCATTAGCTGTAGATCCACAAATTAAAAACTCCATCGCACCCGAGGATCGTGACGTCTTGGCGGCATATGTTCGAGGACTTTTGAATGACGTAAGTGAGGAAGAAGTCCCAAACTTGAGGGATGGCCGCTACATAAGAGGCGAAGGAGTCAACACCAATGCATAGTTGGCGTTGAGGATGCTATGATGGATGAGAGCCATGCATTGTCCATCAAGTCGAGGCTTGCACATGGGTTCCCACATCAAGATTGTGTCACCCACCAATGGAAGAAGAGTTACCGAGCTACCTACAAATGAATCATGTGTCGAATGATGCTCTATTATGGTGGCAAGGCGAAGGATGCAAGATATTCCGTAAACTTTCTGTTTTGGTGTGGGAAATTCTTCATGTTTGTGCATTCAGTGCACTAGTCGAACAATTCTTCTCTGCAGGCCATGGAATTAGTACGTACAAATATTCAAGGCATATCCATATTGATAACATTAAAATGTTGGTTGAGGCAACAAAATCTAAAAAGCATTTGAGCCTAGTCATTGTCTGGGATTGAAGAGGTCGAATTGGTGGAAGGGGACTTTGACGAAGAAACTCCACAAGAAGGATGGTAGACTGAAATCTCCAGGTATATCTTATTTTTTTATGCATTTATTTTATTTCTTTATAGTACATAATGTTTATAGCGAATACATATTTCATATAGTACAGAGTTTAAAGCATTAAATACAGGCTAATACTTTTATACTTTGCAAGTAATTATAAGTCTAAAAAGTAGGTAAATACTATTTTTAGACCTAGCTATTATTCCCAGGAAAAACACTAAACATCCTCTAGAAATTATTTCCAGGATTCAAAAAATAAGGATTAAAAAAATAAGGATTCAAAAACAAGGAACAAACTAAATTAAAGGAACAGAAAAATTAAATTATTGTTAGAATCGCGCCAGGTAGGGGTCGAACCTACGACTTTCTGCTTAGGAAACAGACGCTCTATCCACTGAGCTACAGGCGCGAATTATTACAAGAAGGGCCATATATTATATTGACTTAATGATAATTATGCTGTTTCTTAAGCCCTTCCCTAAGCCCATCTCTGCAATCGGAGAGGATCGCCAAAATGTTGCGCAGAACGATCAGGGAGAGGCGGGAATATCTCTACCGCAAGAACCTCGAGGCCAAGGAGCGCGCTCTCTACGACAAGAAGCGCAAGATCAGAGAGGCCATCGCCGGTGTTTAGCCCTTCCATTCCCATTTTTTCCTTCTTTGTTCTCCCCCGCTTCTTTCCCCTGATGGGTTTTTGTTTTTGGCCCGATTTTCCCTCTTGGCAGACGAAAAACCCATTCCGACTGAGCTCAGGAACGAGGAAGCTCTGCTCCGGAAGGAGATTGACCTCGAAGACGAGCAAACGGCTGGTGCGGCTGCTTCTTACCCTTCTCTTCCTTTAAAAAAACAATCTTTGAAAGAACCCAGTTTGTTGCAATACCGTGGTTTGCGGCGCGTTGAGTTATCCCCATGTGGAATCTCTTTGCATTCAAATTCATTACTTTTTGATTTCTTGACTCAGTTCAGAGGATCAGAAAAGGACCCCGAGATTTCTCTTACCTTTTTTGTTGTTTTTGATGATTGTTCTTTGGTTGAAGTTCTCGTTGGTATAACATGGTTTGTGACCCATCAATTTATCTCCATGTTCCTTCATCAAATGTTGCCTCTTTGCAGGATAGCCTCCTATAGTCTTTGTTTCTGTTCGCGTTTCTTAATTTTCGAGTTCTTATTTTGAATCATGCTATTTCTTCAAAAACAAATCTTGAATCATACTTTTATAGAAGATATAATTTTTAGCCCTCTTCTGCCTCTCTGTCAAGAGGTCGAAATGCTGCTAAACTTGGAATGTTTGGTTGGAAAACTTCTGTGCTATACAGATAATTGATCATAAAATATTTAGGCCATACGTAGACTCACAAGCTGTTACTTACACTGAGAAAAGAAGTCTGTTAAATTTCTGACTTGTCATATTCCTCTTTCGAATTGCTATTCATTTCTTGACTTAGTTCCGAGGACCCATGAGGATGACGAGTATGCGAATGCATCGGAAAATGACCCCAAGATTCTCCTCACCACATCACGAGATCCAAGCCAGCCCCTGACTCAATTTGCGAAGGTTATCATCCCCCCATGCCATCTAAATATGTTGGCATTCGTCTTGTGTTATTTATCTTGTTGACTCTGAGGTTGATATCAACAGTTTTTTCAATTCAGGAACTGAAGTTGATATTTCCAAATTCACAGAGAATGAATCGTGGAAGTCAGGTTTGCACGGATGAAACATATTTCAATTCTTACTTTTATTTCTTACACGCCTGTATTTTTTAATTTCATTTATGAGTTTGTTTACCTGGATGAATTTTTGGGGTAACAGTTGTTTCTATTAACAAAAAGTATTATTCGTTCCAGAATTTTGGATTTCAGGCAGGCACTTTGTAGCCCTTTGATCATTAGAATTATTTTTGTTAAATACGCGTCAGATTGAAACATCGCAAACCAATTGTTATCTTACTGTTTCCTAGGTAGAAAATAACGTCAACGGTATTCTCTTGTTTGGCTTCTACCTTCCTAGTTTAAAAACAATTACTGTATGAATAATACTGAAAAGAAGTTTATTGAAAAAATGATGAAAAGAAAATCGCCCCATCTATCTTCCTGTGATTCTTGATCAGCTTTTTAGTTCGCCCTACCCTGCTTGGTAGGTTGTATCGGAGATCATTGAAGCTGCGCGGAAAAGTGATTTTACAGATGTTATCTTGGTACATGAGCATAGGGGTAAGCCTGATGGGCTAGTTGTCTGTCATCTGCCATTGGGCCCAACAGCGTATTTTGGTCTATCTAACGTGGTAAGTTGACTGAAAATTATCTCAACTCTTTTGCAAGTGCTGGTTCATACGGTCATTTATTACTTCATCATTTGTATGTTCAGGTTACGAGGCATGAAATTCAGGACAAGAAAGCTATGGGAAAGGTCTCTGAAGTATATCCCCACCTAATTTTCCACAATTTCTCAACTCAGGTAGACAAAGCTCCATGCACCTTGTCCATTTAATTGTTCCGGCTCCTACTAGTGGATTGTATTGTGTGGAAAATGAGTTAAACACTTCATCCTTTGCTTTAAGTCATTGGTTTCGCTTCTCGAGCGATATATCTACTTTGATTCGACTCTTCAAAATATTGGCAGCTGGGTCAAAGGACAGCAAATATTCTCAAGCATCTCTTCCCAGTGCCAAAGCCCGATTCTAGACGCATTTTGTCGTTTGTAAACCAGTCAGACTACATCGTCTTCAGGTCAGACATTTGATATCTCAAAGTTTGTTTTCTTCTCTTCGGCTCTCTGCATTTTTTTCCATTTGGTTCATTCGGTTTAAAAATCCAGTGCATTATATTTAATGAAATTGGGATAAGGATTTCATAATAATCAAATTTATAAATAGTATAGTTCATAACATTGCTGAGGAAAATTATATGCATGGAAAGGGGTCGCGATGTATGCTATATCTATGTTTGCTTATTCTTTGCCATACAGTTGTATCTTCTTCTCAGTGGATTTTTTTTTCAGGCATCATGTGTACCAACAACAGGGAGGCCCTGCTTCAATAGAACTCAAAGAGGTCGGTCCTAGATTCGACCTGCTGCTATACAAGGTGACATTTTCAAAGTTCAACCTAGAAAATCTCCTCAAAACATTTGTTTCATATTTCTGATGACATCCGTGTAAATATATTCAGATAAAGCTGGGAACCCATGATCAGAGCGAAGCGCAGGATGAATGGGTTTTGAGGCCTTACATGAATTCCACAAGAAAAAGGCGATACCTTGCGGATTAACAGGTTTGCTTGCTCAATTTTTCCAGGAAGCTAGGTGGCTTTCGCTTCAATATGTTTTAATTATTTAATTCTATTTATGGGTTTTTAGAATTCAAATTGAGTGGAGTCAATGAGAAAAGAAATTTTCGGAAACAAGCATTGAAGTTCACATTAGAAATGAGTATTCCTGGCGCACATTTTAGTAACCAATATTATTTTATTTATGCAAAGTAATGTATATTACTGGCCTGATAGTTGATGTATTGCGTTGTTGTGAGCAATTATCCAACAACCGCCAGGCTTGAGGTATATTTTTTCAAGTAGATTCCTATGGTTTGAAAATTTTCAAATATAATCGAATGGTAAAAAATTCTGAATTTTGGAAAAGGTACTTGGCATTAAGATAAAGATTTAAATGTATATGTTATTGATAATTGAAGGGAGTTTTTTGAGTGAGATTGACTATCTTTGGTCATGACAGAATCGTTTGTCAACTGAGAGGATGTATACTTTAAACGTAAGTCTTTCACTTTTCTAATGTGCCTCAGTCCATTGTCTTCCAAGCCTAATCACCATTGAGAGACAATACCTGGTCTGGAGAGGGCCATAGGAATCCCACTGCTTTCATGATCGAGAAGATAGAGGTCACGCCGATCCAAGGTGATTCTGGTTGAGGCTGTCAAGTTGTCGCTTAAAACCTTGGAGAAAATCCAGGAGATGCCCTTTAGTTTGCTTATTGTGAGAAGACGCGGCACACAAAGGAAATAGTATGGTAGTTGGTTTATAAAACCAGCAACTGCCAAAGAAAGCTCAAGTGGGCACTGCACAAGGATCAAAGGGTGATGAGTAGTAATGGTCGTTCTGTTCTGTTTGTTTGAAACAAACACAAAATTCGCACAAAAGAACCGCCCAGGCCCTTGTTCTTTGTTCGGTTCTTTTTCTTGTACAAAAACGAACAAAATTCGCACATTCGCACAAATTCGCACATTCGCACAAAATTAGACTAAAATTCGCACAAAGCGAACAAAAGAACAGAACATGGGTCTGTTCGATGTTTTGTTCGAATTCATTTTTGTTCTGTTTGGAAATCTGATCAGAACGAACAATTCGCACAAATTCGCACCAAAAGAACAGAACGACCATGTCTAGTGATGAGCCATCCACTAAAATGGAAAGGCAACTATGAAGGGTCAATAAAATCAGCAATAATTTGACAATTATATGAGTACAGCAAACTCTAGTGAGACTCTTTTCTATCCTTGCTCAAGCTGATTTATTGGATTTTTAATAAAAGGGCAACTGACCTTATTTTTTACAAGTGTTGTGGATGTGGGTTTGGGCGGATTTGTCATTCTAAAGTGGTGCTACATATTATTCTGGGTAGCAATGTCTGTTTTTTGGTGATAAGATGTTTGAGTTGAAGATTTCGTCATTTAGGAAGAAAGACAGTTTCTTCTTTATAGATGGGTCATTGTGATATGTCTCTCATTAGATCTATCAACGGTTGTTGAAGGCTGAGTAGTGTTATTATATAGGCAGATGGACAAACCTTGGGATCGTTGAAGACTTATTTCCCTTTCATTTGAACTGGAACTGTGGTTAGTATTCTTTCGCGTGAGGCCTTTTAATTAGGTAAATGAGTCAAATTTAGATCCTTTGATCGTACTTATAGTGACGTTTTTGTCATTATGGACGCGTGTGGTTTGTGGTGGTATTAGTCGGTGACTCCACTAGTATCATGTGGCTGAAATGGTAAATGACCTGATTGCCAACTATTATTGAGTGAGAGTCAAGTGATGGAATTACATAGTATGTATGCTTTTTGAATTTATTCAATCAAATCATACTCAATATTATTGATGTGTAATATCTATATTCAGGATGACAGAAGATATGTTGAGGATTCAATCTACTTATTTCTCGGAACTAATTTGAATGATTGAGTGGCTAAGAGTGAACTCAAAGGTAACTATGAGGTTTGGATTGAAAATATTTTAGAGGTTTCTTTAATACTTCTAAAATAATAAACTATTGCACTTGTCGGCTTTTGACAGATCTTGGAAAGAAGCAATGGAGATGCTTCTTCTCCACTAGTCCAAACCCTAGCTGCCTGAGGAAATCTAGATTCAACCAACCACAATGAGTCATTAGGTTTTACGTCATAACCTAGTCCTTATACTAGGTTTTACACTTATTGGCTCTCGCGGACCCGATATGAGGGATCCGAATTATAAGGGTAGATATCTAATAACAGAAATTCATGACTTTAAGGACATAAAGAAAAGAGAAAGGTGGATGTCTGTTGACACCCCCCTCAAGTTGGGAGATATATATTCTTTGGTAAGAATGCCTGCTGCTTGATCTGCTGACTGGATATACTTCATCTTAATAATGTCATTATCAATCTTCTACCTTATAAAGTGTCTGTCAATTTCCCCATGCTTTGACAGTCATGATGAACAGGATTATGCGCAATGTCAATGGCAGACTTGTTGGTACAATATAATATAAACGGTCCTTCTTGATGAACTCCCAAGTCTTCTAGTATTCCTCTCATCTACGGTGCGTCACAAATTCCTTAAGCTAATGCTTTGAGTTCAGCTTCGGGGCTTGATCTTGAAACTACATCTTGCTTCTTACTTCGCCATGTAGTCAAGTTTCCTCCATTGAGTGAACAATAACTCGATGCCAACTTTCTATCAAGAATTGATCCTCCATAATCTGCATTTGTGTACATCTCTAGTGAAGTATCTCCCTCTCTTTGGTAAAGTAGGCATTGTCGAGCTCTACCTTTCAAATATGATAGAACTCTGTGTGCTGCATTCAGGTGAGTTTCTCTTCAATTGTGCATTAATGGATTTAGAGTCCCAACTGCAAATGCGATATTTGGTCTTGTATGGTTCAAGTATATCAATTTACCAACCAATCGTTGGTACTCATCTTTGTTGGCAGGTGTATCATCTTCACATGCACCAAGCTTGCTATTGGGGTCAATTGGGGTGGATGCTAGTTTACAATCAGTCATCGTTACCTCATGAACAAGATCAAGTGTATACTTCCTTTGAGAAATAAAGACCCCTTTGTTAGAATAAGCAATTTCAATTCCCAAGAAATACCGTAGAAGACCCAAGGACCTAATATTAAACAACTAGTCTCCATAGTTGTCTCCTGAGATGTTGAATTTCTTCATAGTTGTCTCCTGAGATTATAGTATCATCAACATATATGAAGAGAACTATAACCCCCCCAGAAGGGAATGTTTGATGAAAAAAGTATGATCCCAATTACTTTGTCTGTATCTCATTTCTTTCATAGATAGGAAAAATCTTTCAAACCATGCCTTGGGTGACTATTTCAACCCATATAGGGCTTTCTTCAATCGACACAACTTTCCCCCCCCTGTGTTCTGCATTTAACATGAGGGGTAAGTCCATATAGACCTCTTTGTCCAAGTCACCATGAAGAAAAGCATTTTTAACGATGTACCGATGCATCTGCCATCCCAACTTTGCAGCTACTGCTATCAAGATTCTCACTGTGTTCAGCTTTCCTACTGAAGCAAATGTCTCTTTATAGTCTATTTCATAGGATTGGGTATATCCTTTGGCCACAAGTCTGACCTTATAACGCTCAATTGAACCGTTTGACTTATACTTGATTGTATATACCCAGCTGCATTCGACTACTTTCTAGTTTTCTAGCACTGGTACCACCTCCCATGTGATTTTATTGTAGGACTACATTTCTGATTCTATTGTCGCTTTCCATTTCAATATCTTCTTAGCTTCTACACTTCTTGGTAAGGAGTGTACAGTAACGTGGAGAGGATTTTGAATAGTTAACCACATGTGATAGTGGATACCTTCCAGGTTGAGTGCATGTCCGCTTCCCTTTTTTTAGGGCAACAGGCCATTGCAGGTCTTCATCATTTAGATCTTCTTGGATTGGTCTCTCTTCATCGATGGTAGAGTTTTCTGCTTCTGGTTCTGGAACATCCGTGGACAGACACCCTGCATCATTGTCTTCAAGAATAGTAGGACTACATCCTTCTCCTGATGGATGGTAACTCTTCTTGATTAATATAGGTGTAGTACCATTATCTTGTTCTTCCCCGCCTTTTGCGTCAGTGGAATCTAGGAAAGGCCTCTCTGCATTAGTGTTGCTTAATGAGCTGTAATACATTTCATCCTCATTAAACGTCACATCTGCTGAGATAAAGAACTTCCTCAAGGTCAGGCTGTAACATTCGTCCTCATTAAACGTCACATTTGGGGAGATAAATAACTTCCTCAGGTTTGAGCTATAACATTTGCAACCCTTCTGAGTAGGAGAATATCCCAGAAATACACACTTGATTGATCTTGGACTGAGCTTGCTTCTAGGATTGTGAGCATAAGCAAAAAATTGTACATCCAAATACTCTTAGGGGAATAAGAGAGTGTATTGTTGTCTCTGGAAAGTGCTTTGACATCAACTCCTGTGGACTATTATAATGTAGTGACTTAGATGGAAGCCTGTTAATCAAATATACACCAATTAAAAGTGCATCTCCCTAGAATTGGCTGAGAACCTAGCCTTGGAAGAGTAATGTCTTGGCGGTAGCAATCATATGTCCAATTTTTCTTTCTACAACTCCATTTTTCTGGGGAGTATTAACACAAGAGGATTCATGGGTAATACCATGATCACAAGAAAAAGTTGTCAAGGAGTTATTGAAGTAATCTTTTACATTATCAGATCGAAACTTTTTGATGGTGACCATTAACTGATTTTTAATCATCATGCAGAAATCTCGAATGATCTTTGATATTTCAGATTTATATTTTAACAAATGTATCCATGTCACTCTAGTGCAATCATTAACAAGCAAAAGGAACCAGCTTTTCCTAGTAATAGATGGGGTTTTGCATGGTCTCCAAATATCATTGTGAATCATATCAAATGGACGATATCTTCTTTCACTCTCACATGAGAATGAGGCTCGCTTATGTTTTCCAAATTGACATGCATCACAAAATAAGTTTGATAGATCACTGTTTTTAACATAATTAGGGAATATTTTTCCCAAAACATCAAAAGATGAGTGTCCAGTTCTGGAATGCAAAATCTTCAGCTTCTTGGGTTTTGCACCCTCATCCCCTCTTGGCGTAGGCTTGGGGCTGCCCACTGTTGGACTGGGACTCCTCAGATCCCTATTTTCCCCTTCTCCCTCTTCTCTAAGTCTGTTGTAAGTGGGCCACAGATCTATAAGTGGCCCACCCTTTTTCCCCCCTCTTTTCTCCCCTTTTCTTCTCCTTCTTCCTTTGCTTTGGCCTCTTCTGCCCTCTCAGACACATCTCTGTGCTATACTCGACTCAGATCCACTTGCTGGGAACAGTTTGACATGGTATCAGAGCCAGGTTCGAAGGAAGATTCAGCAGCAGGTTTGTTCATTGAACAGTTTGAAGGAAGTTTTGGTTCAGATCGAACTCTAGAAGGGTTCCTTCAGGGCCGCAGCAGCAGTTGGAGTAGCTCCTGACCATTTTTTGGCCCAGATCGAACCCTAGAAGGGGTTTCTTTAGTCCCCTACAACAACTTCAGGACTCTTCATCAACTTTTAACAAGGATGTCAAGCTTAGGGGATGAGAGCTCGACCCAGGGTAACCCTGGAGTTGTCCAGGAAGCCTCTGGGGCCAGAGGAGTGGAGACAAGCTCATTAAATCCAGAAGTTGGAAGGCCTGCTGTGGTATTCCCCCCAGCAGAGGTAAAATTTGATGGGGGGAATATGTTCGAATGGACAAAGATGGTGACACTCACTGTCTACGGTCTTTTTCTGGGAGATCATCTGACGGATCCTCCCAAAACCACAGCTGATGCCGATTTCAAGAAGTGGAAAGCGGAAGAATCTCTGATCTTGGGCTGGATGCTCAGATCCATGACCCCGGAAATGAGGAGAGACTTCCTCTATTGCGAGACGGTCAGAGATCTCTGGGATGAGATCCAGAGGTACGCTTAAGAACAGTCTCACGACTGGCGTCTCTACGAACTTAAGGTGCTGGAGGCATCGGCACGCCAAGGAAGAGAGAACATTCGTCAGTACTCATCCCGACTTAAAGCCATCTGGAGAGAAATTGACCATCTTTGGCCGGTACAATATCCACAGTCCATGGAACGACAACTCATCCTCAAGCAGAGAATTTTTACATTCCTCATGGGACTCAATCCGGTCTATGAGTCTGTGAGGAGCCAACTGCTACATCGTGAGAAGTTGCCTTCTCTGGAAGAAGCCATTAGTGCCGTTATGCAGGCTGAGAGCAGACTTGGCGTTACTGGTGACTCCCAGGCTCAAAACTCAAACTCCGCTGCGCTGCTATCGAAGAAACCTGAGAGCAAACCTAATTCCACTGGAAATTGGACGCCACGCCCATCTCAGCCGAGTCAATCCGGGGGAGGCGACGGAGAGGATAATCGTGACGCTCTTTTCTGCAATTATTGCAAGAAGAGGCGCCACACAAAGGAGACTTGTTGGAAGCTGGCCTGGAAGAATCAGAACTCCGGGAAGAAGGCCATGGTGGCGGCCTCACAATCACAGAATTCAGAATTCGCTGGGGTGAGTCCCGAAGTCGAAGAGTTGCAGGGAAAGATTAGCTCTACCTCCCTGGCGAAATCAGGTAATTCCCTATCCAATATTTGGGTTGCGGACACCGAGCTACGGACCATATGTCCCCAAACGGGTCTGTTTTCAGTCATTACTCCTCTTCCAAGATTAATCACAAAGTTCAGACAGCTGGAGGGGAACCTTGCCCGTAAAAGGAGTTGAAGTGTCCACCTGGACTCAGTTGGCCTCCTTAAGAATGTTCTGCATGTGGAAAATTTGATGACTAACCTTCTCTCTATTCAAAGGGCTGTTGATGACTTTGGATGGAGGTTTATATTGGACAGTGATGACTGTTTTTTCTGTGATAAGGTATCCGGGACGAGGACTTCATCCTTTAGGAGGAAGGGGCCTACTCCTCCTGGAGGGCAGTGTGGAAAGATGCATGGTGTCGCGAAGAATGAGCCCCAAGGAGGAGAGGGTGATCCGTCTTCATCAACGGATGGGTCATCCACCTGTTGATTTACTCAGAACTTGTTACCCCTCATTGTTTAGGGGTATTTCGGTTAAAGAATTTTTTTGTGAAGCCTGCCAGATGGCAAAACTTCGAAGGATTTCTTTTAAATCTATGGATGAACGCTTTTATTCTCCATTTGATTGCATACATAGTGATGTGTGGGGGCCATCCCCCGTTGAAAGCTTGACTGGATGCAGATACTTTGTTGTCTTTGTGGACGATTATAGCCGTACTATGTGGTTACATTTGATGAAATCAAAGGCCGAGGTACCGAAGATAATAATTGAATTCTGCGAGATGATTGAAAATCAATTTGGGAAGAGGATCAAGCGATTCAGATCCGACAACGGAACGGAATTCCTCAACTTTGAAGTCAGATCGCATTTCTTGGCCAAGGGGATTATTCACGAGACCTCATGTGTCAACACTCCACAGCAAAACGGCCTAGCAGAGAGGCGTCTTGGCTATACTCTCGCAACTGCCCGAACTTTGCTATTCCAAGGGAATTTGCCAAAGAACTATTGGGGAGAAGCCGTGTTAACAGCCGCTCATCTTATTAATAGAATTCCGATGAAAGTAATTGGATACGAAAGTCCTCTGAGCTGTCTGAAGCAATCATTCCCGGAAGTTCGCCTTTTCTCCGGACTCCCGGCTAGAACATTTGGGTGTGTGGCGTACACCCATCAAAACAGCGGCAAGTTAGAGCCGTAGAGGAGACAAACCTGGGATTCCTTCAACACATGGGGAACACTCCAGGAACTTCCCCTACAATGTCCATTTCGGTACAACTTCCTGAAAAGCAAATCTCGAAAGAAGACACCGGTGATGAAAGTCCTGTGAATCGACCTCAGGTGGAAGATAATGGGCAATCAGAAATTGAACACCAAGTTGATACGGAAATTGAGGAAAGCCGGAATGAGCCAGAGGAGTTAGAAGACAGACCACCTATCAGTGCTGTGGAGGATGACCTTAGTTGGCCCATAGCACTCAGAAAGTGCGTGAGCTGCCGGGCCCGAGCTAAGTACCCTATTAGCCAATATGTCAAGTATGAGAAGTTCAGCGATCACTACAGAAGTTTTCTCACGGTTGGGAGAAATTCAGATTCCAGTCAAGGTCGAGGAAGCCCTTCAGGACCCTGGATGGAAGTCTGCCATGGATGAGGAGATGAACGCCCTCTTGAAGAACAATACATGGGAAATTGTCACCTTGCCCAAGGGAAAGAAAGTTGTGGGGTGCCGCTGGGTTTACACCCCAAAGTTCTCAGCAGACCGTACACTAGAACGTCTCAAGGCCCGGTTAGTTGCCAAGGGATACACCCAGACGGAAGGCATTGATTATGGGAGACCTTTGCTCCGGTGGCCAAGTTTAACACAGTGCGAGTGCTGATTGCGCTTGCTGCTAAGTGTGACTGGGATATTCTTCAGCTTGATGTGAAGAATGCTTTCCTTCATGGAGAGCTAGAAGAGGAAGTTTATATGCAGCTCCCTCCGGGATACACACTCACAGACCAGCCAAATCAAGTATGCAGACTGAAGCGAGCATTGTATGGGCTTAAACAGTCCCCTCGAGCCTGGTTTAGGAGGTTTACCAAGGCGATGGTTGAGTTGAACTACCACCAAGCTAGAGGGGATCACGCATTATTCATCAAGCAGGGACTAACGGGAAAGGTTACTATCTTACTAGTGTACGTGGATGATATCTTGATCACTGGGGCAGACAGAGAGGAAATAAGCCGACTGATTAGTTCACTATCAAAGCAATTTGAGATGAAAGAACTTGGTAAGTTGCAATATTTTTTGGGAATTGAAGTAGCATATTCCAGTGGTGGTATACTGCTGAGCCAACACAAGTATATCCTCGACCTCCTCCAAGAGGCGGGACGGACAGTTGGGATGCAAACCAGTCTCCACTCCCCTCGATGTGAATGTTAGAATCGGCAGAGACGATGGAGGTGCAGCAGTGGACAAGACGGCTTATCAGAGGTTGATCGGAAAGCTAATCTACCTTAACCATACAAGGCCAGACATATCATTTGCCGTCAGTTTGCTTAGTCAGTTTATGAGTGAGCCACGGTAAGTTCACCTTCGGGCAGCCCATCGCATCCTTGCTTACCTGAAATTCACTGTGGGCCAGGGACTTCTCTTCTCACGTGAAGGGGGGCTCGCGCTGGAGGCTTACACAGATTCTGACTGGGCAGGGTCCGTGACCGATAGTCGATCCACATCAGGGTACTGCACATTCCTTGGGGGAAGTTTGGTCACATGGAGGAGTAAAAAACAGAAAGAAGTATCGCTATCAAGTGCTGAAGCGGAGCTGCGTGCATTAAAGAGGGGTGTCTCCGAGTGTCGGTGGCTGAAACACCTCCTAGAAGACATTGGCGTCTATGACAATAATGGCATTTGCCTATATTGTGATAATCAGTCGGCCCTGGCAATAGCAAAGAACCCGGTTCAGCACGACAGGACTAAACATATGGCCTTAAATCGACACTACTTAGCCGAAAATATTGATCGTGGCGTTATCAAGCCGAAGTACATTCCTTCTGTAGATCAGAAAGCGGACATCTTCACTAAGGCTCTTCCGGGTCCCAGGTTTCAACAGCTGGCGTCCAAGCTCGGCATGGTCAACGCCCACACCTAGCTTGCGGGGGGGTGTTGGACTGGGACTCCTCAGATCCCTATTTTCCCCTTCTCCCTCTTCTCTAAGTCTGTTGTAAGTGGGCCACAGATCTATAAGTGGCCCACCCTTTTTCCCCCCTCTTTTCTCCCCTTTTCTTCTCCTTCTTCCTTTGCTTTGGCCTCTTCTGCCCTCTCAGACACATCTCTGTGTTATACTTGACTCAGATCCACTTTCTGGGAACAGTTTGACACCCACCATTAAAGCATCTCCAGGTTTCTTTGTCACTTGAATAATGTCTTTCTTCATTTTAACAGATCCAATCCTTCGGTTGAGTACCTTGTCAAATAAAAAACAGTCATCAGAGTTTAAGACCAGAACACATTTAACATTTCTTACTAGTTGTTGTGGAGAAGTAAGTTGTGCTCTCAGGCCTGGTACATGTTCTTCTCTAAGAATTCCTAGGTGATTAATGAAGACAGTTTCAATTCTAGTCACTGGAAATATCTCTCCACCAGCGATGATCACTTTCCTTGGAGTGCAGCATGGAGAATATGTGGTGAAGATTGGTCGACTTGGGGTCATATGGTCTACTGCCCCTGAGTCGACCACCCAGTCCAACTTCAAGGGACCCAAGTAGAGTGCAATTGAAATTAAATGTTCTCTTGATTTCAGCATAGAAGTAGAGCTGAGCATATTCTTCAGTTTTTCAATTTATTCCCTCAGAATGCTTAATTTGCCTCCTAGAGTTGCTTGAGGAGGCTCTCTTATTTGGAGGTGTGATTCTTCAAAATTATCCTTGGTTTCTTCCTGGGCAGCACTAGTATTCGCTTGACTTGTGCGAGCTAAGAGTCGATGGAGTTTCCAACATTGATCAATATTGTGATTCCTCTTACCTTACTTGCAGAATAGTCCATCCTTTGATTGAAACTTCTGTTTCTTTTAATTATCCTGGGTCAATTGAGGCTTCTGTGTCTACTGTCTTGGAAATAAGCCTTGTATCGCTATCTCATGCAAGTGGCTCTGAAGCCACTCCAAACCTCTCTACTTCTTCTCAAACCAGTCGAATAGCTTCCTCCAAATATGGAACCTTCTCACGGTTCAAAATCTGACTTCTTATAACCTCATACTCGACATTTAGACCCATAAGAAATTTATATAATCCGTCCCTCAATACATATGCCCACTCTTCTCAATTCAGATTCCTTACAGGGCGATAGTGGTTGATCTCTCCATATAGTTTGTTATTCATTCACATATAACGTCACATTCTTCTTACCTTGGACCAGGTTAGCTGCCCTGGTCACCAAGCGATAAATTCTCTAGTCTACGTCCTTGGAGATTCCATTCTGTGCATTCTTGTACTCTTCTCTAGCCATGCTTCGCAGGAGCCATGCATGGATTAAAGCATCTTCTTGTTTCCAAACTTTGTATCACGTATCTATAGGATTTAGGGAAACAAATAGATGTTCTGAGAGATCCATACCTTCTAGAATAAGCTCAATATATTGACCCCAATGCAACGTGTTGAGGAAATATCTTATCTGCTCTAGAACTCCAGGAAATATGATTTGAGCTGAATGGTCATACTCTTGAACGAGTTCTGGGTTTAGCAAGACTCTTTGTGTCGTCCCATAACTAGCTCGATCTTCAAGGTCATCCATTGATTGACCTGCTCCTTCTTGTAAACCCTACTCTCTCACATCTAAGACAGGGTGGGAGAAGAGAAGAGAACAGTGATCTGGATCAGGGTTAGAGTGCACGGGGCTTCTAGTGTTCCTCCGCACGAAGACGTTCTGATTCCATGTCAACTTTCAAATGATTTTGGAAAGAAGCAATGTAGAAGCTTCTTCTACCCTTGTCCAAACCCTAGCTGCCAGAGGAAAAATAAGATTCAGCCAACTATAATGAGTCATTAGGTTTTACATCATAACCCAGTACTTATACGGGTTTTACACTTATCGGGTCATATGCACCTGATATGAGGGACCCAAATTATAAGGGTAGATATCTAATAACAGAACTACATGGCTTTAAGGACATAAAGAAGAGAAAGGTGGACGTCTGCTGACAGATCTGATTATCGGGTCTTGTCATGATCATTGGCGTAAGAAATGATTCACACATGAATAAATGATGTAACTAAAACCTAATATTAGAACACATGATGATTGAATCACCTTTCTTGAAGTCTGTTGTCATTTTTTCCTTAGTTGAGTAGTCGGAAGCTGCACCTGTGTTCTACCTCGAGCTATACTTGTGCAGCCTTGAAGACAATGGATCGCAAGATCTGAGAGGATCTTCTCACCATTTCAGTCTAAGAGGGAAGAAGATCAAGGAAAAGAGGAGGTGCATCTAGGGAAATACAAGGGAGGCTTTTATCATTTTAAACTTCCGACCTTTTGTACTTTTCTAAGCCTTTCATAAACAACCTCAGTCATTACGTTTATCCTATGATGTCCAATAAACCTTATACTTCTGAATCTCTAGGCCCTGTAAGAGTTTGGAAAATAACTTCATAATCCCAATATTTATTTATTGTCTCAATCAAATCGATTAATTAAATAATATTAATTAACCGAACCTAAAGGTTAAGTTGACAACATGTAAGGCGTAGCATGTATGTAAATGTCCAATAAACTGTATCTACAAATCACCTCACAAACTTAACCTAGAACCCTGAGGATAGACGTTAAATCTTCACAATCAACTAATTGTGGATGTTAAAATATGTGATATGGCTAATATAAAATGTATCAATTCTTTATATAGAAAAAATCTATTATTTTTAAAATAGAGTAGGATTGATGTCTTCCATAGCATGATTTAGTTAATCAAGACAGTTAGTACTAAACTTAAATCCTGAACTAGGCTTGATTATAATTTTGAGACTTCATCCAAAATTTGAAGACAATCATTCAAAATAAACGATATGGACTTATTTAATAATTATATTTGCACAAAACAATCAAACTCTACTCATCATACCAACCAAATTTTGCACAAAGATCACACTACAGTTACAAAGGGGTGAATGAGTGAATGAAATGTCACAATTTTTTATGTTTTACATTAAGAGGGGAAAAGCTATTTTCTAGTTGTATAGAAAGAGTGACATTATCCAAAAAATAAGAAGAATAAATTATCAGAGAAATGAACTTAAATACTTTCAATTGCAGATATTAAAATGGGGAACACAAATATAAAAAAGGACATAATATAATTGATAAATAATAGAAAATATATTGTAAAAAGTAACCGCAATTTTCTGACAAATAATAAGGATAGTTTTAGATTACATAATTCACAACGTGTACGCCATCAGATCCTAATAGAATTATATGTACTTTGATGTACCGCAAATCATGCTTGCAAATTAACATTCTTTAAGGGTTTATGAAGTGACAAATCATGCATTTTTATGTTAAATACCATTTTCACACAATCATTCATTCATTATGTAAAATGTCCTATTTTAATGAATTTTTGCATTACTAAAAAATATTATGAAACTCATTGATATAGTAGAATAAAAAGAAGAATAATAATACAATATACAGAATAAATAAATATGTCTAGAAAAAATAATAAAAGAAATTCCCAAGGAGCTGCCTAGACGTGCAGCCAAGGCCGCACTGTAGGTGCCAGCCGCAGCCGTAAAGCGGCAACCGCAGGTCCCTATAAGCGGCTCTAAGGTAAATCCATGTTATTTCAAATCATTTAAAAATTCATTTCTGAGTTTATATACTGCTAAAAATTTCTAAAAACATCAATATGGATTGGTAGGAATATATGTTCTATGATACTTTGGGTCCGGACCATGAGCCTATGAGCAAATAAAATAAGAGCCTATGAGCCCTCCAACCAGTGTGTACACAAAATCATGTAGAAAAAAACCTTTCGGGCTTCGCTCGGCCCAAGCCTAAGCCCGAATCGGATGGGCTTTTCTTAAAGTCAGGGTTCTAATCTTGACTTTCAATCTTCATTAAGAAGATCAAGCAGTTTGGATCACTATTGATTGATATTAATATGTTTCTTTTATTTTAAGGCAACAACTCAACGCAGAGGGCCAATGTGGAGGAATCAAGTGCAGATATGTAGACATGATTATGTCTGATGTGACAAAACTGACTATGTAGGGTCCGCCAGAGCTAAAGCTGGACCACGGCTACGATTTAATTGTAGCCGTTGATCTCTCTTACAGACGATCCGACGGTCGAGAAGATCCTCGTCCATCTTCTTCCTCCCCCCCCCCTGTCTTTTTCACCGGAGACTTTCATCCGAGTGATGAGAAGGCAGTTTTTTGCCGATTCATCGCTGGAGATGGCAAAAAAATTGTCCCATACCAGTCAGGAAGATCATAGGACGATTCCATACCTATAAAAATGATGTAAATCGCTGAAAATGGCATCTTTCGCCGCCAAACTCAAACACACCTCCTGAAATAAATTTACGGAGAGGAAGATCTTCCTTATTTTTCACTTTATTTTGATTCTCTCAGAAGAGAGCGATAGAAGAATAGAGAATTAAGAAGATTTACCAAGAGGGTATACTTTGACCGAGAACGGAGTTTGAAGCCAACAACAACTCTGAGATGGTGAGGAATTCCTGATTTTCAGTCTTCTTCTCGTTTCTCTTGGGTCTCTTGGTCAACGACAGTGACAGGGCCATGATCTGAAGGGAGATTAGTGAGGGAGAAGAGTGGAAGAGGGACGACGCAGCCAGAGCGGGGTCAGAAGCCATCGATGACCTCCACCTGGTACATCAATCCAGTAAGTACATAGTTTAGCAAGAAATTTTACTTGATTTAGTAGAATATTAATCAAATATTGAGGAATCATCCTCATTCCATTTCCTCAAAATCAAAATAATTTGAGTTTGAGCAAAAGACGCTCTATCAAAAAAATCCCCATTAGGGATTTCTACAAACACCTTTCGTGCAAATTCTTCAAACTATATTTAAAAAACATTTTAAATATTTTTAAATTAATTTAAATACCTAAAAAATATGAATAAATCATAGGATGATATACTTCCTATTTTACTTATCTCCAAGATAAAATTACCTGAAAATCAATTTCGTTCTATATGAAAAATACATATAAACCCATTTCTTCGAGGCATTTTATCAAACAGCTTATGTGCACGATTTGACTGTCAGTTTCTCCTATAATTTGACTTCGAAAAATTCTACGAGAAATTTCTAAAACCACTTATGAACCTCTAAAACCTCTATATGGAATTATAAGTCTAAATGAAATATATAGGGAGAATTCTTTTCTCACACACACATACAGATATATATCTCTATATAGAACACACTCCTTAGTAGTATCATTAAAATAAATTCCCTCCCTATTGATGGCGCACACCATCAAGAGTCGTCATCGACATCATCCGCCTCGCACGCCCTCAACGTTGAAGATCGGGTGAAGCTGCTCGAGTTATCCTTTTCGTTCTCGTCTCTCTCTCTCTCTTGTGTTTTCGTTCTTCTCCGTCCTCGCCTTTCCCGTTTTCATCGTATTTTGTCGCGTTTGCGACACCCTTCGTCTGTCCGTCGTTTGCCGTCGTGGGGGACGGGCTTCTCTCTAACCCCTTCCCCCCTTGGTTATCCCCTTTTCCTCTCCTTATTCCCCTTTAATTTCCCCTTTATCCCCTTTGTTTTCGTCTTTGTTTGTAAAGGGTGCACATTCATAAGGGCTCCCCAAATGGACCCTTTAAGGCCCAATTAGGGGCCCATTTTCCCCCTCCTATATAAGGGAGGAGATGGGCACCCTAAGAAGATAGACCAGGTTGAATTTTCGAAGAGAGTTTCTCGTTCTAGCTTGGTCTCCCCTTAGAAAATACAAAAAAGGGAAAAAATAGGAAAAAAAAGAGAAAAAGAAAGGAGAGAGAGAAGAATAGGCAGAACGGAATGAGAAAGAGTTCAAGCCCGTTCCGTCCCGCCCTCGTTCTGGGGCTCCATTCGGAACCCTAGGCGGCCGTCGCCGCAGGTGCGCCGCCACTGCACCGCCTTGCGGCCGCCGTCAGGCCGCCCTAGTCCAACGGGCACCGCCAGAAGCGGTGCCTACGCCGCAAGAGGCAAACGCCGTCGCTCCCAGCCGCGTGCGCCATCCAAAGTGGCGCCTACGCAGCCAGAGGTGGGCCCCGTCGCCCACGTGGGCACCGCCGTGACCAGCGATGCCGCCCCCAGCCGTGGGCATCGCACGAAGCGGCGCCTAAGCCGCTAGAGGCAGGTGTTGCCGCCCACGCGGGCGCCGCCGCGACCAGCGGTGCCGGCCCAGCAACGGGCGCTGCCCGAAGCGGTGCCTACGCTGCCAGCAGCGGGCGCCGCCGCCACCCACAAGCATCGCCGCGAGCAGCGGCGGCCGCCCCCAGCAGCGGCACCGGCCCAGACTAGCTGCTAGCCGCGGTTCGCTGCCCCGAGCAATGCTTGTGCTCTGAGTTCTTCCTTCCCTTAAACCGCTCTAGCACCATCCACTGCACGTCGAGCCGCCGTGTCTACTCCGGCATCTCTCCACCCCACCCGCTTCAGCACGCCACCGACAAAGACGAGATCCTGCACTATGAGCTACCGTCGATGAGGTATGCCGTCCTCTCCCCTCGCTCGTTTAATTATTCTCTTGCAGTATTCTTTCGTCCCATCTCCACCGCGCTCGGGCTAGGTATGAGAGAGGTTAAATGAGAGATAACTACGATTGTGAGTGTCTTACCAGTACGGACGAGTACGTCCGTTACGTGCTAGCCCAACGGATTAAGTCCATTCGGCTGTAGACGTCCTCGTCACTCCGACGAGGTTCGAGAGGTCACCTTCGCCGCCGCTCGGCGACTCCCATCCAAGCTTAGAGCTCGGCAACCCCCTCGAGTCAGAGTCTGCACGTACGAAATGTAGGTCATTCATCACTCCATAGTTACATACCCGTTAGGGTAATCGTCGAATGACGACACTACCGTAATCTGATACTTTATCCCTTATCGGCACCGAAGAATCATATTCGGTGTTGACTGGACAACGTCCTAGACGACGTCCGACATCACCTATATTCCGTAACTCATTAGTTAATTCCACCCCTAAGAGCCAATCCCTGAGGAGACAACCTTACTCACAATTATACAATTCCGAGTAAGTTTACAAATTAAAATTTTTTATTTGATTGAAGCAAAAATAATAATAATGGCAAAATTTAACACCCCATTTTCACTTCATGATGTTTGATAAACCATAAACAAAGGTTAGTTTATGTCGGTTAAGGTTTTGATTGATATAACAATATTTATAGTTTCTCTTCTGTGTAAAAAACACGTAAGGGTTGAATCCAGATGGAGCAAATACTGAGTAAGTGAATTTTAATTTTATCTATTCTTTGAATGACATATAAATAATTACTTGAATCCGGGCGTGCGTACCGTCGCCTTGGCAAGCCGGGTGGGCTGAACGCGAACCGGCGGCGATGTCGATGGTGATGGTGACGTCTCCAAAGACGTTTCTGGGGGGTCAGGCTGCGCCGCGCCATCAATGCTCCCGAGACAAAAGACATTCAACATCCATACCAAAAAATTTGGAATATTTTAATCTTCTAATATAGAAATCTAATCAAACTTACTAACATTCTCATTGATATCTGGCACTGTTAACCACAACCAAACTTTTAGTTTTGATAATAATTTCATGTCTATTATAAATTTATTTTCATTCCAAAAATCATGAGTGCATGTTATCATGTGTGTGACCCTCTAGGCCCATGTGTAAATCTATTTAATGACTCCAGTGGCCCAATAATCTTTATTGGCCTTACAAATTAATGAACGATATCATCATACAGATTAATTAATGTCTCATCGATTTAATCCAATTGAGAGGTTGAGTCTCCAACACATGGGGTGCCAAGCTACACGTCATGTTCTAGAAGATACAAAGGAGTGTGTATTGACTGATTTATGGAACCTGTTCATCATCGGTTATCATGTACGTATAATCCCTCATTCACTTGATGTTCTTTAGATGAATTAGGGTATGGTCAACTGTCAAACCCTAATCGATCATCCGAGCTAATAGTGATGCATTGTGAAATCATCGGAGAACTCTTCTCCTATATTTCACTGCCTTGGCCAAGGACTTCATTGCATCATCTTCCTTGAGCTGTCACCTCTTATACCGAGGGTGGACGATCCCATCTTGACCACTCAATCGTCTTCGTGAACTTCTTGATGTACCCGAACTAAGACCATTTAGAATCCCATGATTAGAGACTCATTGGTCATAATTAAAGTAAAACTGTTCGTCTACAATACATCTTTGGTGTCTTAGGTTTAAGGACCACTTACACAACCGTGACGTGAATCTACCTCATTGACAGTATGGTATAACACCATTCAGGGATTTGTACGGCACGGCGGCGGCGCGTGGGCGGCGCAGCTGCGCGCAGACGGCGTCGGCGCGCAGGGCGGCGCGCAGACAGCGACGGCGCGCGGGGCGGCGCGCAATCGACGGCGCGTGGGGCGGCGCTCGAACGACGGGCGGCGCTCGGGGCGGCGCGCCAACGGCGGCAGCGTGTGGGGGCGGCACGCGACTGTGGCGGCGGCGGCTCCCCTTCCTCCTTCCTCTCCCTCTCCTTCTTCTTCCCTTTCCTTCCTCTCCCTTCTCCTTCTTCCCTCTTCTTCCTCTTCTTTCTGTTCTTCTCAAAACAAGGAACGAGACCCCAACCTCTGTTCGATGAAATGCCTCAAAGGAAAAAAAACGGGTCTAAACCCTTAGGGCGCCCACTCTTTCCCTTATAAGGGGGGAAAGATGGGCCCTAAATGGGCCAAATGAGTCCTCTTCGGGGGGGCCTTGCAAATGGGCTCCCCTTTACAAACAAAGATGAAAAATAAAAGAAAGAAAAAGGGAGATGGAGAAACGAGCCAAGGGAATAGGCTGGAGAGAGGCCCATCCCCTTGACAGCAAAACCACGGATGTCGAACGTCGTAAACATGACAAAACATGACAAAAATGACACAACTAGAACGGGAAAAACTAGAACACACGAGATAGAAAGCGATACGAACGAAACGATGACTGAGTGCCTTTCACCCAGTCGTCGACGTCGAGGGCACGCGCGGTGCGGATGACGCCGATGACGACACTTGATGCCGTGCGCATCAATAACCATGATTCAAGGATTCATAAGATTAATTCAGTGAAATGTTTCTCTAAGGGGCACCCACTATCTCCCTTAGTGTCTCCAAACTAATGCGTTTGGGATGAAACATATCATGCAGGGTGAGATTGCATAATGCTATTCTATCAGGATATTTTTATGTACATCTTGAGTATCCTTTGAATAGGAATATCGAGAGCATATGTTTAAAGAACAGTAATTTCTACATTATGATTCCGTCATAAATCTCTCATACATTGCATGTATTCAAGGAATTCATTATAAACATTACATGTCTATGAAACTAGATAAATTTTAATTCAATGAAGACAAACAATACCTAGTAGCATGATAGGTTTGTAGGCCACATAATATCCATCAGTCAGAAAATTCCTTTTTTCTAATGTTCTCTCGGAGAAAAAATCCAAGAATAATTTTAAAGAATAAATGATAAAATCTATATCAAATTATTTTTTGAGATTATTGGACCCGACCCTTTTACAGAGAAAAAATTGACCTTAGTAGGATACAATGTTGAGAAGCCATCTCCATCTATGTGCAACCCATTCACAAAAGAATACCACGTGTTCTTTATCTTAAACGTGTCTTTATTATTTGACAAAGCCATTATAATGCCTCATGAATCCAATTTTTTTTAATATTAATCGGTTATATATACCATATATAGCCACATAGGAAAATGATTTGGTAATTATTTTATAAATTGCATTAAGTACACCATTTTTGGAACCTTGCTTTGGTATTTTTGCCATTTTAGTCCAATGATATTTTTAGTGAAATTTTAAATGGGTTAGTCCAGATGGGTTGTATTAGTCCAGATGGCTATACCTTTTTCATCTTACAAAGGTAAAATAATTTTAATTGTAATATTTTCGGAAGTATTATTCCCGATTCTGTTCAAGACGACTTGTAACATCTTACCCAAAAGGGTGTCCTTTGTACAAAATATCCATGCTCTTATCATCCAAGGATCTTTAGCATTTCTTTTAGATTTCTAACTCCTCAGGTGTTTTTGTTATTGAAGAAGCATATGTTTTTCCAAGAGGTCCAATGGCATTATTTGGCTATAATTTTATTTAGCAATTTAGTTTTTTTAAATCATAGACATTAAATATGAACTAGAATACAATCCAAAATGAAGTTGGTTGGCATCATCTGCATACCTGGGACACAAAATTACCTATCCAGCCCTCAAATTTTCTTCTATTCTGCATAAGAATACCTTCGAAGTGCTTGACTAAAACACAAAGGACATTCTAGATATTTTAATGGAAATATTCCCACTGTGAAGGATGTGTGGGTATGGATCTCAGTTTGTTTCTTTGCAGTTTAGGGGTCTCATTAAAGGCACCTTTGATCTTATTTTATCCCTATTTCCTAAGGTATTTTCACATGTCTCTGATAATTTCGTCATTTTTTCAAAATGTTTCTTTCCATTTAGAATGATAACGATGTCATCAACAAATAAAGATTATGATATGTTGGGGCTCCTCATTAGGTAAATTATGCACCGAAAATGTTGATTAATATACATTTTATTGTATTTTGACCAATGATTCATTATGCTAAAATTAATAAACTCGATGATATTGGGGCACCCTGCCTATGTCCCCTCAATGTCCAAAAGAAATTAATGATATTAATGCTTCATTGGATCATCTCAATCCAAGAATTCTGAAAAGATAATAGAAGGGATTTTTTATTCTATCATATGCCTTTTCTATGTCCGGCTTCGATATCACATTATGTCCTCATGTTTTATGATAAATAAACTAATCAATCTCCTAAATCAGAATCATATTTTCATGATTATACTTTTGTTTATGAACCTAAATTGTTCGGTCAAATATCCAAAAAGGATTTTGATATTTAAATTTTGAGGAATAATTTCCATGAATGTAGCTTTATATGTTCTTGGTATATTATTCACAGTAAAAAAATGACTTGATTACTGCACAAACACCTTGTTGGATAATTTCCTGATAAGATATTGTAGAAGATGGAGATGGAGAGGAAGGATGGAGAGAGATGGATATAGAGAGAACTAGGGTTTTCTCATTAGGCCGTTGATGTGATGTTTCCATAAAACCCTTATATAGGGCACATGAGAGAGAGAGAGAATGGTAGATGGGCTAATATAGCCCAATAGGAGAGATAGAATGATATAGATAGTGAGAGAGAGAGATACTCTCTCATAGAGGCTCTTATTGGGCTAGATTATGGAAGCTCAACAAGGGCTTCATATAAGAGGATGTAGGCCTATATGGCCTATGTGGGTAGGTCCTTATCAGGCCTACATAGTATACTCTAACACTCCCCCCAAGGTGGAACATGGACATCCAGCTTGAAACTTGGAAGCGAGAGCATGTAGAGATGACGCCGCTGACGATGGGGATAATGTCATCGAGGATGATGACTCCGCCGCCGATTGAAATGATGCCGGATGATGATTGCAGGTGCTCCGTTGGTTGTTGATGGCGGGTGCTCTGTTGGTTGATGATGGTGGGTACTCCGCCAGATAGGATGGCGGGTGCTTTGCCGGATGATGATGGTGGGTGCACGCCGGATAAGATGGCAGGTGCTCCACCGGATGATGATGGTGGGTGCTCCATCGGATGATGATGGCGGGTACTCTGCCGGATGATGATGGCGGGTGCTCCGCCGGATGATGATGGCAGGTGCTCCGTAGGATAAGATGGTGGGCGCTCCACCGGATGATGATGATGGCGGGTGCTCCGCTAGATAAAGATGGTGGGTGATCCGCCAGATAAAGATGGCGGGTGATCCGCCATATGATGATGGCGGGTGCTCTGCTAGATAAAGATGGAGGTTGATCCACCAGATAAAGATGGCGGGTGATCCGCCGGATGATGATGGCGGGTGCTCTGTCGGATGAGATGGCAGGTGCTTCGCCGGATAAGATGGCGGGCGCTCCTCCGGATGATGATGGGGGGTGATCCGCCGGATGATGATGGCGGGTGCTCCACCAGATTATGATGAGGGGTGCTCCGTTGGATGTTGATGGCAGGTGCTTTGCCAGATGATGATGGCGGGTGCTTCGTCGAATAAGACGGCGTGAGCTACATCAGATGATGATGGCGGCTGCTTTACTAGATGATGATGATGGCAGGTGCTCTTCCAAATGAAGATGGAGGGTGCTCCACTGGATGATGATGGCGGGTGCTTTGCCAGATAATGATGGCAGGTGCTCTGTTGGATGGGGATGGCGGGTGCTCCATCGGCTGATGATGGCGGGTGCTTCACCGGATAAGATGGAGCGTGCTCCTCTGGATGATGATGGCGGGTGCTCTGCCGAATGGGGATGACGATGCCACCCGATGATGGAGACGCTGATGATGGTGGAGACGTCACCGATGGAGACATCGATGATGATGGAGATGCCACCTAGTTGAGGGAAATGCCATCGATGATATGATGCCGGTGAGATGGAGTGATGCTGGCGATGGGGCGAGGCACCGCTGATGTGGTAGAGATGTTGCCAATGATGAAGACAACATCGCCAACGACGAGGAGCCACTGCCTGATGGAGAGGCGCGAGAGAGGGAGACGTTGAGATGAGGGAGATCCACCGTCAGGCAATGAAGGCCGAGAGCGTTGACCTCTTCAACGGTGACTCCCCCGCGCCACCAATTCCTGTGGCGACCGGAAGGTGGGAGCGCACACCCAGAATGGGCGGCGCTGACTAGGAGATGGGGGGATATCTGGCGCTGAGCCCAAAGGAGGGCGCGCGGCCAGGCGCCGCTGCGCCCAGAAGAGGGCACGTGGCCTGCCCCCGCTGCGCCCAGAGGAGGGCGCACAGCCAGCCGCCGCTGCGCCTGAAGAGGTCACGCACTGCTGCACCTGAAGAGGATGCAACCACTGCCGCTGCGCACAGAGGAGGGATGACAATGATCGTGCCATTGAGGATGGAGGAGACAGTCGCCCAGGAGGAAGTGGCGAGGTAGGCGTGAAGTGGCTGGTTGCGCAGGACCTTATGCGACGGCGGTGATGCGCATGGGTGTCTGGTTGCATGCGGTGCTTGGATGGCAGTTGCACGAGATGGCCACGCAGTAGTCACACTGGAGGGCCATTGCATGGAGGTGGTTGTGCGAACGGACAGCGAGGAGGTGCCACATCAGGAGGCACACGGGAATCCACTACGCCCTAGAGGTGGCATGCAGGAACTTCCCGTTGCACCAGGAGGGGGGGCGCGTGACGACTTCCCGCTGCGCCACGAGGGGGCGTGCAGGGAGTCCCCCGTCACGCACGAAGGAGGCGCGTAGGGAGTCCCCGCTATGTCCGGAGGGGAGGCATGGGGAGTCCCCACTGCGCCAGGAGGGGGTGCGCGGGGAGTCCCCGTCGCACTAGGAGGAGGCGCCCAGGGAGTCCCCGCTCACATAGAGGCAGGGAGTCGCGCGGAGAAAGGACTCCTCGTGTGGCTCCATGGAAATTTCTATGGCACCCGGAGGAAGCGCCCAACGGAGGCGCGTGAGAAGTTGCCGCATCAGAAGCTGCAGCGCTGGAAGGAGGATGTGCGGGTGGAAGAGGCCGTCGTGCCAACGGAAGATGCTGTGCCAAGGGAGACCGGCGGCGAGATGCAAGAGAGAGAAATGCACAGTGGCGGTTGGAGAGTTCGCCGGAGAGATGCAGAGCGCACGCAGGAGATTGCCGGCGTGTGCAGGAGATGGCCGCGTGGAGAGGAGATCACCAGAGATGATTCACGGATGGGAGATGCAGGGCGGCAGAGGGAAAAACCTCCGCCACCCTGGACGCCAATGTGGAAGATGCCCTAGGTCATCGACCTATGCTCTGATATCATGTAGAAGATGGAGATGGAGAGGAAGGAAAGAGTGATGGAGATAGAGAGAGAAAGCATGGTTTTCTCATTAGGTTGTTGATGTGATGTTTCCGTACAACCCTTATATAGGGCACGTGAGAGAGAGAGAATGGTAGATGGGCTAATATAGGCCCAATAGGAGAGATAGAATGATATAGATAGTGAAAGAGATAATCTCTCATAGAGGCCCTTATTGGGCTATATTATGGAAGCCCAATAGGGGCTTCATATAAGAGGATGTAAACCTATATGGCCTACAAGGGTAGGCCCTTATCGGGCCTACATAGTATACTCTAACAAATATAAAAAGCCAGGGGTTGACCCATCTAGTCCAAGAGATATATCAAGATTCATCACCTTTAAAAATGTAATACATGTCTATTCTAGTTGGTGGTGTAAATAGATGACCATTTTCCACTTTTTTATGAAAAAATCTAAATAACCTGAAAAAAAGAGCTTGATACGTCTGGGTTCAGATGTGAGAAGGTTTTTATAAAATTTGAAAGCACTGATTTCTTGTTCTTTTGTGTCATTTGTGTAAACTATGTTAATATTTTTATACTAATCTCGCATGGAACTAGTATTCACTTTAAAATGAAAATACTTGGTAATGTTATCCTATTTTTCAGACATTTTTTTGGCTTTTTGTTCAAGAAATAGTTTGTACTATTTATCTCAATGCCAATTATTTTTCCAGGTTATTCCATAGGGAATGTTTAAATTTATCCCATCAACTTAGTAAAACATTCTCCAGAATGTATATGTACACAAAAGAGGTATTCTTCCATTTTTTAAGTATTAGTGTACTAAATATAAGTTTAATTTGTTGATAGGTTTTTGATGTCTCGATTTACCCCAATTATTGGGAATTTTAGGATTTTTGGTCCACATTTTCTATAATCAGAATGGAGATTTTCTTAATTTCCGAATGGGCTTTAGGAAGCTGGTAAGAATCGGGGCATTACCCAATAATATCTTAGGAAAATATCTAATTTCAAGGAGTGGCAGACTATGTATCAATATTGAACAAAAATCTCATAAAGACTCTGATATATTCTCTGTTCCAAGATGACCATTACACCAACATAGCCAATTAACCATGTCTATGGGGTCATCATCCAATACTCATTTAGGAAAAATATCAAATTTCAGGGATGGGAAGACTAACTATGAATGTTCAACAAAATTTCATCAAGCCTCTCATATATTCTTTGTTCCAAGATGACCATTCCACCAACATAGCTGATTACCCGTGTGTATAGGTTGAAGAATGTTTAATTCCATGATGGCCTTAAGGGCCCTACATCTTCTCTTTTACACCATATTTTGGATAATATAAAACTCATCTCGTAAAATCATAGGGATTGATGTTTTACTAATCTGTTTATCAATTTAGCCCATAGTTCTTCTCTCACTTCATTGCAATATCATACATTGATGAATGATTGCGCTACATTTGACCATAATACTCTGTTCATTTCATTTATGATACCTAACTTAGTCCTCTTTATCCCATAAAATCCATATTATTCCATTAAATTGTGCCACTCATTCATTTGACCTATTTGTGCTCTTTATTTATCTATATTTCCATTTTACTATGTATTTTCAGGTATACCTAAAAATCTCAAGTTTGTTTCATCTTAACCATGTCTCTACAATTCTAAATTATTGTATTTCAACCTAAACTACTCTACCTCCCTTCAAATTTATCCCCCACACTTTAGGTGTGCGTATGAATTCCCTCCCCATATATTTAGTTAATCCTTGGATTTGAAAAAAAATAATGATTTATTTACATAGGTGAATACATATCTATCCATGTATCCATCCATTTATCCTCTGGTGTAAGGCCCCAAATTATGTGGCATTCCTACACAAAGGCCTGCATGCTAACTATGGGGATATGTCAGTGTGCTGGACTCACGATTTGGAGAATGAGTCCTTTAGTGCGATGCTACAACACACTACAGACCCTGATCATTTATGGCATCACCCTTATGGTTTGCATGCCCATCGGCGCTCAAGCGTGGCGGATCACGAGGAGCGGCAGGCCTTAATGCGCAAGACCGACCCTACACAGGCATGTGGCGCCATGTCTCATTAGTTTTGTATCATCCCTCATCTTCCCCCATTTAATGTCCAAGACCACAGTGTAACCTCCATATGATATTAATGCAATGATCATATTCCCCTACGGGACTGCTGATGGAGGCAAATTGTGTAACTATTCTAATTGTCGTTGTGATTAATTTGCCTTCAATCAAATAAATTTGTAAAAATAGAAACTTACTCAAAGATGTATAAGTGAGAGTAAGGTCATCTCCATAGGGACTGGCCTTTAAGTATATATTCAATAATCGAGTTGTTATTTATTAAAATATAGTAATGATATTAAGATAATAAGAATAAGAAGCGATAACTAATTAATAAGTAGATGGGATATTAGTTTAATAAGATAAGTAGAGAAGATGAAGTATCTTGATCATATATATATATATGTACTAGAGATACTAAGAATTAGATATTATATTTAAGAAGGATATGAACCTAGTTAGTGAAAAGATATATAAGTATTAATAAGACTACTTAGTTTAATAAGAGAGAATAATAAGGAGTTAGATGGATGGAATGTGTACTTCTCTAAGTAATTATAAGTATAGAGAGAGTACTGAGTAATTATTTAACTATAATATACTAAGTAAGAGGAATATAGAGCGATTGAGAAGGGGTAAGGAGGTATTAATAGGATTTAATAGACCTATAAGTTTAGAATACTCATCAGAATTAGTTTAGGTATCTTATATATATTTATGTGATTTATGTATTCTGTATAGTATTTTAAGCAGTTGAATTAAGGAAATATGGGTCGATTTAGTCGAACACCTAAGAGGTGTTCGACCAAATGCCTGAAAGGGGGTCTAAGAAGAGATATACAGTATAGTATTTAAGTAATAGTAAGTTTATATATATATTGATTTTATAAAGGGAAATCAAATATAAGATGGTGCTTCTATTGAACGCCCGTGAGGTGTTCGACAGAATGTCTGTAAGAGGTCAGATAAGAAGGATGTTTTTATATATATTTTTTATTTCTATACGATAGATATGGATCGAACTTAGGTAAAGCAAGATGTATTCATCGAACACGTGAAGTGTTCGATGAAATGTCTACAAGACATTGCGGTAACAATTCTTTGATCAAAATGAATCGAGTCGAGGATTAAAATAACTGGAGTCGTAATGATGATAAAATCTAACTGAATTTTAACAAGATTAACTGTAAAAACTCACTGATCCACCCTGATTTGAAGGAGAGAGTGGCGGCGCCGATCGCCACCTCCTAGTTTTGGTATGCTGTTTCCCACGTTTTTCTCCTCCGTCCTGGCACAGATCTGAGCTTCTCCAGTCTCCCTTGATGCTTCCCGGAGTCTTACACAGTCGCCTGCTCTGTCACGACACCACAATCTGCCTTCGACTACGTGAAGGATCCCTGCCGCCGATGAAGGCTTAATGGTCGAAAAAGATTGGTCGGAAGATCCTGAAATTGGGGCTCTTGGCCCATTTTAACGGCCAGGAGGGACCCCAGTGGCCGTCCAATGGTGGGGAGCTGCCTTGGTAGCCCTCCCCGGCCGTCGGATCATGGCTGGTCCCCCCTCACCGGCCGAGAACGGCCTCAGGCCGGCGGAGTCGACAGCTAGGGGCGAGTGAGGACTTAAATCCCCCTGGGCGTCCGATGTGCCTCATCTGGATCCAACGGCTGCGATTAAATCACAGCCGTGGACCCTGTTAAATGGTGTACCCCCGTCGTCGCCTCGTCAATGCCAAGTCAGCTTTTCACCTGCGTGGCTCTCCTTGATTTGCCCATCGACGGTTCCCGCAGCCGCGCCACCTAAAAAAAAAATAAAGTATTTATATTCGGCGAGATAGATCTCCACCGCCTGATTTTCTTAAAGAAGATCGGACGGTGGAGATCATATCTGCCTCTTTAAATAAGCCTGAAAAGGCACGGGCTTTGGGGCGGCCTGGCTCGAAAGCCCAGTTTTCTTTTTTTTTTTTCTTCTTATTTTTCTTAAGTTCGCGGCCCGTTGGGCCACAATCGTGTTCTGGCTCTGTGGCCTGGCGAATAAAATAGCATGGGATTTACATCCCATATTGAAAACTTTTAAAAGACGAAGTAGTATATAATGTTCGCGATTTAATCAAATCAATTGAAATGAAACCCATACCTCCTTGCGCGATCTACTTGAGCCTATGTTGGGCACGATTTGGGCCTGCTCTTGACTCCTTGTGCATGGGTTTCGTCGGCAGGCTGGGGCGGCTTGAGTGCTCCGCACTCGTTGGCTAGGCTGCTGGCTTTGAAGCCCATCGTGAGGTCTACTCCTTAGCCGGCCCAATAGGGCCAATTTTTACTTTCATCCTTATATATCTTTCTTTTTCATGACATTTTCTCTATTTGTTTCTTCTCTTAATTTCTCCAACTTCCATACTAAATAGAGCCTTAGAAAATTAAAAGGTCCTAAGTTTTACTAACAAATCTTTGAAGTTCTGAAACATGCATAGAATTGACCTTAAAATGCAATATTTTGTCATTTTCTCTATTTAATGCAGGGAATGTAAAATTATTATAAAATTGGATAAAATGCATGTGAAATGATCCCAAAATGCCATCAAAATTTGTATAATTACATCACATATTTTGGGTCTATCAGCTGCATCCCCACCTTCTCCTCTAACCCCTTCTATGCAATCTTAAGCTACTCTAAAGACTTTCGTTGAAACAAATCAAGGCTGCTCAATGTTCTGCTTTAAGCACTAAGGCCGACATGCCTCATATTTGAGCACTGTTCCTAGCTCCAGATTTGACCACGTGACAATTGGTATCAGAGCCAGGTTGGGTTTCTACACCTTGTGTTCTTGAACCCATTTTTGAGGAGAGATGGTGTCTGAGTACAACTCTAAATTACTCGAAGCAAGACGCCAGAAGGCGAAATGATGAAACCAGGAATTTTGCCAACTACAAAAAAATTCCCTAGGCTTGAAGGCCCAAGTGGACATAAATCATGATGTAGTAATCTTTAAGCTTGAAGATCACAATGAAGAATTCATGCAAGAGAACGACTACCTGCGAGATATTATCCAAGAACTCACGGACATGATGATGTCCTTTAAGATGGAGGTGGCAGATTTCCAACGGGTTGAATCTTCCAGAACTCGAACTAGTGGAGGAGAAGAGAGACTCTCGATGACACCCCACAAGATTCAACAACACTCTCAAGGAGGAGGACGTGGCCAACTTTTTGCACGACTACGAAAGGCATTTTGAGGCAATTGACGCCCTAGAGGAAAGGGAAGTCTTGCAAGTCAGCTACTTCCTCATGAGGGACACTAAAATTTGGTGGCGCTGACGCACGGGGGATAGTGATTGGCCACCGACAACCTTTGAATAATTTGCCCAGGAGGTCAAGGACACATTTATGCAGTGCAACACCATCTGGATGACAAGGGAAGAGCTTAAAAACCTCCAGATGACCGGGACTCCAAGAGAGTATATGAAGAAATTTTCTTCCACAGTCTTGAGGATTACCAATATGTCTGAGGTGAAAAAACTCTACCGCTTTACCAAAGGACTTCCCCACTGGACTCAGACAAAAATGGAGAGGAGGCATTGTCAAAATCTTAAAGCTGCCTACGAAGTTGTGGAGGGACTAGTGGACCTCTGCATGAAAAGAATCGCCAAACCAAAAGAGAAATCTGGGAAGTGGAATAGAAATCACACGGATCGTACTAAATCACCTTCAATGACATCCAGTTAGGGATTGAAGATAAAGTTCAAACCGGGGTAAGGTAGGAGCCGTGAAAAAGGAAAGAGAACAAGACTGGTGACAACAACACTAGGTGGTGGGGGCGGCAAAACTAGGTGTTTGACATGTGGAGGATCTCATTTCATGAGGGATTGCACGCGGGTGGGGGGGGATGACCACCAACGTGAATGTGATGGTCATGTCCCCGTCCCAATTGGACATTCACGATGATAGCATCACAGTGATGATGAACCCTCTGCAATGCCTAGCGGCACTACAGGGGGGTGCCCCGGTCGAATATGAAGGTCTCGACCTCCTACATGTAGCGGTACTTATCAACAGTAAACCTGCTATCTCTATGGTCGACACGTGGGCAACGCACAACGTCCTCGTGGAAAGAGAAGCAAAAAGACTCGGCCTGAGTCTCTCCCCAAGCACGGGGAAGATCAAGGACGTCAACTCGGATGCGCGAGACATTATCAGCTTGGCCAAGGGGGTGCTGTTGAAGGTGGGAACTTGGGAGAGCCAGACCAACTTCGTGGTGTCCCCACGTGGATGACTTCTCAGTTGTCTTGGGTCTCAACCTCTTGATGGGAGCACACGCAATTGTGTTTCCCTTGTACTGTGACATTTTGTTCCCTGAGAGATCTCGACCTTGTTTTGCGAGAGACCAAGAAGGCCAAAAGCCACAGGATACCGTGCTCTTGTCTGCAATGCAAGTCAAGGACAGATTGAGGAAGGGGGAAGAGGCCTTTCCTCGTCACCATATGAGGGCCGACACCCCAGAAAGAGGGTGGAAGGTAAGGATGTGCACCAGCCTGCTTGGATGCGCTTAATTGGGGTGGCGGCGATGGCAATAGCCCCAGCGTCACTACGAATGGACCATTGGGCCCGATAGCGGATGTATTGCGAGAGTTTGCTAGAGTGATGTCCACGAAACTCCTAGCAGTACTATTGCTCAAACGGGACGTGGACCACGAGATTTAATTACTAACTGGTAACCGTTTGCGTGCACGGACACCCTACAAGATGCCTTCGACTTACCTAGAAGAGCTGCGGAAACAACTCCACCAACAGATGGAGAACGGATTGATACGGCTGTCCAAGGCACCTTTCGGCGCACCAGTGCTGTTCTTGAAGGAGGACAATTTGTTGCGTCTCTACGTGGACTACTGAACGCTCAATAAGGTGATGGTGAAAAACAAGTAACCCGTGCCGAATTCCTAAGAGATGTTTGACAAGCTCGGGGAGGCTCACTTCTTCTCGCGAATGGACTTCAAGAATGGGTACCACCAAGTGCGGATCAAGGAGGGAGACGAGTTGAAGAATTCATGCGTTACTTGTTATGGCTCTTTTGAATTCTGCATTATGCCCTTCAGACTCACTAACACTCCTACTTTTTGCTTATGAACTCCATTTTTCGAGAGTATATCGATGTCTTTGTTGTTGTGTACTTGGATGCCATTCTTGTGTACAGTCGGACCTTAGATGACCATGTGAGGCACCTGAGGAAGGTGATGGCCAAGCTGGAAGAACATCAGCTCTAGCTCAACCTAGAGAAATGTGAATTTTCCTTGGAGGAGATTGAATTCCTCGAACAACTAGTTTGGAAGGGAAGCATGAACATGGATCCCTCTAAGGTGAGAGCCATTCGGGACTAGGCAGGGATAAAAGGAGTAACCCATTTGAGGTCCTTCCTCAAGCTAGCCAATTACTACCGAAAGTTTGTCAAAGGCTTTTCCGGCCTAGCTACTCCGCTGACCAACTTGTCGAAGAAGGATGTGAAGTGGCAGTAGACGAACCATTGTCAGAGAGCATTCGACAAGTTAAAGAAGGTAGTCTCATGTTAACTAGTGCTCCGACTGTACAAGTTTGACAAGCCGTACGAGGTACACACTGATGCTTCTGATTTTGCACTTGGAGGTGTCTTGATGCAGGATGGACACCGAGTGGCTTAAGAGAGCCGGAAGATGAACGGCGCAAAAAGAAGATATTATGTGCATGAGAAGGAGATGACGAATGTGGTACATTGTCTGAGACTATGACACCACTATCTCCTTGGAGGTAAGTTTGTGGTCTACACTAATAACGTGGCCACAAATAATGAGAAGAAACTGACCCCCAAGCAAGTAAGATGGCAAGACTTCTTGGCACAGTTCGACTTTCACTTGAAGTACAAACCAAGGCATGCCAATCAAATAGCCGACGCCTTGAACCACAGAGAACTAGAGATTCTTGTGGCCACACTTTTAGATAGTCCAAGGAAGCGTCCTAAATGATATCAAGTTGGTGCTAAAGGATGATCCAAGGAAGCATCCAGAAGCTGCGGGCGAGACGAGGAGATACTGGATGGATGAAGATGTCATTTATGCAAGCGAACATCGGCCATATGTGCCACGTGTGTGTGGGTTGCGCCGCGAACTTCTCTACGAAGCGCACGACACACCCCACGCCGGACACCTAGAGCAAGCACGTATGCTTACACTCCTGTCTAGCAGCTATCATTGGCCAGGAATTGAATGGGATATGGAGGCTTATGTTTGTTCATGCCTAGCATATCAACAAGATAAAATTGAGAAGGCCAAAGCTACAAGAACGGTGAGTCGATCGTGGGAGTCCACCTCGATGGATTTCATCACCTTTCTTCTGCACGTGGGTGGGCACAATGCTAGTTTGGTCGTCGTGGGCAATTTTTTAAATATGATATATTTATTCCTACCACGTCGGAGGTTCACGCGGATGGCGTGGCTCGACTCTTCATGTCCCATGTTGCGAAGTACCAAGGACTTCCATAGGACATCATCACCAACCGCAATACAAGATTCACGGGACGCTGCTAGGAGTCCTTGTTCAAGTACTTTGACTCCAAGCTCAAGTTTTCAACGAGTTTCTACCCCCAAACTGATGGCCAGACAAAGCATGTGAACCCTATGCTTGAAGAGTATTTATGACACTACATATCGGTCAATCAAGAGAACTACATACATATATATGTATGTATGGATGTATGTATGTACGTATGTACATATGTATGTATGTATGTACGCACGTATGCATGTATGCATGTACATATGTATGTATGTACGTACGTATGTATGTATGCATGTATGTATGCGCGTATGTATGCATGTATGTATATATGCATGTATGTATGTATGCGTGCATGTATGCATGTATGCGTGCATGTATACATGTATGTATGTATCTATGCATGTATGTATGTATGTATGCGTGCATGCGTGTATACATCTATTTATGTATCTGTCCTGGAGCAGGCATGGCTTAGATGGTTGTGAAGAAGATGGATGCATGCCACGTGGGACTGTTGGGACACGTCATCAAGTGTTGGGAACTCCGTTAATCAAACCTCTAATCATCTACAACAAATCCCCTCTCTTGTTTCTCTCTCTTCTTTCTCTCTCAAGCTCCCTCTCTCTCTCTAAACTGCCCTTATATATCTTGTTCTTGCCAACTCCGGCGGATTCCCCCGCTGCGCCGGCAACGGATCGCCCGCCCACGCTCGGTTTGTTCGTTCATGAGAATGGCAACGCCGCCTTCGAACGATGTTAGTTCCCCGACGAAGTTCCTCGTTTTGATTTGATTTTTGGCCTAGTTTTGTGCTCGTGCGAGTGTTCTTGTGCCGAGGGGAAGTTGAACGAGGTCAGTGGCGTCGGATTCGATCGTCTTCTGTGATAGTTTGATCCGGGCAATGCGGTTTTCGATCTTTTGTACCGCTTTCTTGTACCCTTTTCTTGGCTTCGGAGACCCAGATAACCAGAATTTTCGTTAATTGTGTGAACGATAGAGATCGTGATTGGGGCGAGGCTGTTTTACGGATCTGTCTGGTTTTCTTGGGCGTTGCATTGTCTTATAAGTCTGTTTTTCTTTGTGATTTTCTTCGGCAGCAGGAGGAAGAGATGCTCGTGCCGCATTCGGATTCAGTGGAGGGGCCGCGGGCTGTAGAAGGTAGCTCTGAATTTCCCCTTTGTTCTAGGGGTTGCTCATTTTTTCTGCTTCTTTGAATGATGATTTGCTCATGGAGTGTTGTATTTTGTTGTGCTCTAGCTCCGGTTGTTGCTCCTCAACCGGAAACGGTCAGCACCGCCGATAATCAACAGCTGGAAGATCCTTCGTCTTCTAGATTTACCTGGACGATCGAGAATTTCTCCAGGATGAACGCGAAGAAGCTCTACTCCGAGGTTTTCGTTGTTGGCGGCTTCAAATGGTACACAGAATGCGTTTAATTGTTGTTTTATTTTGTATTTAAATGCAACTTATGTCAGAAATTAGTTGTCGGAGTGAAGAATGTGTAATTGTTGTGTTTGTTATTTTCTGGGCAGGCGAGTTCTGATCTTTCCAAAGGGAAACAATGTTGACCAATTGTCTATGTATTTAGACGTTGCTGACTCGGCAAGTCTGCCATATGGTTGGAGCAGATTTTCTCACTTTAGTTTATCCGTGATCAATCAGATTCAGAGCAAGTATTCCATCAGGAAAGGTAAAGCTTAAGTGTTTCGTACCCTATATTTATCTTAAACTAGTAAGTTTATGGGCGTTCTGTGTATGAAATAATTTTTTCTAAATGTTACGATTGAAATATGCCATATTCTTTTCATGGTGTTTCCATGAATAAAGAGTTGAACCATGGCTGAAAAGCTGTGCTTCTTCAAATTATCGTTTCTTTTCTCTTGATAAATTTCCTCCACTATTGTGTGAAATCCTTGTTTAGGTCTATCCCATAAATTCTTCCTCATTACTTTTATACTGAGGTTTTGTAGTTTAGAGAAGCGGCTCTTCAGTTAGTACAGTTCGTTTTGATTGATGAGGACAATTGTAAGATCTTTTTCTTTTGAATTCTCTTTGCTTCAGAAACACAACATCAGTTTAATGCCCGTGAGAGCGACTGGGGTTTCACCTCATTCATGCCCCTGAGTGAGCTTTATGATCCAAGCAGAGGCTACCTTGTAAACGACACTTGTATCGTTGAAGCTGAAGTTGCTATGCGCAGAGTATATGACTATTGGGCATACGATTCAAAGAAAGAAACAGGTTTTGTTGGCCTCAAGAACCAAGGGGCTACATGTTACATGAATTCTCTTCTCCAAACTCTTTTTCACATTCCTTATTTCAGGAAGGTTCGGTTTCTTTCTCTATATTTCTTCTATAATCTTGCCTCTTGCCTCAATTTGAGCATAGACAATGATGAATTTATCTGTTTTGCATGGTTCAGGCCGTCTATCATATGCCGACCACTGAGAATGATATTCCCTCTGGGAGCATTCCTCTAGCATTGCAGAGTTTATTCTACAAGCTGCAGTATAGCGACAATAGTGTCGCTACTAAGGAGCTTACAAAATCCTTTGGTTGGGACACATATGACTCTTTTATGCAACATGATGTCCAAGAACTCAATAGGGTCCTATGTGAGAAGCTAGAAGACAAAATGAAGGTTGTAGTTCTGTTATATTTTTAAAATTTATCTTCACATTACTTCCCTGTCTACTTTATACATCGAATTGAATTTTTACTATCCACAGGGGACAGTTGTAGAGGGGACAATTCAACATTTGTTTGAAGGTCATCACATGAACTATATTGAATGCATCAACGTTGAGTACAAGTCGACGAGAAAAGAGTCATTCTATGGTGCATACTCTTTGAGCGTATCATCCTTCAAAGTCGTTCAATTTTTTATCTGTGATTTTTTCCTCTTACTTTGGGTGAAAATGGGCAGATCTTCAGCTTGATGTGAAAGGCTGCAAGGATGTGTACGCATCTTTTGATAAATACGTTGAAGTAGAGAAGCTTGATGATGACAACAAGTATCATGCAGAGCAATTTGGCCTGCAAGTATGTTACCGTTTTCACGGTTTCTGCGTGACAACTTTAAAGTTTTGCGTTTATATGACGCAGTCTTCTTTGGTGTCCTGTGGAGTAACCTTTATTTTTATGGATTTCTTGGAAAGTTTAGCGTTTCCATTGATGTATGAATAAGTTATTCAACGTATAAAACATTTGATTATGTTTCCTATTGTTTGGATCCTTCCATGGATCTATCCTCTCATATACGAGATAATAGATATAAATCTTTTGTCTGTTGTTGGCCATCTCTGGGCCTTTTCATTGATAAGCGTTTTTCCTGTTACTTGTGTTTATCCGGACCATTTGTTTGTTTTATGCTCCTTTAGACCAATTTTCATTTATCAACCTTACATCCAAAGTATTATCTTCAGAAAGTTAAGAAATAGGCATAAAAAAAGAAAAAAGAAAGTGGGTATTTAAAAAAAAGAAATAGGTATAAAAAATAAAAAAGAAATGGGTATTTAAAAAAAAGAAATAGGTATAAAAAACTCACAATCCTTTAGATTCGTGTTTTTTTCTGGATGTTGAGCTTCTTCGCTGGTGTGACTAAAAGAGATATATTTGGATTCTATTGTTGAGTTTGTTTCGTCATGACTTCTAATCCCTTGTTTTCTTTAAAAAAAGGACTTCTAATCTCATTACTTTGTTTCAATTTTATTGATGCATTCAGATATCTTACGGCATTTTTCTGATAAATTATTAATTTCAGGATGCCCAGAAAGGTGTTTTGTTTATTGATTTCCCTCCGGTACTGCAACTTCAGCTGAAGCGATTTGAGTATGATTTTTTACGCGATATAATGGTGAAGGTCGGTATCATCAAGAGTTTGATTCTTGGGACCTTATTCTTGCTGTGTTGCTTTTCCCGTCATGGTGTCTATTAACTACTTCCTTTTTCTACATTTCCAGATAAATGACAGATACGAATTTCCCTTGCAATTAGATCTTGATAGAGAAAATGGCAAGTATCTATCACCTATGGCTGATAGAAGTGTACGTAACCTTTATACACTCCACAGGTATTGCATTTGGTACTAGTAGTAAAATTTTCTCTCCAATGTTTCGTGATTTCACATTCAGACGCCCTAAAATATCATCTTTATTCATCGTCATGTGCATCAAAGAGCTTATTGATTTCATGTGTATCTACCACCTCTGCATTTGATGACAACGGACTTCTTAAGAACTGCATTCATTTTTAGACGTAACTTGAAATTTTCAAAAGGATAAAAAATGCGTTCTGTTTTTAGACTTAACTTCAAGTATAAGGAAAAAAAGCACACTATTGGAAAGTCGATCAATGGAAACCGTGCAGATTATTTTACGCTTTATTTCTCTAATTATCTCGTGCCTCAGTTTTGATTATGTTCCGGTTTGTTCTTTGAAGGATGACATCATTCCATTTGCGTTTCTCAAATTTTATTTTTCTTTTCTTGATGCGATTTGCGTTTTCTCTCTTGGATTTCCATCTTTAGTCTGTGATGCAGAAACTCGTCTTTTAATGCCTTGCTATAATGATCTTGGAACGAAGCTGCTATTTTTGTATCATTGCTCTAATGCTATTCGGTCACTGCTAAAGCATCTCAGAAGTAGGCGTGCTTTTTTTTCCTGAAGTGTCATTTGGCATATGAATTAGAAGGAAGGACAATGTAGTTTTAATTAATATTTAATTTATTCATAGATGTAGTTAACTAGAATTCCAGAAATTTGTCTGGACTTGAATTATGCTTCACGCCTGGCAAAATGGGTTTGCGGTGCTGTTCTATTTTACGCATTTTTGTTGTTTTAATTGCCTCGTAATAATCACAATCATTCGGTTTCAACACTTTTGGATATTTGTATAATTTGTTTCCTTCCGCGAATGCTTCTTTAGAGCCCTGATCATGTTTCACTTTTAGTCCCTGGTTTAGGAATTAAGTATTCTCTTGTATCTCCTTGCAGCGTTCTTGTCCACAGCGGGGGGGTGCATGGGGGCCATTACTATGCTTTTATTCGACCGATGCTTGCTGATGAGTGGTACGCCTTTTTCATTAGCAATACCCGCACAGTTTTTACATCCGCTCTTGCATATCTGGCATTGAAGATGTGTTTTTTTTGTGCTCATATTTTCTATTCTCCGCTCATACATTCGCTCTTACATCTCCTGGTTGAGTGATCATATGCGTGAGGAACCACTATTGAGAGCACCAATTAAGATATTGTTAGGGAGCTCTCTACTTTGATGTAATTATTTGATGCATTGCTGCATAGTGGATACTTTTTTTCCTTCCTACTTCTATTTTGATTTGTTTTTAAAATTTCAGGTTCAAGTTTGATGACGAAAGAGTGACAAAGGAGGACACAAAGAGGGCATTGGAGGAGCAATTTGGCGGTGAAGAAGAGGTAGAGGAATTGAATTCTAAAATATTTATTGTCCATTTTCTCTTTTCTTCAGTTGGTTTCACTTTTCAGTTTTCTTTGAAGCTGTTGCCGCAAGCAAATCCTGGATTCAATAATGCGCCTTTCAAATTCACGAAGTACTCAAATGCGTATATGCTCGTGTATATTCGTGAAGGTGACAAGGAAAAGATAATATGTAATGTAGATGAGAAGGACATTGCCGAACATCTTAGGGTAAGAGTGCATGAATCTTTTTCCTGATCTTTTACTTCTATTGAGATTGGAGTTTTGACATGGATAATTTTTAGATGAGGTTAAAGAAAGAGCAAGAAGAAAAAGAGCATAAGAAGAAGGAGAAATCGGAAGCTCACCTTTATACGTTTATAAAGGTCTGTTCCTTAATATAACCTACATTTCACTTGCGTGATGTCATATGTACCTCCAAAATTTATTCAGGTTGCTCGGGATGAGGACTTGGGGGAGCAGATAGGCAAGGATATATATTTTGACCTTGTTGATCATGAAAAGGTCCGAAGCTTTCGTATTCAGAGGCAGACACCTTTCTGTCTTTTCAAGGTGCATGCTTTATCCTACTTTAAGTAGTATTCCTTGGGGTTTATTAACTACACCATAGTTTTATTAGTCAGCTTGATTTGGAATCTGTTTGGGCTCTCGTCATAGATTGGAGGCCACTTCAAAGGGAAAACTGGAATATATTTTTTGAACCAATAATTCTAATGATTCTGATATTTCCGTTTGGTTGTTCATGTTTTTTCCTTGGAGAGGTTTTATGTATCATAATTTCTACAGGAAGAGGTTGCAAAAGAATTTGGAATCCCAGTACAGTGCCAGCGGTTCTGGTTGTGGGCTAAGCGCCAGAATCATACCTATCGTCCAAATCGGCCGCTGACTCCACAGGAAGAATTGCAATCTGTAATTTCTTTCTATCTCAATATGGCTTGTGATATCTTTTTCCCTTATTTCTGTGTCTGGATTGCTTATTAATCCATCTTTATGATCTTTCCAGGTCGGGTTATTAAGGGAAGTGTCCAATAAGCCTCATAATGCTGAGCTTAAGCTGTTCCTGGAGGTTGAATATGGGCTGGTAAAAGTTGTTCTAACTCGTATGATAAAAACTCTGTCGTAGAACATAGGGGATGATGGATATATTTTTTCTAATGTCCAGGATTTACGCCCTATTAGTCTTCCAGAGAAGACCAAAGAAGATATAATGCTTTTTTTCAAGCTTTATGATCCGGAAAAAGAGGAGCTTAGGTATCTTTCACTTGTGCACAGAAGAACTGATACATCTTGAAATTCTTCTTAAAACTTACAAATTTTCCTATTAAAAAGTTTACCCAGTTTTTTTTCAAAAGAATTCAGTGTAATAGCACTACAGAAATAATGATCAGCATGATGACGTTTCTGAAGAGGCCATTTTGTTGTGTTTTTCATTAACACGCACTCTTGAACATTCAGATATGTCGGACGACTTTTTGTAAAAACCATGGGAAAACCGGCAGAAATTCTGAGGAAGCTAAAAAAAATGGCTGGGTTCGATGCCGACCAAGAAATTGAACTCTATGAGGTATTACCTTGCGACCTTCTGTTTCAACCTATCAAGAGAGTTATCCTTGCATTCAAAAAAAAATCAAGAGGGTTAACCACCAAAGATTTATTTTCAGGAAATCAAATTTGAACCCGCTGTGATGTGCGAACGTGTTGACAAGGAAACTGCTTTTCGGACAAGCCAGGTATTTTAACGCTGGAATTTCCGTTCTTGTAGAATTGTGTTTATGCCATTGCAAAATACTTGAGAAGTTATTGATGTCCTTTCCCACGTAAGTTCATCTCGATCATTTGAAAATATGTACATCCATTTTTCTCCGTTAGAGATTGAAATTTTAATAATTTATTTTTTAAGTTCTCAATTCTTTTTTTTATGGTTTCACATCTCACAGATCGAAGACGGTGACATAATTTGTTACCAGAAGTGGCCACCGCCGGAAAGTGATAATGTGTATCGTTACCCTGAGATCCCGTCCTTCTTAGAATATGTCCATAATAGGCAGGTACGGACATGTGACTGTGCCAGCTCTGTGGGCTTGAACATCTTAAATTTTTTTTTTTCGTGTCCTTTATTAAAATAAGATTAATAAGTCATGTTTCAGAAAAAAAGATTAATAAATATTTCTTTTTCTTGCAATAGGAATCACGCCACTCATTGCCCTTCTGTTTCTTGTATCTCGACCTGATACCGTTTTCAGGAATTTTTAGGAAGCGAATCCACGCTGTGGAGAATATATAAACCATCATTCATGGGGACAAATCTGAATGCATGAAACAATGTAATTTATCATTCGCTTTCTAAAATAAGATGGCTTCTGGTATATAATCTTTGTTAGTGCGAGAAAGTGTGGTATATTAAATAGTATTTTTTAGGATGTAGATGCGTTGTAAGAGTTAAAATCCCCGTTCTTGGTTAACGTCTAACCTAGTTATGTGTATCATTGTAAGGACATCTTAAAACTATTTAACCATTTGGTCTTAGCCCCATGTCAACTGGGGATGTGCTCCTAAAATTTTCGATGAATCATTATTAGCATTAGCTTGGGGAGAATTCGATTAAGATTTTGTGAACCGCACAAAATTTTGAATACTGCTGGAAGTTCTCTACAGTGAGGCTAATATCGTCCTTCCCCCTGTGTTCTTTCATGGATCTGTCCTCTGCTTGATCTTCGGTTTCTGTAATTTCCATAACTCCTAACTCTGTTACTCATTTGTTTGGATCAAGGGTCTAAAGTGATATGATGCTCTTTTCCCTGGTCAATTAGAGGCTCTAAATCCAATATTCTTTTGTTTCATGTAGAGGTCCTTAACTACATTTATACATGGTTCTTGGAGATGTTTCAATGTAGAATATTTCATCCTTTTAAGTATATTTGGAAAGGGAACGTTTCATTGGCGTTGGCATCTTCCTCCAGTTTCCTTGTTTGCTAATTTAAATTTCTGATGGAGTCCACAGGTTGTTCATTTCCGGACGCTGGAGAGACCCAAAGAGGACGATTTCTGCTTAGAGCTGTATGAATTCGGATAAGATGTCTAATCAGTCAATGAATTAGCCGGGGTCCTTATTTATTTTCCAATTTTCACTTCAGGTCTAAGGTCTTGTCTTATGATGACGTAGTGGACAACATTGCCCGGCACATTGGTTTGGACGATCCGACAAGGATCCGGCTCACTTCGCATAATTGCTATTCTCAGCAACCCAAGCCGCAACCGATCAAATACCAGGGTGCAGAGCATTTATCAGACATGCTTATCCACTATAACCAGGTATTCCTTAACTTTGAAATTTATTTGATATTTTATTCAATTAGATGTCAAAAATAGGTGTTGGCCATAATATTTGAGTTTATATCGTTGCTAAAATATTAGATTCTAAGAAATAATTTGTCTGGTTTAGACATCCGACATTTTGTACTATGAAGTCTTGGACATGCCTCTCCCAGAGTTGCAAGAATTGAAAACTTTGAAGGTTGCTTTCCATCATGCCACAAAATTTGAGGTTCGAAAATGATTGTTGCCAATTTTTTGCTAACGGCTAGTGTTCGTTCTGGTAAAAAAAAATGAATATCCTCGTTGCTGTTAGCAGGTGGTGAACCACATCATAAGATTACCAAAAAACAGCACAGTTGCTGATGTTATAAATGAGTTGAAGACAATGGTATTATCTATTTGCATTTGATTAAACTTTTCTTAGATATCGTTTAAAGTTTTATAAATGTTTGATTGATGCGACAGGTAGAGTTGTCTCATCCGGATGCAGAACTTCGACTGCTGGAAGTCTTCTATTGCAAGATATACAAGGTCTGTGCGTCAATTTATAATATTTTTGGGTTTGACATTCGTATACTTGTGTCTCCTTGGACGAAAATCAGGCTGTCCTACGTTTTTGTTTCTTCTTCTAATTACTAAATTTAATCAATAACATTTTAGTTAAGATAATAAACTAATTAAAAAAATTAGAGTTCTTTTCATCTATTTATTTATACTGCAGATCTTCCCTCCCAGTGAGAAGATCGAGAACATAAACGATCAGTACTGGACATTGCGCGCAGAGGAGGTGAGTTTGCGTTACCATTCGATTCCATCTTTTGGCGAACACATGTTCCTGAGCTTGAGGCGCAGGTTCCCGAGGAAGAGAAGAACCTCGAGCCTCAAGATCGGCTGATCCATGTGTACCATTTCATGAAGGATCCACTGAATGAGATGGTGAGTGTCCATTGTCATCATTTCTCTCTCTCTCTCTCTCTGTCTATTTTTGTCTGTCTCTGTATATTTATGTAGATATATCTTTATCTCTCTCTGTCTGTCTCTCTCTTTCTGTCTCTATTCCTCTCTATGTACATCTCTCTCTCTCTCTCTCTCTCTCTCTCTCTCTCTCTTTCTGTCTATTTTTGTCTGCCTCTGTATATTTATGTAGATATATCTTTATCTCTCTCTGTCTGTCTCTCTCTTTCTGTCTCTATTCCTCTGTATGTACATCTTTCTCTCTCTCTCTCTCTCTCTCTCTCTCTCTGTTTTCTGTCTCTCTCCATCAATCTCTTGCTTGAATTAAATAGGGAAGCGGCATTGACATGGATGTTATGTTATGAAAATCAGCAGGTAAAAAACTTTGGGGATCCCTTCTTCATGGTTATTCATGAGGGCGAGACCTTGGCTGAGGCCAGTGATCGGATTCAGAAGAAGTTGCAGATCCCTGACGAGGAATACGCCAAGGTTCTCTCTCTCTCTCTCTCTCTCTCTCTCTCTCTCTCTCTCTCTACTTTTTGTCGAACACGTGGAAGTCAATGTGCTGAACATGGGTCTTTCTCCGTTGGGCAGTGGAAGTTTGCCTTTGTGTCCCTGGGCCGACCTGAGTATCTCAAAGACTCAGACGTTCTTTCTCAACGGTTTCCGGTGATCCCTGTAAGTATGAACTTGCCTTCTTTCTCTGCATTTTAATTTTACCGATTTCTTTCTTTCTGATTTCATAGTAGACCAAACTAACCTCTCTATCTCAATTTAACCGTCTACATACACAACCAACTTTAGTTAATCATTTCTCATCCCTTTCTAATTAAACCAGAGGCGAGACGTGTACGGTGCGTGGGAGCAGTACCTGGGCCTGGAACATTTAGACACCACCCAAAAGCGAGCCGTCAGTCCAAACCAGGTCCTCCATCTCTCTCTCCCTCCATTGTGTGTGTGTGTGTGTGACGAGGCTCATCTGTTAGACGAGGTGGGTTCTTAAGTTTCGTGTTGTATTGTGGCAGCAAAGCCGCCAAGCTTACGACAAGGCGGTGCGCATTTACAACTGAGAGGTGAGCTGCGGATGCAGCATAAGGCTCACCCATGGGACTTGGGTCGGGTAAAGGGCGGGGTTGGCCGAGGAGAAGTAAAGAGTGAGGGAATTGGATTAGATAATACGGTGGAGTCCGAGGTTGGCCATTGCCCCCCCGCCCGCTCCTCCTCGGCCCGGGCCATCCCCCCTATTTCAGCTCTCTCCTTCTCTCTCGTTCCCCCTCTCTGTAATTTAGCTCATGAAGCTGCAGATTTTGGTTCTCACAGTGTATACAATTCTACCCTTCTCACTATCTCTTTCTCTTTCAAGCTCTCTCTTTCTCTCTCTGGAAATCTCTCCATCTTTGAGAGCTGCCAAATTAAAATTGTGTCCTGTCAAAAAAACTAAGTGCCCAAGTCAAGACTTGCAAGGTAAGGAACTGCTGTAAGTGGGAAGTACAAGAGGGCATCCAAAAAAAGGTAAGAGCTTCTCTGTTTCTCAAATTTTAGAGATTGATTTTAATACATATATTTTTACTCAGCCAATTTTCATGTTGTTAGAGTTAAGCACTTAGCAACCGTGCTAAAAGCTATAGCTAATAGCAAGGGTGGTACTTTTCCTCTTTAATTGAGATGTTAGATTCAAGCACTTACCAACTGTGATAGATACTATAGCTAATAACACAGGGGGTATTTTTCCTCTTTAATCAAGATATTGTTAGGTTCAATCAAGATGTTAATAGTGATGGCAGTACTTTTACTTCTTAATCAGGATGTTGTGCTTCAACACATGTATATAAATAAAAATAAATTAATCTTGCAAGTCTTGGTATCCCATCTCTCCTTCCCTTACTGCAGGCATATATTTTTCGCGCTTCTATATGTTTCTCATCCCTCCACTTGGACCTGGCAAACTCTCTCCTGTTCTCCCCCTCTAATTTTATTCCAGATTTTGTTTATTCTGAAGACTAATTATTGAATTAAATAAATTTATTGCCGATTCACATGCCTCGCCTCCCTAAACACACTTAATGATGGCCTCTCTTGGCATTTCAGGATACATTTTCCCTCATACTAACTTTAAACAAATTTACATCTCATGCATATATATCTCATTTATTTATATTTTCCATGCTTGCATGCATAGACACATGCATTTATATGTTGCTATTTTATGCCCCTCTCCAAACAAACCAGATAAGAATGCCACATGGTTGCATTCACATGGGAACAAAGAGCAAGTTAACTCTAAAAATCATCTCCACTGTCTATCAAAAAAATATGAGCAAGGTGAGAACTAGATCCTGCTTCTTTTCTCGCAGCATAGCTGCTAACCTGCCATAAGACACTGCATATAACTAAGAGAAGAAGAAGTGAATTGTGGATGCCACAGAAGGAGAAGACAGTGAGGGAGAGTTGGGCTTATGAAGGAAGCCAAGTCATCCCTCCTCAACCCATCAGTAAATTTACCACTTGAAACAGCCTATTTTGGTTCCCAGTTTGAATATATTATACCCATATTCCCCCTCTCTCTAAACAATCCCTATCTTTGAGGTCTCATGTAAGAAAGATGCAGCTAAAGAGGTAAATAACTTCTCAAAGTAAGAGCTTCCATCAGTTGGACACATGCTCAGAAGATATATGAACTCCCAAGTTAATACATGATGAATAAGATGCTATTAATGAAGTAAATAACTTCTCAAAGTAAAAGCTTCCATCAGTTGGACACATGCTCAGAAAGCATATGAACTCGCAAGTTAATACATGATGAATAAGATTCTAACAAAGAAGTAAATAATATCTCAAAGTAAGAGCTTCCATCAGTTGGAAACCTGCTTAGACGGCATATGAACTCCCAAGTGAATACATGATGAATAAGATGCTATTAAAGAAGTAAATAACTTCTCAAAGTAAGAGCTTCCACCAGTTGGACACATGCTTAGAAGGCATATGAACTCGCAAGTTAATACATGATGAATAAGATTCTAATAAAGAAGTAAATAACTTCTCAAAGTAAGAGCTTCCATCAGTTGGACACAGGCTCAGAAGGCATATGAACTCCCAAGTTAATAGACGATGAATAAAATTCTATTAAAGAAGTAAATAACTTCTTTAAGTAAGAGCTTCCATCAGTTGGACACATGCTTAGAAGGCATATGAACTCCCAAGTTAATAGATGATGAATAAGATGCTATTAAAGAAGTAAATAACTTCTCAAAGTAAGAGCTTCCATCAGTTGGACACAGGCTCAGAAGGCATATGAACTCCCAAGTTAATAGACGATGAATAAAATTATATTAAAGAAGTAAATAACTTCTCTAAGTAAGAGCTTCCATCAGTTGGACACATGCTTAGAAGGCATATGAACTCCCAAGTTAATAGATGATGAATAAGATGCTATTAAAGAAGTAAATAACTTCTCAAAGTAAGAGCTTCCATCAGTTGGACACAGGCTCAGAAGGCATATGAACTCCCAAGTTAATAGACGATGAATAAAATTATATTAAAGAAGTAAATAACTTCTCTAAGTAAGAGCTTCCATCAGTTGGACACATGCTTAGAAGGCATATGAACTCCCAAGTTAATAGATGATGAATAAGATGCTATTAAAGAAGTAAATAACTTCTCAAAGTAAGACCTTCCATCAGTTGGACGCATTCTTAGAAGGCATATGAACTCCCAAGTTAATACATGATGAATAAGAGTTTTAAGTGCTCCACCTGACTACAGAGCCCAGCCGCCGAGCCTCTCCTGCGGGTTGTAGCTGGTGAAGAGGCAGAACTCGTTGCCGAGCTTGCTGCAATGGCGGGGCTGGAACCTGCATGGCCGGACATTCAATAGCTCTGCCGCTCTCTCCTCCTGCACTGCTCCTGCACCAGGACACCGTATCGATGACAATCATGGGCCACTTTTTTTTAATAAAAAAATCTATCAGAGAAATTAATGGTTGAATTTATGAACCAGTTAGCAGAAGCAAGAACGATTCTTCTGTCCTGGCGAGGAATGAGACTGTCTCAGCAACTTTCTCCAGGCATTCTTGGCTCTGCAGAAATTCCTTATTTGTTCATCATTCTTCAGATGTTATGACCATCATCTTGTTCTCTGTGGTTGCTCACCAGATAGGGCGGATCGGCAATGACGATCTGATAAGCGTGATGCATCGCGGATGGGAACTTGATTGGTTGGTTGTAATCGTAGAAGATGAAGTCTGATCCGTATTGTTCAAACCGCTCGTCAAACTCGAGCACATGCGCTGGCAAATCGGGATCCATTTTCTGTTGTTTGAGGCAGAAAAAGTGAAAAAGCAAATGCAAGAACTGCATATGACAATGGATTATATGAATGGGGAAGTTATAGATTTTAGGGAGCCAGTGTAAATCTGACAAATAGGAGAAATGAAATATTGAGAATTCTCAGAGTTCCTCAGAATAAACCAGATAGAGCTAGAAGTCATCCCAAAAACACATTCTTCCAATTAAATGCAAGAACAGTTCATGTCAGCGGATTAGTATCAACGGAGAAGATTGGGAAATCCATGATAGGAGTAGGGAAAATTTTAGGGATCGGCAAAAATATCAGAAAATGGGGAAAATAAAATCAACTGAATTCTCATAATTCATATGACGAAACAAGATAGAGGTAGATATCATCCGAAGAAAAACATATTATTAGAATCGAAGACCCTCCAAATTACCAAGCCAACAACATCGTCCTCGAGGATCACATTCATCCGAGAAATAATTCAGATGAAATAACAGAAAATAGGGAAAATGAGGATTAGTGAAAATATCAGAAAATGGGGAAAATAAAATCATCTGAATTCTCACAATTCAGATGAGGAAACAAGATCGAGCTAGAAATCATCCGAACAAAACCAAATTCTTTGAATCGAAGACTCTCCAAATTACCAAGCCAAGAATATCATCTTTGAAGATCACATTCAGCGGCAAAATATTTCCGATGAAGAAACAAGATCGAGCTTGCAGCTATCCGAATAAAAACAAATGAATTAAAAAAAAATCGTACAAATTACCCAGTCAAGAGTATCATCCTTGAAGATCACATTCATCGGAGTACTGGACAGAACCACTGAATTAGAATTGATGGATTACTGAAATTGTCGGAGATCATAGGAACTCCTCGAATCAAAAAACATAAACTTTGACTACAAATGAAAACTCGAACAACAGGAAGCAAGATACCAACGCAATCTGCAGGGATTCAAGCTAATTGAATCGAAGATCCTCCAAATTGCATTCTTCAGAGTAATAGGCGAAATCACTGAACTAGAATGAATGGATAAATTAAACCCTCTAAGACTATCAGAATCCCTCAGATCAAAAAACAAAAAGTTCAAACATATAAACGAAAATCAGGAAGACCAGGAAGCGAGATACCAACACAATCTGCACGGATTCAAGCTAATTGAATCAAAGATCATCCAAATCGCATTCTTCGGAGAAATAGGCAAAATCACTGAACTAAAATGGACGGAAAAATTAAACACTTTAAGACAATCAGAATCCCTCAGATCAAAAAACAAAAATTTTGAACATATAAATGAAAAATTGAACACCAGAACGCCAGATACTAACACAATCTGCGAGGATTCAAGCTAATTGAATCAAAGATCATCCAAATCGCATTCTTCGGAGAAATAGGCAAAATCACTGAACTACAATGGACGGAAAAATTAAACACTTTAAGACAATCAGAATCCCTCAGATCAAAAAACAAAAATTTTGAACATATAAATGAAAAATTGAACACCAGGACGCCAGATACTAACACAATCTGCGAGGATTCAAGCTAATTGAATCAAAGATTTTCCAATTCGCATTCATCAGAGTAATAGGCAAAATCATTGAACTAGAATGGACGGGTAAATTGGACCCTCTAAGACAATCAGAATTCTTAAGATCAAAAAACAAAAATTTCAAACATAAAAATGAAAAATCGAACACCAGGACGCCAGATACCAACACAATCTGCACGGATTCAAGCTAATTGAATCAAAGATCATCCAAATCGTATTCTTTAGAGTAATAGGCAAAATGGCTGAACTAGAACAAACGGATAAATTAAACCCTCTGAGATTATCATAATTCCTAAGACCAAAAAAACAAAAAGTTGAAACATATTAATGAAAAATTGAACACCAGGACGCCAGATACCAACACAATCTGCAAGGATTCAAGCTTATTGAATCAAAGATCCTCCAAATCGCATTCATCAGAGTAATAGGCGAGATCAACAAAAAAAAATTCCGCAGATCAAAAAACAAAAATTTTAAACAGAAAACAAAAACTTCGAACACCAGGAAGCACAAATCCAAGCGCGATTAACCCAATCTACAGCCATTCAAGAAACCCATCGAGCAAACGACCTTGAGATAAGCGTAGATGGTCGGGCAGGAGACGCAGGCCACGTTGCAGGACGATCCGGCCACGGCCCGGATCGCCAACACCTCCTCCGCCACCGTCCTCGCCGTCTCCGGCTCGTACCAGAACTGGCTCAGCCGCCAGTCCTCGGAGACGAGCTCCACGGCGTCATCCATGGCGTCATCCAAGGCGTCATCCAGTGAGCCCTCCTTCTCCTGCCGCTCATTCAAGAACTCTCGGAGGGCTTGGAGAGCTCGCGCGCTGAGAGACGGCGGCGCGTCGTCGTCGTCGGAATCTTCGATTCCAGAAGATTCCGGTGGCGGCGCTTCGTTGACGGAATCTTCCAATCTGGAAGATTCCGGCGGCGGCGATTCGTTGACGGAATCTTGGATTCTGGAAGATTCCGGCGGCGGCGCCGCCGTCGCGTTGATCTCTTCCCCGGCGAGATTCATCGTCTACGGCGGAGCTCAGTCGAGGGAGAAAGAGGGGGAGAGGAGGTTTTAAGAGGGTTTTATAAAGAGGAGGTGCAATTATGAAGAGTAGAGGGGTTTATTTTAAGAATAGAGATTTAAGTGGGTTTTTTTGTTATGTTGAGAGAGATAGATAGACAGACAGATAGAAAGAGTGATCATTCTTGAGAGAGAGAGAGAGAGAGTTAGAGGAAAGCATGAGAGAGAGCATTATAGAGTGAGAGCTTTAGAGAGAGAGCATTAGCATGAGAGAGAGAGCGTTAGAGAGAGAGCACTATAGAGTAAGAGCTTTGGAGAGAGAGAGCACTAGAGAGAGAAAGAGCATTAGAGAGAAAGCATGAGAGAGAGCATTATAGAGAGAGAGCATTAGAGAGAGACATAGAGTCAGAGAGAAAGCATGAGAGAGAGAGGATTATAGAGTGAAAGCTTTCGAGAGAGGAATAGAGAGAGACAGAGAGTTAGAGAGAAAGCAGGAGAGAGAGAGGATTATAGAGTGAGAGCTTTAGAGAGAGAGCATTAGAGAGAGACAGAGAGTTAGAGAGAAAGCATGAGAGAGAGAGGATTATAGAGTAAGACCTTTAGAGAGAGAGAACATTAGAGTGACAAAGAGTTAGAGAGAAAGCAGGAGAGAGGCTTATAGAGCGAGAACTTAGAGAGAGAGAGACAGAGCGTTAGAGAGAAAGCAGGAGAGAGAGAGGATTATAGAGTGAGAGCTTTAGAGAGAGAGCATTAGAGAGAGACAGAGAGTTAGAGAGAAAGCATGAGAGAGAGAGAGGATTATAGAGTAAGACCTTTAGAGAGAGAGAACATTAGAGTGACAAAGAGTTAGAGAGAAAGCAGGAGAGAGGCTTATAGAGCGAGAACTTAGAGAGAGAGAGACAGAGCGTTAGAGAGAAAGCAGGAGAGAGAGAGGATTATAGAGTGAGAGCTTTAGAGAGAGAGCATTAGAGAGAGACAGAGAGTTAGAGAGAAAGCATGAGAGAGAGAGGATTATAGAGTAAGACCTTTAGAGAGAGAGAACATTAGAGTGACAAAGAGTTAGAGAGAAAGCAGGAGAGAGGCTTATAGAGCGAGAACTTAGAGAGAGAGAGACAGAGCGTTAGAGAGAAAGCAGGAGAGAAGATTATTGAGTGAGAGCTTTGGAGAGAGAGCATTAGAGAGAGACAGAGTGTTAGAGAGAAAGCATAAGAGAGAGGATTATAGAGCGAGAGCATTAGAGGGAGACAGAGTTAGATAGAAAGCATGAGAGAGAGGATTATAGAGTGAGAGCTTTAGAGAGAGAGAGACAGAACGTTAGAGAAGGAGAGTGCATTATAGAGAGAGTGCGATAGAGAGAAAGCATGAGAGGGAGAGCATTATAGAGAGAGAACGTTAAAGGAGAGAACATTATTGAGAGAGAGCGTTAGTGAGAGCATTATAGGGTGATAGTGTTAGAGAGAGAGAGCATTATAGAGTGAGTGCGTTAGAGAGAAAGAGAGCATTAGAGAGTAATCACGTTAGAGAGAGAGAGCATTATAGAGAGAGAGAGGGCATGAGAGGGAGCACTATGGAAATATCATTAGAGAGAAAGTATGAGAGAGACAATACATTACAGAGGGAAAACATTAGAGAGAGCGTTAGAGAGGGCATTTTAGAGCATTACTGCAGAGAGAGAAAGCAATAGAGAAAGAGAGGGAAAGCAACAGATAGGGAGCACTACAGAGAACATCCAGAACAACACCAGCCCCAGAGATAAGCATCCCTCTCCATCAGAGAGAGAGAGAGAGATAGAGATAGATGGATAGATAGATAGATAGATAGATAGAGAGTAGAGAGAGAGTTACTCATGGGATAAATAATAACAGAGAGCATCCAGAACAACACCAGCAACAAAGATTATCATCCCTCTCTATCAGAGAGAGATAGAGATAGAGATAGATAGATAGAGAGAGAGAGAGAAAGAGAGCAAGAAGGAAAACCATCACAGGCTCTACTCGCCCTTGGTGGAGAGCCCAAAGCCAAAGGGAAAGAGGGGGTCATAGTGAGGGTCCCCGACGTTCATCGGCAGCTGCTCAGGCCTCCTGAACCACGTCCTCGCCAGCTTCCCAGTGAATCCGTAGTCTCCAAACAGCACGTCCGCCACGCCGGCCCCCTCCGAGCCCGGCAGCCACGCCGCCACCAGCGCATCCACCTGGTCCAGCCACGGCTCGACCACCACAGGCCGGCCCGTCACCAGCACCACCACACACCTCGCCGCGGCACAGACATTGCTCACAGTGGCGGCGCCCGGCTCGGCAATTGTGAGGTTTCCACTATCTCCCTTCGTCTCCGCGTAGGGGAGCTCTCCCACAACGACCACGGCATGGGAAAAGCCGCCGCCTTCGACGAAACTCCGGTCCGGGTTCTCAGAGAAAACGATTTCGGTTGACGAGTCGACGGCGGCGCGGATGGCGGCGAGGATGGTTGTGCCTGGGATGGTGTACCCACATTGTTAGAAGATGGGGACATAGTGCAAAGATTGGATCTTTGGAGGTTTACCGGAGGTGGCGGTGTTGCCGGAGACGCCTTGCCACTCGATGGTCCATCCGCCGCACTGGTAGCCGAGGTTGTCGGCGTGAGAGCCGGCGACGAGAAGCTTTGAAGCTTTCTTTGGGAGGGGCAGGACTGGCCCGGCGCCGGGTTTCCCATTCTTGAGAAGCACCAGAGACTTTCTCACTGCTTCTCTTGCCAGCTCCCGGTGCTCCTGTCACCCACACTTTCAGACCCAGAGAGAAAGATGGATGTATATAGATAGATGGATGGATGATTAAATAAAGCAAGATGAAAATCATAGAATTGAAAGATAGAGAGATAGGCAGATAAAGATGGAGAGATAGATATACGTGGATATAGATAAATGGATGTACAGATTGAGAGATATATGAAGAGATGGATGGCTGGATATATAGATAGTATATATATACATAAAAATATATACAATGAGAGAAGAGAGCTGAAAGATAGTGATGAAGTGTGAATGGTGTATATATATATATATATACATAAAAAAAATACATAAAGATAGTGATGAAGTGTGAATTAAATATAAATACATAAAGATAGTGATAAAGTGTGAATTAGAGTAGAGAAGAGGCTGAAAGATAGTGATGAAGTGTGAATTAGATATATATATATATATATATACATAAAAAAATATTTACATAAAAATAGTGATGATGTGTGAATTAGAGTAGAGAAGAGAGCTGAAAGATAGTGATGAAGTGTGAATTAGATATATATATATACACACATAAAAAATATATACATAGAGAGATAGGAAAATAAATAGGTAGATAGATGAATAGATAGATATATTTAGAAAGATATATGCATATTAGGCTAGATAGAAGGATGAATATATAGGTATAAAGATATGCGACAGCAGAAAAACTGAAAAATAAATATAGGGTAAATGGATAGAGGTGGAGAGAGATGAATTAATTGAGTAAGATTCAGACCTGGGCGCCAACATGGTGGGACAGAGATAGATCAGAGAGAGGGGACTCAAAGAGACCCATCGAGAACTTGACGCGAAGGATCCTCTTGACGGCATCGTCGACCCGGCTCATGGGGATGAACTTGTTCTCAACCAGGTAGGTCATGTTGGAGATGAACCCCTGATAGTCGTAAGGCACCATGATCTAACAAAAAACAAGACACCCATTTCATTTCAGAAAGAAACACCCAAAAGCAGAAGACCCATATCGAAATGCATTTTCGATCAGTGATCATTTGCACATTCACCTACCATGTCCAGGCCGGCGTTGATGGAAGCCAAGACTGAGTAAGTGTAATTCGACCCTGGTGGAGAGGCAATCCGGTCAATGCCTTGCCAGTCTGAGATCGCAAACCCCTGCATCGTATGCAATATTGACCCAAAGATGATCACCATCAATTAACTGCCTAAAGATGATGATGTTGACGATGATGATAATACTGATGGATAGTGATGATGAGCGGCAGTTGATAGTTGGCAGATAATGGATGAGGACGATGATGATGGTGATGAGAAGAATAATAACATTCGTCCGACATCATCATCATCGACTCAATGCTCAAAGATGATGGCAACAATGATGACAGTATCATAATGATGATGATGATAACATTGGCAACAACTAAAAGCCCAAAGATGATGTCGGCATTGAAGAAGATGATACTGATGGATAATGATGATGGATGATGGTAGATAACAGATGACAACGATGACGATGGTGAAGATAAAATATACAACACCCATCCAACATCATCACCATCAACTCCTAGCCCAAAGATGATGATAAGATTGATGGATAATGATGACGGTGATGATGGGTGATGGGTGATAGATGATGGATAACAAATGATTATGATGATAGCAATGATGATAATGCCAAGGGTGATGAATATATGTGATCCCAGACCCGGAAGCGGAGCTTGTTCTTGAGGAAACCAGTGACAAGATCACGGTTGGCATGCATCTTCTTCCCATTCCAGCTCGAGTATGAAATCATTACTGTGGACACTCCTTTGGCAATGGCATGGTAGTATCCCGGCATGTGGATGCTCAGGAGCCCATCTCGGTTGATGATGGTGTTGTTCTCATTGATCCCCTTCACTGTCCCACCATCCCCCACAAAGTGCTTGGCGCAAGCTGCCACCTTGTCCCTGGACGATAAGTTTTAATCTAAGTTAAAAACTTTTTTTTGAAGAAATAAACTAAGTTTAAAATGATATGTTATCATGACAGCCTTCACTCCATGATATTATATTCCAAGGATCTTTGATCATAATTAGAGAAATTAGACGAACTAAGATAAAAAAGATCACAATAATTCATTAAAAAGGAGATAAATGAGGGAGGAGCTTGCAGGGGGTGCTTGGCATGGGGCATGCTTCTCGGGGTCCTTCCGGCGGTGTGGCTGCATCGTAATTAAGTTGTGTTCAAGGGAAGGGTAACCTCGTTGGACACTGCGTTAGATGATGTAGAGGGTCTTCTGTCTAACTGGTTTCGGAGGGAGTAAAGAGTGGGAAGAGGACCAGTTTGGTGGGTCATGTATTTATTGCTTATATAATACTAATATCGGGTTGAGCACAGTTTATGGGTGATCTTTTAACTCAAAAGAATGAAAAAATAAACGAGATCAATGAAAACAGAACACGCGTGAACAAATTCAGCCTCAAACTGAAATAAGGATTAGACCACTAAGATCAGTATCAAGGCCTTGATAGATTGATTGGTGGATTTAGAGTGGAGGTTAAGAATCTTACTTGCCAGCGACGTAGGGGACACCGGGTGGAGTGTTTGCGTTGCGGTCGCCCTGAAGGCCAGGAATGATCTCTGTCATCATCTCCACAATCTTGGGGTCCTCACTGTAGCTCTCGTAGCAGCGGCCCCATCTCGGATCGCGGCAAACCTGATATCAAGAGAGAAATCAAGAACTTATATTTATGAAGGATCTTGAAGTCTGAGTTGAATTGGGTTTTCTGGGTTCGAAGTTACAGCTATGCATGGCGCGAAGGCGTATTGGATGCCCGTCGCTCGGACTTCCAAGGCGGTGGCGGTGCCGATCTTCTTCACCAGCACAGGGTCCCTGCCAAGAAGACGATGATTAGGGAGGAGATTGATGCTCTTGGAATGCTGGAAGAAATGTTTTATGCATGGTTGGGAAGGGGAGCAATGGAATTGAGATGATTTAATGCTGTAAGTGGAGAGAAAGACACAGAGAGCAAGAGAGATGAACAATGGGAGAGAAAGGGAAAGAGAGGGAAAGGGAAAGATAATAAACGAGAGACAGAGAGAGAGAGAGAGAGAGATGAGAAACGAGAGAGAGAGAGATGAAAAACAAGAGGGAGAGAGAGAGATGAGAAACGAGAGAAAGGGAGAGGGACAGATGAAAAACGAGGGGGAGAGAGAGAGAGGAGAAACGAGAGAGAGAGAGAGATGAGAAATGAGAGAGAGAGGGGGATGAGAAACGAGAGAGAGAGAGAGAGAGAGATGAGAAACGAGAGAGAGAGAGAGAGATGAGAAACGAGAGAGAGAGAGAGAGAGAGATGAGAAACGAGAGTGAGAGAGATGAGAAACGAGAGAGAGAGAGAGAGATGAAAAACGAGAGAGAGATATGGTAAACGAATGGGAGAGGGAGGGAGAGAGAGATGAGAAACGAGGGAGAGTGATGAAAAACGAGAGAGAGAGAGAGATAAAAAAGATAGAGAAATGAGAAACGAGAGAGAGAGATGAGAAACGAGGGAGAGAGATGAAAAACGAGAGAGAGAGAGAGATAAAAAAGATAGAGAAATGAGAAACGAGAGAGAGAGAGAGATGGGAAACGAGAGAGAGAGAGGGAGAGAGAGAGATGAAAAAAGATAGAGAAAGGAGAAACGAGCGAGAGAGAGAGAGATGGGAATCGAGAGAGAGATGGGAAACGAGAGAGAGATGAAAAACGAGAGAGAGAGAGAGGGAGAGAGATGAGAAACGCGAGAGAGAGAGGGAAAGGAGAGAGAGAGAGAGAGAGAGAGAGGAAGAGAGAGAGGAGAAACGCGAGAGAGAGAGAGAGGAAGAGAGAGATGAGAAACGCGAGAGAGAGAGAGAGAGGAAGAGAGAGATGAGAAACGCGAGAGAGAGATGGAAACGAGAGAGAGAGAGAGAGAGAGAGAGAGAGAGAGAGGAAGAGAGAGATGAGAAACGCGAGAGAGAGAGAGAGAGGAAGAGAGAGAAAAAAAAAGCGAGAGAGAGAGAGAGAGAAAGAGAGAGATGAGAAACGCGAGAGAGAGAGAGAGAGGAAGAGAGAGATGAGAAACGCGAGAGAGAGATGGAAACGAGAGAGAGAGAGAGAGAGAGAGAGAGAGAGGAAGAGAGAGATGAGAAACGCGAGAGAGAGAGAGAGGAAGAGAGAGATGAGAAACGCGAGAGAGAGATGGAAACGAGAAAGAGAGAGGAAGCGAGAGATGAGAAACGAGAGAGAGAGATGGGAAACGAGAGAGAGAGATGGGAAAGGAGAGAGAGAGAGAGAGATGGGAAACGAGAGAGAGAGAGAGAGAGATGAGAAACACGAGAGAGAGAGAGAGAGAGGTGGTGCCTGGTGACGCCGAGGCCGACATTATGAGGGAAGATGGTGGCGTTGAAGACATTGTTGTGGCCGTGAACGGCGTCGATGCCGTATATCATCGGAATCCCGAGCCGGCTCGCCACGCACCCCTTCTGCAGCCCGTTCACCATCTCCACCCACTGCTCCGCCCTCGCCTTCTCCGCCGGCACGCTCCCTCCCCCGCTCAGCACGCTCCCTGATCCATCAAACCTTCAAATTATCACCCCATTCTCCAATTTTCACCGAAAAATCTGAACTTAATTTGCTTCCTGCTCAAAAAAATCTTCTGGGTTTTCCCCCAGAATCCGAAATCGAAAGTTTAAGAACAAGTTTGATTCAAAGATTCAAACTTTTAACAATATTCGGACCTTCAAACTATCACCCGAGTCTCCAATTTTCACCGAAAAGTCGGAACTTAATCAGCTTACTGCTCAAACAACTCTTCTGGGTTTTCCCCAGAATCCGAACTAGTAACTTTAAGAACAAGTTTGAGTCAAAGATTCAAACTTTTCGCAAGATTCGAACCTTCAACTTATCACCCATACATTTTTCTGGGTTTAACCCAGAATCCGAACTAGTAAGTTTAAGAACAAGTTTGATTCAAACATTCAAACTTTTCCCAAGATTCGAACCTTCAAAGTATCACCCGTACAACTCTTCTGGGTTTAACCCAGAATCCGAACTAAGTAAGTTTAAGAACAAGTTTGATTCAAAGATTCAAACTTATCCCAAGATTCGAACCTTCAAATTATCACCCATACAACTCTTCTGGGTTTACCCCAGAATCCGAACTAGTAAGTCTAAGAACAAATTTGATTCAAAGATTCAAACTTTTCCCAAGAACCAGAACGAAATATGGTTCCTGCTCAAACACAGCTTCAGACTTCCCGCTAGAATCAGATTATCAGATTAATATGCTTCATTTCTACTTCCCCCAAATAAAGATTCAAACTTTTACCAAGAAGCAAACATTAGGATACTTCGTGCTCAAACAAAGCTTCAGAGTTAACACCAGAATCAGAGATTACGAAATACCCAATACACCAAAATGTTCAAACTTTCCCCGTAACCAGAACATCAGATTACACCAGATTAACGCAAGATCCAAACTTAAACCAAGAATCAAAACATAAACATAAACCCAGAGTCAGAAACTTTGAGATTAACACAATATCATACGAACCCATGAACACAAGATCAAAAGAAAGAGAAGGATCAAACCTATGCCGTACTGCTCCATGATTTCAGGAGTAGCGACGGCGCGCTCGATCTGAGTCATCTGTCCGATCTTCTCCGCCAAAGTCATTCTCTTAAGAAGATCTCTAACGCGCGCTCCGACGGGATTTCTGGAGTTCTTATACGCAGCTTGATCCGCTCCGCTAAGCAACGGCAGCACCGCCATGAACAGCAGCAAGAAACCCATCAATGGCGTCGATCTTAACATTCCCATCTTCATCTATCAAAACCCAGAGTTGCAGAGAACGCGCAACAATCAGTATACGCCCAAGAGAGAGAAAGAAAGCACCGGCGAAGAAATCAATCAATCTCGCTAGAAAATGTGAAGATCAGTAGAGAGTTGGACAGAAGAAATCTATGTATCGCTAGAAACGTGCAGATCAAGAGAGAGAAACAGACGAGATTAGTGGGTTTTCTCCTCGACTTGCTCCCTGCACGATGAGGAGAAGTGCGAGACGTGGGGCGATATGTATAGCCGAGTATCGCCCGCCGTTCTAGGGAAGATCACAACTTTTGGATATACCCGTTACAAGTTTCAGAGAAATACAGAGACCCAGATTTGAATTGAGCCAAAAGATTATCTCTCTCTCTCCTTCTATTCTCTCTTTCTCTCTCTATGTCGCTATCTCTCTCTCTAGAAGCCCATCTATATATTAAATGAAGCTCTTCCATTTATGGGTCTTTGTCGTTGCAGGAAGATAACCTAATCAGTCTAGTCGAACTGAACCACCTCATCTCCCCCATATTAAGAAACACATCATCTCTCTCTCTCTCTCTCCTTATCTATAAATCCCTCTATCTCTCTCTCCCTATCTATCTCTATCTATCTATCTACCTATGAATCTATCTTTCTATCCACCAATCTATCTCTCTATCTACCTATATATCTATCATTCTATCTATCTATCTGCCTCTCTATCTACCTCTAGATCTATCTTTCCATCTATCTATCTCTCCATCTACGTATGTATCTATCTCTCTATCTACCTATCTACATATCTCTATATCTACTTATCTATCTATCTCTATCTATCTCTCTCTAAAGTGGGGAGAAACCATGAGAAGCTCGTGCGGGCAAAATTTCCTTTGCATTGAAACGCTGCCGTCTTTGCATGGCTTCTCCAGGAGTTTATTTAATGATACAGAGTATATAGGGAATAATAAATGAAGAAGGGTCTAAGTTTGTTGTACGAAAAGTGCCCTAGATTTGTATTATTCCTTTGATTGGAAAGATTCTCTCAGACCAAGGTGGACCCAGCGAAGATATCATCGTATTTTGTATTTATGACCATACTCTTTAATCATTTTCTTTCTGTGGTTTGGCCCACTTGTGGAATGCTCTTGGCGATTGAGAAAACAGTAATAAAAAACTTAAAAAGACGTAAATTTTATTGAAGATACTGCCAAATAAATTAAATGATAATATTCAAAGCCAGGGTTTGACTTTACTCTTTGGTGGAGAAAGAGAATCCGTCATTGGCCATAAAGAAAAAAAAACACATTTAAATGAGGTCAATATGGAACAATTTAAGATATTGCTGAGAGAAATTAAAGGGCATTTTTTTCATTCTAATGGAGAGAGAAAAATAAGGGCAATGCTGGGGCTTGAGTCTAAACTGGGAGTGGGAAAGAGAAAGCAGAAATTTAAATGAGTTAAACATGAGAAAATGGAAGACAAAATAAAGGGTTTATTTTCAATATTGTTGACGAAAAAGCAACAAGCTTACAGCTAGGGTTTGACTTTAAACTGGGATCTCTGCAGAGGAGTTTAGAAGTGGAGGATAAAGAAATAAGACATTTAAATGAGTTAAAATTGGAAAACTGGAAGGTCTTGCTTTGAGAATTAATTGCAATTATTACTTTGATAGAAAAAATAATCTCACATCTAGGGCTTACATTTACAATGAGATCTCTAAGTAGAGATGGGGAGAAGGAAAAGAAAATTGTCCTTGGGAAGCGAGACATAAATACAACATTTGAATGGGGAGAAATGAAAGCTATTGCTTAAAATTAAAGGTTATATCATTATTTCACAGTTGAGAGTAGGGAATGACACGTCACTGATGAGATGTAGGGGGATGTAATGAGATGGATGATGATAGTGACAGAAAGGCTGACATACAGTTCATCTCGTCTCCATCCCGTCACTCGTCCCTGGGTTTTGAAAAAAATCCTTCACACTTGTACCACACTTCACTAGCCCTCACATTTTGTCCTTGTCTGATCACCAGAGAGATGTAATGTTATATTAATATTTTTTTTACATCTCTCACTCTCTCTCTTCTCTCTCTTGGTATCTATTTCTCTGCATCTCTCTTTTTCTTGTTCACTAAGCCTCTCAATGCCTCCCTCTCTCTGGTCTCCCTTTCCCTCTTCTTCTTCTTCTTCTTCTCTCTCTCTCTCTCTCATCATTTAAAAATCCATACCAAGGGCCATACTATCCCGTCACCCTTCTGAGACCCTCCGTCACCGTTATGTCACCCGTCACCAATATTTACTTATATCATCCGTCACACGTCGCCGAGGCAAATGAAGTGTAGTATGATATTTGCAAGTAGGGCTTTGACATTGCCCTGGGATGTCTGCAGTGGAGTTAGTTGGTGAGGGACACATAAAAAAAACATTTAAATGGGCTAAAAGGAAAAGTGCAAGATATTGATAACAAAAATTAAAGGGCATCATTTTTTAATTACTGTTGAAGGAAAACAATAAGCCCACAGAGAGGGCAAGAGTTTACACTGGGATCTCTGCATGGAGTCAGGAGGAGAAAGAGAACAATGTCCTTGGCATGCAAGACAGAAATAAAACGTTTAAACTGGGGTAAAATTGGACACATGGAAGACATTGCCTAGAAAATTTAAAGGACATTATTATTTATTATTGTTGAGAGAAAACAATATGCGCACATCTAAAGATTGAATTTACACTCGGATCTCAAAAGTGGACCTCTATAACCCGTCACAGTAACAGCGTCAGTTCTTCTCCTCGTCCGACTGAGAGGAAGGGCCAGTGACGTTGTCAACAAAGTAGTCCTCAACTGCAAACAAAAGCATTTATTCGTTTAATGAGATTTTCTTAAAAAAAATCATCTGGAAAGGGATAAATGGGGTTTTGTCACAAAAGTCAAATGGGTTGACCTGGTGATGGAGTTGACTTACCGATATCGCCTTGATCTGGATCGAGCATGATATCGCTCTCATGGAGGAAGGGAGAACCCGTGTAGCTGCCAAGGTCCCCCAAATCTGCACCATTTGCAACAAAGGTGATGATGATTCCACTTCAGATATATAGATAGAGAGAGATAATGACAGTATTAATTGGTATAGAAGCGGTAATTATTGCAATTAGGAAGAGTAAAAAATGTTAACAATGCTTATTATAATGGGTTTAGGAGTTATGACTAATGGAACTTTTGAACTAATAACAGTAAGAATGGTTTTAACAGAGATAATCGTAGCAATTAAGAAGATATAAAATATGACAATGATAAAGAGTTAAAGATGTTAACAATGCTTATTATAATGGGTTTAGGAGTTATGACTAATGTAATTTATGATGTAATGATAGTATGAATGGTTTTAGCAGAGATCATCATAGCAATTAAGAAGATATAAAATATGACAATGATAAAGAGTTAAAGATGTGAACAATGTTTATTATAATGGGTTTAGGAGTTATGACTAATGTAATTTATGATGTAATGATGGGTTTAGGAGTTATGGAGTTATGACTAATGTAATTTATAATGGGTTTAGGAGTTATGACTAATGTAATTTATGATGTAATGATAGTAAGAATGGTTTTAGCAGAGATCATCATAGCAATTAAGAAGATATAAAATATGATAATGATAAAGAGTTAAAGATGTTAACAATGCTTATTATAATGAGTTTAGGAGTTATGACTAATGTAATTTATGATGTAATGATAGTAAGAATGGTTTTAGCAGAGATCATCGTAGCAATTAAGAAGATATAAAATATGACAATGATAAAGAGTTAAAGATGTTAACAATGCTTATTATAATGCGTTTAGGAGTTATGACTAATGTAATTTATGATGAAATGACATTAAGAATGGTTTTAGCAGAGATCATCATAGCAATTAAGAAGATATAAAATATGATAATGGTAAAGAGTTAAAGATGTTAACAATGCTTATTATAATGAGTTTAGGAGTCATGACTAATGGAATTTATGATGTAATGATAAGAAGAATGGTTTAAGCAGAGATAATCATAGCAATTAAGAAGATATAAAATATGACAATGATAAAGAGAATGGGTATACAAAACCTAATCACTCTCTTCACTGCAACTGATTTAAATGAAGATCTATCGACTGACATTAACACAGCGAGAGATAACAATGATGCTAAGAATGGTTTTAGGAAAGACCTAGTGAATGCAATTATGAGAGAGAGAGAGAGAACCTTCCAAGTTTGTAAGATCTGCGGTGAGATCTGCAAGGCTGAAGGTCCACGGAAGCTGGCCACCAGACTGGAGAGTGTCCTTGGAGGAGCCCTCTCCATCAAAGCTCAGCTGCAAATCTCCCTTGCCCCCGACATCTGTCGTAAATGCCGAGTCCAGCACTGACGACTCGATCCCCATCCCCGCCATATCCGCTGCACTGAATGGGAAGTGCCCGCTCGACGCCACTGACGTTGGGCTCACCGCCATCTCCGACATCGATGATATTCCATTTCCTGCCGGCGCTGCCACCGCCGCCACTCCAGCCGTGCTCTCGGCCATCATTTCCCTTCGAGACAAAACATAAAACTGTCGACTTTAATGATCAAAAGACTCGTTTCTTTCTGAATCTGAGGAAGTCAACCGGCGCACCCGTTGACTGTGTGGGCGCGGACCGGGTGGTAGCTGCCAGGGGCAGGGAACCCGTTGACGACATGGCAGTTGGGAAGCCTCATTGGATCCAGATGGGGTGGCGCGGCGGCAGGCATTGCAGGCTGCTGCAGCACCGGGTACCCCATTGGCAAATTGCTCGCTGCGCTGTGAAAAAACCACGCTTAATAACGACGACCCATTTTTTCTACCAATTGATGTGAAAATAAATTTAAATAATAGCAAGAAACTGTTGCCATTAATGTTAATTTCTAGCAAAAAAAGGGAGAAAAAGAGGTAACTTCACTAATTGTTTCACCCAAAGAAGGATAAAAGAAACTCATCAAAATGTGTTTGTATCTGTCTTTCCATTTTTTGGTGTTTATGGGATAGCAGCATAAGGCTTAAAAAATATAGAGTTTGTGAGAAGATAATACAATTTTTTTAAGCTATTATTCTAAGAGTTGAAAATTTGTCATAAAAATAAAAAAATTACCTGGAATAGGATGGACACCATTCTGCATGGGAGCCATGGGCACCTTGGGAGGTGCTGGATACTTCATTAAATGGAATTGGTGCTCTAGCAAGTTGTTGAAAAGCAAGATCTGCTTCTTGAGCTTCAATCTTATGTAATAAGCCCGAAAGAACTCGGTATTCTCCTCCTCGAGCTTCTGCCAAACTGCACTTATTGACATAATATTAATAAGTTAATATTTTTTTCCCAGATACGCACTTTTTTTTTTTCTTTCACAAAAATATTAAACTTACCCAGAGTCGTAAACCCTGGTTCTATCCTAGCTCGTGTGAGAAGAATCCTTACAACTTCGTTCCTATTCAAGTACATTAACAAGCAGCGCTCAATCAAATTTTGCACCTAAAACAACAAAAAGTACATGATTAGTTGGAGAAGGCAGACAATTAGAATGTCTAATCTCAACCCGCTAATAACGAATCAATGAAATTAGGCCATCTTACAAGTTCAATGTCCTCGCGGGAAACCTTTTTGTTGTCGGCGCTTGCATTTGAGGCCGATTCTCCGACGGGAGTATCAGTGGCTGAATTATTTGGGCGTTCTTGCAGAGATTCATGAGACACTTGAGATGAGTGTTGCTGGTCTTCAATCGCTCCATGAGGCTCCTGCAGATTTTTCTCACGATTAATCAACATAACACAAGCGCATGAGCTGGAAATCTTGATCTTCTCTGGCAAAATCTTGATTTTCTCTTTCGATGGTTGCACAAGTTCTTTAGAAGGAAATTTGAATTTCCAGAAGTAGGCCGAATTATAAATCAACAAAGATATTCTCTCTATTAATTAAACTCTTTAAAGGGTTTCGCAGGATTATTATTAGGAAAAGTCTGTTTTTTTTTGCAACAGGTCTAATTGCAATTTTGTCAATTATTCTTTAGAACGCACATTAATCGTAGTTAAGATATTTACGATAAAAAGAAATACACCAAAAGAAGACGTTGTTTGGTCTTCAACGTTAAGTTCTCAATTTTGAACTATAATTTTTGAATTGACGCTATGGTAAAGCAATCTACATATGGGATGCAGTTTTTATGAACAATTTCTTCACCTGCGCGGCCTTCATTTTCTGATGAACTCTCTCGTCTCCTGCAAAAGGGAGTCCCATTAAACCAAAAATAAATACGTTCAATCCATTAAGATAATGTGTAATCGACAAAATAAGGACACTAAAAATCAAATTCTCATCGTTCTTCTGGATCTCAATGTTTCACAAATGTGCAATCATAGTCCTTTAGAGCTTTCTCCAACTTCCCCACCCTCAACGAACAGACAACAACATCAAAAGTACAAAAATTTGTGATTTCGGAAGCGGTTCTGAAGCGGAACTGTTTCGTCAAACGGAGGTCGAAGAGAAATCGGAGAATCAGAAACGTGTTCATTCCAAAATCGAAGGATTTCTCGAGAAAACCAAATAATTCGGAGAAATAAGCCTTCGAATCCGAGGATTCGAAACTCGCTGAAGAATTATCTCAGAGAAGATGACGTTCGATTCCCAAAGATTCAAGCAAGAATCAGTCGAACAAATTCCTGCTCACTGCTCCACTCCAGATCTCAAACTCTAGTAGATTTGAGGAATAATCGTAGATAAGAACAGTTAATTATAAGAACCCGATTGACTGATTCATCGACCGACTGACCTGAGAGGATTGCCGAGGAAGCCGACGCTTAGAACAGGTGGATGGATGAAGGGATATCGACGAAGTGAAAATGGGTATCGAGGAGAGAGCAGAGAGGAGTTGTGGGTCGAAGCTGAAGCAGCTCCTAGAGAGAGAGTGAAACGGCTGGACAGTAGAGAGAGAAAGGGACGGCCTTGGGGCAGCCCGAGCGCGTCCATTTTCGGATTTGGACTCTTCAGACTGCAACCCGTGGACCCCTCTCGAGCTCGAAAGCGAGATGGCAGGGGTGAGGGGCCGCGACCCATTTCTCTCTCTATCTCTTCTTTCTCTCTCTATCTCTCTCTCTCTACCCACCACCCCTCTCTCTCTCTCTAGAGAGTTTACAGTAGATAAGATCGCAGGTACACCTCAGGGAACGAGAAATGGCACCTGGGTCGGCTCTCCTTTCTTCTTAAAGCTCTTCGGGGCCATGCCCAGGATGCTTTCTCTCTCCTCTTTCTCTCTCTAGAACTCTCTGTCTCTTTCTCTCTCAACGTTAGTTTATGATTGGAGTACCCCCGGGAAGGAGAAATGGTACCCGGGTCTGCTCTCTCCCTCTTTTTAAAGTCATTCGGGGCCATGCCCGCTTGTCCAGGATGCTTTCTCTCTCCTCTTTCTCTCACTAGACCTCTCTGTCTCTTTCTCTATCTACATCAGATATGATCATAGGTACCCCCGGGAACGAAAAATGGTACCTGGGTCTGCTCTCTCCGTCTCTTTAAAGTCTTTCGGGGCCATGCCCACTTGCCCAGGATGCTCTCTCTCTCTTCTTTCTCTCTCAACGTTAGTTTATGGTCGGAGGTACCCCCGGGAACGAGAAATAGTACCTGGGTCTGCTCTCCCCTTCTCCTTCAAGCCCAGGATGCTTTCTCTCTCCTCTTTCTCTCACTAGACCTCTCTGTCTCTTTCTCTCTCTACGTTAGATATAATCCAAGGTGCCCGCCGGGTAACCTGGGTCTGCTCTCTCCCTCTCTTCAAACTTCAAAGCTCTTCGAGCCGATGCCCAGGATGCTCTCTCACTCTCTTCTTCCTCTCACTAGACCTCTCTATATCTTTCTCTCTCTCTCTCACTAGACCTCTCTGTTTCTCTCTATACTCCTCTCTCTAGATTTCTCTCTTTTCCTCTATTTCTCTCTAGACTCTTCTCACTAGATTTCTCTCTTTTCCTCTTTCTCTCTATAGATTAGATGAGATCGCAGGTACCGGGAAAGAGAAATGTCACCTGGGTTCGCTCTCCACTTCAATGAAGGCATGCCTTCTGCCGGTATGCTCTACCTTTTTCTCTCTAGACTTCTCTCTCTAGATTTCTCTCTCTAGACTTCTCTCACGAGTGCCCTCAGGAGGAGAAGATTTTAATGGGTTACGACTGTGACAAGATTCTACAGTAGAGGAGACGAAGTGGGGCTGCGTCAAATCTGTTCTTTTCTGCCAGTCCGCCTCCATGAAAGAACAAAGAATCTCTTGTTCTCTCTCTTCTCTCTCTCTCTCTAGAGACTATCCATCTCCACAAAAATCCCCGGCCTCTACGTCTCCTCCTCTCTCTAAAACTGGGCATGTCAGACTCTCTCTAGACCACTGCCAGTCTCTCTCTAGAATCTCCCTCTCTAACATCTCTCTCAGCAGGTCGCTGTCTGCCAGGCATCGGCCCCCCTCCCGTGAGGTGGGAGATTATCGAAATCCTTGATCATGGCCTCCATGGATTCCCAGAGAACAGAGATCTAGAGAGAGAAAGAGAGAGCTAGAGAGAGAGATCCACGCATCATGATGAGGAATAGAGAAATAGAAGTAGATAGAGAGATAGAGAAATAGAAATACATAGAGAGATAGAGATAGAGACAGGTAGATAGAGAAATAGAAGTAGATAGAGAGATAGAGATAGAGACAGATAGATAGAGAAATAGAAATACATAGAGAGATAGAGATAGAGACAGGTAGATAGAGAAATAGAAGTAGATAGAGAGATAGAGATAGAGACAGATAGATAGAGAAATAGAAAAACATAGAGAGATAGAAATAAATAGAGAGATAGAGATAGATAGATGGAGAAATAGATAGAGAGATAGAGATAGAGACAGATAGATAGAGAGATAGAAATAAATAGAGGGATAGAGATAGATAGAGAGATAGAAATAAATAGAGAGATAGAGATAGATAGAGAGATAGAGACAGATAGATAGAGAGATAGAAATAAATAGAGAGATAGAGATAGATAGAGAGATAGAAATAGATAGAGAGATAGAGATAGAGACAGATAGATAGAGAGATAGAAATAAATAGAGAGATAGAGATAGATAGAGAGATAGAAATAGATAGAGAGATAGAGATAGAGACAGATAGATAGAGAGATAGAAATAAATAGAGAGATAGAGATAGAGACAGATAGATAGAGAGATAGAAACAAATAGAGAGATAGAGATAGAGACAGATAGATAGAGAGATAGAAATAAATAGAGAGATAGAGATAGAGACAGATAGATAGAGAGATAGAAACAAATAGAGAGATAGAGATAGATAGAGAAATAGCTAGAGAGAGAGATAGAGACAGATAGATAGAGAGATAGAAACAAATAGAGAGATAGAGATAGATAGAGAAATAGATAGAGAGATAGAGATAGAGACAGATAGATAGAGAGATAGAAACAAATAGAGAGATAGAGATAGATGGAGAAATAGATAGAGAGATAGAGATAGAGACAGATAGATAGAGAGATAGAAACAAATAGAGAGATAGAGATAGATAGAGAAATAGATAGAGAGATAGAAATAGATTGAGAGATAGAAACAGATAGAGGATAGAGACAGAGAGATAGAAATAGAGAGAGAGAGAGAGACAGATAGAGAGATAGAAATAGATAGAGAGAGATAGAAATCGATTTGAGAGAAAGATAGAGAATGATATATATATATATATATATATAGAGAGAGAGAGAGAGAGAGAGAGAGAGAGAGAGAGAGAGAGAGAGAGAGAGAGCCCATCATCATTCAAGACAAGAAAACGCAGACGAGTGGGAGAGATGTTATACAGAGGGAAGCGATAGAGAAATAGACGGATGGATGGATTGATAGATAGTATAGAGAGAGAAGAGATGTACAGATAGATGGATGGATGGATCGACAGATAGATAAGGGGGGGATAAACAGATTGGTAATATAGATAGATAGGACGATCGATTGATAGATGGATGAATCGATGGATAGATAGGTAGGTAGATGGGTGGATAGATAGATAGGCAGAAAGATGGATGTATAGATAGATGTGTAGATAGACGGATTAATAGATAAGTAGATGGATGGATTAATAGCTAGATAAAAAGATTGATTTATAGATAGATGGGTCGATGGGTTGATAGAAGGATATATTGATAAATAGATATATGGGTATGTAGATAGATAGATATATAGAGAGAAATACAGAGAGAGAGATATAGCAAGAGAGAGAAATACAGAGAGATATATATATATATAGCGAGAGAGAGAAATAGAGAGAGAGAGAGATAGAAAGAAGAGAGAGAGATAGAGAGGGGGGAGTGAGAGAAAGATATAGAAAGAAAGAGAGAGGGGGGGTGAGAGAAAGATAGAAAGAAAGAGAGAGGGGGAAGTGAGAGAGAGAGAGAGATGGATAGAGCGAGGGAGTGAGAGAGATATAGAGAGAAAGAGAGAGAGGGGGGGGGGGAGAGAGAAATAGAGAGAGGGGGGGGTGAGAGAGAGAGAGAGAGGGAGGGGGGAGGGGGAGAGAGGGGACGAGGGGGGGAGTGAGAGAGGGCGAGAGAGAGAGAGAGAGGTGGGGGAGAGAGAGAGAGAGAGAGAGACAGAGAGAGGGAGTGAGAGAGAGATAGAGAGAGAAAGAGAGGGGCGGGTGAGAGAGAGAGAGAGAGAGAGAGAAAGAGAGAGTGGGGAGTGAAAGAGAAATAGAGAAAGAGAGAGAGAAAGAAAGAGAGAGGGAGAGTGAGAGACTGAGAGATAGAGAACGAGAAAGAGGGGGGAGTGAGAGAGAGATAGAGAGAAAGAGGGGGGGGAGTGAGAGAGAGATAGAGAGAAAGAGGGGGGGATTGAGAGAGGGCGAGAGAAAGAGAGAAAGGTGTGTGAGAGAGAGATAGAGAGAGAGGGGGTGAGATAGAGATGAAGAGAAAGAGAGAGTGGGAGTGAGATAGAGATAGAGAGAAAGAGAGAGGGAGTGAGAGAGAGAGAGAGAGGAGTGAGATACTGAGATAGAGATAGAGAGAAAGAGAGAGTGGGAGTGAGATAGAGATAGAGAGAAAGAGAGAGAGGGAGTGAGAGAGAGAGATAGAGAGAGAGAGGAGTGAGATACTGAGATAGAGATAGAGAGAAAGAGAGAGTGGTAGTGAGATAGAGATAGAGAGAAAGAGAGAGAGGGAGTGAGAGAGAGAGATAGAGAGAGAGGAGTGAGATACTGAGATAGAGATAGAGAGAAAGAGAGAGTGGTAGTGAGATAGAGATAGAGAGAAAGAGAGAGAGGGAGTTAGAGAGAGAGGTAGAGAGAGAGGAGTGAGATACTGAGATAGAGATAGAGAGAAAGAGAGAGGGAGTGAGAGAGAGATACAGAGAAAGAGAGAGAGAGGGGGAGTGAGAGAGATAGAGAGAGAGAGAAGGGGGGGAGTGAGCGAAATAGAGAGAGAGGGAATGAGACAGAGATAGAGAGAAAGAGAGAGAGAGAGATAGAGAGAGAAAGATAGAGAGAGATAGAGAGAGAGTATGGGGCGGCGGCGCCGCCATGGTCGGCCCGTCAGATCTTGGCCATATCTCTCCGATAGCAATGTTCTCCATCGTAAAATAAAATAAAAAAATAGAAAAAAAACTTCTCACCGGAGAGACAAAGAGAAGATATTTGTACGGGCTTTGTCTTCAGGTTTATATAGAATTAAGAAAAAAACTCTCTCCATGTACTTACTCTCTTCCTCCAAAGTCAAGACGATAACATCAATCCTTGTAATTTAATCAGTAAAGACATACAAATTTAAAATTCTCTCTTTTTCTTCATCTTTTATCTCCTCACCGCATTACTTTATGTATTAAAAAAGCTCATATATATCTGATCATTTGTTTTTTTAGTAAAAAAGCTCGTATGTCTCTGTTCATGAGCTTTATTTAATAAAAAAAAACTCATATATCTCTTTCATCTCTACTTATTAAAATAGCTCATATATATATGCTCATGAGATTTACTTATTAAAAAAAGCTCATATATATTTCTTTATGAGCTTTTTTACTAAAAAAGCTCATATATCTTTGTTCATGAGCTTTATTTAGTAAAGAAACTCATATATCTCTGTTCATGAGCTTTACTTATTAAAAAAGCTCATGTATCTCTGTTCATGAGCTTTACTTATTAAAATAGGTCATATATATTTCTTCATGAATTTTTTTAGTAAGAAAGCTCATATATATCTGTTCATGAGCTTTATTTTGTAAAAAATCTCATATATCTCTGTGGATATATGTATGAAGTCCATCTCATGTTTGAAGTGAACTCGTAACCTTTGAAGCTGTTTGATGAATGGATATTTGTATGAAGTCCATCTCATGTTACTACTGTAACCACTTTCTCAACGAAGGATTTACTTAATCTTGTATATGTATCTCACTCCTCTCAGTTAGGGGGTTAAAACCACCAGAATTCAATATTAGAGGAAATTTCAAAATTAGTGAAAAACCACAAAAATTTCTACTTAAGAATGTGCTATGGATGTCTTCTTCAAGCTGAATAAAACCATAGTCCTAATTAATAGTGAATGCACATAATCTTCTAGTGTACTCCCCTATTCCATTGAATATAGATTGCTTGACTTCTTTTGTGTAATCTTTGATCAAAGTCAAAGTATTGTTACAACTCTTGTACGTCTAATGATACAACTATGTGGTCATGTTCCCTCTTGAACACGCTGAATATTTATTGTTATATTCATTCAATGTTTTTCATTGAAAGTTATATTTGGTAAAATCTATTTGAAGCCATTTTTATTCATTAGTATGCCCATTTCTACAAACCATTAACAGCCCATCAATGGCGCCTGCACCATTAAAAATGTAAGGTCTTATTAATTGTCAGTGATGTTGAAATAGGCTGAATAATGAGTTTGAGACAATGGAAGACAAAACAGATCAAAGTTGGATGATGATATAATTCAAAATCCCCAACATGTCATTCCCGTAATGTCTGAGATGGCCCGAAAGGTTATATTCGACCCCTTGGATGGAAATTCTCCTATTGGTTTCCCTCTCAGAGATGAGAGCTTCTTTATAAAGTGGGATCCTAAATGTCAGGAATAGTTATGCAATAGTGGTCAATATATGTTCTTCATTTTATAGAAGGTAAATTATTTCTCTTAAACCCCTTTTTTTTAACGTTTTTCTAATCATCTCACATACTCATTCTTCAAACTTTAAAGGGCTCAGGATAGCTCCTTCGCCATTTGACAATGTCAAATCTTCTTTTTCTATCTATAATATTAAAAGTTAAGACAAGAAAGAATCCAAAATCCGGAACAGGTCTTTCAGCTCATGTTTAATAATTCCCAAATGAACCTTTTCACCACTTGATGAAGAATACTCCAGTTCATTGTCCTCTCATGAGATTAAAACATCTTAAGTGTATGGGATACTGAAGCTCAATAATGTTCAAATAATGGAGGTCAATGTATGTTATTTATTGACCTATTGGATAAATTCTACTTCTTTTATTGAACCCACTTTTAATAACATTTATTTGGGGACATTTAACTCTAGTTTGGTGATATCTAACTAGTCTGATCAGTGAGGCAGACCCAATGGAAGAGAATGGAGGCCAAAGCTGAATTAAAAAAAAAACAGAATTTAAATTCCTGCCAAAAACGGTTCTTCTCACAGCTTGGAGGGAGAATCATTAATTCATCTTTAGGAAGATGGGTTGCTAAAACTCACAACCCATCAAAGAATAGAAGTTGTAGCTGCAGTTGAGGGGGGCAGTTGCGCTGATATTTTCACATGATTCAGGAAAAGAAAACCGGTATACCCACCATCCCTCTGTATCAGAAAAGAGAGAAACAAACAAGCAAGGAGATGCCAGAAGAGATCTACAAGGCCGAGCAACCCAATTATAGAAAACGAGAAGCAGCAAAGGGACAAGCTTGTCTTCTGCATCAGAAAAGAGAGAAACAAAAATGGGAATGCCAGAAGAGATCTACAAGGCGGAGCAACCCAATTATAGAAAACGAGAAGCAGCAAAGGGCCAAGCTTCAGTCTTCTGCATAAGAAAAGAGAGAAACAAAGAAGGAAGGGAATGCCAGAAGAGAGCTACAAGGCGGAGCAACCCAATTATAGAAAACAAGAAGCAGCAAAGGGGCAAGCTTCTGTGTTCTTCGTCGTCGCCGCCATGGAGAAGCTATCGCCGCCTCCTCTCACCACCTTCGTTCAAGCAAACGTTGAGAGCTTCCGCGAGGTGGTGCAACGATTGACGGGGCCGAAGGAGCGCCGTTGTGGGCCGCCGAGGCCGGTCGTGGTAGCGAGCCATGGCTCGAGCCATGACTCGGCTTGGTCGCGGCGGGCTAGTCCGGGGGTGGTTTCGCCGTCGGGGGGCTTGGCGAAGCTTTGTATTGGGGAGGCGGCAGCGGAGGAGGAGATGGCGATCAAGGAGAAGAGGTTTTATTTGCACTCGTCGCCGCGGTTGACTGGGCAGAGGAAGGCGGAGCCGGAGTTGCTGCCCTTGTTCCCCACTACGTCGCGCCATGCTTCGATGTGAATCCGTGTTTATGAATCACTATATCTCTATCTTCTCTCTCTCGGTATCTTTCACTGTCTAAGTCTCTTCTCTCTAACTATATTCCCTCTCTGGGTCTCTTCTCTCTCTCTAAGTTTATTTCCTCAGCCTCTTCTCTCTCTCTTTTTTAGAACGTGTTGGTCTCTTCCTCTCCCTGACTCTCTTTTTTAGTACCTGTTGGTCTCTTCCGCTCCCTGTCTCTCTTTTTTAGTACCTGTTGGTCTCTTCCTCTCCCTGTCTCTCTTTTTTAGTACCTGTTGGTCTCTTCCTCTCCCTGTCTCTCTTTTTTAGTACCTGTTGGTCTCTTCCTCTCCCTGTCTCTCTTTTAGTCTCTCTTGGTCTCTTCCTCTTGCGCTCTCTCTCCCTTTTAGTCTCTCTCGGTCTCTTCCTCTTGCGCTCTCTCTCCCTTTTAGTCTCTCTCGGTCTCTTCCTCTCTCTCTCTCTCTCTCTCTTTCTCTCTTTTAGTCTCTCTTGGTCTCTTCTTCTCTCGCTCGCTCTCTCTCTCTCTCTCTCTCTCTCTCTCTCTCTCTCTCTCTTTTTGTCTCTCTTGGTCTCTTCCTCTCTCTCCCTCTCTCTCTTTTAGTCTCTCTTGGTCTCTTCCTCTCTCTCTCTCTCTCTCTCTCTCCCTCTCTTTTAGTCTCTCTTGGTCTCTTCTTCTCTCGCTCTCCCTCACTCTCTCTCTTTTTTAGTCTCTCTTGGTCTCTTCCTCTCTCTCTCTCTCTCTCTCTCTCTTAGTCTCTCTTGGTCTCTTCCTCTCTCTCTCTCTCAGTCTCTATTGGTCTCTTCCTCTCTCCCTCTTTTAGTCTCTATTGGTCTCTTCCCCTCTCTCTCTCTCTTAATCTCTCTTGGTCTCTTCCCCTCTCTCTCTCTTAGACTCTCTTGGTCTCTTTCTCTCTCTCTCTCTCTCTCTCTCTCTTAGTCTCTATTGGTCTCTCTCTCTCTCTCTCAGTCTCTATTTGTCTCTTCCTTTCTCTCTCTCTGTCTCCCTTGGTCTCTTCCCCCCTCTCTCTCATTCTCTCGCTCTCTCTCTTTCTCGTGGTGTTTCTCTCCTCTCTCTTAGCATCTTCTGTCTTGATATCTCTCTTTCTCTTCCCACTTAGTCCTCTCTGTCTCTTAGTCTCTTCTATTTTCTCTCGCTCTTTGTCTTCTCTCTCGTTCTCTTTTCCTCTCTCTCCCCCTCTAGTTCTCTTATCTCTCTTGTTCTCTTCTGTCTCTTTTTTTCTTTGCTATTTCTCTCTCTTGTGCTCTTCTCTGTCTCTTTTTTTCTTTGCTATTTCTCTCTCTTGTGCTCTTCTCTGTCTCTTTTTTTCTTTGCTATTTTTCTCTCTTGTTCTCTTCTCTGTCTCTTTTTTTCTTTGCTATTTCTCTCTCTTGTTCTCTTCTCTGTCTCTCTTTCTCTCTCCCTCTTATTCTCTAATGTCTCTCTTGTTCTTTACTTTTTTTCGATCTCTCTCTTTCTCTCTCTCTCTCTCTCTCTCTCTTTCTCTGCTCTTGTTCTTTTCAAGCTCTCCCTCTCTTTTATTCTCTAATCTTTCTCTCTCCCTCTTTTCTCTAATGTGTCTCTCTCTTGTTCTTTTTGAGCTCTCCCTCTCTCTTATTCTCTAATCTTTCTCTCTCCCTCTTATTCTCTAATGTGTCTCTCTCTTGTTCTTTTTGAGCTCTCCCTCTCTCTTATTCTCTAATCTTTCTCTCTCCCTCTTATTCTCTAATGTGTCTCTCTCTTGTTCTTTTTGAGCTCTCCCTCTCTCTTATTCTCTAATCTCGCTCTCTCTCTTGTTCTCCTCTATTCTCTAAAAGGTCTTGGTCTCTTTTCTTTCAGTCTCTTTGTCTTTTCTCTATTGGTCTCCTTTCGTTATTGCCATGCCCTCTTTATATCTCTGTCTTTTCTCTCTTAGTCTCCGTATTGCTATATTCTCTTTTTCCGTCTCTATCCCTTGCATGGTATTTTCTGGGAATCGTAGCCTTGATCAACTCGACCTGAACTCAATAATGTAGAGGAATATCGAATACAAAATGGTACTAAAACTAAAATTATATTTAGTATAAAAAATGCCTTTGCTTGGATGGAATCCATGATTTCTTGGTTCATCGAATGATCATCTTCAAGTCATTCAGATGTTCTTACTTTAGATGTATCTATATGATCTTCTAAGAGCTAGATCTCTTCATCATTTCCTCAAACTATGTTTCCAGAAATCTGTTTTCCTCTATGTCTATTTTCATTTGAAGTAACACCAAGGGAGAGCAAGAGAACAAGGGGTTTGGAAATTACTCTGATACGTAATGGAAGAAAGTACTCGCCTTTATTTATAGTATCTATACAATTTTATCAATGTTCAAGAAAATATAAAAAATCCCCTTCCACATAATCTTTCTAAAAAGGTCCTTGAACCTCCTCTAATATTTCTACTACTTTATCAATGAATTCAACTACATCTTTCTCCTTAAGTCTTTCTCCTCTGGTACCAAGGATAGTATCCCATCTCAACTATACAGTCACCTTCCTAGAATTCTTTCAAAATCAACTGTTAAATGTTTTGGAATATCATGGTTGAAGACTCATAGGTCATAATAAAAAAAACAACCCCCAATTCACAAAATGCCTTTGGTGCCTAATGTCTAAGGATCCCTTACAAAACTGTGACATGAATCAACTTGAATGAGATTATGTAGAATACTATTCGATAACTCATAAAGATTTATTTAGTGAACTCTTTCACTAAAAAATGACCACTATCTATCCTTATTACCTCCATACTATTGGCTATAGGATTTGTCATACTCATCATTTGAGTGGGACTTAGATAATGCTATTATTTCCTAATATTTTGATGTTCTTATCAGGTATCCTTAGAATAAGAAGATTAGGAACATATGATCATCTTATTTTTATCTCATCATAATTCATTGTGCCATTTTATGTATATATGGACAAATTATAAGCATCGCACATGCATTAAAATGAATATCTTGCATCAATAAATATTGAACGAGATATGGAATGTGTGATTGGTTTGGAAGGCACATATATTTCCAATGGTCTATTTTCTCCGTATTGAATAAGATAGTTTCTTTCTATGTCTCTGTCTCTGTCTCTCTCTCTCTCTCTCTTATTATCTTCTCTCTTTATTGATATATTCTCCATCTTTCTTTTTGTCTCTTTTCTTTGATACTATCTTCTCTCTCAATTGATATGTTCTCTCTCTTTCTCTCCAAATATCTCTGTCTTTATTTATAGTATCTATCCCCCCTCATTCTCCCCTATCTATGCATGGAATCTACAGGATCATGAACTGATTTAACAATAAAGATTTAGATTGATGGCTATAAATATTTTGAGTTCATATGAGTGCTTCAGAATCACATGTATAGATTATTGCTTATTATATCCTATAAATTAAAATGAAAAATGAAAAATTAGGTTTTAGAAAACATGTCAATGAAATTAATACATCAAATATATAACAAGAGATAACCCTAATAATTCACAAATTCTAGAATATTTTATTCGACTTTCCCAATGGCTTAGTTAGTTTTTTATTAGTCAAATATTTATGCTTCAAATGTCTTTAAGTTAATATCTTTAAATAAATAAATTATATCATTACACTAATAACATAAGTCTAAATATGAAAATTAAAAAAATCATTTCATACTCATTGTTTCCCCATCACTCTTACAAAGGATAATATTTAATAATCAGTTTAAAAACAACGTATTACAAAATCTATTACGATATACATAATCAATTACTATTCATTTTTTGAACCATTTCTTAAATGGTTATTATAAGAAAGGAAAAATGAATGAATGGATACCTAAAATTTGAAAACCCATTGAAACTCAATGGAGGACAAATACCAGGAAAAAAAATTCATTTTAGGATAATCATTCTTTACTGATAGTAAAAAATAATACAATAATTTGAAATAACCAGTTCACGTATATATTTACATTGAAATGATTATAAATCAGTGTTATTATAACTTTAAAAGGTTTGTTACCTTTTTATAATGAAGTTTGGATTATCATTATGTGGTATCTTAACATAATTGTTTAATATTAATTATATTTTGAGAGCGAAGGATTGAAGGAGTGGCATTTGAATAAGATTCATGAAGTAAAAGTATCGCTCAATCCATTAGGCATGTGATGACAAGGTCGTATGATCTTCACCTTTTTTAAAATTGCGTCTTTGTCCTTTTGACTAGGTTTTCGTCACTAGTATCTTAGCTTTTCACCATCATGCAGGCCACTAACAACTTCGTTGCTTGCTAGCTTGTATCCACATCCATTCTGTCTCCACCTGTGATGACAAACCCATATCACTCACCAGCTTTGTTGCTCGTTGGTGCGCATCCACCAAATCTCCGCAGCAATTAGCATCAGTATTTTGTTCATTCACTCTGCTATAGTTATGCCACTGGCATCAATGATCACCTGGATCTGCCACAACACAAGTGAAGGTATTTATTTGGACTTAATTCGTAGTTTCTATTATTTCATAAATATTGAATAAATTAGGTTAATTAGGAAAATAATTTTCTCATTGTTTTAGAAATATTTTAAGTACTTTCCACTTGTTTTATTTGATTAAATTATATTTACTTTAAATAAAATAAATTTAAAATATTTAAAAATAAGTTAAATATAAATTTACTTGTTCAGTACTTGCTCATGGGATTCAACCCGTACTTACTTTATGCTTATCAGGAAAATTATAAATGCTTTTGTGTAAACCATAAGCCTTAAACAACATAAATAAAAAACAATTTTTGGGTCTATCATGGACCTTGTAAATTCCTGATGGAATACTGTAGTAATGCTTTTTACTTAGAAGATAAATTCAATCATTTCTATTGATGACATGCATCCATAAAAAAATGATAAGTTAATAATTAAAGAGTCCCACTATGATCAAATTGCTGGAGATTTTGATTAAAATGATAATTAGTGAAGAACAATGAATTAAATTTATCACATCAATTCATTATGAATCAGCCACTCTAATATAAAGATAACCCAAAGGTCCAATAAATATTTCTATTAGCAAGACATCTTGACATAATTGCTAAATATACTTTACCTTCTGGAATTAAGTGATAATTATGGAGGTCCAGCATCATGAATCTTTGGGTCATAAAAACCTTATTCATTTATGAAAGGTATGGATTATGTTGGTCAATATTATATTATTTTTAAAGTAGTGTGATTTATTCCTATATATTTTTAAAATGATGAACCAAAAAATTTAAGATTAAATGAATGGGTAAATTTTCTTTCTCATCTTTAAAATATTATGTTTGTAACATTTTGCATAACTTGAACGTTAGAAAACTTAAGAATAATAGCTCAAGCATTCAAGTTTCCAAATTTTAGGCATATCCATGTAATCATTGGTATATAGATTCCTCCTCTTCATGTTATTGATCAGCCATCATCTTGTCATTCTGATCACATCAAGAGAGGTGGGTGCCTGAAGATACAGTGGAGAAGAAGAATTGTTACCTGAAGAACCCTTGCACGGGTAAATTTTACTATAGGATTTTTCCAATTTATACTTAACAGAGATTGACCATTTGTGTGTGACCCTGTTGACTCATATAATAATTTTGTTAATAACAACAGTTTCCCAATAACCTTTTTAAAATACCCTTGTTAATTATCTATATAAACATATATTTTAATTAATTTGCGGTTGCTTTAATCTAATAAATAGGATGAGCTCATGGTCCATGAAGTGCTTGACGGATATCATGTGCCCATCACGCTGATCACACTTCCATGTCACATTTAAGTTCATTAAAAATATTTGTTCACTATTTTTCTCGTGTAATCATGGCTATGTTTTGACTAAGAAGTGTGATAGTCACCAATAACGTGTTATTTTACTTGTAATTTCATGTAATTTATGTGCCCATTCTCATTGTTTATAAATCTATCTCTTTGTCTCTCCATGTGTCTCTCTAAGTTTATTCTCTCTCTAAGTATATTCCCTCTCTCATGGTCTCTTCCTCTCTCTCTCTCTCTATCCTACCTCTCTTGGTCTCTTCTCTTTTCTCTATTTATCTCTGCCTTATCTCTATCTTATTCTCTTCTCTATCTCCCCTCTTGTTCTCTTCTCTCTCTCTCTCTCTCTCTTACCCTCTTGTCTGTTTCTTTCGGTCTCTTGTCCCTCTCTCTATCGTATTATCTTCTCTATCTCCCCCTCTAGTTCTCTTCTCTCTCCCTCTCTCTTTCTCTCTTCTCTATTTTTATATGGTCACTTCTTCCTCTCTCTTTCTTATTCTATTCTCTATCTCTCTCTCTTAATCTCTTCTCTGTTGGGTTCTGTGACTTGGTTCATCCATGGAAAACACGTTCAACGAATGCAAAAGCGTGTAGATTGATTCACAATCGATCTTTAAAATCAACATGTTGAATGTACCTTGTGGGGAACTCGTACCACCCTTGACTTTGACGCTCCGAGACTATTCTGAAGCCATTCACGCGTCCAGCCTCTAGAAGTATCCACACGATCACTCAGCGCTTGGATCTCCACCTCTTCCTCTTCAAGTCATCTTGGAGACTATCTCCTTGGTTGATGTAGAGAATGAAAAAAGAGAGGGGCTCTTAAATCAGGCTTGCATTAGTGCTTAAAATTAGACCCCTTTCCCTCTTAATATTTCACTTAAGGTTTTCTCATAAACCCTACAAAGCAAAATATATCCACCAATGCCCTTATGTCCTTTGGTGTGTGATCCTCTAGGCCCATGTATCATTCTAGTAATAACTTTAGTGGCCCAATAACATTTATTGGAGAACATTATTAATAACTATATCAACATATAGATTAATTAAATAAGGATCAATTTAAACCAATCAATAGGTTAAGTTTCTAGCCAGTGGGGTGCCAAGCTACACCTCGTGCTCTAGAAGATACCGAGTAGCCTTGAACTCTCTCATGGAACCTTTACCGTCATCGATTATCATATATGTATAATGCATCATCCGCGCGAGACTCCCGAACAACTTAGGGTATGGTTTATTGTCAAACCCTAATTTGTCAATCGATTAGTACTGATGCATAACGGGGATCATTGGAGAACACTTTCTCCAATATCTTCACTAACCCTAGCCATGGATTTTTATGCATTATCTTCCTTGAGTCAATATCCTCTTATACCGTGGGTAGATGATCCTGTCTTGACCACTCAATCATCTCCGTAAGCTTCTTACTAGATCTGATCTATAACTTATTTGAATTCCATGATTATAGGCTCGTAAGTCATAGTCAAAACATAGTTGTCCACTCACGAGATGTCCTTGGCATCTCAGGTCAATGGATCATTTATAGAATCGTGACTTGTACGTTTAGGTATAATACCATTCAGGGATTTGTACGGATCGATTCAATGAACTCTTTCTCTAAAGATCACCCACTATTTGTCCTTTGTGTCGCCACATTAATAACCACAAGATCAGCTATACTTATCTTATAAGTAGGATCAGCTAGTGCTATTTTATCCAAATAATTTGATATATGTCCCGACTATCCATCGAATAGGAATGTTTAGAATACATATTTAAAGACTAGTGATCACTGCATTATGATCTCATTATAATTCACTAAGTTATTGCACGTATTCATGGACTTTATTTTAAACATCATACGGAATAATAATGAACACAAATATTTCATTCAATGAACTTAAATAAACATGGTAGTGTGATTGGATTGACGGCCACATAATATCCCAACATTCTCTACCTCTCTTGTTCTTTTCTATCTCTTTCTCTCTCTCTCTCTCCCGATCTTATTGTCTTCTATATCTCTCTATATGTTTTCTCTCCTTTTATCTTTGATCTCTCTCTCTCTCTCTCTCCCTGTTTCATACTTTTGCTTCTTTTGAATTCTCTACTTCTAATATTTTCATCCATACCTCATTTATCTATTTTAATCTCATATAGATGCATTTGTGAGGAGTTGGCAAGGAAGAGATGTGGTGGTGTTAAGAATCCACCAATTTATTTTTTAACCTATGCGCGATAAGTAAAGAATAAAAGTTCAAACATGTCATGACCTCATTTGCATGATATTTCTTGTGGGGACGTGTCATCACATCACACCTTTATTTCATGAAGATTACATGTGGCCTCATTTCATTTATCCAAAGTGGATGTGTAAATGCGGCGCATGTTGACACATTGCAATTTGATGCCTTTTAATATTTTTATAATTTTCCTTTTTATCTTACTCTACCATAGGGATAAATGTCTTTTTTGGAGATGTCAATTGAGAATGAAATGCGAAATTTCAGCCAATGATCGTAAATAATATTTCAAGAATATTAAGGATGTGAAATTATCAAATTGCTTATTGTGACAAAACAACAATGCTAACAAGGAGATAAATACTATTTAATGAAATCAAAGTCATGGATTTCACCAAATTAAAAGTTTGATATCTGAAGATCCATAGGTCCAATCAACCTTAAATTTGAGGGGGGATTTATATTTCTCCGCTCTTTCCATAAATGCCATAAGGTCTGTAAGAGGACATGCAGATCACTATAAAAATAGTTCTTGTATTAAGACCATAAAATTTTTATTTTGAATGTATTAAAATTATTAAATGTTTTTATTTTCAAGCCTAAAATGTTTGAATCCATTTTTTAAAAGGATATCATGATTTTTCGATTTATTGGAATTGTGTGACATCATACTCCAAAAGAATTTATTTTTCTGAGACAAAAACACTTTTATGAATTTTTGCAAAAATATTCAGACAAATATTAATTTCATAGTCAGAACACTGTGATTTTCTATGTCTGAATATATTTCATATTTTTACATTTTATATTTTTATGATATATAGTTTTTTTGAATTGAATCTATTTAATATTTTTTTGGTCTTAAGTTCTCACTCCGGCACATGTTGTCATTAGATTCGATTAAATGATGGCCAATCATAGTTTTTGGTAACAATTAGCGCAGCTGATCATTGGATAAGGTGGCATTATCGAATCATAAATTGCCATTACATATTGGAGGGAATAAATGAAATATAAAAGAACAAATGGAATAATAAACAAAATGTGATTAAAGTTGAAATAAATGCATGTTCAAAGATCTATAAAAAATATTAAATTTATACATTATTTGATTTAAAAATTAAAAAATTACGCAATGACGTGGCACCACTTCATTAGCCGAGAAAGGAAAAAACACATTAATGTGGCACCACAATCTGCATCACCACGCCATATTATCACTGCATACTCTTTTTCCCTATGATGAGAATTGCACACATCAGAGTGTCATTAAAGAAAAAGATAAAAATGTTGCTGTGGCACATGGAGGCATGTCATCTAGTGACATGTTAATTAATGAAAATATATCTTGGAGTCACTGATCGAGAGTGACATCTAACAGAAAGAGATCATTACAGGGGAAAATTTTGGGATTCAAAGACTACTAACAAAGCATGATGAATCTACCATGACGATGATGGGGATCTATAATATTTAATCAAATGATGATCCAGAGCATGATATCTGATGATCCAGGAGGTTAATTGAACTGAATTTTATGGGAAGATCATCTTCCTCCTGCCTTCCATCCATGACCTCAAAGGTATAAATTGAGGCATGTATGCTTGTAAAAATATTGCTAAAACTTATTCCTATATTTGTGGGCTGATTGAATGAGATTGAGTTTCTAAGATCTGTCAAGCTCATTCCTTATGTCTTGGGTGTCTGAGGTGGGACAATAGAAAAGAGGGGGAGCTTATCTGTATTTCCAAATTACTGTAGCCTTAGCAGAACTTAAGGATCAATGTCAAGTATCATTGCATTACATTTTTATTCATCATCATTGTTAGCTTATATCCCTATTATAATCATCACATGTTGCAATCACAGTTTTTCCTCACACATTTATATTGCTTCTCACTCCTTTCACATCATTGTGTCTTCATCATCCCACTTTCATGAACCATTCCGCCATTAAATTCCACCTACCTATCCATATGTCTTCTTAATTAATATTGACACTTCAATCTCAGCCTTTCTTGTTCTTATTATCTCTCCCATATCACATTCTCTTATCTGCTATAATTTATATTAACCAGCATAATCTTATTAATAATTATCACCTCCTAGCCTCACATTTTCATTGTATCACTATCCCATATTTAATATGTATATCTCCTCATCATGTTCATAGATATTTAAGGAACATTAAATATCTAATAATCATTCCATGTGGGATACAACCCATACTCATCATTAGCTAGATTTATTTATATGAGTGCATGTTAGTATTTTTATTGATTAATTAAAATACACTAATGAAGAATTATAAATTAAACCCTGATTATGAGTCTATCAATGGATGATTCTAGAGGAACAACAGATATTTGGAGGAGCTTACCTATGCTAATTTTTTTGCCGTACACTGTTTCATCTTCATCATAATTGTTAGGTCAGATACACCTCACTCTATTTTTTCTATTTCTTCGTATAACCATGATACCACCTTGTTCCATCATCTTGCTACCATCCCATGTAATCATCACTTCATGTCATCTTTCTTAATCCTATTTTTCCATCTCTTCCTCTACATCACAATTTATATCTCATATTATTATTAATATTAATATATTTTTAAATATTATCTATAACCTTCATACCTCACCATTGTCTTCGTTTTTCCATCTCATATTTTAGAAGTTTCCACTTTGATCTCTTTAATCATCATCGACATGGCAATAAATTCTTAATCGTCATTCCGTGTGAAAATGATCCTGAATCATCTCTAGCTAGACATTTTCAATGAGTAAAGATTTACACAATTTATAGAGTAAACTCAAAACCAACAGAGGAAATGAACACTCTAATTTAGTTTATCAGCATTCAAAGGCCACAATGTAATCATTGCTAATGCATTTGATAACTCTTCGTAACTGTCATGTCATTGTCCCTGATGACATGAGAAATAATAATAGTGAGATACAAAGACACGAAACTCTTCAGTTATCTATTGTAAAACTTTAAAATCGTATACTATCATAAAATGGACATTTAAATTTGTTAACACATACATTTCAGTTAATTCTTATGTCCAATGTGCTGGAACTTATCCTTTAAATTATTTCCCCGATTTCTCATGAAACCTAGCTGCATATTTACCCCATCTCCATTGCAGTGTATACTTGCATCATGGTCATATTTGTACGTTAGAATCAATCTCAAAATTTGAGAATTTGAATGATTTTCGGACTTTACACTTTGGAAATTAACCTTTTATAATCAAACATTGCAAGCCTCTGCACTCATTCAAGTCCTCCAGGCACACATCTCATCTTTTAAACTATACTATCACGTGAAGAGAAAATTCTTTTTTCTTTCGATGCCAACAGGACGTTGATCTTGCACTTACGTTACAAATATAATTGTAAAATATGCAAACCTTGTATATTCATAAGCAGTACTTTAACAAAAAAAAACTATAATATCTACATATTGAAGAAGGATTCTGCACTAGTATAGAAAAGTAAAAGACAAAAGGAAAAGGTGTCTGAAACCCAAAATCACTCTACTTCACCATTACTCAAAGAACTTCCGTAACCGACATTGTCTTCTTTTGGGGGGAGTAGGGGGGGGGGGGGGTAATACTGCAAAATTACACCTGCGTCAGTCAATAATTGAGAAAAAAAATCAAGTTTAACAGCATTGAACAAAAAAAATGGCAAATTAACCTTTCCTAACCTGCTGAACACAATAATATACTTAGTAATACTATAAGTGAGATTCTGATGATCCTAGAACACACCCATATCTTTTTATATATTTGATCCTAACCCATAGATCTCTTTAGCGAGTATAAGATAGGGAGCAACATGTTTGGGACGTGACAGTCCGGACATCAGGGGACTGGTGACGTGTGGTGACAGACAGGGACGTGACGAGAAGTTCATCACGTCTCCCGTCCCCTCACACGGTCCAGGATTTTGAAAAAGAATTTGTCACCTCCTTGTCTGTCCCCACACGTTCTAGAGGACAACGAAGTCACCGTCACCACACATCATCACATTTGCATCACATGTCACCGCATCCATGGTCCCGTCTTTGTCCCATCACTGGACGATGGCACCGTCACACATTACAAAAATATATGAGTAGTCATAGAGACTTATGCTTGAAAGAGAGAAAGTGTGAGCAGGAACGATCATTTGGGGGAGTTTGAAGGCGACATTGCTGAGCTGGAGTTGGGGAAGATGATACTCTGTCGGGGAGGCGAAGGAAGGCCAAAGGGCAATGAAGGACTTGGCAGATCATGGCCATGCTGCCGCTCTGTGGTGGCGAGATGTCGAGAGTAGCCGACGGCATGGGATTAGAGCCACTGCCGCGGACGAGTGAGGAGGGATGACATAAAATTTTTCGTTCTTTAAAATTTTCATCACAAACGTCATCGGTGACATTCATCCCATCACGTCTCCCATTCCATACGCTCTTTCACTGTCATGTCACCCATCACGAGTATTATGCCACTGTCAATGTCACCGTAAAGGGACAAAAAAATGTCATCTGTGATGGGTCCATGATGCAGGATGATGGAACCCACTCCGTTAGGATGACTATCTTGGCTAGGGTGGATAAATCAGAGCACAGTACACAATCGAATTCGAGAATTAAATCTGGTATAAATACTGATGGTGCAGCCCCTTTCCTCGTTCGAGGGCGGGAGTACTGTCTTACAACCATCGTGGTGAAAACAAAGCAACATGATCAATAAATTTGGACGGACAATCGCTAGAAGATTCAAATGCCTATTCAGTCTAATCGCCTGAAGATTCAAAATCCAAAATTAATCCGACGGTGGTGGATAAACACTCGAAGAATACTGGATGAAAAATATGATCACCAAAGAGTGCAGAGAGTACCTCGGTACTAGAGTAGTGCGTCGTGGCGATGCGAGAGATTCTTGACGTGTCGCTGGCGAGGGCAATTGACATGCACTTCAATAGGGTGTCGCGGATCCAACGATATGCGCGACAGCAAGTGGCTGCGAAGGCGATGTGGAGTAGGCGGCTGGACATGAAGACCAAATGGCAGGTGAGGGTACTGGCAGTGGCAAGTGGCAGCAGAGAGGGCAGCCAGGCAGCCGAGCGCGTGGCGGGCGCGGGCGGCCGTGCGACGGTCGTGGGCGGGTGAGCGCGCTGTGGGTGCGGGCGGCAGGCGTGGGCGGCCAAGCGCGCGGCGGGCGCTGGTGAATGGGGGCTCGGCGAACGCGCGTGGGCGGCCGGGGGCGTAGCGGGCACGGGCGGCCGGGGGCATGGTGGGCACAGGCAGCCGGGGGCGGGGCGGGCACGGGCGGCCGAGGGCGCGACGGGTGCGGGCGGCCAGGTACGCGGCGGGCGCAGGCAGCCGAGCGCGCGGTGGGCGCGGGTGGCGGCCTTGCAAACGACGGGTGTGGACAGATGGCCATATGATGCAGGACAACGTCGAGGACGAAGTCTCGCCGTCACCGAGAGGGGACACTTGGTGTCGAGATCATGTCGGTGCGCGACGGACACCCGAGGGGTTCGTTGGGCACGGGTCTCCTACGAGGATGTTCTACAATGAAATGATCGGTAGGGATGTCATACGTGCAGCTGCCGACATACAGGGGATGCCGGCGTCCGGGAGTCGACGGGGTCGCTCGGAGACGGGGGGGGGGGGGGGTGTAGACCTCCTGAGCCTTGCCCAGGGAGACGGGGTTGCTACGACGCCGAACGGATACTTCCCGCCAGAGGTTGCTCGCACGTGGCGGGCGGACCGACTCGTTCCTAGACCGGTTAAGACACATAGTAGTACATCATTTTCTCTCGGCCTGTCCCTCTCACCTACAGGTAACCAGAGCGTGGAGGAGGCAACCGAAAACGTACTGCAAGAAACAAAAGGACCGGGAAGGTGGGAGGCGGCGTACCTTGTAATTGTCGTTCAGTCTGAATTGGCCCGGAGGTGACTTCAGGATTGGACGACGGCAGTCAGTGTAACCGAGAGTCGCCGGCGACGCGCGAGGTGTGGCACATGGGGGGGGTTGAGCGAGGAGGGGCGACGAGCGTGGCGCACACTGGGTGGAGGTGCAGCGCGGATGTGCGGCGCAGCGGGAGTAGGCCGCACCGGGCAGCGGGTGTGGCGTGGGCACCGGGCGCGGCTCGTGCCGCAAGCTCGTGCGACGCTGTGAGACGCCAAGAGCGGTGCGTCGCGGTGGGAGCGTCCAACTCAGGGGCGATCGGACAACCGGCAGCCTCGCGTGGGGGGGAACGCGGAAGGCGCCTACGGATGCCGTTCGGCAGGCGCGCCGAGCAGGGACGGCAGGCAACGCGGATTTGCAGGGTAGCACCACGTACGCCAGGGGGTGGGTCTCCGGCAGGTGCTCGGCGGCGTGAACCTCTGTCCCGCAGGACGGTGAGCTCGGAGGAGCTGGGTACAGGAACGGACTGGCGGCAGCGTCGGTCAGGATCAGCAGCGGAGTCGGCGCAGTTGCACCGTGCTCACGGTTGCAACCATCGGCGGGGAGGCTGGGTCCGCGAACGACAGAGTTTCACGATTGCAGTCGGGCGTAGCCCGCAGGGAATCACTGCCTGGGTCGGCAAGGCCAGAGTCCGACGCGGGGTCGGACGTGATGGAGCGAACTGGAAGGCGGGCTGCCGCTCGACTGTCTTCCAAGCGGAGGAATAAGCAGGGAGGGGGGAACGCTCGACGGCGGCGAGGTCGCTCAGCGACGCTGCACGCGCGGGTGCAGCTGCGGGCGCAGACGCACCGCGAACGGTTCGCGCGTGCGAGAGGCAGCGGGGAGGCGGTGGCACGGTCGCCCAGTCGGCGGCAGCAAGCGGCGGCCGATCCCTGGTCCGTCCTCCTTCCCTCTTCACTGGTCCCTCCTCTTCTCCTTCCCCGTCCTCTGCCTCTTCTTCTTCTTCTGCTTCAACTGGTCGTAACCCTAACTCATCAGGAAGAAATCATCTTTTTCAAAACAACAATACTTTTTTCAAATTCATCAAAAACGTGATTGTTAGGGCACCCATCCTGCCCTTATATAGGGGGTATGGGCGCCCTTAGACCAAAAGACCCTTTAACTTAACTAAATTAACCCTTTGACCTAAGGACATGAAAATCATGATGAGATCAAGGGAAACGAAGACTAACAGGATGGGGAGGGAGATCCTTATAAGTGCGAACCTCCCTCCTTACACATGATCAAGATGCGTGAGAAAACACAAATGACGAAGATTAAAACCAAAAGACAACGAACGAAACGAAACATGAAAATGATAAGGTGTCCGTTACCCGGGATATTTAAATCCGGGCGTGCGTACTGTCGCCTTGGCTTGCCGGGCGGGCTGGACACGAATGGCTGGCGCTGTCGAGGGTGGCGCTGACGTCTCCGAAGACATATCCGAGGCTGCGGCTGGTGCCGTCGGGGACGACGGTGACGTCTCCAAAGACGTTTCTGGGGTCGCTGCCGGGCTGCGCCATCACCATATGCACGGCGGGCACAAAAGGGCAAGTGATCTTCTCGATGGCAGCGGCGGCGGCTTGGCAAGGAAGAGGACTAGGGCAAGCTTCCTTTTAGAAGAAGAAACTTCAATTCCAAAAGAAATTCACCAAGAATTTCATGCAACTTTGGCCTATGTATAAGCCTTGGAGGAAAGAGAAAGTAAGAGAAAATAGACAAAAATAGACGACGTGTCAACGTGACACGTCAAAGGGCAGTTCTAGAGTTGTCGTTGACGACATGTCATCACACGGGACGTCTCGTGTGGAGGTAGAGGCACGTCCAGTTCCAATGTGCAGTCGTGGTCGCCACCAGTCTGTCACCGTGACGAATGATGTGATGGATGACGTTTTACATTCCCTAGTATAGGATATGTGTCAATATCTTACTAACCTAATCTTATAATAAGTCCTAGTGAAACTCCTCAACATCAATGCTTACTGTTTGGTTTGCGAACGAAGTGAACACAAACATGAACAAGAATTTTCCTTGTTCGTTCGTCGACAAACAGCATTCATTCGACGCCGAACAGGGAATTTCCCATATTTATCCATGCATGGAATCTAGGGGATCATGAAATAACTGAAAAATAAAAATTTATATTGAAATAAATTTAATGCTTTAATAGTAAAAATATTGAGTTTATATGATTGATACAAAATCACATGTATGTATTGTTGCTTATTATATCCAAGAAATTATAATAAACTGATTTTTAAATAATATTTTGATGACGATAAGTACATCAAACAGATAAGAGGAGGTAACCCTTATAATTAAAAATTTTGAGTATAGTTTATTCAACTTCAGCAATGGCTTAGTTAACTTTATTAATCAATGAAAATTTTATGCCTTCAAATGTGATCAATTTAATATCTTTAAAGAAATAAATTATACCATTACTTTTCTTACATTTAGTCTTATATCAAATATTAAAATTAAAAAGTCATGTCATAATCAATCGTTTTATTTCCCCATCACTCATAGAGGATAATATTAAACAATCAATTTAAGGAAATGTAGCATAAAACCTGTTCCTACATAATTAATTACTTTTAATTTTAAAACCATTTCTTGAACGGTTATAAAAATAAAGGAAAAATGAATGGATGGATACCTAATTTTTGAAAACCCACTGAAATTCTATGGGAAACTAATACCAGGAAAAAAATTCATTTTAGGATAATCATTATGGACTGATAATAAAAAATAATACATTAATTTGAAAGAACCGTTTCATGTATCTATTTTCATTGAAACGGTTATAACTGCACGTTATTAGCATTTTAAAAGGTTTTGTACATTTTTAGATTAAAATTTTTATTATCACTATGTGGAATTTAACATATTTTTTGAATTAATTACTTTTTGAGAGCAAAATATTGAAGGAGTGACATCTTGATAGAGATTCATCAAGAGAAAGTACTGTTCAACCCATTAGGTATGTGATGACTAGGTTGTATGATCTTAATCTTTTTAGAACTTGTGTCTTTGTCCTTTTGGCTAGGTCGTCATCACAAATATCTTAGCTTTTCAACATCATCCAGGCCAGCAACAACTCGACGCTTGCTAAAGCGTATCCACCTCCATTTCTGTATCCACCAGTGATGACAAATCTATATCACTCACTAGCTTCGTAATCAGCAGCAGTATTTTGTTCATTCATCTTATATATTTATGCCATCGGCATCAACCATCACCTGGCTCTAACAAAGTGTTAGCGCATGTATTTATTTCTAATTAATGCATATTTTCAAATATGAAATTCCATTCCAGTCATTAAATTATTTGACAAATATTGAATATATTATGTCAATTAGAAATTTTATTTTCTCATTTTTTTAGAAATACTTTTAATTGATTTTCACCTTTTTATTTCAATAAATTTTATTTAAGTACTAAAGTAAATTAAAAATACTTAAAAATATGCTAAATATAATTTTTACATGTTCAATACTTGCTCATTGGATTCGACCCTTGCTTTATGCTTATCAGAAAAATTTATAAACCTTTTTGTGTAAACCATAAGACTTAAAATACATAAATAAACACCAATTTTTGGTCCATTATGGACCATGTAAATTACTGATGAAATACAATATTAATGATTTTTTACTAAGAAAATGAGATAAATTCAATCAAATCTATTGATGTCATATATGCAACAAGATGATAGGTCGATGATTTAAGAGTCCTGATATGATTAAATTACAGGAGCTTCTGATTAAAATGAAAATGAGTGAATAATAATGAATTAAATAAATCACATCAATCCATTATGAATCAGCTGCTGTAACATAAAAATAAGCCAAATATCCAAATAATATTTCAATTAGCCAGACCACATGACGTAATACCTAAATATACTTTACCTTCTTGAATAACATGATAATTATGGAGATCCAGGATCATGAATTGTAGGATCATAAATACATTGTTGATTTATGAAAGGTTTTGATTATGTTATTGACTATTATATATTTGAAAATAATGTGATTTATTCTTATATATTTTGTAAATAAAGAAGCAGAAATTTTGAGATTAAGTGAAAGGGTAAATTTTCTATCTCATTTTGAAAATATTATGTTGGTATCATTTTTTCATAACTTGAAAATTATAAAGCTTGAGAATAATAGCTTAAACATTCAAGTTTCCAAACTTTAGGTGTAGCCGTGTAATCCTTGGTATGCCAATCTCCTCCTCTTCATTTTAATGATCAAGTCATTGATCGACCATCATCTTGTCATTCTGATCACATCAAGAGAAGGGGATGCCTTAAGATACAATGGAGAAGAAGAATTGTTACCGGAAGCACCTGTGCACGGGTAAATTTTGAACTAGGATTTCTCATATGTATACTTAAAGATATCTTTTCATAAAAACCCCAAAACTTTGACTATACATTATGTCTTATAAATCACCGTTTCTGTGTGACGTTGTAGGCTTTTATAATAATCTAGTTAACAAAAAAATTCCCAATAACCTTCATAGAATACCTTTATTAATTAAGTATATCAACATGTATACTAATTAAACCATGATTGATTTAAGCTAATAAATAGGTTGAGTTCCGTGGTGATGTAACACGACCTGCCGGGATCGATCGGCTTGGGTTACACCACAAACAATGTCAATGAATTCACTAAGTGGCTATGGTTATGAAAATGAGGGTTTGAAAATCAACGACAAGTATTTGGTAACGAGAAGAACAAATTCAGCGAGTAGTTAAATTGGCGAAGTTCGATTACTCACAATCGACTTCCCAACGTCCCTTTGGACCAATCCGAACGCGTAATACCAGAGATAGTAGTACTATCCAAGGGCATCCGACGTTCCACGAAGGATTAGTGCACTACTACAAGAAGAATTAAACCTATCCGTTCTTCTATGGCTATGAGACGGGGCTATAAGGGTTCCTAACTCTCGAGGCTCAAGACAACGAGACGATATCGAAGAAGTAATGATCTGCTAACGAACGAGGGGTAAAATCAAAGATTTCCTGTGAACCTGGCAAGGCCTTCCGAAGAACTCGTCGCGGCCGAGGGATATTGCCTTTGTGGTCGAGGCGAGAGTTTGGCGCGGATGCGGTCTGGCGGAGTAATGAGTCGTAGACGCTACAAGAGACGGCACCGTGGCGTGTTGGCGGCAGCAAGAATGATGACTCTGAACGGTTGCGCGAGTGGGCAGATGCGTCGACCAGTGACGAACAGCCGCAGGTGTGGGCGAGGACGCGGGCGTCGCCGCTGTCGCGCGCGGGCGGTGGTGGACCGCGCACGCACGAGAGCGGGGGCAGGCCTGCTGAGCGGCTCCGAGAATCCGAGCCGGTGCGTGGGCGAGCCAGCGAGGAGGAGGCCAGGGGCGAGGCACCGGCGGAGATGCTAGTTGGTGCACGCGCGCGGCACGAAGGGCGGCAGCGGGGCGTCTCCAGCGATTCTCGTGGGCGAGGTCACAAGCGGACAGGTGGCCGAGGAACCGAGGGCGGGTGCAGGCGTAGAGATCCTTGATCAATACCAAGAACCATGTCCCCGATGACCTTTCTTGAACGTAACTACCAGAGAACACGAATTCTTGGAGGAAGAACTTACAGCTGAAGGAGGGGTGGCGTTGATCTTCCACGTTGATCTAGATGTGGAATATCGACCACGTTCTCCACGATCTATGACGAAGTCGAAACTATCTTCTAGACTACGGCTAAGGAAGAAAAGTAAACACGAGTTTAATTTAGGGGTATCGGCAAGCCCATTCGGCATAACTTGAGGAAACCGTCTCAACACGAGCAGTTTTCTCCGTTTGAAGAGAAAAGAAGAGAAAATAAACGAGATGGACAAGGCCAAAACACGACGGCCTGGTCCATAATCCAACGATGAAATTACATCATAGAAGCAAGAAAATAAAGAAGAAAATACGCATGCAGCCTAGGACTCTATTTTGAATACTTGGACGCAGCGTCGCGGCCGTCGGCTCGAGCGGCTCGGTGTGGCTGCTGGCGGCGGGCAGTCGTGCTGTCGCCATGGTCCCCCATCTCGTGGCTCGTGGGGTGCATAATGCATATTATGTAGCCATCAAGCCAATTACACTTCCATGTCATTGAAGATATTTGTTCACTATTATTCTCTTGTGGACATCGTTATATTTTGACTAAGACGTATGAAAGTCACCAATAATATGTTATTTTACTTGTAGTTTCATGTATTTTATGTGCTTATTCTCATTGTTTATAAATCTCTCTCTTGGTCTCTTCCTTTGTTGCTATCTTCTCTCTCTTGGTCTCCTCTCTTTTTCTCTATTTCTCGCCATCCTATCTCTATATTATTTTCTTCACTATCTCCTCGTGTTCTCTTATCTCTCTCTTACTCTTTTCTCTATCTCTTCTGGTATCTTCTCCCTCTCTCTTTTTGCCCATCCTATATCTCTCTTTCTCTCGTAATCTATTTTCCACCTCTCTCTTGTTCTTTTCTTTATCTTTCTCTCTCTATCTGCCTCTTATTCTCTTCTCTATCTCTCTCTTGTTCTCTTCTCTATCGCTCTTTGTGTTTCCTCTTTTTCTTCTCTATCGCTCTATATTTCTTGGTCTCTTCTATTTTTTCTCTTCGTCTTCTCTCTTATTACCTTCTTTTTCCTGCCCTATTATCTTTCTCTATATATTTCTCTCTTTCTCTTTTTGCTCTTTTCTCTCCGTTGGGCCACCTCTTCCTCTCTCTCTCTCTCTCTCTCTCTCTCTCTCTCTCTCTCTCTCTCTCTCTCTCTCTCTCTCTCTCTCTCTCTTATTCATTATCTTTCTCATCTATGTCTTCTCTCCCTAAGTATCTTCTACCTCTATTGGTATATGATCTTTGTACACATCTTTTTGCCTCTTCTCTCACTTTCTCTCAGTATATTCTCTTTCTCCCTCTCTCCCTGACTCTCTCTCTCACACACACTCCTCCACATTCTCTCCTCTCTATGAATGGAATCAAGGAGACCATGAAAATAACTTCAAATCACACGTTAGATAGAAAATTGTAAACCAATTATATCTTATTAATGACATGGAATCATATTTCTGTATTATTGTTTATTATATATTAAAATTAATCATACAAAAAATATTATCAATTAGTAGGGAAAGTTATATTTATCTCTTTGATGTACTTCGTGACATTGAAATCTTTTTATCTGTTTTCCTATTTTTTTCTGATGTTATTAGCATGACTCCTTTTGTTTGGAATTGAAGTTGGTTAAGTTTCTCAGTTATGATGCTATTGCATCAAATGGCTTCATTTGTAGTAACTTTTCAAACAAATTCTGCTTACTTTCCCCATGCTTAGCTAACTGGATAATTAAATTTATTTTGTCTTCATGAAATATCATTGATATCTGATTATTAAATGGATAAATCAGACTAACGTACTAGTTAAATTGAGTCTAATGAAAATTTTTAAAATCCTTTTGTACTCATTGTTAATCAAAGGCTAATAAAAAACCTTTACAAAGGGTACTATAAAACAATCAACTTGAAGGGCTCTACCATAAAATTTATCGCTATGTATGATTAGTTATTATTATATTTTAACTATTTTTCTCGAATGATCAGAAAAATAAAAATGACAAAAAAATGGATGGATATTGATAAACTCAAATTTAGAATGTTAATTCGTTGTTGATATTTGAGTTAATAAATATTAATTTATAAACCTTTATTGATAAAATACTTTGACTAGTTAGTGATGAGAATGGGTGGTCTCCACAAGGAATATATAATAGGGTTTAAATACTCTTTAAATGATGATTCAAGAAGGATTGTGTTGTGATGAATACGAGGTGGTGAGGGGGTGATAATAATTATTCAACAAGCATGATATGAATAATAATATGAAGAAGAGGTAGGAGGATGTTGATATATCAAATGGAAATGAGAGCATGAGATAGATGAAGACGCAAAGTGATGATGGATGTAGAAAATGAATATTCACTCTTCTTGGGAGCATTTCCGTGAGAAATCCCCCAACCAGTACTGAGTTCACCGAATATGGCATCCGACGATCATTACTCATGTCTCCTTCTTCCTCTAGAGGCTCTTGCATCGTGGCCTCCCAATTGATGATCGAGTGACCTCTATCGGCCAATCTCTCAGTTCGCGTTGCCATTATTGCCCCACATCTTCCCATGCTTAGACTATGGAGCACCTTTTCTTCAATAGTGAGACAAGTTTAGATTTTTGACGCCAAATCACACGCCATTGGTATCCACTCCTGGGTACCTCCTCTACTCTGACATCGTTAGAGTGTTTTGGCAAGATGTATCTTTCACCAACACGCTCCAAACAAAGCCCCCTCCTACACATCACCAAAGCTTACTCACTATGGGAGATTTGGAAAGGGCAAAATTCTTCTTGTTTTGTAGGAACTCCCATGCGCGCCTTGGATATCATGCAACGAGTCAAGCAATGAATACATTGTAGACACCACCTCTTACCACCTCGCGCCAGCAGCTCAGCCCCAACCTGTGACCTCCTTCGATCTAGGAGTATTCTGGTGACCCTCACCCCATTTGCCTTCGGCTATAGATTGTTCGTTGGCACCCACAGTCAATTGGCATCCTCAAGCTAAATGTGGATGGTGCAGCCAAAGGGAATCTGGGGCCAGCAGGGGGAGGTGGTATCCTACATGATCATACATGGAATATTCTCTTTTCTTCTCCTCTTTTTACGACATAAAAACTAATACAATAGTCGAGGCTATGGCAATACATGATGGTTTACTCCTATGTGAGGAATGAAACCTTCATCACTCATCGTAGAAACAGACGCTTACCCTCTCGTCTGGATAGTTTGTCAAGTTGCGCACCTCCACGATGACATCTAAGAACGACGGGGTAGACTACGCACTCCATACTTTTGCATCGCGATGAGGGCTCCCTCAACTCCTGTTGGACCAAGGGACCATCTCTCGACCTTCACTAGGTAACACCTATGTACCTTTCCCTTCCTGCAACATGGGCGTGGGTGAGTAGGGTTCGTGTGTAATTGGGACATGTACACTCGCTCCACACCCAAAAAATGATAATAACAATACATTTTATCAATAAATATCCCCCAGGTGGCATCCAAGGCTTGAGTGGATCAATCTACAGGCACCACAGCAGGGTTGGTTCTACCCAACACCATGATTTTGCCAATTGAAAAAAAAGAAAAAGAAAAAAAGACATGCTTCGTGCAGACAAATACTCCCAATAGCGATAGAAACTCATATGGCAGGATAGTATGCGGTGCTGCCCCCGACAACTAGTGTTCGTCCCCAGAGGCGTGAGGGAAATCATACAACAGATGGCCTTGCCAACCACGCAATACACACACAAACCCCTTCCTCCCTTTTCCTTTCTTGACAGGCACTCCCTCTGACAGCTCATGGATGCTATCACGTTGAATGCCTCAGCTTGCCGGCCCTTCGTATGCATCGCACACTTTCAAAGGAAGGCCCGCGAGAGTAGCAAATAGCATGGAGACATGTTGAGCGTGGGAGAGCTCACCCTCTCGCTTGATAGTTTGTCAAGTCGCACACCTCCACGATAACATCTGCGAGCAGCAAGGTGGACTACACACTACACACATCGCATCGCTACGAAGGCTCCCCCAACTCCTACTGGCACGAGTGACCATCTCCCTGCCTTCACTAGGTAACACCTATGTACCTTTTTCTTTCGAGCAACATGGGCGTGGGCGAGTAGGGTCCGTGTGTAATTGGGACATGTATGCTCACTCCATGTCTAAAAATGATGAAGAATACTATATTTATAAATAAACACCCCCTAGGTGGCGTCCTTGGCACGAATGGATCGGTCTACGGCCACAACCGCAGGGTTGAACGTATCCGGCACCGTGATATTGCCAATAAAAAGAAGATGAATAGGATAATGAAATGGGTGAATGGATGTGAGTGGATGGATAATGGTGAAGTAGAACGGTGGAAGAAGAAATAATAATGTTCTAACATGGATGTAATTGAAGAATGGATAAGTAGTTGTGAGATGGAGAAGACGGTGATAGAATAGATGATTTATAATTTTTTATTTGAGAAGATAATAAGATTGAGATTGGAGATAGCATTGGTAGGTTGGGATGATGGAAGATGGTGATGATGAAAATAAGGATGGAGATGTAAGTAACGGGATGTGAAGAACCAATCTAAAGAGACTAACCTTAGATCCTATTTACCGCTGGGATCAAAGCAATTTTTTGTTGCAGATCAGCAGCTAAACTTCTCCGTTGATCTTCCCCAATCGCTCTAAACACCAAGAACACCTTGATGGACCTTGAAAATCCTCACTCTCTTTCAATCAGCCATGTAGGAGGAAATGAGTTCACATATAATTTTTTCAAAAAATCGAAGCTCTATTTTTAGATCCAACCATATGGATGGAAATAGGCAGGAAGAAAAAAGTCCGCTCAAAATATCAGTGTGAAACTCCTTATGCATCGTCAGATAATGTAATTTGTCTTTGACTTATTCTTAGCCATCCAACTTTCTCTCTCCTCTGATTTTGAAAAGTCAAACAGCCACTAAATAACTCTAAATAATAGATATTAATTCATAAAAAAGATAGAAGTGTATGTTTTTTATTTTAAAAAATGATATCTCTTAGAATATAATGCCAAACAAGTCATGGAAGAATATATTCTGACTCAAAAAATTATGTTCTTTTAGAATTTGACATTAGAAAAATCGTAAAAATACTTAAAATTAATAAAACTCAATATATATAATTTAATGCAAATAAACATGTATTTATGGTAATATTAACATATTAAAATGTATGTTATCAGATACCTATAACTTGAAAAGCATGACAGCTCTAAGGAAGACCGTATAAAGCAAGCAAGAAACCTTTGCTAATTTTTATTGTAAGTACCATGCTAATTATTGATGAAGTAGTATAGTAAGTATCATTAGCTTATGATAGACTCTACTTCAAGAAATACCAAAGAAGGAAAAACAAGAATTGGTCAACGGACCGTTGACCAGCACATCCAAACTTAAAAGAAGGAAGAGCGCAGTGCCGCGCTCCTATAAATAAGGGCGACCAGGTAAGTGGAAGGACTTACTCAGTTTTCTTAAAGTCCAAGTCGACTCTCAGATGTCATGGAAAAGGCAGGGAATCGTTAGCCGCTGCCGATCGGGAGGGAGGAGCTTCGCCTACGAGAGGAGAAGTCGCCCGGGATCAAGGAGCTTCTACGTCAGGAGCCCTCAAGATCCATTCTGTTATTTTGACTATTTTCAAGATACATTTCATCTTCTTGTAAAACTCTTGCAAGATATTAATATTCAATTGGTTCATATTATATTTCGATACCAGGGGAGCATCAGCTTAGAAGATGTATCATAAAATTCAACCATTTTATAGATAAGCAATAACATTCTAACAATAAAAATCAAATTCAGGAGTTTAATTATTTAAGAGTTACAAAATGATGAAATTTTATGAATTTTGATGAAAATGAAAATGAGTCAATAATTTTGAATTAAATAGATCACATTCCTCCATTATGAATTAATCACTTTAGTAAAAATGTAAATAAAAAATTCCAATTAATATTTCCATCGTCAAAATCACTTGATGAAACTTCGATATCCCCTTCACCTTCTGGAATGAAGTGAGGATTATGAAGATCTGGCATCACAAATTATCGGGTCATAAGTCCCTTATTCATTTATATATGTTAACACACACGTTCCAGTTAATTCTTCTGTCCAATTTACTCACACTTACCCTTTTAATTATTTCTCTGATTTCTCATTAAACCTACTTGCATATTTACCCCATCTCCATTGCAGTGTATACTTGCATCATGGTCATATTCGTAACAATCACAAAATTTAAGAATTTCAATGTTTTTCGGAGGTTACACATGGGAAGCTAACCTTATCGAATCAAACATTGAAGGACTCTGCACTCATTCAAGTCCTCCAGGCATGTATCTCATTTTTCAAACTATATTATCAAGTGAAGAGAAACTTCTTTTCTCTTTCGATGCCAACAAGACGTTGATCTTGCACTTATAATTATAAAATTCGCAAACCATGTATATTCATAAGCAGTATCTCATTTTTCAAACTATATTATCACGTGAAGAGAAACTTTTCTCTTTCGATGCCAACGAGACGTTGATCTTGCACTTATAATTATAAAATTCGCAAACCATGTATATTCATAAGCAGTATCTCATTTTTCAAACTATATTATCACGTGAAGAGAAACTTCTTTTCTCTTTCGATGCCAACAAGACGTTGATCTTGCACTTATAATTATAAAATTCGCAAACCATGTATATTCATAAGCAGTATCTCATTTTTCAAACTATATTATCACGTGAAGAGAAACTTATTTTCTCTTTCGATGCCAACAAGACGTTGATCTTGCACTTATAATTATAAAATTCGCAAACCATGTATATTCATAAGCAGTATCTCATTTTTCAAACTTTATTATCACGTGAAGAGAAACTTCTTTTCTCTTTCGATGCCAACAAGACGTTGATCTTGCACTTATAATTATAAAATTCGCAAACCATGTATATTCATAAGCAGTATCTCATTTTTTAAACTATATTATCAAGTGAAGAGAAACTTCTTTTCTCTTTCGATGCCAACAAGACGTTGATCTTGCACTTTTAATTATAAATTTTGCAAACCATGTATATTCATAAGCAGTATCTCATTTTTCAAACTATATTATCACGTGAAGAGAAACTTATTTTCTCTTTCGATGCCAACAAGACGTTGATCTTGCACTTATAATTATAAAATTCGCAAACCATGTATATTCATAAGCAGTATCTCATTTTTCAAACTATATTATCACGTGAAGAGAAACTTCTTTTCTCTTTCGATGCCAACAAGACGTTGATCTTGCACTTATAATTATAAAATTCGCAAACCATGTATATTCATAAGCAGTATCTCATTTTTCAAACTATATTATCACGTGAAGAGAAACTTATTTTCTCTTTCGATGCCAACAAGACGTTGATCTTGCACTTATAATTATAAAATTCGCAAACCATGTATATTCATAAGCAGTATCTCATTTTTCAAACTATATTATCAAGTGAAGAGAAACTTCTTTTCTCTTTCGATGCCAACAAGACGTTGATCTTGCACTTTTAATTATAAATTTTGCAAACCATGTATATTCATAAGCAGTATCTCATTTTTCAAACTATATTATCACGTGAAGAGAAACTTATTTTCTTTCGATGCCAACAAGACGTTGATCTTGCACTTATAATTATAAAATTCGCAAACCATGTATATTCATAAGCAGTATCTCATTTTTCAAACTATATTATCACGTGAAGAGAAACTTCTTTTCTCTTTCGATGCCAACAAGACGTTGATCTTGCACTTATAATTATAAAATTCGCAAACCATGTATATTCATAAGCAGTATCTCATTTTTCAAACTATATTATCACGTGAAGAGACACTTATTTTCTCTTTCGATGCCAACAAGACGTTGATCTTGCACTTATAATTATAAAATTCGCAAACCATGTATATTCATAAGCAGTATCTCATTTTTCAAACTATATTATCACGTGAAGAGAAACTTCTTTTCTCTTTCGATGCCAACAAGACGTTGATCTTGCACTTATAATTATAAAATTCGCAAACCATGTATATTCATAAGCAGTATCTCATTTTTCAAACTTTATTATCACGTGAAGAGAAACTTCTTTTCTCTTTCGATGCCAACAAGACGTTGATCTTGCACTTATAATTATAAAATTCGCAAACCATGTATATTCATAAGCAGTATCTCATTTTTCAAACTTTATTATCACGTGAAGAGAAACTTCTTTTCTCTTTCGATGCCAACAGGACGTTGATCTTGCACTTATAATTATAAAATTCGCAAACCATGTATATTCATAAGCAGTATCTCATTTTTCAAACTATATTATCACGTGAAGAGAAACTTCTTTTCTCTTTCGATGCCAACAAGACGTTGATCTTGCACTTATAATTATAAAATTCGCAAACCATGTATATTCATAAGCAGTATCTCATTTTTTAAACTATATTATCAAGTGAAGAGAAACTTCTTTTCTCTTTCGATGCCAACAAGACGTTGATCTTGCACTTTTAATTATAAATTTTGCAAACCATGTATATTCATAAGCAGTATCTCATTTTTCAAACTATATTATCACGTGAAGAGAAACTTCTTTTCTCTTTCGATGCCAACAAGACGTTGATCTTGCACTTATAATTATAAAATTCGCAAACCATGTATATTCATAAGCAGTATCTCATTTTTCAAACTATATTATCACGTGAAGAGAAACTTCTTTTCTCTTTCGATGCCAACAAGACGTTGATCTTGCACTTATAATTATAAAATTCGCAAACCATGTATATTCATAAGCAGTATCTCATTTTTCAAACTATATTATCAAGTGAAGAGAAACTTCTTTTCTCTTTCGATGCCAACAAGACGTTGATCTTGCACTTTTAATTATAAATTTTGCAAACCATGTATATTCATAAGCAGTATCTCATTTTTCAAACTATATTATCACGTGAAGAGAAACTTATTTTCTCTTTCGATGCCAACAAGACGTTGATCTTGCACTTATAATTATAAAATTCGCAAACCATGTATATTCATAAGCAGTATCTCATTTTTCAAACTATATTATCACGTGAAGAGAAACTTCTTTTCTCTTTCGATGCCAACAAGACGTTGATCTTGCACTTATAATTATAAAATTCGCAAACCATGTATATTCATAAGCAGTATCTCATTTTTCAAACTATATTATCAAGTGAAGAGAAACTTCTTTTCTCTTTCGATGCCAACAAGACGTTGATCTTGCACTTTTAATTATAAATTTTGCAAACCATGTATATTCATAAGCAGTATCTCATTTTTCAAACTATATTATCACGTGAAGAGAAACTTATTTTCTCTTTCGATGCCAACAAGACGTTGATCTTGCACTTATAATTATAAAAGTCGCAAACCATGTATATTCATAAGCAGTATCTCATTTTTCAAACTATATTATCACGTGAAGAGAAACTTCTTTTCTCTTTCGATGCCAACAAGACGTTGATCTTGCACTTTTAATTATAAATTTTGCAAACCATGTATATTCATAAGCAGTATCTCATTTTTCAAACTATATTATCACGTGAAGAGAAACTTATTTTCTCTTTCGATGCCAACAAGACGTTGATCTTGCACTTATAATTATAAAATTCGCAAACCATGTATATTCATAAGCAGTATCTCATTTTTCAAACTATATTATCACGTGAAGAGAAACTTCTTTTCTCTTTCGATGCCAACAAGACGTTGATCTTGCACTTATAATTATAAAATTCGCAAACCATGTATATTCATAAGCAGTATCTCATTTTTCAAACTATATTATCAAGTGAAGAGAAACTTCTTTTCTCTTTCGATGCCAACAAGACGTTGATCTTGCACTTTTAATTATAAATTTTGCAAACCATGTATATTCATAAGCAGTATCTCATTTTTCAAACTATATTATCACGTGAAGAGAAACTTATTTTCTCTTTCGATGCCAACAAGACGTTGATCTTGCACTTATAATTATAAAAGTCGCAAACCATGTATATTCATAAGCAGTATCTCATTTTTCAAACTATATTATCACGTGAAGAGAAACTTCTTTTCTCTTTCGATGCCAACAAGACGTTGATCTTGCACTTTTAATTATAAATTTTGCAAACCATGTATATTCATAAGCTGTATCTCATTTTTCAAACTATATTATCACGTGAAGAGAAACTTATTTTCTCTTTCGATGCCAACAAGACGTTGATCTTGCACTTATAATTATAAAATTCGCAAACCATGTATATTCATAAGCAGTATCTCATTTTTCAAACTATATTATCACGTGAAGAGAAACTTATTTTCTCTTTCGATGCCAACAAGACGTTGATCTTGCACTTATAATTATAAAATTCGCAAACCATGTATATTCATAAGCAGTATCTCATTTTTCAAACTATATTATCAAGTGAAGAGAAACTTCTTTTCTCTTTCGATGCCAACAAGACGTTGATCTTGCACTTTTAATTATAAATTTTGCAAACCATGTATATTCATAAGCAGTATCTCATTTTTCAAACTTTATTATCACGTGAAGAGAAACTTCTTTTCTCTTTCGATGCCAACAAGACGTTGATCTTGCACTTATAATTATAAAATTCGCAAACCATGTATATTCATAAGCAGTATCTCATTTTTCAAACTATATTATCACGTGAAGAGAAACTTCTTTTCTCTTTCGATGCCAACAAGACGTTGATCTTGCACTTATAATTATAAAATTCGCAAACCATGTATATTCATAAGCAGTATCTCATTTTTCAAACTATATTATCACGTGAAGAGAAACTTATTTTCTCTTTCGATGCCAACAAGACGTTGATCTTGCACTTATAATTATAAAATTCGCAAACCATGTATATTCATAAGCAGTATCTCATTTTTCAAACTTTATTATCACGTGAAGAGAAACTTCTTTTCTCTTTCGATGCCAACAAGACGTTGATCTTGCACTTATAATTATAAAATTCGCAAACCATGTATATTCATAAGCAGTACTCGAACGTAAAACAACTATAATATCTACATATTCCAGAAGGATTCTACACTAGTATTCAAAAGTACAAGCCCGAAGGAAAAGGTGTATGAAGCCTAAAATCACTCTACTTCGCCATTACTGAAAGAACTTCCATAACTGACATTGTCTTCTTTTAGGGGGGGTAATCCTGCACAATTACATCTGCACGAGTCAATAATTGAGTAAAGGGAAACCAAGTTCAACACCATTTAGCAAAAGAAGAGGCAAATTAACCTTTCTTAACACGCCAAGAGTGGTACTTTGTGCAATCTTTCTTTTGATGCCCAGAAACTTTACAGAAGAAACAAATTGGCCCCTTGTGACGCTTACACTCTAGATTCTTCCTTGGGAGATCACCCACAACTTCATCTTCCAGACGTCTTTTTCTGTTATCGACTTTGTCATCAGTAGTAGAGAAATCAGAGTCCTCAACTTCACTTTCTCTGAGTCTCTCTTCTTCTTGCACACAGTGCGCAATGAGCTGATTGAAAGTCCACTTATCTCTTTGGAGGAAATAACAATTGTTCAACAAGTCAAAGCATGGTGGAAGAGAATAAAATGCCATGTGCACTAGAAAATCCTCTGACAGTTTCATCTTCAGATCGTTTAGATGAGAAAAAAGGCCAGACATTTCTAAAAGATACTCCCTTATGTTTCCTTTGCCCGTATACCTCATCGAACACAACTTTTTCATCAGCATATCTGATACAATGTCATCGTTCTTGGAGATTTCTTTTTCAAATTCCTCTAGGAATAACTTGGCCGTCGTAATCTCCTTGGATATGGAGCTTCTATAAGCCTTATGTATGGAACGTTTCATGATCATCAGGCTCAAGCGATTTGATCTTGCCCATTTTTCCATCACTATTTTTTCCTCAGGAGAAGCAGGTTCCTTGGATGGTTGATCGGTGATTAATGCAAGGTCCAAATCAGAAAGGGCGAGAAAAAACATGATGTCCTTTTTCCATGCATGAAAATAGGTGCCATCAAATTGAGGAATGGAATTAATGCTGAAGAGAAAAGAACTTGAAAATTTTCAAGCATCAAACGAAGCTCGTGTGCTTGAAATTGAGAATATTACCAAAGTAGCAGGTGATAAAAGATATATTTTTTTGATCTGTGCGGTTGACACCGCAAAACAAATGAGATAATAATCATATGTATTTTGGCACATGCACAAGTCATTAGATTGTAGAATCCACCAGCAAAAGTCACTAAATTATTCCAGCATGACAAGGCTACAGAGCACTTCGTGCGAGGAACACCTATCAGCATGCTGATTTTACGCATATAACTCAGAGTCTTATGTTGATGCTAAGATTAACTTTCATGACCTTCAACGATAATTCTACTGCACTTAAATGTCACAGCGGCTCAAAACAACATCAATATTACTTAAAACTAAATTTTCTGACACGAACCTAGTGAACATATATTTTTAAAGCATATATGACGGGGAATTTGAAGTATTAAGCCAAAAAGGATCTTGGGGAATAAATTAATTCCGAAGTTAAAATAAACTTGAAAAATATGATACAGACCTGATCAGAGTACATATTTCATTGCACATGATGCAGGATTATAAAACTTAATGCCATAAGCAACCCTCAGTCATTGAGGACAGTAATTCCACTACATCAATATATCATAAACGGTTCAAAAACACTTCAAAAATTAAGCTTTAAAATAAAAAATATGATACAGACTTATTCAAAGGACATAGTTCAATGCATATTATTCATAATATGTTACGTTTTCCGGCCAAAAGCGACCCTTGGTGACCTTGGAAAATAGAAATTCAATTAGATACACAAGCCGACGACAGTTCAAAACAACTTCGAAATTTAGAGTAAAATTATAAGAAGAAAATTTGATGCAGACCAACTCAAAGAAAACATAAAATGGGGTACCAAACTTGCAAAAAAAGATGCGTCATCAAATTGTTTTCCAAAAAGAAGAATAAATATTCGTATAATGACCTCAATGCTTGCCGCGAGGGTTAAAACTGACACAAAAACCATCGCGGCTCAATGCCCATCACCGGCCGAGCCCATCCGAGGGACACCGTAGCGCCCGTTGCCGGATCATCCCCGGAGCGGCCTTTCTTCACCTCATGGCGGTTACCCACAAGCCCAGAGGCCCGCGAATACCTATGAAAGAATCGCGCCTCTCGAAAGGCCGCACCGGAGAACCGCCGAGAAACCGCCAAATCCGAACGAAGGCTCCCCAATTCCTTCACGTGGAGGGCCAATCAACAAGGGCGAGAGCTTTTTAAGCCTTCGGCATGCGGGAAGAATCATCTCATTGAAGCAAGACCCATCGAACACCGAATGATGGGGAAAAAGCCGCTGAATGATCGGCCGCCTCCACATATATGAGCAACCCGTCAGGCAAAAATCTCGCCCTTTCAAGGAAATCGGGGGAATTCCCCATAATTACGCTGCCGGATACTGAATTGACGGGGCATTGGCCTTGGATTGAACCCATCGTCAGTCAATTCAAGCAGTCGTCGTAGAACAAACTATCAGGATGATTGATCGATCGATAGATCGATCGATTAGAAATAACCCATGGATCATACATGAACCCATCGCGCTACGAAGAGGAATTCGAACTCCCTCTGACACTCTTTACTCGGATTTGTTGTCGCGAAATGAGAAACTAGGGCTCTTAAAAAAATCCAATTCCTGCTTTATATAGATAGATGGATAGTGGGCCCAACGAGTTTCAAAGTTCACCCTTCCTTTAAAGCAATTTACTTATGTATCCTCATTTCCACTGCTGTGTCTAATTCAGAAGGATATTAATTTATCTACTTTGGGCCTATCACTACTCAGAAGTCTACATTAGCATTTTTGCCATTTTGGAAACATGAGTGTATCTATGTTTCTCTAAATGTTTCCTGATAAATGTTTATCGTTTAATCGCTCATCGTAGCTATCGACACTATGTGATTAGCCACAAATTTTGATGATTTCCCTCTAAATCTCATAGGTAGTTTACTGGGACCCAATTTTCTTCTACATCAAAATGGTTTATTACTGGAATTACCTTATATACAACTACATGGATGCAGTTGATCAATGCTGCGATATTATAATCTTGTGAGATCTTTTGTTATTTAAATAATAATATAATGTTCTGACTCAAATGATTTCTATTTAATCTATTTTTTCAATAAAAAAAATGTTCCTCTGATGTGAATCCAGTAAAAAAATGGTTTTCGATGGTCCAGCGTCTTAAGTTATTTTCAAATTAATTTGATTTCAGCCCAAAAGGTCTAGATATCGAGCTGAGACCCCAGATGTGTCAAAATCAAGATATCTTAAATTAACAGGGGTTATTGAAAATTTGATACAAGATCCACATTCTTTTTGACATCAGTGACATCCCCAAGAGCCATGGTATTTTTTTGTATTTTATGTTCAGCCTCTTCCTCTCCTATGAATGGAATGGAGGACCTCCTATGTTTCTTGAACTTAGATATCGTTAAGATTCAACGAAGCATCAGATCGCTTGGTTCAGAATAAATTTCTTTCTTTTTTCATCATACATTTAAATTTCTCAGTATCTTAAATAAAATTTCACGACTCAAATGGCATGTAATTTTTTTTTGACAACTACGATACTATGAGCCAAAAGGGAACACATTTTAACTCTTCATATTTCCAAGAATTACAATCAATGACTTTAATTGAAATTTTATAAAATAACATACATTAGTAGAATAATTTACATTCTCCTTCAAACCTATGAAATGATATTTAACTGTATGAACTAATGCCACATGGCTAGGATTTTTTTTGATAATCTAGTAATAAATTTATCATTCTTCTAAATTTCAGTTAACATTTTTTATGTTAAGAGACCTGGTTATCATTATAGTTAAATGAGAATTTAGTAATAAGTAATTATTTAAGAAGCCTTGGATTTTTGAAAGGGTGCTGGAGCCTAGGACGAATCAAAGATGTATTTTTTCTGTTAACAATGCCTTTGAGGCAATGCATCCTTCATGGAACCATTTCCCTTCTGGTACGCCATAAATTAAGAAGATTTTAATAATGGAAATACAAAAAAAGACATTAGAAATTAGCTTCTTAAAGGTAGATCTTAAGGAAAACCTTAATAATTTTTTTAATTGAAAAGAGAACATCAAATAGAAGGATTAGATGATTCTCTTCCCTTTTTTATCTTTCTCTATCTACAGAAATATTGCAATTAATTAAATTATTTTTAATGGATTTGGAATTGATTTACGGTGTCCTAAGATGAATATACTTTTAAGTTGAAGGTCAACTTTCAACCCCTTGGGGTATGGTCGATGGGTTATCTTTAGTCATTGAGGGTCCTAATTTATGACATCAAAATGGATCCACTGATACAGTCCCTAACCTATGTAACCCAAAATATTGATCAAGGCAAGTAGATGTCGGGTTGTGGGGCTAGGCTTTGTCCAACCGATATCCGTCCGATATCCGATATCGGACAACCGATATCCGATATCCGGGAAAAAATGGGAAGGGGCTGGATATCGGATATCGGATATTGGTCGATATCCGTCTATAAGGGGTTAGACGGGTATCGGTATCGGATATCGGGGGGGTGAGGACGAATAGTGTATCGCTTACTGGATATTGAAAAAGCCATATCCGGATGTCGGAGACGGATACTGGATGCCGGATATCGGTTTTCGATATCCGGATACGGAACCGATATCAAATTGTTTTATTCTATATGAATCTCAATTAATATATAGAGTTTAATATTTTTTCTTCTTCCATATGGGATAACAGGATTCGAAGTTATTGTAAACTCTGAATCCCGTTATCCCATATCGAAGACATTAGAAAATTTTCTTTGTATATATTAAATGAGGCCGATAAATCATTAATGTTAAAATAATATCTATATCAATTATCGCTATATTTTAACAGCGTTATATATATATATAAATTAATTTATTAATTAATGAGTAAGCCGTCCAATAAATAGAGCGAAAGATTTCTATTTCCTTCCATATGGGATAAAGGGATTTTGAGTTTAACACAAAATCCGAACTTATCCCATATGGAAGAAATTAAAAACCTGTGACTGTATATAAGAAATGAGTTGTATGATAAAGTAGAAAGCTCTCTTGCTACACACGTGTCCACGTTATCTGTGTGAAATGAAAGATAACTAATAAACAAAATTATTTTTATTATAATTTGGTGCAGATATCGGTTTTCGATATCCGCATCCGATATCCGATATCGTCATCTGCCTCGTTGAGATGGAGATGGATGCCGACATCGAGACGGATATCGGTATCGGATATCGACACTGTAGCAACCGATATCCGATACCGATATCCAGTATCCGGATATCGAAAAAAATGGATACCGGAAAATGCCTTTCTGGTATCCGATACAGCATCCATTCCGATACCGGCATTCGGTACCGGTATTGGGACGGGCGAACCCTATGTGGGGCTATGATTGACTTGATCCACATATAATATTAATCAAGGTAGCTAGCGTTAGTGTTGGGTTATATATCTGTGAATGACATGAAACGTTGATGACTAACAAAGCAGAAGACATGTAACAAAATCATAACAGACCTTTAAAATGGTCAAGTCACATTTACGCTGATCATATATGTGATTGAGCAGTTCCTCAAGTGAGACATGTTTAGTTGTTCATGTTTCTAGATTCTATATATATACCTGTGACTCCCAACGCGTCAGATCACATCCTTTATCTAAAATGAACCCATTCAATCCATCATTTTGAGCACATCGAGGGTACGTAGAGCCAATGAGAGAATGGAAAGGATGGATGGGCATCTGAATAATTTTGTCTTAGGTGAATTTTGTTCAGGGCTTTCTCTTATTTATACATGAGAAGATATCTTCTTCGAAACAGGTTATACACATGAGTTGTATCTGCAAAACTTTTCAAAAGCTTTATTTGGATTTATACTCTTAAATATCACGATGACACTGAACTACAATGTCATAGACACATTCTTCTTATCAAAAGTAAACCTTTATAATGTCTTAAATCAAAATACATTTCTCCATTTTCTTAATTTATAATATTATATTTTATATGGGCCAAAAATCTGGATGTAGCTCCTACGCAACCATTTACTTAAGCTATATGATGTTGAAGATAATTTAATTCATTATTTCTCGAAATAAACCTATGTGCATTTATGTCCAGATTAGTGTGTCACATCTCATCCCCAAATACTTTGCGTCTCAAAATATAATTTCAATTAAATGGTCTTCATAATGCTCCACAGCTATGTTTGGTCTTCAATACTCTCGACTAGAATGGTTACTCCATTCATGAAAGCAACAAAGTCACCTGGATATAAGTTGTCTCTTCGATTTTCTAACTCAAGATGAATCATAACATTTTCTAGTTTACACAATAAATTAATTATTATTTAGCAATAATAACATATGAATAGGTCATTCCGTAAAATTTATTTCATCACATCATGAACTCAATTACATCGTCCAGTGATGGGTTGCATAGATTCCAATCCTATAAATTCTCCCCTTGAACATAATAATATACTTGGTAATACTATAGGCGAGATTCTGATGATCCTAGAACACACCCATGTCTAGTCCTATGACTTCCTTATATTTACAATATTTGGTCTAAGAAAAACAAATGACAAAAATTCAAGTCATTACTTGCACTCTGAGCTAATGACTTTCTTTTTTACCCCCCGAGACATTATCATCCTCAGTTATCCTGATAATGTTGGATCTATTGGTGAGTTTAGGTCTACGACTGGCTCCTACATGGTAGTTTATGAAAAAGATGTTGCATGGCATATTACTGAATGTAATTTTGCATTATGGTTTCAAGTGTTGAGGATTTGTTGGAGCTCCAAGAATAACAAGAGAGATGAGAGGAGACAACAGAGAGATAAAGAGAGATGAGGGAGAGAGAGTTGGAAGCTGTTAAGATCGTTTTATATCCAAGAAAATTAATATGTTCATGTTTTGTCTTTAAATTATCTAGTTGCAAGTATATTTAGTCATTAGTTTACTTAACTAATTTTGTCCGTTATAAATGTTATACCTATGCTACCTAGATTTGATCCTATCCTCTATATTTACCTACCTAGATGTAATCCTATTTGTCTATCTTTTCCTATCTTTGTGTAATCCTATCTGTCTACCTTTTTCTATATTTGATCTTAGCCTATAGATCTCTTTAGAGAGAATAGGATAGAGAACGGCACGTCTGGGACCTGGCAGCCCAGACATGAGGGGATGGATGATGTGTAGTGACAGACGGGACATGACGAGAAGTTCATCGCGTCTCCCGTCCCCTCACACATTCAAGGATTTTTTAAAAAAATTTGTCACTTCCCTGCCCATTACCACACGTTCCAGGACTTTGAAAAAATCTGTCACTTATGCATCACACGTCACCGCATCCATCATCCCGTCTTCGTCTCGTCACTGGACGATGTCACCGTCACTCATGACAAAAATATATGAATAATCATAGAGACTTATGCTTGAGAGAGAGAGAGAGAGAGAGGGTGGGCAGGAATGATTGTTTGGGGGAGGTTTGGAGGCGATGTTGCTGAGCTGGAGTTGGGGAAGATGATACTCGGTAGGGGAGGCGGCAGAGGGCTGGAGGAAAACAATGGGCTTGGTCAGATCACGGCGACGCTGCCACCCTACGGCGGCGAGCAGTCAAGAGTAGCCGGCGGCATGGGGCTACCGTCACTGCCGCGGAAGGGTGAGGGATGGCATAAAAATTTTCATGCTTAAAAATTTTCATCACTAATGTCATCCGTGACATCCATCCCATTATGTCACCCATTTGAGACCCTCCTTCACTGTCACGTCACCCGTCATGGGTATTACATCACCGTCAATGTCACTGTCAGGGGACAAAAAAAGGTCATCTGTCACTGTCACGTCATCTGTCAAGTGTCAGTCACCGTGACAAATGATGTGATGGATGACGTTGACGTTCCCTAGTATAGGATATGTGTCAATTTTTACTAATCTAATCTTATAATAAGTCCTAATGAAACTCCTCAACATCAAGGCCTACGATTATCTTCTTACTGTAGTCAAAATGCAAGCGCCATAGCACCACTACTGCGCAAGAAGATAACACAAGGTCGGCACTTTCATGGGTCTCCCCAGGTAGAACCAAACATATAGAAAAACAAAGAAAATAAGGGAAGCCAAGAGTTCTTCGAGAGACATGACTCTACCAATTTATTCTTCTTCTTCCTCTTCTTGTTCTTCAGCGAAGTCCTCAGTCGGCGTAGGCGAGCTTGGTGCGCATGACTTTGGCGGCAGCAACCATGTTCCTGAGTGAAGGAATAACCTCAGAGTATTTGCGAGTCTTCAGCCCACAATCCGGGTTAACCCATAAGATGTTGGTCTCAAGCACTGCTATCATCTTGTTGATTCTCTCTGCAATTTCCTCTGTTGAAGGTATCCTTGGAGAGTGGATATCATACACCCCGGGGCCAATCCCTGCTTCATATCTCACCCCATCACGGAACACAGTGAGTAGCTTCTCATCAGAGCGTGAGTTCTCGATGGTGATCACATCCGCGTCCATGTCGATGATCGAGTGGATGATGTCGTTGAAGTTGGAGTAGCACATGTGAGTGTGGATCTACAAAGGAAGATGTTATGTTATGTTACTTTGTAAGATGGTATATCATGTGAGTTTGGATCTACCAAGGAAGATGGTATGTTATGTTACTTTGCAAGATGGTATATCATGTGAGTGTGGATCTACAAAGGAAGATGGTACGTTATGTTACTTTGCAAGATGGTATATCATGTGAGTGTGGATCTAGAAAGGAAGATGGTATGTTATGTTACTTTGAAAGATGCTATCTCATGTGAGTGTGGATCTACAGAGGAAGATGGTGTAATACGTTACTTAGCAAGATGGTATATCATGTGAGTGTGGATATACCATGCGGATCTACATGGTATATTAGGAAGAAGAAGAAGAAGAAAAAACCCAGCAGAACGGAAGATGATGTTGTGTTTGAGTTTTCCAGAGCTCAACAGTATGCAACATATGTTACTTATTGGACTTGGACGTTTAAATAAAGTGCGAGGAAGTAAGTCTAATCTTAATCCAATGACGGGATAATCTTTAGGATAGACTCTATGCTTAGACTCGCTCACTCAAAAAGACTTGCAATGGACTGGTATTATGTTTGATTCAATCTGAATATTATGTACTCTTGAATGTATTCATTCCGTTTGAAGATAGTTTTAAAGATGAAAGACGAAAATGAAACACGAACGAGAAATAAGAGTGATTCAGAACATAGAAAAAAGAAGAAAGAACCCACCTGCGTAGAGTTTTTGACGGTGCAGTTGGTGATTCGGAAAGCATGCACGGCCCATTCCAGGTAGAAAGATTGCTCTGATTTCCGGAGAGGAAGACCCTCTCGCATGGCCGCTTCATCGATTTGAATGATCTATCGTTAAAAAGGACTAGATTAGTCTCAGAGAAGAAACACAAAACTTTATCATGAACAGGAAGATTAACCTTAATTCCTGCGGCTTCGAGATCCTCGACTTCTTTCTGCATGGCGAGGGCAATCTGATAGCAAGTCTCGAATCTGGGATCCAAAGGAATATGCAAAACAAAGAAAAAATTGAAGAACAAAAATTGAAAAGAAAATTAAGCAATTTTATTATGTGATTGGGTTAGGTGTAACCTGGGTTGGTCGTTGCGGACAAAGGACCAGTTGAGGATGGTGACGGGGCCGGTGAGCATGCCCTTGAGGGGGCGCTGGGTCATGCTCTGAGCCGTGGTGGACCAGAAGATGGTCATGGGCGCGGGCCGGCTCACGTCTCCGTAAATGATCGGCGGCTTCACGCAGCGCGACCCGTACGACTGCACCCACCCGTTCGCCGAGAATGCGAAACCAGACAGCTGCTCCCCAAAGTATTCCACCATATCGTTCCTCTGCAAATCATCGACTCCCCAACATCAATTTTCTATCTATCTATCTCTCTATCTATCTATCGTTCTAACTATCTTGTCTATCTCTCTGTCTGTCTGTCTATCTCTCTCTCTCTCTCTATCTGTATCTCTGTCTGTCTGTATGTCTATCTCTCTCTCTCTATCTGTAAGTATGTCTGTCTATATCTCTCCCTCTATCTGTAATTATGTCTGTCTATATATATCTCTCTCTCTATCTGTCTGTTTATCTCTCTCTATATCTATCTGTCTGTATGTCTATCTCTTTCTGTCTGTCTGTCTGTCTGTCTGTCTGTCTGTCTGTCTATCTCTCTCTCTATCTATCTGTCTGTATGTCTATCTCTCTCAGTCCGTCTGTCCGTCTGTCTGTCCGTCTGTCCGCTGGAATCTCATTCGTGTAAAACGATGCGCAGCGGAAGACTTTCCACGCATCAACAAAAACATTGAAACGATGTACCTTTCCACGAATCTCATTCGCGATTTCTCCGATCCCGGAGCGAGACGCGTCGTGCTGCTCAAGTGTGCAGCCTCTAGACATATCCACGTGGTCCTCGGCGCATCGAATCTCCTCCTTCTCGTTGACGAGCCCCATTCTTTCTCCGTCGGCATCATTACTTCGTCCCGATCACATCAAGGATGGAGAGGGGGTGTGGGAAGAGTGGAGAAGAAGGGGACAAGCCCCTGAACAATTCTGGCCTGGGTGAATTTCGTTCAGGGCCTTCCCCTATTTATACTAAGTGGGTATTTTTCATAAAACCCCCAAAACTTAAGTCTATCTTCCAACATCCAAAAGACCATTTGCGTGTGACCCTCTAGGCCCATGTATCAGTCTAGTTAATGACTCCAGCGGCCCAATAACCTTTATTGGCCTTCCAAATTAATTAAATATATCAACATATAGATTAATTAACGTCGGATCGATTTAACCCAATCGATAGGTCGAGACTCCGACACGTGGGGTGCCAAGCTACACCTCGTGTCCTAGAAGATACAAAGGAGTGTGTATCGACTCATGGAACCTGTTTATCATCGGTTATCGTGTATGTATAATCCCTCATCCACTTGACGCTCCTTGGACGACTTAGGGCATGGTCAACTGTCAAACCCTAATCAGTCATCCGAGTTAGTACTGATGCATTCGAAAATCTTCGGAGAACTCTTCTCCGATATTTCACTGCCTTGGCCAAGGACTTCGTTGCATCGTCTTCCTTGAGCTGTCACCTCTTATACCGAGGGTGGACGATCCCATCTTGACCACTCAATCGCCTTCGTGTACTTCTTGATGCACCCGAACTAAGACCGTTTAGAATCCCATGATTAGAGACTCGTTGGCCATAGCCAAAGTACAACCGTCCATCCACAAGACGTCTTTGTAAAAAAATACTTGAGTTTTAGAGGTTTTTAGAAAAAAATTTCACTTAGTATAAATAGGGGAAGACCCTGAACGAAATTCACCAAGGCCAGAATTGTTCAGGGGGCCTTCCCCTTCTTCTCCACTCTCCCCACACCCGTCTCCATGCCCGATGCGATCGGGACAAAGTAATGACGACAACGGAGGTTGAACGGGGCTCGTCAACGAGAAGGAAGAGATCCAACATGCCGAGGACCGCGTGGATACGTCTAGAGGCTGCACACATGTGCAGCTTGACTCGGCTCACTCCGAGGTCCAAGAAATCACAGATGCGATCCGTGAAAAGGTACATCGTTTCAATGATTTTTGTTGATACTATTCAATTTGTTTAAGTTTTCCGCTGTGAATCGTTTTATTTTGTTCATCCATGTCAAGGCCTCTAGAAACCAACATGAAGTGTCATGACACGCAACGTCTCCTGCGGTAGTGGTGTCACTTTTGGTGATGGTGCGTGGTCGTGTGCACCACCAGGGAGACTATGTAATTCTTGACCTCAACCATGCACCGCCAAATAGCCTTTGTGCTGCAACACGATGTTCTCCACCCGAACTTCAACATTAACTAGACGTTGTTATACACTTCCCAAAGCCTGAGGGCCCTGGCTTGGATGATGGCTCTAGCTGTAGAAGACTAATGTGTGCTAGTGATGGGTTGGCTAAGCCTAGCAGGAGGGCCAGCCCAAGGCGTGGTGTTTGATGTGGTGGGGAAGGGGGTCAGCATTGGGCAGGAGCTACTGGTTGACACAAGCCTAGTGATGTTGGACAAGCCCACTTCAGGGCTGGACTGGACCATGGGACACTTAGGGAGCTGGCCCGTGCCTGCCAGATCGCGGTATTGACCATTCACCAGCCAATGGTTTTTTTACATGTTCGACAAGGTTTGTTGCTCTCAAAGGGGACCGGGTTTTCTCCACGTCAATAGTTATATGGATAATTTGAAACTTATGAAGCTATCATTAAAAATCAATTCACAGTAAGTACAAAATTTTAAATTGAATATTAATAGGGATATACAGTTTTAGATCTAACTTTTGTAATAATTTAAATTTAAAGTGAGCACTTAAAAATTCACCCTATTGTTAGTCATGGTGACAACCATGTCTAGACTGAGAGAGGGGTGTGTGTGTGTGAGTGAGTGAGCGAGAGAGAGAGAGAGAGAGAGAGAGAGAGAGAGAGAGAGAGAGAGAGAGACTGAGAGGGAGGGAGGGAGAGAGTGAAAGGGAGGGGGAGAGAATGAGAGGAAGGGAGAGAGAGAGTGAGAGGGAGGGAGGGAGAGAGTGAGAGGGAGGGAGGGAGAGAGCGAGAGAGATTGAGAGCGAGTGAGAGAGAGAGGGTGAGAGAGAGAGGGTGAGAGAGAGAGAGAGAGAGAGAGGGCGAAAGAGAGATAGAGAGATAGAAAGCGAGTGAGAGAGAGAGAGAGGGAACGAGTGAGAGAAATAGTATGTGTGTGTGAGAGAGAGATAGATGGTGGGAGCGAGAGAGAGAGAGAGTGAGAGAGAGTGAGTGAGTGTGAGATAGTATAGAGAGGGAAGCAGAGAAGGTTGGAGAGAGAAAGACGATAATTCTGCGTCAGATCACGTCGGATGGGATCTGCAGGTTTGGCACTACGAGAGAAGCTACGGTGAATGTCGACAACATGTGGTGCACTCACGACATGTGTTGACATGGCGACGACCCTCGACAAGTGTCAGATACCAACCACGAGGATAAGGTGTGAAAATTAGATTCCCATCCAACACTAAAATCATCTTTGAATAACCGCGTTATAGTTAATTTTTATACTTCACGTGAATTTTATAGTATGCGATAACGTAAACTTATGATAGAACTCCCTCCGATATTTCAAAAGTTCAAAATATGTAGCGCCTTCGACTGCACTAAACCGGGGATTAAAATTCATCAAAAGTAACATAAAATGTGTATCTAGCTTTGTCTGTCAAACTCTTTCTCTATTAAATATCTCTACATCTCTCTATAAATGACGGGAAAAACCATCCACAGACGCGTACCATCTAGATCCAAGTTCAGCAGGAAACAACTCCATTCAGAAGGTGAGATCTGGTCTTTGCTTCACCTTCACTTCCAACATGAATATTGCGTTCTTGTTTCAAAGTAGATATATTATTTTTTTGCTGACTTAGTTTTTGATTTCGTTGAAGATCAGAAGAAATGGCCTCTCACGTCGTTGGATACCCAAGAATGGGGCCGAAAAGAGAGCTCAAGTTTGCTCTTGAGGCCTTCTGGGATGGCAAGATTCCTGCAGAGGATCTAGAGAAAGTAGCTGTTGATCTGAGAGCTAATATGTGGAAGGAGATGAACGAGGTGGGAATTACATTGATTCCCAGCAATACCTTCTCGTTCTACGACCAAGTTCTAGACGCTACGGCGATGCTGGGTGCAGTACCAGAGAGGTATGGATACACTGGAGGGGAGATCGGACATGACATTTACTTTGCCATGGCCAGAGGCAATGCTTATTTACCAGCCATGGAGATGACCAAGTGGTTCGACACCAACTAGTAAGTAACCAGTTTTTTTCAAAAAAGAAATTTTTTAAAGAAAAAAGAGTTAGCTTGGTAGCTCAAATTTTGGATTCTTCGTCACCCATTTTATGTTCTGAGTTTTGAGTGCGTTATGCTTATCTGTGAAGCTCAGAGTTAGAAATTTTTCGGCCATTTATATTCCCGAGCTTGTTTGCGTTTCTTCTCATGTGGGTCGCTCAAAGTTTGCATTTTTTAATTGGCCATTTTTATATTCTATGAGCTTGATTGCGTTTCTTCTCATGTGTACAGCTCAACGTTTGCATTTTTCTGTAGCCATTTGAATATTCTCCGAGTTTGTTTGTGTTTCTTCTCATGTTGGTCCCTCAAAGTTTGCATTTTTTCTTAAGCCATTTTTATATTCTCCGAGTTTGTTTGCGTTTCTTCTCATGTTGGTCGCTCAAAGTCTGCATTTTCTCTTTAACCATTTTCTATTCTCTGAACTTGTTGCTTCGCTGACTCCTTCCTTAACACTTGTTTGCGTTTCTGCTAATCTGGGTAGCTAAATATGTGCATTTTTATTTAGCCATTTTTATAGTCTCCGGGCTTGTTTGCGTTCCTTCTCATGTGGGTTGCTCAAAGTTTGCATTTTTATTTAGCAATTTTTATATTCTCTGAGCTTTTTGCGTTTCTTCTCATGTGGGTTGCTCAAAGTTTGCATTTTTCTTTCGCCATTTTTATACTCTCTGAGTTTGTTTGCGTTTCTTCTCATGTGGGTTGCTCAAAGTTTGCATTTTTATTTAGCAATTTTTATATTCTCTGAGCTTTTTGCGTTTCTTCTCATGTGGGTTGCTCAAAGTTTGCATTTTTCTTTCGCCATTTTTATACTCTCTGAGTTTGTTTGCGTTTCTTCTCATGTAGGTTGCTCAAAGTTTGCATTTTTATTTAGCAATTTTTATATTCTCTGAGCTTTTTGCGTTTCTTCTCATGTGGGTTGCTCAAAGTTTTCATTTTTCTTTCGCCATTTTTATACTCTCTGAGTTTGTCTGCGTTTCTTCTCATGTGGGTTGCTCAAAGTTTGCATTTTTATTCAGCAATTTTTATATTCTCTGAGCTTGTTTGCGTTTCTTCTCATGTGGGTTGCTCAAAGTTTGCATTTTTCTTTAGCCATCTTTATACTCTCTGAGTTTGTTTGCGTTTCTTCTCATCTGGGTAGCTCAAAGTTGGCATTTTTTTCCAGCCACTTTATCGTCCCCGAGCTTGGGCCAAAAACCCAGTTCTCCTACGGATCACACAAGGCCGTCGCCGAATACAAAGAAGCCAAAGCTGTAAGAGAGGAACTGGGCTGATCTTTAACATTACCAAAGTTTCATTTTTTATAAAAACTCTTAATCTAATGCCCTTCCAATTATCCTGCCTTAATCTACCGCCCTTCATACTATCACGAACCGCTTACTGCAGCTGGGGATCGACACAGTTCCGGTTCTCATCGGACCCGTAACCTACTTGCTGCTCTCAAAACCTGCAAAAGGAGTTGATAAATCCTTCTCTCTCCTCTCTCTGCTTCCGAATATCCTCCCCGTTTACAAGTAATTTTCTTCTCCGCTCTCAATCCTCCTGTTCTTTCCAATAATTGGCTGCTAAAACCCACTTGCAGGGAAGTAATTGAGGAGCTTAAGCAAGCAGGCGCGTCTTGGATTCAGTTTGATGAGCCCACTTTGGTTCTGGATCTCACATCCGAGCAGCTTGAAGCCTTCTCCTCGGCTTACGCAGAGCTGGAATCATCCTTCTCTGGGTTGAATGTTCTCGTCCAGACTTACTTCGCTGATGTTCCCCAAGAGGCATACAAGTAATTCGTCTTTTCTCCTTATGTCTTTATGTAAAGTCCTAACCTAGGTTAGGAGGAGGGAGACGATGAGACCAGAGGGAGAAGAAGAACCAAAATCTCATACAGAGATGTTACACGAGATAGGTCTTTGTACCCTAGGAGAGAGAAGACAAGTGAGGCTAATGGGCTAATAGAACAGGGCCCATTAGCCTATCTCACTTACTAACACTTTAACTTTTCTTGGTAGAGTGTCAGGATCAGAGGATGAAAGAGAACAAATAGAACTTCAGATTATATGAATACTTGTTATGTTGTCCAATGGTTGTATCCTTGATTATATTTGAGTTCGATCAATGTTTTGTGACACTGGTTTCGGCACAGAACTCTCACGAGCTTGAAGGGGGTTTCTGGATATGGGTTTGATCTTCTGCGTGGAGGCAAAACTATGGACTTGATCAAGCGTGATTTTCCATCGGGGAAATACCTGTTCGCCGGAGTCATCGACGGAAGAAACGTATGGGCAGATGACCTTGCAGCCTCCCTTGAAATTCTTCAGTCTCTCCAGGCCAGCGTAGGCAAAGGTATCCGCCGCTAACTGTCGTTTCCATAATTTATTTCTCTTTTCCGTTTGCTTGTTTCTTTTACTATTTTTTTCTTTACTTTATTTTCTACCTAAAAATTTTGCACTTATTAATGTTTTTCTGTTTCTTCTTTGTAACCTTTTTTCTATTTTTTCCTTTAAAACTTTTCTTCTTCCTTAATTTTTTTTCTTAATTTATATTTCTACTTTAATTTGCTTAAACTATTCCATTGTTTTGACATGTTGTTTTTCTGTTATTTTAACCTTTCAAGTTTTTCGATATTTAATATAATTTTGTCTTTTGCGCTGTTAACTTAAATGATTATTGATGACTAGAGATTGTTTGTTGCAGATAAGCTTGTGGTTTCTACTTCATGCTCGCTAATGCACACTGCTGTTGACTTGGTAAATGAGACGAAGCTTGATGATGAGATCAAGTCATGGCTAGCTTTCGCTGCTCAGAAGATCGTGGAAGTCAACGCGTTGGCAAAGGCTCTGGCCGGGCAAAAGGACGAGGTACTTTTAACATGCCATCTTTCTCGTTTAATATGCCATTATTCTCGTTTTATATGCCATATACATCGTTGATAAAGAGTATGATGGCTGTTCATGGTAGGCATACTTCTCCATGAACGCTGCCGCCCAAGCTTCAAGGAGGGCTTCTCCCAGGGTCACCAACATGGAAGTTCAAAAGGCTGTAAGTTTTATCTTCTTATGTAGTCTTCTTGTTCTTCTGTTAGTCTTCTTCTTCTTCTTCTTCTTCTTCTTCTTCTTCTTCTTCTTCTTATTATTATTATTATTATTATTATTATTATTATTATTATTATTATTCGTATTCTTCTTCTTATTATTATTATTATTATTATTATTATTATTATTATTATTATTAGTATTCTTCTTCTTCTTCTTCTTCTTCTTCTTCTTCTTCTTCTTATTATTATTATTATTATTATTATTATTATTATTATTATTATTATTCGTATTCTTCTTCTTATTATTATTATTATTATTATTATTATTATTATTATTATTATTAGTATTCTTCTTCTTCTTCTTCTTCTTCTTCTTCTTCTTCTGTTAGTCGTCTTCTTCTTCTTCTTCTGTTAGTCTTCTTCTTCTTCTGTTAGTCGTCTTCTTCTTATTATTATTATTATTATTATTATTATTATTATTATTATTCTTCTTCTTCTTCTTCTGTTAGTCTTCTTCTTCTTCTTCTTCTTCTTCTTCTTCTGTTAGTCTTCTTCTTCTTCTTCTTCCGTTAGTCGTATTCTTCTTCTTCTGTTAGTCTTATTCTTCTTCTTCTGTTAGTCTTCTTCTTCTTCTTCTTCCGTTAGTCTTCATCTTCTTCTTCTTCTTCCTATTTCTGAAAGGAAATGAGGGTCTGGTCTACGTGATTTGTCCATCAACTATCACTGAATTGTCGTTTGTGGTGAAAATAACAGGTGGCGGGGCTGAAGGGTTATGAGCATCGCAGGGCTACGAGTGTTACGGAGAGGCTAGACGCGCAGCAGATGATGCTCAATCTTCCGATCCTTCCCACTACCACCATCGGATCGTTCCCTCAGACAGTTGAGCTCCGACGTGCCCGCCGCGAGTTCAAGGCGAAGAAGTATAATCCAACTTTATTTTTTCATGAGTTATACGTCGTCGTCGATTATTCAGTGTGACAGTTGACGAATAATCGAATGTTCAATGATTTTTGACGGGTTTGGATGGATTTCAGGATCACCGAGGATGAGTACGTTGGAGCAATGAAAGAGGAAATCAGGAAAGTTCTTCAGCTACAGGAAGAACTTGACATCGATGTTCTCGTCCATGGCGAACCAGAGGTATGGCTCCAGAAAATCCCACGACTAATTAGTCTATAGATTTATAGATAGATAGATTTATAGGCAGTTATACAGATTGATAGATAGATATTTAGGTTTACAGATTTAGAGATGGATAGATAGATAAGGAGAGATAAAGATAGATAGATGGATAGATAGACAGACAGACAGATAGAGATAGATGGATAGGTAGATAGATAGATAGACAGACAGAGAGATAGAGATAGATGGATGGATAGATAGACAGACAGACAGATAGAGATAGATAGATGGATATATAGACAGACAGACGGACAGATCGAGAAATAGACAGACTCAGAGAGAGAGAGATAGACAGACAGACTGACACAAACAGACAGATAGAGAGAGATATACAGATAGACAGACTGACAGACCGATAGAGAGAGAGAGATACATAGACAGACAGACAGAAAGATAAAGATAGAGATACACAGACAGATAGATAGAGAGAGAGATATATAGATAGACAGACTGACAGACCGATAGAGAGAGAGATACATAGACAGACAGACAGAAAGATAAAGATAGAGATACACAGACAGACATACAGACAGATAGATAGAGAGAGATATATATGGATAGACAGACTGACAGACCGATAGAGAGAGAGAGATACATAGACAGACAGACAGAAAGATAAAGATAGAGATACACAGACAGACATACAGACATACTGACAGACAGAGAGATATGGAGCGAGAGAGAGAGAGATAGACAGATAGACAGAGAAATATAGACAGACATACAGACAGATAGAGAGAGATAGGTTGATAGACAGACAGACAGACAGAGAGAGATATAGACAGACATACAGACGGATAGAGAGAGATGGAGAGAGAGATAGATAGATAGACAGACAGAAAGACAGACAGAGATATAGACAGCCATACAGACAGACAGACAGACAGACAGAGAGAGAGAGAGATAGACAGACAGACAGACAGACAGACGGACAGACGGACTGAGAGAGATAGACATACAGACAGATAGATAGAGAGAGAGATAGACAGACAGACAGACAGATAGACAGACAGACAGAAAGAGATAGACATACAGACAGATAGATATAGAGAGAGATAAACAGACAGATAGAGAGAGAGATATATATAGACAGACATAATTACAGATAGAGGGAGAGATATAGACAGACATACTTACAGATAGAGAGAGAGAGATAGACATACAGACAGACAGAGATACAGATAGAGAGAGAGAGAGAGATAGACAGACAGACAGAGAGATAGACAAGATAGTTAGAACGATAGATAGATAGAGAGATAGATAGATAGAAAATTGATGTTGGGGAGTCGATGATTTGCAGAGGAACGATATGGTGGAATACTTTGGGGAGCAGCTGTCTGGTTTCGCATTCTCGGCGAACGGGTGGGTGCAGTCGTACGGGTCGCGCTGCGTGAAGCCGCCGATCATTTACGGAGACGTGAGCCGGCCCGCGCCCATGACCATCTTCTGGTCCACCACGGCTCAGAGCATGACCCAGCGCCCCCTCAAGGGCATGCTCACCGGCCCCGTCACCATCCTCAACTGGTCCTTTGTCCGCAACGACCAACCCAGGTTACACCTAACCCAATCACATAATAAAATTGCTTAATTTTCTTTTCAATTTTTGTTCTTCAATTTTTTCTTTGTTTTGCATATTCCTTTGGATCCCAGATTCGAGACTTGCTATCAGATTGCCCTCGCCATGCAGAAAGAAGTCGAGGATCTCGAAGCCGCAGGAATTAAGGTTAATCTTCCTGTTCATGATAAAGTTTTGTGTTTCTTCTCTGAGACTAATCTAGTCCTTTTTAACGATAGATCATTCAAATCGATGAAGCGGCCATGCGAGAGGGTCTTCCTCTCCGGAAATCAGAGCAATCTTTCTACCTGGAATGGGCCGTGCATGCTTTCCGAATCACCAACTGCACCGTCAAAAACTCTACGCAGGTGGGTTCTTTCTTCTTTTTTCTATGTTCTGAATCACTCTTATTTCTCGTTCGTGTTTCATTTTCGTCTTTCATCTTTAAAACTATCTTCAAACGGAATGAATACATTCAAGAGTACATAATATTCAGATTGAATCAAACATAATACCAGTCCATTGCAAGTCTTTTTGAGTGAGCGAGTCTAAGCATAGAGTCTATCCTAAAGATTATCCCGTCATTGGATTAAGATTAGACTTACTTCCTCGCACTTTATTTAAACGTCCAAGTCCAATAAGTAACATATGTTGCATACTGTTGAGCTCTGGAAAACTCAAACACAACATCATCTTCCGTTCTGCTGGGTTTTTTCTTCTTCTTCTTCCTAATATACCATGTAGATCCGCATGGTATATCCACACTCACATGATATACCATCTTGCTAAGTAACGTATTACACCATCTTCCTCTGTAGATCCACACTCACATGAGATAGCATCTTTCAAAGTAACATAACATACCATCTTCCTTTCTAGATCCACACTCACATGATATACCATCTTGCAAAGTAACATAACGTACCATCTTCCTTTGTAGATCCACACTCACATGATATACCATCTTGCAAAGTAACATAACATACCATCTTCCTTGGTAGATCCAAACTCACATGATATACCATCTTACAAAGTAACATAACATAACATCTTCCTTTGTAGATCCACACTCACATGTGCTACTCCAACTTCAACGACATCATCCACTCGATCATCGACATGGACGCGGATGTGATCACCATCGAGAACTCACGCTCTGATGAGAAGCTACTCACTGTGTTCCGTGATGGGGTGAGATATGAAGCAGGGATTGGCCCCGGGGTGTATGATATCCACTCTCCAAGGATACCTTCAACAGAGGAAATTGCAGAGAGAATCAACAAGATGATAGCAGTGCTTGAGACCAACATCTTATGGGTTAACCCGGATTGTGGGCTGAAGACTCGCAAATACTCTGAGGTTATTCCTTCACTCAGGAACATGGTTGCTGCCGCCAAAGTCATGCGCACCAAGCTCGCCTACGCCGACTGAGGACTTCGCTGAAGAACAAGAAGAGGAAGAAGAAGAATAAATTGGTAGAGTCATGTCTCTCGAAGAACTCTTGGCTTCCCTTCTTTTCTTTGTTTTTCTATATGTTTGGTTCTACCTGGGGAGACCCATTAAAGTGCCGACCTTGTGTTATCTTCTTGCGCAGTAGTGGTGCTATGGCGCTTGCATTTTTTGACTACAGTAAGAAGATAATCGTAGGCCTTGATGTTGAGGAGTTTCATTAGGACTTATTATAAGATTAGATTAGTAAAAAATTGACACATATCCTATACTAGGGAACGTCAAACGTCATCCATCACATCATTTGTCACGGTGACTGACCCTTGACAGATGACGTGACAGTGACAGATGACCTTTTTTTGTCCCCTGACAGTGACATTGACGGTGATGTAATACCCATGACGGGTGACGTGACAGTGAAGGAGGGTCTCAAATGGGTGACATAATGGGATGGATGTCACGGATGACATTAGTGATGAAAATTTTTAAGCATGAAAATTTTTATGCCATCCCTCACCCTTCCGCGGCAGTGACGGTAGCCCCATGCCGCCGGCTACTCTTGACTGCTCGCCGCCGTAGGGTGGCAGCGTCGCCGTGATCTGACCAAGCCCATTGTTTTCCTCCAGCCCTCTGCCGCCTCCCCTACCGAGTATCATCTTCCCCAACTCCAGCTCAGCAACATCGCCTCCAAACCTCCCCCAAACAATCATTCCTGCCCACCCTCTCTCTCTCTCTCTCTCAAGCATAAGTCTCTATGATTATTCATATATTTTTGTCATGAGTGACGGTGACATCGTCCAGTGACGAGACGAAGACGGGATGATGGATGCGGTGACGTGTGATGCATAAGTGACAGATTTTTTCAAAGTCCTGGAACGTGTGGTAATGGGCAGGGAAGTGACAAATTTTTTTAAAAAATCCTTGAATGTGTGAGGGGACGGGAGACGCGATGAACTTCTCGTCATGTCCCGTCTGTCACTACACATCATCCATCCCCTCATGTCTGGGCTGCCAGGTCCCAGACGTGCCGTTCTCTATCCTATTCTCTCTAAAGAGATCTATAGGCTAAGATCAAATATAGAAAAAGGTAGACAGATAGGATTACACAAAGATAGGAAAAGATAGACAAATAGGATTACATCTAGGTAGGTAAATATAGAGGATAGGATCAAATCTAGGTAGCATAGGTATAACATTTATAACGGACAAAATTAGTTAAGTAAACTAATGACTAAATATACTTGCAACTAGATAATTTAAAGACAAAACATGAACATATTAATTTTCTTGGATATAAAACGATCTTAACAGCTTCCAACTCTCTCTCCCTCATCTCTCTTTATCTCTCTGTTGTCTCCTCTCATCTCTCTTGTTATTCTTGGAGCTCCAACAAATCCTCAACACTTGAAACCATAATGCAAAATTACATTCAGTAATATGCCATGCAACATCTTTTTCATAAACTACCATGTAGGAGCCAGTCGTGAACCTAAACTCTAATAGATCCAACATTATCAGGATAACTGAGGATGATAATGTCTCGGGGGGTAAAAAAGAAAGTCATTAGCTCAGAGTGCAAGTAATGACTTGAATTTTTGTCATTTGTTTTTCTTAGACCAAATATTGTAAATATAAGGAAGTCATAGGACTAGACATGGGTGTGTTCTAGGATCATCAGAATCTCGCCTATAGTATTACCAAGTATATTATTGTGTTCAAGGGGAGAATTTATAGGATTGGAATCTATGCAACCCATCACTGGACGATGTAATTGAGTTCATGATGTGATGAAATAAATTTTACGGAATGACCTATTCATATGTTATTATTGCTAAATAATAATTAATTTATTGTGTAAACTAGAAAATGTTATGATTCATCTTGAGTTAGAAAATCGAAGAGACAACTTATATCCAGGTGACTTTGTTGCTTTCATGAATGGAGTAACCATTCTAGTCGAGAGTATTGAAGACCAAACATAGCTGTGGAGCATTATGAAGACCATTTAATTGAAATTGTTGGCATCGAAAGAGATAAGAAGTTTCTCTTCACGGGATAATATAGTTTGAAAAATGAGATACATGCCTGGAGGACTTGAATGAGTGCAGAGTCCTTCAATGTTTGATTCGATAAGGTTAGCTTCCCATGTGTAACCTCCGAAAAACATTGAAATTCCTAAATTTGGTTTGGGTTACGAATATGACCATGATGCAAGTATACACTGCAATGGAGATGGGGTAAATATGCAAGTAGGTTTCATGAGAAATCAGGGAAATAATTAAAAGGGTAAGTGCCAGTAAATTGGACAGAACAATTAACTGGAACGTATGTGTTAACATATTTAAATGAATAAGGGACTTATGACCCGATAATTTGTGATGCCAGATCTTCATAATTCTCACTTTATTCCAGAAGGTGAAGTGGATGTGAAGTTACATTGAGTCCCCGTGAAGATGAGTCTTGATGATGATGATGATGATACTTTTTATTTCTATTAAATAGTCTTCTAATCCTCTAGTGAGGTGCATTCTAATTTTGGTGTTCTTTATCCTACAAAACCCAAACCAAATTTATTAGATCACAGGCCAATACAAAACTCCATGTGTGCTTCGTCGCTACATACCACTTCAAATGACCCAAACTTTTGTTTAAATGACCAAATTTCCAACAGATGTTCAGCAGGAAATTGTGTATATGGACATTTTCTCGTGGTCAGCTGTTAATTTTGTTGGGAGTTTAGTTATAAATGTCTTGATAAAAACATATTAAAAAATAAGTGATATTTCAGATCAAATGGTTTATTTATTTATTCTTCAGTGTTGTAATTCTATAGATCTCTTGTTTGATTTTACTGTGGGAAAATGGTGTGTTAGTGTTGACTTGTAAAGATGGATTTTCTCTTGGCCTGCCTTCTTCCTGGGTTGTTTTTTCTTTATCCAAGTTTAGATGAAACTACATGGTTTTAATTCTCTTCTTTCTGACTTGATTTCAGCTTTTAAAAGACCTGAAAAGATGTATACTTGGTCATTTTAACTGATCATTTTAAATGACGCTTGCACAATTTAAATAAACTAAATCATCTAGTATTTTTTCTTTAAGTTCAATTTATTCAGGAGAGTTTTCTTCAGTGGACTGATTAATGCATCTCTAGAAGGGGAAATTACTATTTTGGTAGATAAATGAGAAAGTTCCAAGTGTTCTCGCAATGGATTAGTTTATTGTTATATTATGAAAATAGTATAAGATCGTGTAGTTGGCATTAAAAGAAGGAATAAGTTTCTCTGTATAGTTCATGATCATCTGGGATGAAGACTAAGAAAAGGATGGGAAGACAATCATCCCGTCACACATCCCATTTTTATTTTCTCTGCACGAGCATCCTCTGCTCTCGTCTCTCAATCTAACTTTGTTCTGGTTGAGGGTCCTTGTCTCTCAGTTCTTTGCTCATGGATCTCACCCGGCTCTGCTCAGGGATCCTTTGCTCTTGGCTCGGCTCTTACTTTGCTCCGCTCGGAGGTCCTCGGCTCTCGGCTCTTGCTTTGCCTCGCTAGAAGATCATCTACTATTGGTTCTAGCTCTTGATTTTCTATGCTTAGGGATCCTTTCTTTTGGCTTGGCTCTCACTTTGCTTCGTTCGGAGGTCTTCATCTCTTGGCTCTCGACTCTTGTGAAATGAGGAATATGAACTGAGGAATAAAACATATGGGTCCATTGAAACCACTTATAATATGGCACAAGTATACTGCATGATCATTCGGGACGAGGAAGGAAGGGCATTAATTCACAATGGCTCTACTGTTTTTATGAGTTATTGGTTATTTTGAATTGGAGTTTACAGAGGCAAAATTAATTGGACCAATCAGTTGAATGAAATATGTTTTGATCTTATGAAAAGTTGTCCATTTAATCTGTGTTTAAGAGCAAATAATTTGATTTACTTAATTCCACTTTCACATGGCATGTCTCCAAAATTAGTTCCCATTTTAAACACATATCAATGGCATAAAACCTGTTCATCAGACTATATCCCCATGTTCATATACATTTTGCATATTCTTTGTAGTCTACTAAGCATATTTAGTCAACATAGAAGGTTAGGAAGATCAACTGTAAGGCCCACCAAACATCACATATGAAATGGTTATTAGAAGTGTACAATTTTTTTATTCTAAATGTATGAATGTTCTAACTTCTTGATTCTGAATTTTTCCATGTCTGATCTTTCATCATAACATAATAGACTAATGGAGTCCACATTAAGTACCATGCCAGAGATATCGGACGAATGCCTTGGGATAGAGGTTGATGACAACAACTCGTCCTTAACGACAAGGCAAACTTGGTCCAAAACTTTGGACAGGTTCATTGATATTGGTCGAAATGAGTACCGATGTGCACGTGAAGTGTGAAACCCCACACACAAGGTCCTCATCCAGAAAAATAAGGATAAGAGCATAAACATTTTCTGGAGAAAATTTTTCAATAGGAAAAAATAAAGCCCACTATGAAATCAGGGGTGTTTCAACCACGTAGGTGACATTGTTTCAATACGACTTATAGCCAAACAAGTTATACCTCCACGGTGTCACCCTAGAGCAAACAAAGGATGAATTTGTTAGAGTTATCTATGATAATGATCTAACACATGAATCTTCAAGGAAAAGGGTTTCCAGGGATTGTGGTTAATGGATATTATGTGGTTGTCGAGCCAAATCGCACCACCATATCTTTATTTAAGTTCATTATTATTCCAATGTGATGTTAATAATGAAGTCCATGAATCCGTGCAATGACCTAGTGAATAATGATGAGATCATTATACAAGGGTTGCTTGTCTTTAAACCTGTAGTCTAAATATTCCTTTTTGATGGATAGTCGAGATGGACATTAAATTATCTGGATATAATTATACTATTCTGATCCTACTTATATTATAAGTGGGGTTGATCCTGTGACTATTAGTGTGGAGACACTAAGGACTGATGGTGGGTACTCTCTCAAGAAAGAGCTCACTGAATTCATTCGAATGAATCCCTGAATGGTGTTACACCTAAATGTCAAGGTTGTATAAGTGATCAGTTGACCTAGGACACCAAGGACATCTCGTGGATGAAAAACTATATTTTGACTATGGCTTACGAGTCTCTAACCATGGGATTCAAACAAGTTATAGCTCGGATATAGGAAGAAGCTCTCGGAGATGATTGAGTAGTCAAGATGGGATCATTCGCCCTCAGTATAAGAGGAGATTAACTCAAGGAAGATGATGCAGCTAAATTTGTGGCCAGGATAGTGAGGATATTAGAGAAGTTGTTCTCAATTGATCCCCATTACACATCAGAACTAACCAAATGATGGATTAAGGTTTAACGATCAACCATACCCTAAGTCATTCAAGAGTCTCACGTGGATGAAGAATTATACATATATGGAAACTGATGATGGTAAATGTTCCATGAGAGAGTTCAAACACTACTCGGTATCTTCTAGAGCATGAGGTGTGACTTGGCACCTAACGTGCTGGAAACTCCACCTATCGATTGGGTTCAATCGATCAGTAGTTAATTAATCTATATATTGATATAGTTCATTATTAAGGTTGGCTAATCATTGTTATTGCGCCACTAAAGTTATTAGCTAGAATGATACATGGGCCTAGAGGATCACACACATAAGATCATAGGGGCGTAGGTGAATATATTTTAATGGATGGATTTTTTGAGAAAATTTTTTGTAAAATATAAATAGGGGAAGAGGCACCCGTTTTAGGCACCCAGACCAGCCAAAGCTAAGCACCCCCCTTTTCTTCCTTCTGAGCTTTTCTCCACTATTGAAGAAGAGTCTTCATAATGAGAAAGTCCACAAGATTTTCAAGAAGAGTTGGAGAATAAGAAGTGGAGATCCAAGATGAATCTGATTGCGTGGATACTTCTAGAGGCCAGGCACGTGAAAGGCTTTAGAGCAACGTCAAAGTGACCAATTCAAAGGTGGAACAAGTTCCGCACAAGGTACACGTGATATATTATGTTTAAGAGATCAATTGGGAATAGATCAATCATTCAATCACGCAACTAGAATCCAACATCGGGAAGAATGTTTGTTGATAAATAGAAGGAAAACTGATGGCCATGTTTCTTGACATGCGCACCATCTCTCTCACTATAGATGCATGGACATCATGAAACAACATTGCCTTGTTAGGCGTCATAGCCCACTAAGTTGACACCAGAGTGGAAGCTTTGTGAGATGGTTCTTGGCCTCCATCAAACCAAAGGATCACATAGCATGCAAACCTAGCAAGGATTGTCATGGAAGTCGTCTATGAGTATGGCATTGAGTCAAAGATATTGACCATTACAACAGACAATGCATCAAATAACAAAACAATGTTAGCGGCAATGGTGGATTAATTGAAAACTGGCAATCTATAGTTCACTATGGACTAACACATACATTGGGTCGCCCACATCCTCAACCTCGTCGCCTAGGATGGACTTGAGATTATTTGTAAACTAGAGATGCCAACGAGCAGTGTCCTATGCATATAAAGTCAAAATAGAAGCACTACAATACGCTAATGATGGAGGCAAATTGCGTAGTTATTTTTAAATTGTCGTTGTAAATTTAATTTTCCTACAACCAAATGAATTTGATAAAATATATAAATTTACTCAAATGTATAGTGTGAATAAGGTCGTATCCACGTGGACTGGCCTTTAGCGAGCTATTCAATATTTGAGTTGTTAGTTAATAAGATATAGTAATAATAGTAAAGATAATTAATATAAGAACAATTAAGTAATTAGTAAATACACGGAATATTAGTTTAATGAGATAACGAGAGAAGAGAGAAATCTGATATTATATGTATATGTATTTTATAGATACTAATAATAATAAAGAAGTGAGATATTAGATACTATATTTAAGGTGATAGCAATATAATTAGTGAAGAAGTATAGAGTACTTAGTAAGAGTAATTAGTAATAAGGGGGAAAAAGAAGAATACGAAGAAAAGAGTTAGATAGATAGGTATACGTATATTCAATTAATGGTAATTAAGTAAGCTAGAGAAGTATTTGTATATATAGTAAGAAGATATATAAGGAGAGAGTAAGTATCTAATATACTATACTAAGTGATTATATAGGTATGGAGAAATATTAAGAAATAATAAATGGGTAGTGGTAATAATTAAGAGGTAGTTATATGAATATAAGATCACCTATACTTATAGAATGCTACTTATGTAGGAGAGATATTTATTATAGAATTAATATGATTATTTTATATGTTTTTATATGATTTAATATTTTTTGTACATTTTTATGTTCGATTTCAGAAGTTGAAAGGCCTGATTTAGTAGAACATCTAAGAGTTGTTCGACCAAATACTCAAAAGGATGTCGAACTAAGAGAGACTTATTACTTAAGTTTTATATGTTTTTTATAGATTTCATATAGGTTTTTAATAGTATAAAATCGGGGTAGAAGAGGCAGTTCTGTCGAATGCCCCTCGGGTGTTCGACAGAATGCCCGATAGAAGTCGATTAGGTAAGAGGAATGAATATGTATTTAAATTTTATTGTCAATAAGGTCAAACTTAGATAAATTGATAAAAGGATCAAAAGCACATAATTTTTTTGTAAATATGCCTCAAAGAGACTGCAAAATCAAATTTCAATGAAAATTCAACCTCTATATAGATTGAATCAGAAATCAAGCATCAAGAGTAAGTGAAAACATAAAAACCAACCGAAGAAACTCATGAGATAACCTGAATCGTCCTGATTCAAAGAGCTAGAGTGGCGGCACCGGTCATCGCCGCCTAACACCAGTATTCGAGTTCCCTGGCTCTTCGCCTCCGTCCGAGTGCAAACCAAGCTGCTCCAGAACTTCTTCGGCACCGTCCTCGCTGTCCACAGCCGCTGGAGCTGTCACAATAGTGCCAAACGTAGAACGGATCTCCGCCGCTGTTGAGGGTTTAAGATCGAAAGATGATTTAAATGGGGGCCTTCGGGCCCCCTTTAATGGCTTGGGATAGGCCTCCCAGGGCATTCGATGGAGGGGGAGGGCCGTGAGGGTCCTCCCAGGCCGTTGGATGGCCTGGTGGTCCCCCCCGTCGGCTAATAATGTCCAGCCAGCATCGTCAACGGCCAGGAGCGGTGTTAAACCAAACTGTCCCTGGCCATTCGATGGGCCTCATCTGGGACCAATGGCTGCGATTAAATCACAGCCGTGGACCCAAATTAAACGCTGTAGCCACACCTGCCATGTCAGCCTGCCCCGTCAGCTGCCCCATCAGTCACCTAGTCAGCAATCCACTCTTCTAATTCATCTGGTGAGGGGTCTGGCGTCCGCGTCAACCTCGCTAGCCATAGGTAAGCCTATAAAACAAATAAAAAATATATTATATACGATGAGATAGATCTCACCCTTCGATCTTCTTTAAGAAGATGGGATGGCTGAGATCATCTCCCGCAATTAAAGTAAACCCGAAAAGACATGGGCTCCGAGCCGAGTTGGCTCAAAGCCTAGTCTCAATTTATTCTTGTTTTCTTAAGATCACTATCTTAAGAAGACAGGAATAAAATTGAATTAAAATGCCATACCTCCCCTTTTTACTGCGCTCTTGATACCTCTCTATGGGCCTGTGTGGGCTCTATGTTCCCTGTGCCTGGCAAGGCCTGCCAGGCGCTGGCCCTTGCCACCTGCGGGAGGGCATGAGCGCTCGCGCTCGCTTGCCTGTAGCTGGCTTGGGCGCTGATGCGCCTGGTTGGCTCCTTAACCAGCCCAAAATCATTTTTTATATATATGTTTTTTCTTTCTTCTTCATTTCATTCCCTCTATTTATTTCTTCGACTTTGACTTCGTCCATGCGAAAAATTGAACTGACATACTAGATAGAGCATTAAAAATTACAATGTCTTAAGCATATTTTTACTAAGAAATTATTGAGTATGTAAAATATGTATAAAAATGACATTAAAATGCATTCATTCATCCCTTGCCCTATTAAGTGCATGAAATGCAAAATTCTTATAAAATTGGATACAATAAAATTGAAATGATCCCAAAATGACTTTAAAATGTGTATGATTACATTACACATGTTGGGTCTATCACAGGACAACCATTTGAATCACACATGGACGAGTTTACATGATCTGAATTGGCTCATTTAAGAGCAACTGTTGGGTAAGAGCAATCATTAATGACATTCAGGGCTCTAACAAAATAGTGGTTGACTGTCCAACACGTTGTAACTCCACGCTTAATCTGTTAGAGGGCACTCTTTCCGAAATGAAAGTGCTTGACAATATGTCTCTATAATTCATCATTACACCAACGAAGGACTACGTCATTTGTGACAGTGACAGGGACGTGCTTGATGAATATGTGGGATTCCATTGTGCGATGGTTCACAATTTGTTTTCTCAGCAAAAAAGTTTCTTATCACTAAAGTCACAGCATTAAGCGGTGCGATCACAACCCATCTTAAAGATGTAATGCATAATTCATGAGGAAGATTGTCATTAGAGCTGAGGGATGTGTCAAGGACAGTGTGTGGTGTAGTGCATGTGAAGCTCATGCTAATATGAAATGTTGCTTTGTCCCAATCAAGCCTTTGCTTGTATGGCTATCTTGGATTCATGTTCAAAATTGGACACGGTGTACCCATCATGGAACCAAAGTGTGCCCTCTTATCTTGGTTATTTCTTCGAGAATGCATCAGATCTAGATACAGGCGATCATGAGTACAAACAGGGACAAATGGCGCAAGACCAACAAACACCAGCATACATCAACTTTACATGTTAGCTTTTGCGGTGGGGCCATCGTCATCAACCACGCTCGATGTCCAAGCAGGAACTGGTGAAGTACCTTAACATCTCATGTAGTGGTGAGGAGGAAGATATCCCTTTGAGATAGTGGAAGCAGTTTGGGACATGATACTTTCCCAGGTTGTCAAAAATTGCTCTTGAGTATCTTACAGTGAGCCCGACAAGCGGACCGATGGAATGGCTATTCTCCATTAGTTAAGAGCACTGAGACGTGGATGATGTTGTGAGCATAGTTTCATCGTCTTGACAAATGTTCCTCAGACTCCGATCACGATGATAATGATGAGGAAATTTGCGACCTGGCAAGTACGTACGGTCCATTTATTTCATTTGATCACTTATATTATATGTAGAGACTAATTTTTCCTTGACTAAAAAAATAACAAACGAGATCACCTTGGAAGGTATTATGTGGGATGCAACACACACGTTCAAACTTATTTTAGGCTATGTCTTCCCTTTTTATTTCTTTATGACTTTGTTATGCAGAATTTATGTTGGATTTTTCAGACATAGATGTGTTGGAAATCAGAAAGTATGCCTTCACTTTGTATCGCTCCATCTTAACCTATCCTATTGCATTGCTTCTTCACTTTCCTCTCTGTTTCATTCTTTTCTCTGTACCTCATGCTTGATATGTATCTCCATCTTAGCATATCCTCATTCTCACATCACTCATATTCTCATCCTGATTTCCTGGCTGCATTTGAGCCGCAGCTGTTATTTATACATGTGGCATTGCTTTATCTCTACCTCACTCTTGATATGCTTCTCTTCCCTCTCAATGTCACATCATCAATTTCTCCCCACTTTCCGTTCAGACTGTTACCATTTATCTCTATCACTTATCATTTGATGACTTGGACTGTATCAATATCAATTCTCATCTCTCTCCCTACCCATTTTTCAATAGCTTCCAAATCTCCCTCAGATTATTTTGGATCAATAAAACAATTTATTTACCAAAAAATTATCATATATGAAGTGGAATGTTCATCCAATTTTAATCGTACACTGTCTAATGCTCGAGAAGGGATAATTTTTTCATCCTGTATCAGGAAAGCGTCCCATCCGGGGACCGGCAGACGAATCTACATCCAGACCAACATCCGAGCACTAGGACAAGATGATTTCTTCGTCCACTTATAATAAAAACATCTCGTCCGCATCTCTGCGCTATATTTCTATGCACGAAATGGTGTAGTTTGAAAATGAGATACATGCTTCGAGGACTTGAGTGTAAAGTTAGAATAAATGTTCAAATGCCTAAATTTTAGGACGTTTCCCACGTACGAATATGACCAAGATGCACCAATCTCCTATCAAAGGTAAGTGGAAACTAGGTTTCAAGAGAAATCAGGGAAAGAGTTATGCAGATAATTGGTAGTACACTGAACAGAAATTTTAGCTTAAACATGTGTGTGAAATATTGAAATTTCCATCTTAGTTGGATAGAATACAATTTAAAAGTTTTACAATAGATAAACATTTTAACGGAAAAATATTTCAAAGTCAAATAGACCAAAATTTTTACTAACATCTTTAATGGGAAATATTAATGAATTGTCTTTCAATAAGAAAATTATTAGCGAACAAACTGTTTCTCAAAGGCATATGAAGTATAATCTTATCAAGTTTTGATAATTATTTTTTGGACATATAATTAGAAAATATAATTTTCTGCCATGAGATGAAATGCATTGGCTTAAGTTCATTCTTTATATCTCTGTATTATTTATCATGTCATGAAGTGCAATGATATGACAGTTCTGAAGGGTTATCAAATACATTGACTTTAATGTCATTGTGGCCTTTACTAGAATGCATCTATATATTATTGGTAAATTCACTTCTCATTGATCATTTTTTACTCAACAATGCAAGGATGATCTTCACATCCCCATGGATTTATTAATGTTTTCTATTGCTTACTGGAATTTATTGTGTTAAAAATATTGATAGAGATCAAGCTCGGTAAGGGAGTGATTAATTAGACAATAAAAACCCCATGTGACTGTTGACTTTTAGCACTGGATTTTTTCCGGCTTCTGATAACACCCTAAATTCTGTATTTAATTCAAGTAATTGGCACAATTTTATGCATTTAAAGATTTTAAAATTGGGTTGTTATCATATATTTACATGCTAATTAATTTTTCCAAGTAATTCTGATTTTCCCCTAATTTTCTGTAAATTTATGAATTTTATTGAATTTATTTAAGTTTGGAATAATTATATGTGAATGGAAATGGCAGTGTTTAAAAATTAATTTTAATTTTAATTAATGTGGGGATGTATTACGGAATTTTCTAGATTTTTCTAGAATTTTATTAGATTTGTTGGGAATTTATTCGTGGAGGAAATTAATTTTTAAATAGAAAAAGGTATAATTCTAAGGAAAAAAGAGTTTTAAAGTAATTTCTAAAGTCAGAGGGGTTTTTCTTAAACTTTTGTTGCAATTATGCCCTTTAAAAGAACTCTCGGTCACCCATTGCAGACCTAGAGATCTAATTCAAATATTTGCAGGGTTTTTATGCAGTTAACAAGGATTTTTTAATGGTTGTTAGGAAATATGAAGGAGAGAGAAAGTGGTGGGGTATATACATAACTTTTTTGGGCAGCGTCAATCTTTGCGAGCATATTTGTTCATGGACTTTTGCGCAAATTCCCAAGAATTGTATCTTTAGAGGCCACGTGGCCAAATCTCATTCGTCAGATACAAATCCGACGGCTTAAATGCAATACACATTTCTCTCTTCCCTTAGGCGGTAAGTTCACAGCCCCTGATGTGCATACAATGTGCATGCAGGGAGGTGATGTGGCAAAGTTTGATTTGCTAGCGGCTTACAAATGTACAGGTAAGTATGTATCGTTATGTATCTTGTGTTCTTTTTATTTTTTCCTTATTTCAGCCACGGGGTACGCGGTGCGCCGTGAGAGGAGGCACCAAAAAAACTTTGTGCCAGCCAATGGGAGATCGACGCATGATTGTGTGTTTCAAAATCTAAAATTTAATGAGTAAAAATTGATCCAACGGCTCAGATTGGTCAATTTTCATTTATTAATAGCTTTTGATCCTGATGTCAGATTGAGGTGATTTTTTTATGGATTTTCTCATCTTGACCTCTTTTTTTATCTATTTATTGTATCATTCAGATCAACACTACATTGATTTATAAACAGTAATTAATTATTGGGGGTAAATTTGAATTTTACCATTTAACCTAAGTATAAAAGCCAAATTTTGAGATGAGGATTTCATTCTGAAATGGGTTCTATCATAGCTGAAAGATAGAGTAGAGCACCAGCCTGGATCATCTGTATTTGGTACTTTTTAACTGCATTGTATTTGAATTTTAATGTGATTTGGATTAAGTGTTAGTGAAACTTTTGATTGTTATTCTTGATCTTGGTCTGAATTTCTAAATCACTAGACTTGAGTGGAATGTACAAGTCCTTCCTTAGATCAAGAGGAGTGAGCATTGAATGGATCTAACTATTCCAACTGCAAATTAATAACAAGAAAAAAGCTATTGAAGATTAAATTAATCCTAATTAGGGTCAAACTATTCCATTAGATCACTAATTCAATGCTTTACTAGCCTCCCTTGGACGATACATATACTTATCACTATACATCTTAAGTTAGTGTTTTATGAACTTTATTGTATGAGCTAAAATAAAAAAACGATAAGGGATTATAAAATTGCATAATTCACCCCTAATTTTTGGCTCATCTTCTTCCTCAGTAGGTTGATCTTTTCTTGATTTGATTTGATTAAAATTTTCATGGCCTTTGACTGTTTTTCATTTTTAAGGAATTCATTAGGTTTGACTATAATAGATGTAATTGATATGATTTGAGATAATGCGTCTACAAATCTTAACACTTTAAGAATCTATTATTCTCTTTTATTAAATAAATTTTTTCATTAATATGGAAGCGCATTCTTTAAATGGATACAAAAACTTCCATAAATTGAGAGATACAAGAGGAAGCACTAGGGATCCTGCCAGTCTAGTATAAGTTAACTTACTTTTGAACCAATATACAACTATGGTTAAAGAGGTGATATTTCAACAGTCATTTTAACATCTTCCTTAAGACTTGAGGATCTAAGAGTTTGATCTGATATTCTCCTTTTGAAATTGGACGATTATTCGGGATCCTTTTCAAAGAGATGTCCCCTCTAGTTAACAAAAAAATAATCTCGCAGCAATTTGTTTGTTATAAAAATAAGCATGTATGCTTAAAATGTCATATAAGTATGAACATATTTATGGTACTATTGCTTATTTTTTAAAGTTGAATAGATATGATTCAATTCATTGCATAAAATTTGTACTTAAAAATCAGTAATAAGCCCAGCCCCTACTGGGCCATTGGAACAGTTGGAAACCAGATCAAGGAAGGAGCAGCCCATCTGAAAGGGCATGTAAAAGAATCCATTAAGGGGCTCTATTGGTCATGTAAGGTCTTATGATAACTATCCACCTATCACAGAGCCAAATCTGCAATAAAACAGTTCTTTGAACTAGTCTCTCGATTTATCCATGTGGCCACAAATCCGTCTAATCTCCTTATCTTCTGTAACAAAGCCTCAAGAGTTCCATGAAGATTGCTCACCATTCAAATCACTTGAAGATGTGAATGGCACTCAAGAGGAAACACTAAACCAAGTTTGATTCATAGAAGAAATTATATAAATTGAATACAGGTTCAAATAAAAAATTAGCTCACGACCACATAATCTTGAGCATGAAAAAATACACAGTCATTTGTCTCAGACCTCTAGAATCATAACGATCTTCATAACATTGGAAATCCTTGTTATTCTTACCATATAGTATCACAAGGTAGGGATTTGAAAATAAAAGACAAGAAAGGAGGCACCCAGGTCTTCCTCATGTGTGCACCTAAAACTAGGTGTCCCCCTATTTTTTCTAAGATGAGCATGTATTAGTCTAAAACATTGGGTCCCTAAAATTTGATTTATCCTCAGATGTCCAAAAAATCTTATGTGGGAGACCCTGAAGAAATATGAACCAGACTAATAAGTAACTTTAACTGCCTCATAACATTCATCGACCATCCTTATTGACGTACCACAAATCAGGCATGTAAATCAAAGGGGTTATGAAGTCATTTAATGAAATGAAGATGCATTTTTATGTTAAATTCTATTTTTATGTGATTCTTCATCCACTATGCAAAATGTCCTATTTTTAATGAGTTGTTTCATGTCAAAAAAAATAGTATCAAATTTGTTGATTGAGTAGAAAGAAAATAAACAAAAAAAATTATTAAAAAAATAATAAATAAAATATATAAGAAAAAAATAAAGAAATGAAAAATAAAAAATGAAGACTCCCAAAGGAGCCACCAAGACATGTAAATCAACATTTATTAAGGGGTTATGATGTCATTTAATGAAATGAAGATTCATTTTTATGTTAAATTCCATTTTTAAGTGATTGTTCATCCATTATGCAAAATGTCCTATTTTTAATGAGTTGTTTCATCTCTAAAAAAATAGTATCAAATTTGTTGATTAAGTAGAAAGAAAATAAAAAAAAAATTTATTAAAAAATAATAAATAAAATATAATAAAAGCATTAAAGAAATGAAAAATAAAAAATGAAGGCTCCTAAAGGCCGCACATCGCTGGCGCCACCCACAGCCACAGAGAAGGTCATAATGCGCAGTGGTAGCCACAGGCGCAGCCCAAAGTCGGCACCTCGAAGCAGCCCCTCAGGTAATGCCAGCAAGCGCACAAGGTACGTAGTGGTATACTTCAATTCACTTATAGATGGTTACGGAATTTATATACTGCTTCTGCTTTTTAAAAATGACAATATGGGATCTTTAAAACCCAAATTTTCAAAGGCGATCGGGCCGGGGCCACAGATGGGCGACAGTATGATTGCAGCCCATCGGGCAACGATCTTTAAAAAACTTCATATAGAACCAGACCGGGCTTCGACCAACCCGGCCCAAAGCCCATATCGGTTCGGGCTTTTATTATTAATGTGATATAATCTTGATAGTCGATCTTCTCTTAGAAGATCGAACGGTCAAGATCCATTTTAACATTTTTTCCCTTTTTTATTTATTTTCAGGTGACAACTCAGCATGGAACTTTGACATGGACAAATCGAAGGCTGACACGTGGTCAACCAAAGCTGACTTGGCAGGCTGACGGAGCAGGGGTCTATCGGAATTAAAGGGGTCCACGGCTACGATTTAATCGTAGCAGTTGAACCCTCAATGAACTAGATCTAACGGTCAGAAGAATCAACCTGTTTTCTTCGCCCCCCACCCCGCCATCTTCGTCCCCCGAAGGTCAGTCAACCGTTCCTGACCTATAAAAATGATGTAAATTGGCGGGAAAAATGATCTTTTGCTGCCAATTTTCACGGCATAAAATCAACTTTTATTTTTACGGCGGAGAACCATTTCCATCTTCCCCTTGCTTGGTTCTCTCGGTCAACGGTTGTGACAGGTCGGGGTGACCTGAAGGGAGAGCAAAAAGAGAGGAACATTAGAGGAAAGATCAAGGAATACTTACCTGAAGGATGACGTGGCCGGAACAAAGATCAGGAGCCGTCGACGACCTCCATCCATTGCCAAAATCCTGTAAGTAATTCGATTTCACTTTAGTTTTAATTGATAAATCATTTATTATAAAGAGAGGATTGAGGAATTATCCTCATGATTTCTTGAATTAGTATAAAGAGATGATTGATTCTTGAAGTCAAAGTTATTCGATTTCGAGCAAAAGAATCAAAAGAACAAAAAAAACTCATTCACCCATTTCTTCAATGATTTTAAACAGCCATTTTTAAATATCTTTAGACCAATTAAAAATCCGTAATAATATATGATAAAATATAGGAAGATAAAATTCCTATTCTATAAATATTTTTAAGATAAAATACCTTAAAAATCACTTCTGTTCATTCTAAATATCCATAAAAGTCAAATATTTTCTTTCAGGCATTTAATCAAACACTTTTACTTCAATATTTGACTCTTAGTTTTCTCCAGAATTTCGACCTCTAAAAATTCCATAAAAATATCCCAAATTATTAATATTCCTTCACCACAAACATATAAAATTTGAGATCTAGATAAAATCATTAGGTGGGACTTCATTTATAATCTCATTATCCAATTCCCTCTTAGACATCACAACAAACACCTAGTGGTTTTTGTTTATTACGATTGTGGGGAGTTCCTTATTCATACACTGAAGTTCGCCAACCTTCTGCTAAATTTTACCTCATTCTCCTATTTTGAATCCAATTAAAAGCAATAATTGAATTCCCTTTTAGAATCGTCCTCCTAAGTCCCTTCGTTTCTTTACTCTCTAAGTCAATAGTCAATTCCAACTCGACTCTAAGAGCCAATCCCTGTGGAGAGGACCTTGATCGATACTATACAATTTTGAGTAATTTTAAAAATTAAGAATTTTATTTGATTGAAGCAAAAATAACACAATGACAAATTAACACCCATTTTTGCGTCGTCAAATTGGTGCCATTGGCGGGGATTTGTGTCCCCTTGAATGAATTGAGTTTTATTAGGAATAATTTCTACATATTCTAGAATTGTTTTTCTATTCTTTGATACTTGTTGCAATTACTTGCCATCAATTGAAATTATCATAGAAAATATGAGTTGGATATGATCGTTAGTATATTTGGCAAGCTAACTTGAACATGGAATTTTAGTAAGTGAACAAAGTAAAAAAGAAATATTCAATTGAATACAGGTAAATATCTCACCTATCCTTTTTACTGTGATTTGTGAAAATTTGTTCAATTGAGATAATTTTCCTAACTTGTTAGTGCAGAAGGAAATCGAAATTCAAGTGAACTTTTATTTTCCTTTTTTCTGAATTTTCTTACTGTTACTTTCATGCCACTAACTCATAGTGCACATATAAAAATTCAGGTATGTCATCACTATTTTACTGCAATTTGGAGTTTATAATCTGATGATATAGATTTTATTGAATGTGGTTATGGCTAGAACGATAAGGAATAAAAAAACCCCTTATCAATTCTACACAAAAGGCTTAGTGTGCCTTTTTGTAGTGGCCAGGTTACAATTCTATTTGAAGGTAACCTCATTAAGAGTACACTTTGATTGAGGAATAGGTTCAAGGAAATCCACCTCCAAGGTGGGTTGGTAGCTTATGAACAGGCTGAGATCATTACATAACTCCATAGTTGAGCCATTTGATTCGCCTTCAGAAGAAAAGGAGCTCTCATCTCACAACTCAAGCTCATCGACATTGGAGAGATTCATCATGGCTGCAGGCGAGCACAGCAACGAGAGGATGAGGTTAAGGGATCATTCGACCCCTTTTCAGTATAGGCCCATCACCATGGTGCATGTACCTATCGGTGAAGGGATAAACTTTAGGATCGACTCTCATACCGTTAGCTTATTACATATTTTTATGGGGAAGACCACCGAAGATCCTTACCGGTTAATAGAATACCTATCTAGGGTATGTGAGATGAACAACTACCAACATGTTCCCCTAGAGATAGTCAAGATGAGATTATTTCCACTCACCTTGAGAGATAGAGCAAAATAGTGGTTTAGGAGTCTAGCCATGGAGCTGAACTCTTGGGAAGAAATAGAACAGGCCTTCCTAAAGAAATTACATCCTATTGGAAAGACAAAGATGATAAGAAAGGCAATTAGGGAATTTCATCAGGAAGTAGGGGAACCATTCAATGAAGCATGGGAACGTCGAAGGGAATACACAAGGACTTGCCCTCATTATGGAGTGCCCAAGCATGAGATCGTGCAATTTTTTATGAACATTTAAATCACCATGATCGAATGATGTTGGATGCAGCAAGTGGAGGTGCCTTTATGAGAAAATATGATGATGAAGCCTTGGAGTTAATAGAGTTGGTAGCTGAAAACAGGGAGCATCATGCCGCACTCGCATACCCTAACAGGGGAATTACCCATAGAAGAGGAGAAATTATAGATGCAAAGCTTTTTCAAACAGATATGATGACGGATAAACTAGATAAATTATTTGAAACTCAAAAGGCATTGGTGGAAAGACTAACACCAACTAGCGTTCCTCAAGAAAGGTTAGGGCAAAATAATCAAGATGTACCATTCTCATTCATGTAAAATACCAACATAGAGCATGAGGAATGTGAGGTTCGAGATGAAGAAGAAATGATGGCAGTACAAGAACAAAATCGTTACAATCAATACAGCCGACAAGGTCAACAACACAGGTTGTTTTATAGTGATCGGCACAATGGCCATCCTAGCACTAGCTATTCATCTGGATTGAGGAGGGGAGTTGACCCGTCATATCATCAACCTCCCAGCACTTACCACCGTCCATCACCACTTGTTCAAAATAATCCAGCACCTGGTGATCTTGCTACTCAAGATATGTTGAGAAATATGATGGAGCAAATGACACTACTTACTCGACGAAAGGAGGTACTAATGGAGCGAGTGGAAAGACTCGAGACTCCCTGCACACCTAGCATCAAAGGCAAAAAGTGGTACTTGGAGAACCATTTCATTCTCAACCAGCTGTAAATCCTAGGAACTTAGGCGCACCACCTAGTAAACACCAAGTGAATCATATCAACTTAGAAGAACAGGTGAACAGCATTTGACTGTTATATCACAACTGCGATGTCCCGCTCAACTATCCATCGAATAGGAATATTTACAATATATGTTTAAAGAGTAGTGATCACTATATTATGAACTCATCATAATTCACTAAGTCATTAAACGTATTCATGGACATCATTATAAACATCACACGGAATAATAATGAACGCAAATATTTTATTCAATGAACTTAAATAAACATGGTAGTGTGATTGGCTTGACAGCCACATAATATCCATCACTTCAGTCCTAGTCATCCTGCATCAGTGTGTGATATTCACAAATATCATTCTCGTTTAAATATTAATTTTTCATGTATTCTATGTGTTATTTTCAATTCAAATGATCGTAAATGTATACTATTAGGGCTTAAAATTAATTATTATACTTTTAGATTGATTTAAAATTTTCCAATTTACTGGTATTTTTAGAAAAAATTTCTGCTACAAAATTCATAAATAAAATAAGTTCATATTTCATATTTTTGTATTTATTTTAAAAGTAAGGGGTTATTATTTTTTTAGAATGGTAGTATGAGTTTTCTCTATTTTTTATATTGGTCTTGGAACTTCATAATTCTAAACTTATGAAAGTAAACAATTTTATCAGTCAAATATTTCTATATATCTTGATTTATTTATTTATTTCTAACAAATAAAAACTCAAATTATTTTGATTTAATCTGCTTCCTCTAGTGTCGCAGTCTGATTCATAAAGGATTTGCATTGATCAATCACTGGTTGGGATGAATGCATTATGGCATGGATGGTTATTTTTAACATGTCGCAATGTATTTAATGATGAGTAAAGTGTTAAATACAAAAAAAAATCAATTTTCTTCTTTTTCCTTTTCAGGGTGCGACATTTTAAGCGCAGAAAATTATTTTAATGGTTAACAACCTACCAGAGAAATCAAGGTGTGTGTTAGCACATTATTTAAGGATGTTGATGCGGAATGACGGGTGGGGATGGAAAAAAATTTCAACGTCAATGAGGTGGGTGCAATGCGGTTGACAATGCAGGAGGTCCTGAAAGAAATAAAGGAGCGCTCAAAGGGGCAGTTGCGAGCGTACGTGCAGGCTGAAGCCTAGTCGCCCGTGAAGTTGTCGACAGAAGTTTGACGTGCGTTCCATCAATGTCAATGGCATCATTGGTCGGGGAATGATGGAGGCGTTCAGACTGCCAGGATTAGTGGATATTACAACGACGAGGGCACCGAGGTGAGTATCAATGTTAGGAGCGTCGCTTGCGGCCGATGGCAGTGGCAGGAACGGTGCACGAGCGGCAGCGCGAGTAGTGGAGCAGATGGCAGTGCTAGCATTGTGCAGCGGCAGCAAGGCTGACATGGTCATTGCCGCAGGCAGGTGGGCACACGGTAGTGGCAAAGTCAGTGCTGACGAAGCAGGCTGTAGCAAGGCCGCGGCGCAGCAATGGTGCGCGTTCGAGGCACTATGGCAGAGCTGGCACCATGCAAGAGACGGTGCAGTCGACACCGCAAACGATAGGCAGGGCAGCATGTGATGCCAACATAGGCAGTGCGCAGCGGTGGAGAAGATGATGAAGGTAGTGAAGTCAGCGCCAAAGGCGGCAGAGAACGCGGCACGTGGTGAATGTGAGGGCAATGAGCGACGATGGCAAAGGTCGCGGCGAAGGCAGCATGTGGCGGTGCAAGCAGAGAGGCGGTGGTGCGGTTGGGGGTGTGTTGGTAGAGCGGGCGGCAGCAATGTCAGTACATGGTGGCGGCTGATGTCATTGTAATTTAATTTTCCTCAAATCAAATTCATTTTAATAAAGATGTAAACTCACTCAAACTTATAGTTGGAGTAAGGTCGTCTCCACAGGGCCTAGCCTTTAGAGATGTATTTCATAATTGAGTTACTTGTTACTAAGCACTAATAATAATATGAAGGGTAGTAAGTATAAGAAGAAATAAACATGTATATGTTTAATAGGTCGACTATAGTAGTATAGTATGATTTATATAAGTATATTATTTATTATACAGTTAATATATATTATATGTTTTTATATTTTTATAGTCAATTTTTGGCAGTTTAAGGGGTAATTTAGTCTAACACCTGAGAGGTGCTCGACAAAATGCCCAAAAAAGATCAAAATAGGGGAGATATATATTTTATATAACTTTTATATGTTTTTTATAAGAAAAAATAGTAAGAAGTAGACGAAATTCTGTCGACACCTGAGGGGTGTTCGACAGAGTGCCTCTGAGAGTTTTTATATACAAATTTTTAGATACAAATTGATAAAAGCCTCGAATGCGCATAAGAAAAATTGCTATATGGACTTTGATCAAAAATGAACTTGTTGATTGCTGAAAATAATACTAACCAATCTATAGTGTTGTTTCATCTAATTGCAACATAATAGAAATAGAAAACCTCACTAATCCGCCCTAATTCGAGGAGCGAGGTGGTGGCACCAGTTGCCGCCGCCTAGCTTCTGTACGGGGGTTCCTTCACTGTTCTCCTTTGGTGCAGATCCAAGCTCTCCTAGCTCTTCACTGCACCATCCCGAGTCCTTCAGCACCTGCTAGAGTTATCACAATATCGCCGCAACCTTCTAGCCATGGAAGGGACCTCCGTCGTCTCCTTTGCTTTGCGGCAAGAGATGAAGAAAAATGAGCTTCCTGATCTCCTTTTAAGGGGTCTAGAAGGGTCCTCTCGACTCCTCAAGTGATCAAGCTTGATCCAACGGCCCTCCAGGGGCCATTGGAATGGCATGTGATCCCCTTATCGGCGGCCTACGCCGGCAAGCCAACAAGGACAACGACTAGGGGACGAAGAAAGACTGTATTGCCCCCCAACCGTTCGATCTTCCTTTGAAATGGGTCAATGGATGCAATTAAATTGCAACCATGGACCCATCTCTAATCGGCGTACCCCATCATCCACGCCAGCTTGCCCTATCAGCTGTCTTGTCACTACTCTTCATTCTAATTCGTCCGTCAAAGGGTCCCGTGATCCTCTTCATTCGTCATAGCCAATCAGAGAGCCTGAAAATAAATAAGACAACTTTAAATAAAATGAGGCAGATCTCACCGTCCAATCTTCCTTAAGAAGATCGAACAGTGGGGATCATGTCCATTTGCTTAAAAACAGCCCCAACAGACACGAGTTTCAGGTGAGGTCGGCTCAAAGCCCGGCCATGATTTAAATTTCATATGATCGTGACCCTTTGGGTCGCGATTATTTTGTAGCTCATCGGCCTAGCTCGATGCGGTGCTGAAAACAACAGCCCATTAGTTATCCCATATTGGAGAAGTTTAAAATTATAAAAAACGTAAAAATATGGAATTTATTACAAATATAAATAACAGAAGACTTTCCTCACATGCTAAACTCTGTGGGGCCTTCGTGGGCTTGCTGATGGTGCCCTTGGCTGAATGCAGATGGGCTTGTACAGGGCGGTGCCCTTGGCTGAATGCGGATGGGCTTGAGTGTCCTGCGTTTGCCTGCCTATGGATGGCCTGGGTGTTGCTGTGCCTGGCTCGGTCCTAGCTGTCCACAATAAAAAAAATTTTATTTATTTTTTTTATATGTTAACTTTTTTCCTTTGTCCTTCTCTCTTTGTTTTCTTCTTCAAACTTGACTTCACCCCTGCAAAAGCATAGATGACATACTAAATAGAGAATTAATCTCATTATAATTAACAATGTTTCAAATATATGTTTACTAAGAAATACTTGGGCTTGTAAAATATGTAAAAAATGACATTAAAAATGCATTATTTAATCACTTTCTCTGTTTAGTGCATGAGATGCAAATTCTTGTAAAGTTCAAGATAATACACATGAAATTATCCCAAAATGGCTTTAAAATATGTATGATTGCATGCCACATTTTGCGTCTATCACTTACTGATGGAAATGATGAGATATTTTTAACCATTTAGAATGATATTAGCATGTCTAAAAATATTCTTCCATGTTGTGGTAAAAAGTTGGATATGAATTAGTAGTGAAGGAGGATTGTCCATAAGTAGTCGAGCAAGGGGTGAAGCCAGTTTACACTCTGCCATGTTAATTTTGGGTAGAATGGTCAAAAAATATTTGGACTGTGAGAGAAGATAACCACTACAATGAGGAATAAGTTCAATGCCTAAAAAATAACATGCTTCATCGTGAGTAACAAAGTATTGATATACTTTCAAGTTTAGTAATAGTCATTTGCGTGCCACGAGAGGATGGACCAAGGATTAAAATGTTGTCAAAATAAAAAATCATGAATTATGTTGCATTTTTCTCGTATTTATAAAAAAAGGACATGTGATGAGATAAAATTGTATTGTTAATTTTACTGCCATTGTAATTTTAATCAAGTAAATTTGTTAAATTAGAAAATTCACTAAGGTTTTAATAATGGGAGTGAGGTCGTCTTCATAGGGACTGGCCTTTATAAGTTGATCTAATAAGTGAATTAGGGTGATGGAGAATTTAGGATGATAATAAGGGTAGTTAAAGATATTGGTTAGAGGTTGAGTAGGAGAAGTATTAATAATAATAAGAATAGTGAAAAGGTGAAGATAAGTATAAAGAGATAGCTAGGGAAATTGAGAAATTAGAAAAGGAAGAGTTACTATGATTGAGTGATATTTAGGGAGAATTATGATTATATATACTAATAATTAGTAATAAGTAGTGACATGGAGAAGTAGTGAAATGGAGTGTTCAGATAGTGATAAAATAAGATAAATATATCACCTTTTATGCTTAATATTTTTATAGATATTCAAAATAGTAAGAAAGTAAGATGATGAAATGGATTTATAATTTTACAATAAAGGGATGTATTAAGATAGGAAGTTGAAGCTTTATATATTAATAAGCTGATAGAATAATAATATATTCTTCTTAGTAGAACATAGGAGAATTATTTATTTAATTAATATTAGGTTATGTATAAGATAATATATAGATATAATAATGGAAGGAGAATTAAGATTAACGGGAGATAGGGAACGGATATAATTTTATTTAGTTTTAAAGGATTTTAATTAATTAAATTGAGAGAGGAGTAAGATAAGATATAAGGATAAAAAAGATTAATGAATAATTAAGTATATACATTAATATATAGCTAGGGAATATCATATGGTAGCATACTATGGTATATATAGTTTATATATTAGATAGATACATTTTTGGTATTTATTAATAAGTTAAAATTGATAAAATTTGTGTAAAATACCCAATGCTCAGAACGTGTTTGTCAAAATGCATGAAAGAGGAAAAACTTAGAAACAAGATTGAAAACCAATTCCAACTTTGATTTGAGTCAAATTTACGAATCTAAAGAGGGTAAACTTATAGAAATCTACCTTATGGAGTTCAGACGCTCACCTGAATTGACCTTATTGGGTTGGCAGAAAATGAGGGCGCCAATTGCTACCCCTAAGTGTTGGTGTGTGTCTCTTCCTGTCTTCCTCTGTGATGGCGTGAATCAAAACTATTCTAGAAACCATAAGTAACCGCCCTAGGCATTTCGAGCCATCGAGGAGGTGTCACGGTACTCCCTTGGCCCATCCCCCCACTAGAAAGGTATCCAGCCACCGATGTGTGTCTCAAATGGAAGATGTCAAAATACTAGGTCTTCAAGGCCTTTTTAAGCCCTTTGGAGGGACTCCGGTTACCGTGGATGAAGTAGTCCAGCCAGGGAGATCCTCTAGGGCCCATCAAATCGCATCTGGAAGTCCTCTGTCCCCGAAAAACCACTGTCCAGCCGGTGGTGTTCATGGCCAGGCTTGGAGATGGATGAATTTTCCCCTGGCCATCCAATCTATGTGGTAAATGGTCTAATGGCTGTGATTATATCTTAGCCCTGAACTCTTCTTTATCTGATGCACCCACATTTGCAATGTTAGCATCCTCATCAGCCTACCCCATCAACGTCTGCCCACTTGATGTTCTCATGGGGTCCTATAATCCTCATCAGCGATCGCGACCAATCAAAAGCCAGAAAAAAAAGAAAGACAAATTAATCAAGTGAAGAGTATCTCGCCATTCAATCTTCTTTAGGCCCAATATGGCACAGGCTTCGGGCCGGATAGACTTGAAGCCCGATCAGCTTTTCTTCCTAATTATCTTAAGCTCGCAGCTTATTGGGCCGTGATCTCTCTTATTTCTTGTCGGGCTAACCTGGTGTGGAGCTGAAAGAAAAAGTTAGATATGTTCCATATTGAAAAAATGCTAGAAAAATGAATGTTAAGTTAATGCCAAGCGAGATGACAAAATGAATTAAATGAACATTTTCCCTGCATGTGCAGGCTATCACTGGGCTTGGCAGCTACACATGGGCTTCTTCAGCTGGCCTTTGTCTCCGTGATCCTTGTGTTGTTGTTTGTCAGCTCCTGCACGCGGCTACACTCACCAGCTATGGGCGGGTGATGAGCCAAAAATAGGAGTGAATTTTACTAAATTTTAATCCATTCTCGTCAATTTCAGCTGATATAATAAAATTATAAAAAAACCCTACTTAAGATGTGTAGTGATAAGTAAAGGGTGTCATCTAGGGGAAGCTAGTACGGACTCCAAATGATGATCTGCTTGAGTAATTTGAGTCTAATTAGGGTTACCTTGATCTTCAATGAAGATCAAACTACCCTAATTAGATGATGAATTTAGAAAAAGGGGTAGAAGAGATGGGAAGAATAGAAGAAATTAGGGGCTCTAGATTGGCTTCTTTGATTCAAAGAGAAGGGTTAAAGGGGTCAATTAGAGAGGTTGAGAGGAAAATTTTGATTTGGTTTGGTTGGTTTTTAAAGATTGGTAAATCAAAAATAACTAAACTCTAAGATAATAAAATAGGGTAATTTAATATCCTACAAATAAAATCTTTTTTAATAGTTTTTTTAATGTGCACTTGGAATAGCTAGGTAAATCCCTAAATTTCTCCTCTCAATCTCAGTAACGGCTTGTACATTTCCCTCAAGCCTAGCGATTTAGAAGTTCAGACCAAGATCAAGAAGAACGATGAAGAAAAAAGTACCAAACAGGTTGATCCAGGTTGAAGCTCCTCTCTGTCTTTCAGCTGTGATAGAGCAACATTCAGAATGAAGTCCTCTCGAAATTTGGGTTTTATACTTAGGTTACATTGTAATATTTTAGTAATTAATGCAGGCTTTATCTGAATGATTCAACCATATAAATAGATAGAGGAGGTCAAGACGAGCAAATCTGTAAAAAAATCATCTCAATCAGACTTCAGGATTAAAAGTTAAGAATATATGAATTTCGACCAATCTTAGCCATTGGATTGAAATTCATTTATTTATTAATTTCTTTTGAAACACACAACGATGTGTCGAATGCTGATTGGCCAACGATTTGAATTTGCTTTTCGGGTTGAATCTGCGCGTGCCACATCACCTCCCGTGTGTGCGCGTTGTATGCGTCACGCGGGTGGTGAACTTACCGCCTGGTGGCCCCCCTCATCAAGCGCCATCGAATTCTCATTCGACGGCCGAGATGAGGGCACGTAGGTCAACCAAAAAATCGCCTTGACATTTTGCACATAAGTCCTTTTCGAAACATGACTTTGCCATTTGACGCCGCCCAAAAGTAATTGTGTATATGCCCTTCCACACTCTCTCTCCGAATGTTCTTGAAATCATAAAAAAGACCATGACAAATTGCAATTAAATCCCTACGCAATTTTCATAATTGTATCTATGCCCCTACCTAAATGACCGAGAGCTTTTTTAGGGGTATAATTGCATCACATATTCACGAAAAGCCCCTGGGAGTTTAAAAATTACTTTAAAACTCATTTTTCCCTTATAAATATATCATTTTCCTCTTTAAAAGTTCATTTCTTCCTCGAATGAATTCCAAAAAAATCCAATAAAATTCTAGAAAATTTAGAAATTCATCCCCACACTAATTGACATCAAAAATTAAATTTTAAACTTGCCATTTTCATTTAAACAGAATTATTTCAAGCTTAAAATAAATCCCATAAAATTCATAAAATTAATATTAAATTAGGGGAAAATATAAATCACTTGCAAACATTAATTACATGTAAATTTATAATAACAACCCCATTTTAAACTCTTTAAATGCGTAAAATTGTCCTAAATTGCTTCAAATAAAGTTTGAATTTAGGGTGTTACCAGCAGGCTTTAGCACCATGTGCTCGCCCACCTGTAGATGGCTTGAGCACTACTATGTGTGGCTCAGCTGCCTAGCGCTTCATAAACCCATTTTTTAATCCTTCAAATTTTCATCCCTGAAAAATATAACTGACATACTAGAGGGAGCATTAAATTCATTAATTTAATAATGTTTTAAACACATTTTTACTAATAAATAATTGAAATTTTAAAATATGTAAAAATATATATTAAAAACTCTACTTTTACGAAGGTTCTGTTTAATGGATGAAATGAGAATCCACATAAAAATGAAGATAACATGCGTCATCTGATCCCAAAAATGGCCTTAAAATACGTATAATTTAATTCTGCATTTAGTGTTCAGGATGTCAGTTTTGGATTCTTGAGAACTGATGGAATGGATAAAGGAAGAAAGTTATGTTAACCATTCAAGGGTGAATGGTTATAAATGGTAGAACAATTAGCAAAGTAAACACGCATTGTTTAAAAAAGGAAAAGAACTGAAATGATCATCTCATTCATGAGATAAGCTGGAAATCACAGCACCCAGTATTTTTAGGCATGGAGAGGGTTGCAGCATCAATAGACAGGTACAGATTGTATGGCAAAGCTTCTTTTCTGCCATCTCGTTCTGCACCAGAGTGTGGGGGCAGGAACTACAATGGAGAATATCTTTTTATTTGAAATAGAAAGCTACAATATCTCTCAAATGTTACTTCAAATTTGATTTTAAAACTTGATAAATTTGTGAAGGATGTACCTCTTCTTATTCAAGGAAAAATGCAGGTATAATTCATTAACTCATCAATGAAAATAATGTAGTTCTGAAAGCCAAAAGGAAACAGAAGTGGAATGGCCCTCCAGATATTGGAGTGAATCAGTCCAAGTATTTTAAAAACTTTAGATCTTGATCAAGATAATAGAAAATTGCAAGTCTTAGATAAATAACATGAAGCAAAATAATAAATAATTGATGAGTTAAAGGAGGACCAAAATTTTTAATCAATATTCTTAAACTTGGAATGAGGGTACTTCCCCTTCGGCAATAATTCACACCCTCATTCGATCCTTCAAGAGGAAATATCAGGTATTTTTCTTGCTAGTTAAAACATCAAAAATATTTTGTGAACATTGTGAGTGTTGCATTGCCAAATGAATTAATTTTCAAAATTTTCCCATTAACTATATAGATATAGTATAGAGGGGTTCTATTTGATGTTATTGCCATGTCATTGTCTTCTCTGGCCAATAAAATTTAATCAAACAGTTTACTAAGAGTCTAACATGTACTCCATAATCGTTAAGAGATTAGTGGTTAGGATTCAATAAAAGTTATAGATGATGAAAGATAGATGGTTAGGATTAAATTTAGATAATATGAGAATCAATGGATTGGATCAATGATAGAAGGTTGAAAATTATGGCTAGTGAAGCCTTAGAACTTGCTATATATTTTACTATAAATATGAATCCATATGTAACAATTTAATGGGTGTAATACAGTCTGTGTCAACAAACTATCTTGAGTGTCTCTCTCTTCTCTCCTTTTTTACCTTTATTATTTTACCTTGGGATTTCTTGAATTCTTTCATTTTATTAGAGGCAAGGCTTCACAATGTCTGAGGAAACACCAACAGTGGAGCCCTTTGCAGTTATGTTAGGAATTCTACAAATCAATTAGTTATGTCTACCATGGTACAAGTATCAATTATTGCTCAATCTAGATGATCCTTTGAAGGTGAAGAATTAAAATTTTCAGCCAAGGAAAAGCTCAAATGCATACGCAGAAATGTACTATTGTTCACATAGCTATTTCGATTTGTGGATCCCCCGAGTCATTGGAACAATACATATTAGGGATGTTTGGTCATTTATGTATGTGAGAATATCATCCAATATTTTTGTACACTTTTCTCCAATAATTTGTATCAGGTAATATTGGCTTTCCAACCAAACCTCGTAGTTATCTATTTTATGCATAAAATCTTTGGAAAATTAGCAAATGGTACTTTCATAGTTGATAATTAGTGCACAGGAATGAGATGTGACTTCTTGATCAAAGTCTTCTCATTTAGAAGGATTCATCAGATAAATCTAATAATTATTAAAAATGTAGAGTGATTGACTCAAATTTTACTTTGACTATCATACAGCAGTTCCCCTGGTTGCTACACATAGACGACTAGTTCAACATCTTTTTTCAGAGTTGAATTTAAAGTGACTGAAATTTTTTTATTGAAAAATAATTCAAAAATGTGAAAAAAAAGGGAAGAAGTTGACCAAAATATAAGTTATGTTAGATGACATTTTTGATTGAGAAAATAAAAACAACAATCACATGAAACTTGAGTCAAAAGAAATATACAGATGTTAACTTTTATAAAATAGAAAACTGAAAGAAACATAGTCTAACTCTAGTACGTAGGGTAGAATATATGTAAAATGTTATAAAAGAATTGGACATTATTTTGGATATTTGATCATGGAAAACCAATCAATCCAACATTCTAGTGAGGAGGAAAATTTTTAGGCGCATCAAGTCATCCATTTGGTTAATAGTGGAGCATATCTTTCGATTTTTTATAAGATGAGAAAATGGATCTTCATGCAGTTTTCCAAATGAATTTTGGATACCGATTTATATGAAAATGTCTTTTAAGAATGTTCAGAATAAGTTGTCTTTTACATTTTTTCATTGATTTTCAAAATTATGTGCAGAATCCAATTAAAGCTGTAAGATATGAATGTACAAAATAATTTTAGCCATGATTTTAGATAGATGCTTAATGTCATAGAAATTGTTTGTAATCATCCGCCATTGTCAGAAAGGATTTGTCTACTTATCTAGATAATTGAATTGCTATTCCTCCTAGAATGTGGAACATTTTTTTACTCAATACAATGAGGAAAGACTCCAATTTCGTTACCAAAAACTTTTGCCATCTTTCTCTTCGCATCAAAATTTCCCCATCATTTTTGGAGTTTTATTAAAAAATAATACATTTCTTCAAAATTAATTCGAAATTAATCATTTTGCATTTTGAGGAAAATAAATTGAATTACCTTTGAGTCTTCCTTTTTTCTTTTACCCCTCCTTAAGCTTTTAGTTGTTTTGGTCATCGTTAGTATATTGATTAAATGAGATGCTTATCATAATTACTAGTATGTTGATTCTACAAGATACTAAGCATTTTCAATAAGAGTAAATACTAGCACACATCCCAATTTAAACCCCTCTATATTCTCTGCTAGGCCATAGCAAGGACCAATATCTAGCCTCAGCAGTTAATCTTTCATGGGGCTAGAATTCTCTCTAGATAGAATAAATTTACAGTAAAATAGTAGTATGTACCATACATTTATTCTCCCTCTGATCCTGTTCTGTGGAAGTTCTTTGATGCAATCATTCTCTATTTAAAGAGTTTTCTCAAAATTATGTATCTAATGAGGTCACGCGGTCAAATCCCGAGCTATGTCAATCGCTCAAATCGGGTGTGTGCCAGCCTCAGTGCTTGGAGCAGAACACTGAGCAGCCTTGATCTCTTGCAACGGAAGTCTTTTGCAATAGCTTAAGATCGCATAGAAGGGGTTAGAGGAGAATGTGGGGACGCAGCCCTATCGAGGAATAGGGTCATTGCATTGATATCATAAAAGGTTACATCGTAGTCGTGATCATTACAGGGAGAAGACCAGGGACAATACAAAGTAATGAGACGAGGCGCATTGTGCTAGGGTAGTGTCGCCTCTCCGCCTCAAGGCCCGCTGCTCCAGGCGCGCGCCCCCGCCAGCTCTGCCGCTACACATGTGCCACCGGGCTGGGCGCTGTGCGCCCATGGGCAGGGCGATCACACACGCCACCCCTACCTTAACGATCACACACGCCACCAGCACCCACGCTGACACCTATTGCATACAGACTGCGCGATGCCGCCACATTCGGTGCCTCAAGACGAGCGGTGTGCGCCCGGCACTACCCACGGGGGCGCAACGCCCCCATGCCGCCTCGGCGCCCACTGTGCGCCATTGCCCCGCGCCATGCAAACACAATGCATGCCCAGCACATGCGATGCGTGCGAGGCCCATGCTGCCGCTGCCGGCTTCCCAGGCAACTCCGCACACTGCCCCGCAGCCCTGGCGCCCGGCCTGCGTGTCCCGCTCCCGCGCGGCGCTTGGCGCAGGCATGAAGCGTTGGCACTTGCACGTGGCACTTGGATCTGGCGCACGAAGCGTTGGCGCTCGCGCGTGGCGCGTGCCGCTTGGCGCCCGCACGCTCACACCAGTCGGCCCGCGCACCCAGCATGCGCGAACTTCACCTGATCCATCCCGCCTTAGCGCGAACGGGCACGCGCACCGTCCGCAACGTATCACCACTACGGGGGTGATCGTCTAAAAGATCAGGTTGGGCGTCACCACCCTTAGTGCATCGTAGCACTAAATTGGACTTTGTCATTACAGATGAACATACTTGCATTCTCCATCATAAATGGTATCTCTATTTTTCAAATAAATAAATAAAATTATAAAGGGTATCTCTTCCTCGCTCTTCCTGCTCTGCCCTCTTCCTCGAGTGATCGTAATTTGTGGGTAATAATTGAAGCAGCTGCCAGCATTCTCCGGAATCTCAAATGGGTTGTGGCGAGAAGCGTTGATTTCACTGTTTGGGCTCGCCCTTGGCCAATTTTCCGATCTGATTGAAATCATGGTGATCCCGCAGTACCCTTTGGTCTAATGATCACTAGAATGTTGTTTTTTCGATTGTTACTTGGAAATTTTCGTGTTTGATAGAGGATAATCTTTGCTCAATTGGGAATGAGTAATGGGTGTGATTGAATGTATGGGGATGGGTTTCTTTCTTGATCTTGCAGGCGACTTCGAAAAAGATTATCCCTAGGGAGGAGTGGGAGAAGAAATTGAACGATGTGAAGATCAGGAAGGAGGACATGAACAAGCTTGTGATGAACTTCCTTGTGACAGAAGGATACGTGGAGGCGGCGGAGAAGTTTCGGCTTGAATCCGGCACAGAACGTATCCTTGATTGGTTTTTAAGCGAAATTATGTTATTTTTAACTCCGTTTCTTATTCCCTTGATCGTATTCAATGGATTAAACATTGAATCATCCTTAACGTTGCACAGCGGACATCGATCTCGCGACGATTACGGATCGCATGGCTGTCAAGAAGGCTGTGCAATCTGGTAATGTGGAGGACGCAATTGAGAAAGTGAATGACTTGAATCCTGAGGTACTGGGCTTTGATGATATCGGTTGAAATAATTTGAATATTTATTTTTTTAAAACCATTAGAATTTCAACAAAAAAATCTGTTCGTTTGTGACTTTCTCTGTTTTGATTGTATGAGTATGATTGTTTCTTTCTCCAATTGTATATCCTCGCTGTGTTAATGTTTTTGTGAAATGGGTAGCTTTGAATATCCTCTGATTACTCGCTTTAGAAATGTTCCGTGGTCTATTATTATAACTATCGGTCTATATTCCGGATGAGCAGTATTTCTATACTTTTAGAAACTGAAATTGCTTGCACTTTTGTGAGAATTGACGACTGAGAATCTATTAGCGAATTGGTTTTCTTGGTTATAAATGTTTGTTGAATTAACTTTCTTGGGAGTATCATCTTTTCATTCAAACAATTGTCTCTTCCTGCAATTCTTTAATCTAAGAGCATCTCTATGATTACAACGATTGCTCTAATCGCATGTTAAATTATATACAGTATCTTAATCCTGGAATGACATTCTGACCGTTTTATGATCTCAGGGCCAACGTGTGAGGTAGGATTAATGTTTTCCTTGTCAAAAACTTAAATAATTGAATCATAAATCAAATTATTTTCTTTAATATCTACCCATTTGTGATATTTAATTATTTATCCTGTGGTCCAATAATAATTCTTTTCTCTTTCTTCGCGCCGGCGAATTTACTTTTTTCAGATACTAGACACAAATCCAGAGCTGTTTTTCCATCTCCAGCAACAACGTATGATAGAACTCATCCGCAACGGTAGACTAGAAGAAGCTTTAGAGTTTGCCCAGGAGGAGCTTGCGCCTCGTGGTGAAGAGAATGTGAGCGTTTGACAGACTTCAAAACAGTTTTCTCTTCGTTCAATTCATTAGTGAAGTTCTCCATGAGCTTACATTTGTGATCCATTCGATGGTTTTATAGCAAAGTTTCCTTGAAGAGTTGGAGAAGACTGTTGCGCTCCTTGCCTTTGAAGATGTTTCTAGCTGCCCAGTTGGGGATCTTCTGGACATGTCTCATCGCTTAAAAACTGCGAGTGAAGTTAACGCGGCCATACTCACGAGCCAGAGTCATGAAAAGGGTCAATCTATTACCTTTAGCTTTAATATTTTTGATTAATTTGTTGCAATTTTTAAAATATTCGTCGTCCATGAATATAAATAAGGTGCGACAATCGGCATAGATCTGATCAGATCAGTTTCAAATAAAATGTTTGATCGGTCAACCGAACGGCCTCGATCTTAACGGGATCAAGATCAGCCAATCCGACGAAAATAAGGTCGCCCATCCAATTGATTGGACGGATTGGATCAACTTGTTTGGCAAATTAAGCGAAATGGGCTGATTGGTCTAGTGGACTGTTTGATAGATTAGGATCAATCTGGTAACATCAATCTCAATCGAGATGCGGGATCTGGATCGATTGGATGGACTTGATAGTGATCTGATCGAGATCACTCTCCGTCGGCCAATCAGATAAAGAGGGCCATTTAATGATAGATAGGCCGGTCCAATCCATCAGACCAAGTGGATAAGTTAGATCAACACATTAAGGGGAATGGAGCTATGGGTCTAGTCAACAGCTCCATCGATCATGATCAATCTGATCAGATCATAATTGACCGGATGGATCGATCACTGTTGATCAAAAAAATCCATCGATTCTGATTGATAATAGATCCAACTTTTGATTGATCCAAACTCAGTCGATCTATATCAGTAGGATTGGTTTATATGTCCGAATATTCAATCTCGCCGGCCCTGTGTAGATTTCATTCATGATCATAATGATCAATTTTGTTCTTCGCTCATTTTTTGCATCTTTTATTGCAGATCCGAAGCTCCCAAGTTTACTGAAGATGTTAATATGGGCACAAAACCAGCTCGACGAGAAGGCTATCTACCCACGTATCACTGATCTTTCATCTGCAGAACTTGAAGGCCCCGTTGTCTGAAGTTCTTAACACATTCAGCATGATGGGTGTTACCTCCTACTCATGATAATGCATGAGTATTGACACAGTATATCTCTGTCTTTGATAGTAAAACTTTTTAGTTTTTTTGTCTTTGATCTGTTTTCAAATGAATTACATGTCCCAATCATGCAATGCAAGGATGATGGATGATGGATAGGTCAACTTGGAATGGCAGCCTGAAATTCATGGGTACATTAAGCCTATATTACAGGGGGGCATCGGTAGACCAGTTTAGGGAAAAGCTCAGTTCTGCCTAGAAAGGCAATGTTGGTGTTTTTAGAAAGTGAAATCCAACATGATTTCTGTGGAAGAAACTTGTGTTTGCTAGCTCGACTTTAAGAGCTGAAGCTGTTTTATAAATAAGGTTATGAGGCTCAATTTTAGGAGTAGAGCAGAAGGGACCACATTATAATATTACATTCTTCTTCACTCCTAAAGGCATGGCTTTTGCTCTTTGATTTGTTCATGAAGTCGCGCCACTCAACTTGCATCATGAAGTGTAGCTCCCTGTTGTATTTCTCTCGCTCTCTATCCATCTATTTTTATCCCTCTCTGCATCAATCCCTTTATATCTCTTAGAAATGTTCTTTCTAGAAGAAAACTTGAGATCTCTAAATTATGAACCAAATCTGTGGCCCAGTAGGGATAAGTTATGAAGGGAAAGAAGAGATGAGATTCCTGGTTCAGGATCTACAATTTTTTTTATCGTTTTGTAACAGGAGCTAATATATTTCCATTGAACATAGTTCAGGACCCGTTTATGTTGATGAGAATCAGAACCTTGGGCATGACCAGACCACATCAAGTGTGATGAGATTAAATCGCCTCCAGGTTCTTCATATATATATCTGATAAACTCAAAATGAAGTTATAAGGCCAATTCCAAGCTCCTCTGCCAGCCCATCCCACAAGGGAAGAAGGGTTAACACAACCAGGAAGATGGCAGCAACGAGCCCGGCCTGGCGCAGTCCCCCCACCTCTGTGACATCATTCAAGCAAGCTTTCTCTGATGCTCTCTGCGAAGAAAAGAGATGACACTCGTGAGAGAATGATTTATAAAATAACACTTTTTAGACGATAATCTTGGGATAAATTGAGAACTCAGATGAGAAAATGGAGAAAATGGTCTGTGAGAAATTGAAAGATGTATCACCTGGCATATTAACACATAAAGCCCCCAAGGAAGAGACAGCGGCCCACCCAGCTGATGACAGGTGATAAAATGAGCAATTAACTTAAAAAAATTACATAAGAAATGGGTGAGAAAAATAGCATGATGATATCGGACAGACACACATCAGTGGACAAGATAATATAGAGACGGGTTGAGATAGATACATAGATGGAATTTAAATGGACTGTTAAGATATGAACAAAGGTTTGAGAGACGGACAGATAGATAATTTAGAGAGAGAGAGAGAGATGTCCAGGTTGATCACTGTTTTCGGGTGGTCTTCCTTATTTTTTTCAAAAAAAAAAGAGAGATGTTAAGAAAGAAGGTAGACGGATGGATTAATACATAGACAGATATAGAGATGGATGGATGGATAGCTTGATAGTTTTAAGTTATCAATATCATAAATTAATAACTGAAGATAAACTGATTCTCGTAACAATTATTACAGTGACTGCCATAAACAACAATAAGCAAGGAATCGTACCACTCCTAGTCCAAGCATAGCATATGTTGTGAGCCCAAATGCAACGAGGGCATTTTTTCCAAAAGCTCCCTGGGAAAAAAAGTTGTCAAATAGGCAAGAAGTCTGAAAATAACTAAACTCAAGGACACCCAGTTAAAATAAAGGGAAAATTACAGTATTTTACAAAAATGCAATCCTCTAATGATTATCGTTCATCCCTCTCACTTTTATATCAGAAAAATGTACCTGCATTGCTCTTCCTCCATCAAGAGAGCCCACAGGAAGCATGTTAAATGCCGATGTGGTCAACCCACACCTGTAGATTGATGAAAAAAATCAGCATTTAGATCTTAAATGGCCACGAGAGTTGACGATGGTAGTTGTACTTCACCAGCCTGCAATCACCAGCGGATGGATGGAAACTGTAGCCGCGTGCATTGCTCTGCAAGATCAACAATAAAATCCTGGTTGAAATTCATAGAACAAACAAGGGTGATTCATTCATGCATGCATTCTTTATGGTTTAATCACTACCATCTAGGTTTATATTATCTCAGTGTCATTGACCCTTTTCAAAGTTGACAATGACATCAAAGATGACGATGATGTTGGCGAGGTCACCCTGACGGTTGATCTCAACGATGACAGGATAAAATGGATGATTGATACTGACCATTAAATTCAACGTGAGCTGTTTAAATCAGCAAAATTGCAGTTAAAAATCATCCACCCGTCTTGCTCAACTGGCTTAACTGATGATGATGATTAAGTTGATGGAAAGTTATGGAAGGTTGAACATGATGACGAAGATGATGCATGTTGGCGTTGGCGACATCATAGACAAACCATCAAACACCATCAAAGGGTTATGCCAAGCCTTACTCTCATCAATTACATGAGCATCCAAACAGGACTAAAATACTGCAAAGCCTTAAAAAATAATAACAAATGGTGAAGTAGGCAAATAACAAAAGTTGTGATAAAGTTCTTCTCCCTTCTATTATATGATAATTCTCGACTAAAGTGACCAATGTTCTTTCGTACAGACTTTGATAATGTCTTTTAACTGGGAAAACTGAACTTACGTGTAGCCAAGAGTCCAGCGGCTTATTAGCCCAAGAAATAAAGAGCCTTGGAAAAGCACGCTTGGGACTTTAACCAAGTCTCCGGCGACCTCGGGGTTAGATGACAGCATGAGCCCCAGGATGAACATGGAAAACGATAGAGCTGCGCCAGCGAAGGGTCCGGCAACCGAGATGTCAAACTTCGCCTTCCGATCCGGCAAAATGGATTTGAACTGTGATGGGATAATGTACCAGATAGTGAAAAATGGAATTGAATTTTACGCAGTGCTGGAACTAAAAATACTTCTTTTTTTCAAGAATGAATTTGCAATGAGCTTCAGGGTTTTCCTGTATCAATCAAATATTTCATGAGCCAAAATCCCGTGTTGACTGCACCCGTCTCCTAACTGTTGACGATAACAATTTAAAATTTTAAGAAAACAAAGAAACTATCGATGATCTCATAAAATCCACAGAGGTCCTCGACACCACTGGAATAAAAATCTGATCCAACTTTTGTAAGAAACTATTTATACTTTTAAAAAATCGGCAAAAGTAAAGAATCTACTGGTCCAAATTCTAAGCAAGTTTTTCCGATAGAAGGGCCAACTACAGCCATTGGATTTAATAAATCACCTGAGTGATTGCACCAAAGCTGCCAAGGGTAATATTTGGGATGAAGTATGGAATGCCCAGCTTCACCTTCTTGGGAAAAGCAGCCAAAAAGTGACCCACCTCCTATGCGAAGTAAAAAAACAGAAATTCAGTTAAAAGTACAAAAATGCCCCAATACAATCTGATTGCATCGACATAAAAGGCGGATTAAAACATTACGTGAAATAAATGAACCCCAAGGAGTCCATATGCCATGGGCAACGCAGACTCGACAAATGGGACCAGCAATTGCATATCAGGCGCCTCAGTGGCATTTGGATCTGTAAAGTATTTCACCACATCCGGTGGAAGGCTTTTCAACTGAAAAAAAAATACAAAAAAAAAATAAAAATCAAGATAAAAACAGATTAATAAATATAAAAAATCACACAGCTGAGGTGCACAATGAAACAAGTATTAATAAAGATAAATACACGAAAAAAAATAACCAGCCTCAAGATAAATGATGATTAACAAATATAAAAAGGCACTCACCTGAGATGCAATGCCAACTTCAACACAGGAGCCGAAGGTGAGAACGATAAGCAGCAGCGCAATTACATACTGCCAAAGGGTGGTGGGCCCAGGTTCAGAAACCTCCTTCCTCAAGAGCCCAAAGCTCACGCGTGGTCCTCCACGAGGATCAGGCGCATCCGAATTGGGCTCCTCCACCATGAACAGATTGTACTTATTGCCAGTGGTTTCAGTCAGAAGGCGTTGGAGCTTTGCAAAAACCTGCTCTCTATTGCCACGTAAATTACCAAGGAAGAGAATTCCTTCACCAAAATCGCCAAAAGGCTCTTCTTTGGTCACCCAGAAGGTTGAATATCCAAATAGTTTTTCTTTGATCAGCTTCACATCTGTCGGGTCAACCTTCTCCGGCCCCAGAAGCTCCATCAGTTTAAAAGAGTCAATTTGAAAGCTGGTGTAGATTGGTCCCTCCGGAGACACGCCAGAAGTCTTTTATAAGACGATCCCAAAAGAAAAACAATGCCTCAGATATCTCGTTTTTTAAAAGCAAAGGTTGAAATTTTCAAATTTCGGTAAGGTTGAGGAAAATATATTAATTTCCAGATAACATTTTTTTTAAAGAAAATTTCCAGATAACAAATTAAATGTTGAATCTATATTTCATGGTACCATTTGAGAAAGAAAAGTTGAAATTTTGAAATTTGGTTGAGTTTGTGGAAAAAATGTACTCATTTCCAGATAAAGACTAAACGATGAATTCAGATATCCTGCCAAACTTCTGTAAGCCCCCCACGTTGCACTATTTATAGAGAAAAGTTGAAATTTTGAAACTTGGGTCAGATTGATGAAAATTTATTCAGTTCCTGCTAAAGATCATGCTACAAATTCAGATAACACGACAAACTGCCAAAAGCTCCCTGACATGGCACTGTTAAAAAGAAAAGTAGAAAAATCGAAGCCTGGGTCAGGTTCAGGAAAAACCTATTCAGTTCCAACGATAAATTCAGATATCCTTTTAAACGATGGATTCAGATAACCTGTCAAATTTCTAGAAGCCCCCGACGTACCACTATTTAAAAAGAAAAGTAGAAATTTTGAAATCCAGCTCAGATTGAGGGAAAATGTATTCGGTTCATGGCTTCCTGCTAAAGATCATGCGATAAACGCAGATAACACGACAAACTGCCAAATTTTTTAAAAATTGAAATCCGGGTCAGATTGAGTAAAAATGTATTCAGTTCCTGCCAAAGATCATGTAATATATTCAAATACCACGTCAAACTGCTAGAACCCCGTCTATACGGCACAATTCATATCAAATTTTTGATGGATTATCAAGAAACATAAAAGAACTCTGATCAAATTCACATCTACGCGGACAAGATGAACATACTCTGGGAGAAACAGAGGCCGGCGTCTGCTCTGACATCAGTTCATCCCCGCTACTCCTCTCCTTCTCCTCCGTCGTCGTGGCAACCGAATTCGAACTCGATTTCTCTTCCTGACCATCTTCTCCGTTCAACGCACAGCATCTCAAGCTCCTCCAATGGCGACCCATCAAAATTACACTCGACCCATCGCGCCGGAGCGAGCGAACAGCTTGCTTAGAACACGAGGTCTTCTGGGCTACCTCCCAAGTTGCTCGAATCCTCCCTTCCAAGCCATTGCTGAAAGCCCGAGACCTCGCGTTTAAAGAGACGATTGAAGCGCTTGGAAGAGTACCCATCCCCACCATCGCCTCAAGGAAGAAGCTCGGCTAGAACCCAGATGCTGTAAAGCTGGAAATTGGGTTTTTTCGATCTCTGCTGGTCGTGAGCATGGAGAAAAAACGAATTTCTCACTGGCTGCGGTGGATTGGAGGGTTTGTTCTTCGTTCGTGTGGCGGGCAGTAGCGACGGAGAGGAGTTGTAATCGTCATCATCTTCGTCTTCTGGGGCCTTAGCAGATGAAATGGAGGATTGGGTCGAGCAGGGAATATCCCGATTTATCGGATTCTTCTTCTTAGATTTCGGCTGTTCATGGGTATGTTTGGTTCTCGAATACTATATCCGAAGAGAAGATTGTTTTCCAGTAATTAATCTCAAGTCCCTTTCAAGAACAGGCCACCTAAACTTATGTATCATTTCCAAAATTGAATGGTTCCATGAGTATTTTCCCTGTGAAATTCAAAGGTTTCAATGTTTCAAGGAGAGATATGTTTCAGAATATTTTCCAACTAATTAATCTTGTATCGTTGTATCATTTTGAAATTAGAATGTTTCAAGAGCATTTTCTGTAAAATCTTTGTTTGCAGGTTTCTAGTAGGGCATGGCAAACGTCATCCATCATGGCAATGGCTCCGTGACCGATGTCGTGATGTGGAGAGGGATGATGAATTTTAGCCTCGTGACGGATGATGTGACGAAATACCCGTGACAGGTCATAATGTAATGGTGACAGAGGGTCCTGAACAGGTGACGTGACGAGACGGCCATCACGGATAACAACGGTGATGGAATTTTATATGATGAAAAGTGGGGAAAAGAGGGGTAGGAAGTAAAATTGTTTATGTTTAACGATAAAAGAAGAGATTTGGTGGTCAAAAATTAAATTTTAAAATTAGTAAATATTGATAAATACAACATAGTATGTATAAATACATTATACTATAATATTTATAATATTTCAGTGAGAAAGAGAGTGGGTCTCCGAAAGAGAGCGAGGGAGACCAAGACAGAGATAAAGAGCGAGAGAGAGAGAGAGAGGGAGACAAGAGAGTGTGTGTGCGAGAGAGGGGGACTCAGAAAACTGTGTTTTAACTCTTGCTGAGATATCTTGAAAATGTCTCTCTTTGAGCACTTTGCTGAGGTATCTTCAAGAGTATATGTATTCAAAAATATAAGATTCAAGAGCAGAAAGTTCGTGCCCTGAAACTAAAACACAATAGTTCTAATTTTTAGAGTCATTCGATAATACATTTTAAGCACTTTACTTCGACTTTGATTTCAGTTTCACTTATTTGACTATCACTTGCACAAAAAAAATAGTTACACCATCCACCAATCCCTGCATCTCCGTAAGCTTGACTTAAGAGTTTGTGGGATATTATCCATACACCAGATGAGACATCCTATAAATATACTTTTATATATTGTATTAGTTATTATTTGAATGTCAGAGACAATAGTTATATTGGTGTCACTCTATTCTTTATATTTTGTCTCGTAAATTATGAGGGGAAAAAATAAATCAGGAATATTTGATTTTTAAGTTCAAATACTTTATTTTAAGAGGATTTTCTATAAAAATACTTTTACATGTTGTATTACATAATCACACTCGCTGATGCAAAATTTTCAACAAGCTTTTCATGTTACATGGTATAAATAGCCACCCACATTAGTTATATTCAGGGCAATGAGAAAACATATTCAAGTATATTATGGATTAACCCTCTGATTCTGACTGTATAAATCTTTTCATATCATAATTTGTGAACTAAACCAGAAAAAGACATGACATTTTGTGGACTGGTAAGGGTTTTTATCATGGATGCTGATATTCATGAAATTATTATTATTTTTCATCATCTAGTGAATGAACAGTTATCTCACCCTTCCCACTGTCCATTCACTTTGGTATGAGTGCACAGTTTACAGGACGTGCTTGCAAAAGCAAATCAGAGTTGTAAAATATGGAGTAACCTAAGAAACAGTCCCATGGATAAGATAACATCATTCGTAGGATGTGCATGTCATATATAGATTCATATATATGAAACTATGAGGTATATTACAAAAATAATCAGCTGAAGGTCCACCTAAATCAAGATGGAAAAAACAGATGCCAACCTGAAGAGCTGAATTCTCACAAGACAATATAACAATGATCCATCTATTCATCCTATTTAAAAAACTAGGAATTAACCCGGTACATATTGCAACATAACCAAGAGAAGAGACATTCCTCAGTAGTTGAGTAGTGAATAGCTTAAACCATTTTAAAATCCTTGAATATACCCATTTACTACATTATTTTTGAAATAACTGCATAATAGTTAGTGTATATGAGCATAAATACATGTATATCTAGAAGACATATTTATTAGTTCCAGGCAACAATATTCCAGACTGTGCCAGTCATGTCTAGGTTGAATATCATGTTATCTACTAGTTAGGTGCCGCGATAATGTACATCAAATATAGTTAGACTTAAGAACAATTCAATAATTTAGAAAATCACCAATACAAACCTTACAAACCGTCTTGGGTGTATATTGAATGCTTCTGAGACTTCTTTCTACACAAAAAATTGGTTTACACACTAAACGGCCCCATAAAGAAATCCTAAATAGCATGAATTTTGAACAAAAAATGCTATAGCATGTCCAATAATAGTTTTTCTAATATTTATTATGACACACCATTGTTTCCAATGTCTAGTATGTGTCTCAATACTCTTTGCAGCGTGGTTAGACATAAATTGAGATAGATGAATTATGGAGTTACCGAATTTTTCACCAATAATATGTTCCCAAATAAAAAAAGCATCATTAAAGGAACAATAAGAATAATGTCAAGTTTAATTAAAATTTATATAGCTGTAAGTTTCTCGATACCTTTGCCGTTTTAAAGGAAACATAATTATGTCGCACTAATAAAAAAAGTTATAATTTAAATAATTAGAACATCGGCTCCTTCAATTTTTCCTTATTTAATTGTTGGCCCTTCCGTATGCCCACGAGTACTATTTAAGAACAAAATTTCTATAACACATTCACTCTTGACATAGTCTGTTGGAAGAAATCAGTTTCATTTTTGGAACTTAAACTTGAATTTGATAGAATTAATTATAACTGTATTTTTCATGCTGTTTTACCACGTACAATCATGTGAGATTTCAGCTCAATCGGGTTGCATATGAGAGTACGTGAGTAACTACGATAAGACTTATGTCGGAATTTATTTGTTGACTGTAGCATATTGTACTAAAATTTATATATCTGAAATAAATTTACCAATGAGTTATTGCCATCTTCGACAGCATGTCTATCATTGGGATGTCTTTTAAATGACATTTTTTGCAGTCATCAAATACCGATCACAGTTAATATATCACTTTGTAAAAGACATTGGTACATGTTTTGAGTCTTTAATTTTTTTGATCATATAGTTAATAATTTCATTTAATAATTAACAAACTTGCGATACCAAAGGAACAGAAATTGAGCAACCAACTTTTCAATCTGCTTCATGTAATTCACTTCTTGTTTAATGATTAAACAATGCTTAATTCCAAAATGTTTAAAATGCCATTTTTTTATATTATATGCTAGGAAATGTCAGCTTGAGAGTTAATACTAACGAAATTTAGGATCCGTCTGGAGTTTTGAAGTCTAATAATCATAATTTGAAGATATTGAGATCCAAATTAGCCAGACAATTAAAATAACAAAGCTCTGAAAAATCTCTTAGATTGGGAACTCATTCGAAATAACTAAAATCGACTGCGACAAATTAACCATGTAACATTGAAATCTTCTTTACGCAATAGTATGATTAGAAGATGATTACCCAATTGTGAATGATCAATAAACACCAATGCTCCTTTCAACCTTTTTTCACATTGAGCAAGATGATTTTCATGAAGAGAAACAGCACAAAAGAAGAGGCAGAAAACAACCAAAGAAGAAAATGAAGAGAAAAAAGAAAGGAAAAAAAGCAAAAACCAAGGAAAGGGGGCGCACTTACTAGATCTACCAGCCCCATCTTCCACAGCCTCCGTTCATCACTAGATCAAAGCCTTAGACCGTCACTTCCACAGCCACCTCTTCATCCAACAGATAAGCCTTCCATGATCAGATCTCACCCGACAAGGCTAACACACATTCGCGGCGGCGACGCCATTGGGGAGAGCGGCCATCGTCGAGGCAGGCGCGGCGCCAGCGCCATTCTCTTCTGCCGGCTTCAGCTCTGCGAGAGCCGGCAAGTCAGATGGCTTCTGTATTCTCACCTTCCCGTTGGCGGCGACAATACCGTTCGCCTCGCCAGCCACCTTTCCATCCCACACCTGAAGCACCGGCATAGGTAATGATCAGACGAAGACGGCGACGCAGGATGACACGCAGTCCGCAAGTGAAGATTGAGACGAAGACGGCAACAAAGACGACGAGCTTACCGATAAACATGGTTGTTCTGTTCTGTTCGTTTGAAACGAACAAAAAATTTGCACAAAAGAACTGCACAGGGCCTTGTTCTTTGTTTTGTTCTTTAAAAAAAAACGAACAAAATCGCACATTCACACAAAACTAGAACAAAATTCGCACAAAGCTAACAAAAGAACCGCACACGGGACTGTGCGATGTTCTGTTCAGATTCATTTTTGTTCTGCTCATAAAACCAAACAGAACGAACAATTTGCACAAATTCGCACAAAAAGAACAGAACAACCACGTCTACCCATCAGTGCCCGGTGGTTCTATTCATGTTTGGGGTTTGGAGAGCTTACCTGTTTCTGAAACTGCTGTTGCTTGACTCTTCTCTCCTGCATGGTCTTCTGGCGGGCCTCGTAGAACTGGAAATCGTCCAAAATAGATGTCTTGCTGACGTGCTCCTTGAAAAGTTTCAGGATCTGGAGGCCCGGCTCCAGCTTAACCTAAATTAAAGAAAAAGGAAATAAGTTGAGATGAAAATAACTAGAGAGGAAGAAGTAGATAATGGGAATGGGAATGAATTCACCTCCTGCGTGTCCCGGCTGTTGGTGACGGGCTTGTTCTCGTTGTTCTCCAAGGTTATGTGCTTCAAGACCCGGTTGGGCACGTCCTTGACGATGTGCCACTTAAGAGGGAAGCAACCCGTCCACTTATCTTGTTGCCAGTACTCGACTGTCTTGTTAAAGTCCACGGGGCCAACCATCTCGGCTACGCCCACAAACTGCCCACTCGTGTTCACCTGAGAAACAGAAAAATCAAGGTTAAGTAAGAACTGATGGAAGACTTTTTATTAAGAGTGAACGGGGTTACTTACGGAGAAGAAGAGGAAAACAGGGCAATCGCCGTCTTTGGCCTTAGACTCGTGGTACGCAGCATCGAGCTTCTTGTTACCGCTGGCCGTGCTTGCCCAGACGTTATACTTGATGCTCTTGTGGACATCATCTTCGCTATATGATTTAATGACAAAGAATTTAGCATCCGGATAGTGCTCTGGGAAGTCTGCCTGGTTGTAGATATCCTTATTGGGGACAGCAGTGGAAACTTCCTTGTTGCCCTCTACGGGGAGGGCCTGCCCCTTGACGGCGATCGTCACGTTGGGCCCTGGGCCTTTCTGGACCTTGACTCGGCCTGTTCTTGGCCCTCTGTTCAGCTCGCCCATGCCGTCCATGTTCTCGTCGCCGTAAACTAAGAACCCGTTACCGCGGCCACGAGGTTTAAATTTGGAATCAACGGGCACCCAACCCCGCCCATCTGCTCTGGCATCGAACCCATTTGACATGTATCCCATTCCGGCTCTGTAGGCAGTTCCACACTGCCCAAACATTCTGGCATTTGGGTACAGACTGTTCATAATCCCCGGACCTCCTGGAACCATTCCAGAGTTCGGCCTGTGCGGTGATAAACCCTGAAAAATGTGATTCAGATAAAATAATGTACTCAGACTTCACCTTGAATTTTTTCAAAATGAATCAATTAATGATTCATAAATAAAAAGAAAATTAGCAAGAGGAAGAAATGGGTTACCATCATTTGCACATAGGGCCCTACATTGGGATTCCTGTTTGATGGATTGTTTCCCGCGTGGAAAACTGGGGAGGAGACGGAGCTTGTCGTGGGCTGTCTATTTTGCTGCCCTTCCGGAAAAGTGGGACAGTCGACCCAAGGAAGGGGTGAACGCACGCCATCATACGAGTACCTCGAATCCGGATAACTGGCGGGGACGCTGCCAGCAGTAACCCCTTTTGCATAAGAACCATTAGTAGAGACCGATGAATTTTGCGGTGCGGTCTTCAACGGCACACTCCAACTGTTTCCATTAGAATTAGAGTTCGGAGCGCCATTAGAGTTTGATTTAGTTGCATCTACAGTAGCAGGAGGCTGGTTGGAACTGACGGGGGCAGAGACTTCTGGTTGAGAGGAAGGTGGCGGGTTATTGGGGACAAAAGGGGAGTTTGTAGGTGTGGCTGGTGGGTAATAATGTCCTGGGTATTGATAATGCTGAGGTCCATACAGCTGACCATCATGTCCCATAGTAGGCACCGGAGAACCAGGCGCGTATGCACCATAAGCGGCATATCCATAGCCCGGGTGATATATGTCTCCATAGACTCCCTGCCATTATCAAATTCTATTCAGTATATGATGAAAATATAATGAAAAGGATGATGATTTAAAGAACGTGTAAAGAACTCACAGCGTGCTGCATCTCATCAGAATTCACATATCTAGAGTATTCATCCCAATCAGTGACAGAACCATCGAAAGCTAGAGAAGAAAAAAAAATCATCAGGATGAAAATTGGAATGAAGGGTTCAGTAAAGGTAGAATTGTATGGTTATCGAGCACAAAGATAATCTTCTTGATACCTCCATAGTAGTAAGTAGGAGAGGGGTATCCATTTGGAAGATAGCACATGCTAGGATCCATGAAATCCTGTAGCAGAGGCGTCATCGAACGGTCACTATGCGGTGCAGGCGCTGTGGCTCTGTCGGCTCCATCCGTAGTCCCGTAAGACTTCCAAATAAATCAATACACAATTAGAACAATTGGGCATAATAGGAAATGCTGCGTAGAATACAGAATTGGATATAATTTGTAAAGAGATGCACCTTCTTCGTGACATCTGAACCGCTATTGGGCTTTGTCTGCGGTTCCAGTGATAACTTCTGCAGCAAATCCGTCGCTTCTGCGGCACATAAACGATAAATCAGAGATAAAACACAGTGAAGATGAATACCTGAGAACATCACTCGTTGAAGTGCACTTATGAATTTCAAACTACAATGCCTTAAATTAAATTACTCTAAAGACACATCGCGAATTCAAAAGACAATCCTCTGACTCACAGACAAAAACAGCAAGTTGAAATTCAAATACAATTTGATTTCCATCATATACCAGAAACAGAAGAGGCGACTATCAACTTCAAAAGAACTACAAAAATAATATAGCACACAACAATCACACAAAACGGACGACTCTAAAGACACAGTAAACAGTAAGAATTCAAAAGGCAATCCTGCGACTCACAGAAAAAAATCAGCCGGTGAAAAATCACAAAACAACTTAAATTCTATCCCAAACCAGAAACAGAAAAGGCGGAATTTAAAGACAAATCAAACACCGGGATCACACAGATCTATCCTAAAAACAGAGCCAAAGAAGAAGCGCCAACCCCAGGAACTTCAAAAACACCACAAAAACCGCAAAAAAGAAAAGAAACCATCATTTCAAGTGAAAAGAGAAAAACGCTTACGGTCCGTTACAGGAGCGACGGCCGTCATGATTCCGCAGATCCGCAGATCGACGCCGCAGAGCAATCAACAGTCAGATATCACCCTCGGCCCTTCCCTAGCCCCCGAAGAGGATGCAATCGACGATCAAAGCAACCTTCCAAGGGTAGGGTAGGGCGAGGAACGGAGGAGAGATAAAAACCCTAGAGCGAGAAGATACCACGACGAGAGCCGCCACAGCCAAGAGAGAAAAAGAGGGTTTTATTTCTGCCATAAGAAGTGATTCAAATAGCGCCAGATCTCCGCGTAATTTCTCCCTCCCCCCCCTGTCTTTTTTCAAACTCTCTTTAAAACTCCCGTCTTTTCTCTTATTACGAGATTACTCTCTGTTTTCATTAATCTGTCCGCGCGATTTGGGCATAGATGCAATTAATTTATCCTCGCGGGTGCGCTTGCTATTCGGTTTAAATTTGTCGGTTTCCTGTTTGACTTCTTCTTTCTCTCTCTTTCTCTATCTAAATATCTTCCCCGGTTGCTTTCCAAGTCCGATATTTTTTGATTTAAATGGGCCTTCCATATCCGGCCCATTATAACGTAATGGGCCGAGGTACAAAATAAAATATCGATCTCCAATAAAAATAGAGAAAATTAAAAAGAAAAAGGCAATCCCGGAATTTCTTTCCCCCCATCCCCCACAGGAAGCTCACTGATCAACGCAGAGGCGCTGAAGCTTTGACTCCAGCTCCAGCTCTTCTTCTTCTTCTTCTTCTTCCTCGGGTTCACCCTCGACGTCGTTCTCGTCTAGCGGACCAAGTGCGTCCAGCGAGCCCAGCCCGGCGTGCAAGATCTCCCGGACCTCGTCCAGGCCTTCGTCGGAGATGGCATTGCCGTTGATGTTGAGGAGGACGAAGCCGGGCCTGCTGGCAGCAGCCCGGGCCAAGCACCTCGCCCCGGCGCGTCGAAGAGAATTGGTGCTCACGTCGAGCTCCATCAGCTTCGGATTTCTGCTCTCCAGAGCATTCCCAAGAATTACGGCGCCCGTGTCCCCGAGCTCGTTCTCCGACAGGTTCAGTTTCTCCAGGGACGGCTTCGAGTGGATGCAGGAGCAGAGCGCCGGCGCCGCCGCCGCAGAGATCTCGTTCCCGGCGATCTCGAGCACGGTCAGCGGGCAAGTGGCGCCTTCCAGAGCCTTGAACAGGGCCACGGCTCCCTCGACTTCGAGGTTAAGGTAGCTCAGGTAGAGCTCAGAGATAGCAGGGAGTTCAGCGATGGTCTGGCTCAGCGCTCGGGCTGCCCCCGCCCCGAACATGTTGTCCCGGATGTCGATTTTCCTCAGCAAGGGGCAGCTCAGCAGCGCCTCCGCCAGGGCCGTGCCGCCCTCACAGTCTACCCTCGTGGACGAGCAGCGGAAGTCGATCAATTCCGGGCTCCGGCGGAGAATTCCGGCGATGGCGGCGGCACCCTCGTCGCCTGTCATGTTGTTGTGGAAATGCAGCACACGGAGGCGATCTGTTGCAGGGACGAGCTCCGCCACCGCATTGGCCGCTTCGCCTGAGATGCCGTCGTTGATCAGGTAGAGCTCCTCGAGGCAGGTCTGAGTCCGGAGGAGCGGGCCGAAGGCTCGGACTCCCTTCTCACCCAGGGCATTGTCTGAGAGGTTCAGATATCTCAGCTTGGAGCCCTCCAAGGCGGTGGCGAAAGCCCGCATCACATCGAGTGCCTCCTCTTCAGGTCGCCCTGCCACAAAGTCAGACAGATCGACCTCGGTCAACTGCTCCGCCACAGACTGGAGAATGGGTGCTGCGACACGGGCTGCCTCGATTCCAAAGCTCCGGTTGCTGAAGCAGATTCTGGTGAAGGCGTTGCCCTTCTCGGTGAGGGGGGCGAGGAGCTGCTCGGCTTCCTGGGCATCAATGAAGGCTCTTTTCCCTCCAGAAATGTCAAAGATAACTGGCCCAGGCACGGCTGGCTTCACGGGCTTGACAGGCTTAACGGCCCGCGGCCCGCGCTTGAGGACCTGGAGCATGAACTTGCTGGTTTCCTTGGCGTAGAGTTGCACTGCCGAGCTGCCGTCGCCGTCGGGCTCTCTCTTAAAGTGCTCGTCGGCAATGGCGAAGCCGGCTTCTTCAATTTCCTTGGCATCTTTGGTGGCTTCTTCTTTAGAGAGAAGGCCATATTTTCTGGAGAAAATGGATTCAGTGGATAGGTTCTTGGCAATCCTCTCAACCAGAACAAGCCTCGTGGCTTGGCTTGTTGGCCAGAGCTTGATGGAGAAAGTCCTGTGCTGGAATGTGGGAGATACCATGGACTCTGTGGTTTCCATCTGTTGAGGTCCAAATTCCATAAGAGATTCTCATGTCAGATATGTCAACAAAGGGAAGGAATCGACGTAACTCCAGATTTAGAAAAATACATATATAACACACTGACTGAGCATCACGTGATAATGATATAAAGTGCAGCAAAATTTAGGCGGCACTGAAGAGCAGTAGGCACAAGATGGAGGTCAGTGATATATGAGGCAAAATAGACATGGTTGTTCTGTTCTGTTTGTTTGGAACGAACAAAAAATTCGCACAAAAGAACCGCACAGGGACTTGTTCTTTGTTCTGTTCTTTTAGAAAAAAAGGAACAAAATTTGCACATTTGCACATATTTGCACATTCACACAAAACTATAACAAAATTTGCACAAAGTGAACAAAAGAACCGCACATGGGTCTGTGCGATGTTCTGTTCGAATTCGTTTTTGTACTGTTCGGAAAACCGAACAGAATGAACAATTCGCACAAATTCGCACACAAAGAACAGAACGACCACGTTGAAATATTCGTGAATTGGGATAGATAAGATTCTTCGAGAAGGTGTCCAGTAACAAAAAAGAAGCAAACAATAAGAGTCTGTCAGGAAGATAGAAGGAAAAGTGAGAAGATGAGCAATAAAGAGCGATCAACCAACACTCTTAAATCAATCAGAGATCAAAGTGTATTGACGCATCCCCAGTACAAAATTTGTTGAGACATCTTGACTATCGAACAATCTTCCGACGCCTCATGAAATTAATACTAACAAGGACTTTTGATTTATCGTTTCAAACAATCATGATATCAGTATATCGGCGATGACAAAACCGAAAATGAATAATTGACAAACCTCATACCCGACAAGAATTTGTGGAATATTTCATATGCCAAAGCTAGTGGGTAAAAATCGAAGACTGAATTAACGCACAATATATTCGAGTTTTAAGTGAAATAGCGAATGCAGCTCTCCTTTATTAAGTGTTATACAAACTTACGAGAGGACCATATGCGCATTTTTTCCCACACAATAATTATTTCAAAGACATAATAATTTCAAAAAGTATAAATCTTTAAAATAGGAAATAACAATATCACTATAAAGTCAAAAAACTTTAATGAAGAACGACGCGAAAACGTGTAATACACAACTCAAAAGGTAGGAACTTTATTACGTGTATGATTGCCCATAGGGAGACATACGTATAACTGTGGGCTTTACAAAGAAAAACCAATGAAGCCCATATTCGATCGGCATTTGTGAGGAAAACACGCCATACCTAAACAATTCATCCCAACCACACGATGGAAAATCTAAAATATTGAAGCGTTGTTTCACAAAACGCGGCAGACGAAAGCACGAGTAAAACCATTTTTCACGTCTCAAGGAAGCATTTCGCTTGTCTCAATCATGAACTACCGAAAATTTCAACCTGATTTATTTTTCAAAAATTGTTCCTTCCAATAAGAATGACGTACTCTGCGAGAAAAACCGATAAATCTTTCCCGTCAGGCGGTCTCAACGCTCAGATACCCAAAAAACCTACGCATAGAGGCAAATCAGCCAAAAAACTTGCAAATAGGCAGCGGTAAACCCTCGCATTAAAACAGAACACAGGAAAAGAGGGAAACGCAACAACTAAACCGATCCAATTGATAAGAAAACATGTCGAGAGAAATCATACGAATCCGTGAGAGATAGATTACATACCGATCAGAAAACTGAAGATGAACAGGAACAAACTCGATCCGCGACCGCCTTCGTCGCCGCTAGCAAAGTTTCCCGTTCTTAAGAGTTCTATGTTCAGTTAGTCTACGAAGGACCAGTATATATAACGGATTTAAAGTCCGGTTATCAAATTCCCTTATGGGTGGAGTGGGGTCCGTCGTTTAGATTTCGAATTTTAACGGCTGAGTGGCGCGCGCCTCAACTTTCACCGTAACTTCCGGCTTATCGGATCCAGTCGGGTACGGACTATCCGATACACTGTTTCGAAACTGATTTTTTATTCGGATTGCTTAGTTGGTTCGTCAAGCATCATCCGTCACGTCACATGTCACCGTGTCGGAAACGTGACGGTGATGGTGACGGATGACGAGGTGGGTGTGACGGGGACGTGACGGTGACGGGGTGCCCTGGACGCGTGACGTGATGGAACAGCTGTCACGGATGATGGTCGTGATGTTATTTCTTAAATGAAATACAATCGATCAGATTCGATCTTTTTTTGGAAGGTACAGTCAACCGATCAATCTGATCAATCAGATTCTATCTTGCGGGACTGATCGACTGTGTCGTCCAAACAACTGAAGAAACGATGCGGATCGATCAGTTATCGTGAAACTGCCGTAAAACCTTCACGATAACTTCCACATCGGAGAGGCTGTTGGCTTGCTACTTGGCGTTGAATGCCGAGGAGTATCCTGCAGTTATTGTTAAGGTTTTACGGCAGGTTTTGCTGGAGCTTGATCCGCCGCCATTGGTTGCTTGCTCTGGGTGCCGCTGGGATGATCTTTGGGCTGCATGAAGTTTTATGATTTTTGTATCTTCCCCCTCTGTTTCTCGTGTGTTTTCGTCTCTACTGGTGTAGCAAAGCTCAGCTTCTCTCTCTCTCTCTCTCTCTCTCTCTCTCTCTCTCTCTCTCTCTCTTCCTCTTTCTCTCTCTCTCTCGCTCCCTTCTGGTATAAGGAAGCAGAGTTAACCTCCATAGAGTCATGCATTCCTCCTCTCTCTCGCATCTGCTCTTGCGTGGCAGGAATCATACACTGTCTCTCTCTCATTCCTCTCTCTATCACTCTTCTCTCGCTCTCTCATTCCTCTATCTCCCTCTTTCTTTCTCGTGCTCTTCTCTCTCTCGTTCCTCTCTGTCCCTCTTTCTCCCCCGTGCTCTTCTCTCTCTCTCTCTCTCTCTCTCTCTCTCTCTCTCCCTCTTTTTCTCTGAAGCTCTTCTCTATCTCATTCCTCTGTATATCGCTCTTCTCTCTCTCATTCCTCTCTCTATCACTCTTCTCTTTCTCTCTGGCGCTCTTCTCTCGCTCTGTTGTTCCTCTCTCCCTCTTTCTCTCTTCTGCTCTTCTCTCTCTCATGTTCCTCTCTGTCCCTCTTTCGCTCTCTCCCTCTCTCTCTCTCTCTCGTTCGTTCATCTCTCTATCGCTCTTCCCTCGCTCTCTCGTTCTCTCTCCCTCTTTCTCTCTCTTGCTCTTCTCTCTCTCTTGTTCCTCTCTGTCCCTCTTTCCCTCTCGCGCTCTTCTCTCTCTCTCTTTCTCGTTCCTCCCTCTTGCGCTCTTCTCTCTCTCTCTTTCTCTCTCGTTCCTCCCTCTTGCGCTCTTCTCTCTCTCTCTCTCTTTCATTCCTCTCTCCTTGTTTCTCTATCTCTATCGCTCTTTTATCTCTCTCGGGCTCTTCTTTCTCTCACTCGTTGTCGCTCTTCTCTCATCCTCTTTCTCGCTCTTTGTCATTCTTCTCTCTCCCTCTCTCTATCGCTCTTCTCTCTCTTTCTCACTATTCTCTCCCGCTCATTCTTCCCTCCCTCTATTGAGTCCGTCACTCGGTCCTCTATCTCTCACTCTTTCTTTATCATTTTCTCTCTCTCTCTCTCTCTCTCTCTCTCTCTCTGTCTCGCTTGCTCTCTCTCTCCCCCCTCTGATCACAATCATTTGTGCGATGTGCGATGCGATTTTTTCGAAAAAGATTCGCACAGGTCATCGAAATACCCCTTTTGTGTGATCAAAAAAATTGCACAGAGGCTGAAAAAACCGGACTGGACCGCACGACCATCCGTAACAATGAGCTCTCAACATCAATTTTCATCATTAATATTGACATTGATATTGATACTGATATTGATATTGATATTCATATTCATATTCATATTCATATTCATATTCATATTCATACTCATATTCATACTCATATTCATATTCATGCTCATATTTATATTTGTGAGAATAGAAGGCCCATATAGGGCTATGAAAGTAGGCCCCATCCCACTCCTCTCTTTCTCTTTCTCCCTATATAGGGATGTATCTCCTTATTTTGTTTATGCCTGCACATAGTCACATCACGCTTATTTCTCTCTTCCCCGATACTTCTCTTTCTTCATGGTATCAGAGCCTAGGGCTCCCGATCCCTAGTTCCGTTCCGGCGTCCTCCTCCATCTCCAGCAGTCTCGGTCGCTGGCGGCGATGGTTTCTCCGGCGGTCCTCATTCCGGCGTTCTGTCCTCTCCTTGTTCTGGCAGCGATCTCCTTCCGGCGGCGGAGTTCTTCCTTCTCCGGCGATCTGTCCTCATTCTGGAGTCCTCCTTCCTCTCCGGTGGACTCGATCGCTGGCGGCGACGATCTCTCCGATGGTCCTCGTCCTGTCCTCGTTCAGGTGTCCTCCCTCCGACGGCGGAGACTAGCTATAGTTGGCGACCTACGTCCATCTCCGGCGGCCTTCCTTCCTCTCGCTGATGGAGTTCTTCCCTATGGCCGGCGGTGGTTATTGTCCGGTGGTGTTCTTCTCTCTCACCAGCGGCGGTTATCGTACGATGGCATTCTTCCCTCTTGCAGGTGTTGTTATTCCCTCTCGGCGGCGATCCCTTCTACACACCGACAACGGTTATCTCATATTATCTATTTCATCGGCGGTCTTCTTTAGCCGGCGGTTACCTTCTTTGGCCGTTGATCTTTGATGAACTCAAAATTTGCGTTGAATTGTGTTGTTGTCGTGTGTTGAATTCATGCAATAGATTTATATTTTCCTCACTAATATAGAGACAAGTAAGGGTCGAATCCTCAGGGAGCCTAGGTAATGAGGTAGATGACTAATGAAGAGAAGAAGAGATACTTGTAGGTAAGAAAATGGAGAGGGATTCTATAGATTTTAGGAGATTAAAAAAAGATAGATTAATTACCGTAGTAATATTGTTATGAGAGGAATAGGTTTTTAAAGTTTTTAGGGGTTTCCTAGAGAAAACTTTCGATAGAGGAATTTCGTCGAACACCTTATGGGCGATGTGAAGGGTGGACGAATTTGATGACAATGGAGAGGAGAAATGATGGATATGGAAGTAGAAACGAGGATAGATCTCTTTATGGTCGAAATAGTGATGAATGAATGGTGGAATGATGGGATGGAGGGTGATATGGAGAGATGAGAGAGCTGGAATGGGTGGATGTATAGGAATGATGGAGATGATGTTTTTTAGAGAACTTTGTAATGAAAATCAAACCAAACCTAAGATAAAGAAGACAAACCTAATACACTATCCTTGGAGGGGATTACAAGAAAATCTCTCATCAGAATCGTCACACAAACCCCATTTTTGATGCCAGTCCTAGGCCGGGTGGTGCTTGATCCGCTACGATGTTGAGCTCTACTTGCTCTCCCTCTCCAGAGCAAACTTGAGCATCTAACAATGCCAAAGCTTGGGCCTAAGCTCCTCCCCCTTTCCTGCTGGTGACCTGGAGTCAAAGGAATGCCAAAAGACACAAATCGAAGAGGGAAAAAAGCTATTTTAAGAGTTAGGGGTTTCCTCAACTCAAATGGCATAAATTGCATTTATGCCCTTGCGACCTTACAAGGATAGGAAAATTATAACTAACCCCTCTAGCGAAAATAAAAGCCTTAAAAATCATTTAGATCATTTATAAAATCCATAAAATTATATTTTTCCTTTAAAAGTTCATTTCCTTATGATTTTTGAACCCGAAAAAATATGAAAAAATTACACAAAAATAGGAAACGTCATAACATCATAAAATCACAACAAAGGCAAAATTAATCAATTTAGTTCAATATAACATGCAAATGTAGTCATTTTGAGCCAAATATATGTGTAAAATGGATGAGTTTATGTCATAAATTTGCATGTTATCAAACACCCCCCACTTTACTCAATGCTAGTCCCTTAGCATTGACCATTTTAGTTATACTTAGGTAGTCCCTCAACTTTTCGACCTTGGGTGAGAATGAAAAGCTATAAGAGTACTGATCATCGTTTATGATATGGTCATAGGGAGCAGGTCATCTCCCCCAAGGTTATGGGAAAGCTCAGCACGGGAAGGAAATAGGGTCTAATACTATGGCATGAATGATCCTCACCACACAATGACTGGAGGAATTTCCTTACCCTCTCAATAAAGCATATCTCATTCTCACTTCCTCTCTTTTAGCTACTTGGTGTTTGAATCGCCCTTGACTACTCTCCCCTGGATGAGTGATGTGAATGAAAATTGGCGTAGAAATAAGTGCACAAAGATGGATGTGGGATGGTGAATAATTAATGTATGGAACAAGGAAAGGCTTCAATCGTGATGGCAATTTTCTGAAATAAGTGATTGATGGAGGGGGGAAAAAAAGATGGCATGGGAAATGATGTGTAAATGGTGTGAAGAATAGTGTGAAGATATTGCTTGAATAGTGGTGATGGAAGGTAGAGATGGAGAATAACAAAACAAATAAGAACAAACTCATGACAATGAATAAAATATAAACATTTCCTCTTTCTCTTTTATTTTCTTTTATTTTCTTCTTTTATTATTATTATGTTTTGGAAACATGTGGAAAACACTTCCAAGTGAACATTACAATTGATGATTGAAGAGAAATAAAGATTGGGAGAAAGAGAGAGATGATGGAAGAAGCAAGACCTTGGGCCTAAGTGATGACGTATGGCCATTAGTGGCGGACAAAATAAGAAGCATGAGTAAACGATAATGTATTCACCCTTCTAAAGACCACAAATGTCTCTCTCTTTTTCTTTCTTTCTTTGGCCGTTGATCTTCTCTACACGCAGGCGCCTATCTTCTTTAACCGGTGATATTATCCACGCCCGACATATCATGTTGTAATGGACTACTCTAGGGACTATTCGTCGCCTGCTAATATGCCTGCTCATATGCCTGCATCGGCTAGTCCATTTATCTCCCAGTTGCAGGCTCTGTGTTCCATCTTCTCTGGACGCGACTCTCTACAACTTATCTCCCCGACAAAGAAGATATGGGACGAGCTCTTCCGGATGTATGGTCCCGAGAGTAATATATTCTCCACGATTGGCATCTTCGAGAAGATGATGGCAACCACGGCAACACACCAGTACCGGACGTGCCTCCGCCTTCACATGAGACGTCCTGCACCATGACACGTCGCCAACGCCAACTTCAGAACTGTCCTTTGACGTGACACCTTGACACGTCGCCAACGTTGATTAATATTAGGTTTTAAATTAATGGTTATCTTATTTTTTTCTTTCCTCCAAGGCCTATTTATAGGCCAATGTTGTAAGAAATACTTGGTGAATTTCTTTTGGAATTAAAGTTTCTTCTTCTAAAAAGGAAGTTTTCCCTAGCCGTCGTCCCTCCCGAGCCACCGCCGATGCCTCTTGCCGCCGCCGCCACCATTGAGGGAAGACCATTAGCCTTGTGGCCCACCACACACACGTTGCCTGCCTACACCCTCCGTGTGCAGAGCCGCCCGCCCAAGCAGTCGCCTGCCCATGCGGCCACCCACCCACACGGCCTCCGCATTTAGAATCCAAAGGCTTCAGATCCTCGTTCTACAAGTGCACGCCTCGTATGCCGTTTAGGTTTCGGGGCACTGCCCCGAACCCCGCAAGGGGGAGACTCCCCCGTTGACCCCCCTGCCAACTGACTGCAGTTGGATCTGCAACACCATGTCGAAGCGCACATCATTTGCCCCACCAACGACGCGTCAAGAATTACCCGCATCGCCACGGCGCTTGTAGAACGAGGTAATTCTACCCTCTTTGGTGTCGATGTTCTTCCTCCAATGTTCCTCGATTGTTTTTCCACCGCCGTCGGATTGGCTGATTTGGCTTTTGAATCTTCTTGCAATTAGTTGATTAGGCCTTTGAATCTTCTCGCGATCGACCAATCGATTTATTGAAATTGTCGCTTGTTTTAACCACGGTGGTTGAAAAACAGTACTCCCGTCTTCGATCAAGGAAAGGGGATGCACCATCAGTACTTACACCAGATTTAATCTCCGAATTCGATTGTGTGGGTTGTGGTCTGATTTATCCTACCCCAGTTAAGTTAGCCTACCCTATCCGGTCAATCCTATCATCCAACATTTCCTGTCATCCTGCATTATAAGATGTTTAAACTTCAAGGCTCTAAGGGCCAACTTGAGACCATCTATGCTACTCTTCGTGGATGTGATTCTCGACTAGAGGTGTATCAGTCGTATACTAATGATTTAGCAGAGCAAAAATATTATCGGGAGGAGTTACATGTATCATTATTCCTTAACTCTATTCCTACGGCCATCAGTACGCAGATACGTGGCTCCATTCTGAGTGGCGCGATTCTATCCTCCTTGGCTGATGTCTTTAATGCGGCCCAATGGGTGGACAACCTCACTCCTATCATAGGACCTTCTTCGATCACTTCTATCGCCTCATCCGACTCTTCAACACTCTTTACTTCTGCTCTTGCGACTCTAGCCACCACTGGGAGAAGCTCCAGCAATTCTCAATAATCTGGCGGTCGCTCTTTTGACCGTCGTCGCAGCAAATATACTTGTCCTCCATGCATTCATTGATCTTGACCGACACATTCGTCCGCTCGGTGCAATCAGAAGTGGGGCTATCCCCTCGGACGTCCTTGTCATATCCCTTCTTCATCGGCCACTCCACCGTTGTCGCCGCTAGGGTTTGTGCAACCCTCCTCCGTATTGGCCACTCCATCTTTTGCGGCAAATGTTTCTTCTATCGGGCTTCCCGATAGCTTCACTGTCCTTACCACTGTTACGTGTGGTAACTCGTCATCTGGCCAAGGTACTACCTCTCGATCTTCCTCTTCTGGGTCTTGGATTATTGACTCCGGTGCCTCATGTCATGTGACAGGTGACGGCACCATACTTTCTCGCCTTTCCAAACTCGCCAACCCTGAATCCGTATTTGTTGCAGAAGGGTGCTCCTGTTCGGTTATTGGCAATGGCACCACATCACCTATATCTCGGCTTCTGCTTCATATTTTCTCTATATTCCGAGCTTTCCAGTCAATCTTATCTCCATTAACACCCAAACTGAAGCTCTTCTCTATTCGGTGTCTTTTTTGCCCTATCATTGTGTGTTTCAGGACTTGAGGACCAACGACAAATTGGTTCAGGGTGGCATTTATGAGCTCGTGTCCAATACTCCATCCACGGGCCTTAGTGATAGATATTATGTGGCCGTCAAGTCAATCACACTACCATGTTTATTTAAGTTCATTGAATAAAATATTTGCGTTCATTATTATCCCATGTGATGTTTATATTGAAGTCCATGAATACGTACAATGACGTAGTGAATTATGATGAGATCATAACACAATGATCATTATTCTTTAAACATGTATTGTAAATATACATATTCGATGGATAGTCGCGACTGACATCAAATTATCCGGATAGAATAGCACTAGCTGATCCTACTTATACGATAAGTATAGTTGATCCTGTGGCTATTAGTGTGACGACAGTAAGGACAAACAATGGGTGCTCTTTGGAGAAAGAGTTCACTGAATTCATCCATATGAATCCCTAAATGGTATTATACCTAAACGTCAATCAGGTTGATTCAAGTCACGGTTGTACAAGTGATCCACTGATCTGAGATACCAAGGATATCTCGTGAGTGGACGACTACGTTTTGACTATGACTTATGAGCCTCTAATCATGGGATTCAAAGAAGTTATAGATCGGATGTAGTAAGAAGCTTACGGAGATGATTGAGTGGTCAAGATGGGATCATCCGCCCTAGGTATAAGAGGAGATTGACTCAAGGAAGACGATGCAGAAAAATCCCTGGACAGGGTAGTGAGGATATTGGAGAAGGCATTCTCCAATGATCCGCATTATCCATCAGTACTAATCGAATGAGAGATTAGGGTTTGATGATAAATCATACCCTATGTCATTCGAGAGTCTCGCGCAGATGATGGATTATACATATACGGTAACCGATGATCGTAAATGTTCCATTAGAGAGTTCGAGACTACTCGGTATCTTTTAGAGCACGAGGTGTAGCTTGGCACCCCACGGGTTGGAAAATTAACCTATCGATTGGGTTAAATCGATCCTTATTTAATTAATCTATATGTTGATATAGTTAATTAATAAGGTTGGTCAATAAATGTTATTGGGCCACTAATGTTATTAACTAGAATGATACATGGGCCTAGAGGGTCACACCCACAAGGTCATAAGGGCATTGGTGGATATATTTTACTTTGTAGGGTTTTTGAGAAAAACCTTAAGTGAAATATAAAGAGGGAAAGGGGTATCATTTTAAGCACCCATACAAGCCTGATTTGAGAGCCCCTCCCTTTCTCCACTCTCTTCTTCACTCATCCAAGGAAGAGAGTCTTCATGGTGAGGAGATCTTCAAAATTTTCAAGAAGAGTTGAAGAAAAAGACGTAGAGATCCAAGCACCGAGTGATCGCGTGGATACTTCTAGAGGCTGGACACGTGAACAGCTTCAGAACGATCTCATGGTGTCAAAGTGAAGGGTGGAACGAGTTCCCCAAAAGGCACTTTCAATGTTTGTTTTAAAGATTGATTGTGAATCAATCAACACGCTTGTGCATCCATGGAACGTGTTTTCCATGGCCGAACAAAGGCATCGAACCCAACACTTACCTATCACCTTTCCCATTCCTCTACCTCTATTGAGTGGCATCGTCGACTTGGCCATCCTAGTATCACCAAGGTTCCCCAATCTCTCCCATGGGTTACAATTAAAGACTTTGTTTGCGAGTCATGTCAGATGGGAAGACATTTCAGCGTGCTGAATCTATTAGTTCTAAGCCTTTTGGTTTAGTGCATTGTGACATTTGGGAACCATCACACATTGCATCAAAACTTGGTTTTTGATACTACATGGTTGTTATTGATGATTACTCCAGCGTGTCGTGGGTCTATCTTTTGACCGACTACACAGATGCTCTCCCGACAATCCTCCAGTTTCTCCAGGAGGCATCGACTCAATACTCATGTACTCCGAAGATCATCCGTACAGACAATGCCGTAGAAGTTGTCCAATGAGAATTTCAAGAATTATGCTCCGCGACTGGTATTCTTCATCAAACGTCGTGCCCTCATACCTCTCAGAAAAATGGAGTGGCAGAGCGGAAGCATCGTCATTTTCTCGACATGACTCGGACGATCTTATATGAGATGAATGTCCCACATGAGTTATGGGCAGATGCTATTATGACCTCGACCTTCCTCATCAACTGCCTTCCTTCCACACCCCTTTGCGGTGATGTTCCTCTTCATCGACTTCATTTGGATAGGGAGCTCTTTCCCTTACCACCCCGCATATTTGGGTGTGTGGCCTTTGCTCACGACCATTCGGCCACCAAATCCAAACTTGCCCCTTAGGCGACCAGAGGAATGTTTGTGGGCTACTCTCGCAGGGGATATGTGATCTACCTTCCCAAGAGTCATCGATATATCGTCTCAGCCGATGTTACATTTCATGAGTCGACACCCTACTTCTCCACACTCTCCCCATCTTGGGAGCATTCAAGATCACCTCCTCCTGTTTCCCTGGTGGACCCGACCGCTCCTTCTCTTGTGCATGACTTGCCTCTTCCTTTACCTTCCACTCCTCTACCGTCATTACTTCCACTCCCAAAACCTACTACCACCTCTTTGCCAACCCTGCCTCTTCCTCCCCTTCCAGCTCCTAGCTCTTCGTCCCCTGAGCTCTCCACTGAAGCCCAATCTGCGGCCTCCTCGAGTCCGCCTTCAAATGACCTTCATCTTCCAATCACACTTCGGAAAGGTACCCGCTCCTGCACTCTTCATCCCTACTCTAATGTGGTCTTGTACGCCAGACTATCGGCTCCTTATCGGGCATTTGCTATGGCATTGGCTGCAGAAACTATTCCTCAATCTCATGAGGCTGCATTATTGATTCCTCACTGGAAAGCCGCAATGGTTGAAGAGTATTCTACTCTTGTTTGTCAAGGTATGTGGGAGCTCGTCAGTCGACCATCTACTGATAATGTCGTCAGCTATCGCTGGGTGTTCAACCTCAAATATCATCCCGATGGCACTATTCATCACTTCAAAGCTCGGTTGGTCGCTCGAGGTTTCTCGTAGGTTCACGACATTGACTATGATGAAACCTTCTCTCTGGTGGTTCGGCTTAACTCCATCTGCATACTCCTTTCCATGGCAGTCAACCTTGAGTGGCCACTGCACTAACTTGATGTCTCCAACACCTTTCTATATGGAGACCTCTCTACGTGTGTTTATATGGAGCAACCTCCATGCTATTCGATTGAGGGAGAAAATGATACGGTATGCCTTCTTCGTCATGCTCTTTATGGCCTCAAACATAGTCCGTGGGCATGGTTTGAGAAGTTTAGCGAACTAATCTCGACGTGTGGACTGGTGGCTTGTGATGTGGAGCCCACCATATTCCGCAAGACTACTTCGGCTGGTTGTATCATTCTCGCCGTCTATGTGGATGACATGATCATCACAGGCAGTGATCGTGTGGGCATTCAACATGTCAAGACCTTTCTACATCAGCATCTTGACATTTGTGACTTAGGGGAACCTATTTCCTTGGCATCAAATTTGCATCTCGACTAGACGCTCTTGTTCTCAACCAACACAAGTATATCCTTGATATCTGCAAGAAGTTGTCTATCTGGATGCAAGCCCTACGCATCTCTGATAGATAGCAAGCCTCAACTTTGGAGTACTACATCTCCACTTTATATAAACCTTAAACAGTATCAGCGCCTGGTTGGGAAGCTCATCTACGCTATGCTGACTCCACTCGACATCACCTTCACCGTAAATGTTTTGAGCTAGTTTATGCATGCCCCTCGAGAAGTTCATTGGGAGGCTACTCTACGTCTGCTTGCATATCTGAAATATCCCCCAGGTCGAGGACTTATCTTCCGACGTCATGGTTACCTACAGGTCATCGGGTACTCCGATGCAGGATTTGCCAGTGATCGTCAGAACCGCAAATCTATGATTGGCTACTGCGTGTACATGGGTGGTAATCTTGTCATTTGGCGAAGTCACAAGCAATCTGTCCCATCGTATCAAGTGCCGAGGCAGAATATTGAGCAATGACAGAGAAGTCTTCCGAGATGTTGTGGGTACGTAACTTCTTATTTGAACTTAGCTTTCTGGTTAAAGGGGCTATGCCAATAATGTGTGACAACCAAGCGGCCATGTTCATTGCCAACAACTAAACCTTTTCTATGCGTACCAAGCATATCAAAATCGACTGCCATGTGATTCATCACCGTATCATCGCAGGACTTATTTCCACACCCTATGTGGCCTCTGCAGATCAACTTGCAGATATATTCACTAAAGGGCTAAGTGTGACGTCCTACGCCACCTTCTCAAGCAAGCTGGCCGTATATGACATCTATGCTCCAGCTTGAGGGGGAATGTGAGAATAGAAGGCCCATATAGGCTATGTAAGTGGGCCCCAGTCCACTCCTTATTTTGTTTATGCCTGAACGTAGTCACATCACACTTATTTCTCTGTTCCCCGATACTTGTCTTTCTTCAATATTCAGATCCATATTCATACTCATGTTGATACTGATATTGAAATTGATATCGATATCGATATTTGGTAGTGAATTTTTTCAAGATAACAAATATTGACTACATACACATCTACTCAAACCCTAGTTGGAGCATTCCTGGGATAACAGTACTGTCAAGCCTGTAATGATATCAATATCGATATTGCTAACAGAATGGATAATGGATATTGTAAAGGACAATGATTAACTTTTCTAATATTAAAATTAATCGCCAACTCCTTTATAAAGCTTTAATCAAAATTTTAATAAATCATTAATGTATGAAATTTTCATGTGATTAATCATTAATGTATTAAATATGCTATATAATTATCATGTTTTAAGATAAATGTGAATATATTTTAAAATTATATCATAATTTCAATAATAATAAAAATTATATTATGAACAGTCATAAATATGTAAGTATAAAAAAAACAACTGCTTGTAGTTAAATATCCGAGCAAAATTAAAACAATTTTGAGCCTTTTCTCTCAGCATAAATTATATTTTTTAGAAATGAATACATGGACAGGAGAAAATTATAATTAAGGACAATAAATGCCAACACAAATATTCTGAAATTAAACAATCCAAAATCCAATGAAGAAGATAATGAAATCTGTCAATAAATATCAGTTTTTACAACTTATTAAAGTTACCGAGTATAGATCCTTCGATGCATCATGTTGAAAATATTAGACATTTAAATTAAGAATGATAAATTTTCAGGTAATTTTCTTAGAATTCCAATGACGAATATAATTCAGTAATCATAAAAATATAATAAGGTTAGCTTTAATACACAAAGATCACATAATATGTAAAAAATGTTGGATTTTGCCACAAACGAGAATCCTATATGAGATTTTCATAATTGGAAAAAATAATAATTTGATAGGATTTTTAAAACTAACCAAAATCAAAGGGTTTGACAAGGGGCCTGCAAAAGCGATGAAACATGTGGTTTAATTCGATACAACGCACAAAACCTTACCTGCCATTGACATTTCAATTATGGAATTGCAATGTGTGGAATTGAATGCACTATCCTTTGTGATGGGGGACCATCCAACAGACCAGGAGATTATTCGTGAACAACCGCAGCACGAAGATCGAGTCGATGCCAAAAATTCAAGCTCCAAGGACACAGCCTAATAATGGGCCTCTATGGTCTGATTTTATTTTATTTACTTAGTTTTTTCTGAATTGTCAGATGGGCCCCGTCTGGTGTCATTTTATTTTGTATGTAATGTTGGGCTTTAGGGGAAAAGTCCTTGTCACGGGACATTTTTTCCCTAACTCGGCCCACTTGGGATCCTCTTTACCCTATATAAAGGGAGGCATGCCCAAGGGACCACTAGGAGTTCATTTGAAATTGAAAAGTTTGAAGTTCCTTCAATTGGACTCCCACCCTCCTCCCCTTGGTAGTTATTCTACAGTTCTCTAGGTAGATTTGCAAAAGAAGCTGCACGTCGCCGCAACCGTCAGATTCACCATAATCGAGCAACCATCTCCGCCAGAAGAACAACTGTCGCCGCCATCAACGCCCCTTCTTGAATGCTCGTAGCAGTTCATGAAGTTCTCATCTTCGCCTTCAAAAACTTGTTTCTTGGAAACTCTCGCCCTCCATCAAGAACCTCACCACTGCCGATTCTTGGAAGCCAACGCGAAGACCAGCACCGCCACCCGCTCTGCCGCCGTGCTCGCCATGCTGCTTGTGCACTGCGCCCGCCCGTGCGCCTTGATCACCGTGCACGACACCCGCCAGCGCGCAACGCTTCTTGCGTGCCGCGCCCACCTGCATGCCACGCCGGCCTGCACATCTTGTCTGCCACACATTGTGCCTTCATGTGTGCCACGTTTGTCCGCGCATAGGTCTGCCACCATGTTGCACCGCAAACATCAGGGCTCTGGCCCTCAGGTTACACCATTTCCCTCCTACTTTTGCAGTATTATTACTTCTTTCAGTGCTGTCCGCGTCTACTCCGCTGCTGAGAATTTATGATCTTTCTAGGATTATCCATCTTTCTTCGAGGGATAGGATTTCTTCTAGGTATCAAACTACGCTCACTCTCAGAGAAGGCCGTGGACGCCTTTAGACACTAATTCTCCCCCACCTCGTGGGTTTTCAAGCAGAACTAGCGGGTCATTGGGAGCTTGATCTCTACCTAGCCCACCTTCGCATCGTTATCAGATCATTACTTAGTCAGTGGTTATCAACGTATTTTTTCTTTGAATTTTCATTGCGTCCACATCATACTAACTTGTTGCACTCATCTTATCATTTTCCCCCTATGGTGTAACACGTGCCGCTCGATCTTGGCTATCATGTTAGATCAATTTGGTTCCCTGAACTATAAAGCTGATAGAAATATATGTGGCCAACAAGCCAAACACACATTCCATATCTCACTCCATGTTCATCGATATAATATATTCATTATAGTGCAGGTGTGACGCTTATAATGAAATCCATGTATACATGATCAGACTTAGTAAATTATGATGAGATCGTAATACTGAGATCACGAGTCTTTAAGAATGTGTTCTAAATATTCTTATTCAAAGGATACTCGAGAAGTACATCACAGTATATGGATAGAATATCACTATCTAGCCTCAATCATATGATGAGTATGGCCTGTTCCATAGCCGTTAGGATATATAGTGGGTGCTCTTGAATGGAAAGAGTTCACTGAATTGATCCGTACGAATCCCTGAATGGTATTATACCAAAATGTCAATCAGGTTGATTCACATCATGGTTGTGTAAGTGGTCCTTTGACCTGAGACACCAAAGATGTCTTGTGGATAGACGGTTGTACTTTGACTATGGCCAATGAGTCTCTAATCATGGGATTTTAAATAATCTTAGTTCGGGTGCATTGACAAGTTCATGAAGATGATTGAGTGATCAATATGGGATCATCCACCCTCAGTATAAGATGTGATAGCTCATGGAAGACAATGGAATGAAGTCCTTAGCCAAGGCAGCAAAATATCTAGAGAAGAGTTCTCCGATGATTTCCGAACGCATTAATACTAACTCGCATGGCAGATTAGGGTTTGACAATTGACCATACCCTAAGTCATCCTAGGAGCATCAAGTGGATGAGGGATTATATGTACACGATAACCGATGATGAACATGTTCCATGAGTGAGTCGATGCACACTCTTTTGTATCTTTTAGAGCACGAGGTGTAGCTTGGCACCCCACGTGTTAGAGACTCAACCTATCGATTGAGTTAAATCGATCCAATGTTAATTAATCTATATGATGATATAGTTAATTCATTTGGAAGGCTAATAAAGGTTATCGCACCGCTCGAGTCGTTAACTAGACTGATACATGGGCCAAGAGGGTCACAGGCAAATGGTATTTTGGAAGTCGGAAGATATACTTAAGTTTTGGGGGTTTTTATGAAAAATACTTTCTTAGAATAAATATGGGAAGGCCCTGAATAAAATTCACATACGCCAAAATTTTCTAGGGGCCTTCCTGATGTAGCACAAAGTGTCGGGATCAAATGGCTCGTGTCACATCACTGTGAGCGGGCGATAATGTGTGATGCAAATGTGGATAAATGATGCGTTCGTTTGGAGATCAACAAGAAGTACGACGAAAAACTTTCTGACCCGGGACGGTAGTTGATGACGGACATCATCGGTGACATTGTCTGATGGGTAATTTCCTACGATAATGAAACTACATTATGCAGAGGTCATAGATGAATGTACGGGCATGCCCCGACTCATAGAGTTTCGTCGAGGACCAGGCTCAGGGGTGGGCGACCGATGATGGTGACGGTGACCTTCTGACCCTCGTTAGAGCAACGATGGCGATTACGACACCAAGAGGAATAATTCTGTTGGCGTTCACATGTAACAGACGGGCTTGACCCATACCTAAGAATTCAGTCAAGTCGCAGTTTTCAGAATGTACTTGTCTCTCACCTATTCTAACCCGAGCGCGGCAGAGTGCAGCTGAGGAATATACTATAGAAGATAATTTAATGGACGAGCAAGGGGAACGACATACCTTGACGGTGGTGCCACCTGTTGTCGGCGTATTCATCGGTGCGATGGCCGGTGCGGCTAATTGCTGTGGAGGAGACGGCAAGGCGTCGCTTGACTGGCGGCGGGGTGCGGCACAGGAGGCGTGACTCTAGAGGGTGAAGGCGAGAGGGAAGGAATGCGACGGCAATGGCGCATGGGCGCAATCACAGAGACGTGCAGGTGGCCAGCAACGTGCAGTGTGCAGCGCGGTGCAACGTGGGTGACGTGTGTGGGTGACTAGCAACGACGCCGAAGGTAACGTTGAGCAGACACAGGTGGTGCAGGGTAGTGATGGCCCAACCGATATCCGTCCATCATCCGGTATTAGACAATCGATATCCGATATCTGGTAAAAAATGGGACAGTGTCGGATATCGGATATCAGATATCGGTCGATATCCATCTATAAGGGGTTAGACGGATATCGGTACCGAATATTAGCGGGGTGAGGAAAAAATGGGTATTGGATATCAGATTTTGATATTCGGATATCGATACCCGGTATCGACCGATAAAAATAAGCATCAAATCTCATTTTACCTGTAAGGTTAATATGCGTTGAATAGTTTTAATTTATTTTCAATGTCAGTTAATATATAGAGAGCGATTTTTTTTTTCTTCCATATGGGATAACAACAGGATTCGAAGTTAATGTAAACTCAGAATCCCGTTATCCCACATGGAAGATATTAGAAAAGTTTCTCTGTATATAATAAATGAGGCCGACAATATATTTAATGTTAAAATAATATCTTTATCATTTAGCGCCATATTTTAAGAGGCCTTATATATATTAATTATTTAATAAATGAGTAGACCATCCAGTAAATAGAAACAAAGATTTCTATTTCCTTCCATATGGGATAAAAGGATTCCGAGTTTAACACAAAACCCGAATCCTTCCATCCCATATGGAAGAAATAAAAATGCTCACTTGTATATAATAAATGAGATGTATGACCAAATAGAAAGCTCTTCTGGTACTCACGTGCCCATGTTGTCTATGCGAAATGTGAGACATCTGATAAATAATATTATTTTTATTATAATTTGATGCGGATATCGGTTTTCAATATCCGCATCCAATATCCGATACCGTCATCTGCCCCGTTGAGACGGAGACGGATGCCGACATCGAGATGGATATCGGTATCAGATATCGGCAGTGTAGCAATCGATATCCGTTACCGATATCTGGTATCCGGATGTTGAAGAAAATGGATATCGGAAATTTTATTTCCGATATCCGATACAGCATCTGTCCCGATACCGGCATCGGGACCAGCAAAGCCTAGTGCAGGGCATGGCGGCAGTGGGACACGCACAATGGTAGCGTCAGTGCGTAGGCCGCGGTGCGATACAATGCGGGTGGCGTGCACGATGGCTTGCTACGACGGTGGTGACGAGCGGGCAAAACGAAGACTGGCAGCGAGGGCATGGTGGGGATGACGTGCGTGGCAATGAAAGTAGCGTAACACAACCAGGGTGGCGTGGGTGGCTGGCTTAGCGGTCTAGCGACGCAAGTGCACAGGCGACACACCCTAGCCGGTGGCACGTCGCAAGGGTGATGCAATGGACCTGGCAAATTGTGTGGCGGTGAGACGGCTGGGCAACGCTGTTGTTCCAGCGGCTTTAACGACGATCAGATTGAGGGAGCGGCACGTCATCACCGGTGGTAGCTCAAGCGGTTGGTGCGTCAGCTTAGCGTCGCAGGCGTACTGGCTGTGTGCGTGGCCGTTGGCATGACGTGCAAGTGGTGCAACGACTCAATATATGTGGCCGGCAAGCCAATCACACATTCCACATCTCGTTCCATATTCATTAATAGAACATATTCATTATAGTGCACATGTGATGCGTATAATGAAGTCCATGAATACATGATCGGACTTAGTGAATTATGATGAGATCGTAATACGGAGATCACTAGTCTTTAAGCATGTGTTCTAAGCATTCCTATTCGAAGGATACACGAGAAGGACATCGAAGTATCCGGATAGAATAGCACTATCTAGCCTCACTCATATGATGAGTATGGCCGTTCCCGTAGCCATTAGTGTGGAGACACTAAGGATAGATAGTGGGTGCTCTTTAATGGAAAGAGTTCACTGAATTGATTCGTACGAATCCCTGAATGGTATTATACCGAACTGTTAATCAGGTTGATTCACGTCACGGTTGTGTAAGTGGTCCTTAGACCTGAGACACCAAAGTCGTCTTGTGGACAGACGGTTGTACTTTGGTGATGGCCAATGATTCTCTAATCATGGGATTCTAAATGGTCTTAGTTCAGGTACATCAAGAAGTTCACAAAGGCGATTGAGTGGTCAAGATGGGATCGTCCACCCTCGGTATAAGAGGTGACAGCTCAAGGAAGATGATGCGATGAAGTCCTTGGCCAAGGTAGTGAAATATCAGAGAGGAGTTCTCTAATGATTTCTGAATGCATCAGTACTAACTCGGATGACCGATTAGGGTTTGATAGTTGACCATACCCTAAGTCGTCCAAGGAGTGTCAAGTGGATGAAGGATTATACATACACGGTAACTGATGATGAACAAGTTCCATGAGTGAGTCGATACACACTCCTTTGTATCTTCTAGGACACGAGGTGTAGCTTGGCACCCCACGTGTCAGAGACTCGTTCTATCGATTGGGTTAACTCGATCTGACATTAATTAATCTATATGTTGATATAATTAATTAATTTGGAAGGCCAATAAAGGTTGTTGGGCTGCTGGAGTCATTAACTAGACTGATACATGGGCTAAGAGGGTCACACGCAAAGGGTCTTTTGGACGTTGGAAGATATACTTAAGTTTTGGGGGTTTTTATGAAAAATACCCACGTAGTATAAATAGGGGAAGGCCCTGAATGAAATTCACCCCAGGCCAGAATTGTTCAGGGGCCTTTCCCCTTCTTCTCCCATCTCCCAACACCCCCTCTCCCTCCCAGATGTGATCGGGACGACGTAATGATGCCGACAGAGAAAGAATGGGGCTCGTCAAAGAGAAGGAGGAGATCCGATGTGCCAAGGACCGCGTGGATACATCTAGAGGCTGCACACGTGAGCAGCTTGACTCGGCTCACTCCGGGATCCAAGAAATCACAGATGCAATCCATGGAAAGGTACTTCATTTTAATGTTCTTGTTGATGCCGTTCGATTCGTTTAAGTCTTCCGCTGTGAATTGTTTTGTTCATCTATGTCAAGGCCTATAGAACCCAACACTAACGGGTACGAAGACGAGGTCGAACGGGTATGGCGGCGTCACGCGAAGGGAGAGCTGCAGAAGGGCATCGATGCCCAGCGGTCATGCGACATCGGTTCCCCTCTTCCCTTCCCCTTCTTCTTTTTGCTCCCTCTTCTTCCTCTCTTTTCTTCTTCCTTCATGAGACCTAGGGTTTGCACGATAACTCAACACAATGAAAATCCCAGTCTATCTGTTTTGGGTGCCCATCATGCCCTTATATAGGGGCATAATAGGCCCCTACAAAGGGTGTGATAGCCCTCGGTAAGGGCACTATGTCCCTTACAAAACTAACATATATGCATAATAAAATACGAGAAAAACAAAGTATGACATCACGAAACACGACATCACGAAAACATGACACACGACGTGTACACGACCATGAACACACAAACATGGTAAAACGGTGAACATAACAAGTACGTGCCGCAAAAAATCAAAATGTTTTGAGTGCACGGACGTGCTTTACCCTGTGTATTTGAACTTGGGTGTTTTCACCTTCGCCTTGGCATGCTGGTCAGGTTGGACACGAACCGGCAGGGCCATTGACCATGATGGTAATGGCTCCAAAGGCGTCTTCGATGAAGTGGGCTTGCTCGCTCCATCAGTAGTTCAGATGGTCGACACGAGGGGTCTTGGCAACGAACAAGCTTCCAATGACCCGGATGATCAGCTCGAGGGTTGACGGAGTGGGGAAGAATCATTGTCCATGAGCTTCCATGACCATCGCGAGAGCAATGCAGATCCAACACTGAGAGACAAACATTTCTAACACAATTTTGGTTGCTCTTCCTATGTCTCAAAAACTTCGGCAGTGGAGCCGACAAGGACATCACTAAAGAACATAATAATACTCTAAAGAAGGGGAAGAGGATGTGACCTGCGGACTCAGCCCTGATGTTCAAAGGCGGGCGAGGCTGTTGCTGAGGGGGGGGAATTGGTGGACCACGACGTAGACGATCGAGCGGTCACAAGAGACCCACGTGTGGAGTTAGCCATGAGAAGGTGCACCGGTGAGGAGTAACTGAGACTTGGCCGTGGCGGAAGATCGGTGGCTGTAACTGGGAATGAAGGCAGCAGCTTGCACCTAAAAAATATTTTCAGAGCCCCATGAACACCACGTCCCAAGCGACCTTGGTGGTGGGGACGCACAACCGTGGGCACCCTAGGGAGTGGTAAACGATGGTCGCTGACCACACCAAAGAAAAAGGAGAGCATAATCACAAGCCGTAGATAATCAACGGCGGTTGATGGAGATGTCCGCCAGCTGAGGGATCCTGAGGGGGGGACCCATGGACAGTGGTGCTAGCTGGTGCTTGATGACGATCGACCGGCGGGAAGGGCACGGCCTCGACCAGATGGTATCAGTCGAAGAAGATACACTTGTGGGGACGAGCCAGCGACGGGCACCCGGCGGTGCAGGAAGTTGGTGACGGGCGCTCGTGGGAAGGGCCGTAGGATGGCCTCACAACATCGGCGTTAATGATCTATAGCTTCGGCGCAAGGCAACTACAACATCGGGGACTGGGAAGTGCAGGATGGCGGGCGATTGTCAACGAGGCGATGGACAGAGACTGTCAATAGCATGGATGTGTAGCGGTTGTTCTTTTGGGCGGCGGCGGCATGCTTCTTCCATAAGTTAACCTACATAACACAAGAGCTACTCCCCATGGAGGGGGGAAGATGGAGACCCCGCTCTTATATAGTAGGTGGGGGTTTTTTTCTTCAACAAGATTTCCAAAAACATGCTTCACCCCCCACCTCTTATATAGTAGGTGGGGGGGGGGGTGCGGTTGCCCTAATGGGCCACCGTAGGGGAGAGGTCCAAACAAGGGCTCTCCCCTAATGGGCTGAACAAAACAAACCAAACCAATGAAAATGTACGGACATGGGAGGCGCGTACACGGGGGGAAAGGGCCTCCATAAAGTCAAAGAAAATGACACGTGCAAGAGATAAATGACGCTAGGAAGCTATCGTCAAACCTGATATCAGAAATTTGGGTTCTTCATGTCGGCTCGGGTTCCACGACACGGCTGTTGACAAGCTTGGGCTTGATCTTCCGGATGATTCTCCATCACGTCCCTTCTTCTCCCTTCTCCCTATGACTCTTCTCCATGCCCAATGCGATCGGGATGATGTAACGACGACGACGGAGATTGAACGGGGCTTGAAAATAAGAAGGAGGAGATCCGCCGTGTCAAGGATGGCATTGGATACTTCTAGAGGCTGCACACATGAGCAGCTCCACGCGACTCGTTCGAGGATCAAAGGAATCACAGATGCAATCCATGATGAGGTAATTCATTTCAATGTTTTATCGATGGTGTTACGATTCTTTTTAAGTCTTCAGCCGTGGATTGCTTTGATTTGTTCATCCATATCAAGTCATGTAGAACCCAATAGAAGCCACACAATGTCAAACCTCTATAAAATGTCAATGTCATTCTCCACACATTGAATCCCTTTTTTTCTATTACATTAACACTTCTAGATCTCTTAGGAGGATCTCACATCATTATGCTCGCACCAAAAGAAGAGGTTTCTTGATGAGAATGAAGTTGTTGGGTTCTTGATAATCTCAGAATTAGGGTTTTAATTTTCCATTGATAATTGAGATTATTCAATAAAAATATAAAGCTGTACTTAGTGGTTTTAGCCGGTGATGAGTACGGATCGTCTCCATGAGAACGACAATTAATATGGTGATTATCGATATGAGAAGATATAATTCTTAATACAAAATCAGGAGATGAGGAAATGCAAAGCGAGATAGTGATATTGAGTTGAGGGGAGTAATTAATAGATAGTGATAGAGAATGAGTCGAATACAATAACTAACGAGTGAGTTAACGGTACGATGATGGCAAGATGTGATTTGGAAGATGTATGGAGGGGGCGTGACAATGAAATGTGATTGGGGAAACAAACTATGTAACCGGTGATGTTGAGAAAGAGAAATGTAAGGCGAAGAAGCGTACCGTAGATCTTTATGTTCTGCCTGGATTATGACAATTTGAGAGTGTAGGTAAGCACCCCCTCTTCTTTGTTTGTTCTTCCCACACATCAAGGGCACCAAAACACACTTGATGGATCTCAAAAACTCACTATCTTTCAATTAACCTACATAATTATGAAACAAGTTTAAGGATGATTTTGGCAATGATCCACACTTCTATTTATAGATCGGAGGTTATGGATGGAAAGAGTAGGGGGAGATGAAATATCCCTGAAACTTTCAGCACAACTAGACTTGTGGATAGTCAGATACCACGTTGTGAATTTGGAGCAATCGTAGCCATTCATTTTTCTCTCTCCTCATCATAGGCGCTGATGCTTTCTCTTATTTTTTATTTTCGGTTGAGCTGTCCAATCGTTAGATATTTTCATGATTGTGATATCCTCATCTTTTGCGTTCACGCTCTTCGAAGTCACCATGTGTGCCTTCAAGAGAAAAAGACAAGAAAAGCCTTTTTTGTCATCTTTATTGAATCGTGACGTGGCGACACATCACCGCATGCCACATCACGTATCTCTCTATTTTTCTAATTTCTTAATGAATGACAAGCTGGCGCGTGTTTCCGTACGGCACCTCAAGATCATCCCCTTTTTATCAGTCATTGTAGTACACGTGTGCGCCACGTGCACCGCCACATTTTTTGACTTTTCATTAACGATTTTTACATTATAAATATTCTCGATCTTCAAATCACATTTATTGAAATTTAAATTGTTTCTTTTTTTATGGGTCCACGTCGTCTCCTGCAAAAAAGTGCATAGTTTGTTGGATAGTAAGTGGCGCATTGCGGCATCGTGCTTTGCAATTCCATAATACACTTTCTTGCAATGATTAGCATAGCTAATCATTGCAGACACTCGTGATTGGTCACCATTCGACAAATTGAATGGCTACACGTGGCTGGTGCATATTAAAGCCAAAAAAACTTATAAATCGTTATAAATTAAATGCTAACTCATAAAAATATGATAAAATTATTTTTGGACTAAGAAAATTCATATCTATATGAATATGAGTCCAAACAATTCACAAAAAATATTCTGAATTAGAAAATTAAATTCTTTAAGGATTCAGTGTCAGAAAAATTATTTAAAATCTGATTAAATCCCCAAAAATCAGAATATCAAGCTAAAAATAGGTTTAATCATTTAAATATTTATAACACACATTTATATTCATTTATATGCATAAAAGGTGTAATTTCCCCAGAATTAACCCATATTACATGTTATCAGACCCCTCCAATTAAATTTATAGCTACTCTCTTATCAATGGCATTGATTTATCCTTAGATTGTTCACTCACCTTGTGATCCTAGAAACTTGGGTACGAAGTGTTTACAATATCAAATATAGCTCAAAGTATGAATATATCCATGCATTGTTAGGCTACAAATGATGAAGTCCCTCAGGGTTTTGGAAAGAGCTGTTGGTCATGAAGAGGGAAGCATAATTATGAAATATTTTTGCACTTGTGTAAATTAAAACACCGGCATAAATCCCTAAATGTGGACATATGATTTACAGTGACGAATCATGAAATGCTCATATTGATGGATACTATGTGGCCTTCAAGCTAATCACACCACCATGTTTTTATTTAAGTTCATTGGATGAAATATTTATTCATTATCAATCTTGTAAGATGTTTATAATGAATTCCATGGATATCGTAATATAATGACCACTAACATGTAAACATGCAGTGTTCACCCATCCAATACCCGATATCGGATGAAGTTATTGGGATAGATGCTGATTCGGGTATCGGAAAGTACATTTCGGATATCTATCTAGACCGATATTGGATATCAGATGACGATATTGGATATCAATTGCTACAATACCAATATCCAATATTGTCATCCGTTTTGATATTGGCATCCATCTGTGTCTCTCAAAATGGATGACGATACTTCATATTGGTGTTGGATATCTGTTATTTCAATATCCAACATGATATCGGGATATGATACACATTAACTTAGGTGAAATGTATTAAAAATGGACGTACAATAAAGTTAAAACTAGGTTGTGAAATGCAAATGTATTAATGAAGCTCTCAGGCTTCTCCTTCGTCTTTCTTCTTATTCCTCTTCCTCTCCTTCTCCTTCTCCTTTCCCTTCCTCCTCCCTCTAATTCTCTTTTTCCTGCTGTCTCCTTCCTCGTCCTTCCTTCTTCTCCTTCTTTCTTCTCCTTCTTCTTCTTCTTCTCCTTCCTCCTTCCTATAATGTCTCTTTTTTCTGTGTCTCCTTCCCCCTTCCTCTAATTTCTCTTTTTTCTACGGTCTCCTTCGTCCTTCCTCTAATTTCTCTTTTTTCTACTGTCTCCTTTCTCCTTCCTCTAATTTCTCTTTTTTCTGCCGTCTTCTTCCTCCTCCTCCTCCTTCTTTCTTCTCCTTCTTCTTCTTCTCCTTCCTCCTTCCTCTAATTCTCATTTTTCTGTCGTCTCCTTCCTCCTCCTTCCCTCTTCTCCTTCTTTCTTCTTCTTTCTTCTTCTTTCTCTCCCTCTCCTTCTTCTTTCCATATATTTCTCTTCTTTCCACATATGACGTCGAGTGGAAGTTACAAATTTTCTAATAATTCTTCTAATTCTTCTTTTTATTCTTCTTCTTTTTGTTTTTCCTTCTTCTTCTTTCTCTTTCTTCTCCCTCGTGTTCTTCTACTCTTATTCTTTATCTTCTTCTTCTGTGGCTATTTTTATACTTCTCTTTGTTCTTCATATTCTTTTTATTCTTACTCTTCACTTGTAACTTATCAGGTGTTAGGTTTTATGGAAAATTTTATTATTATCTTATTTTTTTTAGAGTTCTTAATAGATTATATCATAAGTTGTTTTTGTTCACTGGTAGAAACAAATGCATAGAAAGTATGCATTTAGCTATATAAATCTGATCACCCACTTATGGTTCTCAGAAGTATGACCACATCTGGAAGTAATCCTGCCCCAAGTCACCTTTGGGGTGGAGACCCAACACCATCATGATACACACGTCAAAACATCTCGTTGTGCCTAAAGTCATCCATGATCAATTAGATCAGTCATTGTAGAGTACTTCATACCTATTGGTGATGGTACTATGCAAGCCAATTATGTCGTGAGAAGAACCCTAAGAGTAAGAAGAAAGCGATCAAGCATCAACATGACATGAGCACTAATGTATTTTGGAGATGTTTCAAAGCTTGTCATCCTTCATGTTCTTTTTTTTAATGGCAAAATAATAGTGCTAGGTAGGTCCAACCCTGCGGTTGTGCCTATAGACCGATCCATCCGTGCCCTGGACGCCACCCAGGGGGTGTTTATTTATAAAATGTAGTATTTTCATTGTTTTTAGGCGTGGAGCGAGCGTACATGTCCCAATTACACACGGACCCTACTCACCCATGCCCATGTTGCAGGAAAGAAAAAGGTACATAGGTGTTACCAAGTGAAGGTCGGGAGATGGTCCCTCGTGCTAGCAGAAGTTGGGGGAGCCCTCGTAGGAATGCAATGTGTGAAGTGCGTAGTCCACCTCCGCCGTTCGCAGATGTCATAGTGGAGGTGGGCAACTTGAGGAACTATCAGGCGAGAGGATGAGCTCTCCCGCCTCCAGCACTCCATGCTATCCGCCACTCCTACGGGCCTTCCTTGGATAGTGTGCGATGCGTACGAAGGGCTGGCAAGCCGTGGCGTTCAACGCGATAGCATCCACGAGCTGTCGGAGGGAGTGCCTGCCAAGAAAGGAAAAGGGAAAGGGGTTTGTGTGTGTACTGCATGGTTGGCAAGGGCATCTACTGTCTGATTTCCCTCGCGCAACTGGTGACAGACACTAGTTGTGCAAGGGCGACACCGCATGATGTCTTGCCATATGCGTTGCAGATGCCACTGGGAGCATTTGCCTACACGAAGCATGTCAACTAATACCTGTGAGTCCGATTCTATGACGATATGGTGAAGGTTTCGTTCCTCGCATAGGAGTAAACCATCACGTATCACCATAGCCTCGGCTATTGAATTAGTTTGTATGCCGTAAAAAGAGAAGAAAGAAAATATAATACTCCCTGTATGACCTCGTAGGATACCACCTCCCCCTGCTGGCCCCGGGTTCCCTTTGGCCGCACCATCCACATTTAGCTTGAGGATGCCGAGTGGCGGTGGGTGCCAACGAACAATCTATAGCCGAATGTGAATGGGGACAAGGGACACCGGAATACTCCAAGATCGAAGGAGGTCACAGGCTAGGGCTGAGCTGTAGGCGCGAGGTGGTAAGAGGTTTTGTGTACGCCGTATCCATTGCTTGACTCGTCGCATGATATCCAAGGCAGGCATAGGAGTTCTTGCAAAACAAGAAGAATTTCTCCCTTTCCAAATCTCCCATAGTGAGTAAGCTATGGTGACATGTAGGAGGGGGATTTGTTTGGAGTGTGTTGGCGAGAGATACATCTTGTCAAAACACTCTAACGATGTTAGAGTAGAGGAGATACCGAGGAGTGGATGCCAATGGTGTATGATTTGGCGCCAACAATCTAGAGCTGTCTTAGTGGAAGAAAACGTGCTCCATAATCTCAGCTTGGGGAGATGTGGGGCAGCAATGGCAACATGAACTGAGAGATTGACCAATATGGGTCACTCGATCATCAATCGAGAGGCCACGATGCAAGAGTCTCCAAAGGAAAAAAGAGGCACGAGTAACTGATAAGGGTTTATATATTGTTATTTAAGGGTTTTCTGAACTTAATCAATAAAATTTATATATCCCTTAGTGTTTAAGGGGTCGAACCCTAGGGAGGAGGTAGGGAAACTTCACTTCTTATCAACGTAGGGTTTAGATTCCAATTTTGGTGAATATGCTATATTTTTCACCCAAAATGAAAATTATGCTTGAAGATGTATGCGACCTTATATTTTTAGCTCAAAACATATCAATTAATGGAGATCAATTTTCTGAATTCCTCTATCAATAAGCTTCGGATGTATGCTTAGTTAAAATTTTTTAGTAAGAATCACCAAGTAATCTATGAATTGTTAGTTAATTAGACTTAGTGGAATTAATATGTTTTAGTAAATTCCAATGGAAATTGATAGCTAAATTGGTATGATTTAGTTGAAGCCATTTTAGTAAATTCAAATTGATTTATGAAATTATCTAGTACAATCCAATTCAAATTCTCACGGATTTGGCATAATAGGATTTTTTTTTAATTCAATTTTTATTTTATCCTAATTACTTCAAAATTGTAGAAATGTCCTAAATTAGCAAATCGCGAATGCGATTCCCAATTGGCTAATTTAAGATATACGAGATGAAATTGGATGATTCAAGGGATTAATATAGTTTGAAATTGTTAATTTCTACTCTAGGAATACTAATTGAATTAAAAACAAGGTAAATTTTACGAACTAACGTGATTAAAATCGAGACTTGGGAAAAACGGCGAACGTGAATGGAATTACAAAATTGAGAAAATTGAGTACGAAATCAGGTGTAAAACTCAAAGAAAAAATAGCCTAGAGGTACTAGGAATGGTTTTGACTCAACTGGAATGAATCCCATGTGACGAACAACTGAATTTCCCGCGGATTGGTGCTTCAACTTGGGGACCAATATGGCGACGGATCTGAAAAATTCCAATCCAATTTGAGCTCCAAAATGCATCCAGGGTGTTCTTGAGTCTTCCAGGAAGCTAAGTCTTCTTTCCTAGAGCTTCATATCAAGAACAAAACATGAATTTTCATTTCCGCCTCTTTTATCACCGCGGAATCCGAAGAACAGCTTCTTCCGTTTCCGTTAAGTTTTTCATCCGTTGCGCATTGTATGAAGGGTGTGTGATGCAATGCAATTGGGCCACGTGGTGAACTAGAGGTCCGTGCATCGTGCGCACGATGGATCGTGCGTGTGAAATGCACGGAAGAAAAGAGATGGTGATATTTTGATCTGTCATCTGATTTGTCCACGACATGACGCACTGGATCGAATTAAGTCGATCAGGATTGGTCCACGTCGCGTGACGTGTGCTGCGCGCCGTGCTGCGCGTGGTGCGCAACACACACAACCGTGCATGCATGCGTGTCACGCACCGAATCCTGACCGCGTCTTCTGATTCATCGGTGCTCTCCTCGGTGTGTTTCCCTGCGCACTTGACACCCTTTTAGCGATTAAACTGGCCCAATAAGGGCCAGTTTCAATAAAAATGTTTTTATTAACAAAACAATTAAAATAAATTCTAAAAAATGTTTATAATGCGTAAAAATGATTTAATTAATTTCTAAAATTTGTTTAATTTGTTTCTTTTCTTTTTATTGATAGAAATAGAACAATTAAACATTTAATTTCTTTTAAAATTCATTTTAAAAATGTTGAAAATGTATAAATTGACCTAATTATTTACTAAATGTATTATTCAAGTTGAAATTTAAGGAAATTCTTATTTTAACCTAAAATCATGATAACATGCATTAAAATTAATGTTTTAAAGCATTAAAAACCCAAAAATATGATGAATTTAACACTTAATTAGCTCTTATTTGGAAGTTATCAGTAATGATCGCCGGACGCTAGATTCGGCGACCTCAGTGCTGGGTGGGAGATTTCTCATGGAAATGCTCCCAAGAAGAGCGACAAGAGAATGGTCCATCAAGGGTAAGCGTCCGAATAGGACGATTGTGAGGGGGCATGATGGGAGTACTCAGGGCAAGGGGTAGCATGTCGATGGGAAGGCCATGTTGCTCCCAAAGGTGGCGCGTGTAGCCTAGGAGTAGCGGTGCCATAGTCAATCTAATGTGATAGGGCTCGAAGTGGGGGTGACGGGCTAGGGGGGCGTAAGTGAGTCATGTATCATACCAGGCGTTAATCTTGCCTCGGTTGACATGCCAACGTGTGACCGTGGCTATCTCAAGCCAATGTCATTGCCAAGTCTGCCACCTGAGATGGCCGCGGATATCCATCTCGCTATGCGCCCACTTGCCATACGTCGATGAGATGAATCTCCCCAATGGGGAGTGCATGGTACGCATACGCCACACGAGCTTCTTTTGACGCATGTCTTGGACGTCCAGAAGACGTCTGATCCCTAGACCCCCCTCGTCCGTCGGCTGGCAAGCTTTCTCGCAAGAAACCCAATGGTGGCGACTCTCTCCTTTGAGGTGACCGGACCATAAGAAGCGTGCGCACAATCACTCCACAAAGCAGAGGACTATTAGAGATAATGCATGGACCGCAAGGATATGCAGTGGAATACTCATGAGGACGTGTCAAATAAGTTGAATGCATCCTCCAGGAGATAGAAAATGAAGTTTCCATCCCTCTAGTTTCTTTCTCAATTTGGCCAACAAGGCATCAAAATAATGATGCCCCGCACGTCCGAGAAAGATAGGGCATCCTAGATAGTTGAAAGGGAGGCATCCTCGTGAGTACCTGGTATAGTGTTGGATAATCTGAGAGTGCTTTACAGTGGTGGACGGACCGACCATAAAGCTGCTCTTTGATGTTATGACGAGCTAAATGGCATTATCGACAAGAAGCATCCATCGTTAACCCACGCTATAGGTGGCCAACCACAATGAGGGGCGTTGGGTGGATGAGAAGTGGGTGTACCGAGAGCAAGTACTTGCCATCCGAGAGTTCCTTGACAAGAAAGATGGCGAGAATATGGCATCTATCATTGTCCAGATCCTATAAGAGTTTGGCCTACGTTCCAAGGTCAACATCTGAACAAAAATTCCCTCTTCTAAGTTAGACATGATTTTATACATAACATTTGTTTATGCAAGTTTATGTTGTGACCACTAATAACACATCTGTTAATAAGAGGATGTTCGTAGTGATTGCGAAGAAAATAAAGAGTGTAAATCCAATGTTTAGCGCCAAGCGACACGTACCATGTGTCTCACACATCTTCAGCCTTGTTGTCCAAGCAACAATGAAAAGCTTTGTTTTTCCTTCGACCCATGCATCAGTGCCTGAATAAGGCGATGTGGGGAGAATGACTGACTAGTTTGATATCGATGAGGACCACTTTCATGGAAAGATATTATTAGCGCCATATGACATTGATGGAGAATGTCATTTATTATGTTTGGGAGATGCAGTAGCAAAAGGTGCGGATGCTAGTGCATGGTATCAAAGCTCTACTCAACGACGAGAGGAGTATGCCAAAGTGTGTGAAGAGGACCGCGATGTTGAGGATAGTAACATGGTCACATTAGACTGTCCGAAGCATTGGAACACCACATATACTATTAAGAAACATACTGCTGTGAAGAAACATGACATGATTGATGAAGTCTCAAAGAGTTTTAGCACAAAAGGGAAGTTGACGAAAATATCAAAGGAAGAGTGGGAGTTGGTGGAAGAGTTTTGTCACATTCTTGGGTGATTTTATGTCTCTATTGATCATGTTAGCCGGATAGAGACTCCAACCATATGTGATGTGATGTTCATCATCGAAGGTCTCCAACAACATATAAATGATGTAGTTCAAAAAATTAAAGAGGGAAACTTATTCTCGTGTGTAAGGCATTTGCACGAAGGAGATCGCTCCAACATTGCCCTTGCATGCAATGTGATGCAATGCAAGTTAGTGCAATATGCAGAACTCTTGTGGACAAATGAAGCAATCACTACAATGCCATTAATGGACCCATTCCATAAAGGGTCCATGCTCGGTGAGAGCATCAAAGAGTCAACAATCACCTATATAAGATCTCTCCTACCACGTGCCTCATTAACTCATGTAATAGCTCGTCTCATTGAAATGGATCACTTCGAAGGAAGTGAGTTGGACTCTTGGCCACAGAGCACTGTGCGAAAAGTCCAACAAGCCCTAACTTCTGCAAGGTCAGCCTCAGATGAGTTCAATCAATATCTCATAGAAGTTGTGCCTAACGAGGGAGTTTTTACATCACTATCTTGGTGGGTCAGCACAAGAGAAAATGCTTCCCCTTACTTGCCTCAATTACAAAACAATTATTTTCTGTTTGTGCCATGAGTGCTCTTGCGCAATGAATGTTCTCTACGGGCCATTCTATAGTCACAAACAAGAGACCACGTTTATCGCCAATAAGCATTGAAACACTCGTCGTTGTGAAGTGTTGGCTACATGGGGACAATTAACGCTGATACATTGACATTAAACTGGATTCTGATGGTTAGGATGACAAAGATGGGGTCGTTGCATCCCTAACATCCCTATCCATATAACGCGTCTTTTAAATAACCATCAAATTTTATTCATTGTCCTTGGCTATGCAGGTGATGACCAAGTCAGTACAAACCTTTGATGGACTCGTTGAGATAACAAGTGCTATGATAGAGGGCATAATGTGTGGCCCAAAGATTATAAAAGAAGCTTCCTTCTTGAAAAAATATTTTGTTAAACTTCATGGCTATGATAACATTTTATAGTACTAGAATTATATCTTTCACTTGATACTTAACGATTTTTTATTTTCATAAATAATTAAGCTTAGGTATATTCCACTTGCTTTATAATTACCTATGATCCATTTTCAATATATACCTAAGAGTGGACTCAATCCATTCACTCCATAATTAAACATCACAGGGTAATAATAAATAATGAAATATAGGATTATATATGTCATTTTATAGTTAATAATTTTTTATTATTCACAAATAATTAAGCTTATATATATTTCGCTCGCTTAATAATTAACCATGAGCCATTGTCAATATACATAAGAGTCGACTGAATCCATTGACTCCATAATTAGACATTACAGGTTAACAAAAAATAATGAAATATATAATTATACATGTCACTTCATACTTAACCATATAGGAAATGTAAAACTAATGAATATAAAATTTAGAAGTTTGAAATTATAAAACAACCAATAGATTGATGAATAAAAAGTTTAGCAAATATATTTCATACTTTATAAAATTTATATAGTTATCAACCATTGTAGTTCATAAAAAGGTTCTCCCCCCAAGGTAGAGAAAGATAACTAACTCTTCCGTCTAAATGAGTAATCATTTTTTCAAAGTTGTTTGTTAACTCATAGCATATATATTTTCTGCAATTTCATTTTTCTTCCATATAGGATAATAGGATTCTAATGTCTGGATATCAGGATATCGGAAATCGATAGCCAGATATCAGATTCTCATATTCGGTATCCGATGTCCACCACGTCCCCACACTAGCCGATATGTGTCCCAATATCCAACATCGAGTAGATTTTTTATATCTGTTTGATGTCCGCTATCCAGTATCTGCAACCATCCCAATTTTTACCAGATATCAGATATCGGTTATCCCATACCAGATGTAGGACAGATATCTGATGGCTGAACCCTATAAACATGTAATCCAAATAATCATATTCAAGGGATAGAGGAGACGGATATCAAATTATTTGAATAAAGTATCAGTATGAAATCCTACTTTAATGATAAGTATGGCTGATCATGCGGCCGTTAGTGTGGACACATTAAGGACCAACGAAGGGTACTCTTTCCAGAAAGAGTTCACTTAATTGATCCATATGAATCCTTGAATGTGATGGGCGACCACCCAACCATCAAGGCGACTGTTCGTGAGCGACCGCGGCGCTAAGCTCGAGCCAAAGCCAGAGATCCGAGTTTCAAGTATACGACCTAGCAACGGGTCGCCATGGTTTGACTTTACTTTCTGTACTTTGTTTTCTGAATTGTCGGATGGGCCATTGTGTTTTGGGGTCATCCGTTATCATTTATTTTTGTTTTTTATGTTGGACTTTTAGGGGAAAATCCTCATCACGAGACATTTTCCCCTAACTCGGCCCACATGGGCATCCTCCTTACCCTATTTAATGAGAGGCATGCCCAAGGAGCTAATTGAAATTCATTTTGAAAATTGAAAGAGAAATTTTTTCATCTAGGCTCCCACCTTCCTCCCTCTTGGGAGTTATCTTTACGAGTTTTCTAGGTTAGATCTGCGAGGGAGCTGCACGTCGCCACAACCATCAGCTTCACCAACATCCAGCCATGTCTCTGCTGGAAGAATGACCACCGCCGCCGTTGCCTTGACCGCTTTTGGGTTTCCTTGGAACCTTCTCCAAGAATGCCCTGTTTGGTCATCTGCAACCAAACAGGGCGCTGTTTGGGCCCTGTTTGGTGCGTCGAGCCACCTAGCCTGGTCAGTGCACCCGCTTCAAGATCCAGGTTCTTGGATGACCCCGCCCGACCTCACCTAGATTTCATCCTGTCGCACCAATGGTCGCCCATGCCACTTGCGCGCAGTGAGGCTGCACGTCCGCATGCCTATGCATGCCGCCCGCTGTCCACTGACATGCATGTGAGCCCGTGAACTCCCAGCACGCTGGCGCGTTGCTCAAGCTCGTGCTCGCCTGCGCCCCAGTGGCGCCTGCACGCCATCGCGCGCCAGCGTGCCTGCCCGCACCCGACGCTCGCCGTGCTCGTGCGCACCTGCACACGACACACGGGACAATGCTCTTCACGCACCCCCCCATCGCATTGCCCGCAAACCTGTGCCTCCGTCAATCAAGTCAGCGCACATAATGAACGTGTCTTCAACATAATCTACCCTCGCCACGGACTTCAGGGTTACAATCCGACCCTTTTATGTTTGCAGTATTGATATTTCTTCTAGTCCCGTCTTCGAATTGCTCCGCTGCCTAGAGATTTAAGTCATCAATAGAATTAACCACATCTATCAAGGCATAGGACTTATTCTGGATATTGACTTGGATTACTTTCAACCAAGGCCGAGTACGCCTTTGGACACTTGTTGTCCCCCACTTTGTGGGTCGTTGGGAGCTTGATCACTACCTAGACCTCTTCACACTATTATCAGATTATTAATTTAGTCAGTGGACGTCTCGTACATCTCATTAATTTTCAACACTTCAGCATTCATTCTTATTTGCTGCATTCATCCTTACCGCCTTCCCTATGGTGTAACACGAGCCGATCGATCCCGGTAGTCATGTTACATCAGAATGGTATTATACCTAAACGTTAATCAAGTTGATTTGTGTCATAATTTTAAGTGATCCATTAACTTGAGATACCAAAGACATCTCATGGATGGAGGATTATGTTTTGACTATGGCTTAAGAGTCTTAGCTCAAGCAGAGTAAAAAGAACAAATAGGTAATTGAGTGGTCAAGATGAGATCATCATCCACTAGTATAGGAGGAGATTGACTCAATAAAGATGATGCACCTAAATCCCTGGCCAGGGTATTAATGATATTAGAGAAGGCATTTCTCCAATGATCCTTGTTACTAGTCGAATGGTGGCTTAGGGTTGATATTTAACCATACTATAAGTCATTTGGGAGCCTCACACGTGTGAAGGATTATACATATATGGTAATCGATGATGGTAATGGTTCCATGAGAGAGTTTGAACACTACTCCGTATCTTCTAGAGCACAAGGTATATGTTGGTGTTGGGTTCTAGAAGCGTTGATCTAGATGAAAACTGAAAATGCTTCACAACGTCATAACAATATCAATAAAATATGAATCAAGTAACCTAGGCACCGATCACATTTGTGATTCTTTCGATCCTTGAGTGAGAGGAGTGGAGCTGCTCATATGTTTAGCATCTAGACATATCCACGCGATCCCCAATACGTCAAATCTCCTCCACCTTGGCGAGCTCTGTTCCCAATCCATCATCATTGTTACGCTATCACGAATGCATCGAGAATGGAGAGGACCTATGGGGAGAAGAAAAAAGAAGGTAAAGGCCCTTGAACAATTCTGGCCTAGTTGAATTTAATTCAAGGCCTTCCCCTATTTACACAGTGAGTATTTTTCATAAAAACCCCAAACTTAAGTTTATCTCTCAATATCTAAAAGACCATTTGTGTGTGACCCTCTAGGCTAATGTACCTGATAAATTCAAATTTTCAGAATGTAATACAGTTGTTTTTATTGAGAATTAACCAACAAATTCATTAAAATTTCATCTTGAATACTCTATAATGTGTATAGTGTAAGTAACGGGTTGATCCATTAGGAGACAAAAACCTGATTTATAGTTTCTTTCATCTTGGGAAAGGGAGGAATGATGTTAGAAGCTGGATCTATTGACTTCTCATAGTTATATATTATATGTATATATATATTATGGTGGATGTTTTATAGTTATAACTCCTACAGATAGTGAATATCAATTCCCATAATTTTTAGAAGGGGAAAAACAGGCACAATGAAGATTAAGAAAGAGCGAACTACTTCGAGAGACAAAAATAAGGGGAAACATACAGATAAGGTGAGAAGATGGTAACAAAATAAAGAGAAAAACAAGATAGAACAATTAAGAAGGTGACATCGACATTCCTGAACTCTCAGTGTCAATCTCGTGAGACCTCAATGCTATCTCTGTAGTATGGATCTTTATATCTCACAAAGGTCAGGCGTTTTGCAAAGCACACACCAAAGAAGATTAAATGTAACTTCAATAGACTTGCATCAAGCAGGTTCACACCTGGATTCTGGCAATGCCTTGTCATGCTGGCTAGCTTTTCACTAGTACACATCTAGAATGGGGGAAAGAAGAGGAAGAAGACGCATTTATACATTAAGGAAATGACGGGAAAGGTCCCTTCGTGGCTTTCTATTTTCTTTCCTTGGATGAAAGCTTTTCCCTTTCCTGATTGATCTCTTGGGCCTTCAATGGCATTTGACCATCTAAATCCCCACGAAAAACCAATACAATCCTAGAACGACTCCACATCATTAGTAATGGCCTCTCTTCATTCCTGTAAATTTTTGCTTATGTGGTCTACAACATACTTTTCAGTAATAAAATTGATTGACATCAAAGAAGTCGAGGGTTAATTAAAAACAAATATGGCTATCAGTGCAGAATCTGAAATTTATAACAGATGCCCAACTATTCATTTAATCCTGAGAATAACATGATAAACTTAGGATTAATGTGACAAAAAACATATCAAATGTATGAAAATAACTATGCCTTTATCATGTTATCAACACCCCCCAACTTGAGCAATGAAGTTTATCCATCCCTTGACACAAAAAAAACTCCAGGAAGAAGTGTTAGGAGTATCAATCACATCTCAAAGTATAACTTAACCCATGAGATACTAAATTACTAATGAGTTATACCTCTTCAATCTCAGACAAAGACTCGACCATCTTGCTATTTACATACTTTTGGCTCAAACAACATCTTAATGTCATAGATATGGATATGTTATGAGCCGAAACCTGAATGTTTTTACATGAAAATTCCATGACTAGCGGAGAAGACACTTTCAACTAGTACTCTAGATGCACAAACAAGATGATGTAACACGAAGGGCGTTGGGATCGAACGACTTGTGTTACACCACAGGGAGGGCGGGGCAATCAATGATGCAACGGTAATGGATGATGCAAGAGTAGTAAATTAATGAAATTGTACTTCAGAAAAGCCGCTGACCAAGAGTTAAGGATCTGATAGACATTACGAGTGGGTCTAGGGATGCATACATGCTCCTAATGACCCGATAGATTAGCTCAAAGGCCGATGGAGTGGGGGACGACTACTATCCATGAGCGTCCACACCCGTCGACGAGAGCAAGCCTAATCCGACACCCCCAAAAAAAATTCCTATGTCTCAGTCCCTTTTCTAATCCTACAATTCTAAATCCCCAGCGGAGGAGCACACGACGAATACACTGAAGGAAATAATAGTACTTAAAGGGGAAAAGTGATGTGACCTGCATGCCGGGGCTCGAGAGATCATGGTGTGATGCAAAGTTCCTCCATGAGGGAGTTGGCTATACATGTGCGGTTCGGCGGTGACCGCACAAGTTGGACAGCGGCCGCGGATGACCCGACGGTTCGGCAACAGGGCAGGCGCAAGCAATTGAACGAGTGTGGCCAGTTAGGTGGGCGACAATGGTTGAGTATTTTGGCCCACTGGCACGGACGTCTCGCTGGGAAGTTGAACAGGCTGGTCAAGCAGGCGTGACGGGATCAACGCTGGGCGGGCGGAGGTAGGATCAACGTTGCGTCTATGCGGAGGACGGGCGCCAGGTAGTCGTTGCAGTCCTGTGGGATGCGACGACTAAGTGGATGGTGCGGCGGTTGGGCAGCGTGGCGTGGGCAAACAACCTGGGCGGCTGACGCACATGGGTTGAGGCTGGGTGGCCGGCCGGCATGAGCGGAGGTCAGGTGGGCAACGTCGGGAATGGGCAGCCTGGGTGGACAGCGCATGCGGGCAGCAACATGAGAGCTGGTTGGGAAGGCAGCGCGCGCGGGTAGGCGACCTAGTGAACGCACACGGTTGGGCTGGTGGTTGGGTAGCGATGTGTGCAAGCGGGCGACAGGGCTCTGGGATGGCTGGGTGGGCGACCGGGCAGGCGGCACTGTCAAACAGATGGGCATCTCATATGGTACTTCAGTATGTGGCGAGACGACGACGGTGGATAGGAGGCGACTGTCCTTACGGCGGTGAACTTGGCTAGGGCAGATCGTCTGATGATCTTCTTCCTCAAGGATAATCTGGAACATGAAAGTGGAAACCTCCATGACAATGGAGATGGGTGGAACCCCATGGATGAAGAGAGAGATATTCTCAAACTCAAAATTTCATTATGGAATTCCAAGAGACACACAGGGCATATCTTCCCTTATAAGGGGTAGGGAAGGTTGCCCTAATGGGTCAAATTAGGGGGAAATGTCCAAAGTAGTAAGGGCATCACCCCTAATGGCCCAAATCCATTCTAAAACACATAAAAAATGGGGAACCCAAAACATGGGGGTCCTCCCTAAATCCACAAAACACACTCACATAAAAGGGAAAACAAACCATTGGGGACCCGCCATCATGCTTGATACTTGAAGTCGGGGTTCTTCACGTCAGCTTTGGCTCCACGACGCAGCTGCTCACAGATTTGGGCTTGGACTTCAGGATGGTCCCCCATCACAATAAGGAAGTCTCGAGCCAAAACATAAAGCTTATACAATATCTTATATCCTCTGCCTTCCCACCATAACAAAGCATCATTCAACACAAGAGTCATTTGTAGGTAGCTTTGTAGATCATCTTTGATTAATGGGTTGACATGATATTAACGTGAAAACACCTCTGCAAGCCTTGACTTGATGAAGGGTGCATAGCTCTCATCCATCCCACCGTCCTCGTCATCACCGTGCATTGGAGCTGCTACCCGTCTTCGCCTCCTACATCATCATCACCCCTCAAATTTGAGACTTCCTCATTAACGTCATACAAAAGTCCTTGAGGATGTGTTACCAAACTCTCATGATCTTCGGGTGTAATGGACTTAAATTTAATTTGTGGATCTACAACTGAAGAAACTGAAAGGGCTTTATTTCCTTGAACTCAACCCTCTCACTTAGAAAGCTTTGCTCTCATGGATCTACATGTAATTGGGATGGTGCCTCGTTGATCCACTATGAGACCAACACTACTAGGGAAAATGTGTCCTTGGTCTATGGCATCAATATGTTCGACAAGGTGTTCATCAAGAACTTGGAGAAATGATAAAACTGTTTTCAACGTCAAACATCTAAAACTGCAAAAAAAATTTATGCTTCATGGACTGCCTTTAAAATTTGAGCAAACTGTGCCACCAATTGCCATTCATGTTCATCAATCACAAAATTCCTTTCTTCCATGTTGTCGAGCTCAAAGAAGACCATCTTTTACAACATTTTCCTCGTTTGATATGCTACATCCAACATTACATGTGTAGAGTTCCATCTAGTCCTCACACTCTACACTAATTTACTGCTATTAGATATCTTTAGTTGTTCACACCATTGAACATAGCTCCTTTGCCTATCATTTGATGCACAAATTGCCACAAAAATTTGATGTACCCTTGTAACCAAGTTGCCCAAGGAGTTAGTGATGGATATTATGTGGCCGTCAAGCCAATCACACTACCATGATTATTTAAGTTCATTGAATAAATTATTTGCATTCATTATTATTCTGTGTGATGTTTATAATGAAGTCCATGAATACGTGCAATGACAAAGTGAATTATGATGAGATCATAATACAGTGACCACTAGTCTTTAAACATGTATTCTAAATATTCCTATTCGAGGATAATCGAGACGGACATCGAATTATCCGGGTAGAATAGCACTAGCTGATCCTACTTATTCGATAAGTATAGCTGATCCTGTGGCTATTAGTGTGGAGACACTAAGGACAGATAGTGGGTGCTCTTTAGAGAAAGAGTTCACTGAATTGATCCGTATGAATCCCTGAATGGTATTATACCTAAACGTCAATCAGGTTGATTCAAGTCACGGTTGTGTAAGTGATCCACTGACTTGAGACACCAAGGACATCTCGTAAGCGGACGACTACATTTTGACTGTGATATATGAGTCTCTAATCATGGGATTCAAATAAGTTATAGATTGGATGTAGTAAGAAGCTTACGAAGATGATTGAGTGGTCAAGACGGGATCATCCGCCCTCGGTATAAGAGGAGATTGACTCGAGGAAGACGATGCAAGAAAAATCCCTGGCCAGGGTAGTGAGGATATTGGAGAAGGCGTTCTCCAATGATCCCCGTTACGCATCAGTACTAATCGAATGACGGATTAGAGTTTGACGATAAACCATGCTCTAAGTCGTTCGAGAGTCTCGCGCGGATGATAGATTATACATATACGGAAACTGATGACGGTAAAGGTTCCATGAGAGAGTTCGAGACTACTCGGTATCTTCTAGAGCACGAGGTGTAGCTTGGCACCCCATGGGCTGGAAACTTAACCTGAAGATTGGGTTAAATCGATCCTTATTTAGTTAATCTATATGTTGATATAGTTAATTAATAAGGTTGGTCAATAAATGTTATTGGGCCATTTAAGTTATTAACTTGAACGATACATGGGCCTAGAGGGTCACACGCACAAGGTCATAAGGGCATTGGTGGATATATTTTTCTTTGGAGGGTTTTTGAGAAAAATCTTAAGTGAAATATAAAGGGGGAAAGGGGTCTCATTTTAGATACCCATGCAAGTTTAATTTGAGAGCCCCTCCCCTCTCCACTCTCTTCTGCACTTCCAAGGAAGAGTGTCTTCATGGCGAGGAGATCTTCAAGGTTCTCAAGAAGAACTGAAGAAGAAGAGGTGGAGATCCAAGCTCCGAGTGATTGCGTGGATACTTCTAGAGGCCGGACGCGTGAACGGCTTCAGAACGATCTCGGAACGACAAAGTCAAGGGTGGAACGTGTTCCCCAAAAGGTACTACAACGTTTTGTTTTATAGATCGATTGAGAATCGATCGACCATGCTTCCGCATCCGTGGAATGTGTTTTTCATGGATGAACCAAACTACATAACCCAACAGTTAGAATGTCCTACCCATCGTGTGTGCGTCTTTAGTCTCTCCATCCATTAGCTTTGCTGCCTCGTCGGGGGTAAGCGTGGATGCACTTCCCAATGCCTTTAAACCATCGTGCAATACAAGATTGATGACATGTGCAATACAAGACATGTGGCAAGTTCTACCAAAGTTAGGGTTAAATTTTCTTACTGCACTTGTCAACTTTGTTACTTGCGATGTCTGTCGTAATAACAATTTTTTTTCCCCAGTTCAAAGTCCACTAACACCTCTATAAGCAATTGCGTGAGATAACTCCTGCTATGCAGTCCATCATATTTCTTTATCACCAAGACACATTCTTAAAGTTACCAGCTCTCTCTGACCCAATGCATAGTGATTCTCTGCGACATAGGGGAATCATATTTTCACCTATCCATGCATCTACTGTTCAGCAAACACTTCTAATATTGGATAGAGAATCAATCAACTTTGGACTCTCTCTAACAAAAAAGACCTTTGCGTAGTCATGAATAGTCTTCAAACATGGTATTCTCATCTTATATAGTGCACACATAAAGAAATACTTCGCTGAAACTTTTGTCATCAATGATGGTCCATGCTTGCTCAGTGAGACATAAATTTGGTCAACATCTCCTTAGTTCTCTCATATGTGATCCCGAGTAAGAATGTATTCATCCCTGTTAGTGAAGCAAACATTTCAACTCACGGTCCAAAACATAGTTGTTGTCCTATCTTTGTTCCTCTCAATAGTAGTAACGATTGGAGGCACATCCTACATTCGTAGTGGTTGGGGCTAAACCCTTCAAAATAATGCATTAACTCTGATTCACGCCCACGATGCTTTCTATGTGAGGTTACTTGAGTGTCATGTTTGTGCAGATCTTCCGTTTACAAGTACGACCTCGTGCCCTTTTAACATTTTCCTCCATTTTTTCTGAATTACTACTTGTTTCACCTTCTTCAAGAGTCATAGAGTATAAATTGATCACCCTCTTGTTGGGTCTACTTCAAGGTCCTAGAAACAAGGATTAGAGAAAACACCTGTAATGATGGACCTACACCAATAGTGATCCAAGATGATTACTATAGCTCTTTGGACAACTTATAAAGCCTTTCCAAGATGTCTAAAGTAAGAATGATGCAATTGGTTATATCTACATCTCACGTCATTATCTAAAAGCCACATGTCATAGATAGATACATTGATAGATAGAGATTTGTAGAAACATTGATAGAAGCAATTGTCATTATCTAAATGAAAGATCAGTCATGTAAATGTTGCTTCATTTCAATAATTAGATTCATTACGAGGTGCCAATCAATAATTACATGTATCATTTAGATGACTATACATTATTAGAGATGAACAACAATCACATAGAAAATAAACATAAAATTACTACATTCATAGGGTTCCTTATAATCATAACAAGGTTTCTAGTCCAGTCCCTTTTCCAATTAGCTTCATAAAATTAGAGCGATGTGCCCAATCCTGCTGCTTTCAATCCTGCCATCAAATCAGACCACAACCCAGGTTCATTCAATCTCGCTGGTAACTCGCTGAAGGGTGGGGAGTGGGTGATGAGGAGGGGGTGTTGGTAGTGATGGGAATATATGTGGCCAGCAAGCCAATCACACATTCCATATCCCGTTCCATATTCATTGATAGAACATATTCATTATAGTGCACGTGTGATGCTTATAATGAAGTCCATGAATACATAATCGGATTTGATGAATTATGATGAGATTGTAATACGGATATCACTAGTCTTTAACCATGTGGTCTAAATATAACTATTCGAAAGATACTTGAGAGGGACATCAAAGTATCTGGATAGAATAGCACTATCTAGACTCATTCATATGATGAGTATGGAAGGTTCTGTAGCCATTAGTGTAGAGACACTAAGGATAGATAGTGGGTACTCTTTAGTGGAAAGAGTTCACTAAATTGATCTATACAAATCCCTGAATGGTATTATATCGAACTGTCAATCAGGTTGATTCACATCATGGTTGTGTAAGTGATCCTTAGACCTGAGACACCAAAGATGTCTTGTGGACGGATAGTTATACTTTGACTATGACCTATGTGTCCTGAATCATGGGATTCTAAATAGTCTTAGTTTAGGTGCATCAAGAAGTTCACGAAGACGATTGAGGTGTCAAGATAGAATTGTCCACCCTCACTATAAGAGGTGACAACTCAAGGAAGACGATGCAATGAAGTCCTTGGCCAAGGCAGTGAATTATCAAAGAAGAGTTCTCCGATGATTTTGGAATGCATTAATACTAACTCGGATGGCAGATTAGGGTTTGACAGTTGACCATACCCTAAGTCGTCCAAGGAGCGTAAAGTGGATGAGGGATATACATACATGTCAAGTGGATGAGGGATAATATGTACATGGTGGCCGATGACGAACATGTTCCATGAGTGAGTCGATGAATAATCCTTTGTATCTTCTAGAGCACGAGGTGTAGCTTAGCACCCCACGTGTAAAAGACTCAACCTATCAATTGAGTTAAATCAATACGACGTTAATTAATATATATGATGATATAGTTAATTTATTTGGAAGGTCAATAAAGGTTATTGCGCTGCTGGAGCGGTTAACTAGAGTGATACATGGGCGTAGAGGGACACATCAAATGGTCTCTGTACGGCGAAAGATATACTTAAGTTTGGGGGGTTTTATAAAAAATACCCACTCAGTATAAATAGGGCAAGGCCTTGAAAAAAATTCACCCATGCCAGAATTCAAAGGTCCTTTGGATGTCGGAAGATATACTTAAGTTTTGGGGTTTTTAAAAAATACCCACTTGGTATAAATAGGGGAAGTTGATAACACCCTAAATTCAGTATTTGATTCAAGTAATTTCCAAATTTTATGCATTTAAAGAATTTCAAATAGGGTTATTATCATATAATTACATGTTAATTAATTTTTCCAAGTAATTTCTATTTATCCCTAATTTTGTGTTAATTTATGGATTTTATAGAATTTATTTAAGCTTGGAATAATTCTATTTAAATGAAAATGACATGTTTAAAAGAAAATTTTAATGTTGATTAATGTGGGGATGAATTACTGGATTTTCTAGAATTTTATAAAATTTTTTAGGAATTTATTTGAGAAATAAATGAATTTTTAAATATAAAAAAGGATATATATAAAATAAAATAAGAGTTTTAAAGCAATTTCTAAAGTCGAAGGGACTTTTCAGAAATTTTATCTGAAAATATGTCCTTAAAATGGCTTTTGGTCTCATGTTGCAGGCGGAAAAATCCAATAAACATATTTCCAGGGTTTTATTGAATTAATCAGAATATTTCTATGATTTTTCTATGGTTTTTTAGGAAATATGGAGGAGAGAGAAAGTGGAAGGGCATATACATAAATACTTTTGGGCGGCGTCAATTTGCGCATGCAAATTTTAGCAGGGACTTAAGTGCAAAACTCCAAGAGATGGATTTCGATTGGCCAGGTGGCCAAATCACTCTCGTTGGGAAGGAATCTGACAGCTGAGAGTCATTCAGCGAAGTTTCTTTTTTATGCGCGTTAAGCTCACCACCCGTGCTATGCATACAAAGCACATGTACAAGAGGTGTCGTGGCAGTGCGTGAGTGGATCACGTTGGTAGACGCACACAGGTACGTGCAAAGCGCAATGTACTATATTTTTTCTCTATTTTTTCTTATTTCCAACAGGGGGTATGTGGCGCGCCGAGGATGAACCCGCCAATTGAAGTTTAAAATGCGCCAGCCAATCAGCGTGTGACACATCATTGCATAATGAAAAAATTTAACTACATAAATGAAAATTGATCCAACGGTTCAGATTGGTCAATTTTCATTTATTAATATCTTTTGATCCCGAAGTTGGATTGAGGTCAAATTCTTATGGTTTTGCTCATTTCAACCTCCTCTTTCTATCTGTATGGTTGCATTATTCAGATCAATCCTATATCGATGGATAAAAATTAATTACTTATTGGGGGTTAATGGAAATTTTTACCATTTAGCCTAAGTTTAAAAGCAGAATTTTGAGTTGAGGACGTCATCCTGGAAGGGCTCTTTCACAGCTGCAAGACAGAGAGAAGAACAAGCCTAGATCAAGTATATTTGGCACTCTTTACTTCATTGTATTTAAAATTTAGTGTAATTTTGATTAAGTGTTAGTGAATTTTTTTCTTCTTCTTGATCTTGGTCTGAATTTCCAAATTGTTAGGCTTGAGCAGAATGTACAAGTCCTTACTAGGATTAATAAGTGTGAGCATTGAATTGATTGTGTTCCAATTGCAAATTAAGAACACAAAAATTATAAAAATTATAATTTCTAGGAAGATTAGATTGTGTTTATTAGATAGTAGTTAGTGAATTTGGATACCCAATTTCCCCAAAACAATCAAATTCAAATATCCTTATGAACCTCTCTACTTGAAATCCTTTGATCCTTTTTATTACATCAAAAAAGTCAATCTAGAGCTCCTTACTTCTTCTATTCTTCCCATCTCCTTTACCCTCCTTTCTAAATTCTTCATCTAATTAGGGTGATTTGATCTTCATTGAAGATTAAATTAACTCTAATTAGGGTCAAATTATATAAGTAGATCACTATTGAATTTCTTACTAGCTTCCCTTGGACGATACCTATACATATTAAGTTATGGTTTTATAAATTTTATTATATAAGCTAAAAATCAACAACGATAAGGGATTATAAAATTGCAAAATTCACCCTTATTTTTGGCTTATCAGAAGGCAATAAACAAAATTCACCCAGGCAAGAGTTGTTTAGAGGCCTTCCCCTTCTTCTCCCTTCTTCCCCACACCTCCTCTCCACTCCCAATGCGGTCGGAATGGCATAACGACGGTGAAGGAGATTGAACGAGGCTCGTTAATGAGAAGGAGATCTGACGTGCTGAGGACTGTGTGGATAATTTTAGAGGCTGCACACATGAGAAGCTCAGCGTGACTCATTCGAGGATCAAAGGAATCACAGATCTGATCCGTGTTGAGGTACTTTGTTTCAATGTTCTATCGATGCCTTTACGATTTTGCTTAAGTCTTCCACTGCGGATCCTTATGATTTCTTCATTCATATCAAGTCCTGTAAAACCCAAAAGGTAGGGGGAGGGAGGGAGCTGGTGGTTTGGTGGAAGGGAGGGGATGAGAGAGGGGAGGGAAGGGGTGCTGGTGGCTTGCCTAGGTGGGGGGGGGGTGGATGAAGCGGAGAGGGAAAGGGGGGGGGGAAGGCTTGTGGCTTGCTGCTAATACGTACATTATTTAGTTATTTTTTGTGAAATTTACACATGTTTATGCATTCAAATAATCGTAAATGCATGTTACCAACCGTTAAATGATTAAATCTATTTTTTAAAGTGATATTCAGATTTTTGTGGATCTAATGGTATTTTAAGGATTTTTCCAACATCATATTCTTAAAGAAATTAAATTTCTGGTTCAGAATGTACTTTTTATTAATTTTTGGACCTTATATTCATTGAGATATGAATTTTCTAAGTAAAATATGTATTGATTTTATTTTTATGAGTTGTTATTTTTTATTATAATGAATTAATAATTTATTTTTGCTTTAAAAATGTGCCCCGCCACATGTCAACATTCAATTCATCAAATATCAATCAATCAAAAGCATTCACAACGATGACCTGAGCTAATCATTGTAAAATGGTGCAATTATGGGATCTAAATCATGATGTTAGAATGCCCCAATCATAAACTAACATGTTCCATTTATTTTGTTCAGGGGGTGACGGGGACCAATAGAAAAAAGAGGCGATTTAAATCACAGTAAATTCCATGCGATAATCAAGAGAGAAAATAATAATTAAAAAGAGAAATAAAAACATGAAATATTGTGGCGGTACACGTGGCACACACATGGCGCACACATGTACCACCGCAACTGGTTTAAGATTGCAATGATGTTGACGTGACACACAAAAACGCGTGACCACGTGACCCAATCATTGAATAATTGATACTTTCTCAGGCAACAAGGACATCTGTCAATGTGTAATTAATAGAAAGAGAAGAAAAAGTAAGCAACAAGAGAGATAAGGTGATGTGATGTGCATCAACGTGTCGCCACGTCATGATTAAATAAACAGTTGAAAGGAGGGTTTTTTTGTCTTTTTCTCTTGAAGGTACACGTGGCGCTCTTAGAGCCAGTGATCACGAAGGATGAGACAATCACACCAATCATTAATATTTGATGATTGTACATCTCAACTGCCAACAGAAAATGAGGAAGCGTGAGCGTCGATGACAAGCAGAGAAAAAATGGACGGTTAGGATTGCTCCAACCTCAAAGCTTGATAGCTGACAATCCAAAGGTCAGATTGAGCTGAACTTGTCAGGGGTGGTTTTTCTTCACCCCCATATTTTCATCCATATCCTCTCAATTTCATCCTTAAACTTGCTTTCCACTCATGTGGGCTGATTCAAAGGTAGTGAGTTTCTGAGTTCCATCAAGCCCTTTTTTCATGTCTTGGGTGTGCGAGAAGAGGCTATAGAGAAGGGGAGCTTACATGTACTTGCGAATCGCTGTGATCCTGGCAAAACATAGATCTAAAGTAAGTATCATTGCCTTAAATTGTTCTTTATCCACATCATAGTTATATTAAATCAATTTCACCATCACAGTACCTCACGTTCGTACCCTCTCTGTTGTGACATCTTACCATTTTCATGTCACTACCTCGTCATTACCTCACTCATTTGACTCACTCTTCACATCACTTCCGTGCATCCCTCTTGTCATCATCATTTTATCCTTTCTATCACTAAATATTTGAAAATCTTCATTATTAACATCTATTATCTTCTATAATAATTTTAATTATAGTACTAGTTATAATTGTCTCACCTCATCTCGGCCCTCGACTTTGTATTTTATATGTTTCTCATTTCATCTCACTAATCACTATATTAATAATATTAAGTCCTTAATTGATGTTCCATATGGAGACAATTTGTGCTCATCACTAGCTAAATTTAATTGAGTAAAGGTTTATATTTTTATCGAATAATCTCAAGAATACCAACTATGAATTAAAACCCCGAATTTTGAGCTTATCACCTGCTGGAGGGGGGGAGGGGGAGAGGGGGGGGGGCAAGGGGGGCATGAAGAGGAAAGGGGGGGGGGGAGTGGCGGGTGGCTTGGTGAAAGGGGGGGGGGGAGAGAGAGGGGAATTGGGGGCCTTTTCCCCAAGGGGGTTTTGGTTTCCTCGGGAATGCCAACCATTTGCGAATGGTTAACCTGTTCAGGAATGGTTCACGAACACTATTCAGAAGGGGTTTCCTATGTTCATGTTTGTGTTCATTTGCATGTTTGCAAATGAAAAAAACTTTTTTCCCATCCCTATAAGCAGCAGAATTGGATTGTATTTAATATTGTACAAAAAATGTTGTAACTTTTGATACATGAGGTATTTTTGAGTGCATCTTGATGCCTTGGAGAGCTATGGATCTATGCTATTTTTCTACGTGACATCTCAAACAAAGACAAGAGAAACAATTGAATCAATAAAAATAACACACAAAGCCCTTTTCAACTGGTTAGGGCCCAAAATGGTGTTCTCTTGTCTTATTCTTCTCCAAATAAACAGATTTGGCATGCTGCTCTCTTAATTGAAACCCTTAAGAAACAGTGGAACTAGGAAATCTGATACGCTAAGCCCTCCAACAGTGTATTAGGACTGATTCAAGGATTAGATATAAAATGGAGGGAAGAGAAGTTTGAACATAGGAGGCCAAATGTTCTCAGCCCTTGAATCTAACTCCAAGGATTCAGGATTCAGCCCTTGGATCTAACTCCAAGGATTCGGTATTCAGCCCTTGGATATAAAATGGGGGGAATGACACAATTGTTGCTTTTGAAGTCGAAACTGTTCGATTCTTGATCTAATCTATAACTTCCTTATTGATCTTCAATTTCCTTCTTGATTGTTACAAAGACTGCTATTGGTGTCATATTCATGCCCTAGGAGGAATTTTGATAGTTAAGGGTGTTTATTTGCATTCAGAATCAATATCTTAGCATTCTTGAAATTATCTGATATGTTATTTATCTTCATTACCATCTTCTATTCATGGATATATATAAAAATCCTCAAAATGCAATTTCCCCAAATTTTCTCCACTTTCTCTCTATTTTCTCTCTCTAGATCACTCGATCTGTTTTCTCTCTCTACATTTTGAAATTTATTCTCTTAAAATTCAATCACCTATCTAGCCTATCTATCCCTTGAGTTTCACAAACAAATTCATTCAACTCAATCCCCAATTTAAATTTACAATTTTGTTCTTTAAATTCTTCAACAAATACTTAAAAATTAAGAGTTAATTCTAACATCATTCATATTTTCAAATTAATTCCGGTTTTCCTGAAATATTTTGTCCCAAATTTAATTTATGAAACCTGATAACTGAAACTTAAAAAAATATCAAATTATTATAATACTCTGCAAATCATAAAACAAGAACCTTATAATTAACTATTAAATTCTACCATCTTCAATCATTTAATCAGTTAAATGATCAGAATTTGATATTCATTAACCTCCCTCTGGATTGACCTCTTTCTCATCCTTTATTTCCTGTACTTTATAAAAGAGAATTATAAATTTTATTGCATAAGCTCAATAGCCAATGGCATAGTTAAGTTCACGTCTAATCGACACTAATTTGAGCGTTATCAATTAGGATTAAAACAAATAAATTGAATAAATTATGATTCAATAGGTAATTTATTTTTTCTAAAATAAATAATGTATAATATGTATGAAGAAATAAAAATATATTTAAATGATGCATAATCATAAATAACACAATCTATTTGATGTTATCAGTTGTGGAGGCATCATGAGGAATTGGTAACTAGAGCCAAGTTGGTTCATTGGTAAATTTTTTTGTTAGAAAAAGTACGACTCCTGAGAGATATGCTTTTACTGGTTTATTCAGCCTACCTTGAATGCTAAAACCGCATTTTTCATGTAATGAAACTATGAATGTGTATATAACTATTTTATAAATGTATGATGATCACATTATCTAATGGGGAATTAATTCCAAACTTGACTTGTTCCTTGGGACACTCTTTAAGCTGTTCATGTGTCCAAACTCAAGGTGTATCCCCTCGATCAGTGTAATGGTGTATCTTTTCATCTTCTTCTCTAACTATTCTCAAAGATCTAGTTGATCTTCTGGCCATAAAATCTCACCAATGGGGTGAATGGAGTGAGTACAAGAGAAGAAAGGAGGGAGGGGGGGTAGTTCATGCTGGCATGGGCACGTAATATGGTTCCCCTCTATTTATACTTATTTAGATATTTTTCATAGAAGTCCTTATAACTTTAAATATATCTACTAACGTCCATTAATCTTATGTGTGTGACCATCTAGGCCCATGTATCAGTCTAGTTAATAACTTTAATGCCCCAATTGAAGGAACTCTATAAGACCAACAAGCCAATCACATATTCCATATCTCGTTCCATGTTCATTAATCCAATTTACTCATTATAGTGAAGTGTCATGCTTATAGTAAAAATCCATGAATAAATGATTTGACTTAGTAAATCATGTTGATATTATAATACATATATAATTAGTTTTCAACTATGTGTCCAAAATATTCATATTCAAGTGATACTCAAAAAGGACATTCAAGTATACTGATAGAATAATCCTATCGAGTTTCAATCATATGATATACATCGCCGGTCCTATAGCCATTAGAGTGGAGACACTAAGGATAGATACAAATCCTTGAATGGTATTGTACCAAAATGTCAGCCAGGTTGATTTAATTTTATGTAAACATTAACTGATGACAAATAACTTCCATGAGTAATTCAACACCCTCCATATATTATAAAGCACGAGGTGTATCTTGGCACCCCATGGTTTGGAGACTCAACTTTGCAACTAGGTTAAATAATTATGTCATTAATTAATCTATATAATAATTTAGATAATTAATTTGAAGGAATAATTAAGGTTATTGGAGTTTAGGGATTTTTATGAAAAATTCATATTAGTATAAAGTGGTTAAGGCTTGAAAAAAATTCACCCATGCCATAACTTTTTATGGCCCTCCGCTTCTTCTCCCTTCTCCCCTTGTATCCTCTCCATTCTTGATGTGACCAAGATATCATAATGACAACAATGGCGCATAAATGGGTCTCGTCAAGATAAATGAGGAGATTCAACATGTCAAGGATTCTGTGGATATGTCTAGAGGCTACACATTTGAGCAGCTCATGACTTCTCACTTGAGGATCTAAGAAATGACACATCAGATCCATGCCTAGGTGATTTAATCAAACATAATTTGAATGTCATTTTGATTTTGTTCATAGTCATGTTGCGTGAATCATTTTATTCATCCAAATCAAGACCATAGTGTTGTGATCTAGTGCCATGGTTCAATCAAAGAAAACAAATTTTCTATGCAACAAAAGCTGTAATCAATTCCAAGGCAATCTTTAAAATGTTGAGAGGCATCAAGTTTATTCATCCACATTTTCTCAAATAGAGTGGATGATGTAACACGATGAGCGCTGGGATTGGACGGCTCGTGTTACAACACATGAGTGAACGGGTGTGCACAATGATGCGAGAATAATATGATGCAATCTTTTAAATTCAATGACAAGTACGAGAAAACACTTTCAATTCGTATGGTCAATTAAGTTGACGAAGTTCGATTGGATCACAATTGGACTTCTCAACATCCCTTTGGACCAATTAGTCACCTCGAAAATGAGGGGTAAAATTAATTACCCTACGGCGTCCAATCCTTTGTGGTAATTGACTAGAGACTTACCAAGAAGAAAATCCTATCTCTCACAAATGATGCCTATCTTCTAATCAACAACAATACTCTCAGAGGCAACGGTAAAGCACTTCAACAATATTGTAGAAAGTAAACGAACTGCCAACATAGGGGAAGAGGTAGAACCTGAGGGCGAAGCCTGTCGTTCGGAGAGTCAAGGGCGACGGCGGCAATGGCGGTGGCGATGGTGGTGGCGGCAACGAGGGAACTCACAAGATCTGGCCAATAAGTTGCTTTCTTGGTGCGTTCTTGGACTCAAACAACCCAAGAAGAGGGTTTCTTGAAGATCGGATTCAAGAAAGCAGTGGCAGTGATGGCGATAGCGGCGGTGGCGATGGCGGTGGCGGCGGTAGCAATGGCAACAAGGGATTTCACAAGATCTGGCCACGAAGTTGCTTTCTTGGCCCGTTCTTGGACTCAAACAACCCAAGAAGAGGGTTTCTTGAAGATCGACTTCAAGAAAGTGGTGGTGGCGGCGGCGATGGCAACGGCGGTGGTGGCGATGGCGGTGATGCTTGAGTCACAGGAATGACTCCAAGAAGAGGATTCTTGGAACTTTCTTGAACCCAAAACAACCCAAGAATGGGTTTCTTGGAGAATGGCTTCAAGAATGTCTAAGGGGCATCATCGACAGTTCCTCCATGGAGATTCGACGTAGCTTGGACGCACAGTGGACGTACTCCATGATCTACTCTAGGAAAGCGATAAAATCTCCCAAAGGGAAGAAAGGTGGGAGCTAAAAATGAAGAAACCTTTCAAATTCGAATTCAACTCCAAAGTGTCCTCTTGGGCATGCCGACCTTTATATAGGGTCAAAGGCATGCCCAATCGGCTATAAGGGGAAGGAACCGTCTTTTGACGAGCGGCCTTCCCAAAGCAACAAAAGGATGAATGGTTCAAAAGGACGAGGCCCAAAACATAGATAGGCCTGTCCATAATTCAAAAAGAAATTACATTCAAAATAAACGAGAAAATAAAAGATGCTCGTTGATGTGTCATAAAGCAGCATACTTAAACGATGGGTCATGGACATCAGCTCGTGCTGCTCGATGAGGTTGCTGACGTCTTTCCGTGTCGGTGGCGAGATGGTCCCCCAACGGTGGACAATAGTATGCATGCTCAGCTAGATGGTGGGTTCCACTTGTAATGGATAGTACCAAAAGAAAGAGTGAGATTGGGATTTTTCTTTGTGTACAAAGAAGTTCGTAGAGGACTTAGCTCTTGAATTGAGTGACCTGCTAGACGCAGGTCCATTTCAGTAGACTTGAGTGACCTGATTGACCCAAGTGACCCAGTCAAGCAGAGCCGTTGGTGGTTTTAAATGGCTGCCAAAATCGAATTGGGTTTGACCTAGTCCTGGCCCAAGTGGTAGCTGCTTAGAGTGCATTCGCCTGCCTTGTGCAGGCAGCCGCTGGGAGCCACTAGTAGTTGCCAACGGTTTTTGCCCAGAGTAACACAGCCATTGGCGGCTGCGTGCGGCCGTGCATTTTGTGCCGAAGACACTAAGGATAGATAGTGGGTGCTCTTTAGTGGAAAGAGTTAACTAAATTGATCCGTAAAAATCCCTAAATGGTATAATAGAAAACTGTGAATCAGGTTGATTCATGTCACGGTTGTGTAACTGGTCCTTCAATCGAAGACAAAAGATGTATTGTGGATGGATCTTATCATGGGATTCTAAATAGTCTTAGTTTAGGTGCATCAAGAAGTTCACAAAGATGATTGAGTGGCCAAAATGGGATTGTCCACCCTCGGTATAAGAGGAGACAACTCAAGGAAGATGATGCAATGAAGTCCTTGGCCAAAGTAGTGAAATATCAGAGAAGAGTTCTCTAATGATTTCCGAACTCATCAGTACTAACACAAATGTCTGATTAGGGTTTGATAGTTGAACATACCCTAAGTCCTCCTTGGAGCGTCAAATGGATGAGGGACTATACATACACAATAACCAATGCCAAACATGTTACACGAGTGAGTTGATACACACTCCTTTGTATCTTCTAGACCACGAGGTGTAGTGATGGCGTGGCAGCCCGGGCCCCTAGAAACGTCTTCAGAGACGTCACCATCGTCATCATCATCGCTGCTAGTTTGCGTTCAGCCCGCCCGGCAAGTCCAGGCGACGGTACCTACACCCAGATTCAAGTATTCCGGGTGACAGGCACGCTATCTTCATTTTTTTTAGTTCGTCATTTTTAGTTATTCGCTTTCATTTTTAGTTTGTCGTTCGTCATTTTGATCCCCGTTACGATCATGTTGTAGTGAGGGGAGATTCAATCTATAAGGATCTTCCCCTCCACCCTCTAAGGGGATGAACCATCTCTCCACCCCCCCCCCTTTCTTATTTGGTTTATTTTGTAGTTTTAGGGGTCCATCCATGTTCCCCTATAAAAGGAACGATGGATGCCCTAAAAGAGTTACCCTATGTTTTGTTGAAAAATGAATTCTCAGGAGAGAAAAGAGGGGTCACGATCCAAGAGGAAGACGGAGGAAGAAGGAAAAGGAAGGAGGAAGAAGAAGAGGAAGGAAAAGGAGGGGAAAGGAGCTGCGCCGCTAGCCTCCATCGCCACCGTCCGAGCCGCCCGCACCGCCCTCGCGCGTGTGCCACTGCGAGCCGATTGCGACCGCCGACCCACCTCCCTGCGCTCCACCGCTCTCTCCTGCGCACGGCGCCGGCTCCGACCACCGCAGCCATCACTTAGCCGCGCTGGACTCCACTACTCGTGCACGCAAGTCCTGGGCGCCGCCGACCACCGTCGTCGCTCACCCGCGCACGACTCTGGCATCCGCCGCCGCAGCTGTCCTTCTGCCGTGCCGCGACACTGCTGCCCGCGCGCGGACTTGCAGCACCAGCCAACCGCTACTATCAGCCCTCCCGCGCGCGACACCGGCTCCACGTGCCGCGGCTTCTCTTGTGCCGCGCAGCGACCGCCGCCCATGCGCGCGCCCATGGCATAATCTGCCGCTGCCACCCGCCTGCCATGTATCGACACCGCACCCTCGCGGAACGACCTGCCGCCACCGTGCGCCTACCCACGCGCCGGCGCTACCCGCCTGCACCCAGCCGATGCCTCCACGTCACTCCAGCCATTCTTCCGGGCTAGTAAATCCTCCTCCGTGCCTCATCTCCATCGTCTCCGACGACACCACACCAAGCCGACGCACGAATCTGAGACATCCGTCCCCGGACATTGACGAGGTATGCCCGCTCCGTCACCATCTCTTATCTTTTTCAGTGCATTTTTTGTTTGCCTCCACCGCGCTCGGGTTAGACGTAGGTGAGCGAGATAGGTTGAGTGAATTACATCCAAAGACAAGAGCGTCTTCCCTGTTTGGTATGAGTCGGGATCGCCCGTCCCGTGACTGCAACACTCGGCGGGGTTACCCCGTTCGTCGCCGTAGCCATCCTCGTCTCCTCGGATGAGGTTCGAAGGGTCTACCTTACCTGCCCGGGCGACTCTGTCGTTTTCCCCGACATTGGAAATTTCCGCGAGTCGGCACTTGCACGCACCATAATTTAAAACTTTTGCATTCCCGTCGTCATTCGCTTATTTGGCATTTACCATTCGACGACGCCTCGCTATAGTCCGACTATCCCCACCTTTCATCGGCATTGAACCATCATATTCAGTGTCGATCGGACGACGTCCTGACGACTTCCTGCATCAACTTGGTATCAGAACCCCGCTGTGGTCGCCCACAACATGTCTCCAATGCATGAACTACATCATCCGCATCGCATCGCTTTTCGAAATTTCATCTAGGCTACCTAGGGATGGCCATAGAAATGCGATCGAGCCAGAGGGCTCAACGCGGAGGTTCTACCTCCCCTCGACATTCCAAACCGTCGCCCGATGAGAGGGGCAACCGCACTGCCCTCTCGGAACCTCTTCTCGTGACGCCCGTGGCTGGTCTGACACAACCGCCCATGGAATCCGCGCGGACTGCAACCGCCGAAAAGGGTGCCCCCAAATCGCGCGGACCACGTGATAACATGCAATTTTATCATGCAAAATCATGGAATTTATAAGAAATTTTCACCTAAAACATTAATATTGCATGTTATCATTATGAAAATATAAGCAATTTCCAAAAAATTTTGATTTTTTACAATTTTATGAATTTTTAGTTAATTATGCACAATTTTCTGATTTTATTTTTATGGAAAAATGATTTTTAAAGTCAAAATATATTTTTAAATGAATTTATTTCAGTTGAAAATATATTCTTATAATTTTTCTGATTTTTCCACATTTTTTTTAGAATTTTCTGGGATGATTTAGAGCCAAAAATGAAATTTATTTCATAAAAAAATCATTCTCGGAATTTTTTTTATTAATCACAGGCGTAAATATCAAATTTTTATTGTTTAAAGGGCAATTTTCCAATTTTTTAAACCGCGAGGTTTTTTTTATAATTTTCCAGGCGATTTCTATTGTTTTTCTTTTATTTTCCGGGGGTACGTGGCGCTTCCGCAGAAGGCCACGTCGCCCTCTACTGCTACAAAGCGGAATAATTCATGGCTTTTCGACTAAAACAAATGGATTTATGCCTCTGCGTAGCGCTGCGCGCCACGCACGCAGAGGGCGACGTGTCACGCCCTCGCGCATCGAGCGCTTTGTACTCACCTGTCGCGTACAAATCAAACTTATTGTGTTTTGAAATTTTTCTGTTATGCAGGGGTACGTGGCGCAATTTCATGGCTCAGCGCTTGAACAAAGGCCCACCGATCGGCGAATCAGAGCGCGCCACGTCGCACTCTAACCGCTCAACCTGAAGAGAGAGAAAATAAATTCAAAATTAGGCCTAAATCTTCAAAAAATCATAACTTTTCACCCTGATATCCAAATGACCTGAAATTTTCAGGGTTTGTTTGTAATAATCCTAACCACCTTTCTGAGCCAAGAACACTGTAAATTGGGCTCAGAAAGGTGGCGAAAGGGAACTTTGATTTTGAGCTCCAATACAATTGGCCTGGAGGACACAGCTTATTTCAACAGTTCAGATCCGGATTGGGGCCTCTCCAAAGTCTTGTAAGTCTTCATACCTCTTCAGATTCGTGTTTTCTTGAAGTTCTAACACGCCAAGGCATAGGCGAAAGGTATATGCCCTAGATTCATGAATTTTTAGAGAGAAGCAGAGGATCTTTGGTTAGAAACCAAAAATTCTATCTTAGGAGTTAGATCTAATCATAATTCAACATTTTCTATCAGTTAGATCTGTCAATTTTGACAGATATGACTGTTTAGACAAAAAATCCCCAAATTTCATGCACTTTCTCTCTCTAGATTAAACTTTCACTTTCTCTCTCTAAAATTCAAAATTCAAGTTTCAATTCTTTAATTCTCATCAATCTGAACTTCCACACAAAATTTCATTCAAAAATTCTCTCATTCAATACCTTAATCCTAAAAATTTCATAAACTCTCTTAATTTTCTCTCTCTTCAAGTCTCTTACATTGAAATTTCACTTAAATTCACTAATTCACTCAGAAATTCTTGCAGACTGCCTCTCTAGGGTTCGACTCCTTACTCATCATTTTACTAAAATCTAAATTGAGAAAGGAATTATAAATTTCATTGCATAAGCCTAAGCAAACAACGACAAATTAGCGATTATAAACCGTAAAATTTAGGCTTAAACCCACTCATGTGTCCCGTGGCTGCCGACGATCCTGCATGATTCACCACGGTCACTAGGTGCATCACCACTTTGTGATTTTGAGGAGAGGGCGACCACGGGTCGCCGACCGCACGGGAAGTCTCCCGTCGACAAGGTCACACCCCGGACGGCCACTGCACATGGTCGTGGAGCAAGACGCGGACGAGGAGGAATGCACTGCCAGCACCGACCTCGAGAGGACCCGTCAGAGGAGCAAGGGGCGTATCTTCACACCATGGCCGCCATGGTAGAACACGTGGAGCATATGCTCGCACGCCCACCATCTCCTGTACATGATGCCGATACGCCGCTCGCCGCTCGAGAGCAACTCCACAACCTGCCTAGGGTCGCTCGACATGCACATCGACAAAGGAGCCCTTACGATGATGGCGACGAGTACGAGGAGCTTGATAGAAGGCCAGTCGAGGTCCAGCGAGGACGACACCCCGCCCGAGACCCCGCATGTGACCCACAAGATGTCCGTGCTTGGGACAGGAGACACCCGCAGGACAACTGTGCCCGCTGGTATGAGGCCGACCGACCGGTCTGCCGAGACCACTACATTTGACGACGCGATCACGAGTTTGATGCCGACCACCCGGCCTACCGTGACGACCCCATCCGGTCCCGCAATCGTAGGTACGTAGCAGACCCACTTGCCCGTCGTGACGACTACGTCCGGCCTCACCACCGTCGGTACGAGGAAGTTGACGAGGCTCCTCGGTAGCCAACCACGCGCGATGCCTGACGGCCGCGTGCCGCCTCGCGAGGGTAGCCCCCACCACTGGGGCGACCGCGACAGCAAGCTGATCTCACCTCGCCGATGCATCAACCCGCGTCACGAGGACTACCCGGTGCCCGAATAGCACTCATACGACGAAGAGCATCGACGAGAGGAGCATCACGCTCGCATCTAGAGAAGCGTGCGTGCCGACGTTGCTGTCTTCGAGGGGTCGAGGAAACCCAAGGAGTTCATCGACTGGGAGTCGAGTATGAACTCCTACTTTCGGTGGTACCGCATGGATGATAACCTTTGCATCGAATATGGGGAGACGAGACTTGGCGAACAGGTCAAGATGTTCTAGGAGAATGAGCGTATCACCGCCGAGTGACGAGGATGACCCATCACATCTTGGGTCGATATGGCGAAAAAGTTGAGGAGCAAGTACATTCCTCGACAGTACCATATGTCACTATTCCTCTCGTGGCTCGATCTTAGGCAAGGTTGACTCACCGTGACGGAGTACATCAAGGCCTTCAAGGAATGTCGGATGCACTGTTGATTTGTGGGGGGCCCACGAATCATCATCGGATTGTTCGCCCATGGACTCAGACCAGCCCTGCGCAACGAGGTTCTTAAATGCAACCCGGCTAAAGTTGACGAGGCATATCATCTGGTTGAGCATATGGAGCATCCCTGCAATGAGGCCGCTGCACCCAGCGCAAGCACAGCGCCCCAGACCCCACTGGTCCGGCCCACTCCTGCTCGGACCACCCCGCCTGTGACCATACGGGCCTCCTAGGCCACCGGGGGGCAAGGGATCGCTCCCGCCACTTCTGTGGGGTTAACCCCACTAGCTCGGGCCATCACAAACGACACTCCGGCCCGCAGCATCACTGTAAGCCAAGCACACGTGACGTGCTTCAAGTGCCAGGGAAGGGGGCACCGGGCCAACCAATGCCCATCATCGACACTATTGACTGATGCTGGAGACGTCGACCTTGGCCAATTGGACAATATGGAGCTTCCACATGACGATCACTATCATGGGGACGAGGAGTTCACCCTCGAGTATGAGGAACCCGACAGACAGGTCGGGTACATAGAGATCACGGTACCCCATGCAACTCTGCCCATGGCGCCACGAGCTACCGGCTGCCTAGTGACCAACATAGACGTCGACCAACACAGCACTAGTAGGGCACGGCCACTGCCCTGGGTCGCTCCACCCGCTCGGTCAGCTCCAGTAGAGCCCAGACCAGAGCCTATGGTAGACTTGTCACTCCGCACCTCGATCTTTTACACTTACGTCAAGATCAATGACAAGGTGTGTTAACTAATCGTAGACAGTGGGAGTTGCATAAATGCCATATCCGATACGATGGTTACCCGACTAGGGCTAACCGCAATCCCCCATCCGACTCCCTACGACGTATCGTGGATAGACGCTTCATCGCTTTCGGTGAAGAGTCAGTGCCATGTACCGTTGAAGGTGAGCGCCTATGATGAAAGTGTTCTATGCGACGTACTTCCCATGAAAGTGGGAAAAATCATCTTGGGCCGTCCCTGGCTATATGACCACGACGTCACTCTAGCCGGAAGGACAAACACGTGTTCATTCTTATACCAGGGATGACGGGTCACATGGCACCTGTACACCATGAAACCTACGAACAAGCCGGTCACGACCAAACCCGTAGGGTTAATGGTCATTCAAGGCCCCTTGTTCATCTGAGACTTGGGCCGCGAGGGCGACGACACGCCAGTGTGCCTCGCCGTCACTCTTAACATCCCCGCTGACCCATCCGTAGAGCCCCGACCACCCAAGGTCAAAACCCTCGTATCAGAGTTTGGTGACGTCTTCCCCGAGGAGTTACCCGGCAAACTACCGCCGAAGCGTAACATCCAGCACGCGATTGATCTTGTGCCCATCGCGTCCTTACCAAACCTGCCCCACTACCGGATAGAGCCGCAGAAATATGAGGAGCTACTATGTCAGGTCCGTGAACTTCTCGCAAAGGGCCTCATCCATGAGAGCCTCAGCCCTTGCGGTACTCGCTTTCCTAGCCCCGAAGAAAGATGGCATGTGGCGCATGTGCTGCGACAGTCGTGCCATCAACAAGATAACGGTCAGATATCATTTTCCTATTCCTCGCGTACAGGACCTCTTCGACATGATGGCCGGCGCCACTATCTTCTCAAAGATCGACCTCTGAAGTGGCTACCATCAAGTTCGGATTCGTCCGGGGACGAATGGAAGACCGCCTTTAAGATAAAGGAAGGTTTATATGAGAGGAGAGTCATGGCGTTCAGCCTCTTCAACGCGCCAAGTACCTTTCAGCGACTCATGAATGAGGTACTGCGCACGTTTATCGAGAGATTTGTCATCGTCTACTTCGATGACATCCTCATATATAGTCGCTCATGAGAGGAGCATCTCGACCACCTTCGGCAGGTTTGCACCATCCTTCACGAACAACTATAAGCACACCCTAAGAAGTGTAGCTTCCTCACTTCAGAAGTTGCCTTCCTCGAGGTCATCGTATCTGCCCAGGGCGTTGCCGCAGATCCGAAAAAGGCTCGAACCATCACGTCGTGGCCATCGCCGACAAGCTTCTACGACGTCCGGAGCTTCATCGATCTCGCAACCTTCTATCGACAATTCGTACAGAACTTCAGTTCTGTCACGGCTCCCATCACCGACTGCCTCAAGGTAGAGCCATTCACTTGGACGCTGGCCACCGAACGTGCTTTTCAGCACGTCTTATGGCTGCCCGACTTCGGGAAGGTGTTCGAGGTTACATGCGACGCCTCCAACGTCAGAATCGTTGGTGTACTTAGCTAGGGAGGCCACCCCGTCGAATTCTTCAGCGAAAAGCTAAACGACACGAGACTTCGCTATTCCATGTATGATAAGGGGTTATATGCCGTTAGCCAGGCACTAAAGCACTACCGGCATTATCTCCTATCGAGGGAATTCGTGCTTTTCTCGGACCACGAGGCGCTCAAGTACTTGCACTCATAGTAAAAACTGAGGGATCAGCACGCAAGGTGGGTCGAGTACCTCCAGGATTATTCGTTTGTTATCAAGCACAAGAAGGGCAAATATAATGTCATCGCTGACGCACTCAGCCGGAGAGCCCACGTGCTCAATGTCATGAAGGTGAAGATCGTAGGCTTCGAGACCATCCGGGAAGGATACGACATCTGCCCTAATTTTGGGTCGATCATCGCAGAAGTTCGACGAGGCCTGTCTCGTGACTATCGGGACTATGTCATCACTGACGACTACATGCTTTACCAAAACAGGTTATGTGTGCCTCTCACATCCCTACGTGACTTCCTCACTTGGGAATGTCACGCTGGAGGTCTTAGCGACCACTTCAGTCGTGACAAGACCATCGCTGCCGTAGAATACCAATTCTACTGGCCCTTGCTGAAGCGCAACATCGGCAACATCTTTGCCCAATGCTGCGTCTGTGCCTTGGCCAAGCAGGTCAAGAAGAGCGCCGGGTTATACACCTCGCTACCGACGCCCAAGCGTCCCTAGGATGACGCCAGTATGGCCTTCATCCTAGGATTACCCCGAACCACACGATGACACGATTCCATCATGGTCGTCGTCGACAGGTTTTCGAAGATGGCGCACTTCGTGCCTTGCTCGAAGACGTCTGATGCCACGGAGGTTTATGCACTTAATCTTTTGAGAGATTGTGTGCCTCCACGGCCTGCCAACTTCGATCGTGTCTGACCGAGATGTGCGCTTCATGAGCTACTTCTGGAAGACCTTGTGGAGTCTCCTTGGCACGAAGCTCAAGTTTTTGACTGCCTACCATCCTCAGACGGACGGTTAGACGGAGGTAGTCAATCAAAGTTTGGGCAACCTGCTTCGGTCCTTAGTTGGCGAAAACCTCGTGACATGGGATTTGATAATCCCTCGCGCCGAATTCGCATATAACTCCTCGGTGAATCGAACCACTGAGTTGAGTCCTTTTGAGATCGCCTATGGCCAGGCCCCTTGTCGCCCACTAGACTTAGCACCCCTAGACCCTCATGTTAGGGTATCAGAGGACGGTCTTGCATTCGCCCAGCATGTTTCCGCATTGCATCAACATATCCATGATAGGATTAATAGACAAAATGTATTGTATAAGCAAGCTGCCGACTTGCACCGCCGACCCTGAGTCTTCGATGTGGGAGACCTAGTGATGGTTAGGCTTATTTTGGAGAGATATTCTCCCAGGACGGCTACAAAACTACATGCTCGTAGTGTCGACCCATTATCAATCCTCCGAAGAGTGGGCGATAATGCCTACGCCGTCGAGATTCCTCCTATGTGGGGAATAAGCTCCATGTTCAATGTGGCAGACTTGGCTCCGTACCGAACCCCTTGTCACCCCCTAGACCTAGCCTCTCTAGACCCAATCACTGTAAGTGAGCTTATCGCGACCACTCCCCCGATTATTTCACCTGATTGGCACAAGGCAATCAGCTGTGTACTGCAGGAGATAATTGACTATGCAGGGGCCCAAGTATCGAGAATGTTTCTAGTGCGGTGGCTGGGATTGACCAGTGTGGACGACGCTTGGATATCAGAAGCAGAGCTCCGCCGCTTTCGACCGGATCTACTCCAGCCACTATCCTTCATCCCACCTAACTCGTCGGAGTCGAGTTCTTCCGACCCCGGGAGGATTGATGGTGCGGCGCATCCCAAACCCCTAGAAACATCTTCAGAGACATCACCATCATCATCATCATCGCTGACAGTTTGCGTTCAGCCTGCCCGGCAAGTCCAGGCAACGGTACCTACACCCAGATTCAAGTATTCCGGGTGACATGCACGCTATCTTCATTTTTTTTTAGTTCGTCATTTTTAGTTAGTCGCTTTCATTTTTAGTTTGTCGTTCATCATTTCGATCCCCGTTACGATCCTGTTGTAGCGAGGGGAGATTCAATCTATAAGGATCTTCCCCTCCACCCTCTAAGGGGATGAACCATCTCTCCCCCCCCCCCCCCCCCCTTCTTATTTGGTTTATTTTGTAGTTTTAGGGGTCCATCCATGTCCCCCTATAAAAGGAACGATGGATGCCCTAAAAGAGTTACCCTTTGTTTTGTTGAAAAAAGAATTCTCACGAGAGAAAAGAGGGGTCATGATCCACGAGGAAGACAAAGGAAGAAGGAAGGAGGAAGAAGGAGAGGAAGGAGAAGGAGGGGAATGGAGCTGCGCCGCCAGCCTCTGCCGCCACCGTCCGAGCCGCCCGTGCCGCCCTCGCGCACGCGCCGCTGCGAGCCACCCGCAGCTGCTGACCCTCCTCCCCGTGCTTCACCCCTCTCTCCCGCGCGCGGCGTCGGCTCCGGCCACCACGGCCGCCGCTTAGCTGCGCTGTGACGCCACCGCTCGCGCGCGCGAGATCGGGGTGCCGCCGACTGCCGTCGTCGCTCACCTGCATGCGACTTTGGCATCCGCCATCGCGGCTGTCCTTCTGCTGCGCCGCGACATTGCCGCCCGCGCGTGGACTTGCGGCACCAGCCAGTCGCTACCGTTACCCCTCTCGCGCCCGACACTGGCTCCGCCCGCCGCGGCTTCTCTTGTGCTGTGCAGCAACCGCCGCCTACGCGCACGCCCACAGCGCAGTCTGCCGCTGCCGCCGGCCTGTCGTGAATCAACGCCGCGCCCTCGCGGCACGACCTGCTGCCGCCGTGCACCTACTTACGCGTCGGCGTCGCCCGCCTGCACGCAACCGGCACCTCCACGTCACTCCAGCCATTCTTCCCGGCTAGTAAATTCTCCTCCGTGCCTCAGCTCCATCGTCTCTGACGATACCGCACCAGCCCGATGAACGAAGCCGAGACGTCCGTCCCCGGACAATGACGAGGTATGCCTGCTCCGTCACCATCTCTTATCTTTTTCAATGCATTTTCAGTTTGCCTCCACCGCGCTCGGGTTAGACATAGGTGAGCAAGATAGGTTGAGTGAATTACATCGAAAGACAAGAGCGTCTTACCTGTTTGGTACGAGTCAGGTTCGCCCGTCCCGTGATTGCAACGCTCGGCGGGGTTACCCCGTTCGGTGCCGTAGCCGTCCTCGTCTCCTTGGACGAAATTCAAAGGGTCTACCTTACCTGCCCGGGCGACTTCGTCGATTTTCTGGACGTTGGAAATTCCTGTGAGTCGGCACTTGCACGTACCATAATTTACCACTTTTGTATTCCCATCGTCATTCGCTCATTTGCATTCACCGTTAGACGACGCCCTATCGTAGTCTGACTTTTCCCACCTTTCATCGGCACCGAACCATCATATTCAGTGTCGATCAGACGACGTCTTGACGACGTCCTGCATTATGTAGCTTGGCACCTCACGGATGGAGACTTGACCTACCGATTGGGTTAAATAGATCTAACATTAATTGAAGTCTATATTATGATATAGTTAATTAATTTTGAAGGCCAATAAAGGTTATTGGCCACTGGAGTCGTTTACTAGACTGATTCATGGGCCTAGAGGGTCACTTTGGACGTAGGAAGATATACTTTTAAGTTTTGTGGGTTTTTATGAAAAATACCCACTGAGTTTGAATAGGTAAAGGCCATGATCATGGGCACGTTCAAGGGCCTTCCTTCTCTTCTCCCTTATCCCCATGGCTCCTCTCCATGCCCGATGCGATCGAGACTATGTAACGATGACAATGGAAATTGAATGGAGCTTGTCAAGGTGAAGGAGGAGATTCAATGTGCCCATGATCGCGTGGATACATCTTGAGGCTGAACACATGAGCAGCTCGACTCATCTTGCTCTAGAATCTAAGAAATCATGGATGCAAACCGTGCACATGTGCTTCATTTCAATATTTTTATTGATGTCGTTGCGATTCCGCTATGTCTTCCGCTGCAAGGAATGATCATGTTGATCCAGATCGAACCCTCTAGAACCTAATTATAATCATAAGAATCAATAATTCCAAACTTATAATCACAAAAAAAGATATTCCGCATCAGTCTAGGAGATGTGGTCGATGTCTTGAGAATCACTAGAAAAATTAGAACATTTATAAATGCAACCACCAGAAAGGGGGTATTTTGAAATTTTTATTTATTTATCTGATTGATAAAAAGATCTGATAGATGATTACATCACATGAAAATGATGAAACAATCAACTCTTTTGTGCATTTCAATTCTAAACAAGTATTTGTGTGTCATGCTTTCACCACAAAGCACCACAAAACTGAAATGGATCTATGGGTATGACTGTCTATCATCATTTTTCTGTTCTTTCTTGGAATTAGAGCACATAAATATTATGAAAAAATAAAGTATTAGAATTTGGAGTACTTTATTTGAAATAAAAAATATCTAAGATAGTTCAAATTGGTAGATAATTAAATAGTGTATTTGATTATTTTCATTAGAATGTAAAATCTAAGAAAATGTAAAACCTTTCCCCTTGTCTATCACTTTCTGATGTCCCCAAATACTTGAAAAGACTGATATGAATACAAATGAAATTGATATTTATCCAAAAAAGAAAGAGGTGTAATAAAATAAAAATGCATACGACTTTTAGTTGACTAACTTATCATATTTTAACCATGATAGATAAACCAATTCCCTGCCACAAAAGTTATGCTATTTTTTATTTTTTGGTACTTATTTCCTTGATGTAATACCAAAAAAAGTTCTCCATAAATTTAAGTAACAATATTTGTAATTAGAGTACATTCAAAGACATGATCTCAACTCATAGATTATTGTTGACTAATTTTCTTAATCAACCATAACAGCTTGCTCTAGATAATACATTTAGTATTATGGTTTATGTAACTCATTTTAGAAGCTAATATTTACCTCAAGACTTCCAAATTCATTTTGTAAACAATTCCTCATGCACCTTTGCTCGGTGACCTTAATTTTCCCCTAAATTACTTACACATATTTCATTTTGCCTATACTTGAACACTTTGTATAGATTGATGAGTTTAATCTATTATGATACATGTAGCTCATTTCAGAAACTTATACTTACTTCAAGACTACCACATTCATTTTGTAAACAAATGCTCGGGAATGACCTTACAATTTCCTGAATTATTTGCACATCTTTTTGGTGGCGTGGACGCCAACGCATCGACACTGGACGCGCCGCCACCTTCAACTAAAGTCAACGTCTCCGCTACGGACACACCGCCACAGTCAACCAATGTCAACGCCTCCGCCACGGACACACCGCAACCATCATCGAACAAATTCAACATACCGGCGGTATGCACGTCTCCACGCACGCATGCTCCTTCACGCATCATGACACATCACCAATGGCAGATCAACAACTGCCCCTTGGCGTGACACGAAGCACATCCCTCGTCTTTAACTTCTCGTCATTAAATTGTGTTATCTCTTTCCTCCAAGGCCTATATGTATAGGCCATTGTTTCAAGAAACAGTTAGGCAGTCATTATTCAAGAATTTTATTGTTAACTCTTCTTAGAGGACTGCCCAGCCTCCCTATCCCTCTCCAACCCTACCTCAGCCGCCTCCACCGTCGCCGCCGCCACTGCCTCGCATCGCCGGCCACCTTCTTCTCCATCTCTCTCCCTCTCTCTTTCTCTCTCTCCTCCTTCCCCCTTCTCTTCCCTCGCCTTTGGCAACCCAGGGCAGCCACCCCAAGCCGCCCAAGGCTGCCGCCCCAGGCCGCCTAGGGCAGCCGCCCAAGGCCGCCGCCCCAGACCACCCAGGGCAGCCACCCCAGGCCGCCCAAGGCCGCTAATAACACCCTAAATTCGGTCTTTATCTCATCTTATTAGCACAATTTTATGCATTTAAAGAGCTTAAAATGGGGTTGTTATCATATATTTACATGAAAATAGTGTTTTCAAGTAATTTCTGATTTTCCCCTAATTTTCTGTTAATTATATGAATTTTAAAGGAATTATTGAAGCTCGAAATAACTATTTTTGAATGAAAATGGCATATTTAATATTTTATTTCGACATTTATCAGCATGGGAATGAATCATTGAATTTTCTAGAATTTTCTAGAATTTTTTACGAATTTTTAGGATTTTTCTGAGATTTATTTGAAGAGGAAATGCATTTATTCTAAGAAAAAAGGTATATTTATAACAGAAAAAAAAGTATTTTTACTATTTTTGAACTTTCAAGGGCCTTTTTGCGAACTTTCGTTACAAAAAGACCCTGAAAACAGCTCTCGGTCGCCACTGCAGGCGTAAAGATCCAATTTAAAATAGTTCAGGGTTTAATTGCAAATGTATTATTAATTGTTTTAATATTTCAGAGAAAAGCGGAGGAGAGAGAATGCGAAAAGGGGTACATTTATAAATATTTTTGGGCGGCGTCCATTTGCAACTTCACGTTTTATTAAGGGGTTCGCTGAAAAAAAGGGTGAAAGGATAAGTCCAGTGTCGACGTGGAGCTATGAGGGCCGTTGGATGAGAATCCAACGGTGTCGCGCACACGTCAGCTGCAAGAGGTAAGTTCACCGCCCACGCTGCACGTACAACGCGCATGCACGGGCTGTGGACTGAGTAATGGATAAACGCACGTTACGTGTGTATCGAAATGTATAAAAAACGCGCTTTTTTGAATTTTCGTTTGTTTTCTTATTTTCGCCAGGGGGTACGTGGCGCAAGGAGAGAGAACCTGCCTGAGGAATTTGAAAAGTCGCCTCCAATGGACGGGCGACACGTCAGCCTGCGGTTAAAAAATATAAATTAATTAATAAATGAATTAATAATCCAATGGTTAACATTGGTTTAACTTCATTTATTCATAATTTTTGATCCAGAAGTCCGATTGAGATGATTTTTTTATGGATTTGTTCGTCTTGATCCCCTCTTTCTATCTGTATGGTTGTATCATCAAGATCAAGCTTGTATAGATAGATATAGACTAATTACTCATTAAAGATAAAATGGTCATTTGTTCCATTTTACCTAGGTATAAAAGCCGAATTTCGAGGAGGGGGTCATTCTTGATGGTTCTCTATCACAGCTGCAAGACAGAGAGGAGCCCCAGCCTGGATCAACCCTTTTGGTACTTTTTTCCCTTCATTGTATTTGAACTTTGATGCATTTTGAATGAAATTGGTTAAGTTGTTTGTTTCTTCTTCTCGATTCTAATATGAACTTCTAAATCGCTTGGCTTGAGCGGCATGTACAAGCCCTGATTAGGATTGAGAGGAGAAATTGAGGGATTTACCCAAGCATTCAGTTGCATTACCAAAGAAAAACTCTAAAAAAAATTAGTTTTAATTCTTAGGAGATTGAATTACCCATTTCAGTTCTGAATTACCAAAGTTGCAAAAACAAACCAAACTCAATTTAAAAATTCCCTTTTAACCTCTCTAATTGACCTCTTGGATCCTTTCATTAGGATCAAAGAAGCCAATTTAGAGTCCATAATTCTTCTACTCATCTCACCTCTTCTACCCCCCTTTCTAAATTCTCATCTAATTAGGGTCACTTGATCCTCATTGAAGATTAAATTCACTCTAATTAGGATTAAAACACCAAAAAGATCATCAAATTGAATTTCTTACTCGCTTCCCTTGGACGACACTCGTACTTATCACTATACATCTTAAGTAGAGTTTTTATAAATTTTATTGCTTAAGCCAAAATTCACAACGACAAGGGCTAAAAATTCATAATTTTTACCCCTATTTTCTGCTTATCAGCCGCCCAGGGCAGCCACCCCAGGCCGCCCAAGGCCGCCGCCCCAGGCCGCCCAAGGCCAGCCCGCCCTAGGCCGCCCAAGGCAACCACCCAGGCCGCCCGGGGTAGCCCGCCCTTGGCCACCCAAGGCGCCACCCCAGGCCACCTAGGGCAATCACCCCCGACCGCCGAGGGCAGCCAACCCTTGGCCGCCCAAGGCTACCGCTCGGACTGCTCAAGGTCGCCTTCCCACCGGTACTCGCGCACGCCATCCTTGACTGTGTCCGTTCATCCGACCTGCTTTCAGCCATCGCCGTTCAACGCCCGGAACGCCCAGACTATTTCGTCCAGTGGGCCGCTCAACGCCCGGATTCGCCCAGTCTTGTCACGGTCAGAATTCCCCGTAACCTCTTCACGCACTACGGTGTCGAGGTACACCTGAACTCTTTGATGTCGAAGTGTTCTCCGTCCAGTATTCCACGAGAAGTCTCTACTGCCGTCAGATTCGATTTGATTTGGATTTTCCTGCAATTCTCTTCGAGAGTTTCTTTCGTGACGTGAATTCGGGTATTGATTTTGGTGCCTTGGCATCGTCGCGGTGGGTGAAGACAGTACTCCCGCCCTCGACGAGGATCGGAGCTGCACCACCAGTATTTCATCGGTTTTAAGCTCCAAATTCGTGTGGATTTCTGTGGTCTGTTTTATCCCTCCATACAAACCCGTCTAGCACCCTTTACCCATCGTCATATCCAACCCCTCTGTCGCCCTTCTCAGTAGCTGTCCTACATCTCTTTCATTTAACCTACACTTGAACATTTTTGTATAGATTGATGAGTTCAATTCTAGGCTCTCCAATTCCATTCAATAAAGTTCTTGTTATATTAGCTTGTATTGTGTACAGTGTACAGGAGCCGTTATGAACATGAGGTTGAGATAATTCGGAGTTCTTAATTAACAGATAATCAGAAGAATTTTGGGGGAATATCCCTGGCGCTGCTCGCCCTATTTGAACAAAGTTCGCAGCTTCTGATCTTTCCCCCTCGGGCGATCGCGACCCATTTGAATTCGGTTTCTTGGAAATCGTGGGCAGTGGTTGAAATTTCAAGGGTACCCATTTCATCATCATCATTATCCACCTCCTCGTCGATCTTAGGCCAGATGGAAGCCGCATCAGATTGTGCTGCCATCGCTATGTCGACCCTTGTTCTTGAAGAGAAGGTAGCGCGATCTGTCTCAGCGAATCTTTCTTGTTCAACCCATTTACGGAGCTCTCTGCCCTTTACTTCTTTCGAGGTCTTCTTGGATCTTTAGTGACGTTCGATTGATTCGTGGGTTCTTTTGAGGTGTTTTTACCGAATGAATATGACCTTTGATGTTAGCCTTCTTGCCTGATCTTGGATTACCAGATTTGTCGTCCATTTTAGGGCTAGAGATTTGTTTTTCTTGCAAGATCTTGCAGAGGTTAGATTAGATTTTAGGGTTTCCGAAGGGTCAGAAGAATGTTCAGGTTAATAGAGGTCAGAGAATTTTATGAATCCTCTTTGTGTCGTTCTTGCTAGATCTTCAATAAATTACGGCTAGAAATTTTCTTTCAGGTTGTAAATTTCGTCGAGGAGGAGGAAATTAATCAGACTGTTCCTCAGGAGTCTGTCAGAAGCGGCATTTGCGCGATTTGTCTGGATAAGATCGCGCTTCAGGAGACCGCCCTTGTAAAGGGATGCGAGCACAGCTACTGGTTTGTCTTTAACATGTCTGATTTTTATTCTGATGTTTCGGTTGAGTTCTACTGTTTTTATATAAGAATTTTTTTCGGCTGATTTCTATTTGTCATACGATTTCATGATCTTTGTATTGATCTTTCAAAACAACAGCCAAATTTCCGACCCGCGAGGAACCTCTTGTCTGATTGGTTTGTTATTTTTTTTAACTGAATAAATTAGTATTTTTGTTCCATATATGTACCTGTACGTCGTTTTTCGAGTTTACTAACATCATAAATCTGAAGTTGTTTCGATTGATGTTGATTACTGTAGAAATGTAGGAGAAGCTCATAATCTGATGTGACTAATTTTATTTCTGTTGGAATCAAAGGGAAAATGCGAACATAGCTGTTCTGCTTGCATATTGCTTCATGAATTTTTTGTTTTTACATTCGCGGCTTACTAAAGCTGTTACCAGTGAAATTCGTGCCATATTCTAGGGAAGGTTGTGCATCGCATAAATTCGCACAGATGAGAGAGAGAGAGAGAGGAGAAAGCAATGCTATGGGGAGACAAGAGAGAGAGGGGCGAGACTGAGAGACATTGAAGGAATGCTATTGGGAGAAGAGAGAGAGAAGAGCGAGAGAGGGAGAAAGAGATAGGGAGAAGAGAGAAGGAGAAAGTGGTAGGGTGAAGAGAGAGAGAGAAGAGTGAGAGAGAGGGAGAAAGAGATGGGGGAAGAGAGAGGGAAAGAGGAGCAAGAGTGAGAGAGAAAGCTGTAGGGAGAAGAGAGAGTGAGGAGCGAGAATTAGGGAGAAAGCTGTAGGGAGAGGAGAGAGGAGCGAGAGTGAGGGAGAAAGCTATAGGGAGAAGAGAGGAGGGCGAGAGAGGGAGAAAGCAATAGGGAGAGAAGAGAGAGTGAGTTAAAGAGAGAACAGCGAGACATCATGCAAGCGAGAGAATTGTGATCAATATAGAGGGAGAGAAGAGATTGGTAGTGAGTGAGCGAGAGAAGAATGCTCGAGAGAGAGGGAGCAAAAATAATTTTTTAAAAATATTCGGACTGGATCGCACATTCACAATGCATAGGCCTCTGTGTGGTGTGTGGTGCAATTTTTCTGGTGCGTGTCCGATGTGCGGTTTTAAATTCAAACCGGACTACACATTGCACCAAAATCGCACTGGTTGCAGGATAGGACCTTCTCTACCATATTCTAGTTTTTTATGGGTAATATGTCGTCTCCCTTTTGTCCGTAAGCAGAGCATTCGGAAAGCATATGTTGAGTAAAAAAATTGAACATTTTTGTGCACAGATTTTTTTAATTGACTTTGGGCACTCAAGTAAAGGTCGATGCATTCCTTTTTTATCGCTCGGCTCGTTGAAACTTTCAGCCAACTTTTATGTATATTTTTCCTCACATGACCAAAGGATGTTTATTCTTCGTTGGTCTTTATTATGGACTTAATTATCCTATTAGGTGTTGATCCGGGTACAGTGCGTGATTATGAAAATTGTTGATCTTTCAAATCATTTGCCAAATTTTCTGATTGGTTTGTTATTTTTTTTAACTTAATAAATAAGTACTTTTGTTCTTTATATGTATCTATAACGTCGTTTTTTGGGTTTACTGCAGAAATATGAAGTTGTTTTGATTTATGTTGATTACTACAGAAATTCAGGATAACCCCATAATCTAATGTTTCCAATTGTATTTTTGGTTGGGAATAGGGAAAAAATGCTTGCATATTTGTGCCCTATTCTAGTTTTTTTATGGGTAATATGTTGTCTCCCTCTCGTCTGTAATCAGAGCATACGCAAAGCATAAGATGGAGTCAATAATTCGAACATTTTTGTGCCTAAATTTTTCTAGTCGACTTTGGCACTCGGCTCTTTGAAACTTTCAGCCAACTTTTATGTGTATTTGTCCTCAATTTTTTTGGCCGAAAGTTCTCGTTTTTCCTCACATGATCTAAAGATGATTATTTTTCATTGTTCTTTATTCGGGACTTTAGCATTCTTCTAGTTGTCTATTACTTATCTTTTGGTTTTTGTGGGTCATTCTCATAGCGTTGGGTCTTAGGTGCAGAATGACGATCTGGTGCACATCGTTTTGACATGAGAACTTATTTTTATGATGAAAAAAACTGATTGAGCTCAATCACTTTTGGCCAAAGCAGGGATTTTGATCTTCAGCCTCGTTGGCGCCTTTTCCATGGGCAGTATGATGAAGAGAGAAAATTTCCATTCTGGACTCCCATGCTTCATATGTTTTTACAAGAACACCACTCGTTTTATAATTATCTATGTTTCGGGTCATAGTGTACGATGTTAGGTATGTGAATAGATGAACAAGTGGTGCATATTGTTTGGAATGCTAAGCAGTAATATTCTTTTCAATGTCGTTAATTTTGCTTTGATCATATATGCACAGAGTAGTCATTATCTCCCCACTGGATGCAGAAAATGTATATCTCTTTAGACAGACTTCAATTGTGTCCGCAAAACATATAAATTCCACTCTTAACTTCTATCATCCCTTAAATTGTCATTTGATAAAGATATTACAATTTTCTCCATATTTCAGTGTAACGTGTATCCTGAGATGGGCATCGTACAATAGCAAGCAACCGACCTGCCCACAGTGCAAGTTGCCGTTTGAGTTTCTTGTGGTCCATCGCACCCTGGACGGATGGTATTTCATCTTATCTCTCTGAATTTGCTAAAGTTTCATGAACCTAATTTTAATGAAGTCCTGTTCCCTCTCTTTGGCCTTGCAGCATCCGTGACTACATGTTTGATGAAAGCGTGTGTCTCCTCCTGAGAGCCCAATGGTTTGTGCCCCTGTCGGTACCTGCTGATGGCGTTCTTACTGCTGACGAGGATCTCAGTCATTACCAGTATGATGTTGACTTTGATGAGGAATACGATGATCATGACGAGGATGAAGTGGAGAACTACTATATTTCCTCAAGGATTTCCACTCTGCTCATCAGGAACAGGCGATGGGGAGAAAACGGCTACATAAGGGGCGGTCGCAAGCAGGCAAGACCTGTAAATCCCCTTCCTCACTCTGTAGTGTCACCTGGGTCATCTTCTTCGTCTGCGAGCTATAAAGGCAAGGCTACGGCTACGGTGGTAGGGTCTAAAGCGCCTGCAACTATGTCACGGATGGCTGAGCCTAAAGTGTTGGTGGGGGTGACAGTCACCGGGGAGGAAGCATCTGAAGTGCAGACAGCAACAGCAGGGATGACTGAGACTAAAATGCCGGTAGGGTTGGCGGGGCCAGAAGCATCTAAAGCATCTGTGTTAGCAGCAGCCGCTGGGAGGCGAGCCAAAAGGACAATGAAGCGAGAGGCTGCGGACAAAGTAGCTGCTGCAAAGCATAAGCAGCGCCTCGAGAGGCTTGGCCGGGTTTAAGAAAAGGAGAGAAGAATATGTACATACATGCACATTTGGACAAGGCAAGGCGAGGTTAGTGATGACTAATGCTGTGTGCTTGTCCATTTCCCCTGCTCATCTTCAATAAGATGTGTAAATATATTGCACCCCTGACTTGACTAACTGACTCTTATGAAAAAGACGCCTATGAATGGTAATCATCATTCCTTTCGCTGTATTTGTGTTCTCCTTTTCCCGGAAATTTGATCAGCTGCTGGTGTTTTGGAATTTGATTGCTCAGAACAGGTATAATCTGGATAGAAGAAGAGTATGGAGAAAAGAAGATTACTGGTGATATATAGAGGTACCAAAGTTTCCAAGAGAATTATGATTGGACAGCAAGGCAACATGGTGGTTTTTTAGAAGGTTGGATCCAAATGGATGAGAGATTAGGGAAACGGTAAATACCAGATAGCTCGGGGTAGAGAGGGCGAGAGAGATAGAGAGTAGTAGCGAACTTCTCTTAAATAGGGCTTTTGGTTCTGACAACGTCTGGCAACCGAGAAGTGGGCACTTTCCACTCAATGTTTGCTCCAAGGAGGTGTGAAGTACTTTAACAGGTTTTAAAACTGCTGTCAGCTGGATTACAAGGTGAAGCTGAGACTGAGCTTAGAACTGTGGTTTACTGTCATTCTGTCCAATTCTGCTCAAGCTTTTGAAGTGGCCAAAATCATATTTATGAAAAAAAATTATTAATAAAATGGGCAGGTGTAATTAAATGTCACACTTTAGGCCCAGCCATCGGTGACATAGTTGCAAGTGCTTTAGACCCCACTGCTGTAGCCCTAGCCTTGTCTATATAGCTCGCAGACGAAGAAGATGACCCAGGTGACTCTACAGAGTGAGGAAGGGGATTTACAGGCCTTGCCTGCTTGCGGCCACCCCTTATGTAGCCGTTTTCTCCCCATCGCCTGTTCCCGATGAGCAGAGTGGAAATCCTTGAGGAAATATAGTAGTTCTCCACTTCATCTTCGTCATGATCATCGTATTCCTCATCAAAGTCAACATCATTCTGGTAATGACTGAGATCTTCGTCAGCAGTAAGAACGCCATCAGCAGATACTGACAGGGGCACAAACCATTGGGTTCTCCTCTTCCTCCTATTCTTCCTTCTTTTCCTTCCTCCTCCCTCCTCCCCCTTATTCTTCTTATAATTATTTTCCTTTTCCTTCCTCTCTATCTTTATCTTTTCCACCTACAGTCCTTAATGTAGTCGTTTGTTTTCTTCTTCTTTATATTTTTTGCTTATCCTCCTCATATTTTTCTTCTCTTTTTCTTCCTCCTTCAGCTTTATCATCATCATCTTCTTCTTCTTCTTTTCCTTCACCTTTCTTGTTCTCCTTTGTCGTCGTCTTCTTCTTCCCCTTCTTCTTCCTCTTCTCCTTTCTGTTCTTGTTTCTCTCCTTCCTCTTCCTCTTATTTCTCCTATTCTCCTTCCTCTTATTCTTCTCCTTGCTCTTTCTATTTTTCTCTTACCTATTCCTAATTACTCTAATTTATCATTTTTCTTGTTTTGCTTATCATTTGTTTGGGTAAATACTGTAATTTCTCATTTGTCTTGCTCCTATTCCAAATTTTTTTATTAACTTTAATTTATTATGTGTCTTTGTCTACTTTAATGCTTTGACTACTGTAATTTATCAGGTGTTATGTATTCCGAATGCTTTCTTAATGCCTTGCTTCACTATCAGATTGTATTAATATTCCTATATGTTCTAGTTGTTGTATTTATAAAGTATGCGCATGGATATATATGTCAGATCATCCTCGTATGATGTTTCAGAATTATGACCGCATCTACTTGTAATGTGCTGCCCCAAGTCACTTTTGGGGTGGAGACTGATGTAAGACGACGGTCAAAATTGACATTTCGTGTTATGTCCAGAGGATAAACTCTAAATGCGATGTTAATGAAGTGGAATAATGTACATCAGTCGTCGGATGACCCGAGAAGCATATCAATTGGACGACACATGACGGGTTTTTGTCACGATCAAGCTCCCAATGACCCGCGTGATCGGCTCGAGGGGACGACGTAGTGGGGGACGATTCTAACACGCAAATGATGGCGAATTCTAACACAGTTAAGTTCACTCGGGGTGAAAGAACAGTCGGTGATCCAAGAGGTAATAATACTGCGAATATAGGGGAAGAAATGGACCTGTAGATTGTGCTTCCGAAGCTTGTGGTGGTAACCCGTCGTTGTAGATGAGAATAGGTAGACATCGGAGAAGATTGATCAATTGATCATAATCAACCTGGTTCTGTTGATTTAGCTCCGGATAAGCGCTGATAACAGCTGTCGTAGGAAGATCCGGTGCTTGTGTGTCCATGCTGGATCAAGTCAATGACTCAGAAGGGAATTTCCACGGGCGATTTGCTCATACAATACTCACGGTATCAATGACTTTTAGTAGACCGTAGAAGATGCAACCCCAGCCCAGATTATTGACCGGAGAGGGCATCGTCGCTGTTGATTTCAACCAAGGAGATCGATCAAAGCCAACACGGCACGTTGGCGAAGTGGCAGATCATCGATTGATAGCCGGGATGGAATCGGGTCGAGTTACAAATATTGACGCCTGATCTATCCTGGTTGTTCAGTTCCAAGGTGGTACAGTGGAGGAAAATTGATGCAAGTCCGCCAAATTGAAGCAGCTGATCCACGATCTATAGCGTGGAAAATCCTTACAGAAATGGGGCAGAACTCCGGTAAAGTTGGAGAGGGATGGCCGCGGCAATAAACGATAAAGAAAAATAAGAGGTAACACGACGGTCGGGCATGTAAATCGAAGGGCGAGGAATGTAACACATCGCTGGATTGCCGAGATTACAAAGTAACCCGGGCGAATGTTTTCTTCGTACTTACAGGGATCAATCAACAGCGGAAGGGCCAACGACCTGTCTGGATTGATTGCGATCGGAACGACAGCGTGTTGATGAATCACAGCAACGACCCAGAAATTTCGTCAGAGCGTGGAATTTAGAAGGGCCGACTTCAGTTATTGTTCCTCTCCATAGAAGAAAGGATCGACGAAAAGTTCAGAGAAACCCAGAACGATGGGCTTTCTTCTTCTTCTTCTCTCAATAGTAGTAAACACGGCAAGAAAGGACTTTTCCAAATGAAAACTAAATAACTACCAGTGAACAACACAGATCTGGAAATTCTTCAGATTGACCAAGCCTCCTGTCCAACGTCCACCCCTCCCCCTTCTTATAGAGAGGGGGTGGCAGTTGTGGTTGGCCCAATTGGACCCCCTTTTAAGGGAAAAGCCTATGGGGCTTCCTCTTAAAAGGGCTCTTTGGGGGAGAAGAAGCCCAACATGGATTTCCTCCCCCTATAGATGGCAACTAATCGTAATTAAAATAAAACTGCATGCAGGAGGGTGGTAGTCACGCAGGAGGGGCGGCCTGACAATCCAAAGACGACGAAAATGAAAAATTATATACAGACACACGACATGAAGTGAGATGATGATGCCGCTTCTCAAACCTGATAGTGGAAGCGTGGGTTCTTCACGTCGGCTCGGGCTCCGCGAGGTAGCTGGTGATGGGTCAGGGCTCGATCAACTGGATGGTCCTCCATCAGAGACCAAGACCTCAAAGATGCAGGTTGGAACATATTGTGGCGCCCAAAGTCATCGACGATAAAACAGATCAGTCATCCTAGATTACTTCACACCAATTGGTGATGGATACTCCACATGCCTATTATTTATTGAGAATAACCCTCACAATAAGAATAAATCGATCAAGCGACAACCGTACATGATCAATAATGTCTTTTCGAAATATTTAAGGTCTTGTCATCTTTCATGAAGTGTGGAGCAACAACCACCCATAACGAAGGCTATGGGTGTCGAAACACATAATTCACACACTTGAAGACTAGTCATCATGTATTATGATATTGTCATAATTTACAAAGTCATTGCATGTATTTGGGGACTTCATTATAAACATCACACATGGATAATAATATATACATGTTTATTTCAATGGAATTAAACAAATCATTGAAGTATGTTCAGATATTATGTGGCTTGAAGGCCACATAATCATGTGTTGTCATAAGGTCAACATATGAAAAAAAAAAAAAAATCAACCTTATAATTTAGGCCTAAGATTTTATGGCTAACATTTGTTTAGTCAGGTCTACATTGTGACCATTGATAAGAGGATGTTAGCAGTGATTTTGAAGAAGATAAAGAGAACCAACCCAATGTTTATCTCCAAGAGAGATGTCCCATGTGTCATGCACATCTTCAACCTCTTTGTCCAAGGATCAATTAAAAGTTTTTCCATTCCCTCTGCTCACGTGATAGTGTTCAAAGAAGGCAATGTGAGGAGGTCAACTGTTTAGCAGTGATGCAGATGACTTGCATGGAAAGGAAGTATTAACACCTGGTGATACTAAAGGAGGACGTCATTTGTCATGCTTGGGAGATGTGGCGGCGAAAGTATGGATGTTAGTGCTTGCCATTTGAATCTCTGTCCAAAGGTATGACATGTATGCCAAAGTGTGTGAAGAGGATCCCGATGGTGAAGATAGTAACATGATCATGCTAGACTGTTCGCTATTGGGAAAGCCTCAAAGAGTTTCACAATTGCTATCTGCTGCAGTGATCAAATTTGATGTCATTGAAAAAGTCTCGAAGAGTTTTAGCACTAAATAGAAGTAAAAAATAATGTCAAAGGATGAATGGGAGCTGGTGAAAGAGTTTTGGTCACATTCTTGGATGATTTTGTGTCTCTATTGATTATCTTAGCTCGAAAGAAATTCCGGCCGTGTGCAATGCGATATTCATTATCGAAGGTCTCTAAGAGAATATCTACGATGTTGTTAGACAAATTTAAGAGGGGACATTTTTCTCATGCGTGAGGAGGTATTTGCATGAAGGAGATCGCTCCAACATGGCCCTTGGATGCAAGGTGATGCAATGCAAGTTGGCGCAATCACTGTAGTGGCATTAATGGACCCATTCCATCAAGGCTCCATGCTCCACGTGAGAGTGAAAGAGATAAAAAATTCCTATATCAGATCTCTCCTATCATGTGACTCATTCTCTCCTACCTATATAGTGCTTGTTATCGCTCATTCTATTGAAGCTGAGAATTCTTTAAGCAAAATAGTTGGCATCTTGGGTACAGAGCACTATGTTAAAAGTCCATCATACCCTGACTTTTTCAAGGTCAGCTAAGGATGAGTTCAATAGATATCTGCGAGAAGTCGAGCCTCATTAGGATGTTTTTATGCCACTCCCTTGGTAGGCTGACATAGGAGTGAAACACTTCCCCTTGTGTCAACTACAAGATATCTGTTTGTGCGACAAGTGCTTCTACGGAACAAGTTTTATTTACAGAGGAACCTATCTTCACGTATAAGAGTTCACAAATATCATCATGCTAAACTGTTGAATCCGTGTGGTATAATGATGTTGGATGGACTCCAATGGACAGAATGATGAAGATGGCGTTGTTGCAACATGTTGAGGTTTAATCTCTAATGACCATCATATTTATTCATCATCCTTGACTATTAGGTGATGACTAAGTCAGTAAAAACATCTGATAAACTTGCCTTGGACTCCTTTAAAGACAACAATAATGGTGGAGGCGTAGCAGTTGGCATGACGAATATGGATTAATCATTTATTTATGCCAAAAACAACTCTCAAATTCATGGCTATGATGACAGCTTATATGCTTTAGATTTCAAATTCATGACTATGATGACAACCCACACATATAAACTTATATTGAAATTGAGATGGAGTGTATTAATAAGAAACATAGAGTATAATTTAAGGAACTACTTCTAGGGAAAGGCATTGGATAATATCAGATCCTTATGCGTGAATGAATCAATTGGGTAAAATGACTAAATTATCAAGTGAATCAATCAATTGGTTAAAATTGCCAACTTATAAAGTGAATGAATCAGTTTAGTAAATTCATTATATTATGACGGGACTAAATCAATTGGTTAAAATTACTAATTTATCAAGTGAATGAAGAAACTAGTTAAAATTACTAAAAAAATTAAGGAACATACTTTTTGAAGGGATTTAATAAATACTAACACATAGATTAAGTAACTCAAGTGATAATTATACATCATTATTTGTTAATAGATACTATTAAGTGGAATAAATTCATTAGTTTTTAAAAAATATTTATCAATCATTTGTTTTTATAATATTTCCCTATATTTCTAGGGAACAAGAAATATACATAGATAAATTATTTTTATTCAATCCTAGTGTGAAGATAATGATAACAAATCAATGGGGGAATACATTTATATGAAATCTAAAGCATACAAATGATATAAAGTAATTAACTTTTAATAATAGTAATATTTCAGTGATGTAAATACTAATAGTATTATGATTTAAATCATGACATGAGCCAACACATGTCAGTATTATAATATCCTATTTAAAGAGACTGCCTAGTTTTGTAATCCAATTTAATACAATCAGAAATACATGGTTGTGATTGGGTACACTTAGAAATATGTGGTTACAATTAGAAATATGTTTAATAGATATTTTATATTTACTTTATCATTGAATTACTTTATATTATAATATTAAAATAATCTGCAGTATTTTGGGCCAAAAGAGTCCCAGACCGATTCAAGTAAACAACCAAAGTCAACTTCTCACTGGAGAACTCAAATGTCTGACCAGACATTAATATCAGTAAGACAATGTGCATTGGTGTAGAAAGTGTTCAATGTATACCAAAGTTGGTACAGTGTTCGATATCTGATATCCGGATATTGGATTCAATTATTTGGTATCTGATATCTACCGCATCTTGAGGCCTATGATATCCCACCCAATATTCATTACCAGGCAGATTTATGATATTCATCTGATATCTGATGTCTGGTATGTAAAACTGCTGCTAATTGGTCTTGATATTGGATATCAGTTCTCCGATGTTGTATACCTATCAGAAAACCGCTAATTGTTCTTGATGTGGACACCATTAATATTATGTAATGTATTTGAAAATAGTCTAATATGTGTCATATTCACTACCATTGCGGTCAAATGTGTTTGAAAAATTTGGCCTCCTTCCTTTTATTTTGTTTGTATTTTTTTTATAACATGGGTTTTTGTTTGTACTTAATTTGAGAGAGTGAGCGCACACAATAAACAGTTTAGTTTTGAACGTGTCCAATGATGGCCTTTTCACTATGAAGTGCCGTGGACAAAAATGGTGAACCTTCACGTTCTCCAAAGGTACTGTCATCATCGGCAAGGATGTGGTTGCGTCTTCTTCTCCCAAACGGGATGAGCATACCAAAATAAAATAGGAAAAGAAGCTTGACAATCATTCCGCTAGAAGCAACCAGCACTGACATCTATGTTTCCTTTTGCGATAGCTAGGAGTAGTTTGAACCTGGGGCTGCGACGGACTGTAGTGTTGGATAGTTAATCTTAACTCAGTTAATTTAGGAGTCGGTGTTTTTGAATAAGTGAAGAAATAGCCAAGTCAACATGGCATAAGGAGACGTGGAGGCAGGAGCTGATTTTGAAGAGTGAAAGACTGAGGTCTTTGAGGACCAAGCATATGGACAGGTGTGTGGTCAGGTTAAGTCCATGGGCAGTTATGGGGGAGTGCCTATAAATATGTAGGAGTTTTCATTATTGTAGTATGCTGTGTGCATCAAGGTTCCTTCCTCTCTCAGTCTGTTTTTTCTTCATGTTTCTCTTTGTGAGATCAAGAGAGTGAGAACTTAATCTTGTTTCTCTCTGTGAGATCAAGAAACTGAGAACCTAAATATTTTTCCGCTGTATGAGATTAAGAGAGTGAGTGTCTGTCTTTCCCTTCTCTGTGTGAGTTGCTGAAGTGAGAGAGCTAGGTTCTAACAAATGGTATCAGAGCAAGATTCGTGGTCCAAAAAGCGTGGCGATGCTGAGACGAGGAGTAGTGCTAGTATCAGAGGCTGGTGAAGGGTCCCGTGTGGACAGAGATGGAGCCAACATGGGAGTGCCCAGAGCAACGAGTACGTTGGGTGTCTCTACTGGTTTTCCTACTCTTTTTAGGACGAACTATCCTCTATGGGCGAAGAAAATGTAGATATTGCTTGAGGCGTATGGGTTGCGGAACGCCGTCATTAGGATGTGATTTGATAGTTCCGTTATAAAATGTTTTAATGGCTCAGATCGCTATAACAACTATAACGTATATATGCTTATTATCTAGGGATTATAATTTGAAACCAACATGTACCATTTTTTTTTCTGGAATAACAACGATTCTATCTACTCTCTCTCTTTTGTCTTCTTGAGCCATCTCTCTCTCTTCTGTCTTTTAGAGCCAACTCTCTCCCTCTCCATCTTTCTCTCTCTGTCTCTGTCACTCTCTCTCTGTCTCTCTCTCTCTATCTCTATCTCTCTCTGTCTCTTTCTCTCTCTCTGTCTCTCTCTCTCTCTCTTTCTATCTCTCTCTCTCTCTCTCAGTGTGTGTGTTCAATCCCGCACGACGAGCCACACCCCCTCTGACCGCCGCGACCGTTGTTAACTCCCTGCATGACGAGCCACGCCCACGCCGAGGTACGACATCCTCTCCCATTGCTCGTTTAATTATCTCTTGCAGTATAGTTTCATGTTGACTCAACCGCGCTGGGGCAAGGTAGGTGATGGAGGTATTTGAAAGAAAACTATGACATATTTGAGTTTCTTACCAGTACGTACGAGTACGTCTGTTATGTGCGAGCCCTACGGATTGATTCTGTCAGCCGTAGATGCCTATGTTGCTTTGACGAGGTTCGAAAGGCCACCGTCGCCCTCACTGGGCAACCCCGTCCTAGATTGGAGCTCGGCGCCTCCCTCAATTGGACCCTACACATACCAAACATAGGGTGCTCATTCATTGCATCATAATCATATTGACCCGTTAGGGTTTATTCTGTCGGACGACGACACCGTCGACATTCGATACCACTACCTATTCTTGGTATGGAGCCATCATACTCGCTGCCAACTGGACCATGTCCTTGACGACATCCAGCATATCTGTGTGTGTGTGTGTGTGTTCAATCCCAGCTTGCTCTCTTCTCTATCTTCTCTCTTCACGCTCGTGCACAACGCTGAACGGAATTCAACAACGACATCATTGATAAAATAGGTAGCATGGATCAAGAAACATACCAGTCCTCATATCACAGTTATTTTAAAAATACAAATGGAGAAATGTTTTTCGGGATAGAAATTGTATTTTAATCAGTATACAAAAGTATATTACATTAGGATTGGGCAAGGAATATTTTCCTGAACTGGAAGGTACAGGTAAAATGAATTTCTCATGATGGTGTGTAGCAATTGAATTATTACGCTAATCGGTAAACATGGTTGGGTTAAAACTACCCGTAGTCAACACTTTTCCCCAACCATTACAGTGACCAACCTACATGATGGACTTCTCAGTTTTCGCCTTCTTCAACTTCTCAGAATAATCATTTATTCCACATTCAGATTTGTTCTTTAATTTTACAAATAAAAGTGATTACAGGGATCCGTACACAAATGGGAAATAGTCATATATGAGTAAAATGATTTTAGTCTCCGCTGCTTGTCATTACGTTCCATTTCCAAAAATAACAATTGAATGTCAGTGAGAAACATCATCAGGTCTTAGTTTAATTACATTCCCTTCATCGTCAATGTTGAAACTCGTTGAAGAGAACAACAACCCAAGACAAGATAAATGTGTCGGTGTATAGAGACAGAAAACAAGAACCTCTTACGTCACCGGCGTGACGTCAACGTCCAAGGCTCTCGGTGCAGGGCACTAGCTTCTCGTGTGGCGCTGCAGAGCAACTCCTTCAACTCCCAAGCCAAGGGAGTGACCACCAAGGAGTGATGGAGACAAACCAAGGGGGAGAGAGAGGAGAAGAGAGGAAGAGACAAGAAGAATGAATAGAAAACTCATATGCATTGCCTTTGAGAACAGGTTTGCCCTCTATATATAGAGGGCCAAGTACAGGTCCAGGGAATGTGAAAGGTCTGGAATATGAAAAGCCATGAGCCTTTTCATATTCCCCAAGCAAGCCTCTTCATATTCCCACAAAGAGACAAGAGGGGAGGGTTAAGCCTTTTCAACTTCCCCTCCATTATTGAGGTTTGACTAGTCAAAGCCCCCCCCTTCTCCACATTCTCGTAATGGGGGGGCTGACAAATTCCAACAGTCAATAATCAAATCTTCATGCCTCTCCAGCAAAATATTCCTCTCAGACTACAAACAAGACTTGTGAAAATGAGAAACATGCGCATGCCTGTAGACCGCTGACGCCATCTCGAGGGGCCTGGGATCACTGATAAGAAGCAGAGTTGAATAGATAAACGTGAATTGCGCCAGGGATTATCGTTTGGCTAAGCAAGCATGGAAAAGATCGCTTCTTTATCATGCCGAAGCCATCAACATCAGTCCAAGAAATTATCATTGTAAATAAGATTAGCCTTCTTTATTTAAAATTAATTCTCAATGTTATCGTCTGCCCAAATGATTTTGCGATGCGTCATCAGCATTATCCGAGCTCGCTTCATCATATTCCTATCGTGGGATCCTCGGTTTAGACCGTGTTCCAGTTCCCATTCAGCTTTCTATCTCAAATCCACCTCATCGGGCAGTAGTATTCGACAATAACAATCCTAGCCAGTCCAAAATCGACCCGTAGGTTTCCTCATCAGCTGATGATCAACGAGAACGCACCGCAGAATTCCATGTCCGAAGAACGCAGCGCACAGAATCGCTTAGGTTCTTGGGCCATGCGTCTGACGTTTCGTCGTGGATAGTAAATTCTATTATTCTTGGTGCAGATTTGTGATGATCTCTCTTTTTGAATTCTATTATAATACCAACTCGGCAACCATGTGGGATATGGCCTTACCACTCAAACATTTTCTATGTCGACTTGTGCTAGTCGCCAATCTTCTGTCATTCATCAACGAAGATTACTCGGTCGTCTTCCATTAAACCCTGTCACATTTTAAACCAATAAGTCGTCCTCAGTGGGACGCCCTTCATTTCACTGGTCTCTCTGGCTGTTTTGGGGTGCAAGGGATGACATCGGCGGATAACCCCATTAATCTGCCGGCTCCCAAACCAGCCGGCCAAAAGTAACGGGGAGTCCAACTGCGGCGACTCGAAACCGATTAAAGAATTTCCACCCTGCGCCATGAAGACAGCCCGGTCGAGACGCTTAACTACAAGAAACGGTTGATTGAATTAATCGGCGTTCCCGGCAGCCGCTGAATGCCCTGAATTGCCTTTTGGAATTATTTGTGGCTTGCGCGTCAAAAATACTGGTGCTCATTGGGATGGCAGTGTCAACGGGTTACTTCAGTGCCTTCCGGTTGGCCATAGAATATCTTAACCAAGAGGTGACGCATCTCTGGCCCTTTGAGGTCCCGATGAACTCATTTCCTTGATGTCCTGTTTTACGTCTCTCTCTTTCTTGGTGTCATCGTGGCTTCGAGTTCCCTTTGTGTATTGTTGACCGCGCCACATAGGTTACTCTCACCCATGGAACAGTGTTCTCTGTCCCAGTAGCAATCATTCTACCTTAGCCCTGTTTGTGGGATACAGATTTCCACTTTCAACCACCATCAGAGGGGGAAACCAAGCCTAAAATAAAAAGTTATTCCCCTTTTATTTCCCAGTGTCGTGTTTGGCAGTTGAGGCCAAACTGCTCTCCTTATAGTTTTGCCAAACTGCGGCGTTCTAGCCCCATCCCTCTCTTCTCTACACCCATGTGTACATACCTGTATCTTCTTGTGCCCCATTTCTCTGTCTCTATTTTTTTTTCTCTAGCGGCCCACTACTTTCTCTTGTCAGCCGATCTCTCTTTCTTCGTTAGTTCTGGAATATCCTAATTTCCAGTAGTTCGCTGTCATTGAAAAAACAAGTTGGAAACGTTAGTGAGAAAGAGATGGGAGAAGATGGGTGGAAACAGGATAACAGCGAGAGAAAAATCAGAGATGGGCCTTTCTTATGACCGTTAAACTTGTTCTTAGAGGATAAGAGCGCGGAGGGGAAGCCTAAAAAGTGCCGACCTGCCTCTCGATACCATGAAACCGGCGGCGCGAGTTGATTAGACGCAAGTTGATTTCCTGCAATAAGAACGCCCGATCCCACCTATAAATTGATCGTCCTGGGCCTCCAACTCTTCATCACCCTCAAGAAGAGCAATACCCATCATCATCATCATCATCAACTTCTTCTTCTACTACTACTACTTCTTCTTCTTCTACTTCTTCTTCTTCGTTCTCTTGATATTTTCTGGTTCTTAGACATCATTTACCCTCCTCATTTACTGCTTCATCGTGTACGCGGCCGACATGGACGCAGAGGCAGACCACAAAAACGCCTTCGCAATGGACATGGCCGAGAAGGGCAACGTCGGCAACAACGTCGACGATGATGGGCAAGAGAAGCGACACGGCAAGCATCTTTTCTCACTTCATAATTCATCTTCTTATAACGCACGCACACATGATTCGCGGGCGGGGGGATCGATCAGCCCCACTAACGAATGACCTTTGCTGCTTCCTCAGGAACGTTGGCTACCGCCAGCGCCCACATCATAACGGCCGTTATTGGCTCCGGCGTCCTGTCCCTGGCTTGGGCCAACGCCCAACTTGGCTGGGTGGCCGGGCCAATCGCGCTCCTCATCTTCTCCGCCATTACGTGGTACACGTCCACTCTCCTGGCCGACTGCTACAGACACCCCGACCCCGTCACGGGAAAGAGGAACTACACCTACACGGAGGCCGTCAGGGCTAACCTCGGTACTTAGTTCTCTCCCTTCCTGTGTCTCTCTGTCTCCAAAACTCATCCGATTCCGTAAAACTATTGCCTCTGTTATAAAGTCTCCTTCATTTCCTATACGGATACATATTGGCTGTGATATGACCGTGTCTCTTGCCTGCCGTCTCTTCAAGGTGGGTACAAGGTCGCGCTTTGCGGAGTTGCTCAGTACTGCTATCTCATCGGGGTCACCATTGGCTACACGATCACGGCTTCCATAAGCATGGCGTAAGAACCAGAACCTTCCCTTTATGCACGAGATTTTTGTCGTCCCATCGGAACGGCTTTCTTCGTGCCTACTTGTCGGCTAGTTAACTAACTGCGACTATGATCTTACCTCAGAGCAATTCCGCGGTCCAACTGCTTCCACAGTCAAGGACACGAGGCGACGTGCGACGTTTCCAACTACAAGTACATGGTCATCTTCGCGTCAATCCAGATAGTCTTCTCCCAGATACCCAATTTCCACAACCTATGGTGGCTCTCTTATCTCGCCGCCGTCATGTCCTTCTCTTACTCCGCCATCGCCCTGGGGCTTTCCATCGCAAGAGTGGCAGGTGAAGAACCAACCAACTATGACTTTTTTATAACACATGCGCAGATTATTATACAATATTTTCAGCCCCTCCGTCGTCGCAATAGTTTTTTTGCTCTTCTTCATCTTCTGACTGCCTCTCATTCTGCCCTATCCGGGGTCTTACATTACAGAGAAACCCGATGTGCGGACGTCGTTGTCGGGCGTGACCATAGGAACCAACGTTACGGGGGCTGAGAAGATGTGGAGGACGTTTCAGTCGCTGGGCAACATCGCCTTCGCCTACTCCTTCTCTACCCTTCTCATAGAAATCCAGGTATATTCCCTCTACGTATCTCTATCAGTCATTATCAATCTCTATCTATCTCTCTATAGACCTACTTACCTGTCGATATATCTATGTACCTATGAATGTACATCTATGTAGATCCAACGACTAATTGGACTTTGTTGGAGCAGGACACACTGAAGTCCACCCCGCCGGAGAACAAGGTGATGAAGAAAGCCACCTTCGTGGGCGTCTCGACGACGACGCTCATATACCTTCTCTGCGGCTGCATGGGCTACGCCGCGTTCGGCAACGCCGCGCCGGGCAACTTCCTCACGGGCTTCGGCTTCTACGAGCCCTTCTGGCTGGTCAACGTGGGCAACGTCTTCGTCGCCGCGCATCTCATTGGCGCCTATCAGGTTCAATTCCACACATGGGTCCCTCCTGTTTTTTCTAATCCGTCGACACTCGACAGGGATGGGGACTGGGGAGTAAAAATGATACTGTACCTTTCGGTTCGTATTTACACCTAATAATTTTATTGTGCGTATTTACGCCCAGGTGTTCGGCCAGCCCATCTTTCAGTTCGTGGAGACCAAGTGCCAGAGGAGATGGCCGGAAAGCAGCTTCGTATGCAAGGAGTACGCAGTGAAACCGTGGCCTGCCACGGGGCTGTCCCTTAACCTTCTCCGGCTGGTGTGGCGCTCGGGCTTCGTGGTGGTGACCGCCGTGGTGGCCATGATCTTCCCCTTCTTCAACGACTTTCTGGGGCTCATCGGCGCCGTCGCCTTCTGGCCCCTCACCGTCTACCTCCCCGTCGAGATGCGCATTGCCCAGGCCAAGATCCCTCGCGGTTCGCCCACGTGGCTCACCCTCAAGCTTCTCAGCTTGCTCTGCTTCTTCGTGTCCGTCGTGGCCGCGCTCGGCTCCTTCAAGGGGCTCGCCACCGACGTCCGCAAGTACAGACCCTTCCAGACCGTGAATTGAACCAGTAAGCCCGAGATCCCACACAGACAAGTAAATTTCCCCAGTTTTGGCGTACTCCTTATACCGACGCCGTCCTTCCACCAGGAAAGCGACGACCAACAGCCTTTGGAACAATCTTCCGTCGCGCTTGTGCTTTGGTGTTATTACGTCTCTCTCTCTGTCTTAGATAAAAAAGAAGTTTTCTGAAAGGTTCCATTCTAGAAAACACTTTGTTAGTTCTTCTTTTCCTTGTACGGGATAGGCTAACTAGCGCTTCCAGGCAAGAGCCCTTGCGGAATTCACAAACTTCTACGACCTAATTTAAAAGAAAAAAAAAGCCAAACATCTACGACACTAGATAGGTTTTAGCCAAAAGTTAGATACACCGCCCAGCCAGCTTAACTTTCCAACATTTTAAAAAGATTTTTTTGGTCTGCAGTCCGTCGCAGCCGCAGGTTCAAACTACTCGTAGGTCTCGCAAAAGGAAACATAGATGACACTGCTGGTTGCTTTTGGCGGAATGATTGTCAAGCTTCTTTTCCAATTTCTTTTGGTGTGCTCGTCCCGTCAGGGAGAAGAAGACGCAACCACATCATCGCCGACGATGGCGGTACCTATGGAGAACATTAAGGTTCACCATTTTCGGCCAGGGCTCTTCATGGCTAAACTGTTTATTGCACGTTCTTGGACACCTTGGACACGTTCAAAACTAAACTGTTTATTACCTGCGCTTATTCTCTCAAATCAAGTATTAATATATTTGATACAATAGTCATTTTTAGACTGGGTCCATGCCTGACGTTTCTCGGCTCCCAAAAGAAACACCACCCTACAAATTTATCTTCCTAATAATTATATCGGAAATATACCGGGCATGATAAATTCCTGTAATCACGAATCCAGAGGATATTAATGACTATAGTGAGAAGTGCTCAAGTGGGAAGATATATATCCCGGTGTATCATAGTTATCATACGTGTAGCGATCATATCAATACGCGTGGATGATCGAGCTTCCCCCTGGCGAATCAAAGTCTAGTTGCAATTGTTAGGTTATTCATGGTTGAGAGCCAACGGGACGTGGAAGCCTCTATCGTATCTATCGTGGAATATATTTTTCTTTCCTTTTGAGATATATTGACATATTTCGCGATAGTTTTTTTAACTAAATTGAAAAAGTTAATTATAGCCATCATTTAAAACACTTGCCTTCTTTTTAAATTTATTTTATAAACATAATAGTTACATATGTGTAAATTTATATATTTGCATTTATTTAATTACTTTTTCGTTTATTAAATGCAATGTACTTCTATGCAATCCCGGCCGCCGGCTGACACAGTTGGATGCACTGTCATTGTGGGGAATTATTGTTTGGGTCCGTTCAATGGCTTTTTAAATTAAAGCACTGGTTTGTTGTGATTTTTTTGGCCAAAAAAATAAGTGTGCAATAGAAAAAAGGGGGTGAACTGATTTTCACGTAAATGCGTAAATACTTGGAAATGGCGATCGTAAACACTTGGGGATGGGTATTAGAGTTCAAGGACGCCGACGGGACGGTTTTTTCATCCCAGGACGAACGAATTGTCCAGTTCGAAACTGATTTAGCAGGACCGGTTTATTGTGTCAAGAAATTGAATTAGCAAAACACCGGACAAACACCGGACAAACACCGGGACAGAACTTTGTTCTATTCTCGAACAAAAAAAACGTCTTGTGCTGAGGTCTCGGACAACGGACGTTAAGGGAAGGGCAGAATGTTTTGCTGGAAGGAAGAGAAAATAAACAAAATATTTATCGGTTTGCACTTATCTGTGTGTTTTTAGTTGTGACAACAAATGCGGTGGCGCCACATCGTCTCAACCGAGCGTGCGTTTCTGGATGCGCAGCATGGGCGGTGCACTTGCCGCCCTCAAGAGACACCCCTGCCAGCCGTATTTAAGCCGTCGGATTCTCTGCCGACAGTCGAGATCTTGCCACGTGGCATTGCTAAATCAATTTCTTGACATTTTGCGCCAAAGTCCCTGCTTCTATTCGCGCCCCCAAAAGTAATTGTACACATCGATGCCGGACGAGTATCGTGACGGATGCTTAGATACCAGTTTGATGCCGGATGTCAATGGTGTCGTCGTCCGGAAGGGTATCGAGATGATGCTCTGATACTAAGATGATGTCGGACGTAGTTGAAGACATTGTCCGACAGAAGTTTTAAAAACAAAACAAAAAAAGGAAGAGGGTTCAAAGGGGAAAAGACAAAACGAAAAGGGCCTTTGCGAGGATAATGACCCGATAAAATCAAAACTAACTAGATATCTTTACCCTCGCCTTGGCGTGCCCTCATGGCGCGGGCTCGAACCGGCGGATGTCGATGGCGACGACGTGGACTTCGGCGTCGTCCCTGATGGAACAGGATCTCATGCCCCATCAGGCACCTTCTCAAGTTCTACTGGATCAGAAGCTCTAATACCGCTTGACGGAGTTTTTTCTTGTCTGCAACAAAAAAGGGCAGACACGAAACAAGAGAAAGAAACAGATGCAGAGCAAAAGCGGAAGATGAGCAACCATGCTTTTATGTATTTCACGTAGATCATACAAATAGGCATTTAAGTGTGAAGTGAGTCAGACGTAAAAGAGAAAAACAAGGATCTTAACTACTTCATAGGAGACTGATTCAAAGAAAGGATATGAACGATCAAGAATCCACAATTCTCACTTATTTTGCCACGTTCTTCATTTTTTGTAGAACATGACTAACCCAAACAGAAGCGTCAGTCCCATGCGCCCCAAATCTAAGGTGTTCTGTTTTAGATGTTTTACTGATATGGCATTCTTCAATCGGTTTTCATTGGCCATCAGCTGATGAGGAAACCTACGGATAAAATTTGGATTGTAGTGGTTGACTAATCCTATATGATGAGGTCGATTTGAGATGGAAAGCTGAATACAAGCAGGAAGAAGGTGTAAACCAAGGATGCCAGGATTCGAAAATAAGAAAGAAAGTCAGGGGTGATGGTTATGAAACATCAAAAAATGAATTGTATACGATAACATAATGACAAGTAAATTTTAATAATAGGGTAAACTCCAACTTATATTTGATCTTAATTTTACATGCTAAATGGTCAGGCCAACTTAAATTATACTGCTAATTTTTTAAATTGATGTTGAGGTTTCTGCATTGTAAGGAATTGATCTCTTCCATCTTTATTTAGGTAAAATAGGATCCGTTTTTGCAACACGCATTTATCTCTTAAATTCTGATTATTATCAGTGATGCCGACACGATAGCGTTAAGTGAAAACAATCAATAATACTAAATCAAAATCTTTTAGAAGTCTGGATACTTTATGATAATATTTATGAATTGAATAAAGCAGAAATGAGCAAGAAATTGTGATTCGTCGGAGCTTGAAGTGTCAGCAGTTGTTTGGCGATGGAGACACTTCGAGATGGTGTCAGTGGTCCACAAGCATGGACGGACTGGTTTGTAAGTAGAAAACAGTTCTATTTCTCATATTTACAAGCCTTTTTATGTATTCCAAAAATGATATTTTCGTTGATATACATGTAGATTTTCAAAATCAATGGATCATGGGAATGTAATTGAACTGATACCTTACAATGTTTCTCCTAATATTGAATTATTATTTATGGATATATTAGGCAATTAAATAGAACGGAAGAGTAAAATCATTTTACTTGTAAAAAAATATTTCTCATTTGTGTATGTATTCCTGTTTTGAGTTTTATTTGAATTCTACTAAACAAATATATTTATGTAATAAATGATTATTCTGAGACATTTAAAGAATGTGAAAACTTAGAAGGCCACCCCTATGGGGATGCCTCTTTTATCATTGTGGTACTTTATAGATCAGTGAAATGTTCCATGGTCAATCTGGATTTAACACATTTATCTTTACTCATTGAACTACAAATATAAGAGATATGAGAAAATCTTAAGATGGAGATGAATAATAATTACAGGTTACTATAATATACCAAACCAGTACAATAAGAACACATTATATTTTTAGACTACATTTCATGATCATCATATATATGTCGAAAAAAACTCTCCTCTTGTGTATGCTTTCAAGCAATGCAAAATATTTGAAAGAATAAAATGTTTCTTGATCCATGCGAAGTATTGTATATATGGAAGTCTTAGAGAAAGATAATAATAAAAAACGTCTTCAATATGTAGTGTCTCAAATGGTCAGACATCGGTAGCAACTAGAAATATATGTTGGGGTTGGATGAAATAATGGGAAAAACATGATCCTTAAATTATTACTTAATTAGGGTGATGAAATAATATTATCGGGCCATTCCAGTAATGCAATTTAACAATTATTGGGTCTAGTGGATCACACACATAAAATCTATAAATTCTAATGGATATACTAACATTTTAATGGACATTCAGAAATAGTTCCCTAAGGAGCATAAATAAGGGGAGCCCATTTTCTGGCACCTACTAATCCTGGAGTAGTTTCCATGATTTTTTGAATAATGATCCACAATATAGTTTTTACTTAAAAACGTGAATTCATCCGGAAAACAGTTGATAAAATAGAGGGAGATCAATTATGGTCAAAGTCAACAGGAGGTGTTCAAGCTTTACCCAGACTTGATCAATGCACAACTACCGATCTCTTGCTCACGATAAGCTGAAGAATGTACATATACTAAAGGAATTTGTCAGTACAGCTTTTTGGATTCATTTTTACAGGCTTATTCTAGTTCTGTTTTTTATAGACTGAGATCCAAATACTCGATCTTCACATTCAGGAAGTAAATAGCAATAAAATGCCCCCATACAGGAAGTAATTATATTTTGTGAGTTTTTACGAAAGAAACCTACTTAGTATCAATAGAGAAAGACTCCCAAGTAAATTCGCCCAGGCCAGAGTGGTTCTACCGCATTATCCTTATTCTCCGTTCTCCTCATAGCTTCTCTCCATTCTCGATGCGATCGGGACGGCATTATTATGGCGACGGAGGTTGAACAGAACTCGGCAAGGTGAAGGAGTAGATTAGATGTGCTGAAGATCTCGTGGATACGTCTAGTAGGTGCACACATGGGCAACTGAACTCCTCTCGCCTCAAGAATACAAGAAGTCACGGATGCAATCCGTGCACATGTTCTTCCTTTCGTGTTTCATTACTACAATTCTCATTCTGTAATAATTCTTCTGCTGCAAGGATTATTAAGTTCATCCTGGATCCAGACCTATAGAACCAAACAAAAGCGTTTTTGGCTGTGTCTATCTCTAAGTGTTTTGCTTGGGGGCGTACGGACAAACTTGGGGGCATACGGATAAAGTTTAGTTTTGAACATCTGCAAGGACGGCCTGTTCATCGTGGAAGGCCCTAGCAAAAAATGGTCAAGCTTAATGTTGTTTAATGGTACGACCATCGTCCGCCATTTTGAGGTTACGTCTTCTTTCCGCAGGAGGAGCACGACCAAATCACATCATATAACTAGGAAAAGAGGCTTAACAGTCATTCCGCCGAAATCAATCAACACTTACAGATACTTTTCCTTTTTCAAGATCCACCAGTAGTGCGTCGGTGCTGCTGCCACGGACTACAGACCACTAAAATCGTTAAAAAATGTATAGACGTTATAGTAAATGAGCGGAGTTTATAACTTGGCTAAAATCTGTGTAATGCTTCATAGCTTTGCGATGTCCACATGGGCTCGCTAGTTAGTGTGCCTCGTACAAGAAAAAGAAGAACTCACGAAGTGTTTTCTATAACTTCTCAAAAAAATTCTCGTTTATCACAGAGCGAGCAAAAGAAATAAACAAGCGCGAATCATGTGTGCGTGCGTTATAAGAAGATGAATTATGAAGTGAGAAAAGATGCTTGCCGTGTCGCTTCTCTTGCCCATAATCGTCGACGTTGTTGCCGACGTTGCCCTTCTCGACCATGTCCATTGCGAAGGCGTTTTTGTGGTCTGCCTCTGCGTCCATGTCGGCCGCGTACACGATGAAGCAGTAAATGAGGAGGGTAAATGCTGTCTAAGAACCAGAAAATATCAAGAGAACGTAGAAGAAGAAGTAGAAGAAGAAGAAGTAGAAGTAGTAGTAGAAGAAGAAGTTGATAATGATAAAGGGTATTGCTCTTCTTGAGGGTGATGAAGAGTTGGAGGCCTAGGACGATTAATTTATATGTGGGATCGGGCGTTCTTATTGCAGGAAATCAAATTTCGTCTAATCAACTCGCGCCGCCGGTTTCATGGTATCGAGAGGCAGGTCGGCACTTTTTAGGCTTCCCCTCCGCGCATTTATCCGCTAAGAACAAGTGTAACGGTCATAAGAAAGGCCCATCTCTGATTCTTCTCTCTCTGTTATCCTCTTTCCACCCATCTTCTCCCATCTCTTTCTCACTAACGTTTCCAACTTGTTCTTTTCAATGACAGCGACCTACTGGATATTAGGATATTCCAGAACTAACGAGGAAAGAGAGATCGGCTGACAAGAGAAAGTAGTGGGCCGCTAGAGAAAAAAAAAATAGAGACAGAGAAATGGGGCACAACAAGATACGGGTGTGTACACGTGGGTGCAGAGAAGAGAGGGATGGGGCTAGAACGCCGCAGTTTGGCAAAACTATAAGGAGAGCAGTTTGGCCTCAACTGCCAAACACGACACTGGGAACCATAAGCAGCTTGATTTCTCCCTCTGCTGGTGGTTGAAAGTCGAAATCTGTATCCTACAAACAGGGCTAAGGTGGAATGATTGCTACAGGGACAGAGAACATTGTTCCATGGGTGAGAGTAACCTATGTGGCGCGGTCAACAATACACAAAGGGAACTCGAAGCCACGATGACACCAAGAAAGAGAGAGACGTAAAACAGGACATCAAGGAAATGAGATCATCGGGACCTCAAAGGGCCAGAGCTGCGTCACCTCTTGGTTTAGATATTCTATGGCCAACCGGAAGGCACTGAAGTAACCCGTTGACACTGCCATCCCAATGAGCACCAGTATTTTTGACGCTCAAGCCACAAATAATTCCAAAAGGCAATTCATAGTATTCAGCGGCTGCCCATGATTGCCGATTAATTTAATCAAACGGTTCTTGTAATCAAGCGTCTCGACCGGCCTGTCTTGACGGCGCACGGCGGAAATCCTTCAATCGGTTTCGAGTAGCCGCAGTCGGCTTCCCCGCTACTTTTTTGCTGGCTGGTTATGGAGCCTACAGATTAACTGGCTTCTCCACCGATGCCATTTATTGCGCCCCAAAGCAGCCGGAGACCAGGAAAATGAAGGGCGTCCCACTGAGAACGATTTCTTGGTTTGATATCTGATAGGGTTAATGGAAGACGACCGAATAATCTTCGTTGATGCCCGACAGAAGATTTGCGACAAGCACAAATCGACATAGAAAATGTTGGAGTGGTAAGCCCACATCCCACTTGGCGGCCGAGTAGGTATTATAAAAGAATTCAGTTAAAGGGATCATCACGAAACTATACCAATAATAATAGAATTAACTATCAACCAAGAAACGTCAGTCGCATGCCCCAAGAACCTAAGATACTCTGTGAGCTGCGCTCTACGGACATGGAATTCTGCGGTGCGTTCTCCTTGATCATCAGCTAATGAGGAAACCCGCGGGCCGATTTTGGGACTGTTCAGGCTTGTAATTGTCGAATAGTTCTCCCCGATGGGGTGGATTTGAGATAGAGAGCTGAAGGGGAACAGGAATAGGGTCTAAGCCGAGGATTCCGTGATCGGACTATGATGGAGCGAGTCACGGAAAAGAAGATGAAAGGCCATGTCAGATCGACATCGACGAAGATACGGTTTTTAAATAACTTAGATTACTAAGAAATGGATATATATCTGTACTCGGTATGTGCAATAGATCGTCAGGATTAATTATAATATAATATAGATGGTTAGGATTAAACTAGTGGACAGGATCAAATATAGACAGGATTAAATAAGCTAACGATTAAAATGAAACTTAAGGAGGTAGTTACAGATCAAGATCTATAACTACCTACTACCAGACGTTATAAATACCAGCCCATCTGTTTAACAAAGATTTAATTTTTTCAAGTGATTAACAACAATCTTCTTCCTTTTCGGGCATCATCATCTTGTTAAAGATATGAGTTTTACTCGGGTTGACACGGGGGACCTCTTGTTAGGGACGTAATTAAGATTAGTTAGTAAAAATTAATAATATTTTATACTTGTTAGAGACTTAGAAACAGGATCCAATATAGGTTCAAAGATAGAATAGGATTAAATAGTAGATATAAGGTTAAACAGTAGATAGTTATAACGGCTAGGATTAAATTTAAGGTTTCCGTTATAAAGATGGGTCTGCGGCATCAATCGACGGCTGTGATCGGTGCACCCAAGCTGTTATAACAGCTAGGATTAAACAGTATTTTAAAACGTATATATCTGTTGTAAACAGTTACAACAGATATATATATATATACATAAACGGATATTACTACTTTTAAGTATCTAACGAGTAAAAAATATTATTCATTTTTACTAACTAATCTTGATTATGTCCCTAACAAGAGGTCGCCGGTGTCGACCGAGTAAAACTCTTCCTTTAACACATCTCTCTTCTTCTCCTCTATCTCTAATCTTTTTTCTTCCTCTGCTACTTCCACCTCTCGTGAGAGAATCTTTTCATGGTATCAGAGCCAATGATCTGAAGGTGCTTTAAAGAGATCAGTTGCTGAAGAGCTCGCCGACTGTCACAGCGATCCGTTGCAGTAGAATTTGTCACCATAGAAGAAAAGAAAAGGGCATCATCTCCGTCGTCGGATTCGTCATTCTCCGAGTCGTTGGACTCAAGTATTGCCTTATCGCCTTTCTCCCAAGTGCGGGGCCGCTTTTGCAACCGGCCACTACGATCAATCCTCGGGCAGCTGCGCGGGCCTGCGCAACAACGTCGGCGCCTGCCAGTCCAACGGCATAAAGTTCCTCCTAACCATCGATCGGGGTGCCTGCTACTACAACCCCCCATGCCCGACGAAGCCCAGCAGCTCGCGGATTCTCTGGAATAACTTCCTGTACATGCAGTCTACGTTCCGACCTCTTAGAGATGCCTTGCTGGACGGAGTTGACTTTGACATCAACGAAGAAGTTTTTTGACTTCGTCTGGGTGCAGTTCTACAACCATCCTTCGTGCCAGTACTACAACGATGATGACCTCTCCAAGCATTTTTCGCAATTTTTGCAAAGTCTTTTATGAATCTCCTATAGAAGCCCGCATGGCCGAGGAACCCTCTAAGTTTCTTTTGGTCGTTGGGTGGGGGAAGACGCTTGATCACTTCGACCTTAGACGTGTCTACCTCCAGCCCATGCTTGATCACTTGACGTACCAAAACTATCCCTTCCTGCACCATAAAATGAGATTTTTCTCAACTTAGAACCAGATTATTTAAGATGCAAATTTTTAATATTTCTATCAATTTCTCGAAACAAGATTCAAAATTAATTCCAAAAACAGAGAAATCATCCATACAAATCTCTAGTCCATCTCCAGTCAAGTCTGCGAACAAAGCATTCATGCATCGTTGAAAAGTAGCAGGTGCATTACAAAGTCCAAAGGGTATCCTTCGAAAGGCGTATGTACCTAGTGGACAAGTGAACGTGAGTTTCTCTTGATCATCTTTACGAATATTGATCTGATTATAACCCGAAAAACCATCAAGAAAGCAGAAATAATTTTCACCAGCCAATCTCCCCAAATTTGGTCCATGAAAGGTAAGGGGTAATGGTCTTTTTTGGATACTAGGTTTAGCTTTCAATAATCTATACATACACGCGAACTAGTAACTAACCTAGTTTAGATCTCTTCCCCTTTTTCATTACTTTCTACTGTGATTCCTGATTTCTTTGGAACCATATGCACTGGACTCACCCATGAACTTTCTGATATAGCATATATAACATTTCCTTTAAGCCATTTCAGAATTTCCTCTTTCAATACTTCTATCATATTGGGGTTTAATCGTCTTTGAGATTCCCTAGTAGGTTTAGATCTTTACTCAATAAAGATTCGATGTTCACATATGCTGGAAGGTACCCCTTTTATGTTGTCAAATGACCCCCCTATTGCTGCCTATCACTGATAAGCCTAAAAATGATGTGTAATTACGTCATTGTTTTGGGCTTTTTGACTTATGCAATAAAATTTATAATAAATCGTAATCACTAAATAATTATATAGAGCAAGCAAGGAGTGGAACCACAAGGAGGCACTAATCAATATTTTTTATCCCATTTCAATCAATTAATTCAAGAATTAATTATTTTTGCATTTATTAAACCTTAATTATATTTATGATTAATCAAAATTAAGTACAAACTTAATTTTGATTTTAAATATTATTGGTTAAGACACTCAAGATGGGATTATTTTAATTATTAGATCAAATCAATTCAGATTATCAATTTCCCAATAAAAATAATTTTATAAACCAATTTATATATATATATAATTGGGAATTAATAAGCACAAAAGGGGGTTTTAAAATTGGACTTAAAGATGGACGGTTTTTTTTTGTGAAACTTTGGATTTAGGTATTTAAGATGTTTAACTGAATTTCTAAACAATCGATTTCAAAATCTAGAAAGAGAAATTAGGATATTTATCCTAGAGAGAGAAAGTAGAAGAATTTGGGGGAAAGTGAGATTCGATTCTAATTTAAAAATCTCAAAATGCAGAATTGTTCCAAGTCTATTTAAAACTAAAGCTTAAAAGCCAGATCTTGAACAAAATCAAAATGAATGCTAATTTAATTTCAAACCACTTCAAGGGCATGTACACTTCGCCCATGTCGTGGCGTTTTAGGATCGTTCAAGAAGAAGTTCAAACCACAAATTAGAAACTTACAACTTTCAATGATGAATCCAGATCTGTCGACTCCCAAAGAAACTCCTGTGTCCTTCCTGGCCAAATCCTTGGGGAGAGTTTCCAAAAGTAGATTTTGCCTTCTTCCCGACCCCTATTTAAAAATCTAACCAAATGGATCGAAGAGGGGAAAAAGACAAACGTGCCCTAAAAATTTGGGCTCAATCGGACAGTTAGATCTCAAGATATCATCGTTTTACTAATGGTTAATCTCAACCGTCAGATTTTTACCTCTCCTCCACTCAGATAGAAAAGGCCCTTTTTTATTGGTCGCATTGTTTTTCTCCATTCTCGGATCGCACTCTACCACGTCGCTATGCGCAAATAAAATATAATCATTACCGTTAAAGAAGGAGAGAGACTATACCTTTTAACAGCTGAGAATGTGCCACGTTGCCCTTCCATTTTCATTTTGACTAAAATAAAACAAAAAGGTGAGCTTACCACATATTTTTAAATGCACGTGTGTCGGTTAGCGCGTGCATTAAATGCACGCAGCTAACCAAGCGTACAAGGAATATTCTTGAATAATAAATGCACGCGAAGATCGATTCTCAATGTGCATTTATTGCACGAAAAAGTAAACATAAACTAAAGTAAACAATCAAATTGTACCTTTCTCTCGCGGCCCGTGCCACGTGGTGCCTTTTAAGAGAATCATTCGCACCTTATGGCATCGCGCATTGTGGTGCAATAATGAGCAAATAATGCTCTCTTTCTCTCTCTCTTATTACTATTAAAAAATGCATCCACTTATTCGTCCGAATTTTGGACAAATGACGTGGATGCCACATGATATATATAAAATCCCAAATAAATAAAATATATATTCTTTAAGTTTGTAAAATCATTTGTTGGCTAAATCTTGCTCAGAAAATTTTAAAAATATATGGAAAATTCCAGAAAAATTAGGAAAGCACTTCCCAACCTTTAGCCAAGTATTTAAGGGCCTGTAAAAAATATTTCTTCAATGAAATGAATTTAAATACCATGTAAAAAAGTATTAAAATTTCAAACCAATTATAAAATCAAGGTGTAAGTTATTTATCTCCATTTATATATGATAACATGCAAATATGGCCATTAAAACACATAAATGTAATGTAATATTCATCAATCAAACATGCTAATTTGCAAGTTATCAGTCACGCGGTCAAATCCCAAGCTATGATCTCTTGTAGTGGAAGTCTTTCCAATTTCTTAAGGTCGCATAGAAGGGGGTTAGAGGAGATGGTGGGGACGTAGCCCCGTCGAGGAATAGGGTTATTGTATTGATATCATAAATAGCTTACATCGTAGTTGGGACAATTACATGGGGAAAGACGTGGGTGATACAAATGAACGAGACGAGGCGCATTGCACCAAGGTAGTGTCGCCTCTCTGCCCCGAGGCCGCCGCTTGGCGCTCGCGCGTAGCGTTGGCGCCTGCGCGTGGTGCCTGACGATAACACACAGTGCTTGGCGCGTGCGCGCTCACGCCTATCATCCCTCGCGCCTAGCACGCGCGGACTTCACCTGATTCGTTCCGCCTTAGGTGCGACTGGACATGTGCACCGTCCATAGTGTATCACCACATACGGGGGCGATGGCTTGAAAGATCAGGGTGGGCATCACTACCCTTATTGCTTGTAGCACAAAATATGACTCAGTCCTTAAATGTCGTGAGTCTTGCGTGAACACACCCTCCCAATAGGCACGCAGACCTCTGACAGGGAATGCTGCCTATTTAGGGGCCTAACATATTGGGGTTCAATCGTCTTTGAGGTTCCCTCGTAGGTTTAGATCCTTCCTCAATAAAGATTCGATGTTCATAGATCCTGGAAGGTACCCCTTTTATGTCATCAAATGACCACCCTATTGCTGCCCTATACTCTTTTAATATCCCCATTAGATTTTCCTCTTGATCTAGCGTTAATGACGAAGATATGATGTCAGGTAAAGTATTTCTAGGGCCTAGAAAGCCGTATTTTAGGGAAGATGGTAGTGGTTTAAGTTCAAAATCAAGAGGATCATTAACATCTAATGTTTTGTTTACTAGGTTTATCCCAGAAATTTCCAAAATTGCCTCCCCCAAGTCATGCTCATCCTCTAATAAGTCTAAAGTTCCCACATCTTTATGACTACTGCTAGGATATTTCATCAATCTATAAATGTTTAATTCTACCCTCTCTTCTCCTACTCTTAGAATTTTTTTTCCTATTTCCCAATCAGTGATGGCCCTAGCCGCTGCTATCAAAGGTCTCCCTAAAATGGTGGGTGCTCGAGTCACGTCATCGGGTACCTCTATCTTAGCTACAATGAAGTCAGCGGGAAAGATGCATTGTTCTGGTCTAGCCATCATGTTTACTAGCTCCCCATATGGTTTTCTGGTAGATCCATCAGCCAATTGAAATTCCACATTAATGGGTTGCATCTCCACAAATTTATATTTGTCGTACTAGGCTTTGTGAATGAGATTGATGCTCGCTCCCGAATCTAACAAGGATCTTGAAAATCTCATTCCCCAAATATCACACGTGATTAGCGAAGGCCCTGGATCTTTCTTCTTCTCAGGTAACTCATTTAAAATTATCTAACCAACACTCTCGGGAAGCTTGATCCGATTGGTTTTCCTCTGAGGTGTACATAACTCCTTCACATACTTAGAAAATAATGATATATACCTAATTGCTTCCTCTAAAGGAATGGTTATGGTAGCTTCCTTAAAGGATTCTATGATTTTATTATTTTCAAGGGCAGGCTTTGAGGGTTTTAAGGCATCGGGAAAAGGTATAGGGGGCTGATAGGCAGCTAGGCTCGGCTCCTTCCCTATAGCTGCATTCCCTAAAGGTTCTCTTTCTTTTTTTTTTTCTCAATTTCTAAGTCATGCTCGTAAGGATCCTCTAATTGCTTCCCACTCTTCAATCTAGTAATGGCATGAGCTATCAAGGGGAATTTGTGAAGATTTATCTAATTTATCTCAGGGAAAGAAAATACTTGTGACTCAATAGTCGATACATTACTAGTATTAACAGAGGGTTGAGTTGGAAATTGACATTTGTTGGAACCCTTTTCTTTTCCTTTACCTCTCGTATTCTCCATGGATACCATGGGTTGGTGAACATGTTCCTTAATTCGATCCATCCGGTTTTGCACACGGTTGAGTACGCTCGTGCCTTGAACGTTCTTCGGTAATTGCTCCATCATTGCCTTCTGACTTGAAAATCAGAAATATTAGAGTCATTTGTTTGTTTAGGTGGCAGGTTATAAGATGTAGGATATGGTTTGTGTTGGTAAGGCGGTTGATGCTCTTTAGTGTAGTTCTCGTTCCCTCGTGCATTCCATGGCTTGTACGGGTACGCGTGATTCATCGCATTGACTCCTCCCTCCCCATGCACTCTCCATCTTTATGATTCCTGCTCAAACATAAAGAACAAGGAACTTCTTGCACCTTGGGCACGTTAGCATGAGTCACAAATTTTTCCATTTAATTAGTCAAATTTTCAATATTCGTCTCAATTTTCCCTATCCGATGCTCATTCATTTCTATCATGATTTCAACTTCCTTACCATGAACATCAATCACCCAACCTTTCTTTGGTTCCACTTTCCTTCCGTTATTGTTTAGACTCAAACGATGGCTATCAGTTTCGGCTAGTTTCTCCATAATTTCCTCTATCTCATCATCATATTTCTCCATGAACGAACCTCCACATGAATAATCCACTCTGTTCCTAGAATTCTCATTTAAACTATTATAAGAAAAATTCATCAAATGCCATGTGCTAAACCCATGATGAGGGCATTTCCTAGCTGAGGATCTAAACCACTCCCACGCATCACAAAATGACTCATAATCTCCTTGTCTAAATCTTTGTATTTCTTGTCCAACATAATTGGTTCTACCCGGAGTATAGAATTTCCTATAAAACACTCTTCTACTACATTCCAACTCTCGAATTTCCAAAAAAGATTCCTAAACCACTCCCGGGCCCTATCTCTCAAGGTTTTCGGAATTATCCGTATCTTTAATACATCTCGCAAAACTCCCAGAATATGTTATAAGGAGCACCTACCTATCAGTTACTCTAGAAAGGTGTAAGGAATTTCATTAGGTAAGCCATGATAGGTAGGTAGAGCATTTTAGAAGGAAACATCTATTTTAAAGTTAACATTATCTCCCAAATTGGTAGTGATCTTGGTGAAGCCGTCACTGCCTATAGGAGTGTAATGTTCCTCAACACGGCTACAACTTTCATCAGAATTCGGTGATCTTCCTATAGAGTTGAGATCAATCAATATAGGTTTTCTCGATCTAGTTCATTGCATAAACCAAAATCAGATCCTTAACCCAGTATATATCTTAACTCTCCTATTTCCTCACAAAGATATTTTTATTACGAGATAATGAGAAAATAAAAGGAAGCTAAGGGAAAAGAAATCACTTACCTCAATGACACCTTGCTCCCCGGCAACGGGGCCAATTGATGAACTCAAAATTTGCGTTGATTTATGTCGTTGTTGTGTTTTAAATTCATGCAATAAATTTATATTTTCCTCACAAGTATAGAGACAGGTAAGGGTCAAATCCTCAGGAAGCCTAGGTAATGAGGTTAGATGACTAATAAAGAGATGAGAAGATACTTGTAGGTAAGAAAATGGAGAGGTGAGAGAGATGTTCTGTGGATTTAAGGAGGTTAAAACAAGATAGATAGCTACTGCAGTAATATTGATATGAGAGGAATAGGTTTTTACGGTTTTTAGGAGCTTTTATAAAAACCTTCCAATTGAGGAGTTTCCTCGAACACCTTATGGGCGATGTGACCGACATATCCGGGGCGTGGTTCAAGTGACGACACCGAGGAATCTCAGGCCTTGTCCAGACTCCCAATGATGTGTGAGCTCAGTTCAAGGCCCCACGAAATGGGGGATGCGTTACCACCCAAAAGCGTCTGTGCCGACGTAGTCAACAAGCCAATTCGACATCGTCAAATGACGTACCCTAGTGTGTAACGGTGGCTAGCCCTAAGCTGTGACATTAGATCTCTCAGGGCAGAGAAGTAGTCGAAGATCGGCACTGGAAGAAATAATGATGCTGCAAAACAAGGAGTGTAGGGAAGGAATGACCTGTGATGCGCGGGCCTCGATTTCGTCGGTAAGGTACAACCAGCCAGGATCGGATGGAGGGGCGATCGTCTTGGAGGATCACTAGGAAGAGCAGGCCGGCGTCGATGCCCCAACAATAACCGCCGAGTGGGTGTAAGCGTGGAGAAGAGTTCACAACCAGGGGAGGGCAAGCTCCTAGTATGATTATCATACTGATCACCCTGTTGGCAGGGGTTCCAAGCCCAAGCTGGTTGGAGACATAGACGGGAGAGGAAGAGAGGTGGTGACTCCCACGTGCAGCACGTGATTGCCGGAGCCGACTTGCTGGGGGACCGGATCGCCGGCGACCGACGCCTTAGTAGCGGAGGAAGACGCCGGGATGTGGGCTCGGTAGCTCCGTCCGCAACACAGCTCTTCCCAGCCAGAGAAGTTGGAGGGGAAGAAGGAGCGCCCCCAATGATGACATTGGCCCACAAGAGAGAAGTAGAGGATTCTCGTCACCTGGGAGAGCGTCAACAGACGAGGCAATGCACAGGAGCTTGAAGCAGGAGATGGTGTAGTCGATATATCGATGCGTTCACACTGTACGTGACCCAACAGCAGAAAATGCCCAGATCGACACGTCAACGGCAGCGTCGATCACGATACCCCAGCAGAGAAACTCTGAGACCCAGGGGGATCAGGCGAGGGGCGCCCACTGAGCCGTAGTGCACCAGCACGGCCGTCCTTTCCCGTTGTGAGACAGCACGACCTTGGGGCGGAAAGCGGCCCTCCAAGTACATCGACGACAGTCAGGAGGGGTGGGAAGGCCTGGTCTGAGGCCTGTCGGATGGCTTCACCAAGGGAAGGGATCCACGCGATGCCCCACCGCCGACCGTAAGGTGCAACAACACTTGGAGAATGCACATAGTGGATGCACCAGTTAGTTTGCACTTCGCTGATAAATGAGCCGTCGTCTCCAGCCGGGTGGCGGGATAGCTCGAGGACAACCTTGGGCGGAAGTGGAGGTAACCCTAGTTCCTACGGGAAGCAACTCATAAAAAACAACATCCTTCTTCTTTCTTTCAAAAAAACAAGTCCGATCTAAAAACGATGCCCTCCCCCTTCCCTTTATAGTGAAAGAAGAGAGGGGGGTGTCAAAAGTGCCCTAATGGGCTCCTTTAGGAGAGAGGGCTTAGTGGGCTGCCCCACCCCAAAGGGACCTTCAAGGGGAAAGAAGTCCTGCTTGGCTTCTCCCTCCCCCAAAGGCGTAACAAAACATGATAAAAGGAAAGACAAAAGCTCCATCGAGAAAGGTTGTACACACGCAGGTGTGGCCTTCCCCGTAGTCTAGGATGACAGACTAAATTCAACAACGTGAGACGGGCCTCGTAAAACCGTGAGGGGTCTCCGTAAGACAGTAAAACAACACGAACACGAGAAAACACCACAACACAGATGTGGTTTTCAAACCTGGTAGTGAAAGCTTGGGTTTTTAACATCGGCTCGGGCTTTGCGATGGGGTTGATGACGAGTCGGGGCACGTTTGACGGCATGGTCCTCCATCAGAAGATGATGGATATGGATGGAGAAAGGTGGATAGATGTCTTTATGGAAGAAATAGTGATGAGTGAATGGTGGAATGATGGGATGGATGGTGATATGGAGAGATGAGAAAGATAGAATGGGTAGATGTGAAGGATGATAGAGATGATGCCTTTTTAAAAGAATTTTGTGAGATGATGAAACCAACCCTAAGATGAAAGAAAAAAAACCTAATTCACTATCCTTGGAGGGGATTACAAGCAAATCTATCATCAGAATCCTCACACAAACCCCATTTTTGATGCCAGTCCTAGGCCGGGTGGTGCTTGATCCACTACAATGTCGAGCCCCTCTTGATCTCCTTCTCCAGAGAAAACTTGAGCATCTAACAATGACAAAGCTTGGGCCTAAGCATCTCCTCCTTTCCTGCCGGTGACCTGGTGTCGAAGGAATGCCAAAAGACAAAAATCAAAGAAGGAAGAAAAAGGCTATTTGAAGAGTTAGGGGTTTCATCAAAACCAATGGTTAAATTGCATTTATGCCCTTGCGACCGTACAAGGATATAAAAATTATAACTAACCCCACAGAGAAATTAAAAACTCTAAAATACTTATAGAAATAGTAAATATACCCTAAAAAACATTTAAAATTCATTTAAATCATTTATAAAATCCAGAAAATTGTATTTTGCCTTTCAAAATTCATTTCCTTACGATTTTTTAACCCGAAAAATGTGAAAAATTACACAAAACCAGGAAACTTTATAACACCATAAAATCACAACAAAGTAAAAATTAATCAATTTAATTCAATAAAAAATGCAAATGTAGTCATTTTGAGCCAAATATATATGTAAAATGGATGATTTTATGTCATAAATTTGCAGGTTATTAGGTTACTTATTCATAAGAATTCTGAGCCTAATATAAGTGTGTTTAGTGATTCTGACTGGGCAGATGACCAAGAATACAGAAATTCAACGGGAGCGTACCTCATTTATGTTGCGAGAAATCTCGCATCATGGAGTTAAAAATAAAGCCTACAATAGCCAGATCAATCACCGAGGCAAAATATAAAGCAGTTGCAAATGCAACTGCTGAAGTTCTTTGGATTCAATCGTTATTAAAAGAGTTAAAAATACAATCTGAATCCATAGCAACATTCTGGTGTGACAATGTGGGTGCCACATATCTGAATGTGAATCATGTGTGTCATGCTCGGGTGAAACGCATAGAATTTGATTATCGGTTTGTACTAGAACAAGTGGCAGCTCAACCGCTCAAAGTACAATTCGTCAATAATGATAATCAATTTGCAGATTTAGTGACCAAACCACTTGCAAAGATTCATTTTTCTTTTATCACGCCCAAGCTCAAGGTCGTCTGCGATGTCAATGCTCTCACGGGTGGGGGTGTTGAGGAGTTTTACTCGACATCGATGTGCCACATCAGCGAAACAGCGGCCAATAGGACTTGATATAAGATTAGACTAGTAATAAAAGGACACATACCCTATACTCGTTAAGAGAATTAATCGCTAGGATAAGACAAGATAAACGGTTAGGATTCAACATAGATAGACGGCTAGGATTCAATCCAGACAGGAAACAGATAGACAGTTAGGATGTGATCCGATAGAGCCGTTATAAAACGTTATAATGGCTCATATCACTCTAACAACTTTAACGTATATATGGTTATTATCTAGGCTTTATAAATTGAAACCAACATGTACCATTATAATTTGCGGAATAACCACGATTCTAACTACTCTCTCTCTCTCGTCAGTCTTCTTGAGCCATCTCTTTCTCTCTGTATTTTGGACCCCAGCTTCTTCTCTTCTCTTTCTTCTCTCTTCACGCTCATGCGCAACGCTTAACGAAATTCAACAAGGACATGACGGATAAAATAGGTTGCATGGATCAAGAAACATACCAGTCCTGATATTCCAGTTATTTTAAAAATACAAAAACAGAAACGTTTTTTGAGATAGAAATTGTATTTTAATCAGAATAAAAAAAGTATATTACATTGGGATTGGGCAAGGAAGATTTTCGTGATCTGGAAGGTACAGGTAAAATGACTTTCGCATGATGTTGTGTAGCAGTTAAATTATTACGCTAATCGGTACACATGGTTGGGTTAAAACTACCCGTGGTCCACGTTTTTCCCCAACCATTACAGTGACCAACCTAAACGATGGACTTCTATGTTTTCACCTTCTTTAACTTTTCAGAATAATCATTTATTCCACATTCAAATTTGTTCTTTATTTTTTCAAATAAAAGTGATTACAGGGATCCGTACACACTGAGAAATAGTCTTATATGAGTAAAATGATTTTAGTCTCCGCTTCTTGTCATTACGTTCTATTTCCAAAAATAACAATTGAATGTCAGTGAGAAACATCATCAGGTCTTAGTTTAATTACATTCCCTTCATCGTCAATAATCAAATCTTGACGCCTCTCCAGCAAAATATTCCTCTCAGACTACAAACAAGACTTGTGAAAATGAGAAACAGGCCCATGCCTGCAGACCGCTGACGCCATCTCGAGGGGCCTGGGATCACTGATAAGAAGCAGAGTTGAATAGATAAACGTGAATTGCGCCAGGGACTATCGTTTGGCCAAGCAAACATGGAGAATATCGCCTCTTTATCATGCCGAAGACATCAACATCAGACCAAGAAATTATCATTGTAAATAAGGTTAGCCTTGTCTATTTAAAATTAATTCTCATTATGTTATCGTCTGCCCAAATGATTTTGCGATGCGTCATCAACATTATCCGAGGTCGCTTCATCATATTCCGATCACGGGATCCTCGGTTTAGACCGTCTTCCAGTTCCGATTCAGCTTTCTATCTCAAATCCACCTCATCGGGCAGTAGTATTCGACAATAACAATCCTAGCCAGTCCAAAATCGACCCGTAGGTTTCCTCATCAGCTGATGATCAACGAGAACGCACCGCAGAATTCCATGTCCGAAGAACGCAGCGCACAGAATCGCTTAGGTTCTTGGGCCATGCGTCTGACGTTTCGTCGTGGATAGTAAATTCTATTATTCTTGGTGCAGTTTTGTGGTGATCTCTCTTTTTGAATTCTATTATAATACCAACTCGGCAACCATGTGGGATATGGCCTTACCACTCAAACATTTTCTATGTCGACTTGTGCTAGTCGCAAATCTTCTGTCATTCATCAACGAAGATTACTCGGTCGTCTTCCATTAAACCCTATCACATTTTAAACCAATAAGTCGTCCTCAGTGGGACGCCCTTCATTTCACTGGTCTCTGGCTGCTTTGGGGCCCCAAAGGGATGACATCGGCGGATAACCCCGTTAATCTGTCGGCTCCAAAACCAGCCGGCCAAAAGTAACGGGGAATCCAACTGCGGCGACTCGAAACCGATTGAAGGATTTCCGCCGTGCGCCGTCAAGACAGGCCGGTCGAGACGCTTGATTACAAGAACCGTTTGATTAAATTAATCGGCAATCATGGGCAGCCGCTGAATACTATGAATTGCCTTTTGGAATTATTTGTGGCTTGCGCGTCAAAAATACTGGTGCTCATTGGGATGGCAGTGTCAACGGGTTACTTCAGTGCCTTCCGGTTGGCCATAGAATATCTAAACCAAGAGGTGACGCAGCTCTGGCCCTTTGAGGTCCCGATGATCTCATTTCCTTGATGTCCTGTTTTACGTCTCTCTCTTTCTTGGTGTCATCGAGGCTTCGAGTTCCCTTTGTGTATTGTTGACCGCGCCACATAGGTTACTCTCACCCATGGAACAGTGTTCTACCTTAGCCCTGTTTGTGGGATACAGATTTCCACTTTCAACCACCATCAGAGGGGGAAACCAAGCCTAAAATAAAAAGTTATTCCCCTTTTATTTCCCAGTGTCGTGTTTGGCAGTTGAGGCCAAACTGCTGTCCTTATAGTTTTGCCAAACTGCGGCGTTCTAGCCCCATCCCTCTCTTCTCTACACCCATGTGTACATACCTGTATCTTCTTGTGCCCCATTTCTCTCTCTCTATTTTTTTTTCTCTAGCGGCCCACTACTTTCTCTTGTCAGCCGATCTCTCTTTCTTCGTTAGTTCTGGAATATCCTAATTTCCAGTAGTTCGCTGTCATTGAAAAAAACAAGTTGGAAACGTTAGTGAGAAAGAGATGGGAGAAGATGGGTGGAAAGAGGATAACAGAGAGAGAAAAATCAGAGATGGGCCTTTCTTATGACCGTTAAACTTGTTCTTAGAGGATAAGAGCGCGGAGGGGAAGCCTAAAAAGTGCCGACCTGCCTCTCGATACCATGAAACCGGCGGCGCGAGTTGATTAGACGCAAGTTGATTTCCTGCAATTAGAACGCCCGATCCCACCTATAAATTGATCGTCCTGGGCCTCCAACTCTTCATCATCATCATCAACTTCTTCTTCTACTACTACTTCTACTTCTTCTTCTTCTACTTCTTCTTCTACGTTCTCTTGATATTTTCTGGTTCTTAGACATCATTTACCCTCCTCATTTACTGCTTCATCGTGTACGCGGCCGACATGGACGCAGAGGCAGACCACAAAAACGCCTTCGCAATGGACATGGCCGAGAAGGGCAACGTCGGCAACAACGTCGACGATGATGGGCAAGAGAAGCGACACGGCAAGCATCTTTTCTCACTTCATAATTCATCTTCTTATAACGCACGCACACATGATTCGCGGGCGGGGGATCGATCAGCCCCACTAACGAATGACCTTTGCTGCTTCCTCAGGAACGTTGGCTACCGCCAGCGCCCACATCATAACGGCGGTTATTGGCTCCGGCGTCCTGTCCCTGGCTTGGGCCAACGCCCAACTTGGCTGGGTGGCCGGGCCAATCGCGCTCCTCATCTTCTCCACCATTACCTGGTACACGTCCACTCTCCTGGCCGACTGTTACAGACACCCCGACCCCGTCACGGGAAAGAGGAACTACACCTACACGGAGGCCGTCAGGGCTAACCTCGGTACTTAGTTCTCTCCCTTCCTGTGTCTCTCTGTCTCCAAAACTCATCCGATTCCGTAAAACTATTGCCTCTGTTATAAAGTCTCCTTCATTTCCTATACGGATACATATTGGCTGTGAATTGACCATGTCTCTTGCCTGCCGTCTCTTCAAGGTGGGTACAAGGTCGCGCTTTGCGGAGTTGCTCAGTACTGCTATCTCATCGGGGTCACCATTGGCTACACGATCACGGCTTCCATAAGCATGGCGTAAGAACCAGAACCTTCCCTTTATGCACGAGATTTTTGTCGTCCCATCGGAACGGCTTTCTTCGTGCCTACTTGTCGGCTAGTTAACTAACTGCGACTATGATCTTACCTCAGAGCAATTCCGCGGTCCAACTGCTTCCACAGTCAAGGACACGAGGCGACGTGCGACGTTTCCAACTACAAGTACATGGTCATCTTCGCGTCAATCCAGATAGTCTTCTCCCAGATACCCAATTTCCACAACCTATGGTGGCTCTCTTATCTCGCCGCCGTCATGTCCTTCTCTTACTCCGCCATCGCCCTGGGGCTTTCCATCGCAAGAGTGGCAGGTGAAGAACCAACCAACTATGACTTTTTTATAACACATGCGCAGATTATTATACAATATTTTCAGCCCCTCCGTCGTCGCAATAGTTTTTCTGCTCTTCTTCATCTTCTGACTGCCTCTCATTCTGCCCTATCCGGGGTCTTACATTACAGAGAAACCCGATGTGCGGACGTCGTTGTCGGGCGTGACCATAGGAACCGACGTTACGGGGGCTGAGAAGATGTGGAGGACGTTTCAGTCGCTGGGCAACATCGCCTTCGCCTACTCCTTCTCTACCCTTCTCATAGAAATCCAGGTATATTCCCTCTACGTATCTCTATCAGTCATTATCAATCTCCATCTATCTCTCTATAGACCTACTTACCTGTCGATATATCTATGTACCTATGAATGTACATCTATGTAGATCCAACGACTAATTGGACTTTGTTGGAGCAGGACACACTGAAGTCCACCCCGCCGGAGAACAAGGTGATGAAGAAAGCCACCTTCGTGGGCATCTCGACGACGACGCTCATATACCTTCTCTGCGGCTGCATGGGCTACGCCGCGTTCGGCAACGCCGCGCCGGGCAACTTCCTCACGGGCTTCGGCTTCTACGAGCCCTTCTGGCTGGTCAACGTGGGCAACGTCTTCGTCGCCGCGCATCTCATTGGCGCCTATCAGGTTCAATTCCACACATGGGTCCCTCCTGTTTTTTCTAATCCGTCGACACTCGACAGGGATGGGGACTGGGGAGTAAAAATGATACTGTACCTTTCGGTTCGTATTTACACCTAATAATTTTATTGTGCGTATTTACGCCCAGGTGTTCGGCCAGCCCATCTTTCAGTTCGTGGAGACCAAGTGCCAGAGGAGATGGCCGGAAAGCAGCTTCGTATGCAAGGAGTACGCAGTGAAACCGTGGCCTGCCACGGGGCTGTCCCTTAACCTTCTCCGGCTGGTGTGGCGCTCGGGCTTCGTGGTGGTGACCGCCGTGGTGGCCATGATCTTCCCCTTCTTCAACGACTTTCTGGGGCTCATCGGCGCCGTCGCCTTCTGGCCCCTCACCGTCTACCTCCCCGTCGAGATGCGCATCGCCCAGGCCAAGATCCCTCGCGGTTCGCCCACGTGGCTCACCCTCAAGCTTCTCAGCTTGCTCTGCTTCTTCGTGTCCGTCGTGGCCGCGCTCGGCTCCTTCAAGGGGCTTGCCACCGACGTCCGCAAGTACAGACCCTTCCAGACCGTGAATTGAACCAGTAAGCCCGAGATCCCTTCTGTACAAGTTAATTGTCCCAGTTTTGGCGTACTCCTCGTACCGACGCCGTCCTCCGACCAGGGAAGAGACGACGAGCAGCCTTCGGGACACTCTTCCGTCCGTCTTGTGTGTTTATGTAGTTATGTCTCTCTCTCTGTCTTAGATAAACAAGAAGTTTTCTGAAAGGTTCTATTCTAGAAAACACTTTGTTAGTTCTTTATGGAAACTACTCCAGGATTAGTAGGTGCCAGAAAATGGGCTCCCCTTATTTATGCTCCTTAGGGAACTATTTCTGAATGTCCCCTAAAATTTTAGTGTATCCATTAGAATTTATAGATTTTATATGTGTGATCCACTAGACCCAATAATTGTTTAGTTACATTACTTGAATGGCCCAATAATATTATTTCATCACCCTAATCAATTAATAATATAAGATTTCCATATATACAATACTTTGCATGGATCAAGAAACACTTTGTTCTTTCAAATATTTTGCATATGTTGAAAGCATACACAAGAGGAGAGTTTTTTTCCACATATAAATGATGATCATGAAATGTAGTCTAAAAATATAATGTGTTCTTATTGTATTGGTTTGGTATATTATAGTAACCTGTAATTATTATTCACCTCCAACCATAAGATTGTTTCATATCTCTTATGTCTGTAGTTCAATGAGTAAAGATAAATGTATTATATCCAGATTGACCAAGGAACATTTCACCGATCTATAAAGTACCACAATGATCAAAGTGACATCCCCAAAGGGGTGGCCTTCTAAGTTTTCACGCTCCTTAAATGTCTCAGAATAATCATTTATTACATAAATAGATTTGTTTTATAGAATTCAAATAACGCTCAAAACAGAAATACATACACAAATGAGAAATAATTTTATACAAGTAAAATGATTTTACTCTTCCGTTCTATTTGATTGCCTACTATATCCATAAATAATAATTCAATATTAGGAGAAACATCGTAAGGTATCACTTCAATTACATTCCCATGATCACTTGATTTTGAAAATTTTCATGTATATCCATCAAAATATCATTTTTGGAATACATAAAAAGGCTTGTAAATATGAGAAATAGAACTGATTTCTACTAACAAACCAATCCGTCCATGCTTGTCGACTGCAGACACCATCTTAAAGTGTGTCCATTGCCAAACAACTGCTGACACTTTAAGCTCTGACGGATCACAATTTCCTGCTCATTTCTGATTTTTTCAATTCATAAATATTTTCATAAAGTATCCAGAATTCTAAAAGATTTGGATCGAGTATTATTGATTGTTTTCACTTAACGCTATCGTGCCGACATGACTGATAATAATCAGAATTTAAGAGATAAATGCTTGTTGCAAAAATGGATACTATTTTACTGAAAGAAAGATGGAAGAAATTAACTATTTACGATGCAGAAACGTCAACATCAATTTAAAAAATTACCAGTATAATTTAAGTTGGCCTGACCATATAGCATGTAAAATTAAGATCAAACATAAGTAGGAGCTTACCACCATCATTAAAATGTATTTTTCATTATGTTATCGTATACAAGTAGCTTTCTGATGTTTCATCAACATCACCTGTGACTTTCCTTGTCATATTTTAATCCTGGCATCCTTGTTTACACCTTCTTCCTGCTCGTATTCAGCTTTCTATCTTAAATCGACCTCATCATATAGGATTAGTCAACCACTAAAATCCAAATTTTATATGTAGGTTTCCTCATCAGCTGATGGCCAATGAAAACATATTGAATAATGCCATATCAGTAAAACATATCAAACAGAACACCTTAGTTTTGGGGCCTATGGGGCTGATGCTTGTGTTTGGGATAATCATGTTCTACATAAAATGAAGAACGTGGCACAATAAATGAGAATCGTGGATTCTTAATCGTTCATATCCTTTCGTTGAATCAGTCTCCTTTGAAGTAGTTAAAATCCTTGTTTTTCTCTTTTATGTTTGACTCGGTTCACACTGAAATGCCTAGTTTTATGATCTACGTGAAATAAATAAAAGTATGGTTGCTCATCTTCCTCTGTTGCTCTATGCATCTGCTTCTTTCTCTTGTTTCATGTCTGCTCTTTTTGTTGCAGACAAGACAAAACTCCGTCAAGCGGTATTAGAGCTTCTGATCAAGTGTAACTTGAGAAGGTGCCTGATGGAGAATGAGATCCCGCTCCATCAAAGATGACGCTGAAGTCCACGTCATCGCCATTGACATCCGCCAGTTCGAGCCCCTCCAGAATGGCACACCAAGGCGAGGGTGAAGGTATCTAGATAGTTTTGATTTTCTTGGGCCATTATCCTCGCAAAGGCCCATTTCGTTACGTCTTTTCCCCTTCAAACTCTCTTTTTTTGTTTTGTTTTTAAAACTTCTGTATTAGTTGTCTTAAGAGGGGTTCCCTTTCCTAATGCCCCCGCCCTCTTTTGGTCCCTCCTTAGGGTCCATCACCCTCCCTACATAAGGGAAGGAGAGGGCGCCCTAAAGAACAGATTTTGTGAATTTTTCGGGCAAAAAAAGGTAGCCGGGTGACCTCTTGAGTGAGAAAGAAAAAAATAGGAAAAAAAAAAAAAAAAGGAGAGTGAGAGAGACGGAAACGGAACAGGAACAAGGTCGACAGCCGTCGCCCACTCCCGTTCTGCCAGAGTCCCATTCCGTCGGAGCTCCGCCGTCGGAACCCAGCCCGCGTATGCGCCATTGCCGTCAACTCTAGGGCATCCGGCCACCCGAGATCCACCAGCTGGGACCCCGACGCCGTCGCCCGTTCGTTCGCAGGAGGGAAGATCAAAGCCGTCGCTCGGTCACCGTCCATGTGAAGAGTCGACGCCGCCACCAGAACCCAGCCGCACCTGCATTGTCGCCGTCAGCTCCGGAGCACCTGGCTGCCCGAGATTCACCAGCTGGACCCCGACGCCGTTGCCAGTTCGTCTGCAGCAGGGAAGATCAAAGCCTTCGCTTGATCACCATCCACATGAAGAACCACCGCCGCCAGAACCCTAAGCTGGCCACCGCTCTGCCGCCGAGGCCCTAATCGTGGGCCACCGGACCCCAGGTTGTCGATCCGGCAGTCGATCCCGCCGCCGGATCCCTGAGGGCACCGCTGATCCGTAAGGGCCTTTAGATCCCTGCCGCCGGAACCCGAGGCCACCCAATCCGCCGCCGCCAGATCCGCTGCCTCGTGGCCGACACGCCGCCGCCGCCGTGAGGATGTGGCCACCGCCAACTGGCCACAATTGTCACAGATCCGTCGGCGCCGCTCGGGATAGAGTAGGTGAGAGTATAACGAACACAACGCTCTTCGATTTGCACTCCACAACGCTCGGGATAGAGTAGGTGAGAGTATAACGAACACGAGAGATTCCTATCGAGCGTATATCCTAGGCACGGGGCGAGCCTCTCTGTTACGTAAGAGCACCAATAGACTTAGTCTGTTCGGCGCCGTGGACTCCTTCGTCTCTGATGTCGGACGTAGTCGAGGACGTCGCCTGGTCAACACCGAGTATGATGGCTCGGTGCTAATAATGGGTAGCGGTATCAAACATCGACGGTGTCTTCATCCGACGGATGTAACCTTAATGGGTTATGCGACTACGATGCAATAGATGAATGCCCTATGTGTCGTACGTGCAGGCTCCGAGTCGAGGGAGGCGCCGAGCTCCAGGCTTGGATGGGGTCTTCGGGTGACGGCGATGATGGCCTCTCGAACCTCATCGGAACGACTTAGGCGTCTACGGCTGAACGGAATCAATCTGTAGGGCTCGCACGTAACAGACGTACTCGTCCGTACCGATAAGACACTCAAAGTCCTTCATAGTTTTCTCTCAAGTTGTCTCTCTCACCTACCTAGCCCGAGCGCAGTGGAGTCGGGACAAGAATATACTCCAAACGGTAATTAAATGAGCATCGGGAGAGGATGGTGTACCTCGTCGTCATGGCTCGCGGTGCAGAATGTCGTCGACGTCGTCGTCAATTCGGAGCGGGTGAAGTGGAGAGACGCCGGAGAGTGTATGGCGGCTCGGCGAGCAAGATGATGTCAGAGTGTGATAAAGGTCGGAGGAACCGAGGAGAAGAGAGGGGCAGCGGTCTCGGCTCAAAGCCTACCACGGAACTCGGTCGACGAGACCCAAGGAGGGCATACCATCGACGATGAAGTGCGGCTATGGCGAGCGGGGCAATGGGGAAATCTACCTTCTAGGCAGAATGTCGCGATCGCCAAGTTGACGGCTGTCGAGGCATAGTTGATCAGTTGAGCTCACACGGCTGGTGGGAAGGGGACCTCGCAGGAGATCCTCATCAACTGGACTGTCGCCCCAAGAAGGGGCAGTCGCAGCCACCGAGCTCCGAAAACTGGTGCGGTCGAAAGGGTAGCTGTAGGGACGTTGCGGGTCATAGATCCACGAATCAAATCCCTATCCCGAAATTTGGATTGCTCCCAGTCAACCAGCAACACAGGCAGCAAAGGTCAATTGCCACTTCCTCTTACGCAGCGTTGGTCCCGACTCTAGCACGAGTCGTTATTCAACGGCGGGGCGCGGGCAGACGCAACACAATGGCAGCTCATTTCTTCAGGAGCATCTGCGAGATTATTCAGGCGAGAATACGCAGGAAGACCGGTCACTTGATTGGGTGCAACGTCAAATTCACGGTGAGAAACCCATGAGTCCGATCGCCCTATTGTATCCTGTCGACGATATTCTTCCCATTTGGCATTTTGGTTCCGTCGTGCCTTGCTCGGGAAGCAATTCTGTCTGACAAGATCGACTGGGCAGCAGGCTCAACGGATTTTGGGAAGCCTGGTCAACTTTGTAGGCAGGGAATTCACCAATCTAATGTATCGACGAGACCGTTATCAAAATCTCCGTAGCTTGCTCGGGAGACTGATTTTGTTCCAGCAGGGGCAATGGGAGGCACACCCAATGAAATTAAGGGGTAGATCGTCCTTTGGCAGGTGGATTTCAACCCCCCCACCCTCCAATTTGTTTGGATTGACTCGTCAGTGTCGGGGTGGCTGTTGCTTGTTCCGGTAGCAGGAAATTTCCATCAGAACTAAATAGGACGTACGCTCCACGAATTAAGAGAGGTAAGGACAACCTGCAAGCAGGTATCTTCCTTCTCCAACCCTCCTTATTCTCCTTCAGCTCCTCCCACCTCTGTGATCTTCTCTGAATGAGGGAGGGAGACCAAGACAGAAAACACAGAAATTCCCTTCTTCTTCCTGGTCTAAGGCATCAGGGTGCCCCCCTCTTTCCTTTTAAAGGGATTAAGGATGGGCCCTTAAGTGGGTCAACAAAAGGGGGATGAAGTGATGTAACACGACCTGCCGGGATCGAGCGGCTCGTGATCACACCATAAGGAGTAGAGGGCACTGCGGCAAAACGGCAGCACGGGGCTGGCGCTTCGATGGTGATGGCAGAGTGGACCCGACTCCAATCTGCTATCGTGCGACAAAGATAAGCGTCGACGGTGCGGAGCGGCGGCTGTATATCCTACTGTGGCATGTACTTTGCCGCGGTAAACTAGCGGCGGCATGTCATCCAGCGATCGTCTTCCTTGGAGCTTCTCTAGGAGACCGGAGTGGCGGGCATGTGACGGTGGATGGCGCAGCGGCATGAGGTGGCTGCATGTGATGGACGGTGACGGCGGCGGTATGGTGGTGGTGGCGGGCGTCCTGGCTAGGGCGTCAGCAGCGGTCGCTGGGCGCCAGAGTCGGCGGCGGCGGCGGAGGTAGGGCGTCTTGGCGGTGGCGGCGGCGGCATACTCCGGCGGTCTCTCCTCCGAGATATGGAAGTAGGGGCGGCGGCAACATCACGGCGGCGGCGCGATCCGGCCTTGCTGATGCGAGTTCCGATCGACGGCGGTGCGACGGCGGTGGCAGCTTCCTCTTCTCCCTCAAGGGACTCCTCCCTTCTCTTGGAGGTCTTCTCCTCTTCAAAGTAATCTGTCAAAACAAAGATAATTTCCGTAGTATCGAGGATGGTTGTAGCGCAGCTAGGTGCGGCGTTGGGCTTGGAGGCGAGCGTAGTGACGAGGGCTATGACAGTGCGGTTAAGCGCCAGGACGGGCTCAGAGGCGAGCGCGGTATCGAGGACGAGGGCACCACTAGGCACGGAGAAGGGCTCAGGGGCGAGCGCTGTGACGATGACGACCGAGGCACAGTTAGGCGCGGTGACGGCTCGGAGGCAAGCACCGTGGTACGGACGGCAGCCGCGCATATAGGCGCGGCGATGGCTCAGCGGCGAGTGCGGTGACAAGGACTGTGACGGTGCGGCTATGTGTCGGGACGGGCTCGGAGGCGAGCGCGGTATCGAGGATGAAGGCACCACTAGGCGCGGCGAAGGGCTCGGGGACGAGCGTTGTGACGATGACGACCGAGGCGCAGCTAGGCGCGGTGATGGCTCAAAGACGAGCACAGTGGTACATACGGCGGCCGCTCATGTAGGCGCGGTGATGGCTCGACGGCGAGCGCGGTGGTAAAGGTGACGGTTACTGCGCATGTAGGAGAGGACTGTGTTGCTGCGCGGTTGCGGCTACATGGTTGTATGGCTGCGCGGCAACGGCTTTGGCTGCTACTGCACACCTGCTCGACTGCGCGGTGGTGAGGCTGCGCAGTGTGGTTGCACGGCTGCGTGGCTGCACGGCTGCATGGCTGCACAGCCGCGTGGCTGTGCGACAATAGCTGTGACTGCGCGTCTGCCCGTCCTCACGACTACGCGGCTGCACGGCTGCGCGGCGGTGCGGCTGCACAGCCTCACTGCCATGGCGGCTCCAGCGGTCGCGGCCATTGTGGTGGCTGCGGTTGCTTCGGCGGCTGCAGCCTGCTCCGGCGGTTGCACTCGCTCTAGAAGCTACGGCCTGCTCCAGCGGCTGCAGTCGCTCTGGCGCCTGCGGCCTGCTCCGGCGGCCGCGGCCTGCTCCAGCAGCTGCAATCGCCTTGGCTGCTGCGACCGCTACGAGTAGCTGTGGCCACTACGAGTGACTGTGGCTGCTTCGGTGGTCGTGGCCGCTATGAGCGGTTGCAGCCACTGCGAGCGGCCAGCACCCACTACCGCTATGGCGCCGGATCCACTCCTGGTGTCACTTTGGCAGTTGTGGCCTGCTCCGGCGCCTGTTGCCGCTCTGGCAGTTGTGGCCTGCTCCGGTGGCTGCAATCGCCCTGGCGGCTGCGACCTCTACGAGCGGCAGCGGTCGTTCTGGTGGGTGCGGTCGCTGCAAATGGCTGTGGCTGCTACGGCAGCCATGGCCGCTGCGGCCGTTGAGGGCGGCTGCAGCCGCTCCAGTGACTGCAGCCACTGCGCTGGGCTGCAGCCGCGGCTCGTGGCTACGGTCGCTACTCACACTAGCGATCGTGGGTCAGGTGGCTGCGGCCGCAGGACTGCGGCCTGGTCCGCTGACGACATGGCGAACCAGCGGGCGCCGACCCGGTGTTGGCGACGCCGGAAACGGCGGCAGCGGCGCTCCGGCAAACTCACGACAAAACCTTAGCTCTCCCCTCTCGCAGGGGAAATCTTGTTAATAACTCCAAATTTTAAAATCTCTCAAAAAAACTCTCAAAATGCTCCTAAACTAAACCGAAGATCACAAAGGACTACATTTTTTACAATTCTTTTTCTCAATGGCTCTCCTCACTTACGATGGACACCCCTCCCCTCTTATAGGGGAAAGATGGGCCTTCTTCCTTAGAAAAAGAAAAGAAGGCCCAAAAGTTTAAAAGGAGGGCCCAATTAGGGAAAAAGGAAAACGGATACACGGGCACGCAAAGGAAAATATAGACGAGACGCTTGTAAGGCTGGATGGGCCCCCATTACAAAGAAACAAGGGAAAGTAAAAATATAAAAAGAAAACAAGGGGAGGCAAAGGGATCCCTCCCATGACGACGATGACGGGCGTGCGGACACGTTGCGCACACGACGAAAACACAACGACGAGACGAGAAAATATAAAACACGGTAAAGAAAGAAGAAACAAAACACGATAAAGAAAGAAGAAACAAAACACGATAAGTCGAGCAATCTCATCCGAGCTTCAATGACGGCGGTGGGCAGTGTGAACGATGTCGTCGATGATCTTCGATGGCGTGCGCCATCAGTCTCTCTGACAAGGGTCAGGAGGTCACCGTCACTACTATCGCTCACCCGCCCCAAAGCAGGGAGTCCGACAAACCCCACGAGCCAGGGCCTGTACGTATGTCAACTGGGATTGCATTGCATCACGTAGACGCATCTCCGTAGGTCCACACCAACGGACGACGGCTGCATTATCTCCTCAATATTCGAGAATTGTCTCGGTACCCCTCAGGACGACGTCAGAGACTTCGTCCTGCGTCAGTGTCGAGGCGAGGCAAAGCGACGGTGGCAGCACAGCCAGGCGATGGGTTCTCTATGGGTGCAGGCACTGCTGGCAGTGGCTCACTCGGGACATAAAATGAACCTATCTCGACTTTTCTTCTAGTCCTCTCCAACAAAAACTACCCTGTGTGGGCAATGAGCATGCAGGTGTTTCTGGAGGCTCATGAGCCGTGGGAGACGATTGAAGAGGACAATGTGCCAAGGAAGAATGATCAACAGACCATGTTCTTTCTCTTTAGTGCAGCATTTGAAGACATCATCGTGCAACTTGGCATCTAAAAAACTGCCAAGGAAATGTGAGGAGCATTAAGGACAATGAAAATGGGTGTGGCTCACATCAAAAAGGCCAATGTACAAGCTCTAAAGAAGGAATTCGAAATGCTGGTTCTGGAAGAAGAAGACCCTATATCATATTTTTTCTGGAAAATTGTCCAAAGTTGTCACTCAGATGTGAAGCTTGGGTGAGAAAGTTGAATAAGGAGATGTTGTTGCCAAACGTTTTTGGGCATTTCCAGCAAAGTTCAACTCCATTGCCTCATCTATAGAAAAATTTGGAGACATGGACACCATGACTCTTGAAGAAGAAATTAGGTCTTTGAAGATACACAAAGATAAGCTACAGCATAGAGGTGCACATGGAGGAGCAGGCTCTATGTGCTATGGGAAAATCAAAAGGCAGAGATGATGGTGTTTTTCTTTAGAAACAGTGTGGTCATGGTCGTGGACATGGGAGTGGTTGTGGTTATGGAAGAAACAAAGATAATCCTGGAAAGGCAGAGGAAGGCATACCTCAAGACAAATCCAGAATCAAGTGTTATAATTATAGCAAGTATGGGCATTTTAGAAATGGTTGTTCGATTTGTTTTGTGCGAATCTGTGTGAATTGTTTGTTCTGTTTGGTTTTCCAAACAGAACATTTACAATTCGCACAGATCATCGCACACACCTGTCTGCAGTTGGAATTGTTTGTTTTATGCAAAAAAAATTTAATCCTTTAAAACAAATGATCCAGTTTGCCCTCTCCCTAGTCCCTGTGCAATCTCCCTTGCCAGTCTCCCGCGGCGGTCTCAGTAGTCAACCCTCTCCTTTGGCGGTCTCAGTAGTCGACCCTCTCCCTCGGCTCTCTCCCTGGGCACCCTAGTCCCTCGGGGGTCTAAGCAGTCAGCCCTCTCCTTCGGCGTTCTCACCAGTCAGAGCCATTTGCTCTCCCTCGGTGGCCACAGCTATTTTTGACGACTGCTCTTAGCAAGGTTATTTCTTCCTGTTTTTCTTGTATGCGCTCTCCTTTTATCTTTTCCGTTCAATTTCTTCATTTGCTTCTTGTCTTCTCTCTCTAAATTTATTTGTGAATCTATCTCATCTCCAATCAACCCATTCTTCACTCCCTTTCTTCATATGTTTTTTGTCTGCTCTCGATGAATGTTTATAAAAATTTATCACATCTCCATCGCCCATTCTATATTTGGGGATTGGGACAAATGGCCTCATTTGGGAAGTAATTTTGTCATTAAACCCATTAGAGTCTGTTTGAGCCAAACTGCCTCATTTGGGGATTGGGACAAATAGGAACCATTTGAATGAGTAGGATGCTTCTGATTTTCGAGTGGCCTTTAGTTTTTATGGAAAAATAATAATGGGTTAGTTGGCTTGGTGATAACTTGCAAATTAACATGGTTAATTGATTTTACTATTGTTTCTAATTTTTATCATTTTTTACATGGTATTATCATCATTTATGTGTTTTAATGACCATATTTGCATGTTATCATATAAAAATGAAGATAAATGACTTACACTTTGATTTTACTATTATTTCTAATTTTTATCATTTTTTTACATGGTATTTAACCTCATTGCATTGAAGAAAATTTTTTTACAGGGCTTTAAATACCTGGCTAAATGTTGGTAAGGGCTTTCCTATTTTTTCTGGAATTTTTCCATATTTTTATATAATTTTTTGACCATTATATAGCCAAGAAATGATTTTTATATATTTAAATAATACATATTTAATTTATTTGGCAGTTTATAGTATATTAATATATATATCAAGGGGCATCCAGATCATTCGCCCAAACTTTGGGCGAATAAGTGGATGATTATTATTAAATATTAAGGAGAGAGAATGAAATGAGCATTATTGGCTCATTTTGGCATCGCAAATCGCGATGCCATAACGAGCCAATCATTCGCTCATATGTGGCGCGGAAGGCAGAAAAAGGAATAATAATAATAATAATAAGTTTTCATTAATCTTCTTGCAATAAATGCACACAAAGATTCTCCGCGTGCATTTATAATCTATCTTAGCCGTTAGCGCGTACATTTAATCTACGCGCTAACCGACACGTGAATTAGCGTGCATGCGGCGTCGATTTGCAATCGACAATGCAAATGTCAAAAATTGCGGCTAACTTTGTCGTTTTCTGCCTATTTTTTTAGAAAAATAAAAGAGAAGGGCAACGTGGCATCCTCTCAACCATTCAAAAGGACATTCAATCTCCAATGATTGTGCGCCGATGACGCGGACAATCACGTATCATAACGTGGTCCGAGAAGGCGGAAAATCAGAAAAATCAATTTTTTAAAATAACAAGATGATCCAACGGCCTAGATTAATATATAGTAAAATGACGATATCTAGAGATCTAGATGTCCGATTGGGCTGAAATTTTGAGGGTAGGTTCGTCCTTTCTCCCTCTACAATCCAGACGGTTGGATCTTTAAATAGAGGTTTGGAAAAGGGTGAAATTCACTTTTTGAAGCTCTCTCCAAGGATTTGGCCAGGAAGGACACAAGAGTTGCTTTGGAAGTCGATAGTTCTTGATTCCACACTCAAATTGGTAAGTTTGTGATTTGTATTTCAATCTTCTTCTTGAAAGATTCTAAAATGTCAAGGCATGGGTGAAATGTACATGCCCTAGAAGTGGTTTTGCATTTTGATTCGGATTCAAGATATGGTTTTTGACCTTTAATTATACATCAATTTTGAACATTTCTGCATCATTAGATTTTTAATTTAGGTTCGGATTTCATCATTTCGCCAAATTCTTTACTTTCTCTCTCTAGGTTAATTTTTCTACTTTCTCTCTCTAGATTTCAATTTTTATTATTTGGAAATTTAACTTAATATATAAAAAACCTGAAAACAAAATTTGATTTGAAAATTCATTCATCTTGAAGTCCAATTTTAAAAGCCCTTTCTTGATTATTAAATTCCCAATTTTAATTCATAAAAGTTGTTTTAAAATTTTATAATAATTGGGAAATTAATAATCCGAATTAATCTGATCTTATAATTGAAATAATTCTATCTTGAGATTTCTGACCGAAATATTTAAAATCAAAATTAAGTTTTTTAATTAATTTTGATTAATTAAAAACATTATTAAGCATAATTAAGATTTATTAATTGCACAATTAATTCATCTTTGAATTAATTCATTGAAATTGGATAAAAATTCTTACTTGCTGCCTCCCTGTGGTTCGACCCCTTGCTTGCTCTATATTCTAAATTAATTGTTTAACTCTAAACATCAAATCAACAACATATTTACACGAATTTTTAAGCTTATCACTTGGTGACCGCTCCCCGTTCATGCTTCATGTTATATCATTCTGTGCTGGGTGATCATTCTAGGTTATTGCTTCTGGTGATTGATATGTATTCATTTCTCTATGGTGATCATTATATGATCGATTAGTTTTGGTCTGCATCATGTTCTGGTTATTTCGCTCGGTGCTATTCTCTTTGATCATTTTTTTTGCATTGAGGTTTGGTAATTTCTTTATGGACTGTTCTCTGTAGCATTATTTTCAATACAGCCTAGAGATTTATCTCTTGATTTTTCTCTAAGATTCTTCTATACATGTCAATCTATGATCATTCTCATTGTCTTTATCTTATGATCACTTGATAACACCCTAAATTCAGTCTTTATTTCAAGCAATTTAGCACAATTTTATGCATTTAACGAGATTAAATTGGGTTTGTTATCATATATTTACATGTAATTAATGTTTCCAAGTGATTTCGAATTATTCCCTAATTTTCTGTTAATTTTATGAATTTTTTGGGATTTATTTAAGCTTGAAATAATTATTTTAAAATCAAAATGGCAGGTTTAAAATTTAATTTTGAGGTCAATTAGTGTGGGGATGAATTACTAAATTTTCTAGAATTAGTGGAATTTTATAAGATGTTTTAGGATTTTATTGGATTTTTCTGGGATTTATTTGAGGAAGAAATGAATTTTTGAAGAGGAAATGGATATATTTAAAAGGAGCAAATGAGTGTTAAAGTAATTTTCCTACTTCGAGAGGGTTTTCGTAAATACGTGTTGCAATTCGGTCGTTTCAGCAGGGGCATAGATACAATTATGAAAATATTGTAGGGATTTAATTAAAAATTGTCATAGTATATTTGTGATTTTAGGAAAAATTCGGAGGAGAGAGAATGCAGAAGGACATATGCATAATTATTTTTGGGCGTCATCAAGTGACAAATTCGGATTTTAAAAGGAACTTAAAATGCAAAATGACGAGTTGTTTTCTTGTGACCCACGTGGCCTCATCTCGGCCGTCGGATGAGAATCACATGGCGCTTGATGAAGGGGGCCACTGGGCAGTAAGTTCACTGCCCAAATGGTGCATACAGTGCGCATGCACAGGTGGTGACGTGGCATTTGTTAATTCACCAGTGCTGCAAAAAATGCATTCGTAAATGCATTTTATATGTACAATGTTTATCTTTCTTGATATTTTCTCTTTGATTTTATTTTCGCCAAGGGGTACGTGGCGCTCACAGATTCAACCCAAAATTTACATTTCAAATTACACCAGCCAATCAGTGGTCGACACATCATGGAGTGTACAATAAAATTCAAATTAAATAAATGAAAATTGATCCAACAGCTATGATTGGTCAATTTTCATTTATTAATAACTTTTGATCTTGAAGTCCAATTGAGATGATTTTTTTATGGATTTGCTCGTCTTAACCCCCTCTTTCTATCTGTATGGTTTCATATCAGCCCTACATTGATAGATAAAAATTAATTATTAAATGGAGATAAAATGTCAATTTTTACCATGTAACCTAAGTATAAAAGCTGAATTTCAAGAGGGGGACCTCATTCTGATGATGCTCTATCACAACTGCAAGACATAGAGGAGCTCCAGCTTGGATCAACCTATTTGGTACCTTTTTCTTCTTTGTATTTGAACTTTTAGTGTATTTTGGATGATGTTTTAGTTAAATTTCTTCTTCGTCCTTCTTGATGTTGGTCTGAACTTCTAAATCGCTAGGCATGAGCGAAATGTCAAGCTCTTACTGAGATTGAGAGGAGAGATTGAGAGATTTTACCTAGCTATTCCAAGTGCACATTAAAAAAAAACTATTAAAAAACTTCAATTTCTAGGAGATTAAATTTCCCTTCTTATTATCTAATAGTGTAGTTATTTATGAATTATCAAACCTACAAAACCAACCAAACTAAATCAAAATTTCCCTCTCAACCTCTCTAATTGACCCCTTTGACCCTTCTCTTTGGATCAAAGAAGCCAATCTAGAGCCCCTTATTTCTTCTATTCCTCTCATCTCTTCTACCCCCTTTTCGAACTTCCATGTCTAATTAGGTTGATTTGATCTTTATTGAGATCAAATTAACTCTAATTAAGGCCAAAATTGACAACAACAAGGGATTAAATTTGGTAAAATTGACCCCTATTTTTGGCTTATCAATTGGAGCCGTTGCCAGGGAAGCAACGCTAAGGAAATTCAATTGGTTTTCCTTTTTATGAATGGTATGCTTTAAAATTGTGGTTAAAATCTTCTTGATTTTATTTTATATGAAGTGTTTATTTTAAATTTAATATATCTTCTTGCACTACATTTTACTTCCAATTTTGGATTGAAATGCTTAGGAAGTGCTACGTATTGAGCTAAAATATTCTTGCAACACATTGTATTTTCTAATAGACAACTTTTTCTAAGCATATGAAGCAACCATGTCTTACTCTTGTGGGCATAATTCTCGTTACCATGAGTTGCATGAAATTTATCACCATGATGATTTATATTATGAATGTACACAATCTAAATATTTTCATGATTATAGAGACTCATTGAATCATTGTGAACATTTTCATTCTGACATCAGTCCTCTTATGTATGGTTATGACCATTCATACGAGGCCTTCCCCAATTTTCACGAGCATTCATATTATCCTAAATCTATTGAGGCAAAAATCCCTGAATTTTCTCTTCATATTACCCATGATCATGGCTTCCACACTCATGCCATGCCCTCTTTGGAATATCAGCACTATTAGTGGGAGCAATCACCATCATTAGGACTTTCCTCTACAAGTTCATTGCATACTGTTTCATCTTTATTTTCCAAAGAGAAGCATGTGTTTGTTAATGAATTTGATGATTCAAAAGAAAATTTCTCAGCTTGATGATTCTAAGGAGAGCGACAAAGAAAAGAGAAGTGGTTACCTCAATATGCAGATCGACAAAGCAAGAGGCAAAGTAATTTTCATGTTGCAGACAGTCAAAAATGAAAAACACGAGGATCCCGCTAGATTGCCCCACTAGGTGGAGCTCTACTTACATAATGCTACATGGGTGCCTTGACAAGAAAATAGTTATTGATATGATGATGTTGTCTGCTCTTAGGAAAAGTACTTTACTTAATGCAGAATGGGACCTACTAGAAAATTTTGTTGACTTACTCAAACCACTCCATGAAGGTACCTATATTGCTATTCAAACCAAGGCACCGACTTCAAATGAGGGTATAGTCATTATTAAAGGATTGATGAGACATCTTGAGCAAATTAGTGTGGGAATCTCGAACTGATCCATGATTCTAGTGGGACACGCTATCTCCGCTAGGCAAGGGAATGCCTTAGCTAGTGTATGTGGCACTATGAGGGCAAAGCGATAGAAATATGTGTTTGTGCTAACACAAAATGAGGCTTTCACTATCGGTTCTTTACTTGATCCATCGATGAAGCTTCTTGATTGATCCACGGGCCAAGAACGAGGTTCTCTCTACCATCTGAACTATCATGGAGTCATATTCAATATCTAGAAACCTTGGAAATCAGTCCAATGAACTTTCTGCTCCATCAATGAGGTATTATTTTCTACAAATGGAGCTACAAGAACTATAGATCCGTCTGAGCTACCACAAAGAGTTGATCCGATGCAAGAGCTCGACGTATATGCAACAGCCCCCCTAGCATTTGATGTAGAGGTGTTGCATTGGTGGAAGATGACAGGCATCATATAATGTGCATTGTTAGATTAAAAATATCTTACTTGCCTTATTAAATTTCTGCTTTTTTTATTCCCATAACAGGTCAGGTTTCTTACCCCTGATTAGCATTGGTGGTTAAGGAATTTCTAGCAGTTCAAGCGACGAATGCCACGTGTGACCGACTATTCTCAGAATGGCGTCATGTAATCAACTATAGGCGATCCAGGCTCACAGTCAAAAGCATCAAAGTTCTGACGACATTGAAGTCATGGTGTAGTAACAAAGATTTGAGAGCAGAAGATGATGATGGTGATGACGATGATGAGCCATTTGACATTAGTGTGGATGCACCCACTGGTTAGACTCTGTTATTGTTTTCTTCATCTAATGACGTATATTTTTTATAGTTCCTTGACTGATGTATTGCACTCATCATTTATTTAGACAATGAGTTTAAAATATTTCTTGTTATCAATGATCTCGATGGCGGCCTATGCATGATCCTTATCTGATGAAGATTCTCCACCGGTTGGTCGAATTCATTGAAGATGTTAGTTCATCTCCCTTCTTGATTGTAGAGGCATTATTTAAGTTTTGGATCTTGATGGGATTTTGCTTTTCATTTTCACAGGGCGTAACTAGGAGTCAGCTTTGTATTGTACGCAACCCCACAATGGTGCAAGTATCAGGCATGATGAAATAATAAAATTCAGTTTCCAATTGAGTTATTTATTAGCCTTCTGTGCAGACATAACATTTAAATTCATTAAAATATTCCAGAATAAAATTTCATATTTATTTACAAAAAATTATAGAATTGGGAGGACAAAATGATTCTGAATCTTCTCAACTCTTGGTTCAATCATAGAAAGTGATCATACCAAAATAATTGACGTGTTTATTTCAATTTTCTCATAGTTTATAACCTTGCAACGATTCATGTTGAATCCTGATATAGAATTATATGACATTATAGGAAACCATGAAATTTGTTTCAAATTATTCCACAATTCCAAAACTTATAATAGCCTAGTCAACCCTGAATCAACATAGGTAAACTAGGATAACTCATGGAAGGTGTCTTCACTTCCTACGGATGTCAAGAAATTATAAAATCAAATATGAAAATTTTGGAACACTTAACCACACAAGACCTTCTTTATTATTAACTTAGACATTCGACTACTTTTCAAATGGCTCAATCACCAAATTAGGTCCAGAAATTATCCCTTTATGAATATTAGTGTCATCTATTGGGAGTTTAACTTTTTAATTCCATTTTAGTTTACTCAAAAAAGAAATATAAATTTCAGGTAAAGCATTTAGTGTTTCCTCAATCTTCAATTAATTATTAAAAAAATCTCAGGGATAAAAGATTCAATAAAAAATGATCTCTTTATTGGAAAATAAAGAAGATCACGTCTAGTTTCTCCAATGATTTTTATTATTTATTGAGGTAAATGCTATGATAGATGAATATTCTAAATTTAATTTTGTAATTTTTTAACTGGATATTTACAATTTTAATAAATAGGTAATGTCAATATGCCTTTGTTTTTTGCCACGTATGTGATAAAGTTCAAAATGCCCACACATGAGTCGATATATAGTTATTAAATAATGTTGTTTTATGCAAAATTAACATATGAAATATCCCAGCCTATATCAAAAGATTAAGATTACACCCAAATAGTGAATCATATGACAAGTAAAATATCTGACTTTCATGTGGTTTCCAACCTGTTACTAATTAAAATGTTTGTAGAGAGACCAATATATAGTTTACTAACTCCAGAAAATAAGGAAAATTTTGGACAAAATATAAACATCATATCCTTGTATTGCAATCTCATTGTGAGCTTAACATTTTGGGTGAAGCCCGATGCTAAAAAGTTTGTCAACTATTGTGAAGGCAAAGCACCTGAAGTAGCAAACAAATTAAGAGATGAACATGAAAATTTTTTGGAAAGAACCATTCACATCACTTACCTCTCTCTTCATTTTAAATTCAGGGAATAATCCAAAAAGTTCAACTTCAAATTTTTAATCATCAACAATCATGGAAGTCTCCCACAAAACACCCCACTGGGGAAAGGGCAGAATGGTCGGAATTTCAATTCAAAAACCATAAAAAACCAATCTTTACTAAAAATAAACACAACCTAGATGGTAAATCTCCATAGAGGAGACAGAAATATTCATTTTGAAGTAAAAAAAATTATAGAGCTTGTTGACGCATAAAGGAAGTAGCCTTAGCAGATACTTCAAAAAGTGGAGGGAAGAATGATCAGAAATGTAAGCAAAAAATCATTACTTAACATCCCCAAGGGGGATCCAATGAGAGGGAAAGAAAAAACCACCCCAAGGTGAAAATAAAAAATTGGAGCTTAGAAATAGATTATTGAGGTCTCAAGAGAATGACTGTGAGAGGGGAAAGAAAGAATGGTAAGAATATGTAAATAAAAAATCACATGGAAAGGAAATCTTTACCATAAATGATCACTAGCCAGATCCAGATCCATAAAGGGAAAAAGAATAATTCATCTTTAGAGGGAGCTTCTCGCCAGATAATGGACGTCTCATAAGGATGACCACAAGAGGGGCAGAGCAAAATGATCATAAATTGAAACAAAAACCCAAAGGGAAAAAAATAAGCTTTGGAAATCGAAAGAGGGATAAAAAAAAAGCCGACCTCAAAAGATAAAATATTTGGATTTTTGTGGAGATTGTACCAATAGTAAATATTTGTCAAGAGAAAGAGAAAGAGAGACAATCAAGGCAGTCATAAACCAGAAATTGGTCAAATTATATTGTTTTAAGGCTTTGATTTATGCAACAATGGTCCAGTGCACAAGGAGAAGGTAATTGATGGAGAACCATTTGGAAGATCAAGCCCGAGCTCATCAGCAGTCACGTCGTGGAGCCCGAGCCGACGTGAAGGACCCGAGCTTCAAGCACCCAGCTTGATGACAGGCCTCCAGAGTTTGTTTATTTTCTACACGTTTATTTTCTTATGGATTTTATTGAGGGCCCCCTTGTTTTGGGCTCTCCACATTGTTTCTGTGTTTTTGATTTGGTTTTCTTCATGCCATTAGGGGAAGTCCTCGCCACTTTGAACATTCCCCTAATTTGGCTCATTAGCGCAAACCTCCCCCTACCCTATATCGTCAATACATGTTTTCAAAGTTAATAGCTATCCATATGCCAATGCATAGGGATTACCAACAAGGGAATCAAGTTCTCACTTTTTCATGCGTCAACTGTTAGACAGGCAGTTCAAATATTTGAGAGAAACTCTATAACCTTTGGCTTCTCTCTTACAAACAGAACCTTGGCCTAAAGTCAGGAATGGTCCTCCTTCACGGTACTTAAATATTATTAACGCTACACTGAATCTATTGTCATAAACATAGTCCATATTTTTTTAGTAATACAGAAATTTTATCAGCATTGGCTTTGTCAAATGTGATATCAAGTAACAAAGTATTTGTCCCTACTAGTGAAACCAAATTTCGAAGATTGATGGTTGACCCTCAGAATTTGGTCAATATTCAGTCTCTTGCACTCATTTCACTATGAGATAGATGCTCATGAAGCTATGTATGGCTCTTATGCGAGTTCTTCCAAAACATAGTTCTCTCCCATTCTTTTTCCTCTCATTAGTTTTAGTGATTGGAGATTTTTTCACATTCCACACCTTACATTTGCAGTTGTTGGTGTGAAAATCTTAAAAATAATGCATTGCCTCTGATTCTCCTTCTCGATAATTTCTTTGTGAGGTTCTTTAGTGTTTGGGTATATGCGAGTCTCCTTTATACCTTTTCCCAAATATTTTACCCTTTCCTCAATTTTAACATTTTTCTCCATTGAGCCCAAATTGTTGATTGTTTAACCTTCTTCAATGATAAAGCAAAAATGGGTGGATTAATGTCGTTCGTATTACTTTCACTTCTATCAAATAATATTTATGAATTTTTAATCTTACTCAGAGACATATAGCAAGAGTAAGGTCACCTCCACAGGGATTTGCTCTTCGAGTTAGGGAGTAGAGATAGGGAGTTATGTTATTACCTAAAATGGGTGTATAAATAATGAGATAGGGAGTAGAGAGAATGGATTCTAGAATTTTAATACTAACAAGAAATTTTGTTAGTATTTTTATTTGAATTCCAAATAAAACACTGTGGAAGAAATCTCAGAAGAAAATTAAGTAAAGTATTAAAAGATATTTAAGGAAGTGAGAATTAGTGAGGAACAAAGAAATATGGCACAATCGAGGGGATGACCAAACACCACTAGGTGTTTGTAGAAATGTCTGAGAGCGAAAAAGAGAATTTGTAGGTGATTTTATATAGAAAATTAAATCTACATATTTTATTTGAAAATGAAAAATTATATTATAGTAGTATATGTCAATTAGGGAATTTAGGTAATTTTTATCAAATTTTTAGTAATCAACCTATAGTAGAAAATGCAGAGTAAACTGTTGAATATGACTATGAGTAAGAAGTATTTGATGAAATGTTTGAATGAAGAAACGTAGTTATAAGATTTCTTTTACGCAGAAAGTAGATTATTTTCTCATGTTTTGATATCCCACAGAAAAAACATTATATGTGTAGCTTTCATTAGTTGTCAGTTTTTTTAGATTTTAATTCAATTTAGAAATATTAAAAATATCGATTAAGAATAGGTTTAAGAAAAATTTAAAATCAATTGTTCAATGAAATGCTTACAAGGGATTTGTTTTTAGAATGAAATTGTATAATTTTTGAATTGTTAGATTGAGGATGAATCCTCAATGTTTGTTTGATGTTCTACAACATATCAAATATAGCTATCTAAAATTTGATTACATACCAGAATTCCTCATCGTTTGGGGGTCGTCAACAACTTCAGATCCTCATCAGGCAAAGTCCTCTTTCATGAAAGTATTTGTTCCTTTCTTTGATTCTCAGCTGATTATCTTCTCCTTTCAAGTCAAGAATCTGTCACTCTTCTTAAAACAATTTTAAGGAGTTTCTAACTCTCCGATTTGTTCTCAAACTCACTTTTTGACAACTGTCAATCTGTTCCTTTGGAGGTAGGCTAATGTATGTTTTATAGCTGATGAACGGATCTAGAATCCTCCTGATCAATATGGGACCATTCCTCACTCTTTTACAATGGTGATTTGGCAGAGATCTGCCTTCTCATCGCTAGAATGAGGTCTCTAGCGACAAGATGCTTGCGAGAAGTTGAAAAATGTCATATTCTACCTCCACCACCTGATCCATATTTTAAAGGGTTCAACGGCTACAATTAAATCATAGACATGGATCCTCTTAACTCTCGGTGGACCATACAGAGTCAGGACTGCCATGTCAGCTCCTATCTCCACTTGACATTGCATGATTGGTTGGCATCAGTGCTCGTCGCTCAGTCATCCTAAAATAGAGAGAAAGAAATATTAAAAATAATGGAAATTTATCTTGACCATTTTATCTTCTTAAAGAAGATCAATGGTCAATATTAAAATGTCCGCCTTAAGAAAAGCCCACACCAACACGGGCTTGGGCCTGGGCCCTACGAATACAAATTTCACGTCTTTATATTTTTTATTCATGCGGCAGCTCAGGGCTTAGTTTACATTTTTAATATTTTTCCCGGCTCGGCCCTTATTCTTCTCAAATTTCAAGTGATTGCAATCCCATATCGAAAGATTTAAAACGCAACACTAGTATAGAAGAAATCCTTAGTAGAAACATAAAAAACTTTACTATCAATAGACATGTGGGGATCTATTTCACCAAATGGGGAGCTCCAATTATCTTCCTAAATGCAAAAAAAATCCTCCCTCAAGACCATGATGAAAATTTTAGAGAAATAGGAAAAGGCGTCAGGTCAAAAAATAAATAAATCTATGTGCATTATACATGTCTACAAAAATGCCACACATAAGAATAAATTTCAAGATTATACAGATATCTGTGTCGGATCATTTCCATTTACGTATTTAGGCTTCCTATCTTTACTGGTCAGATTAAATCTATTTATTTTCATGACCTCTTATGAATACTCGGCGGAAATTAGAAGGATGGAAGGGTAAACTTTTGTCCCTTGGAGGACGACAAACATTGATAAAAAAAATTTAAAATAGTATGCCCATTCTTGTTCTTTCAGTTTATGACCTACCACAAAACATGTTTACATCAATTAATAGGATCTCAGCGCAGTTTTTATTGGCCAATACTGGAGGCCAAAAACAGCATCATTGGACATCTTGGGGAAATATTTATTTTCCTAAGATAAGAATGGATTGGGGATTCAAAGTCTGATGAGATTATGAAAAGTCTTTGTATGAAAAGATCTTGGCATTTTCATACGAAAGACACCCTTTGGACCAGATTTCTTAGAGTCAAATTTGGAATCTGGAATTTGAATGACATAGGCAGGAGGATGCCTAAAAGAATTCAAAATCTCAAGTCCATATGGCAAGAAAGGAATGAGGTTAATCAGTGGAAGATTGGGAAAGGTCCAATCAATGCTTGGCCATCAAATTGGGCTGGTTTAGGATACCTTGAGAATTACCCTTGCACCACATGTCCAGATCCCCACTTAATTGTTCAAGATTTATTACAGCAAGATTAGGACGAATACCTTAGGGGTTGTAGTTTTTCAAAGACAATGGTGTCCTCTCTATGGTGGAACACAAGACAACAAAGATGTATTGTCTAACTCATCCATAGACCTGAGATAACAAAGATGTATTGTGGACAGATGAGTATACTTTGACTATAACCTATGAGTTTATATTCGTGGAATTCAAAACAAACTTAGTTTGGGTGCATTAAAAGGTTCTTAAATTCAATTGAGTGGTCAAGATAAGATCCTCTATCCTCGGTCTAAGAGGAGAAAGATGAAGGAATATGATGCAATGAAGTCCTTCACAAATGCAATGGAATATCGGAGAAGAGTTTAACAATTTCAAACTGCATGTACTACCAAAAATGACCCATTAGAATTTGAAACCCGACCATCCCTAGCTCACCTAAGGACCATCGATTAAATGAGGAAATATATGTACATGGTAACCAATGTATCTTCTAGAAAACAAGGTGTATCTTAGCAAACCATAGGTTGGAAACTACACCTATACATTGGGTTAAATCAATCTATCATTAATTAATCTATATGATGATATGATCATTAATTCAGAAGTACAATAAAGGTTATCAAGTGATTCGTCCATTTTGATCCGTGCAATCATAAAGATATTTTTGGCACCATTTTATTAACGCTATCATCCTCTTGATATGAATTCATATGTCATGCATTAATTGTGATATTTTTTAAAAGAAAATTTTTATTATAGTTTACATTATTGTGATGCCCAATAATTCCCATTCAAGATATACTTTTACACTATTATTTCAATGGGTTTAATTATTCTCTCAAGTTCGTTATTTTATACTTTGTAGAGTTGAATTGAAATTTGAATAAACAACCAAAAAGAGATAACAATAAGAAAAATAAAAATGGGTTTTAAACTGAACCTAGAGGTCGAGCTAGTGAACAGAAGCAGTGCAAGCAAGCTGTGAGCTGTCGAGTGCAATGCGCTAAAGCCAAACCATTGCTAGTATGCGTATGAGCGCATGAAGCAGCCACACATGGTTCAGCATGAAATAGCCCATGAAGTTACATAAATCCCAAGCCCACATAGAAAGCCCAGTACAAAGAATGCAGCATGCACATGCACATAGGAAAGATGGTAATTAAAGTCAGCATATGTATAAGAATGGCATTTATATAGCCTAAATTGTATTTAAATTTTTCAATATGGGATATATACTTTAGTCGTTTTCTATGTTTCAGGCAGCCAGGGCCAACAAGAGAAGAGAAGCAAGAAGGCAATGATTGGGCTTCAAGCTGACCTAGACTGAAACCCGTGTCTTACGAGCAGACATGTTTTTACTAAGGAATTTTCCAGAAGTTAAGTTTTCCTATTTTGCCTTGGTCACACAGAGAACAGATTATGGAACTTTCATGTGCGACAGCATCAATAAACAGGGTTATTCAATAACAGAGTGATGTTGAATGAACCATCTAATAGAGTATTGATGACAAGGGAAATTGGAGGTAAGACTTTTAGGTTTCTATTAAGGACCAAAAATACTTTTTACCTTTCTCAAGAAAAATATTTTTTACATATATATCTCTGTATATATTGACTTCTAGAGATAGCACTTTGGTTGTTAACTATAAGTTCCTCAACATTTAACTTGGTTCATTATAGGGATTTTGGTTTCCTTATTAGGGCCTTATTTTTTTCCATCAATGGATGGCCTGGTAGCACATTATTACAGAATTGATGAATTTGAATGGGTTTTCATTCTTCCATATTGCATTTTCCCATGGTACCTATGGTGCTCGAATTTTCTTCAAAACAAATTTAAAAATGATATTAAGTAATGGACTGGTTTCTCTGTTGGTTGGCTCAGCAGGCTGGTTATTAATGGTTTGGAGCTTAGCTAAATAGATTTATTGGACGAGTTCCTTAATGACCAATCCATTGAACATTTGGTTAAATTTTTTCATTAATTTATTTTAAAATAGTTTTCTTTTGCGAGTTAATCGTAAAAATCACTATAAACCTTCTCAGAAAATTCTCAAAAACTCAGGGAAATACATAAAAGTTAATATCAAATTAATTATTCTTACCTTAAAAACTCCTAAGTACTAATCCTATTTAATTCCACTTTTAATTTGCATGAAATGGGTCATTAAAAGTCATTTTCTTACCTAATAGTCTTCTGGGTAGAGGAAGGTGAATTGAATTTTAAAAACAAGGTGGTAGAGTCATATTCCCCTTTCCCATTCCTACTGATTATTGTTCCATTCTACCCCCTTCTTATATCATCTCATTATATTTGATCCAGTTGGAGAAATAGTCGAAGAGCACCCTCAGTACATATCCATTATTTGAGTCTCCAAATTGATCTTTGCATATCCTAAATGATACTTTCATGTCCATTATGTGAATATTCAACAACTATTCCAATAATTGTATTAGGCAAATACAAGTTTTGTGCTTATCTTAGTAATAGCAATGAGATTTCCCACTATCATGCAAATAGGATCACAGCTATCCAGAAGAAGATGCCATTCATTTGATGAGAAAGAATTTTCAAATTTTATATATTCATAAAAAAAAATATCACAAACCCAAACAAAATTTTTATTTTTATAAAATTATTTTATTAAAATGTTTGTATTATCCTAATGTTACACCGCTGTGGTAAAATTTAAAAACATCAGAACCGATTTGTGTAAAACGCAGGCAACATGTTCAATGTCAAACTCTTTTTATTATTACTATTCCTTATTGTTATTCTTCCTCTTCCTCATCTAGGCCATTATTTCCAATCCCTCATTTGACAAGAAATAGTGTTAACAAATTTTATTTCAATCTAAAAACTATCGAAAACCCAAAAAGGTATTCTTTTGTATATGATTATCTTATTTAAATGCTCACATAATCATAATGTTACACCATATGACATAATGTGTTCATATGCTTTTATTTAATTGCTCATATAAGTTGTAGACAACATGACGCAATCTGTAACTTCTTCTTCTTCTTCTTCTTCTTCTTCTTCTTCTTCTTCCTCTTCTTCTTCTTCCTCGTCTTCTTCTTCTTCTTCTTCTTCTTCTTCTTCTTCCTCTTCTTCTTCTTCTTCTTCTTCTTCTTCCTCTTCTTCCTCTTCTTCTTCTTCTTCTTCTTCCTCTTCTTATTCTTCTTCTTCTTCTTGTGTAACTTCTTCTTCTTCCTCTTCTTCTTCTTCTTCTTCTTCCTCTTCTTATTCTTCTTCTTCTTCTTGTGTAACTTCTTCTTCCTCCTCTTCTTATTCTTCTTCTTCTTGTTGTGTAACTTCTTCTTCTTCCTCTTCTTATTCTTGTTCTTCTTCTTCTTCTTCTTGTGTAACTTCTTGTTCTTCCTCTTCTTCTTCTTCTTCTTCTTCTTGTGTAACTTCTTGTTCTTCCTCTTCTTCTTCTTCTTCTTCTTCTTCTTCTTCTTATTATTATTATTATTATTATTATTATTATTATTATTATTATTATTATTATTATTATTATTATTATTATTATTATTATTATTATTATTATTATTATTATTATTATTATTATTCCCATCTTTGTCTCTGTCTTCTCCCTGGAGGTGATGGCTTAATTTAATCCAGTCTCAGTTTTTTTCAAAAGACGAGGTCAACGGCGCCCTAAATTTTTTATTTATCCATTATTTGAGGGTTCCAAACCTTCCTATATTTCACTCTTCACTTCCAAAGTGTATAAGGTCATGGTGCATCTATTGCAACTTGGAATGCTCATTTGGCGCATGATTTTAGGGGCAGAGAAAAGAAGTGACGGAGTAGCGGATAAATGAATAAACATTCAAAAAAAATACTTGAGAACGTTATCCAGAATTTTCCAATTTTCAAAAAAGAACCCATTGTTGTTGTTTACAGTCCCGAAATTGAAGAACTGAAAGTATTAACCAAATAATAAATCATCGAATACCTCATTGAGATATTGAATTTGTCCCCATGTTCTTGTACAGGTGCTTCTATCTAAGACAAAATGCTCCCCAACCAACACATTTTTACATCTCGTAGCTTCAGAAAAACACTTAGCCTTGTTCATCTTTGGCGCAAGGGTGCTCAATCAGTGAGCTATTATGCACTCTTTGAAGTATGGCTGCTTCTAGGAGGACCTCCTGGAATCCCTACTCTTCTACCTCCTTTATCATTAAGGAATCATTTAGGAGCCTTTGATGGTGATTTGGGTTGTTTCACTACAGATAATGAAGCTTATCCCATATCATCTCAATGGTTGATCTTGACCTCTGTTATTTTGGGGTCATATCTAGTATTCAGAGTTTGCCTCAATCTGTTACTACTCTCGTGGCCCTCACTGAAGTAGTATTTTACCCTTGTGTCCAGTTAACCGTTGAGCCTCAACACATATCCGAGAGAACCATCTAGCTCTAGGTGTAAGGCCCCAGAGTAGGCGGCATTCTTACACAAAGGCCTGCATCCTAGACCGTTGAGGACATGTCCGCATATTATGGGAGCAGAATTGGAGATCGAGTCCTTGAGCACGGGTACTATAGATACCACGAGTGGTGACACTCGAACCTGATCTTTAAGGCTAAAGCCCATTTGGTGCTTGTGCTCATCATCATGCAAGCGCGACAGATCAGGGCAAGATGCGCGCGCAGGCTGGCGAAGATGTGTGGGCACAAGCGCTAGGAACCGCGCACACCATCAAGTCATGCGTGCGCACCATGTAGGTTGGGAAGGAGGGCTGCAGGGTTGCGCACGCGGGGTGCGAGGTGGGAGACATTATGTTTGCAGACTAAGGCATTGGAGCAGAGAGTGCTGAGACGACTATGGGTCGCAGGGTGCCCCTGCAGGTAGTGTTGTGGCGCACAACGTCAAGGCTTGGGGTGTTGAGCACAGAGGTGCCAAAAAGGGTGTCGGTATCCCATGGAGCATCAAAAGTGGGACCAAGCAATGGGGGTGTTGTGGATGGGCTGAGGGCCACAGCCCATGAGTGAGTGGTAACCAACCCAGGAGCACACTCCTTGCGATGGTGCCATGGGGGTGCGCACGGGGTTGCAGGCCTCAAGGCACAAGAGTGCCACTACCCACGCATGGTGTGTCTTGTCTCATTACTTTGGGATCATCCTTGGTCTTCCCGTATGTAACGGCTATGATCTCTAAATTAATCATGTTCCTTATAATACCATGTCCCATTTGATGATAAGGGCTAGCCCTACCTTCTCTACTTAACCTCCAGAATTGAAAGAAATTATTCAAATAAATGTTATATCTTGACTTTAACCTCATACCTTTTGCTCCTAAAGTTTTAACATGTCTTCAAGATAAATTTATCTTTATAAGGTTCTACAATAATTTATTTCACTTCTTTGTTCTTCATTTACATCTTCATTGTTTTTGTAACATTCACACTCCTTATTTCATAATGTGTTTTTATCTAAAGATAACATTTTTCAATAACTTTCTCTTGTGTTGAAGATTTTTCAATTTTTGAAGGTTTAATTTGTTTAGGCATGACTAAGTAGAGAGACATAAAAAACCTGATTTATCAGAACAATTATTATTTTAATCAGAAGTTACAGGCAGCAATTTAGAGTTGGTAGAAACTAAGAAAATATGACTTGGCTAATGTTTACAGAGATAGAGCTATCTCTAAGAGCTTATCTCTCCTCCAAAATTGGCGATTTGCTCGTAATTTTGTGTTTGATCTACGATCAAGCTGAATCCTGTTTCTTTATATTTGGAAGGATAAAGTCTATTGTAAACGACTCTAAAATTGCCCCAAACGGATCAGTATAGCTCCGAATCGAAGGGATTCAAGTTTTGAGGTAAATTTATCTTTTTGAATTTTATTTTCTGAATTTCTTCACTCGGACAAGGGATAAATGTCATATTTGGGCTTAATCTGTTTGTCTTGGCAAGGACCATCTAATGGTATCTATCTTCATTATTTTCTATGCCCTACTTTGATGGTTTATTTTCATTTATCACAATTTTCTTACTCTTTTTCGAGCAGCCCGCAATCCAATGCAGGCCACTAGGCTGGAGTTCCCCCACAGGCTCCCGCCTGACATGTCAGACACATTGGTGGGCCACCTAATGGGCCCTTGCGTCCTACACAAACCTCTTTGGACGCCTCAGACGCATCCAAAGAGCCCCTTAAATCCACATCATCCACTGACTGTATCCATGTCATCCAATCCAACAGTGTGGATGCATCTGATGGCCTACAACTTACACGAAAAACAAAAAAAAAATAAAAAGATTGAAAGAACAAAAAAAAGTAATCTGCATGTCGACAACATTAAATGTTGTTGGGGCACTCAATGACATGGTGGTTATTTTGATTCTGTCGTCATCCATCGTTATTGCCTCTTCGGACATCCATGCATCATCAGATCCTATCGGGAACCAGTAATCCAAAGGCTGCAATATGTTTCTAGATACTATTGACCATTCACTACCATAGGAGTCATCCGATGCCCCCTACAGATATCAAATTGGACGACTAGATCTGCCTATGCAAGACACTTACTTGGACCAGGCATTAATGAATATTGAGGACACAGCTTGAGAAACTGACTTAGAATCCATGCCACCTCAATCGCTCATCTCGACTGAGTCAGCTACACACCCAGACCAAGTTGGCTAGGCCCATCCAGACCAGGTTGGCTCAGCCGATCAAGACCAAGTCAACTCAGTCGACTCAAAGCGAGTCGACTCGGTCAACTAGGCCCGAGTCGACTCGGCCAACTCGGCCTGAGTCGACTCGGCCAACCCAGCCAGAGTCGACCTAGATGACTTGGACATAGTCTAAGCAAAACTACAGGCTGGGATCGACAGCCATTCCGGATCTACGGGGACAAACCCTAGCAACAGAATGCAATGTGTGAATGCAGAAGTAATAAAACGTGCGCAAACCTTAGTGCGCAAGGAACGTGCGCAAACCTTAGTGCGGCAATGAACGTGGGCAATGAACATGCGCAAACCTCAGTACGGCGACCTGGGAAAAGCTAGATTTCCCAATGACCTAGGGTTCATAGGAAGGGATACAAAGTTCATTTTGTACCTTACCAGATAGAGTCCTGTTTACTATCCCAACCCGTATGGCTAGTATCCTAGCCCTGGCAGTGGAGACATGCTCGGGAGGCACGAAAAGAGATAAAAGAAACTCAAAGGGGAAACTAGGAGTAAACCTACTCGGCCGAAGCCCAATTGGTCATGTCGAGTAGTGACGAGAAGTCTAGTAGATGAGTCGACCTGAAATTAGTACTAGATCTGGGGCTGGACCCTGCTCGATAGGTAGGACTATCAGGCGGACCGTCTCACGCGTCATCGGCAGGAGCACCATTCGAAACATAATCCGACGGCCGTGACCAAACGGTCCAGCTCAATCAACTCCCCAAATGGTGAGGGAGGAGAGCCGGTCGCTAAAGACCACACCCCAAAGACGTTGTGCCGAGGTAGGGGGGCAGCTGCTAGAAGAGGCCGTAGCACTAGGCAATGGTGAGACCCGAGGGGGGCGCTGTCGGCGGCGTTGGTGCGGTAGGCCTAGTGGCAGGTCGTTGGCAGGCGCGCGGCAGCCGCAAGAGAGCACGGGCGCGATGGTGGCGACGATGGCTAGCCTAACTCAGGTGGCGGGTTGGCCAGGTATGACTGGCTTAGGAGCAGCGCTAGTGGTCAGTGGGTGTGGCACGTGGCAGCGTTAGATAGACATGGCGCACGGGCAACTCGAGAGTAGTGGTTGGCGTCCTAGCTGTTGCAGCTTTAAGGCATGTGTGGGACAGCTTGGCGCGCACATGGCAGCTATGCACAGGTGGGGATCGGGCCGTAGTCTTTCCAAGCGGGCGTAGTCCGAGCCGGCTGGAGGCGGATGACAGCTTGGCCGATGGTCTTCGGTGGCCTCAACTGCTGGGGGGAAGGCTCGAGCAAGAGTGGCACGCCCGGGGGTGTCAGTGACTTCAGCCAAGTGCGCAGGAGAGTGCGGCGTGCAAGTTGACTACGCGCGCGCGGAATTCACACTGCGGCATAGTGTGTGCACAGGATTCATGCTGCGGCGTAGTGCGCGTGCGGCTGACCACACGCGCATAGAGCAATGAGCAACCCAACGGGGGGCCGAAAAGCCCTGATTTCCATGGGAAAAGCCCGCGAGGGCGTGGCAGGGCTTGGACGGGGTCGGAACTGCCCGAAGAGGTAGAGGGCATCACAGGCCGCCGGCACGCACTAGGGCAAGCGGCCAAAGGGGGCCTGATGGGGGACCATCGCGCCTTGTTTTTTTGTTGTTTGTTTTGTTGGTTTAATTCCTGTTTTATGTTTTGCCTTTCACCTTCCTTAACTGGCCTGGACCCTCCCTATAAAGAGAAGGGAACCCCTTGTATTAGGGAGAAGAAGAAAAAGACTCAAAAATGTGATTTTTACCTTTTTTCTGATTTTTAGTGTTGTTTTTTAGTTTTCGAGCTATTTATGAGAATGCCACTCCGAAGTTAGGAGAGAGAGAGAGGGAACCCTAAAGTTTGTCGGAAACTCCCGCCGTCATCGTCGGAAACCGTCACCGTCGCCAGAAAATGCCACCCTCGCCGGAGCTCCGTCGCCGGCTCCTCAGACCCCTCAGCGCCGCCAGCGACCCCGCCGGGCCACCAGCAGCCGCCTAGGGCCACCAATGGCCGCCCACGGTTGCCACCAGCCGCCCACGGCCGCCAGCGACCGCCCTCGGACGCCAGCGACCGCCAGCAGCCACCACCGACCGCCAGCGACCGCCCTCGGCCACCAACGACCGCCCACGGCCGCCAGCGGCCGCCAGCAGCTGCCCACGGCCACCAGAGCCCGAGACCGCCTGCAACCGCCCGTGGCCGCCTACGATCGCCAACGACCGCCCGCGACCGCCAGCGGCGACCCCAGCCGCTAGGGCCGTCAGAACCAACTGCGGCTAACCGACCGATCGCGACCGCCCATGCCGCCCGCCTCCGCCAAGGCTGATCGGGGACGCCATCACTTGGACGCCCGGTCAGCAAACCCCTTGGCCTCCCGGCCGCTGTTCTCTCAAAGACATTGTCCCGTCCTACGGGTGCCCCTTAGTTTCCCTTTGGACGCCTTGCACCTGCCCACGGCCGCGCTTCGGCCATCTCCTGCATCCTGTCCCAGCTGATTGTGATACTGCTGCCGCACTGTGTCGCTCGCCTTTTACGGGTCGAAGATGATACCCTGAGCCTATCATTCCTGGTACGCTCTCTGACTTTTCCCATCGGCGTTATATTATTTCTTTCAGTACCTCCGAACGTCTTCTCCACCGCTGGGGTTAGAATAGTGATAGATAGGACTCACATTCTGAGGGTTAGGATTTCATCCGGGACGACCTTGGTTGGGACTATCGAGGGTGTGTGCAAAAATGGCAGTAGCCGAGCTCGCACCTTCGGCCTTCGACCTAACAACCGGATCATCGGGAGCCTAGTGGCATTACTAAGTCTTGCTTGCCGTAGCCTAGTGGGTGTTGGTACGTGACGACACCGAATTCATACTTCTCATAGATTTTAGTGTTGCATCATCATTACATGACATCGTCATTACTCGTCCCCGATCTACGATGTGACTGCATTAACCCCTCCTTTGGTGTAACATGAGTCGTTCTATCTGAGAACCCGATCGTGTTACATCAGGGCCATGCGCACTGGTTGGTGCAGAGGACCCAAGGGGCGCTGAAGGAGGTTCCGGCATGCCGAAAGTAGGCTGAGCAAGGGGCGGGAGGCTTCCTCCGCTCTAGCAACGTTTCGGGCAGGCTCAGGGGGGCTGGGGCGTTTGGGCTACGGGTGATGGCCAGGGAGGCCTTCCACCAAGCAGTTGGTGGGGTGGGGGCCTTCTTGGCGCCGGCTTGGCTGGCACTTCACAAGACCCTTGTGGGGGCCAGCCTTGGGGAGCAAGCTCGACCCTAGATCAGCCTCCACGGGCTTAAGGGGCTAGAAGGGAGCTAGACTCAACCTTCCGACCAGCTAAAGGAAGGCTCAAGGGGAGCAAGCTCAACCCAAGGGCCCCTGCTTTCTTGATGAAGGGGGTGCCGAAACTTTCAACCTGCAGAGGATTAGTTCAACCAAAAATACAGAGAGAAGCGGGAGTCCATGGAAGATGGAGATGTCTTACTGAAACCCCAAGGTAGGCGACCATGGAGAAAGGGGGTCAAGGTGAGGAAATGGTTGGAGGGGCTCCATGGGGATCCATGGAGGAGGAAGAAGGGAGGATCGAGAGGAATGGGGTATGGATTTGGAGGCTTAACCTTCAAAATTCAACAAACATCAACATAACATAAAATGACCCCATCCTATACCTTATATAAGTAGGATTAGGGTCTATGTGGGATTAATGGGCCAAAGCATGAGTTGGGTCCTAAAGGGACCCAACGAAGCAAAACTAGAGGGTCAAGGGGAGGGTTCATGCTCTCTACTTAGTCCTCCTTACAACACTTTTAGGCCTCCTAACATTAGGCCACTAGGAAGTAAATAAAAGGATAAATTCAACTTTTTAATTCACCATGTTGACTAGGGCATGTACCTAAAGCCTGGGTCTCAGATGTCAGCTCTAGATTGCCTTGTTGGCTGGCTTTCGATCTTCAGCAATAGATGGTCCCCATCAGAGTCGGCTCCCCCAAACCGGTCGGAGTCGACTCGGCCGAGTCTACAAGAGTCGACTCCGTTGAATTGGGTCAAGTTGGGCTGGTTGACTCGATTGACTCAATCGAGTCAACTAGGTCAACCCAATCAATTTTGACCAAATCAACTGGGTTAACTCCATCAAGTCTGACCTAGTCGACACGGTCGATTTGAACCGAGTCGACTGGGTCGACCTCGCCGAGTCCAACCTGGTCAACTCACCTGAGTTAGCCCAGGTCGACCTGGTCAACCCAATTGACTTGGCTGAGTCAGCCCAAATCGTCAGAGTCGACATGATCGACTCAGACCAGGTCAACCTGACCAACCCAACAGAGTCTAATCAAGTCGACAACATATACTCGGCCGCATGTGACCTAGTAGGTCAGACTGCCTTGATTGACTTGCATGAGGTTATCTCCACGAGTCAAACCGCATGGGGTCCACCCCCGATAGCATTGGGGCCGACTCTTATTAGATCAGAATCAAATTGAGTGAGTTGGTCTTGCCTAAGATGAGCCTACATATGATAGAGTCTAACCTAACTCTGACTAAGTCAAGCCTGATCTCCAATGGGACGGGCTTGGACGGGCCGAGCAGACACACTAACTAGTCCCATTGGCAATGTGGGCAGCTAGGGTTGTTGGTCCTATATAGACAACTAGGGCACAATCACTCCTGAAGACTACGCTATCTCCATTATACGATGACAGGGTACTGATCAAAGGTTACACCGAATCAGAGGGAGTGCAACTAGTCGCATTCTCCAAAATAGGTCTCGCGAGTGGCAGCAACATTCACCTATGCCCTAGTGGGGAGATTCGCTACCAAGCGCCCATTTATGGACGAAGTCACATGGATATACTTAGCGCGAGGGAACGTTCTCGGTCAGGTAGTAATCGGAGCCTGCAACCATTGGAGTGTATTTATCTGCTTCCAACTAGAAGTATACTTCTGGAAAGCTTCGAGTCGTACCACCTGGACTATTAGTGGCTCCATAATACACACATATCGATAGACAGCAGAGCAGACAAGCAACTTATGCGAACATCATCCTCACTCTGTCCTAGTGTGGATAGGCCTTCATGGGCTACGGCCCCACCTCATCATGCCCACCGCTCTGGAGTCATTAGCCAGTGTTGTAGGAGTATTCATACGTCTTGAAAAAAATGTACTTTTGTTCAACATCCCAGGCTATGTGTGTGTATGTGTTCAGATCGAGCTACCAGCACCTATTCAATGCATGATACTCTGAAGGAATGATGACGAGATGATCCATCAACCACTTGTGCATGAGAATCTTCCACAATTTTGTACACATTGCACTCTTTTGGGACACACTATCCTCACGTGTTGCCAGAAAGTAATGCAGGCAACCTCGGCATCCCCGACAAAGTACCTTCCCCCCTTGCCCTATAATGATAACGTAGTAGAGACAAAGTCCATTACCCAAGGGCGTCGCCCTAATCAGAGACCGCCTCCTACTTCACGGTCCACCCCCGCACCATTAGTGCATCACCTCTAATATCCCAGGACCTAGTGACGACAAAATGTATTGCCAAGCCTACACCTACAGCTTCATAGTGGGTGAAGAAGGGCGTTAATAAGTGATAAGCTGAAAATACGGGTTAAAATTATGGATTTTTAAGCCCTTGTCGTTGGGAATTCTAGCTTATGCAATAAAATTTATAAAACTCTACTTAAAATGTATAGTGATAAGTATGAGTGTCGTCCAAGGGAGGCAAGTAGGAAGTTCAATTTAATTTTCTTTTTGGTGTTTTAAATCCTAATTAGAGTGAATTTGATCTTCATGATGATCAAGTCACCCTAATTAGGTGAGAATTTAGAGAGGGGGATAGAAGAGGTGAGAAGAGTAGAAGAATTAGGGGATCTAAATTGTCTTCCTTGATCCTAATCAAAGGATCCAAGAAGTCAATTAGAGAGGTTAAAAGAGGGTTCTTAAAGTGAGTTTGGTTGGTTTTTGCAATTTGGGTAATTCCGAACTAAAGTGGGTAATTTAGTATCCTAGGAATTAAAACTAATTTTTTTTATAGTTTTCTTTTGGAATGCAATTGAATCCCCAGGTAATTCCCTCAATTTCTCCCCTCAATCCTAATCAGGGCTTGTACATGCCGCTCAAGCCAACGATTTAGGAATTTAGATCAGAATAGAGATGAAGAAACAAACAAATTAACCTATTCCATTCAAAATGCATACAAGTTTGAATACAATGACAGAAACAAATACCAAAACTGTTGATCCAGGCTGGGACTCCTCTCTGTCTTGCAGGTGTGATGAAGCACCTTCCAGAATAAGCTCCCCCTCTCGAAATTCAGCTTTTATACTTAGGTTACATAGTGAAAATCACCATTTTACCCCCGTTTAGAAATTAATGTTTATCTATCAATGTAGGCTGGATCTGAATGATCCAACCATACAGATAGAAAGAGGGGATCAAGACAAACAAATCCATAAAAAAATCATCTCAATCGGACTTCAGGATAAAAAGTTATTAATAAATCAATTTTAAACCAATTTAGTCCATTGGATTTAAAATTGATTTATTTATTAATACACGCAATGACGTGTCGACTTCCCATTGGCTGCGGTGTTTCAAACTCCTTTGGCGGGTACTCTCTCATCGCGCCACGTACCCCTGACAAGAGAGAAAAAGAACAATTAAATTTTCGTTAGTGCGCATTTTGCGTACGTTTTGATACGCACTCACACGTGCATTTTTTCGTTCCTTTGCCTACTTGTGTGTCGCCACATCACTGCTCGTGCACGCACATTGTATGCGCCGCACGGGCGGTGAACTTACCTCCTGCCACATACACATGTGCAATCGCCGTTGGATTTTTATCCAACGGCTAAAGTTGCACCACGTCGACAAGGTGGGAGGCTCTTTGCATTTTTTTCAAGAAAGCCCTTAATAAAACAAGCAATTGTAAACGAACGCCGCCCTAAAATATTCGTGTATATGCCCTTACCGCATTCTATCTCCTCCAATTTTTTCTAAAACATTAAAACTATATTGCAATAAAACCCTAAAATTTTTTAAATAGGATCTTTACGCCTGCAATGGCGACCGAGAGCCATTTTCAGGGTCTTTTTGCAACGAAACGTTGCAAAAAGGCCCCGAAAAGTCCAGAAATTGTGTAAATACATTGTATTCTATTATAAATATGCCCTTTTTTAATAGAATAAATGCATTTCTTCTCGAAATAAATCCCAGAAAAATCCTTAAAATTCGTAAAAAATTCTAGAAAATTCTAGAAAATTCCCTGATTCATTCCCATGCTGATAAATGTCGAAAAAAAATATTAAATATGTCATTTTCATTCAAAAATAATTATTTCGAGCTTCAATAAATCCTTACAAATTCATATAATTAACAGAAAATTAGGGAAAAATCAGAAATTACTTGCAAACATTATTTTTTCATGCAAATATATGATAACAGCCCAATTTTAAGCTCTTTAAATGCATGAAATCATGCTAATAACATGAAATAAAGACCGAAATTAGGGTGTTATCAATAAGCCCCCCAAAAACTCCACCTAGGGGTAATGATGTCGGATCTACTAGCCATTGTTGGGCAAAAGCAAAGAGATTAAGGCCCCTACACTAACCTCAAATGCCTTTGCTTTGTTAGAGGAAACAGATGGACCCAGCACTTAAGACCGCACTAAGAGAGGATGATAGAGCGCACCAACTCACTCCATCGAAGACATCTTTGAAGCTGCCACCAGTGCCATCGATATCCCTACATGTTCGCGTCCAACTCAACTGGCATGCCAAGGTGCAAGTGAAGACACCCAGGTTTAAATACACAGAGTAAAGCACGTCCGTATTTTTGTCACTTTGATTTTCGTCAGTATGTGCTCATTGGGTTTGTCATTTTATCATGTTCCCGTGTTTGTATTTGTCATGTCGTGTTCATGTCTATCATGTGTCTTTCCATGTTTTTGTGGTGTTGTGTGTTGTTTCATCAATGTACACATCAAACATGTCTTTTTATTTGTGTTAAAAGGGCGGTCCTATGTATAAGACCCCCCTTAATAAAGGCACTTGTGCCGTAAGGGCTCTCCTGGCCTTAGTAAGGGCCATCGTGATGGAGGACCACCTAGACCAGCCGGCCCCAGTTCGTCGTTAGCCATAGCACAAAGCCCGAGCGGATGTGAAGAACCCAAACTTCCACTACCAGGTTTAAATCTGCATCCGCCTCGTGTTGTTTTATCCGGTATTCATGCTGTTTTATTGCCATCATCGAGACCCTCCATGGGATTACAGAGGTTGTTTTTGTTTCACCTATCTATTTCATCATAATGAATTGTAGGGAGATCCTCGCCTGCCCATGGACGGGCCTCCCCCATGAAGTCGTGTTTTGTACCTTTTCGTTTTCCTTTTTTGTACCACTAAAGGGAGGGGGGAACCATGCACGATTTCCTCTCTCTTGAAGTGACCTTGAGGAAGAGGGGTTAGCCCACTAGGCCCTTTCCCTCTTAGGGAGCCCATTAGGGCTATTTGACCCCCCCCCCATCCCTCTCTTCGTTCCCTATAAAAAAGGAAGGGGGAGGGATTTGTTTGTTCGAACTGTTTTGGAAAATAAAATGAAAACGTTTTGACTTGTTTTAGGGTTTGTTCTTCTACGATCCCCTCTATCCCTCTTTTCCCTTCCCCCTCTCCCTCTTGCACTGCCCTTCATAACTTCAATCCTTCCTCCCCCGCGACTGGTGCCTCGGTCCCCGACTCTTCCTGGTGGTCAGAAATCTTTTGTGCATGATCGCCCTGTCGTTTGAACAGCCAGGACTCCTAGTCGAGTCATCGTGTTGAGGCCAAGTTGCACACTCAGTTGGTGACGGGGAGCCAACCTCAAGACCGGTTCTGTCCCTCCCGTTTGTCTTGTCGACTGACCTCGCTCCCGATGTTTCGACTGCAACCAGATTGACCAGCAGCTTCCCCATCGGCTCTTGCACCATGGTGCCTACTAACGAGAGAAGACACCACCTCTTGCACCGTGGAGTGCCGCCAGACCCCCCCCCCCCCCCCCCGTCGGTGGTCAACCTTTCATCTTAGCCGTGTGAAAGCACCGCGCACCTCCACCGGTGTTAAAACCTCCTTGTCGGGGCCATCTCCCGATAATCGTAACGTCGGTAGCAAGATCCTTGCACCCTAGATAGAAGACTCGAGGAAATGGAAAGCCAATTCCTTGAGTCGACGGCCATGGACTTCCATCGTGATAAGTTTCTCTATCCGTGCCGCCAACTGACACTTGAGCGGGAAGATCAGTGTTGCGGTTGCAAGCTGCTGAATCTCGCATTATAAAGCCCTATTGCCATCTGAACACAGTCCATTGCCGAGAAGGCTATCTAGAAATTGATCTGCCCCAAGCTTTACATCAAACGACTTAACAGGGTTCTTTTGCCCCCCTCCCCCCCAATCTCATCTTCGATGACAGGCGACTCCAGCCAGCTTGGCCACAGACTCCGGTCTCCAGGTTTCTTCCTTGTCACCCCCCTTTATTTTGCACTATTGTTACTTTCTTTAGTCATGTCTTGACTGCTCCACTGCCTATTGAGATTCTTTGACTACTACATAGGAATAGCCATCTTCTGTAATAGAATTTCCCTTGACAGTAACGGGTTAGCTAGTTATCGGTGACAGTACAGACACCACCAAATGGTGACACATCTCCCACCCTGTCGGTCTTCAAGCTGGTCCCTTGAGTCATTGGGAGCCTGGCAAGGCTCGACATTCCTCGTGTCGCCACTTGCCTCTCGTCCCATGTCAATGGGCGTTGCGTTTTCTCATTCCGTTTCCCCTTTAAAATTGCTTGCACTTCTATCACTTAGTACCCTGCTCATCATAGCTACACTAGTGGTGCAATGCAACGATTCAATCTTGTCGTGTTGCATCACATCGTGCCCCTATATAAGGGGCACGATGGTGCCCTAGCCGATCAGACCAGGAGTTTTATCGTTGAAAGTTTTGTTGTATTCTTGGTCTCACGAATAGAGAAGAAGAAAAGGAAGAAGAGAAGGAGGAAGAGGAAGAAGTAGGAGGGAAGGAGAGAGAACGTGGGAAGTTGAGGGAATAGCTCTGCCCTCCAGGAGCTGTCGCATGCCATTGGTCCGCCTTGCGCAACCCATGACAGCTTCATCACGCGTCTGTGACGCACAACGTTTGCCACACTACCAGCTTCTATGTGGGCGTACGCCTCCCAACGGCACCGTGCTCACCACTAAAGGGCTGTGTGGGCCCATGCAACCTCAATCAGCAATCAAGGGCTGACTTCTAGTGCTTGATGCGTGGGCGTTCGACTGTCCTGTGACCATGAATCACTACAAAAGTTTCTTCCCTGTGCGCCAGAAGCTCGTTGACGCCTTGTCGTGCAATTGAGCCTCCTGCTGCCTAAGTACGCGCCCGTGACATATTGCACCTCCGCTTCGGCCACACTACAGCACGATGACTTCCGCTCTAGACCCTTGCGGCATCCAACAGGATCTTCCCTGGTCCCTCAGCTCATCAGGCGCAGCCCATGCTGTTGGACTGCATGGCTGGCCGTGCATCTCACGCGCATTTAAGGCACCTGACGCACGATTTGCCTAAGTTCCAGCACGGTCAAGATCACAGTACGAGTCGCCCACGCCACTCTCCAATGCCTCAGGTTAGATACTTGGTTCAGTGATCGACCACGCTATCGTGCTCGCCACTAGTGCTCCCGCCCTACAACTGCCAAGTTTCACCTTCTCCCACTCTCCCACCAGTTTCACCATATCCCCGTAGATCGTGCATCATACCGCACGCAGCCCACCGCTGCAGTGGGCCTCTGAGTTGCCTTTATACCTGTCGATTGTTGCAAGGACTCGCACCCCGCCTTCGTTCTGCCTGTCGCTGCTCACAATCGCTGCTTGTTCATGTGTGTCAAACCATCGATGTCTGCCAAACTCAGCCAACCCGATGCCTACCAAACGCAGTTGTTTGCTTGAGTCGCCCTACTGCTCCTCCATCTCTTCGTCCTTGCATATCTCCTAGGACACGCTCGAGTGCCGCGACACCGCTGCCTGTCAAGCCATGTCATGCCCACCTCTAGTACGCCTTCACCCTACCTGTCTGCACCGGCCACTACACTGACGGTTATATTGACAAGGGGCGACAGCACCGACGAGGTACGTCGTTCCCCTTGGCCCATCAGTTACATTACTTTCTCTAGTATATTTTTTACTGCACTCCACCGCGGTGGGTTAGTTTAGGTGAGAGATTAAAAATCTTGAACTATGAATTGAGTGAATTCTCAAGTACAGGTTGAGCCCATCCGTTATGTGCGAACGTCAATGGAATTGTTATGTTCAACATCGTAGTCACCATCGTCTCTTGGACTAGGGTCAGAAGGTCACTGTCACCATCATTGGTCGCCCGCCCCAAAGCTTGGAGTTTGGCAAAACCCCACAAATTGGGGCCTGCAGCTGCCTAGGATCCATCACATCACATAGTTTCATACCCCTTAGAGATTTACCCATCGGACGACGTCATCGATGACGTCCGACATCATTTTGATATCAGATCATCATTTTGGTACCCATTAGATGACGTCATTGACGATGTCTTACATTAGACGGGTGCGTTCATCTAGTTCTGATGGAGGACCATCTCGAGGATGACGCCACGATGACGAAGAACCATCTCGAGGATGACGCGACGGGACGTCGTCAGCCACGCCGAGCAGCTCGCACCGATGCTCGCCACCCGGGGTTTAAGTACCACGCGTAAGAACTTTCATCTTTTCACTTATGCTCATTTTCATGTGTGTTTGTATTTTCGGATTCGTGGACTGGGCCAATGTTGTTGGGCCCCATCCTCGTCATTTTTACTTTTTATGTTTGTATTTTGAATTTGTAAGGAGAGGCCGAACCACGTCTCGCGATGGTTTGTCCTCTCCCACGTTCACTTGGCACCCATCCTCACTATATAAGGGGATGGCATGCCCAAGGAACACCTTGGAGTCATTGTTGAAAAGTTTATTCACAATTCGTCTCCCCCTATCGTAAGAGAGTAGTGTAGGGGGTTTGGCTAGCCCCACCCCATGTCGAGATCACTCCGTGGGTAGAGCTCACGTCTCTCCCGTCGAGATCACTCCGAGGGAGACGTGTTAAAGCGCGTCGTCGAGATCACTCCGGTGCGAGGAAAGAGTTTCAAGAAGCCGCCGCCATCAAGAATCGAAAGAGGCCTTCGTTGAGATTACTCCGGGGGTCTTGGGAAATTCAAGAAGCGTCGCCGACACGCCATCAACAGGGGAAATCTGCTCCGCCGAGGGAGCACACCCCAGATCCGTCAAGAACTCCTCTTTCTTGGAGGGTTCTTGGTTGTTACAGTTCAAGAAAGCCATTTCTTGGTACCTTTTTCCACCCTTCCACCATTCCTGATCCATACCCCCCCCTTCTCTTCGTTCTTGATCCACCCCACCACCGTTCTTGAACATCCTCCCACATTTCTTGAATTTCCCCTCCTTTCCCCATCGTTTCTTGATTCCCAACCGCCTCGTCTTACCTTTATTGATCGCCCACCCCCCTTTCCCCATTGTTTCTTGATTCCCAACCGCCTCGTCTTGCCTTTCTTGATCGCCTACCCTCCTTTTCCCCATCGTTTCTTGATTCCCAACCGCCTCGCCTTGCCTTTCTTGATCACCCACCCTCCTTTCCCCATCGTTTCTTGATTCCCAATCGCCTCCTCTTGTCTTTCTTGATCGCCCACCTTTCTTTCCCCTTGATTTCTTGATTTCTTGATTTCTTGAATTCTTGATTTCTTGATCTCACCATATCTCCTTGATTCCCCTTCGTCCTCCCCTTCGCCCTCCCCTCGCCCTCATCTTTCTTGATTTCTTGATTCCCACCCTCTACGCCATAACCGATTACTTGGTTTTCTGCCCCACCCACACGACTATTCCCACGATACTTGGTTCGCTATCTTGCCCACCCACACAACTACGCCGTGCGCCAGCCAAGCGCGCGCCTTGTGCGCCCTCTGCTCTGACACTTGCTGCACGCCACCCGTGGACTCAGCTCTCTGCTGATAGTTACGACCGCACCGTCCGTACCCGGTTTCATCCTCGTCAACGACACTCATCCGCACAACCCGACACTAAGCATCCGCTCGACGACTTGGACGCCTTGGACTAAGCGATACAAAGGTCAGTCTCGTCTCCCCTCCATAAACTCCAGTATTATTATCTTCGACAGTCTCGTCTTCCCCTATCGCGTCCGCTACCGTGATATTCTCGAACATCATCGGATAGGACTAGCCACTTTGTCGAGCGTAGGGATTCTTGTGGTAGACGGATTGTCATCCGACTTGGACACCGAACGCTCCAGGGCTGTTAGATGCCCCTCACTTAGTAGACGTCTAGTAGGTCCAGCGGGTCATTGGGAGTTTGATCTTAGGATCACTCCTCTCTCGTTGAACGTTACGGCCGACGTCGCTATCCGTCAAGTCCTTATCTGCTCATTCGTATTTTCTCATCATTTGGCTTACATCCCTTACATTTGCATCATAACCTTGTGACGTGAAACGCGCCGATCGATCCCGGCCGTCGTCATTTCACATCAAGTTCCCTAGTTGTTAGATCCACTCTGATGTGCTCTCCCCCTTGTTCCTCTTGGCCTACATCCTCTCATCCCTCACCATCCCCCTCGGTTCATCCTTCGTTCCCCCCCCCCTTATGCTCCCTCATCTATTTTTAGCATGCCACCCCTTTCATCTTCCCCACCCTTCTGCCCTCCATGCTCCCGCTCCCTTCCTTCCCCTATTGCTAGACCTCCCTCCCTACATCTCCCATTAGCCCCAGCCCATCCTCACCTCCTAGCCATTCGCCTCCTCCCATCATTCATCGTCCCATTCCTACCCACCCATCAACACCTGCCTCCCTAACCGACTATCGCCACTCCCTCATCCACTCGACATGCTCATCCACTTGACATGGGTGGAGGTCTTACATCCACCCATCTCATATACCATTTTCTAGGAAGGAATGCTTGGTCAACCATCAAGCTTCACTCCCTAGTGAAGATACTTGTGGGGATACTAGCGAACCTGCTTCCACGAGTGAGGAGGAGGATGAGGCCTCCCTATCTGAGGATTCAGATGTGAACACACCCCTCCCTCCCAAAAGTCATTCGGATGGCCGTCATATATGTCATACATATAACACTCGATTGAGGCTATATCACACGAGCCGATAGTTTTTATGGTTCCAAGTCTCATTTGGAATTGTCGAGGGATTGGCAACCCCTTACCCAGTCACATCTCATCTCCCTCATCAATAAGCACAAACTAGGGATAATTGGTCTTATGACTACATCGTATAATATCCATTCCATCATTAGGAAATACAACATGGACCATGTCTACTGCCATTCCTCGAATAAGCTATGGCTATTCTGTAAGAGAGACTATTTGTTGAAATTTCTTGCCAAAGGAACCCAGTGTGTCACCTATGCAGTATCGTACTCCCTACAGTCTTACATGCTCATAGTAGTCTATGCATCTCATAGACACCTAGTGTGTGAGGCCTTATGGGGGGAACTTACTCAGCATATCTATGCCTACCCTCGACTTATTGATCTCCCCTGGTTTATAGCTGGATAATTCAACTGCATACGAGCGATCAATGAATGCCAGGGAGGTCGACTACTTTTCAAATTCCATGCAAGCGTTCGATGACTTTATCCACTGTGTTGTACTTGTGGAACCCACCCTATAGTAGAAAGCTGACATGGTGCAATGAGCGCTAGGTCGATGCGCGTATATATGAGCAGCTTGACCAATGCTTCACAAATAGCACTGCACTATTATCATTGAGCTTTACCTATGATATTATTCAAATCATGCACCAATCTTAGCTTTGTGCCCGTGTTCGTCGTCCCCCATTTTGATTTCAGGCTATGTGGCTGGAACATGAGGCTTTTCATAGCTTTGTGCATCCCAAATTCTATCTGAAGAGGTGGAATAAACATGTACTTGGGGATGTGCACGCACCTGTCAAAGTGATGGCGCAGCATCACGGGACATCATCGAGCCAGCACACGAGGAGCCATCGGACGTCATCGAGCCAGCACGCGAGGAGCCACTGAACGTCATCGAGCCAGCACGCGAGGAGCCATCGTCGTCATCGATCCCGCCACCGCCACGTGTCCAGCCGACACGACGAGCCGCCGCGGCGACATGCGACCCCGAGTTCAAATACTCGGCATGACGTACGCGCACATCTTCATCGGAGCAGCCACTATTCCCCGTTGCTTTCTTTTCGTACTTTCATTTCCTTATCTTTCATCTCGTTACTTTTCATCGTCTTACATGCTGTCGTGTATTGAGGGGAAGAGCCCATATGAGGACATCTTCCCCTCACATGGGCCTGACAAGCCCATTATCTCTTCTAATTTCTTATCTTTTCTTTGTTGTTAAAAAGGGGCCCACTTTCACCCATTATATAAGGGGGAGAGGTGGGCGTCCAAACCACTCTTGAATTTTAAGTTAAGATTATGAGAATTTGTAGAGTCACGACCGCTCGAGCAGGAAGAAGAAAGGAAGAAGAAGAAGAAGAAGAAGAAGAAGAAGGAAGAAGAAAGGAGGAGAAGAAGAAGAGAAAGGAGAAGAAGGGAGAGAAGAAAGAAAGGGAAAGAGAGCCGCCGTCCGCCGTCCGCCGCCTAGCCACCGTTGTCTGCCGCCCGCCTGCCGCTCGCGGCCGTTGCCGCCGTTTGTGCCGCCGCTTGCGTCGTCCCCGCATCTCCCGCCGTCGCCGCGCCCTTCCCTTCGCCCTATGCCACCGCCACAGCACCCTCCCGTCGTCCCTACCGCTTTCTTCTTCCCCCTCCCGTTATTTCTATCTTCCACACCGCCGCAGCCCGTCCACGGCTCCGCCTGTTCCCCTCTCACCACCCGACCGACGTTACACCACCTCCCATACTCCCTTCCTTCTACCCCGCTTTCCCATACTCCCTCGCGTCCGCTCACCACCTTTCTTTCCCCCCGTCGCCCACACCACGTTTCTATCCTCCTGTCCCCTCCTGCGATCTTCCGCGCCTCCTACCCCCCCCCCATTTCCCCTACCGCAATCATCCCTCGCTGCCACTTTCTTTCCTTCCCGTCGCCACGCCACTTATTTCTTTTACCTTCCTGTCCCCCCACCTGCGATCTCCCCAGTGCCCACGCACCCCTATCCTGGCACCCGCCTACTGCCCATGTTCCCCGACCTCTCCCTAACCACACCCAACGACCCTGCTCATCTGCTCGCGACGACCCATTCCACTGCCGTTTCTTCGCCGCCCGCGGGTGATTCTACCACGCTGGTAGACGTTCCGCACGCACGGCTCTGGGAACACGTTCGGACCTTGGTGATCTGCACTGCTACGACCTCACGCCGCCTGTCCAAGGGCGACCTGCCGCCGACGCCGATCTCTCATGCGCCCTCGTCCTCACCGGCATCGCCCTGTCATTCAGGACTCCCGCTTCTTACGGATCTCCGAATACGCATATCTGTCACCAGTGCGACATCAGTACCCTCACTCGCTCTCCTTTTTTACGTCATTTACTTTCTTCAGTGCACTTTCGATTCGCCTCCTCCGCGCTCGGGTTAGATAGATGAGCGTGAGACAGGTTGAGAAAACGACAAATATTTCTCGAGAGTCTTCACCCGTCCAGTACGAGTCCGGAAACCCCGACGCATGTGAGCACTTCAGCGGGGATTCCCCGTTCGGCGACGTACTCGCCCTCGACCCCTCGGGCGAGGTTCAGGAGGCCCGACAGGCCTCACTCAGGCGACCCGTCATTTCTGTGGAACGGCACCCACTGCTCGTCGGCGCACGCACGTACGACACTAGGACTTTCATACATTCATTCTCGTCATATTATATGTCTGTCCGCATCCTTCGGACGACGTCGGTCGACGTAGTCCGATTAGTTATCGATACGGCACTGAGCCCGTACCCTCGGTGATGACCGGACGACATCGTGACGACGTTCGGCATTACAAAGCGCTCAAGAAGGAGCTAGTAGCTATCGAGAAACAACTATAGGGTGCTTGGACGAACAAAGTCAGGGAGCGCATGATTAGGCTCAAGGAACAACTTGAGGATGCCATGCGGCAAGAGTAGATTTTCTTCCTCCAAAAATTTTGTATCCAATGGGTGCGAGAAGGTGATGGAAACACATTTTTATTTTATGCTTTGATCTGACATAGAGCTCGACCTAATGATACGACCCTATTAGGGGCATAAAATCAGAATCCAAACCAGCCAACGACAAATAAATTGCGTATTATAGTTCTCTCCTTACTTCATAGCCAAGTGAAGTGAGTGAGGGTCTACTCGAATCCATCCCACACTTGATGACCAACCAGGAAAATGTCATACTTATGGCCCTTCCTACGAGTGCAGAGATCAAGGAGGTAGTCTTCTCCTCTAGTAGGAACATGGCCCCAGGGCCGAACGGGTTTTCCACAAAATTCGACATAGCTTGTTAGGATATCATAGGCACAGACTTTGTGCTAGCTATCAAGGAGATCTTTACACGTAAAGTCTTACTTAGAAGTTGGAAGTTCACTTTCATGGCGCTCATCCCAAGAGTGGATGATCCAGTTTCTTTAAGAGACTTTCTCCCTATTAGTTTTTGTAATGTATGATATAAAGTTGCATCCAAAATTATTACAAATTGACTACGGACCTTCCTTGATAGACTCATCTCCCCTGAACAATGTAGTTTTGTTAAGGGTCGACAGATCTATGACGGTATCATGCTAGTTCATGAGTTAGCACAGTCACCGGCCACTCATATTTGGGGTTCGAACGTCATCATCAAACTCAATATGGAGTAGGCTTTCGATAGAGTCGAGTGGAATTTCCTCACCACAGTGTTACGACGCTTTGGTTTCACCGATGCATTCATCGCTCTTGTGGATGCTTCCATTAGAGAGAATCACTTCTCTCTCTTGGTGTACAGAAACTCCACTACCTTCTTCACTACCAAGCGAGGGCTACAGCAAGGTGACCCCATCTCGCACATCCTTTTCATATTGATGGAAGAGGCCTTTAGCTGATCACTCATACGATAGGTTGGTCGTAGACTCGTCCAACCATATTTTACGAAAAAGGGTTGCTTGATCCTCTTGCACTCTCTATTTGCAGATGATGACATCCTTTTCCTCAATTGATCTAAAAAATCCATTATGGAACTTTTGAGTGTACTCACAACATACGAACGGTCTTCCGTTCAACTCGCCAATGCCTCAAAGAGTAGCTTTATGGTCAGCCTCTCCACCACCATAAAGCGCTCAGAGATTATCCAATACTACACACGTTACTCATGAGGTTGCCTACCTTTCAACTATCTTGGATTCCCCATCTTTAGCGGCCCAGCGAGAAATCATTATTTTGATACATTGATGGCCAAGCTGAGAAAGAAAATCCATTTTCTATCCTCTAGAGGGCACATCCAACTTATTTGCCACGTTCTCATGAACATCTCGTTGCATACGCTAGTGCTCCACTCGTTATCGCTCATAGTCCTTTGCTCTGTGAAACAACTATGCACTCATTTCCTATGGTCGGATCACCTTGAGGGAGACCGTAGGCGTCACTGGGTTTCTTGGCAAAAGGTATGTCGCCCAATGGACGAGGGGGTCTAGGGATCAGACGTCCTCAAGATGTTGTAGACATGCTTCAAAAGAAGCTTATGTGGCGTATGCGTACCACGACCTCCCCATTGGGGAATTTAATCTCGACCAAGTACGGCGAGTGGGCTTGTAGAGAGTCAGATTCTGTGTCCATAAAAGGTGGCGGACTAGACAGAGGTATTGGTTAGACATATCCAATGTGACCCGTTAACAACTCAGCCAAGGTACGATTAGTGTGTGGTATGATACATGGCTCGGGCGACACTCCCTTAGCCCGCCACCCTCACTTCGCCCTTCATAGAGTGTAATTGACTGTGGCACAGCTGCTCATGGGCAATACACACCACCTATGGGAGCAGCATGGCCTCCCACTAGACACATTATCACATGCTCTGACTACTACCATAGGGACCTCTCACAACTGCCCTATCTAGACTCTCACATTCGACGGGTCCTTTTCTTGTCGCTCCTCTTGGGACTATTTTCATGAGAGATCCCCTACACAGCCTTGGGGTCACCATGTCTGGCATCAGAGATTATCCCTCACGTCTCCTTCTTCCTTTGGAGACTCAGGCATCGTGGCCTCCCTATTGATGATTGGGTGACCTATATAAGTCATTCATTCAATTCGTGTTGTCTTTATTGCCCCGCCTCTTTCCAGTGACGATGGAGCACTTTTTCTTCCATAGTGAGACTTCTCTAGACTGTTGGCCCCAACTTACACATCACTAGCGCCCACTACTTTGCACCCACACTGTTCTAACACCGTTATAGTGTTTTGACAAGATGTTTATCTCATCAACACGCTCTAAGGGGAACCCCTATCTACTCATCACCATATCTTACTTACTATGGGATAAATGGAAAGAGTAAATTTCTTCTCGTTTTGCTTGGACTCACATGCGAGCTTTGGATATCATGAGACAAGTCAAGGTATGGATACAGCGCACCCATCATCTCATACTTCCCCTTGCCCGTAGTTCGGCCCTTACATGTAATCTTCTTCGCATGAGAGGCATTCTAGTGACTTTGACCCCCATCACCACTCGGCTACAGCTTGTTCATCGGCACCTACCGCCGATGGGCATTTTTAAGCTAAAGGTGGATGGTGCGACCAAAGGGAATCTAGGACAAACAGGAGGGAGCAGTATTCTCTGAGATCACACAAGGAGTATTATTTTTGCTTTCTCATCTTTTACAGAATTCAAATTAACAAAAAATTTGAGGTTATGGTGATACGCGATGGCTTGCTCCTCTGCGAGGAGCGAGACCTCCACAATATCATCGTAGAATTAGACACGCAAGTGTTAGTCAATATGCTTCGTGCATGCTCGTGCTCTTAGTGGCTTCTACAGAGAGTCTGGCAGGACATCATGCGATGTTTCCCCCACTTGACCAGAATCCGTCACCAACTACGCGAGTGATATAGGACAACGTCGAGGACGAAGTCCGGCCGTCACCGAGGAGTTCGTACTCGGTGTCAAAAACGTCAGTGCACGACGTCAACTCGATGGTCGTCGGGCAGGGGTGTCCTACGGGAGGACCTACGATGAACGGTGCGGGTAGGGGTGTCGTACGTGCAGCTGCCGACAAGAAGTAGGGGGGGAGCCGATGCCCGAGTGACGACAGGGTCGCCCGGAGGTGGGTAGGTAAACCTCCTGACCCTCGTCCTGATGGACGGGTTGCTACGGCGCCGAACGGGAGGACTCCCGCCGGAGGTTGCTCGCACGTGGCGGGCAAACCGACTCGTACCAAACCGGGTAAGACACTCGGTAGTATATAATTCTTCACTCGTCCTGTCACGCTCACCTATATCTAATCTGAGCGCGGTGGAGGCAAACAAAAGATATACTACAAGAAATAAGAGACGGGAGTCGAACAACGTACCTCGTTATCGTCCCTGGGGAAGTCGTCTCGGTCTCGAGCAGGGGTCGGCTGTGGCATCAACGGAGCAAGGGAAATGTCAGTTTAGGGCGACCAGAACACGAGTGCACGCCTAGTGAGATCCACGAGCGACGTTCGATGACCCGCGTGCGCGAGTGTCGTGGGTACGCAACAGCGTCCGACGACCCGCAGTCGACGGGTGCAACTCGAAAGGGGACGGGAGGGCTTCCCGGGGGGGACGGACCAGGGTCCACGCACGGGATGTTGGTCAACTCTGAGCGATGTTCCGAGCCGGTCAGCGGGCGGCTATCGTGGTGAACCGTCGCTGAGGTTGAGCGAGCGTCGCAGTTGCGACCTAGAGCCACAACACCGGCGCTGTGGGCTGGCGAGACCAGGTGGAGCCACGGCGTGAGATCTTAGGAGGGGCCAGTGAACGGAAACCGCTGGCAGCAGCATACGGGTGGGCTCCTTCTTCTTCCTCCCTCACTCTGCTCTTCTTCTCCTCCTATTTCAGTCCATGGACTAAGCTGACTACTTTGAAGGCCGATCTTGCGTACCAGGCCTCGCTCGACGATCTGGTTGAGAGCGTGTCTTTGAAGCTAGATGGTCCCCCATCAACCTCCCACCTCCAATCATCTCATGTCAAGTAAAATGGCTTGCACATCAGTTCTATGGTTAAAGCAACGCTTGAAGTCAATGATGGCATCATGATTCTATCATCTTCTATTCTATAATGTAAGACATCTTCCTCTACCCAGAACAACCCCTATAAATTATTTACATATCATGCACTATTGCAATCCATTGGACTGTATTTATCCTCATCTTCCCATTCCTACAGATTATTCATTCAGCTTATCTACCCTTTGTCTCATCTCATTTAATCTGAACTCATCACGAATTATCGCAACCCATGGGCTCTATTTATCCTTGTATAAACATTCTACAATGAAATTATTCATTCTTCTACTCCACCCTCTCATCTGATCTCAACTCATCAAGCACTATTGTAATATGATAAAACTTGATTCATTATTCTCGTTCTTTGTAATCAACTTATACAATCATAGTGATAATTAACCTTCTTAAGATGTACATGATGAGTAGAGGGGTCATCCACAGGGAGGCAGAGTTCAAAGACTTAATTAAAGCTATTTAGAATGTACTTTTAGTAGATTTAATCTTGATTAGATGTGGTCTTCAATGAAGATCTTATCTCCAAAATTAAATGGTAATGATCCAAATTGATTTCACTTCTAAATAAAGGGTAGATCCTTAGAGATAATAAGAGAAAATAATTGAGAAGAGGGAGGTAGGAGAGATGAGAGAATTTGAATGGAATATAGGTCCTCACTTCATTCAACTGGTCCTCAAAACAAGATCCAGAATTAGAAGTGGAAAGAGATAAGGAGAGTACTTAATATAGGGTTTTAAAACAATAATGGATGGTGAAGAATTTGGGGGTTTAAAGGAAAGTAAGGAATAGAAAATCCATCTGATTCTTAGTTTATTCTTATGTCTGATAACAGAATTTTATCATTAGCTAACTTCCTCCTTGAATCAAGACAAGGGGTGGTACATTTTGCCCTAGTGAAGGTGATTTAGGAGAACACAAATCAATATCAATAAAGAGAGAAACTAAAAATCAAATAAAATACCATGATAAAAGTTTATTCAAGGAGAGCTCCCCTCTGAGTGCAGACTGTTATGAAGAGGGTAGAGGAGTGAGACAATGCCACTTTTACCCCCAGATTTTCCTTAATTTTCTTTGTTTTTAGGAGTTTGCCCATCAATTCATCTGTATGAATGGAAAGATGATACAATGAATAACTAGAACTCAAAATTTGAACTCTATCCGATGTTTGGATCTTTCAATATTAAGGTTTGAATCTGGAGCAATCTAAGGCATTTGATCCTTTTGGCCTTCTCTCTCCACAAAATTTCCAAGAAGTCCATTCGCTTTTCCACAGTTTTACTTTGACGCTGGTTGTAGAAATATTTAGATTTATACCCTTCCACTTCTCAATCACATTATCTCTCCCACTTCACCTAAGAGTTGCAAAAAAACCCTATATCCTTCCAAAACAAATTAAAATACCAAAACTTTTAATGAAATTGGAGATTTATGTCGGTGAAAACTATCAAGAGCAGTTTTAGAGCCCTTTTCTTCATGTTCTCCGCTCAATAAAGAAAAATTCATTTCATTTTTACTACCATAAAATGCAAATATAATCATCTTAGTGCAAATAAAAATGCAATATGTATGAAAGTAATAGTGTAAATTGCATGTTATCACAATCCATAGGACTTTTTTATCTTGATTTCCCATTCCTACCATGGGATTATTCATGTTTCTACTCCACCCTCTCTCTCATCTTATCTCATCTCATCACAAGTTATCTACACCGAGATGGCAGAGAAGTGGCCATTGGAGGGGTGTATGGCGATCATCACTTGTAGTGTGGGTGACATTAGTGTGGCCATCACCGCCCTCATCGCTAGCCTTGGCACTGGCCTGGCCCCTTCCGTGGTCGCAGCCCTCAATAGTGTGGCCATCAAAGCCAACATGACTAGTGCCACCTCAATTGCCTCCCCCTTCAACCTTGCCGAGCAAACCTTCTCAAGCAAAGCCCACATCCTCATCTGTTGCGTAGGCATCATCAACGCGGACGACTTGACCGTGGTGGAGACAAACGAGAAGAGCTTCGAGGAGTTGTTCGAGATGAATGCTAAGGTGGTGTTTTTCTGTTGTAGAGTGGGGGTGAGAAGGCTGGAGGGAGGAGGGAGGGGATGATAGTGGCAGTGATGTCGTCAATGGTGGGGTAGGAGAAAGTGGGGTTTGGGGCGTATGCAGCAGCGAAGGTGGCGGTGCATGCAGTGGTGGGAGTGGTGTTGAAGGAGGTGAGGGGGAAGGGGGTGATGGCAAACTGTGTGCCCTAGGGCCGACGACAACGTAGATGTTGTACACGTTGAGGAAGACGGCGACGGAGGTGGCGAGGGTGGCAAAGGAGTGCCGGATGGGGAGGGTGGGCAAGCCAAGGGATGTGGCCGAGGTGGTGGGGTTCTTTGTGGGGGATGGGGTGAGGTGGGTCAATGGGCAGGTTATACGCACCAACGGCAACATCATCTAAGCTCGAGAGGTTTCCTTGTTTTCTCATTTGCTTGCTTGCTCTTTGGTGGACAATATTTGTTTTGTTCACTTGGTTATTGAGTGTGATTGGTTGAGTGAGTTGTGAGAGAGAGGTGAGTAGAGGGGGAGAGATGGATAGTGGGAGAAAGAGAGATCGATATGACACACCGGACACCGGGATCGAATGGCTTGTGTTACACCACAGGGGGGGGCAGTCTTGTCATGTCGTGAAAACGGAAGATGTGGACATAATGCAAGGGATATGCGAAGATGAAAATCACTGATAAGTACAAATCCGGCATTGGCGGACACCAATGACTACTAGGCTATGGCAAGTGTGATCTCAAAATGCCACTAGGCTCCTAATGACCTGGACGCCGGGGTTGAAGGTCTACGGTGCGAGCACAACTACTACTGCCAGTGCACACCCCCTCGACCTACTGATTGAAATTCTAATCCTCAAAACCTGAATCTTGTCCATCACTAATCTAACCCCGGCGATGGAGAAAACATTCAGAGGCACTTAAAGAAATAAGATAATGCCAAGAGGGAGTTCATGAGCATACCAGTAGAGACAAGTGCGACGATGGTTAATTCAGCCATAGTGGATGGCAAGCAGCCCGTAGGTGCAACGACGACGCAGGTAGGCACAGCAGTGTGAGTAGGCACGGCGATGGGCATGACAACAAATGCAACAATGGGTGCGACAAGGGGCGCAATGGCTAGCGCAACAGGTTGTGACGACAGCAAGGCACAACGACAGCGAGACGCGATGGCAGAAGGGTGTGGTAGCACAGCGGGGGCAGAGTGGGGTGACAGGTTTGGTGGCAGCATGCACAGCTAGCGTAGAGCCACAAGGGGCGACCTGTGGTGTGGCTGGCAGCTAGTGGTCGGTGGCAGTGACCGCCGCTAGCGGCCAGGCAGCTGCAGCAACCGCGACTAGCAAGTGCGGCGGCTGGCGGTGGCAATCGTGATGGTTGTGATAGGCTATTACGGCCATAGCAGGCTGCGGCGGCTGCGACGGGCTATTGCAGCCGTGGCAGGCTACTGCGATCGTGGTGGGCTGCGATGGCCACTAAGGTGGCTGCGATCGCGACGGGCAAACGCAGTCGTTTAGGCAATTGTAGCTGAGGCGGGCAGCAGCGGGGGCTAAGGTGCCTATGGTGGTCGCGGCTGCTACGGTGGGTGCGGCTTGCGTTCGCGGCTACGGCAACTGCTGGCAGTGGCCACCACGACGAGCAAACAAACGACAGCGGGGACTAGCGGTTGGGCGTGACCGGCGGTGGCACCAGCGGCACCGGCTTAGGGTTTCAAAGACTATTTTTTTCACTCTCAAAATTCACAATGGGTATTTTGTGCATGTGGAAAACATAAGAAACTAAATAAGAATCTAAAAAATCAAAGGAAATAGGCCAAAATTCACATTTTTTTCAAAGTTATTCTTCTCCTCTCTTTCTATGGGCGCCCCCCCCCCCCTCTTCTTATAGGAGTAAATATGGGCCTTCCTCTTAGAAATAAAGGGGAGAAGGCCCACCTAAAGTGTCCTAGGGCCCCCTAATAGGAGAGAGAGAGACCCACTAACACGCCCACACATGGGCTCACACACGCACAAACGTGTAGGTCCATACAACAGCCTAAACATGTGCGAGCAAACAAAAAAAAGCACATACGCGGCCGACATTCAAGACTTACTAAACAAAGAAAATATAAGGAAATATAACGTCAAATCTTTGTGGCCCGTTGACTAGGCCGGGTATTCTGAAGGCCGAGTCTCATGCATGAGCCCTCGCTTGAAGAACTAGTGCGACCAGGTATTCGAACCTAGATGGTCCCCTATCAGAGATGGATAGAGGTAGAGAGAGATGGATAAATTAAGAGAGAGAGGTGGATAGAACAAGAGGTTGGAAGAGAGGTAGATAAATTTAGTGTACATGAAACAAGATAATATATTTTTAAAAACCAAGAAATTGGGTTCATTAAAAGCAAAATAGAATTTTATTCATATTGTCAAACTCTGGAGGTGTCCTTCCTTCCTTGCTTGTTTGCATATATGATCTTTGTGGACGAGCTTTATTTTGTTCCCTTGGTGACTCAGTATGAACAGCAGAGTGGTGAGAGAGAGATAGGGGTGGATAGAGGGAGAAGGAAAGGAGGATAGAGAGAGAGATGGATAGAAAGAGAGTGAAAGGTGGATAGAGGGAAAGAGATTGAGAGGTGGATAGAGGTGATAGAAATATATGTGGTCGGCAAGCCAATCACACATTCCACATCTTGTTCCATGTTCAATAATTAAATGTATTCATTATAGTGCACGTGTGATGCTTATAATGAATTCCATGAATTAATGATGGAACTAAGTGAATTATGATGAGATCATAAAATGGAGATCACTAGTTTTTAAACATGTGTTCTAAATATTTCTATTCAAATGATACTCAAGAAGGGCATCAAAGTATCCGGAAAGAATAACACTATCTAGTATCTCTCATATGAAGAGTATGGCCGATTATGTTGCCATTAGTATAGGGACACTAAGGATAGATAGAGGATGCTCTTTACTGTAAAGAGTTTGCTAAATTGATCCGTACAAATCCCTGAATGGTATTATACTAAACTGTCAATCACGTTGATTCACATCACGGTTATGCAAGTGGTCCTTGGACCTGAGACACCAAAGACGTCTTATGGATGGACAGTTGGACTTTGACTATGACCTTCTAGTCTCTAATCATTGGATCCTAAATAATCATAGTTCACATGCATCAAGAAGTTCACGAAGATGATCGAGTGGTCAAGATGGGATCGTCGACCCTCGTTGTAAGTAGTGACAACTCAACAAAGATGATGCGATGAAGTACTAGGCCAAGGAAGTGAAATATCAGAGAAGGATTCTTTGATGATTTTCGAATGCATCAGTAATAACTCGAATGACCGATTAGGGTTTGACGATTGAACTTACCCTAAGTCATCCAAGGTAACCGATGACGAACATGTTCCATGAGTGAGTCGATACACACTCTTTTATATCTTCTAGAGCACGAGGTGTAGCTTGGCACCCACAGGGTAGAAACTCAACCTATTGATTGGGTTAAATTGATACGACATTAACTAATCTATATGATGATATAGTTAATTAATTGGGAAGACCGATAAAGGTTATTGTGCTGCTAGAGTTATTAACTAGACTGATACATGATCCAAGAGGGTCACAAGCAAATGGTCTTTAGGATGTCAGAAGATATACGTAATTTTTTGGGGTTTTAATGAAAAATACCCACCAAGTATAAATAGGGGAAGTCTTGAACAAAATTCACCGAGCCCAAAATTGTTCAGTGGCCTTCCGCTTCTTCTCCCTTCTCCCCATGACTCCTCTCCACTCTCGATGCGATCGGGACAAGCGTAATGACGGTGACGGAGGTTGAACATGACTCGTCAATGAGAAGGAGGAGATCCGATGTGTCGAGGACCACGTGGATACGTCTAGAGGCTGTACACTTGAGCATCTTGACTCGTCTTGCTCTGGGATCCAAGAAATCACGGTGATGATCTATGCAAAGATACTTCGTTTCAATGGTTTTATCGATGCCATATGATTTTACAAAAGTCTTCCACTGCGTATCGTTCTGAATTCTTCATCCAGATCTAGGCCGCTAGACCTCAATGAGAGGGAGAGAGAGATGGATTGAGAGATAGAGAGAGAGAAGACATGAAAATAGAGGAAGAGAGAGATGGATAGAGGGAGAGACAGAGAGAGGTGGATAGAGGGAGAAATAAATGTGGATAGAGGGAGATAGAGAGATAGGTGGATAGAGGGAGAGAGAGAGAGGTGGATAGAGGGAGAGAGAGAGAGGTGGATAGAGGGAGAGAGAGAGAGAGGTGGATAGAGGGAGAGAGAGAGAGAGGTGTGGATAGATGGAGAGTGAGGGAGAGAAGATATAAATATAGTGTACATGAAATAAGAAAATAATTTTTTAATTTATTTTTAAGAAATTTGGTTCATGCGAAAGCAAAATATAATTTTATTTTTATTTTCAAACTAGGTGACTTACGAGATTTTTGCTGAAATAGTGCACTTTTTCTGATTACGAAGAATATAAACTTTAGTGAAGGTAGGGATGTGTGTCATTCTAAATTTATTATTTATAATAAGCAAGCTATTTGAATTGGGGATATGTTATCTGATTCGAACTGAGGTAAATGGCCATCTACCCACTTGGAAAATTTCTAAGAGTTAGTGCTTGAAACTGTGGGTTCGCCCAAATTAGTTTATTTTGTTGCTGGGAGAAGGAATTTATCAATATCATTCTTATAGTTGTGAGATATTGATCTGTATGGACTTAACACTAAGTGTTCCTATAATTTAATCACAAATTTATTTCCTTTCTTGAAGGGAATAAAATATGACAAATGAATAAAAAAGACCCATCAATTCATGAAAGAGGGGGAATGAGATAGAAGGGGAGTGGGATCTGAACTCAATTATGCTGGATCTGAACTCGATTATGCTAGATCAGGAAGGGAGCTTAATTTTGAAAAAGTATATCATATTGTATACTCACAGATCAAATCTGAAATATCTTAGTTAATTGAATGAGTGTATAAAAGTTGTTTAGATGTCCATCTTTTAGATGTATCCATGTGATATTCAGAGTGCTAGATCTACTCTTCATTCCATCAAACTGTGCCACTAGAAGTCAGAGTGGATTTCCTCACCATCTAGTCTCACCAGAAGCAATATTCAAGAAAGAATAAGAAAGGAAAGGGGGCCACACAAGAATGATTTTCATGGGTATCAAAAAATGTACACTTTTTGACGTAGGACGACTATGGGATGGACGATTTAGGGCGGATGACGAGGCTATGGGTAGGAATGGGTTAAGGGATAAAACAATCCACAGAAATCACGGTCGATTCTCGGACTTAAAACCGATGAAATCTGGTGGTGCAGCTCCGACCCTTATCGAGGGCGGGAGTACTGTCTTCCCCCACCGTGACGATGCCTAAGCACCGAAATCAATACCTCGAATTCACGTCGCGAAGAAACACTCGAGAAAAGGAGAGAAGAAGAGGAAATCCAAGTCTAATTCTGACGGCGGTGGAAACTTCCCGAGAAAATACTGAGCGGAGAACACGTCGACACCACCGGGTTCAGGTATACCTCAGCACCGTAGTGCGTGTAGAGGCTGCAGGTAATTCTGCTCGTGGCGCGGCGGCGTGATACTGAACGGCGCTCGGCGTTGTCCGGCCCTGGTTGACGTTATGAAGCGGGGACGCCGGGTTGGGCACGACGAACTCCCGCGCGCGATAAGCGCGCGAAGGGTGCGCGGAGCGCACGGAGCAGCGCGCGCGGGCGCGGAGCGCACGGAGCAGCGCGCGTGGCGTGAGCGCCGCGAGCAGCGCGCGCGCGCGAGCGCGAGCGCCCAGCGCGCGCGAGTGCGCGGAGTGCGCGGAGCGCACCAGCGCTGCGGCGAGGCGCCGCGCGGCGGCGCAGCGCGCGCGACGCGGCGCAGGCGCACGGCGGCGGGATGGCACGCGCGGTGGCGTGCGCGCGGCGTGTGACCGCGCGGCGCGCGGCGCGGTGATGACGACGCGCGGCGGCAGGCGGCGGCGGTGGCGGCGGCGGCGGTGATGACGGCGACGGCAGCGGGAAGGTTAGGGCAAGATGAGGGGTAGGGCAATCCTCCAAGAAGAGTTAGAAAGAAAACTCAATTCTTGAATTATGATTGCCTAATGAGTTCTTGAAACAAATGACCTTATATAGGCCTTAGAGGAAAGAGAAAATAACTAGAAAATAAGACACGCAAGGGAAAACGTGCATCACGTCATGCTAAAGGGCAGTTGTGGATCTGCCTTTGGCGTCGTGTCATGACGCGCGTGGAGACGTGCGCGGGTGGTGACGTGGCGGACGACGGTTGTGGCGTGTTGACTTCTTCGTTGACTCCTGTTGACCGAGGTTGGTTGACTTCTGTTGACTTCATCTTTGGATCCGTAACGTCTGTGTTGACCCCGACTGCCTGCGGTGACGTGTCCCGGGCTGATGCATTGGCGTCCTCGCCATCACTTTTATTTGTAGTCGACAAAATAGTTTTATAAAATTAATGGAGAAAATTTTATAAAATCCCCCATCCATATCAAGATTTCATTAAACCCCCAAACTTAGAGTATATCCACTAACATCCAAAAATCTTTGGTGTTTGAGTCTACAGGCACATGAATAAGTCCAGTTAATGACTCTAACTGCCCAATAATCTTTATTAGTCAAGTAGAGTTGCCAACTCATGCAGCATGCCTACTAACTCATGGAACCTTTATCACCATGAATTAATGTGTATCCATAATTATTCACCTCTGTGAGACTCCTAAATGAAGTAGAGTATGGTTAACTAATTGGTCATTCTAATTTGTACATATGTTATAGGAGCTATCTGAGAACACCTTCTCTAATGTCTCCATTATCCTTGACAGATATTTAATTGTTTAGTATTTGAGTCTATCACATCTTCCATTGAGGAAGGATGATCCAATCTTCATCACGGAATCACATTCTTGGACTTCTTATTGCATTTGAGCTAAGAATGAATGGAATCCCATAATTAAATATTCATAAGTCCCATTCAAAACACTATTTTCCATCAAATCTTTGTGTCCTTGGTATGAGGACCACTTACATAAATGTGGCTTTAATCAACCTGATTGATATTTAGGTATAATATCATTCAAGGATACATGTTTATTATTTCAATGTAAAATTCCCTTAGAGATCACCGTATGCATATCCTTGGTGTCTCCACATTAATGACTACTAGATCTACTTCGATGTACTTTAAATAATTTTATTATATCCATACATCAGATATATTATATTTGATATAGTATAATTTAACTATATACTTTTTATATTCATGAAGTTATAAATGGCTATATTTATAGACTTTAATTTCTTTCACTAAATCCATTTTATAATTAAATTCAACTAGCTATCCACTATTGTAGTTCTTAATAGCTCATGTTATATTATGTTTGAAAAACTGCACATATCTATAGTTGACCATGGCTTTACCTTGGTCCATGATAACACCCTAAATTTGGTATTTATTTCAAGCAATTAGCACAATTTTATACACTTAAATAGTTTAAAACTCAGTTTTTATCTTATATTACATGTAAATTAATTTTTCCAAGTGAATTTTGTTTTTTCTCTAATTTTATGCTAATTTATGAATTTTATGGAAATTAATTAAGCTTGAAATATTTATTTTTAAATGAAAATGGAAAGTTTAAAATGTAATTTTAATCTTAATTAATGTGGGAACGAATTACTGAATTTTCTAGAACTTTGTAGGACTTTATTGGGTTTTTTGGGGATTATTTGAGGAAGAAATTAATTTTTAAATGGGAAAAAATATAATTATAAAACAAATATGAGTTTTAAAGCAATTTCTAAAGTCAGAGGGGTTTTTCTTAAATTTTTGCTCCAAATATGCGAGTAAAACAGCTCTCAGTCATGTGTGCAGGCGTGCAGATACTGTTAAAATAGTTGCAAGGTTTTTTTACAATTAACAAGGATTTTATTTAATGGTTTTTAAGGAAAAGTGGAGGAGAGAGAAAGAGAGAGGGATATAAACACCAATATTTCTCAGGCGGCGTCCATTTGCACAAGCGCATATAATTAGGTGTCTTTCTGCCAAAATTCGGGGGAATTCTCTCTCAGAGCAGTAAGTTTGCCACCTTTGCGGCACATACACAGCGCATGCACAAAAGATGATGTGGCACTCTGTGATTGGACAGGGGTACATGGCACGCAAAGAATGAACCCGCCATTTGGAGTTCAAAATGCACCAGCCAATCAGTCGTCGACACGTCATTGTGTAAGAAAAAAAAGTAATTAAATAAATGAATATTGATCCAACGGCTATGATTGGTCAAAATTCATTTATTAACAACTTTTGGTCCTGAAGCCCGATTGAGATGATTTTTTATGGATTTGCTTGTCTTACTCCTATTTCTATCTGTATGGTTAGATCGTTTTAGATCAAGCGTACATTCATGGATAAAAATTAATTACTAATTAGGGGTAAAATGGTAACTTTTACCATTTAACCTAAGTAGAAAACCCAAATTTTGAGAGGAGAAGGTTGTTATTTCATAGCTGCAAGACAGAGATGAGCTTCATCCTGGATCAACCCTATTGGGTGCTTTCTATTTCATTGTATTCGAATTTTAGTGTAATTTGGATTATGTTTTAGTGAAGTTTGTGATTTTTCCTCTTGAAGTTGGTTCGCATTTCTTAGTCGCTTGGCTTGAGCGGCATGTACAAGCCCTTACTATGATTGAGAGGAGATATCATGAAATTCACCTAGCTATTCCATTTTCACATTAAGAAAAAATATATAAAAAGGTTTAATTTCTAGGATAAAATAGATTGTCTTTATGATTTAACAGTGATGTAGGGCGTCGTCGGTGACGTCCTACGGCGGGCGCGTGATCTGCTCGCCCTACTCAGGGACGATCGTTTGGGATCGCACGTCTCGCTCTAGGGTGTCCCGGAAAGGTCCTGCGAGGGGCCTCAATTCGATGAAGCCGAGGGTGACGCTATCTCCACATAGCCTGCACCCACATGTTCTTCGTTGAGGCGTAGGCAAGCCCCGACGACGGGAGGGCGGGAAAGTCTACCGCCAGGACGACGAGACGGCGGCAAACGGTGACGCGGTAGGTGTCGATGATAGCGGTCTGCGGCAGCACGGCTCGGGGGTGGCGACGTGCGACGGCCGAGGGCGGCGGAGGGTGGCGGGGGGCGATGGGCGGCGGCGGAGGCGGCGAGGTGACGGCGTGCTGCGGCTGAGGTGGCGCGCGGTGGCTGAGGGCGGCGGCGTGCGGCCGAGGGCGACGGCGTGTGGCGGCGGTGGCGGCGTCGCGCGACCAGCGCGTGGCGTCGCGGCGGCCGAGGGCGGCGGCGCACCGGCGGCCAAGCGGCGTATGAGGCCGAGGTGGCAGCGTCGCGGCTGCCGAGTGCGGGAGCATGCAGCGGCCAGGGCGGTGGCAGCAGCAGCGGCGGCTGCCAAGCGGCGCCAGCGACGGCCGAGGTTGGCGGTGGGCCACGGCTGAGGGCGGCAGCGCGGCGGCCGAGGTCGGTGGCGTGCGGCGGCTGGGGCAGCGGCAGCGCGCCGAGCGGCGGCGTGGCGGCCGAGGGCGGCAGCCGGATGGCGACGGCCTGCTGGCAACGGCCGGCAGCCGGCTAAACGCAGCTAGCTAGGACGCGCGAAACAGTGGCGGCGGCGGCCTGTTGGGGAATGGCTGGGTGGCGACGGCCGCCTGAAACGGGTGTGTGGCCGTCGAGGGGGTCGCGGCTGAGGCCGCGGGTCAGCTGCGGGCTTGGCCGATGGGCGACAGTCAGCCGCAGCTGGGTCGGTCGTGGGCTGAGCGGGCAGCGATCGGCCGCGGTTGGGTCAGTGGGCGGCCGTGGGCTGGGCCGATGGCGGCGATCGGCCGTGGCTGGGTCGATGGGCGGCCGCGAGCTGGGCCGGCGGTCGGCTGTGGGCTAGGCCGGCGGCCGGCCGCGGTTGGGCCGATGGGTGGCCGCGATAGGGCGACGGACTGGGCCGCTGACTGGGTCGCGATCGACCGCGGTCTGGACCATAGAGCTGGGCTGCGGTCCCAGGAGGGCTGGCCCAGAGGGCGATCTGGGCCAGCGGTGCCTCAGGCAGCGTGTGGGGCGCCCTAAACGGTGCCTCGGGGTGCGTTGTGGGGCGCCAGGGTGATGTGGCACCTCAGGACACGTTGTGGGCAGCCAATGCTGATGTGGCACCTCGGGGCGCGTGGAAGGGGTGGCTAGGGCTGACGTGGCACTTCGGGGGCACGTGCATGGCAGCTAGGGCTCACAGCGCTTTGGGGCGCAGTGACGGCGCCTCGGGGCGCGTGTTGCAGCGCCTCGGGGCGCGGGAGCCAGGCCGGCGGGCTGGGCCGCTTTGGGCCTTGCTAGTTGGCACCAGCCCAATGGGCGGGGCTGGCCCACTGGACCGGACGTGCGGGCCACCCAAGGCAGGCTAGACCGGCTAAGCAGGACCAAACAGGGCAGCCTCGGCTGGCCGACGGCTGGGCCGCGATCGAGCACGGCGCGGCCGCCGGTTGGGTCGCAGCTGGTCGGTGGCTCTGGCGGCCACGGCGGCGGGCTTGGCAGCAGCGCGCGCTCGACGGGGTAGATGCGGCTGAGGCGCGGGCGCGTGGCGGCGGCCTCATGGCGCGCACGCGACGGCCTCATGGCGTCAGCCTCAGGGCGCACGCGCGGCGGCCTTAGGGGTGCGCACGCGGCGACGGCCTTAGGGGCACATGCGCAACGGCTGCAAGGGTGCGCGGCGGAGGCTTCAGGGGCGCACAGCGGCGGCTTCAGGGGCGCGCGGCGGCGGCGCCGCCTTCTTCAAGCTCTCTCTAAGTTCTCTTGCGTTCCAAAATATTTTATCTTCAAAAGACTTCTCTCTTTCACTTCTTAACCTAGGGTTCCAATATAAAGGCCCCATGAGGAACATGGGAAACCCTAACTAGAAATGAAAATTTAACCTAAACCTAAGAAAAAAAATCTAGATAACTTGAGGGCATTGGCCATCAAATAGTTAGTGAATTTTGATACCAAAACCTAATTAGGGAGAAATTATTCATGCAGAACACAATTAAATTACCTCACAAGCTTCCCTTGGACGATACCTCTACTTATCATTATACATATTAAGTTAAGGTTCTATAAATTTTATTGTATAAGCTAAAATTAACAATGACAAGGGATTATAAAATTGCATAATTTACCCCTATTTTTTGGCTTATCAGTCCACCCACATAAAATGGATGTAGTAAATAAAATCTACCTTTGAACACATATTAAAATCATCCGTTTAAGAATTCTAAGTCAACACCAGAGCAGAGTTTCCTCAAAAATATCTCAATAATATAATACCTAATTTATGTTTTAAAAAGGTTGGGCATCATCCATGTTTTCACAGTTTGTGTAGCTCCATCGTGTCGGTGTAGTTTGTCTTTATTTCATTCAGTTTCCTTATATTGTCAAATGTTTACAATTACAAAATGTGAAAAGAAAATTCATGGTTAATTTAAATATATACCCATTTGGAATTCATTTTGATGACATAAATACGCAATTAAAAAAAATTAAAATAAGGTTGATTTAAGATACAATACGTCAACAAATTGTGATAGGGTCAAACATATTGTTGAGTTGTTTAATATTTTAGTGACTATGAGATCTATGCTACTCCTTTGTGCCTGAACTCCCATAATAAAACAACAAACTCGAGGTTTTGTCATTTTGGGGAAAGTAACCATGTACGGAAAGAATACTGTGCATAAATCATAATATGAATCACAAAAAATGTGTCAACTATTCACAAACTTAACGCCATCAATAAAACACTAAATTTGTTAATTTACCAAATCAATGCTTCATTGGACATAATGACATTATAGCCCAGATAGTAAAAATTAAAAAGCATGATATGATTTAGTATCTTATAGGCATGACAAAAAATATATCACAATAATTTAAAAACCAAGAATATGTTCTCTTTAAGAGTTAGATTTATTTATTAAACTTCATAGTCCCTGATTTTTAAAACAGGATCACAAACTTTAGTAACTGAGATAACTATTTATCTCAGTAAAATGCAGCTTTTTCTTAATTTTGGGCCTAAATAATTCTTCCATATTACAATATTTTTAGCATGGTATTGCAAAATAAATAACATGTTGGTGGATTTTTTTACATCAACAGGATTTCCAAAAAGGTACACACAAGATGTTGTTACCATTAAATAATGGTGTTGATCATCCTTTTTACAATTGAAAAATTGTGACAAAATCAGCCAACTTCCATCATTTATTTAGAAGTGGCATACATACACAGAGGGAGAGTTTAAACTTGCATGTCACTATGACATGAAAGGAGAACATAATCCAAAAATGCACGTTCCAAAAAGGATAAATTTGAAAATGTGGGCAGAGAATCAACAAATACATTCAATTCACATAAATGAAAACTTTACACATTTCTGCTGCCACCAAAGTATATTAGTCGTCAACATGAAACAAACATTAAATTTTGATACAGCAAACCAATGCTCCATGACTAATTTGAAGTCATGATATAAATTTTGCATCATTCATATACTTTCACTTCCATGTTTTTTATGACATAATCAACTTCAATGTCTTGAAAATAAATTCATAAATTCCGAGGGTTAACAAGGATGCAACCATGAATTTCCTACACCCATGCTTCATTCTTGATGATTTATCAAAGTCACCCAAAAAGTTGAAAATGGAAATATAATTAAAAATTAATACATTTTTAACAAAAATTGAAGAATAAACTACCTTCCGAATCTCTCTCTCGTCCCTCTTATTTATATGGCTCATTCCTTCCAATCAATCTCATTATCGTCGACCTGCTTCTCTCTCTTGGAAACTACTCTCCTCGTTGCAGGCGTCAATCCGGGGATTTGAACTCGACCCGCCATTATCTGGTATATCTTCTAGTTTTGTTGTTTTTCGCTATCAAATTTCATCTCCCAGTTCACCAAACCGTCGATTTTGATCATCTTTCTCACAGAAAAGCGCACCAGAAACGCCATCCGCCTTGGATTTCTCAACCTATCGTCTCCCAATCTCGATCTCCTTCGATATTTTGATCTGGGTTCGAAGTGGAATTTGGGGCACGAGGAAAGGTGACGGTTTTTTATCATGCGGACGATTCTGTCGGCCTCGAAGGCCGCCGGGAGGGTATTATCATCGCGACAGCCTGCGTTGGAAACGTTGGCGAGTTGTGGTGCTGGAAGATGGAATAGATCTTTAAGCCGATCGGCCCGTGGGTTGATCCCCGCAATCGAGGATCGAGTCGTTGTTCCCGCGGAATTTGATCAATTTCCGAGATATTTATCCAGTTCTGGTCAGATCAGGCGTTTTCTCGGCTGCGGCGATGGCGAGGAGGGCAATGTTCTTGCCAAAACATACGAGGAAAGGCGTTTGATCGGGTAATTAGTTCGCGATCTTCCTCTCTCCTATCTCTAGATTTTTAGTTTGAGAGAAACGTGGATATTTTTTGTGTTGAACAAAATATGATCGAGTAATTTGCCAAAATTGGTTGATTGGTGACCCGGAAGTTATTCATAATCTGGTTTTCCTTTTGTCTAGTGTTTTGCCTCATATTTTTTTATGTCCGACCAAAAATCCTGACATTGATACAGAGAACATCTGTAGAGACGAACGTATTCTTGGTTCTTTTATGAAGCCGATACTCTCTTATATGGATTAAAGCATGTGAATGAATTTGTATGAGATTTTTTGCCAAAACTAATGATCTTACTCTCTCCTTTTGCCATCAAATTGTCCTATAAACGAATTCTGGATTAAATCTTTGTTCTTTTGTTTGATGAAAATTCTGAAAACACTGTCACCAAAACAAGAATTTCTCATAGTCTGTTCTTTAACGTGGAGATTCTTTGCATTGAACGTTGAACCAAGTATGATCGAATAATTTGCCTATCTTTGTTGATTGATGACGCGAATGTTTACTCTTACTCCAATTTGTGTAATGTTTTGCTTATAATCCAGCTCATAATCTTTGTGTATGTCTAGGCTAAAAATCAGTTCATTGCTGGAGTTTTGGCTAAAACATGATAATCTTGTGCTGTTTCTTTGTTTCTATCAAAATCTCCTAGTTTCTGAGGATCATGAACATGCAAACTCTTTTTCGGTGATGCCCAGGTACTCCCCTGAGCAGCTCTTTGCAGTTGTGGAAGCAGTGGACATGTACGAAGATTTCCTCCCGTGGTGTCAACGCTCGAAAGTTGTTCGGCGCAACAGCGATGGTTCTTTTGATGCCGAGCTCGAGATCGGATTCAAGTTTCTTGTTGAAAGCTATGTCTCCCACGTAGAAGTGAGAAAACCCAAGTATATCAAGGTAATAAATGCACTCTCGCATTTTTTCTTTGCATTATTGACTTAAGTTTCATGGTAAGCTTTGAAGCCGAAAAAACCAACTTTTGAGGAATTTTTCAAAGCATAAACGTTAATTGAAACAGTAGCGTCCAACTACAGTCGGCTGACATTGACGAATTAGTCATAGTCATCCTTAAATTATGTGATTTGTCATCTTCATACATGGGTGGCTTGGATTAGTGACCACAGCAATGATGATTTCGTCATGAACACTTGTAAGATGAGGACGATGATAATAATGAATCTTAGAACTGGATGATGATACTGATGATAGTGTCATTATCCATTAGTCATTTTCATCGTCGACTCCAAACTATGGTTAGATGATGATGACAGTGTCAACGGTTACATTTTGACTATTCTTTCTGTATTTTGAAATTTCTTAAACAATGTATTCTATCTATATCTATAGTATGGGCCACAATGATCGGAATGCACAATACTTGCCTTTATGAGTCTAGATCAAAATTTTCTGTTGTGACATTATTTAGCTAAAAATTTAAAGCCGCCTGAAGGTATAAATTTTCATCCCATGATCAAAATTCAAAATTGAAGAGGATCAATCATGCAGTAGTAGAGGGTCTCCCTCAGAAGTTCTCAGTCTGCACGCTTGGTCAGGCACTGCATTATGACAATCTTTAATAGTGAAATTCCTGAAATAAAATATTCTCCATCTCAGTCTATATGGTTAAGATCTAAAATCAGCTGCTTGAAATTCCTTTTCTGTGGTGGTACAATTTAGTTGAAAATTCAATACCTTCAAAAGGTTATAAATTTTCATCCAATGATCCAATTAGAACTGCGAAATGTGTTGTATAAAAACGACGAAAAACCCTAAAATGCTTTTTAAGTTTCATGCGACTATCCCACCGGGATGGATCACAATCCTTGTTATTTCTCAGAGTGCCGTTTCCGAGAGTAGTCTCTTCGAGTACTTGATTAATGTTTGGGAGTTCAATCCTGGCTCGGCCCCCGGAACCTGCAATCTCTACTTCTTGGTTGATTTCAAGTTCCAGTCCCCATTATATCGCCGGGTTAGTCCCCCCTAATGCGTTCAATCCAATTCATAATTATTTAAGATTATTTTCACATTTTTAATCACTATTTCCATTGCAGGTCGCCTCTATGTTCTTCAAGGAGGTGGTATCCATGCTCGTTGGCTCGTTCACCGATCGATGCCGCCGGATTTATGGCCCTGCAATCCCTGTTCTGGAGAACTCTTATGGACAGGGGGTTTAGAAGAAGAGGCATGTAAATAAGCGCATTGGGATATCTGATATTTTGATTATTTCTCGATCCTTATACAAATTACATTTTGTAATCCTTTTCCCTGTCTCCACTTACATTAGTCATTCCCATTTGATGCTTATACAAACTGAGAGAACAGATATTTCGGTTATTTCTTGATGCTTATACGAATTGCAATTTTTTCATCTAATGCAGTTTCTTCCACTTGATAGAGATTGTGATGGAGATAAAAAGATGAGGAGATGGAGATAAGATATAGATGATATTTATTTGATCACTATAGTAGTTGCATCACTATTTTCTGGTCACAGTTGCTGAGTACTAAGGCCTACGCAGTGTGTGGTGCAGTTCTGTGGATATCTTCAATTTTTTCTAAAGAATTGAAAACAATCAAAATTTTTCTCCACTGACCAGTGACCTGCGAGTTGTTGCTCATCTCTCCATCTCATTTATCTTCTCTTTCTCTATTATTTCCCCTTTCTTTTCTTGTTGTTTATCCCTCTCTCTCCCTCATTGCTCATCTCTCTCTCTCATTGTTCATCTCTCTCTCTCTGTTTGCTCCATCTCTCTCTCATTTCTCGTCTCTCTTACTCTTATTTCTCCTTTCTTTCTCTTGTTGTTCATCCCTTTCTCTCTCAATTTAGTAGTGTCCCCTTTCATTCTATCGTTGTTCATCCCTCTCTCCCTCTATTTTCTCCTTTCTTTCTCTCATTGTTCATCCATCTCTCATTTCTGGGCTCATTTCACATTTCACATCTCTCTCATATCTCTCTCTCCCCTCGATTCTTGTGTGGCTTTATAAGATTACTAACATCTGTAACGTGAATAAAGATACTCATGTGGCTTTGTGCGATGTGTGACGCAAATTTCTGCTGACAAACCACTACTTGTCAAGGACAGGTACAATGTGTTCAAAATATATACACTTGCGCCGCTGTCAGTGTGAAATACTTGCTTGAATTTTTGGAGAGAGATATTCGGCAGCAAAGAATAATACCTACAGACCATGCAATTTAAAAGAGGGAAATGGCAGTAGAATTTAATTAAATTTAAGGAAGAGAGACATTTTGCACTAACAATTTTAAGGTAAAGCACAAATCTTTCACTCATTAGTCAAGAGAAATAGAGCACTGAGTTTAATGATAAAAATTAAAGAGAGACTTGCTTGATTTTTTTAGAGAGAGATACTCAGCAGCAAAGAATATCACCTACGGACCATGCAATTTAATAGAGGGAAATGGCAGTATAATTTTATTAAATTTAAGAAAGAGAGACATTTTGCGCTGGCAATTTTAACATAAAGCACAAATCATTCACTCATTATTCAAGATAAGTAGAGCGCTATACCTAAGAAAATAATTTCAAATCAAAATATAGTTTTTGTTAGAGACAGGGTGGAGAAATAGTGAGAGAAAGAGAGACATTTTGCACTAGCAGTTTTAACTTAAAAAACGAATCATTCACTCCTTAATCAAGAGAAGTAGAGCACTATACCTAAGAAAATAATTTAAAATCAAAAAATAGTTCTAGTTATAGCGCTCAAGAGACAGGACGGAGAAATGTTTAGCCAGAGAAAGAGAGAGATTTTGCACTAGCAGTTTTAAATTAAAAAACAAATATTTCACTCATTACTGAAGAGAATAGAGCACTATATTTCAGAAATTTTTTTTTAAAATAAATGTATAAATAGTTTTAGTTAGAGAGTGAGAACGGAGAAATATTTTGAGAGAGAAAGAAAGACATTTTGCACTAGCAGTTTTAAATTAAAAAACAAATCATTCACTCCTCACTGAAGAGAAACAGAGCACTATATTTAAGAAAATAAATTTAAATAAATGTATATATAGTTTTAGTTAGAGAGAAAGATCGGAGAAATATTTAGAGAGAGAAACAGAGAAAGTTAGTAAAGAGGAGAGACGGATGGAACGGGAAGCATGGGAGGCGGTGTTACCATGGATGCCGGCGGCGGACATCGCCGCCGTCTCCGCCACGTGTCGCCACCTCCGCTGCCTATGCGCCGCCGTGACCGCCGCCAGAGCCGCCGACGCGACACGTGGCCTGGAGCGCCGCCCTATCCCTTTCCGCGGCCGCCACTTTCTCTCACCTCCGTACGCCTCCTTTCTCTACTCCCCTTTCTCTCTCATCGGCGCCGCCGCCGCCCCCCTTCCCTTCTCCCGCCCTTGGCCGGACCTCCCCCCGGCGGCGCCGCCGTCCCCCTTCTCCGCCCTCCCCCACGCCGGCCCCGGTTGCCGCTGCCTCTCCTGTGCCCCCAAACATGATGATGATGATGACAATGACAATGTCTATGATGATGATGATGGTTATGATGACGATGGTGGTGGTGCTAACTATAGTCATGGTCATGATGGTGATGTTGATGGCATTGATGGTGATGGTGAAGGTGCTGGTGTCGATGGTAATGTTGATGTTGATATTGATGGTGATGTCGATGGTGTTGATGGTGTTGATGGTGATGGTCATGGTAATGTTGATGGTGATGGTGATGATGGTGATGACGATGATGATGGTGGTGGCGATGATGGTGATAGTGATGATGGTGATGGCGATGATGTTGATTGCCCATGTGGGTTGCTGGGCAGAGGGGATTTGATCACGGAGTGCGGGCCAGGGTGTGATTGCGGCCCGAGCTGCCCTCAGCGGCGGAGCCAAGGTGGTGTCTCAGTGGTGCTGGAGATTGGGTGGACCCCGCGCAAGGGATGGGGCTTATTCGCCTCGGAGCCCATCCAAGATGGCGCCTTCGTCTGCGAGTATGCTGGTAATGTGTCTGCGTTCACCGATGATGTTGACGAGTTTTGGATGACGAGCAAGTGCTAATTGGGGTCAAGTGTTTGCCATCATCAGCCTAATTTTAGCTAAGTCAAGGTTAGAAAATGACGATCTAGGTACCATTATTGACCACTGTTGACAATGACATAAGCACACTGGAAGTGTTCCAGTGACGCTGCCGTCGACATTGTCATTGGACTTTTCAACCTTCATCCCGTGACTCGCCAGGATGGTGCTGATGATGATGAAACCGTGATCGTCTTTCATCATCTATAGATGTTGATCACTCGAGTAAATCATCATGGCTCCTTTATAATCCTCTCTCAGATTAGGCCAGGTGATAGTGAAATTGTCAGCTGTCTGGGGATGATGACAAAATTCCCCCCTCAAACACAAGTAGGTTGCAGATTCAAGACTTTTTCTCATAATTTCCTTGCATTTCTTTCAACAAAACTGCATGATCTGATTTCACATTAACCAAGAAAACTGGCACTAAGGCATATTTTATTGCATTTTTAATTTTGATCATAATGTTTCTGCTAAATGAGTTGCAATCGACGCTCTACCAAGTGGCTCACCAACAAGATAATACATTCTCCACAGTCCAAATTCTTTCAATCTCTTATCTTGTTTGCATGAAAAAATGTATGATCCTGGAGGAATATGTTACGATCCCCATGGAGATCTAACAAAATCAAGAAACGGAGCGAGGGATAGAGAGGAGAATAGGAGAGATGGATGAGGTACGAGTGAAGAAGAAAGAGTGGTAGGAGAACAAACTCTCAAGAACCTCCGAATCGGGACTTCTTGCTCTCATGAAAGCCGGATACAGCTACTCCTGCCAAGAAACCACTGGGTAATCATTCATCAAAAGTCTTTCTAATGACCTTACAAGGGGGTATTTATAACCCTACGATTTCAAGAATCGGCTATTTCATAAGGACTCTAACTGAATATAAGGATACAGACTTGCGAGAAAGCATTGGGGTCTCCGGAGTCTTTGATCCACATTTTACTCTTCTTTTCCATCCATTACCTCAATCATTCCATCATTTACTATCTATAATTATATCTTTCTCTATCCAAACCTTCATCCATATCTTGATGATGGTGAGTACCCAATTGTTGAATTAAAACAGGGGAGTACCTGACAACGACGGAAGCTCGGCAACGGCAGAAGAGATACGATGAGCAGGCCGTGGCACCGGCACTGCTGGTTCTGCGGGAGCATCTACCATCGGGCCGGGCATGCTTGAGAGTGAATGTGGATGCCACGGTTACAGGAAACGTGGCCCGGTTCATCAACCACGACTGCGGCGGTGGGAATTTGGCTGCAATTCTGGTGCGCTGCACCGGCCTGATGCTTCCCCGGGTCTGCTTCTTTGCCTGCAGAGATATCGCCGCCGGGGAGGAGCTAAGGTTTAGCTACGGCGAGGCGGAGGGGCAGCAGACCGGGCGGCCTTGCTTCTGTGGAAGCCCTGTTTGCAGAGGAGTCCTCCCATCAGAAGAGACCTGAATTTCCAGTTTTCCAGTCAATAATCGATTACAGACACCAAATCAGAAGAAACAAAATCATAGTAATGTTGAAGTTTGATTTTTCTTTGTGTGATCAGAAGTTTTGACTTTTGTTCTTCATTCAAAAAAAAGTTGACTTTTGTTTTTTCTAGAGGGATCTGTCAGATAGGAACTTAAGATTTGGTTTCGTTAGATGACTGGCATCGAACATTGTACTATTTCATTAGAAGTGTAAGAAATTTTCTAATTTTCTGTGGTTAGAGCACAAATAATGGTGGAGTCTGACAGACAATCAATTGAATTGAAAATACATGGCCATGAAATTTTTCCAAATCATGGTTAGTTTTCCGCGTTAAGAAGGAAACTTAGAATGCTAGATCTGTTGCTTATTTGTTTAAGATCTAGATGTAGAGGAGACGATGTATTAGCAATTCTATTATACGGCAGCAAATCTTGAAAGAAACAATATTTGACTACGTTGCACCAATTGCAAGTTATGTTTATCACTCATAAGTGCAGAAAATTAATCTTGGTTGAAATCTGGAAAAACGGACAATTGTTGCCGAAGGCAACGCCGACAATCTACGATTGTGCAGGAAAACATGATCCAGAAGGTGCGGACGACACTTATATTTCGCGCTCAAAATGAAATATCTTACTTCAGTCTCTGGCGCATTTTGAGAATTTTCGATTTCGAGAATATAATACATTCGAAAAGGAAATATAGGATCTAAAAGCTGCCGTAGCACGCTTCAATCACAAACATGATTGCGCAATTACGACAACAGAAATCACAAAAATTATCTCGGTTCAAGGCCAAATTACGCGCTCAACATGAAAAGTTCTACAATCTCTTGCGCGTTTTGAAACTGTTCGACAATTACCTCCCCTACAAACAACGACGAAAATAATACAAATTCGAACGGAAAATAGGGTCTACAAGTGCGGCTGCACGCATAAACCACATACCTGATTGCGATTCGCGGAAATCAAAAACCTTCAAGGACGGAATCTTTCCAATTTGACGAGACTGTTCGTCGTCTCCTCGAGAAATCTCAAATCTTCTAAACCGGGAAAGCGTGGATCAACTCAGGTAACACAGATAATATTTCAAAATGAAGGCACACTTGCTCTCGCTAACAAAAACAGGGGCGAAACAGAGAAATACCACTGCGAGATGACGTGGACTCACGCGCGGAACAGAAAGTCACGTGAGGCTATCCACCTATCGCCTCGTAGTCACCAACCACGGGTGGGCTCCACAACCCTTAATCAGACAATTAATTAAGTCATTATCAAACGATTAGTTACTCTGCAACGACACCTAATGACAATATTTAAAGAATAATCTCGAAATTAATTAAACTATTTGAGGATTCCGTGGCAATATTCTCCTGTCCAGCTCAACTACTCTCTTCTCTCTCTTCTTTCCATTCTCTCTCTTCTCTCTCTCTCCGCCTCTTCTTCTTCCTCACTCTTTCTCTCTCTATGTCGATCCGTTTCTCTCTCTACGTGGTGCCTATAAAAGCGCGCGAACCCCTATCAACAATTTCTGTGCCCTTTCCCGTTCGCAGACTGCCGCCAAGAAGATCAGTGAGGTGCTGCTTCAACGCTCCTCCGCTAAGGTAACTTCTGATCTCGTCTTTCTCTCTCTAGCTCTAGCTCTCTCTCTCTCTCTTACCTTAACCTCTCTTGTTCGGCCTCGGTTGTTGATTTCTTAGATTTGCTCATTCGTTGTTGATGTTTGTTGTGCGGATTGGACCTTGCCTGCGTAGACGTTCTTGTTTTTCGTTTGCTGTCAGGTCTGTGGATGATCACTTCTTTATCTTTGGTTGCATTTTGATTTTATCTTATTTTGGAAGCGGTTTTGTTCTCCGGCATTTTTATGTGATTGCACCGGCTTTTCTTTCCAAAGCGCTTCGATATTCGATTGTTTTGTGGTTCGAATTTCATATTGGCTGAAGAGTGAACTTTCAGATCAAATAGAATGAAGACTCGCACCGGTTCCTGCTCCGTTTGCTCGGATCAGTGATCAGATCTGGAAGTTTACTCTCTCTGAGGAGTGAACTTTCAGATCTGATATGTGATCCGTGCAAAGGGAGTTTGAACGGATGCGAGTCTTTAACCTGTTTGATATTTTGCTGCATTCTGTTTGAGGATGCAAGATAGCCTGTGCAGCGGCGATATAACGCCGTTTTGTGAGGATTGATCCGCGCCATTTTTTTCTTGCGTTAACGTCTTTTGAATCGATCTGTGCTCATGTGATAATAACGCTCTACATCTGCACCGATCCTTGTAACTCAATATTTTGGGATTTATTTTCCTACACTCAGAAAGGAATTCACTCATGGCCTCTCATCAGTTCTGAGGATTTTTATTGATTTATTTCAGAAAAAAACTTTCAAAATTTCCAGATAGCTCGCTTTTGACGATATTTAATACAGTCAGCCTATGATTCTAAGTATCTTGGGCCGTTTCTTGTATGTTAATGATTAGAAAAAGTGCCTAATCAGAGATTTAATGATTACTAGAAACATGGCTTCCCATGTCGTCGGATACCCACGTATGGGGCCCAAGAGAGAGCTGAAGTTTGCTCTGGAGTCTTTCTGGGATGGGAAGAGCACCGCCGAGGACCTGCAGAAAGTTGCTGCTGATCTGAGAGCTTCGATCTGGAAGCAGATGTCCGGTGCCGGTATCAAGTACATCCCCAGCAACACCTTCTCCTACTACGATCAGGTGCTGGACACCACGGCGATGCTCGGCGCCGTTCCCGACAGATATGGTTACACCGGCGGAGAGATCGGTCACGACATCTACTTCTCTATGGCTCGGGGAAACGCCACTCTTCCAGCCATGGAGATGACCAAGTGGTTCGACACCAATTAGTAAGTGGAGACGTAATTTTTATTTTCTCTGGTTTCATTTTTCTTAAATTCTTTTATTAATGAAGCATTTACTTTCCTGTTTCTGCAGCCATTTCATCGTCCCTGAACTTCGACCAAACACCAAGTTCTCTTACGGTTCCCACAAGGCTGTGTCTGAATACAAAGAGGCCAAAGCGGTGTGTACTCTTATCACTTTAAAAGGAAATAGTAGTAATTTTTAGAAAAAATTTCATGGCCCTGCCTTTCTTCGTTTGTCTTATTTTAGTCATCCTATTTTCCATGATGCAGCTGGGTGTGGACACTGTTCCGGTCCTCGTTGGGCCTGTGACCTACCTGCTGCTTTCAAAGCCGGCAAAGGGTGTCGAGAAATCCTTTTCCCCGCTCTCTTTGCTCCCAAGTGTTCTCTCTGTCTACAAGTGAGACCCTTTCTTTCCTTGACAAGTCATGTTTCCCATAGGAATTTCCTTGGAACCTAGTTTTTAAATCAGATATTAAGAAAAATGATTTGTTTGGAAAATTCAGGGAAGTGATTGCCGAGCTTAAGGAAGCAGGTGCATCATGGATCCAGCTTGATGAGCCAACGCTGGTCCTGGATCTTGAAGCCCAGAAGCTGGAAGCCTTTACTCAGGCCTACGGGGAGTTGGCTTCTTCTTTCTCTGGCTTGAATGTGGTGGTTGAGACATATTTTGCTGATATTCCCGCCGATGCATACAAGTGAGTCATCCTCCCTCTCCTTTCTCCAGTCAAACTCTCATCCTATTTTCATAATTTTTAGTTTCGTGGGAGGGACTATTCTTATTCATCTTACCTCTACTGACTCCTTCCCTAATAGAAGAAAAGTATCAAATTATACATGTGAAGTCTGCCCATGATTAACTTATCGAATCGGCGCAAGTGTGCTTAGCTAAATAGTTCTTATGCTTCTCAATAATCGGTGACTGTTTTTTGGCAGGACTCTGACGAGCTTAAGTGGCGTCTCCGGCTTTGGGTTTGACCTTGTCCGAGGGGCTAAGACCTTGGAGCTGATCAAGAGCGAGTTTCCCGCCGGAAAATTTCTCTTTGCTGGTGTCGTTGATGGCAGAAACATCTGGGCTAATGATCTTGCTGCCTCACTCACTGTTCTCGAGACTCTTGAGTCCCTTGTCGGCAAAGGTAGGTCCCATTTTCCCATATTCTTCTTCAATGGTGGCCAGTTCTGATTCTTGTGGGGCTTGCTTAAATGAATGGCAGACAAGCTCGTTGTCTCCACCTCCTGCTCGCTCCTGCACACGGCCGTTGACTTGATCAACGAAACCAAGCTAGACGACGAGATCAAGTCGTGGTTGGCCTTTGCGGCACAGAAGATTGTGGAAGTTGATGCCCTGGCCAAGGCCTTGGTAGGTCAAAAGAATGAGGCAAGTACTCTCACTCAGTGGATTATAATTAATTTATCTTCCAAAAAACAATATATAGTTCAACTTTGAGAAAATTAAGCCCTTCTCCATGTGATAAAAAACAGGCATACTTTTCTGCCAACGCTGCCGCCCAAGCTTCAAGGAGGACTTCCCCGAGAGTGACCAATGACGCAGTTCAGAAAGCTGTAAGTGTTTGCACATTAAGTGCGCCAAGTTTATCATGCTAATGGTGAACTTTCAAGCAGGCGGCTGCCCTGAGAGGATCAGACCACCGCAGGGCGACTAATGTCAGTGCCCGATTGGAGGCTCAGCAGAAGAAGCTGAACCTGCCGATCTTGCCCACGACCACGATCGGGTCGTTCCCGCAGACCATCGAGCTGAGGCGGGTTCGCCGGGAGGTCAAGGCAAAAAAGTATAAAACAAGGCCATTCCTGAAAATACTCTCGCTACATTTAATTTCTTTTTTTACTTACCCATGGAGGTAAAATTCTGGCAGGATCTCCGAGGAAGAGTATGTTGCGGCCATCAAGGAGGAGATCAGCAAGGTCGTGAAGCTGCAGGAAGATCTCGACATCGACGTCCTCGTCCATGGCGAGCCTGAGGTAATCATTCCCTCTACGCTGACTGATGCGATGGATTGATGGATGGATTTAACAGATGGGTAGATAGAAAGTTTGGTGGATGGAGAGATAGAGTTAGACATAAAAGTGATAGATACAAGGAAAGACAAACAGGAAAGGTGGTTAACTGTGGGGTGTAACTTGCAGAGGAACGATATGGTGGAATACTTTGGGGAGCAGCTGTCTGGTTTCGCATTCTCGGCTAACGGGTGGGTGCAGTCGTACGGGTCGCGATGCGTGAAGCCGCCGATCATTTACGGAGACGTGAGCCGGCCCAAGCCCATGACTGTCTTCTGGTCCACCATGGCCCAGAGCATGACCCAGCGGCCCATGAAGGGCATGCTTACCGGCCCTGTCACCATCCTCAACTGGTCCTTTGTTCGCAACGACCAGCCCAGGTGACTGTAAAACCCCAGCTTTTTTAATCCCACATACAATTTGTAATTAATTTCTAACGCCCTTTTTCTGCATAGGTTCGAGACGTGCTACCAGATTGCGCTTGCGATCCAGAAGGAGGTGGAGGACCTCGAGGCCAACGGGATCACCGTACGCGCTACTCCTCACCCCCTCTCTCTTCTTTCTCTATCTTCCCTTTTTTTCATCCGATCTCTTCTTCTGCTATTTTTTAGGTGATTCAAATCGATGAAGCTGCGCTCCGTGAGGGTCTCCCTCTCCGCAAGTCCGAGCAAGCTTTCTACCTCGACTGGGCTGTCCACTCATTCCGCATCACCAACTGCAGTGTCAAGGACACCACTCAGGTCATCATCCATCTTCTTCTTATATTGTTATCATTAATAGCACGCAAGAAAATCTTAAAATTTAAGAGAATAAGATTACTACTTACTAGTAGGCTTCTTCAATCAGTTCGAACCGGATCAGATTGCATCTTAATTGATCTAGATGTCAATCAGATTAAATGATTCAATTGATCCTGTGTGCTGGACCTGGTTATTCTTTGGATTTTCTTTTTTTTCTGACTCTGATTGTGATATGAATCTGTCCTCTGATTCCAATTCTCATTATCCTGATGGCGATCCATGCAGATCCACACACACATGTGCTACTCCAACTTCAATGACATCATCCACTCGATCATCGACATGGACGCGGATGTGATCACCATCGAGAACTCGCGGTCAGACGAGAAGCTTCTGTCGGTGTTCCGCGAGGGAGTCAAGTATGGAGCCGGTATCGGCCCGGGAGTATACGACATCCACTCCCCCAGGATCCCCTCGGCGGAGGAGATCGCCGACCGGGTGAAGAAGATGCTGGCGGTGCTGGACAACAACATCCTCTGGGTGAACCCCGACTGCGGCCTCAAGACCCGCAAGTACGCTGAGGTCCTCCCCGCCCTCGCCGCCATGGTCTCCGCCGCCAAGCTACTCCGCGCCGACCTCGCATCCACCAACTGAGAGTTTTTGAGGTTCGTCGCCTTTTCCACATGATCTTTTTTTTTTTTTGGCTCGCTTTTAGGCGGCTGGCATCGTTTCCTTTTGCTGCTTGTTTTTGTGATTTTATTTTCCGATAGACGGTAAAAAAAGTTTTGGTGGGTGAATTTGAATGTTTAGAGCTTCAACTATACACTCTATGTAGGCAATGATCATCTACTTACTATTTAATCCATGGTATGAACGATGGATTGAATCGTCTACTTACAGCTATACACTTTATAGTAAGTAGATGTAGAGAGAGAGATAGGGAAAACTTCAATTATACGCTATGTAGGCAACCGTGTTACAGTCTCTATTGAATGTATAGTAGATGGAGAGAGAGATGGATTGGGAATTAACTTGTGCATGTAACTATTTAATGAATGTAGAGAGAGATATCTTTAACCGCACATTTTGGTTTTACAAAATGTGTAAATAAACAGGGTTTATTTATTATTATTAGGCATATCGCCATCTATATGTGTGCAATTCTCATCAATATTGTTTTCCTATGACAATGTACATTCATTTTGAGCTTTTAAAGGCGTCAGTTAACCCTCAGCTTAACTGATTTTGAACCAGGACTACTGGAAATCATATCGTATTGAGTATATGAATTATGATCATGGACGTGGGGCCTGAAGAACGAAAAAAATTACATAAGTTGTATGTTGGATAGTATTATTTATACTTTGGAATTCATGTTTATATTTTAAAGGAAAATATTATTTATCTAAATTTGTGAGATTCCCATTTATAGAGCTCACTACCTAGCACAATCACTCGTGGTACATCATTGAACAGATTTTACTAGATATGTTGAAAGATGAAAATGACTGCTAAATAATCATCATTTATTTTTTTAGTGGAGTGTGCTGGCAAATTTCTGATATGATCCCCATCATATCTAGGGAAGTTTCGTTTTTCCATAATTTCCACTCAGCGAGTATTTCTTTTTAAATAGGGCAGCCCTCCCTTTTAGGATGGCAGCTAAGAAGAAATAGTGTTCGTCTCTCGTAGCTCCTTCTCCCCTGTGATGTTCTTCCCCACGTCTACGTCTCTCCGCCGATGATCTTTCCAGAGCTCTCCCTCTCTCCGAGTTCTCGGCGGCGTGTCTTACAGCCAGTTCACCTCTACACCCATCTAAGTGTGGATATTGAATGGAACTTACTAGATACACTGAAGATAATCATAGTTTATTTAATTGATGAAAGGTTCTAGCACCTTTCCAAGAAGCAGCTCTATAAAGAGAAAATAGATGAAGGCTCGACTGAATCAAGATTGACCTCTCTCAAGAGCTTGGCAGCATCCTCTGGAAAAACAGGGTTTATATAGCAACCGCTGCCAAGCTCAAACCCACCTACTCCAGATAGCCGAGGGATGATCTGTAAAAACCAGTGGGCAAAAGGAAAGGAAGCAGAGCTCAAGCCAAATGGCGACGTGTGAATCATGAAATTGAAAGGAGGGTCGTTTAGTTGCTTTGATATTCTCCTCAGCATCCCTGTCAGGGCTCCACCAAAATCAACAGCCTGCAAAATTTTATTAAAAAAATAAAATAAAAGATAAAGAAAGCAAGATAATACCACGGTGAAATGGCCTGATCAAATGTAGGTCTCAGAAGAAAATAGACAGATCTGACTGACAAAAATCATAACAGGCCCACAAATTCAGTTGGCTGATGCACAAATCAAATACAAAAATATGAATAAAAAAACAGATGAAAGTGAGACCGACGATGTATATTTCAGCATACCAGTCAAATGGTGAGATAAAATGTATATCTCAGAACAAATAGAGAGATCCAACAGAGAAAAATCATAACAGGCCCACAAATTCAATCGGCTGATACACAAAACAAGTACAAAAACATATGAAAAGACATGGATAAAAAAACACATGAAAGTGAGGTAGATGATGCTTATCCTAGAAAACCACTGTAAAATGATCTGATAAAATATATATATCTCAGAAGAAAATAGAGAGACGAAACTGAGAAAAATCATAACAGGCCCACAAATTCAATCGGCTGATACACAAAACAAGTACAAAAACATATTAAAAGACATGGATAAAGAAACACATGAAAGTGAGGTAGATGATGCTTATCCTAGAAAACCACTGTAAAATGATGTGATAAAATATATATATCTCCGAAGAAAATAGAGAGACGAAACTGAGAAAAATCATAACAGGCCCACAAATTCAATCGGCTGATACACAAAACAAGTACAAAGACATATTAAAAGACATGGATAAAAAAACGCATGAAAGTGAGGTAGATGATGCTTATCCTAGAAAACCACTGTAAAATGATCTGATAAAATATATATATCTCCGAAGAAAATAGAGAGACGAAACTGAGAAAAATCATAACAGGCCCACAAATACAATCGGCTGATACACAAAACAAGTACAAAAACATATGAAAAGACATGGATAAAAAAACGCATGAAAGTGAGGTAGATGATGCTTATCCTAGAAAACCACTGTAAAATGATCTGATAAAATATATATATCTCCGAAGAAAATAGAGAGACGAAACTGAGAAAAATCATAACAGGCCCACAAATTCAATCGGCTGATACACAAAACAAGTACAAAAACATATTAAAAGACATGGATAAAGAAACACATGAAAGTGAGGTAGATGATGCTTATCCTAGAAAACCACTGTAAAATGATCTGATAAAATATATATATCTCAGAAGAAAATAGAGAGACGAAACTGAGAAAAATCATAACAGGCCCACAAATTCAATCGGCTGATACAGAAAACAAGTACAAAAACATATGAAAAGACATGGATAAAAAAACGCATGAAAGTGAGGTAGATGATGCTTATCCTAGAAAACCACTGTAAAATGATCTGATAAAATATATATATCTCCGAAGAAAATAGAGAGACGAAACTGAGAAAAATCATAACAGGCCCACAAATTCAATCGGCTGATACACAAAACAAGTACAAAAACATATTAAAAGACATGGATAAAGAAACACATGAAAGTGAGGTAGATGATGCTTATCCTAGAAAACCACTGTAAAATGATCTGATAAAATATATATATCTCAGAAGAAAATAGAGAGACGAAACTGAGAAAAATCATAACAGGCCCACAAATTCAATCGGCTGATACAGAAAACAAGTACAAAAACATATGAAAAGACATGGATAAAAAAACGCATGAAAGTGAGGTAGATGATGCTTATCCTAGAAAACCACTGTAAAATGATCTGATAAAATATATATATCTCCGAAGAAAATAGAGAGACGAAACTGAGAAAAATCATAACAGGCCCACAAATTCAATCGGCTGATACACAAAACAAGTACAAAAACATATTAAAAGACATGGATAAAGAAACACATGAAAGTGAGGTAGATGATGCTTATCCTAGAAAACCACTGTAAAATGATCTGATAAAATATATATATATATATATATATATATATATATATATCTCCAAAGAAAATAAAGAGACGAAACTGAGAAAATCATAACAGGCCCACAAATTCAATCGGCTGATACACAAAACAAGTACAAAAACATATTAAAAGACATGGATAAAAAAACACATGAAAGTGAGGTAGATGATGCTTATCCTAGAAAACCACTGTAAAATGATGTGATAAAATATATATATCTCAGAAGAAAATAGAGAGACGAAACTGAGAAAAATCATAACAGGCCCACAAATTCAATCGGCTGATACAGAAAACAAGTACAAAAACATATTAAAAGACATGGATAAAAAAACACATGAAAGTGAGGTAGATGATGCTTATCCTAGAAAACCACTGTAAAATGATCGGATAAAATATATATATCTCAGAAGAAAATAGAGAGACGAAACTGAGAAAAATCATAACAGGCCCACAAATTCAATCGGCTGATACACAAAACAAGTACAAAGACATATTAAAAGACATGGATAAAGAAACACATGAAAGTGAGGTAGATGATGCTTATCCTAGAAAACCACTGTAAAATGATCTGATAAAATATATATATCTCAGAAGAAAATAGAGAGACGAAACTGAGAAAAATCATAACAGGCCCACAAATTCAATCGGCTGATACACAAAACAAGTACAAAGACATATTAAAAGACATGCATAAAAAAACGCATGAAAGTGAGGTAGATGATGCTTATCCTAGAAAACCACTGTAAAATGATCTGATAAAATATATATATCTCCGAAGAAAATAGAGAGACGAAACTGAGAAAAATCATAACAGGCCCACAAATACAATCGGCTGATACACAAAACAAGTACAAAAACATATGAAAAGACATGGATAAAAAAACGCATGAAAGTGAGGTAGATGATGCTTATCCTAGAAAACCACTGTAAAATGATCTGATAAAATATATATATCTCCGAAGAAAATAGAGAGACGAAACTGAGAAAAATCATAACAGGCCCACAAATACAATCGGCTGATACACAAAACAAGTACAAAAACATATTAAAAGACATGGATAAAAAAACGCATGAAAGTGAGGTAGATGATGCTTATCCTAGAAAACCACTGTAAAATGATCTGATAAAATATATATATCTCCGAAGAAAATAGAGAGACGAAACTGAGAAAAATCATAACAGGCCCACAAATTCAATCGGCTGATACACAAAACAAGTACAAAAACATATTAAAAGACATGGATAAAGAAACACATGAAAGTGAGGTAGATGATGCTTATCCTAGAAAACCACTGTAAAATGATCTGATAAAATATATATATCTCCGAAGAAAATAGAGAGACGAAACTGAGAAAAATCATAACAGGCCCACAAATACAATCGGCTGATACACAAAACAAGTACAAAAACATATGAAAAGACATGGATAAAAAAATGCATGAAAGTGAGGTAGATGATGCTTATCCTAGAAAACCACTGTAAAATGATCTGATAAAATATATATATCTCAGAAGAAAATAGAGAGACGAAACTGAGAAAAATCATAACAGGCCCACAAATACAATCGGCTGATACACAAAACAAGTACAAAAACATATTAAAAGACATGGATAAAAAAACGCATGAAAGTGAGGTAGATGATGCTTATCCTAGAAAACCACTGTAAAATGATCTGATAAAATATATATATCTCCGAAGAAAATAGAGAGACGAAACTGAGAAAAATCATAACAGGCCCACAAATTCAATCGGCTGATACACAAAACAAGTACAAAAACATATTAAAAGACATGGATAAAGAAACACATGAAAGTGAGGTAGATGATGCTTATCCTAGAAAACCACTGTAAAATGATCCGATAAAATATATATATCTCAGAAGAAAATAGAGAGACGAAACTGAGAAAAATCATAACAGGCCCACAAATACAATCGGCTGATACACAAAACAAGTACAAAAACATATGAAAAGACATGGATAAAAAAACGCATGAAAGTGAGGTAGATGATGCTTATCCTAGAAAACCACTGTAAAATGATGTGATAAAATATATATATCTCAGAAGAAAATAGAGAGACGAAACTGAGAAAAATCATAACAGGCCCACAAATTCAATCGGCTGATACACAAAACAAGTACAAAAACATATTAAAAGACATGGATAAAAAAACACATGAAAGTGAGGTAGATGATGCTTATCCTAGAAAACCACTGTAAAATGATCGGATAAAATATATATATCTCAGAAGAAAATAGAGAGACGAAACTGAGAAAAATCATAACAGGCCCACAAATTCAATCGGCTGATACACAAAACAAGTACAAAAACATATTAAAAGACATGGATAAAAAAACACATGAAAGTGAGGTAGATGATGCTTATCCTAGAAAACCACTGTAAAATGATCTGATAAAATATATATATCTCAGAAGAAAATAGAGAGACGAAACTGAGAAAAATCATAACAGGCCCACAAATTCAATCGGCTGATACAGAAAACAAGTACAAAAACATATTAAAAGACATGGATAAAAAAACACATGAAAGTGAGGTAGATGATGCTTATCCTAGAAAACCACTGTAAAATGATCGGATAAAATATATATATCTCAGAAGAAAATAGAGAGACGAAACTGAGAAAAATCATAACAGGCCCACAAATTCAATCGGCTGATACACAAAACAAGTACAAAGACATATTAAAAGACATGGATAAAAAAACACATGAAAGTGAGGTAGATGATGCTTATCCTAGAAAACCACTGTAAAATGATCTGATAAAATATATATATCTCAGAAGAAAATAGAGAGACGAAACTGAGAAAAATTATAACAGGCCCACAAATTCAATCGGCTGATACACAAAACAAGTACAAAGACATATTAAAAGACATGGATAAAAAAACGCATGAAAGTGAGGTAGATGATGCTTATCCTAGAAAACCACTGTAAAATGATCTGATAAAATATATATATCTCAGAAGAAAATAGAGACACGAAACTGAGAAAAATCATAACAGGCCCACAAATACAATCGGCTGATACACAAAACAAGTACAAAAACATATGAAAAGACATGGATAAAAAAACGCATGAAAGTGAGGTAGATGATGCTTATCCTAGAAAACCACTGTAAAATGATCTGATAAAATATATATATCTCCGAAGAAAATAGAGAGACGAAACTGAGAAAAATCATAACAGGCCCACAAATACAATTGGCTGATACACAAAACAAGTACAAAAACATATGAAAAGACATGGATAAAAAAACACATGAAAGTGAGGTAGATGATGCTTATCCTAGAAAACCACTGTTAAATGATCTGATAAAATATATATATATATATATATATATCTCAGAAGAAAATAGAGAGACCCAACTGAGAAAAATCATAACAGGCCCACAGATTTAATCGGCTAGTACACAAATCGAATACCAAAACATGAATAAAGAAACACATGAAAGTGAGACAGATGGTGTATATATATCTCAGAATACCACAGTAAAGTGGACTCATAAAAATTATAACTTAGAAGAAAATAGAGGGACCCAACAGAGGAAAATCATAACAGGCCCACAAATTCAATCGGGTGATACACAAAATCATATAAAAAAACACATGAAAGTGAGACAGATGATGCGTATCTCAGAATACCACAGTAAAATGGTCTGATAAAAAGTAAATCTCAGAAGAAAATAGAGAGACCCATCTAAGAAAAATCATAACTCCCCACAAATTCAGTTGGCTCATACAAGACATAAATAAAAAACATAAATTACAAAAACACATATCAGTTAGTGAATACCTCTTCTCTTTCAATCTCATGAAAGTGAGACAGATGATGTCGAGGAACAATCCAAACTTCAAATGGATATGAAGCAGCCATTGGAACTATCGAAGAGAAATAAACAGACTGATGAATGAGAATATCCTGAGACCATGCCTCGCATAGCCCACATCTCCCTGTCTGAAGATAATTCTCCTTCATACTCCTCAGTCTTGATGATACAGTTGGAGGAATCACAGGCATTCCAATTATCTGACTGTGAGAATGGCTCATCGAAGCTCCAGCAGAAGCCCCGTGATTCTTAAATACCTTCATAACATCAAAAAAATCAATCAGTGTCAATAAATTTATTGATCTTTGAAACCATACTCAATCAAATCACCCATAGAATTGTCAATTTTTTCTTCCCGCTGCTAAAAAACGGTAAAATGAAGCTGAATTTTCCCCCAAAGTCATAATGAATACCTTCATAACATCAAAATCACTCAGATTCAAAAAAAAATCAGTATTTCACAAAATACCCATAAATTCTGTCTTTTTTTTTGAAGTTGCATCTTTTTTAATAAGATTTTTAAAAGAGGCTAACGGAGTATTATTTTGCGCCCCAAATCACCCATACAATTGGTACATTTTTCTTCCCTCTTACAAAAAAGCATGAAATTGCGTTTTTGCCCAAAATCAGAATGAATACCTTCGCAACATCAAAATCACTCAGATTCAAAATTTTCAGTATTTCACAAAATACACATAAAATCTGATTTTTTTTTCTAGAAGTTGCATTTTTGTAACAAGGGTTGAAAAAAAGGTTAACGGAGTATTATTATTGTGTCCCCCAAAATCACCCATAGAATCGGCAATTTTTTCTTCCGTATTAGAAAAAAAACGGTAGAATGAAGTTGCATTTTTTTCTCAAAGTCTGAAGGAATACCTTCGTAACATCAAAACCACTCAGTTTTAACAAATTTATAGATTTTTAAAATAATGCTCTATCAAATCACCCATGGAATTGGTATTTTTTTCTTCCCTCTTCTAAGAAACAGTTAAATAAAATTGCATTTTCTTCCAAATTCAGAATGGATACCATCGTGATACCCTCTCGGTTACAATAAATTTCTACATCTTTGAATTCACCTGGACATATTCAACATCACCCAGAGCAGAGAGCTGCAGGAATCTCTCCTTGTAAGCCATCAGAACTTCAGCAGCCTCGGTAGCAGAAAGATCAGAAAGATGAACATCATGATAAGGCGTCTCTATGATCACATCATGAAACCCATACCCGACAATGATGGATTTCTCTTGGGGATTCAACCCTGGAGGTTCTTCATCGCGGTGCAGAGCCGGGTACAGATTCTGAATAACGCGTAATTTCCACTCTGGCGCGCCGTTTGGAACCCTAAAAATCTCTGGGGCGCAGTCTCGCTCTCTTCCAATGCAGAAAGGGCAGGAATTGAGATGGGTAGTCGTCGAGTAAGAAGAAGAAGAAGATTTGAAATCAGAAGGACGTCGTCCGCGCGCAGGAGAGAAGATCACCCACTGCCCAAAGACCGCGTCTTTTCGCATTTCGCATCTTCGCCCTCCTCCGCTGCTCGTCGGTGGCATTCTTCCCAGCCGATCTTCTCTTCTCTTCTCTTCTCTTCTCTTCTCTTTCTATTATATTTTCTTCTGTTCTTCGTTTACGTATAACATGAGAACTCAAGGGTATTTTCGTCTGTCTCAAAGTACCCTTTTAAACTCCTGAATTTTTTCCTCAAAGTTTAATTTTTTTTAAAGGGCAGTAAAAAACCTTACATGGGTATTTTCTGCAATCTTTGGCCGCACCAATTAACAAATAACTTGAGAAATCAAGACATCCTTTTAAAATCAGGATTTTTTTCTTGCAGTTTAATTTTTCCAAATACAAAAAAAAAGTATATAAAATGGGTATCTGTCTTCGGTTGCATCAATTAACAAAAAACTTGAGAGCTCAGGGGTATTTTCGTCTTTACCAAAAATACCCTTTTAAATTTCAGATTTTTTCTTGAGAGAATTTCGGGTATTTTCATCTTTCTCAAAAAATACCCTTTTAAATTTCGGGTGTTTTCTTGAAGTTTAATTTTTTTGAAAGACAAAATAAAATATGTTAAATGGGTATTTTATGCGAGTTTTGGTCGCATCGATTGACAAGTAACTTGCGAAATCATGGGTATTTTTGTCTTTCTTAAAAATGCCCTTTTAAATTCCATTATTTTTTCTTGAAGTAAAATTTTTTAAAAGATAACATAAATAATGTTAAATGGGTTGTTCCGCAATTTTTGGTCGCATCGATTAACAACTGACTTGCAAAATCAAGGGTATTTTCGTCTTTCTTAAAAATACCCTTTTAAATTCCATACTTTTTTCTTGAAGTATTTTTTAAAATATGACATAAATAATGTTAAATGGGTTGTTTCTGCAATTTTTGGTCGCATCGATTAACAAGTAACTTGCAACGCAAAGGTATTTTTGTCATTCTCAAAATAACCTTTTAAAATCAGGAATCTTTTATTGGTTTTTAATTTTAAAAAAAAATAAAAAATTTTAAATGTGTGTTTGTGTATTTGGTTGCATCAATTGGCAAATATCTTTAAAATTTTGGGGATTTTTTGTCTTCCTCAAAATACCCTTTCAAAATTTTGATTTTTTTCTTGAAGTTTAATTTTTTGAAAGACAATATAAATAATGGCAAATGAGAATTTTTGTCTTTCTAAAGTATCCATGAATCTGCAATTTTTTCTTCCCCAGCATCCAAAAAATAGAAAAAAATGAAGTTGCATTTTTAACCCAGTTTATTATTATGTTTATCGTTTTTGCCTGCCATTGATCAATATTTAACTGAAGAAATCGATGGTATTTTTGTCTTTCTCAAAAATATATACTTAAAATCGGGGATTTTTTCTTCAGTGTTAATATTTTTAAACAAGAGATAAAACTGTTTAATGTGTTTTTGGTCCTCCCTTAAATATACATAGAACCTGCCATTTTGTTTTATTCCTTAATTTCTATAATCTTGTCAAGTGAAGTTTCATTTTCAACCCAATTTAATAACATTTTCCTCATTTTTATGCGCGGCATTAATCAGCTTTAACTTGTCAAGAGCAGGGGATTGTGTCTTTGTACAAATACCCTTGCAATCTGCAATTTTTCTTGAAATTGAATTTCTTTAATAATAGATTAAAAAATGTTAAACGGGTTTTTAATATTTTATTAATCCCAGAATCTGCATTTTTTTCTTCCTCATTATATATAATATATGTCTGATGAAGTTTCATTTTATCTGCAATCTAATATCATGTTCCTCATTTTCACCCAGCATCAGTCACCTCTAACTTGTTAAAACAACGGATATTTTCATCTTTTTTTAATTTTCCCTTGCAATCTACAATTTTTATTGAAGATGAACTTTTATAAAATGAGCAAAAAATCTTATATGGATATTATTGTCTTTTTTGAATATCCCCATAATCTGCATTTTTGTCCTTCCTATTAACTAGAATAATGAAGTTTCATCTTTGCCTCAATATATTATTCTGTTTGTCATTTTTTTGTTCACTATCAATCAACGTTAACTTGTTGAATAGACGGTATCTCCATCTTTCTCAAGATACCCTTAAAATATGTATTTCTCTTGAAATTGAATTTTTTCAAACAAGAGTAATAAATGTTAAATGGGTGTTCTCGTTTTTTCTTGAATATCCCTCAAATATGTATTTTGTCCTTCCCTGTTGTCTATAATATAGCCAAATGAAGTAGCATTTTTCCCCCAAGCTAAACAAATAGTTTAAGGTAATTTTCCTGGTCTCCATTTTTTTCCCCTCATTAATCAACTTAACTCAAGAAATCAAGAGTTTTTTTGTCTTTCCCAATATATATATTTTGAAGTTACATTTTTTTCATCAGAGTTTTAAAAGGTTGAACGAGTATTTTTGTATGTCCCAATAACACATAGAAACTGCTGTTTTGGTTTTCCCCTATCGAAAAATAGTCAGATGGACGGATATTCTCCAGTTCTTCATTTCTTCGTCCATCATCAATCAAATGAAAACACAAAATCAAGGGGTTCTCAGTATTTCATAAAATATCCATAAATTCCTCTATTTTGCTCTTGAAAAAGTGCATTTTAAACAAAACTTAAAAGAGTTTAACGGAGTAATGTTGTCCCAAATTACTCATAAAATTGGCAATAAATTCCTCCCTCTTATAAAAAGGCCAAAATGATATTGCATTTTTTCCCCAAGTAAAACAGATGCTTATATGGCTATTTAAATCCACCCAATAAACCATTAAAATCCGAAATTATTTTTTTCTCCAAAAAATAAATTGTCAAACAAAACTTATATTTTTCTCTGTCGCATGATATTAAACTATATGGGTAATGGAATGGAAGGGGCAATTGTGGAGAAGGTAGCTGGGCCTGAAGACGAGGTGACGATGTTTCCCTGATAGTTCTTGTTCTTCTCTATCTTATGAATATCTTGCTAAATTTTCTGAAAAAATGTCCCGTCTCTTGAGGTCCTCTCAGTAGGACCCGAACACGAATGAAGTTCGGGCCATTTATCAGAACAAAAATAACGAATTTGATCTTGTAGGGTTTTTTTATTTTTGGGTCATTTGGTAAATGTTTATTTCTGAAAGTGTTCAACTTTCTTATTTTCTTTTGATCTTGTTCTTCATTATTTTATGCATGTCTCGCTGAGTTTTCTGAGAAAATGTCTGGTCTTTTATGGACCTCTCAGTAGGATTCGAACCCGGATGAAGTTCTGGCCATTTATCAGAGCAAAAGAACGAATTTGATCTTGTAGGATTTTTTTTTGTTTTCGGGTCATTTGGTAAATGTTTGTTCTTGGAATGCTATTACGACCACTTCTCTTCTTCGAAATGTTAAACTCTCTTCTTTTCTTTTGATCTTGTTCTTCTTTATTTTACGAATGTCTCGCTGAGTTTTCTGAGAAAACGTCTGGTCTTTTGTGGACCTCTCAGTAGGATTCGAACCCGGATGACATTGTGGCTATTTCTCAAAGCAAAAGAACGAATTTGATCTTGTAGTATTTTTTTTTGTTTTCGGGTCATTTGGCAAATATTTATTCTTGAAAATGTTCAATTTTCTTATTTTATTTTGATCTTCTCTTAAAATAAACTTTTCTGTGAAAATCTCTTGTTTTTTGTGTTCTCATTCGGATTCTAACCCGAATGAAGTTCTGGCCATCTTTCAGAGCAAAAAGAACAAATTCGAACTTGTAAGATTTTCTTTATTTTGGGTCATTTCGAAACTGATTATTCTCGGAATGCCATTAAGACCACCTTCATTGTTATCATTGTTTTTAGCTTCTCTGTTGAGCCCACAGTTTCTTGGAACACCGCAATGTTAAGATGAATCGCATGACTTTCATGATAAATCAATTGTTTCTGAGTTTTTTTTTCAAACTTGGTGAGTAGTTTCTACAAGCAGTCCCCCAGCCTCTAGTACCATTTTTTTGTTGTTACTCTTCCCGAGGAGATTTTAATTCAACGCTTGAGCTTAATTTTAGAACATTTAGAACAAGGGAACCTTTTATTGAAAATTTTACTCAATCAAACTAAATTTAAGTGGATCTTATATCGCTGAGGTTGTTACTGTCTATTATTCAGTCTCATTTAATGCGGTTGCAGTGTCTGGATTATATTCTTGCGCGGCCATCCGTGTGATTATTGCTTCTTTTTTGTTTTCCGACAATTTTTTTTCCTGATATTTATTTTGCCGACTGGATCTGCTTATTCTTTCTCAAATTGTTGGGCTGTGACACGATTACCGACCCCTCTCTATGGTTTTTCCACCACGTGTATTAGGATATTTTTCCTTTTCTTCGTTCTTGCCAAATACGCCAATATGGAATCTTATTTCTGCAGGAACAATGAATAAAATATCAAAATGATGGTGACTTGGATAAAACTTCAATATAGGATTGTTGGGAAATTTTTGGGAAATTATGTACCTACTCTACAAAGGTTGTTCTGGGTAGAGAAAGATGGCTTGCATTTTAAAGAGAAGGTAAAGGGTCCTTATTCTATAGAGTTTTTTTCTGGGTAGAGGAAAAGGGCTTGCACTTTAAACAGAAGGCGGTAGAATCCATACTCATATCATCTCATCTCATCCTGCACTATGGAAATCCATTAGACACTATTTATCCTCCTATTCACATTCCTACCATGGGATTATTCATTCTTCTACTCCACCCTCTCATCTCATCTCATGTCAACTCCTCGAGCACTATCGCAATCCATGGGACTCGTATGAATAATCCCATTTATCCTCCTATTCATACCCATCTCATCCTGCGCTATGGCAATGCATGGGACTCTATTTATCCTCCTATTCCCCTTCCTACCATGGGATTATTCATTCTTCTACTCCACCCTCTCGTCTCATCTCATCACAGGTTATCCACTCGCAGATGGCAGAGGAGCGGCCGCTGGAGGGGCGCGTGGCGATCATCACTGGCGGCGCAGGCGGCATCGGCGCGGCCATCGCCGCTCACCTCGCCGCTCACCTCGCCGCTCACCTCGCCGGCCTTGGCGCCAGAGTCGCCATCTCCTACGCCACCAGCGCCACGGCCGCCACCTCCCTAGCTGCGACCCTCAACGGCGTGGCCATCAAAGCCGATGTGACAAGCGCCGCCTCGGTCGCCTCCCTCTTTGACCTCGCCGAGCAGGCCTTCTCGAGGAAAGCGCACATCCTCGTCTGTTGTGCAGGCACCATCAATGCAGACTATACAACTGTGTCAGAGACGAGCGAGAGGAGCTTCGAGGAGCTGTTCGAGGTGAACGCGAAGGGGGCGTTTCTGTGCTGTAGAGAGGGGGCGATGAGGCTGGATGGAGAAGGGGGGAGGGGGATGATAGTGGTGGTGACGTCATCGATGGTGGCGCAGGGGAAGGCAGGGTTCGGAGTGTATGCTGCGGCGAAGGCAGCGGCGGAGGCTGTGGTGGGAGTGGTGGCGAAGGAGGTGGGGGGGAAGGGGGTGACGGCGAACTGCGTGGCGCCTCGGCCGACGGCAACGCAGATGTTGTACAAGGTGAGGAAGACAAAGGAGGAGGTGGCGAGGGTGGTGGGGGAGTGTCCAATGGGGAAGGTGGGCAGGCCGGGGGATGTGGCGGAGGTGGTGGGGTTCTTGGTTGGGGATGGGGCGAGGTGGGTCAATGGGCAGGTGTCACACAGTCAAATCTCGAGCTAGGACTCTTGGCTCGGAGTTGACGTGTGCCGGCCTCAGTGCTTGGGCAGAACACTGAGCAGCCTTGATCTCTTGCAGCGGAAGCTCTTAGGATTGCTTAAGATTGCATAGAAGGGGTTAAAGGAGTGGTTGGTGCTAGGCACCGTCAGTGAATAGGTTCATTGCATTAATATCATGAAGAGTACATCTTAGATTACATGGGGGAAGACGAGGGGTGTTACAAGGAACGAGACGAGGCGCCTTGCGCCGAGGTAATGACGCCACACCGCCTCAGGGCCGCCGCTCCACACGCACGCGCCCGCCCTGCCGCTCATCCGCGCGCTGGGCCGGGCGTCGTGTGCCCGCGGGCATGTCGATCACACACGCCACCCCTGCCTTGACGATCCCACACGCCACCAGCACCCGTGTCTACATTCTGGCGCAGTCTGCGCGACGCCGCCGCATTCGACGTCCCCGAGCTGGGCGCTGTGCGCTCAGCATTACCCGTAGGAGCGCCACGCGCCCGCTGTGCCGTCTCGGTGCTCTCAGTGCGCCACAAGCCTTAGTCTCCTAGCGGGGATGTCTCCCAAACGCGCGGCCCGCACACGCAATGCGCGCGCCGCCTGCGCGGCCGCCTGCGCGGCCGCTACGTGGCATCCCGCACAACTCCGCGCGCCGCGCCCACGGCATGCCGCCCGGCCTGCGCGTCGCGCACCCGCGTGCAGCACTTCCCGCTCCTGCGCGCAACACTCGGCGCTGGCGGTTAGCGTTGGCGCGCAGCGCTTGCGCGCGCGCACCTGGGCCGTTCAGGCCGTGCGCCCAGCACGCACGGACCGTACTTGATCCGTCCCGCCTTGGGCCTGGACGGGCACATACGCAGTCTACCGTGAATCACCATCGGTAGTGGCAATGGCCTAATAGATCAGGTATTTGGATATCGCTATCCATAATGACTTGGTCTTTATAAATGTCGTGAGCCAAATACAAGGGCGATCCTTCCCAATAAGCACACAGGCCTCTAGGCAAGGAATGTCGACTAGTTAGGGGCCTTACACGCCCCCACCGCCTAAACTTGTCGACGCCCTCATCGACGCTCGCTGCTCCACTTCATATGCCTGAAGTAGATCCTCAAACTGCCATAAGTCTGAGTCGCGCTCCTAGGTGGTTGATTCCTCTGGCCGGTTCTTCCACTTGATGAGGTACTCAATCTTGTGATAGCAGCCATGACGTCCTCCCCGGTCAATATCCCACTTTGCAAGGACAGCTTCTGCTTCCTGATCAAAGTGTGCCCGCACATTTTGTGGCGGACGTTGGGGCTGGTTCCTCGCCGCGTCTTCGAGATCTGGTACATATTTCTTCAGAACCGACACATGGAAGACCGGATGGACCGCCCGTCGACGGGGAATATTGAGTCGGTAGGCAACCCGGCCGATTTTTGCTACCACTTCGAAAGGTCCATTGTAGCGGGGAACCAGACCCTTGTGACGTTGCTTTGCTTGCTTTGTCTTCAACATCTGAGCGTTAGTCTTCAGTAGAACCTTGTCGCCCACTTGGAACTCAACGTCCCGTTTGTGTTGGTGTGCTTACTTTTTCATTCTTTGAGCAGCGCGCTCCAACACCTCGCGAGCTTCCTCAATGCGAGCATGATATTAGCGCTCAAAGTGGAAGGCCGCAGGGAAATGTCCATTCCCTTTCCTCTTCACAACTTCCGGAGGGGTCAGTGTCAGTCTTCCGGTTGCAATCTCGAATGGTGAGTGTCTTGTAGCCGAGCTCCGGTTGATGTTGTGCGCAAATTGTGCTGCATCCAGCAGCTCCACCCAGTTCTCTTGGTTGGCCGAAACGTAATGCCGGAGGTATTCCTCGAGCATGGAGTTAACCCGTTCCGTCTGACCATCGGTCTGGGGGTGGAAGCTCGTAGAAAATTTGAGCTTGGAGCCCATGTACTTGAACAACGACTCCCAAAAAAAGACTAGTGAATCTTATATCCCGATCACTGATGATGTCTAGTGGAAGACCCCAATACTTCGCCACATAGGACATGAACAAACGAGCAACGCCATCTGCGTGCACCTCCGATGTAGTGGGGATGAAGGTCGCATATTTGGAAAAGCGATCTACGATAACCAAGATGGCGTCGTGCCCACCCACGCGCGGAAGGCAAGTGATGAAATCCATTGAGATGGACTTCCACGGTCTACTCGCCCTCGGGAGAGGTTCCAGCGTTCCCGCTGCCTTGGCCTTCTCCGTCTTGTCTTGTTGACACACTAGGCACGAACGAACATAAGCTTCAATATCCCGTTCCATTCTCGGCCAGTGATAGCTGCTGGACAGGAGTGCAAGCGTCCAGGCCTGCCCTGGGTGTTCGGCGTGGGGTGCGTCATGGGCTTCGTAGAGGAGCTTCTGGCGCAACCCACCCGCACGTGGCACGTACGGTCTATTTCCGGTTGCGTATACAATGTCATCTTCAGTCCAGAATCTCCTTGTCTCGCCCGCAGCAATGCGCTTCATCAGTCGAACAGCTTCTGGATCACCTTTCAGCGCCAACTTGATTTCATCGAGGATGCTTCCTTGGACTGCTGAAAGTGCTGCCACAAACACTTCGGGTTCCTTCCGGCTTAGGGCGTCGGCCACTTGATTGGCGCGCCCTAGCTTGTACTTCAAGACGAAGTCGAACTTCGCTAGGAAGTCTTGCCATCTCGCTTGCTTCGGGGTCAGCTTCTTTTGGGACTCGAAGCAACTGGTGGCCACGTTGTCGGTGTAGACCACAAATTTGCCTCCGAGGAGATAGTGGTGCCAGACTCTCAGGCAATGTACCACGACCGTCATCTCCTTCTCGTGCACCGAGTACCTTCTCTCCGCGTCTTTCAGCTTACAGCTCTCGTAAGCCATGGGGTGTCCATCCTGCATCAAGACACCTCCAAGGGCGAAGTCAGAAGCATCGGTGTGTACCTCGTATGTCATGTTGAATTTGGGCAGGTGAAGCACCGGCTCGCTAGAAACTGCACACTTTAGCTTCTCAAATGCCTTCTGGCCCCGGTCTGTCCACTGCCACTTCATGTCTTTCTTCTACAAATCCGTCAAAGGGGCAGCTAGTCGGGAGAAACCTTTGATGAATTTCCGGCAATAATTAGCCAAACCAAGGAAAGATCTCAACTACGGCACTCCCTTCAGCTCCGTCCAATTTCTAATGGCCTTCACCTTCGAGGGATTCATGCGCACACTTCCCTTCCCAACTAGGTGTCCAAGAAACTCGATCTCCTGCAGTGCAAACTCGCACTTTTTCGGGTTGAGGTAGAGCTCGTGCTCCTTTAGCTTGGCCATCACCTTCCACAGGTGCCTCACGTGGTCATCCAAGCTTTGGCTGTATACGAGAATGTCATCCAAATACACAACCACGAAATCATCGATATAGTCTCGAAAAATATTGTTCATCAAGCAACAAAACGTAGTAGGAGTGTTCGTGAGCCCAAAAGGCATCACGCAAAATTCAAAAGATCCGTAGCGCGTCACGCACGTCGTCTTCGGTTCATCCCCCTCCTCGATCTGCACCTGGTGGTACCCGCTCTTCAAGTCCATCCTCGAGAAGTAGCGAGCCTCGCCGAGCCTGTCGAACAATTCTTCAGCATTCGGTACAGGATATTTATTTTTCACTGTTACCTTGTTCAACGCTCGGTAGTCCACACAGAGTCGGAGCGATCCATCCTTCTTCTTTTGGAAGAGAACTGGAGAGCCGAAGGGGGCCTTCGACGGTCGGATGAGCTTGTTCTTCAACAATTCTTGGAGCTGCTTCCTTAGCTCCTCCAGGTAAGCGGGGGGCATCTTATAGGGAGCCCGTGCAGGGGGATGTGTTCTAGGGAGTAATTCAATCTCGTGGTTCACATCCCGCTTGGGCGGTAGTTTCGCGGGGAGCTGTGAGGGCATCACCCCGGCGAATTCCTATAGTACGTCCTGAATTGGCCCTGGTAGTCCACCCGTAGCTGCACCGGGGCTATTGTCGTCGTCGTCGCCCCAACTAAGTGCAGCCAAACGGGCTGGTGCACACCCCTGCCTTTCACCCTTTCTCCGGGGTGCGGGCCCTCGTATGGAGACGAGGAAGGTCTCTTCCCCCTTCCTCAATCCGTCCTTAATTTACATTGCGGACAAGAGAGCGGTGTTCTGCGGCTTCTGGACCCCTTGGTCCCTCGCGAAGCATGGGTGAAATCCCTCTGGGAACAGTACACTGCGGTACTGGGGGAACACGACCGCGCGTGAGCCCATCAGTAGGTCGAGACCCAGGACGACCGCGAAGTCATCCATGGGGGACACCATGAAGTTGGTCCGGCCCTCCCACGTTCCCACCTGCAGCAGCACCCCCTTGGCCACACCAACAATTTCTCGTGCTTCCGAGTTGACGGCCTTGATCTTCCCCGCACTCGGGGACAGCTTCAAGCCGAGCTTCTTCGCCTCTTTCTCGGCGAGGACGTTGTGTGTCGCCCCCGTGTCGACCATGGCCGTGGAGGGTTTGTCGTTGATCTGTACCGGGACATGCAGGAGGTTCAGACCCTCATACTGGACAGGGGTTCCGCCCTGCAATGCCGCTAGGCACTGAAGGGGGTTCAGGGTCACCGTGCTGCTTCCCCCGGGAACATCTGGTTGGGGCGGCGGCACGACTATCGCATTGACATTGGTGGCCGCTGTCGTCCCTCGTGGGCAATCCCTCATGAAGTGGGGACCTCCGCAAGCGAAGCAGGTTAACTTGTTTCCCCCGCCGCCTGGATTCTGTTTCCACAGTCTGGGACTCTTGTCCTTGTCCCGACTCTTGTCGTGGCCTAGCTTGAACTTTCGTTTCAGGCCTTGACTTCTTGGTGTTGCTGGTGCCTCTGCGCGCTCCTGGCGCGGCTTGTACCCCTTCGTGGGTCTGTCTTCGGTCTTGGCGGGTCTAGCGGGGCGGAGCTCTGTGCTTTCCACGACCTTGTAGGCCGAGTTCAAATCTCTGCACTGTCTCCGCTCCAACTCCGTCTAGAGCCAGTGTGAGAGGCCCTTGGCGAAGCGGTAGAGCTTGTCCGCCTTCGACATGTCAGTGATCCTCCGGATTGTGGACACAAACTGGCCCACATATTCCCTCGGATTGCCCGTCATCTTGAGGTTTTCGAGCTCTCCCCTCGCGATCCACGCCGTGTTGTGCGGCATGAAACTCTCCTTGATTTCCCGAACAAGTTCTTCATAAGTCAGGGGTGGCCAATCTCCACATTCCTCCCGCTGTCTCCACCACGACTTCGCTTCCTCCGTTAAGAAGTAGCTGGCCTGGAGGATCTTACTTTCATCTGAGTACTGTCCCTGGCCGAAGTACCGGTCACAGTCGTATAAGAAATCTGCCACTACATCTTCCCGGCGAGAACTGTCGAACCGCGGTTCAGGGAGTGAGTGCTTCCTCCCGGTATCGTTGCTGGGGCGACTACTGGCCCCCTCCTCCAGTCTTTCCATCTGGAGTTTTAGTGTCAAGACTATCTCGGTCAGCTGCCAGATGGTGTCCTCGTGTTGTCGGATGGTCTCCTCGAGACCTTCTTGTCTGTCGCGGGTCTCCGCCCGCACATCTCTTATGTCTGCTTTCATATCGTCATAATTTTTGTCCACTCGGGTCTTCAAACCCATCATGTTTTGGTGGAGTATGCGGTTCGTCAGCCGCTGCTCCTCCTTCCGTCGTCTCTCCTCGCTCAGTTGTGCGCGGACAGACTCCATCTCCTCAACCGGAGTTTCAAAAGCCATTGCGGGCATGGTGATCCAACCTGGCTCTGATACCAGTTGTCACACAGTCAAATCTCGAGCTAGGACTCTTGGCTTAGAATTGACGTGTGCCGGCCTCAGTGTTTGGGCAGAACACTGAGCAGCCTTGATCTCTTGCAGCGGAAGCTCTTAGGATTGCTTAAGATCGTATAGAAGGGGTTAGAGGAGTGGTTGGTGCTAGGCACCGTTAGTGAATAGGTTCATTGCATTAATATCATGAAGAGTACATCTTAGATTACATGGGGAAAGACGAGGGGTGTTACAAGGAACGAGACGAGGCACCTTGCACCGAGGTAATGATGCCACACCGCCTCAGGGCCGCCGCTTCGCCCTGTCGCTCATCCGTGCGCCGGGCCGGGCGTCGTGCGCCCGCGGGCATGGCGATCCCACACGCCACCAGCACCCGTGTCTACATTCTGGCACAGTCTGCGCGACGCCACCGCATTCGACGTCCCCGAGCTGGGCGCTGTGCGCCCATCATTACCCGCAGGAGCGCCACGCGCCCGTTGTGCCGTCTCGGTGCTCTCAGTGCGCCACATGCCTTAGTCTCCTAGCGGGGATGTCTCCCAATCGCGCGGCCCGCACATGCAATGCGCGCGCCGCCCGCACGGCCGCTACGCGGCATGCCGCCCGGCCTGCGCGTCCCGCACCCGCGCGCAGCGCTCGGCGCTACTGATAACACCCTAATTTCGATCTTTATTTCATGTTATTAGCATGGTTTATGCATTTAAAAGGCTTAAATTTGGATTGTTATCATATATTTACACAAAAATAATGCTTCCAAGTAATTTCTGATTTTTTCCTAATTTTCTGTTAATTATATGAACTTTTAAGGATTTATTGAAGCTCGAAATAATTATTTTTGGATGAAAATGGCACATTAAAAAGTTTATTTCGACATTTATCAACATGGGAATTAATCAGGGAATTTTCTAGAATTTTCTAGAATTTTTTACGAATTTTTAGGAATTTTCTGGGATTTATTTCAAGAAGAAATGCATTTATTCTATGAAAAAAGGGAATATTTATAAGAGAAAAAATGTATTTATGCAATTTCTAGACTTTTCGGGGCCTTTTTGCAACGTTTCGTTGCAAAAGACCCTGAAAACAGCTCTCGGTCGCCACGGCAGGTGTAAAGATCCTATTTAAAATCATTAAGGGTTTTATTGCAATTTTTAATATATATTTTTAATGTTTTAGGAGAAATCGGAGGAGAGAGAATGCGCCAGGGGCATATACGCAATTACTTTTGGGCGGCGTCCAAGAGCAATTCCAGGCTTTTTAAGGACTTTTCTGCAAAAAGGAGGATTCAAAATGCGCCAGCCAATGAGAGAACGACACGTCATTGCGTGTTTAAAAACGAAACTAATAAATAAATCAATTTTAAATCCAATGGATTAAATTGGTTTAAAATTGATTTATTAATAACTTTTGATCCTGAAGTCCGATTGAGATGATTTTTTTATGGATTTGTTCGTCTTGATCCTCTCTTTCTATCTGTATGGTTAGATAATTCAGATCTAGCCTATATTGATAGATAAATATTACGTACTAAACGGGGGTAAAATGGTGATTTTTACCCTATAACCTAAGTATAAAAGCTAAATTTTGAGAGGGGGAGCTCATTCTGGATGGTGCTCTATCACAGCTGCAAGACAGGGAGGAGCTCTAGCTTGGATCAAGTTATCTGTTACTTTTTTTCCTTGATTGTATTTGAACTTTTATGCATTTTGAATGAATTAGGTTAAGTTGTTTGTTTCTTCATCTCTATTCTGATCTGAACTTCTAAATCGCTTGGCTTGAGCGGCATGTACAAGCCCTGATTAGGATTGAGAGGAGAAATTGAGGGATTTACCTTGGCATTCAATTGCATTCCAAAAGAAAACTCTAAAAAATTTAGTTTTAATTCTTAGGAGATTAAGATTTCCCTTTTTATTTCTGATTTAGCAAATTCTCAAAACCAACCAAAACTTAAATCAAAAATTTCTTCCAACCTCTCTAATTGAATTCTTTGATCCATCCAATTGGATCAATTAATTCAATCTAGAGCCCACATTTCTTCTTTTCATCTCATCTCTTCTACCCCCCTCTCTAAATTCTCGCCTAATTAGGGTGACTTGATCCTCATTGAAGATCAAATTCACTCTAATTAGGGTCTTAAACACCAAAAATAAAATCAAATTGAAATTCCTACTTGCCTCCCTTGGACGACACTCATACTTATCACTATACATATTAAGTAGAGTTTTATAAATTTTATTGCATAAGCCAAAAATTCACAACGACAAGGGCTAAAAAATTTGCGTAATTTTCACCCCTATTTTTGGCTTATCAATCACGCGGCCCGCACATGCAATGCGCGCGCCGCCCGCACGGCCGCTACGCGGCATGCCGCACGGCCTGCGCGTCCCGTACCCGCGCGCAGCGCTCGGCGCTAGCGGTTTGCATTGGCGCCCACGCGTGGCGCTTGGCGTTGGCGCGCAGCGCTTGCGTGCGCGCGCCTGTGCCGTTCAGGCCGCGCGCCCAGCACGCAGGGACCGTACCTGATCCGTCCCGCCTTGGGCTTTGACGGGCACGTATGCAGTCTACCGTGAATCACCATCGGTAGTGGCAATGGCCTAATAGATCATCTATTTGGATATCGCTATCCATAATGACTCGGTCCTTATAAATGTCGTGAGCCAAATACAAGGGCGATCGTTCCCAATAAGCACGCAGGCCTCTGGGCAAGGAATGCCGACTAGTTAGGGGCCTTACAGCAGGTCATACGTGCCAATGGCGGGATCGTCTGAGCTCTGGAGGTGTCCTTCCTTGCTTCATTGCTCTCTGGCTGAGGAGCTTTGTTATGTTCCCTTGGTGACTAAGTGTGAATGGCTGAGAGGTGAGAAAGAGAGAGATAGAGGTTGATATAGAGGGAGAGAGATTGAGAGGTGGATAGAGGGAGAAAGAGAGGTGGAAGTAGAGGAAGAAAGAGAGAGGGAGAGAGGTGGAAATCGAGGGAGAGAGAGAGAGAGAGAGAGAGAGAGAGAGAGAGAGGCGGGCGATGGAGATAGTGAGAGAGAGAGGTGGAAGAGAGGAAGAAAGAGAGAGATGGAAATAGATGGAGAAAGAGAGGGGGAAATGTCTCCCACTCTACCCTTCTATCTCTTCCTAAGATTATTGTCAATGGGCAGTTGAGTCGTTTGAGATCGAGAGCACTTCTTCTTTTCTTGCTTGTTTGCTCGCTAGCTCTGTGGTGGATGATATTTGTTCCCTTGGTGACTGATTATGATTGACTGGCTGAGTGGTGAGAGAGATGTGTAGAGGGAGAGAGATAGATGGAGGGAGAAAGAGGAGAGGTGTATAGAGGGAGAGAGAGATGGAAAGAGGGAAGGACAGAAACAGTTGGATAAAGGGAGAGAGAGGGAGGAGAGTTGATGGAGAGAGTGAGAGGTGAAAATAGAGGTAGAGAGAGAGCTGTGGATATAAGGAGAGACACTATTTTCCTCTTTCTCAAGATACATTTTTAAAATACGGAATTTATTCAAGTTTAATTTTTTCAAAGATGACATAAAAAATGTTCAATGCGTACTTGCGACTCTGGTTGCATCAATTACCAAATAACTTGAGAAATCAAGGGTATTTTTATCTTTCTCCAAATACCCTTTTAAAATATGGATTTTTTCTTGCAGTTTAATATTTTTTAAAAGACAACAAGACGGGATCTAACGGCCCATGGCCAGTTCCGACCTTCTCTTCTTCCCGCCGCCGTCTCTGTCACCGGACCCGTTATTCTGGCGACAAGAAGACTGATTTCTGTCGATTCATTGCCAAAGATGGTGGCTAGAAAGTACCATTACAGTCAGGAAGGTCTTTGGACTGTTCCTGACCTATAAAATGAGCTGTCAATCACTGAAAAATGATATTTTGTCACCGCAACTGTGAGTTTCATTTTTTAAATAAAAATCGGAGGGGAAGATCCTCTTTTTCATTTTCTTTTGATTCTCTCGGTCAACGGCAGTGACGGTGCCACGACCTGAAGAGAGAACATGAAGAGAGTGATAGAAGAAGAGATAATTAAGAAGACTTACCTGCAGAAAATACTTCGACGGGGAACGGAGTTCGAGATGGCGAAGAATTCCTGATCCTCCGTCTTCTTCTTGTTTCTCTTGGGTCTCTCGGTCAACGACGGTGACAGAGCCGTGACCTGATGGGAGAAGAGTAGAAGAGGGAGAAGGATTAAGAAAAGCTTACCTGAAGGACGATGCGGACAAAGCGTGGTCAGGAGCCCTCGGCGACCTCAACCTGCTGCAAAAATCTGTTAAGTACATAGTTTCACAAGAACTTTACTTGATTTAGTAGAATATTAATCAAGGATTGAGGAACCATCCACAATCCATCTCCTCGAAATTGAAATAATTGATTTCAAGCAAAAGCCAAAAATCAAAAATCCTGATAAGGCATTTTGACAAACACGTGTTGTGCTTAACTTTAAAGCGATTTTAAAAACACTTTGCTCACTATTTTTAAACCAATTAAACATCTAAAAAATATGAATAAAATATAGGAATCACTACTTCCTATTTTACTTATCCCCTGGATAAAATACCTAAAAATCATTCTCGTTCCTTATAAAAAATACATAGAAATGCCTTTGTTCTACTAGGAATTTTATCAAACAACTTATATGCAATATTTGATTCTCGAAGTTATCCCATCAATTGATTTCTAAAAATTCCAAAAAATATCCTAAAATCACTAATCAACCTCTACTGCCTATATATAAAATTTGAAGTTTAAATAAAATATGTAGAGGGAATTATCTTTACAAAAACCTATATAAACTTAATAATATTCGTCATTCATATAATTACCTATTAGTATTATCATATTAGATCCTCCCTATTCTCTCAGCTCATTAATTAACTCTGCCTCTAAGAGTAAATCCTTGTGGATACGACCTTACTCAACACTATACAATTCATAGTAAGTTTACAAATTAAAAAAATTATTTCATTGAAGAAAAAATAATAACAACAACAATTTAACACTCCATTTTCGCTCTGTCAATGCTCTTTAATATAAAGAGTTTGTTGGATTTATCAGTATGAATCACTGAATGGTACTATACTTAATTATCAATAAGGTTGATCCACATCACTGTTGTGCAAGTGGTCATTGGACCTGAGACACCAAATACGTCCTATGGATGGACAGTTGTACTGTGACTATGACCTACTAGTCTCTAATCATTAGATCCTACATAGTCTTAGTTCGCGTGCATCAAGAAGTTCATGTAGACAATTGAGTGGTCAAGATGGGATTGTCCACCCTCGGTGTAAGAGATGACAACTCAAGGAAGATGATGTGATGAAGTCCTTGGCCAAGGCAGTGAAATATCAGAGAAGATTTCTTTGACAGCTGACCATACCCTAAGTCATCCTAGGAGAGTCAAGTGGATGAGAGACCATATGTACACGGTAAACGATGATGAACAGGTTCCATGAGTGAGTCGATACACACTCCTTTGTATCTTATAAAGCACGAGGTGCAGCTTGGCACCCCAGAGGTTAGAAACTCAACCTATCGATTGGGTTAAATCTATCTGACATTAACTAATCTATATGATGATATAGTTAATTAGCTTGAAAGACCGATAAAGGTTACTAGGCTAATAGATGGGCCAAGAGGGTCACAAGCAAATGATCTTTAGGATGTCAGAAGATATACTCAAATTTTGTGGGTATTTATGAAAAATACCCTCTTACCATAAATTCACCTGAGCCAAGGTTGTTCAATGGCCTTCCTCTTCTTCTCCCTTCTCCCCACGACTCCTCTCCATTCATGATGAGATCAAGACAACATAACAATGATGACATAGGTTTGACAGAGTTTGCAAGGGTGAAGGAAGAGATTCAACGTGCGGAGGATCGCTTGGATATGTCTAAATGCTGCACACTTGAGCAACTTGACTTGTCACACTCTAGAATCCAAGAAATGATATACGTGATCCGTGTACAGGTGCTTCGTTTCAATGATTTTGTTGATGCCGTTATGATTCCATTTAAGTCTTCTGTTGCAAATCGACTTGAATTCTTCATCCAATAGTTCCAAAAAGAATGATAGGAGAAATTCACATCAAGCGTGGGCATCCAAATAGGGCATTTCGGGGAGGTTCCTATTGTAGTGGCCATAGCTTTCGGTAAGGAGTCTAACGAAATTCCACGTTGCTCCCTTAGGAGTTTCGTGTTTCCCTTAAGCAACAGAGCCACAGTCAACCAAATGTGATGGTGGACAAAGCTAGGGTGGCAAGCTAAGGGAGCAAGCCAAGTATCATACCAGGCACTAATCGTGCCTTGGTTGATGAGCCAACATGTATCAATGGATATCTCTAACCAATGATGTTGCCAAGTAGACCACCATTTGGGACCTTTGATATCAGACTAATGGCAAGCCCACTCGTCGTGAAATCAAGGGTATTTTAGTGTTTTTAAAAATACCCTTCTAAAATTTGAAATATTTTCTTGCAGTTCAATTTTTTTCTCAAAGACAATATAAAAATGTGAAATGTGTATTTTGGTCCTTCTCAAGTATCCATGGATTGAAAATTTTTATCGCATAAATTAACAAATAACTTGTAAAATCAGGGTATTTTCCTCTTTTTAAAAATATCCTTTTAGAATCCTTAATTTTTTTGTAAGTTTAATTTTTTCTCAAAGACAATATAAAAAGTGTTAAATTTGTATTTCTATCTGTCTCAAATATCCAAGGAATCTTCAATTTTGTGGTTGCGCCAATCAATAAATAACTTAACACACCAACATTATTTTAGTCTTTCTCAAACTACCCTTTTAAAAGTTGGAATTTTTCCTTGCAGTTCAGTTTTTTTCACAATGACAATATAACAAAGTGTGAAAGGGGAATTTTTGCCTTTCTTAAGTATCTCAGGTATCTGAAATTTTTTAGTTGCATCGATTGACAAATAAACTAAGAAATCAAGGGTATTGGGTCTTTCTCAAACTAGCATTTTAAAATCCTGAACTTTTCTGTCAGTTTAATTTTTTTAAAAGACATTATTAAAATGTTAAATGCGTATTTCTGTCTTTCAAGTATCCATGGAATCCACAAATTTTATTCCTACTAGGTATAAAATGGATGATTGAAGTTGATTCTTTTTATCACAGTTTATTAGTGTTTTCGTCTTTTGTTTGCCCACCATCAATCGACATTTAATTTGACAATACAAGGGATAGTTTTGTCTTTTAAAAGATATTTAAAATCCGGAGATGTTTCTGTTCAAGTTTAACTTTTAAACCCAGGGATAAATAATGTTAAATGAGTTTTTTTTATTTCCCATTATCTATAATATAGCGAAACGAAGTTTCATTTACACCCCAATTTAATATCCTGTTTCTCATTTTTCCCGCTCAGTACCAATCAACTTTTATTTGTTAAGACAACCAGTATTTTCATCTTTCTCATCAAATTGCCCTTCAAATTTGCAGTTTTTCTTGAAGTTGAAGTTTCTTAACAATAGATAAAAAAATGTTAAATGGGCATTTGTTGTTTTTTGTTGAATATCCATAAAATCTACAATTTTATTGTCCCTAATATCTATAAAATGGTCAAATGAAGTTTCATTTTCACCTCAATTTTTGATCCTATTTGTCATTTCCCCCACCATCAATCAACTTTAACCTCTCGAGACAATAGGTTATTTCATCCTTTCAAATTACCACTAAATCTGGAATTTTTCTTGGAGTTGATTTTTTAAATAGGATTAAAAACTGTAAAATCGGTTTTGTTATCTTTTCTCTAATATCCATCCCTACAATTTACAAGTGTTTATCACCTATTTCTATAATATAGTCAAACAAAGTAGCATCCCCCCCCAAACCAAACTAATGGTTGAAGGGGTATTTCTATAGTTCTGCATTTTTTCGTCCACTGTTTTTTTCCAAAAAACCTTTAAAATCCCCATTTTTGTTAAGTTTTTTTTAATAAGATATTTAAAAAGCTAAAAGAAGTATTTTTGCATGTCCTAAATCAACCATAGAATCTGCTATTCTTTCTTCCTTATTAAAAAATAATAAAATAAAGTTGCATTTTCTTTCCAAGTTAAACATATGGTTGGATGGATATTCTCCAGTTCTCCATTTATTCGTCCATCATCAATCAACTTAAATCACAAAATCAAGGGGTTTTCAGTATTTCACAAAATATCCATAAATTATTCTTTTTTGCTCACTAAGATGCATTTTTAACAAAACTTAAAAGAGGTCAGCGGAGTAATATTGTCCCAAATTACCCATAAAATTGGCAATATTTTCTTCCATCTTAAAAAATGACCAAATGAAATTGCATTTTTTTCCCAAGTAAATAAATTGTTAGGCCCCTAACTAGGCATCATTCCCTGCCCAGAGGCTTGCGTGCTTATTGTGAGGGCGTGTCTGTGTAATTTGGCTCACGACATTAAAGGACTAAGTCATAATGGGTAGGATGCCCAAATACCTGATCTTTCAGGCCATTGCCACTGTCGGTGGTGATCCACGGCAGATTGTGCACGTGCCCGTCCATGCCCAAGGTGGGACGGATCAGGTACGGTCCGCGCGTGCTGGGCGCGTGGGCTGATCGGTGTGTGCGCATGCGCGCCAAGCGTCGTGTGCCAACGCTACGCGCCAGCGCCAAGTGCTGCGCGCGGGTGCGGGACGCGTAGGCCGGGCGGCGTGCCACGGTTGCAGCGCGCGGAGTTGTGCGGGGTGCCGCGTAGCGGCCGCGTGGGCAGCGCGCGCATTGCGTGTGCGGGGCGCAGGTCCGGGAGACATCCCGCCAGGAGACTAAGGCATGTGGTGCACTGAGAGCGCCGAGACAACACAACGGGCGCGTAGCACTCCTGCGGGTAGTGCTGGGCGCGCAGCGCCCAGCTCGGGGCCGCCGAATGCGGCGGCGTCACGCATGATGTGCCCTAGAGTGTTGACATGGGTGCTGGTGGTGTGTGTGATTGTCAAGGCAGGGGTGGCGTGTGTGATTGCCAGGCCCGCGGGCGCGCGGCGCCCGGCTCAGCGAACTTGTGCAACGGCAGAGCAGGCGAGCGCGCGCGGAGCGGCAACTATGAGGCGGTGTGGCGACATTACCTTGGCGCAAAGCGCCTCGTCTCGTTCGTTGTATCACCCCTCGTCTTCCCCCATGTAACAATGATGTACTTTTGATGATATTAATGCAATGACCCTATTCCTTGACGGTGCTGAGCACCACCATCCCCTCTAACCCCTTCTATGCGATCTTAAGCAATTGCAAAAGTTTTTGCTGCAAGTGATCAAGGTTGCTAAGCATTTCACCCTGAACATTGAGGCCAACACACACCAAATTCGAGCAAGAGTCCTAGCTCGGGATTTGACCGTGTGACAACTGGTATCAGAGCCAGGTTGGATCGCCTCCTCTTGTGCTTCTGACTCTGGTTGAGGAGATGGAGTCGTTTCGCGCACAGTTACGCAAAGAGAGACGACAAAATGAGAAAGAGCAGAGGCTGACTACTCGCCTGCTGCACAAGAATGTGATGGGTTTGAAGACCCATGTCAATAAGAACTACGACGAGCTGAAGTCAGATATAAAAGACTTGCGGGTGGAGACCCGTTAGAGGCATGAAGTCCTCGAAGAAACTAATAGACAACACGAAGACACCATCCGGCACCTGACCGAGATGGTCTTGACCCTAAAGCTCAAGATGGAAAGGCTGGAAGAAGGCACCAGCAGTCGTCCCAGCAATGACGACGAGGAGAAGCACTCACTCCCTGAACTGCGGTTTGACGGTTCTCGCAGGGAAGACGCAGTGGCAAATTTCCTATACGACTGAGACCGGTATTTTGGTAAAAGACAACTCTCAGATGAAAGAAAAGTACTACTGGCTAGCTACTTCCTCACAGATGAGGCGAAGTCGTGGTGGCGACAGAGGGAAGAGTGTGGAAATTGGCCACCTCCGACATACGAAGAGTTTGTGCGGGAGATAAAGGAAAGCTTCATGCCGCACAACACGGCATGGATTGCGAGGGGAGAACTTAAAAACCTCAAGATGACGGGAAATCTAAGGGAATATGTGGGTCAATTTGTGTCCATAATCCAGAGGATCACCAACATGTCTGAGGCGGACAAGCTCTACCGCTTCGCCTAGGGCCTTAGCTCCAGACAGAACTGGAGAGAAGACAGTGTAGAGACCTAAACTCGGCCTACAAGGTCGTGGAAGGAACGGAGCTCCACCCCTCTAGACCCGCCAAAACAGAGGACAGACCTGTGAAAGGGAACAAGCCGCACCAAGAGCGCACCGAGGCAACAACAGCACCAAGAAGTCAAGGCCAGAAGAGGAAGTTCAAGCCAGGCCACGGCAAGAGCCGAGATAAGGGCAAGAGCCCGAGACTATGGAAACAGAATCCAGGCGGTGGGGGAAACAAGCTAACTTGTTTTGCTTGTAGAGGACCCCATTTCATGAGGGATTGCCCAAGAGGGACGGCATCATCCACCAATGTTAATGCGATGGTCGTGCCGTCGGCCCAACCGGATGTTCCGGGGGGAAGCAGTACGGTGACCCTGAACCCCTTGCAGTGCTTAGCGGCACTATAGGGGGGTGCCCCAGTCCAGTATGAGGGTCTGAACCTCTTGCACGTCCCAATACTGATCAACGGCAAGCCCTCCACGGCCATGGTTGACACGAGGGTGACGTACAACGTCCTCGCTTAGAAAGAAGCTAAGAAACTCGGCTTGAAGCTGTCCCCAAGCGCGGGGAAGATCAAGGCCATCAACTCGGAAGCGCGAGACATCATCGGCGTGGGCAAGGGGGTGTTGCTGCAAGTGGGAACATACGAGGGCCGGACCAACTTCATGGTATCCCCCATGGATGACTTCACGGTCGTCCTGGGTCTCGACCTCCTAATGGGTTCATGCGCCGTTGTGTTCCCCCAGTACTGTGGCGTGTTGTTCCCAGAGGGATCTCACCTATGTTTCGTGAGGGAGCAAGGGGCCAAGAAGCCGCGGAACACCGCTCTCCTGTCCGCCATGCAAATCAAGGACGGATTGAGGAAGAGGGAAGAGACCTTCCTCGTCACAATACGAGGGCCAGCACCCCGGAAAAATGGTGAAAGGCAGGGGTGTGCACCAGCCCATTTGGCGGCACCTAGTTGGGGTGACAACGATGACAACAACCCCGGTGCAGCCGCGGGTGGACCACCGCAGCCAATTGGAGACGTATTGCGCGAGTTTGCCGGGGTGATGGCCGCACAGCTCCCCGCGAAGCTGCCGCCCAGGCGGGATGTGGACCACAAGATTGAATTGCTCTCCAGTACACGTCCCCCTGCGCGGGCACCCTACAAGATGCCCCCCGCTTACCTGGAGGAGCTAAGGAAACAACTCCAAGAACTGCTGGAGAGCAAGCTCATCCGGCCGTCCAAGGCTCCCTTCGGCGCTCCAGTTCTCTTTCAGAAGAAGAAGGACGGGTAGTTCCTACTTTGCGTGGACTACCGAGCGTTGAATAAGGTAACAATGAAAAATAAATATCCTGTACCGAATGCTGAAGAGCTGTTTGACAAGCTCGGCGATGCTCGCTACTTCTCACAGATGGACATGAAGAGCGGGTACCACCAAGTGCGAATCAAGGCGGGAGATGAACCGAAGACGGCGTGCGTGACTCGCTACGGATCCTTCCAATTTTGCGTGATGCCTTTTGGGCTCACGAACGCTCCTGCTACATTTTGTTGCCTGATGAACAATATTTTTTGGGATTATATCGATGATTTTGTTGTTGTGTCCCTGGATGATACTCTCGTATACAGCTAGAGCTTGGATGACCGTGTGATGCACCTGAGGAAGGTGATGGCCAAGCTGAAGGAGCACGAGCTCTACCTCAACCCAAAAAAGTGTGAGTATGCCTTGCAAGAGATTGAGTTTCTGGGACACTTAGTCGGGAAGGGAAGTGTGTGCATGGATCCCTCAAAGGTGAAGCCTATCAAGAATTGGACGGAGCCGAAGGGAGTGCCACTGTTGAGATCTTTCCTCGGGTTGGCTAATTACTACCGGAAGTTCATCAAAGGCTTCTCCCGACTAGCGGACTTGTTGTAGAAAGATGTGAAGTGGCAGTGGACAGACCGGTGTCAAAGAGCATTTTCACAAGTTGAAGAGTGCAGTCTCCAGCGAGCCGGTGCTCCGATTGCCCAAGTTCAGCAATCCGTACGAGGTACACACTAATGCTTCTGACTTCGCGACTTGAAGTACAAGCCGGGGCGCGCCAATCAAGTGGCCGATGCCTTAAGCCGCAAAGATCCAGAAGTGTTTGTGGCCGCACTTTCAGCAGTCCAAGGAAGCATTCTCGATGAAATCAAGTTGGCACTGAAAGATGATCCCGAAGCCGTTCGCCTGATGAAGCGCATTGCTGCGGGCGAGAAAAGAAGATTCTGGATGGAGGACGACATTATATACGCAAATGGGAACATGCTGTATGTGCCGCGTGCAGGTGGGTCGCGCCGGAAGCTCCTATACGAAGCACACAACGCTCCCCACGCCGGACACCCAGGGAAGGCCCGGACGCTTGCACTCCTCTCCATCAGCTATCTCTGGTTGGGAATGGAACGAGATGTAGAAGCCTATGTTCGTTCATGCCTGGTGTGTCAACAAGACAAGACGGAGAAGGCCAAGGCAGCTGGAACGTTGGAACCTCTCCCGAGGGCGAGCAGACCGTGGGAGTCTATTTCGATGGATTTCATCACTTGCCTTTCGCGCGTTGGTGGGCACGACGCCATCCTGGTTGTCGTGGATAGTTTTTCCAAATATGCAACGTTCATTCCCACCACGTCGGAGGTACACGCAGATGGCGTGGCTTGTCTGTTCATGTCCTATGTGGCGAAGTACTGGGGTCTTCCAATGGACATTATTAGCGATAGGGACACAAGGTTCACTAGTCGTTTCTGGGAGTCGCTGTTCAAGTACATGGGCTCCAAGCTCAAATTTTCTACGAGCTTCCATCTCCATACAGATGGTTAGACGGAACGTGTCAATTCCATGCTCGAAGAATACCTCCGGCATTATGTTTCGATCAATCAGGGAATTGGGTGGAGCTGCTGGATGCAACGCAATTTGCACATAACATCAACCGGAGCTCGGCTACAGGTCACTCGCTGTTTGAGATTGCAACAGGAAGACAGCCACTGAATCCTCCGGAAGTTGTGAAGAGGAAAGGGAACAGACATTTCTCTACGGCCTTCCACTTTGCGCACGATTATCATGCTCGCATTCAGGAAGCCCGTGAGGCACTAGAGCGTGCTGCTCAAAGAATGAAGAAGTACGCCAATCAACACAGAAGGGACATAGAGTTCCAAGTTGGCGATAAGGTTTTGTTGAAGACCAATGCGCAGATGTTGAAGACGAAGCAAGCAAAGCAACGTCACAAGGGTCTGGTACCCCGCTATGATGGACCTTTCGAAGTGGTGGCAAAAATCAGACGCGTTGCCTACCGACTCAACATTCCACGTCGGCTAGCGGTCCATCCGATCTTCCATGTGTCGGTTCTAAAGAAATATATACCAAACCCTGAAGGCGCGGCGAGGAACCAGCCCCAACGTGCACCACCAAATGTGCGGGCGCACTTCGACCAAGAAGCAGAAGCTGTCCTGGCGAAGCGGGAAATTGACCGGGGAGGACGTCACGGTTGCTATCACAAGATCGAGTACCTGATCAAGTGGAAGAATAGGCCAGAGGAATCAGCCATCTGGGAGCGCGGCTCGGACTTATGGCACTTCGAGGACCTACTGCGGGCATATGAAGCGGAGCAGCGGGCGTCGACGAGGGCGTCGACGAGTTCAAGCGGCGGGGGCGTGTTAGGCCCCTAACTAGGCGGCATTCCCTGCCCAGAGGCTTGCGTGCTTATTGGGAGGGCGTGTCCGTGTAATTCGGCTCACGACATTAAATGACTGAGTCATAATGGGTAGCGATGCCCAAATACCTAATCTTTCAGGCCATTGTCACTGTCGGTGGTGATTCCCGGCAGACTGTTGATAATCTCAATTTTAGGGTTAAAATTTGTCGTTGGTGATTGAGATTATTCAATAAAAATATATTTGACCGTACTTGAAAATACTTAGTTAGTGATGAGTACAGATCGTCTCTACAGGGAACAATGATTAGGGAATTACTTTCTTAAACTAGTGATGATCAATGAGCGATTGACAAAAACACAATTCAAGGATATGAGCGAGTGATATCGATTAAGTACTTAATTTATATGTAAAGTTAACTAAAATAAAAGAGTAAGTGATTGTGACAGACACGATAATGAATAATGGTATGAATGAGGATAGTGGTTGGATATGGAATGGCACGATGACAAGGATGGAGAGATGAGAGAATGGGAACATATGAAGTGATAAATGAAACGGTGATAATAAAAACTAGAACTATGATAATGATGATGTTGGGAGAGAAACAACGTAAGGCGAAGACACTTACCTTAGATCCTTACGCTCCGCCAGGATCACGACGATTTGCAAAGTGCCGGTAAGCTCCCCCTCTTCTCTTTTGTCTCTTCCCACACACCCAAGACACCAAGAACACTCGTGATGGATCTCAAAACTCACTCTCTTTCAATCAGCCCACAAAAGTGGGAAGCAAGTTCAAGATGGTTTTTACAATGATACATGCCTCTATTTATAGATTAGAGGGTATGGATAGAAAGAGGAGGGAAAGATGAAAAGTTATGGCCGTTGGAAGTTGAAGCAATCCTAGCCTTTAATTTCTTCTCTCTCCTCATCAATGTCATCAGTTTGTGCATGTTAAGAAGTCAAAGCACTTGGTATTCTGTGGCTTTTCGTACTCCGTGGCTTTTCATATTCCATGCCTTTTTGTATTCCGTGGCTTTCATATTCCATGGCTTTTCGTATTCCGTGGATTTTCGTATTTCGCGACTTTTCATGTTCCGTGCCACATGTACATGTCAAAAGGACAAAAAACAAAGAAAAAATCTCTATCTCAATGCTGACGTGGCGGCGCATCCGCACGCCACGTCACACTATGCCATAAAAAAACCAAAATACTTAAATTTTCATATTAAATCAAATAAAAGCCCAAAAAATACGTATAAATATATATTTTGAATCAGAAAAATCATATCTTTCCAAATTTAATATCCAAAAATTCCAGAAAAATCATATTCTTTCTCAAAAAATTATATTCTTTTAGAATATACTATTAGAAAAATCCTAAAAATATAGAAAAGTCAGAAATTTGTTCTAAAAATAGATTTAATCATTTTAAGCTTGATAACATGCAAATATGAGCAAGTTAATGCATAAAGACGCATAAATATAATAATATAAGGCACTAAAAATGCATGTTATCAACTGTGCACGTGCCCGTCCACGCCCAAGGTGGGACGGATCAGGTATGATCCGCGCAGGCTGATCGGTGTGTGCGCACGCGTGCCAAGCGCTGCGCGCCAACGCCAAGCGCCACGCGCGGGCGCCAACGCTACGCGCAAGCGCTGAGCGCTGCGCGCGGGTGTGGGACGCTCAGGCCAGGCGGTGTGCCGCGATTGCAGTGCGCGGAGTTGTGCGCAGTGCCGCGCAGCGGCCGCGTGGGCAGCGCGCGCATTGCGTGTGCGGGGCACGGGTCCGTGAGACATCCCGCCAGGAGACTAAGGCATGTGGTGCACTGAGAGCGCCGAGACGACACAGGGGGGCGTAGTGCTCCTGCGGGTAGTGATGGGTGCGCAGCGCCCAGCTCGGGGCCGCCGAATGCGGCGTCGTCGCGCATGCTGCGCCCTAGAGTGTTGGCATGGGTGCTAGTGGCATGTGTGATTGTCAAGGCAGGGGTGGCATGTGTGATCGCCAGGCCCGCGGGCGCGTGGCGCCCAGCTCGGCGCACTTGTGTAACAACAGAGCAGGGGGTGCACGCGGAGCACCAGCCTTGAGGCAGTGTGGTGACATTACCTCAGCGCAAAGCACCTCGTCTCGTTCGTTGTATCACCCCTCGTCTTCCCCCATGTAACAATGATGTACTTTTGATGATATTAATGCAATGACCCTATTCCTTGACGATGCTGAGCACCACCATCTCCTCTAACCCCTTCTATGCGATCTTAAGCAATTGCAAAAGTTTCCGCTGCAAATGATCAAGGCTGCTCAGTGTTTTGCCTTGAACATTGAGGCCGCACACGCCAAATTCGAGCAAGAGTCCTAGCTCGGGATTTGACCGTGTGACACAAATGGTTAGAGGGGTATTTATATCCGCCCATTAAACCATTAAAATCCGAATTTATTTACTTATCCCTAAAACGAGTCCCAAAATTCCCCAACTTTTCCCCCCTCATTTTCCTCAATATTCTAAAAATAGAGATCATTATCCGGACCAGTAAATTTACCCAATAAAAAATGAATATTGACTTTAAAGTCAAGTCAACTCCAACGATGGCCACTCATTTAAAAACGTAATCAAATTATAGAAAGAGATTTGACCAGTCAAACCGTAATTAACGTCTCTATAACAAGTCAACGTTGACCAGGGAAGGTCAATGTGGACTGATTTTGGCGGCAAAAATAGCATTTACTTTCTATTTTCCAATATACCAAATATTTGAAAAAGGGCAAATATTCCCATATATCCCAGGTTTTTTAAATCGTCCGCGATCTATCCCACTTTTTTTTTTCACGCGATCTATTCCTCGGTTTTTAAAAGTTCCGCAATCTATCCCCCCTTTTTTAAAAGTTCCGCAATCTATCCGAGGGTTTTTCGACGCTGACGTGGCGTCCGACGCGGACGGCGAAGTGGGCAGCTGGGCTGACCGTAATAGACGTGGCATCCAAGTCAGACGCCACGTCCGCGTTGAAAAACCGTAATAAGTCATCATCTTCGATCGGAAATCGCCGGGGAAATATGCATTGTTTTTCTCTCATTCTCTCTCCAAGTCTCGTGGAAAGAGAGAGAGAAAGAGGGGAAGAGAGACCGCGGAGAGAGAGAGAGAGAGAGACTGATTGCGGAGAGAGATAGACCGTAGAGAGAGAGAAGGGGAGAGAGAGAGAGATCACGGAAGAGAGAGAAAGAGGGGAAGAGAGATTGCAGAGAGAATTAGAGAGAGATCGCGGGAGAGAGAGAGAGAGAGAGAGAGAGAGAGAGAGAGAGAGAGAGAGAGAGATCGCGGAGGGAGAGAGAGAGTGTGGTTTTTTCCCGACAATGACGTGGCGTCCGACTTGGATGCCACGTCTATTACGGTCAGCCCACTTCGGCGTCCGCGGACGATTTAAAAAACTTGGGATAGATTGCGGAATAAAATAATTTGGGGATAGATCGCGGACGATTTAAAAAACCCGGTATATATGGGAATATTTGCCCTTTGAAAAAAGGCCTCGAAAATACGAAATGGCGAAAAAACCCAACTTGCTAACAAAACAAAAATTCAAATCTCAGTTTCGGTCGCTTTACGGCAGACATTCGGATACTTAATGATTTAATTATTTTCCTGTAATTACTTTTATACCCGGTTAATTTCGCCTAGGTCCTCGGGAGAAGAGTAATTGCAAAACAGTAACTTTTTCACAGAAGACGAGAGGCTGATGGAAGAAGCCTTCACTGCTCTATCTCTGCCAGTCTCTCTCTAAACTTCTTTCTCTTCAGTGTTCGTTCTCTTCCTATTTCTCTCTAACTTTCTCTCTCTCTATATCTACCTCTCTCTATCTCTATTTCTCTCTTTCTTTCTCTATATCTATATCTATATCTCTATTTCTCTCTCTATCTCTCTGTCTATCTTTGCATGCGTTGCTCGCTCTACGAAGCACATCGGACTACCGACAGCCGGCAGACTCGATCTTTCTGCAAATCGAGCTTGCCCGGAAGCGATTTTTCGAAGATGGAATCAAGAGATGAAATGGGTCCCGTAGATGATGCGATGTTCATCGATTAACAGCTCAACATTTGCAGTAGAACAGTCGTCTTGTTCATACTTTCCGATCGTGGGTCGCCCTTTTCAGCGGATTTTTCATCATCTTGGTGCTGTCGGCAGGTAAATCTACCCCTTCTCGATCATCGCGCCGGCGGGATGTATATTTTCCAGCTGATTTCCTCGTGTTCTTGATTTATTGTCCCTGGGCATCCGATGATTTTCTGGGTTGATCAGATCGTAGGGATTGGCGCGGATAATTCCTCCTTTTTCGATTATCAGTTATCGATCTGAACTCGGAATAGACTGAAGATCTATCCGGACTTTTGATTCCCATCAGATTACTGCCAGTGATTCGTAATCCTGATCAATCTCATCGATTATCCGTGTTTTTATTTGAAACCCGGGAGAAGCGATGATCTTTTGTGATTTTCATTTAATTGATATGATCTTAATCCTTGATTTTGCGCTCAAATTTCAGAACTTCTTCATTGGATCGACGAGGGGGGGTCGAAAATTTATGTGGGGGCGTAGCTGGTTCGGGAATGCCGGAACTGAGGAGCGGGCCGAGGCGAGGTCGGGTGAAGACTCAAAGAATTGATGATATTCCCACGCCGTTTCAGCCGGGCTGCCCTCCTCCTGCTATAAACAGGCCAGGCAGGCGTGTGGGTAGAGCGAGAGGGAATGGCACAGCTGTGACTAGAGAGAGAGTGGTTGGAGGAGGAGTAGGAATTAGAGTAGGGGGTGGAATTAGCAATCTTGATCAAGAGCCCTGTAAGGTTGAGAACCAGGAGAAAGTTGCAGGAATGGAAGGGCCAAGTGTGGAGAAGGTAGCCGTGCCCGAAGACGAGGCGACGACGTCTCCGATCCCTGATAGGGTACTCTCTTCAACTCTCTTCTTTTCTTTTGATCTTGTTCTTCTTTGTTTTATGAATCTCTAGCTGAGAAAATGTCTAGTCTCTTGTGGACCACTCTGTAGGATTCAACCGGGTGAAATTCTGGCTTACTTGTCCGAGCAAAAAGAACGAATTGATCTTGTAGGATTTTTTTTTAAAAAAATTTGGTGCCATTTGGAAAATATTTATTCTTGGGAGGCCATGAAGACCGCCTTCGTTGTTATCATTGTTTTTAGCTTATTTTTTTAGGCCTCAGTTTCTTGGATCACTGCAGTGTTATGATGAATTGCCAGACTTTTATGATAAATTAAATGCTTGTGAGTTTTTTATTAAAACTTAAGAAATAAGATACCTGGTGATTTGTTTCTATGAGCTTTTCCCAGCCTTTAGTACCAAGTTTTTTTTAAAGTTACTCTTATTGAGGAAGATTTTAGTTCAACGCTTGAGCTTCATTTTAAAGCATTTGGAACAAGGGAACCATCTATTGAAAATTCATACTCAGATGAAACTAAATTTAAGTGGGTCTTCTATAGCTGAGGTTGTTACGATGTTTATCTATTATTCAGTCTCATTTAATGCGGCTTTAACATCTCAATTGTATTCTTGCGTGGGCATCAGTCGCTTCGTTTTTGTTTTCCAACTATTTTTTCCCTGATGATTTTTTTCTGGATGGGTCTGCTTATGCATACTCAAAATCTTGAGCTTTGATACGATCACCGACCCCTCTCAGGGGTTTTTCCACCATTTGTATGAGGAAATATTTCATATTCTCCGTTGTTGCCAAATACGCCAGCCCACCATATCTTACCTGCCCTTTTACTGGGGATGCTTCTTGTATTTAAAGGAAAACTATCCTTATTCGAATGATTACCCCTGATTGGGTGTTGGCCATCTCCAAATATGATGATTTTCGTTTTGAAAGAAACCAACTATGATGATGAGTTGTCATCATCCTGTCATCTGACCTACAGGCGGGATGACAATGATGATGAGGATTTTTTCTCTTTGTCATCTCTTGTCACTTTCCCTCTGTTAACCTCACTAAGATGATGAGATATGCTGGAAAAATCATTGTCTTCATTCGTCTGTGGCCACGATGACAATCACTGCTTACATTGTCAGCATCATTCAAACTGTGGACGATCATCCCATCTCAACTCCTCGAGCACTATCGCAATCCATGGTACTCTATTTATCCTCCTATTCATGCCCATCTCATCCTACACTATGGCAATGCATGGGACTCTATTTATCCTCCTAGACCCCTTCCTACCATGGGATTATTCATTCTTCTACTCCGCCCTCTCATCTCATCTCATCACAGGTTATCCACTCGCAGATGGCAGAGGAGCGGCCGCTGGAGGGGCGCGTGGCGATCATCACCGGCGGCGCAGGCGGCATCGGCGCGGCCATCGCCGCTCACCTCGCCGGCCTCGGCGCCAGAGTCGCCATCTCCTACGCCACCAGCGCCACGGCCGCCACCTCCCTAGCTGCGACCCTCAACGGCGTGGCCATCAAAGCCGATGTGACAAGCGCCGCCTCGGTCGCTTCCCTCTTTGACCTCGCCGAGCAGGCCTTCTCGAGGAAAGCGCACATCCTCGTCTGCTGTGCAGGCACCATCAATGCAGACTACACAACTGTGTCAGAGACGAGCGAGAGGAGCTTCGAGGAGCTGTTCGAGGTGAACGCGAAGGGGGCGTTTCTGTGCTGCAGAGAGGGGGCGAGGAGGCTGGATGGAGAAGGGGGGAGGGGGAGGATAGTGGTGGTGACGTCATCGATGGTGGCGCAGGGGAAGGCAGGGTTCGGAGTGTATGCTGCGGCGAAGGCAGCTGCGGAGGCGGTGGTGGGAGTGGTGGCGAAGGAGGTGGGGGGGAAGGGGGTGACGGCGAACTGTGTGGCGCCGGGGCCGACGGCAACGGAGATGTTGTACAAGGTGAGGAAGACGAAGGAGGAGGTGGCGAGGGTGGCGGGGGAGTGTCCAATGGGGAGGGTGGGTAGGCCGGGGGATGTGGCGGAGGTGGTGGGGTTCTTGGTGGGGGATGGGGCGAGGTGGGTCAATGGGCAGGTCATACGCGCCAATGGCGGGATCGTCTGAGCTCTGGAGGTGTCCTTCCTTGCTTCATTGCTCTCTGGCTGAGGAGCTTTGTTATGTTCCCTTGGTGACTAAGTGTGAATGGCTGAGAGGTGAGAAAGAGAGAGATAGAGGTTGATACAGAGGGAGAGAGATTGAGAGGTGGATAGGGGGAGAAAGAGAGAGAGAGGTGGAAGTAGAGGAAGAAAGAGAGAGGGAGAGAGAGATGGAAATAGAGGGAGAAAGAGAGAGAGAGATGGAAGTAGAGGAAGAAAAAGAGAGGGAGAGAGAGATGGAAATAGAGGGAGAAAGAGAGAGAGAGAGAGAGATGGAAATAGAGGGAGACAGAGAGAGAGAGAGGCAAAAATAGATGATGAAAGTGAGAGAGAGAGAGAGGGGGGGAGGGGGAGAGAGAGAGAGAGAGAGGTGGAAGAGAGGAAGAGAGAGAGGGAAAGAGAGGGAGAAAGAGAGAGAGAGAGAGAGAGTGAAATAGAGGGAGACAGAGAGAGAGAGGCAAAAATAGATGATGAAAGTGAGAGAGAGAGAGGTGGGTAGACGGAGAAAGTGAGAGAGAGAGGTGGAAGAGAGGAAGAGAGAGATGGAAATAGAGGGAGAAAGAGAGAGAGAGAGAGAGAGAGAGAGAGAGAGGCGGAAATGTCTCCCAGTCCACCCATCTATCTCTTCCTAAGATTATTGTCAATGGGCAGTTGAGTCGTTTGAGATCGAGAACTCTTCTTCTTTTCTTGCTTGCTCTTTGGTGGGTGATATTTGTTCCCTTGGTGACTGATTATGATTACTGACTGTGCGGTGAGAGAGATAGATGGAGGGAGAAAGAGAGAGGTGTATAGAGGGAGAGAGATGGAAAGAGGTAAAGACAGAGAGTTGGATTAAGGGAGAGATAGGGAGGAAAGTTGATGGAGAGAGAGAGAGGTGAAAATAGAGGTAGAGAGAGAGAGCTGTGGATATTGGGAGAGAAACAATATTTTCCTCTTTCTCAAAATACATTTTTAAAATATGGAATTTATTAGTTTAATTTTTTCAAAGAGAACATAAAAAATGTTGAATGGGTTTTTGCGTCTTTGGTTGCATCAATTACCAAATAACTTGAGAAATCAAGTGTATTTTGGTCTTTCTCAAAATACCCTCCTAAATCTGGATTTTTTTCTTGAAGTTTAATTTTTTTAAAAGACAACATAAAAATGTTAAATGGGTATCTCTGTCTTTTCTTAAGTATCCATAAAATCCACAAGTTTTTCCTCTCTTTAATTTACAAATAACTTGAGAAATCAAGGATGTATTTTTCTTTCTCATAATATCCTTTTCAAATCTGAATTTTTTCTTAAAATTTATTTTTTTAAATATATAACAATAGAAATATTTATTTGGTATTTATGTATTTCTCAACTATCCAAGGAATCCGCCACTCTTTGGTTGCATCAAGTGACGAATAAATTGAGAAATACAGGGTATTGTGTGCTTCTCAACCTATCTTTTTAAAATCCTGAATTTTTCTTGAAGTTAAATTTTTTTCTCAAAGACAATATAATAAATGTGAAATGCGTATACTGTCCTTCTCAAGTATCCATGGAATCCAGAAAATTTTGGTTGCATAAATTAATGAAGAAGTTGAAAATTCAATGATATTTTTGTTTTTCTCAAAATACCCTCTTAGAATACTGAGTTTTTTTCAACTTTTTCCTCAAACACAATATAAAAGAGTTTAAAATGGGTATTTCTTACTTTTTAAAAGTATCCAAGAAAACTGCAATTTTGTTGTCGCGCCAATCAATAAGTAACTTGAGAAATCAAGGGTATCGGGTTTTTCTCAAACTACCCTTTTAAAATACTGAATTTTTCTCTAAGTTCAATTTTATCTCAAAAACAGTATAAACATTTGAAATGTGTATTTCTGTCTTTCTAAAATATCCATGGAATCTGGAAATTTTTGGTTTCATAAATGAACAAATAAATTAAGAAAATAAGGGTATTTTACTCTTTCTCGAAATACCTTTTTACTTTTTATTCTTTCTCGCGGTATAATTTTCTCTCATAGACAAAATAAAAAAGTGTTAAATGGGTGTTTCTGTCTTTCTCAAGTATCCAATAAATATGCAATTTTTTAGTCGTACAAATTGATAAATAAATTAAGAAATCAAGAGTATTGGGTGTTTCTCAAAATTTCCTATTAAAATCATAAATTTATCTTGAAATTCAATTTTCTCTCGTAGACAAAAAAGTGTTAAATGGGTATTTATGTCTTTCTCAAGTATCCAATGAATCTTCAATTTTCTGCTCACACAAATCAATAAATAATAACTCAAGAAATCAAGGGTATTTTTTATTAGCAAAAACATTGTGCCGGGTACGATCCACCCAAACGTTGTAATCATAGACAGATCTAGCCGTGTCCTGGATGCCAACCTAGGAGGGTTATATATATTTAAGTTGTGGTATTTATAAGAGTTTATAGGCATAGAGTGAGCATAAATATCCTAATTACACGCATACCCTACTCGCCCATGTCCATGCCACAAAGGAAAAAAAGATACAATTATGATACCGCTACAGGTCGTGGAGGAGACCTCAAGCCCCTACAACTAGTTCTTGTCCCTCAAAGTCCACGAAGCATGGAGTAGAGGCATTCTTCGTGGCATCATCAGGTATCATCATAGAGGTATGTGAAGGGTACAACTTTAGGCGAGATGTCGTGTAGGCCCGCCTCTAGTGCTCTATGCAATACGCCACTCGCGTGGATCATCGTGCTAGGTTTTGTACCTTGGTTCAACCATGGAAAACATTGTTTCCATGATGTGGAAGTATGAATCCATTTTCAACCAATCTATAAAATGATACATCACATGTACTTTATGGAGAACTTGTTCCACCCTTAACTTTCCCACTCTGAGATCATTTTGAAGCTGTTCATGTGTCCGACCTCTAGAAGTATCCGTGCAATCATGTTGCACTTGTATCTCCACCTCTTATTCTTCAACTAACCTTGAAAATCTTGAAGATCTTCTCACCATGATGACAATCTCCTTAGTTGAGTGGAGATGAGAGCGTAGAAGAGAAAGGGGGGCTCTCAATTTTGGTTGGCCTGGGTGCTTGAAATGAGTTCCCCTTTCCTATTTATATTTTACTTGAGTTTTGCTCAAAAGGCCCATAAAGTAAAATATATTTACCAATGCCCTTATGATCTTAAGTGTGTGACCCTTTAGGCCAATCTATCATTATAGTTAATAACTTTAGTGGCACAGTAATAATTATTGGCCAACCTTATTAATTAACTATATAAACATATAGATTGATTAACTAAGGATAGATTTAACCCAATCGATAGTTTGAGTTTTCAGCCATCAGGTGCCAATCTATACTTTGTGCTCTAGAAGATACCGAGTAGTGTTTGAACGCTCTCATGGAATATTTACCGTCATCGGTTACCTTATAAGTATAATCCATCATCCTCATGAGACTCGCAAACGACTTAGGGTATGGTAGATCATCAAACTCTAGTCCATCATTCAATTAAAAGTGAAGAATTTGGGGAAAAGATGAAATCCAACCCTAAATTGATGCAGAAATGTTCTAAATTGATGTAGAATTAAAGATCAAATATCAGATCTTGAATCAGAATCAAAATGTAGTGCTAATTTCATTCAAAACCAACTTCTAGGGCATGTACATTTCCCCATGCATTGGCGTTTTAGAATCGTTCAAGAAGAAGATTGAAATACAAATCAGAAACTTACAACTTTGAGTGCAGAATCAAGAACTGTCGACTTCCAAAGCATCCCTTGTGTCCTTCCTAGCCAAATCCTTGGAGAGAGCTTCAAAAAGTGATTTTTGCCCATTTCTAGAACTCCATTTAAAGATCCAACCGTATGGATTGTAGAGGGAGAAAAGACAAATATGCCCTTAAAATTTTAGCTTGATCGGACGGTTAGATATCAAGATATCGTCATTTTCTTGCGCTTAATCTCCACCGTTGGATTAATTTATCTCTCCTCCGAGAAGCTTGGAAATGGCACCTTTTGATTAGTTGCCACATTATTTTCTCGTTTTCTGCCTTCTCGGATCTCGTTCTGACACGGGATTGTCCGCGTCATCGACGCGCAATCGTTGTTAAATAATTCACCCTTTTGAATGGTTGAGAGGACGACACATCGCCCTGTGTATATATTAAAAAAAACATAAGATTTTCATATTTTATTTTTTTCCCGTTGAGCCGCACTTTTTGACCCGCGTCGTTTAAAAAATAATAAAAAAATGGTGAAGACCTTACTGCCTTTATATACTTTTTACGGCGTTGATTTCCGCGTGCATTTAATTCACGCAGCAAATCGACGCCGTAAAACGTCAACATTTAAAAACAATGTATCGGTTAGCATGTGCATTAAATGCACGCGCTAACGACCTTATATATATATATAAGTGTTGCACGTGCGTTGGTTAGCGCGTGCAATAAATGCACGCGGCTAACCGACTCACGTGTAAAAGTTCACGCGTGTCGATTGTCGCGTGCATTTAATGCACGCGGCTAACCGACATTATTTTTAAAAAATAAAGTCATACCTTTCACCGACTTTTCTGTTTTATTTATTATTATTATTATTATTATTATTATTCATATATATATAAAAACGCATCTACGTATCTGCCCGAATTTCAGGCAAATGACGTGGATGCCCTTTGATATATATATAAATATATATATGCTAAATTAATGATAAAAAAATCATCTCTTGGCTAAATATTGGTCAGAAAATTATATAAAAATATGGAAAAATTCCAAAAAATTTATGAGACCCTTACAAACCTTTAGCCAAGTATTTAAAGCCCTGTAAAGAATATTTATTCACTGAAATGGGGTTATATTCCATGTAAAAAATGATAAAAAATTAGAAATAATAATAAAATCAAAGTATAAGTCATTTATCTTTATTTTTATATGATAACATGCAAATATAGTCATTAAAACACATAAATATAATCTAAAATTCATCAATTAATGATGTTAATTTGCAAGTTATCAAGAGGGAGAAAGAGAGAGATGGAAATAGAGGAGGAGTGAGAGGGGCTGTAATAGAGGAAGAAAGAGAGGGAGAGAGAGAGGTGCAATAATAGAGGAAGAAAGAAAGGGAGAGAAAGGCAGAAATAGAGAAAGAAAGAGAGAGGGAGAGAGGTGGAAGTAGAGGAAGAAAGAGATAGGGGGTGGAAACGCTTTCTCCCGCTCTACCCTTTATCTCTTCCTAAAATCATTGTCAATGGGCAGTTGAGTTGTCTGAGATCAATAATTTTTTTTCTTTTCTTGCTTCTTTGGTTGCTTGTGGAGAAGATTTGTTACCGTCGTGACTGAGTATTGTTGACTAACTGAGTGGTAAGAGAGAGGTGGGTATATATATATATATATATATAGAGAGAGAGAGAGAGAGAGAGAGAGAGAGATGGATGGAGGGAGAAAGAGAGAGGTGTATAGAGGGAGAGAGAGAGGGAGATGGAGAGAGGGAAAGGCAGAGAGAGTTGGGTAAAGGGAGAGAGGGATGAGAGTTGATGGAGAGAGAGAGAGAGGTGAAAATAGAGGTAGAGATAGCTGCGGATATAGGGAGAGAAATACTATTTTCTCTTTCTCAAAATACATTTTTAAAATATGAAATTTATTCAAGTTTAATGTTTTCGACGACAACCTAAAAAATGTTGAATGGGTATTTGTGTCTTTGGTCGCACCAATTACCAAATAACTTGAGAAATCAAGGGTATTTTATCTTTCTCAAAATACCCTTTTAAAATCTGGATTTTGTTCTTGTAGTTTAATTTTTTTAAAGGACAACATAAAAATGGGTATCTCTGTCTTTTCTCAAGTATCCATGGAGTCCAATAATTTTTTGGTCTCATGAATTCACATCGAGTGAATTAACTTGAGAAACCAAGGGTCTATTTTTCTTTCTCATAATATCCTTTTGAAATCTAAACTTTTTCTTAAACTTTAATTCTTTTAGAGGACAATAATATAAATGTTTGATTGGTATTTCTGTATCTCTTGATTATCCAAGGAATCTGCAACTCTTTGGTCGCATCAAGTGAAAAATAAATTGAGAAATTAAGGGTATTGTGTCTTTCTCAACCTACCCCATTTAAAATCTTGAATTTTTCTTAAAGTTCAATTTTTTCCTCAACAACAACAAAAAAGAGTGTAAAGTGGGTGTTTCTTCATTTTCCAAGTATTCCAAGGAACTGCAATTTTGTTGTCGCACCAATCGATAAATTGTTGGGTTCTAGAGGCATTCACATGGATAAAGACGGGGATTCCACGCACTGAAAGACACATAACACAATTATAACAACATCATTAAAATTATGAAATGAAGTACCTTTGCACACATCGCATCCGTGATTTCTTACATCCATGTGAGCCGAGTCAAGCTGCTCAAGTGTGCAGCCTCTAGAGGTATTCACACGATCCTCAGCACCTCAAATCTCCTCCGTATCGTTGAGGAGCCCCATTCTTTCTCCATTGTCGTTATCACATCGTCCCAAATGCATCTAGAGTGAAGAGGAACACTGGGGAGAATGGATAAGAAGGCAAAAGGCCCCTAAACAATTCGGGCTTGGGTGAATTTTGTTCAGGGGCTTCCCCTATTTATACTAAGTTGGTATTATTCGTAAAACCCCCAAAACTTAAGTATATCTTCTGACGTCTAAAAGACCATTTGCATGTGACCCTCTAGACTCATGTATCAGTCTAGTTAACGACTCCAACGACCCAATAATCTTTGTTGACCTTTCAAATTAATTAATTATATCATCATATAGATTAATTAATCTCGGATCGATTTAACCCAATCGATAAGTCGAGTCTCCAACTCATGGGGTGCCAAGCTACACCTCATGTTCTAGAAGATACAAAAGAGTGTATATCGACTCACTCCTGGAACCTCAAGGATATCTTCTCCTGTTTAAAAGACCATTTGCGTGTGAAAGGCCCCTAAACAACTCAAGAAGACGATGCGATGAAGTCCTTGGCCAAGGCAGTGAAATATTGGATAAGAGTTCTATTGATTTGCATTAGTACTAACTTGGATGACCGGTTAGGGTTTGACAGTTGACCATTCCCTAAGTCGTCCAAGGAGCGTCAAGTGGATGAGGGATCATACGTACATGGTAATCGGTGACGAACACATTCTATGACTTAGTCAATACACACTCCGTTGTATCTCGTAGAATACGAGGTGTAGCTGGGTACCCCACAAGTTGGAGACTCGACCTATCTATTGGGTTAAATCGATACAACATTAATTAATCTATATAATGATATAGTTAATTAACTTGAAATTTCAATAAAGGTTATTGGGCCGTTGAAGTCGTTAACTAGAGTGATACATGGTTCTAGAGGGTCACACGCAAATGGTCTTTTAGACGTCAGAAGATATACTTAAGTATTTACAAAAAATACCCACTTAGTATAAATAGGGGAAGGCACTGAACAAAATTCACCAAAGCCAGAATTAGGGAGGGGCCTTTTCCCTACTTATCCCTTGTCCTCACTGCTCCTCTTCACTCTAGATGCGATTGGGATGGCATAATGACCCGAAGGATGAGATTTAATGTGTAGATATGTCCAAAGGCTGCACACTTGAACATTTTGACTTGTTTGGATTGAGAATCCAAGAAATGATAGATAGGATTTGTGTAGAGATGATTCGCTTCAGATTCCATTTAAGTCTTTTGTTACAAATCGTCTTGAGTTTTTCATCCAATAGTTCCAAAAGGAACAATAAGAGAAATTTGTATCTAGTGTCCATATAGGGCAATCTGGGGTGGTTATGAATGTAGGTGCCATAACATTCGGTAAAGAGTCTAATGGAAGTCCACATCGCTCCCTTAGGAGACTTATGTTCCCCCTTAGCAACTGAGCCACAATCAATCGAAGGCAATAGTGGACAAAGCTAGGGTGGCAAGTTAAGGCAGCAAGCCATGTATCATACCTTGCACTAATCGTGCCTTTGTTGAAAAACCAACGTGTCTAAGTGGATAGCTCTAGCCAATGATGTTGCCGAGTACACCACCATTTTTTGCCTTTGATATCAGACTAATGGCAAGCCCACTCCACGTGAAAGCACAGGTGTTTTAGTGTTTCTAAAAATACCCTTCTAAAATTTGGAATATGTTCTTGCCATTCATTTTTTTCTCAAAGACTATAAAAATGTGAAATGGGTACTTTTGTCCTTCTCAAGTATCCATGGATAGAAAGCTTTGGTTGCATAAATTAACGAATAACTTGTATAATCAAGAATATTTTCCTCTTTTCAAAATATCATTTTACAATCAAGAATAATTTTTTAAGTTCAATGTTTCTCAAAGACAATATAAAAAGTGTTAAATTGGTATTTCTATGTCTCAAATATCCAAGGAATCTTCACTCAAACTAACCTTTTAAATTACCCTTAGGAATTTTTTCCTGTAGTTTAGTTTTTTTTCTCAGAGACAATAGAACAAAGTGTGAGAGGGGTATTTATGTCTTTCTTAAGCATCACAGGTATCAACAATTTTTTTAGTTTCATCAATTGACAAGTAAACTGAGAAATCAAGTGTATTGGGTCTTTCTTAAACTGGCATTTGAAAATCCTGAATTTTTCTTGCAGTTTATTTTTTCTAAAAGACATTATTAAAACGTTAAATGTGTATTTCTGTCTATCTCAAGTAACCATGGAACTGTAATTTTTTTCCTGCTAGGTTTAAAATGGATGATTGAAGTTGCATTTTTATCACAGTTTATTATTCTTTTCGTCATTTGTTTGCCCTTCCCACCATCACTCGACATCTAATTTGAGAAACCAGGGGTAGTCTTGTCTTTCAAAAAATTATTTAAAACCCAGAGATGTTTCTGTTCAAGTTTAGCTTTTAAACCAAAGGATAAATAATGGTAAATGAGTTTTTTCCTCTTTCCCATTATCTATAGTATAGTAAAATGAAGTTTCATTTACACCTCAATTTAATATCATGTTTCTCTTTTTTTTGCTCAGTACCTATCAACTTTTACTTGTTAAGACCAGTATTTTCATCTTTCTCATCAAATTACCCTTGACATCTACACTTTTCTTGAAGTTGAACTTTCTTAACAATATATAAATAAACGTTATAGGCATTTGTTGTCTTCTGTTGAATGTCCATAAAATCTACAATTTTATTGTCCCTAGTATCTATAATACGGTCAAATGAAGTTTCATTTTCACCCCAATTTTTTATCCTATTTTTCATTTTCCCCCACCATCAATCAACTTTAACTTCTCGAGACGATATGTTATTTCATCCTTTTCAAATTGCCAGAAAAATCTGCAATTTTTCTTGAAGTTGATTTTTAAACAGGATTAAAACTGTTAAATCGGTTTTGATATAGTTTCTCCAATATCCCTACAATCTACAATTGTTTATCCCCTATTTCAATAATATAGTCGAGCGAAGTAGCATCCCTCCCCCCAAGCTAAGCAAATGGTATTAATGGGGTATTTCTACGGTTCTGCATTTTTTTGCCCCTCATTAATCAGCTTAACCAAATAAACAAAGGGTTTTTTGTTTCTTCTAAAAAAAACTTTCGAAATCCCCTTTTTTTGTTAAGTTGCTTTTTTAATAAGATATTTTAAAAAGGTTGAAGTGTTTTTGCATGTCCTAAATCATCCATAGAATGTGCTATTTTTTCTTCCTTATTAGAAATGAGTAAACTAAATTTGCATTTTCTTTCCAAGTTAAACAAATGGTTAGACGGATATTCTCCAGTTGTCCATTTATTCGTCCATCATCAATCAACTTAAATCACAAAATCAAGGGGTTTTCAGTATTTCACAAAAAATCCATAAATTACTCTTCTTTGCACACGAAGTTGCATTTTTAACAATACTTAAAGGAGGTCAACGGAGTAATATTGTCCCAAATTACCCATAAAATGGGCAATATTTTCTTTTCCGGCCAAACAAAATTGCATTTTACCCATAAATGGTTAGAGGCGTATTTATATCCGCCCACTAAACCATTCAAATCCGAATTAATTTATTTATCCTTAAAACGAGTCCCAAAATTGCCCATTTTTTCCCCCATTTTCCTCAATATCTAAAAATAGCGGTCACCAAATATGCCCTATGGATATGCGTATCCTTCTCAAGTATCCATGGATGGAAAATTTTGGTTGCATAAATTAACAAATAAATTGTAAAATTAAGGGTATGTCCACTTTTTCAAAATATTCTTTTATAATCCTGAATTTATTTTGTAAGTTCAACTTTATTCTTAAAGACAATATTAAAAGTGTTAAATGGGTATTTCTAAAATTCTCAAATATCTAAGGAAACATGAATTTTATGGTCGCGCCAATCAATAAATAACTTATGAAATCAAAATTATTTTGGTTTTTCTCAAACTACCCTTTTAAAAGCTGGAATTTTGTCTTGCAGTTCAGTTTTTTTTCTCAAAGACAACATAACAAAGTGTGAAAGAGGTATTTATGTCTATCTTAAGTATTGCAGGTATCTGGAATTTTTTAGGTGCTTCAATTGACAAATAAATTGAGAAATCAAGGGCATTGGGTCTTTATCAAACTAGCATTTTAAAATCCTGAAATTTTCTTTCAGTTTTATTTTTTTAATAATATTAACTGTTAAGTGTGTATTTCTATCTTTCTCAAGTATCCATGTAATCCACAATTTTTTTTCCTACTAGGTATAAAATAGATGATTGAAGTTGCATTTTTATCACAGTTTATTAGTGTTTTCGTCTTTTGTTTGCCCACCATCAATCGACGTTTAATTTGAGAAACCAGGGGTAGTTTTGTCTCGTAAAATTATATTTAAAATCCGGAGATGTTTATGTTCAAGTTTACCTTTCAAACCAAGGGATAAATAAGGTTATATGAGTTTTTTTTCTTTCCCATTATCTATAATATACGAAATGAAATTTCATTTACACCCCAATTTAATATCATGTTTCTCATTTTTTTTGCTCAGTAGCAATCAACTTTTATTTGTTAAGACAACCAGCAGTTTCATCTTTCTCATGAAATTACCTTTGAAATCTGCAGTTTGTCTTGAAGTTAAATGTTCTTAACAATAGATAAATAAATGTTAAATGGTATTTATTGTCTTTTGTTGGATATCCATAAAATCTACAATTTTATCATCCCTAATATCTATAATATGGTTAAATGAAGTTTCATTTTCACCCCAATTATGATCCTATTTTTCATTTTCTCCCACCATCGATCAACTTTAACTTCTCGAGACAGTAGGTTATTTCATCATTTTCAAATTACCACTAAAATCTGCAAATTTTCTTGAAGTTGATTTTTTAAACATGATTAAAAACTTTTAAATGTGTTTTCTTGTCTTTTCTTGAATATCCCTACAATCTAAAGTTGTTTATCCCCTATTTCTGTAGTATAGTCAAATGAAGTCGCATCCCCCCATGATAAACAAATGATTAAAGGGGTATTTCTCCACTTCTACATTTTTTCGCCCATCATTAATCAGCTTAACTGAAAAAATAAAGGGTTTTTTGTTTCTTCCAAAAAACTTCAAGATCCCCATTTTTGTTAAGTTGTTTTGTTTAATAAGATATTTAAAAAGCTAAAAGAAGTATTTTTGCATGTCCAAAATCAACAATAGAATCTGCTATTCTTTCTTCCTTATTAAAAAATAATAAAATAAAGTTGCATTTTCTTTCCAAGTTAAACATATGGTTTGATGGATATTCTCCAGTTCTCCCTTTATTCGTCCATCATCAATCAACTTAAATCACAAAATAAAGGGGTTTTCAGTATTTCACAAAATATCCATAAATTATTCTTTTTTGCTCACGAAGATGCATTTCTAACAAAACTTAAAAGAGGTCAGCGGAGTAATATTGTCCCAAATTACCCATAAAATTGGTAATATTTTCTTCCGTCTTAAGAAATGACCAAATGAAATTGCATTTTTTTCCCAAGTAAAACAAATGGCTAGAGGGCTATTCATATCCGCCCATTAAACCATTAAAATCCGAATTTATTACTTATCCCTAAAACGAGTCCCAAAAATTCCCCAAATTTTCGCCCTTCATTTTCCTCAATATTCTAAGAATACTGATCATTATCCGGACCAGTAAATTTACCCAATAAAAAATGAATATTGACTTTAAAGTCAAGTCAACTCCAACGATGACCACTCATTTAAAAACGTAATCAAATTATAGAAAGAGATTTGACCAGTCAAACCGTAATTAACGTCTCTATAACAAGTCAACGTTGACTAGGGAAGGTCAATGTGGACTGATTTTGGCGGCAAAAACAACATTTACTTTCTATTTTCCAATTTTACCAAATATTTGAAACAAGGCCTCGAAAATACGAAATGGCGAAAAAACCCAACTTGCTAACAAAACAAAAATTCAAATCTCAGTTTCGGTCGCTTTACGGCAGACATTCGGATACTTAATGATTTAATTATTTTCCTGTAATTACTTTTATACCCGGTTAATTTCGCCTAGGTCCTCGGGAGAAGAGTAATTGCAAAACAGTAACTTTTTCACAGAAGACGAGAGGCTGATGGAAGAAGCCTTCACTGCTCTATCTCTGCCAGTCTCTCTCTAAACTTCTTTCTCTTCAGTGTTCGTTCTCTTCCTATTTCTCTCTAACTTTCTCTCTCTCTATATCTACCTCTCTCTATCTCTATTTCTCTCTTTCTTTCTCTATATCTATATCTATATCTCTATTTCTCTCTCTATCTCTCTGTCTATCTTTGCATGCGTTGCTCGCTCTACGAAGCACATCGGACTACCGACAGCCGGCAGACTCGATCTTTCTGCAAATCGAGCTTGCCCGGAAGCGATTTTTCGAAGATGGAATCAAGAGATGAAATGGGTCCCGTAGATGATGCGATGTTCATCGATTAACAGCTCAACATTTGCAGTAGAACAGTCGTCTTGTTCATACTTTCCGATCGTGGGTCGCCCCTTTTCAGCGGATTTTTTCATCATCTTGGTGCTGTCGGCAGGTAAATCTACCCCCTTCTCGATCATCGCGCCGGCGGGATGTATATTTTCCAGCTGATTTCCTCGTGTTCTTGATTTATTGTCCCTGGGCATCCGATGATTTTCTGGGTTGATCAGATCGTAGGGATTGGCGCGGATAATTCCTCCTTTTTCGATTATCAGTTATCGATCTGAACTCGGAATAGACTGAAGATCTATCCGGACTTTTGATTCCCCATCAGATTACTGCCAGTGATTCGTAATCCTGATCAATCTCATCGATTATCCGTGTTTTTATTTGAAACCCGGGAGAAGCGATGATCTTTTTGTGATTTTCATTTAATTGATATGATCTTAATCCTTGATTTTGCGCTCAAATTTCAGAACTTCTTCATTGGATCGACGAGGGGGGATCGAAAATTTAGATGGGCGCGTAGCTGATTCGGGAATGCCTGAACTGAGGAGCGGGCCGAGGCAAGGTCGGCTGAAGACTCAAAGAATTGATGATATTCCCACGCCGTTTCAGCCGGGCTGCCCTCCTCCTGCTATAAACAGGCCAGGCAGGCGTGTGGGTAGAGCGAGAGGGAATGGCACAGCTGTGACTAGAGAGAGAGTGGTTGGAGGAGGAGTAGGAATTAGAGTAGGGGGTGGAATTAGCAATCTTGATCAAGAGCCCTGTAAGGTTGAGAACCAGGAGAAAGTTGCAGGAATGGAAGGGCCAAGTGTGGAGAAGGTAGCCGTGCCCGAAGACGAGGCGACGACGTCTCCGATCCCTGATAGGGTACTCTCTTCAACTCTCTTCTTTTCTTTTGATCTTGTTCTTCTTTGTTTTATGAATCTCTAGCTGAGAAAATGTCTAGTCTCTTGTGGACCACTCTGTAGGATTCGAACCCGGGTGAAATTCTGGCTTACTTGTCCGAGCAAAAAGAACGAATTGATCTTGTAGGATTTTTTTTTAAAAAAATTTGGTGCCATTTGGAAAATATTTATTCTTGGGAGGCCATGAAGACCGCCTTCGTTGTTATCATTGTTTTTAGCTTATTTTTTTAGGCCTCAGTTTCTTGGATCACTGCAGTGTTATGATGAATTGCCAGACTTTTATGATAAATTAAATGCTTGTGAGTTTTTTATTAAAACTTAAGAAATAAGATACCTGGTGATTTGTTTCTATGAGCTTTTCCCAGCCTTTAGTACCAAGTTTTTTTTAAAGTTACTCTTATTGAGGAAGATTTTAGTTCAACGCTTGAGCTTCATTTTAAAGCATTTGGAACAAGGGAACCATCTATTGAAAATTCATACTCAGATGAAACTAAATTTAAGTGGGTCTTCTATAGCTGAGGTTGTTACGATGTTTATCTATTATTCAGTCTCATTTAATGCGGCTTTAACATCTCAATTGTATTCTTGCGTGGGCATCAGTCGCTTCGTTTTTGTTTTCCAACTATTTTTTCCCTGATGATTTTTTTCTGGATGGGTCTGCTTATGCATACTCAAAATCTTGAGCTTTGATACGATCACCGACCCCTCTCAGGGGTTTTTCCACCATTTGTATGAGGAAATATTTCATATTCTCCGTTATTGCCAAATACGCCAGCCCACCATATCTTACCTGCCCTTTTACTGGGGATGCTTCTTGTATTTAAAGGAAAACTATCCTTATTCGAATGATTACCCCTGATTGGGTGTTGGCCATCTCCAAATATGATGATTTTCGTTTTGAAAGAAACCAACTATGATGATGAGTTGTCATCATCCTGTCATCTGACCTACAGGCGGGATGACAATGATGATGAGGATTTTTTCTCTTTGTCATCTCTTGTCACTTTCCCTCTGTTAACCTCACTAAGATGATGAGATATGCTGGAAAAATCATTGTCTTCATTCGTCTGTGGTCACGATGACAATGACTGCTTACATTGTCTGCATCATTCAAACTGTGGACGATGATGATGACAGTCTTTGGATGATGATGACGATTTTTGTAGTGGGTTGGTCATTTCTGAAGTTACGAGCATTAATGATGATGATACATACTTCTATGGAAATTGACAGGTGCAAGTAGGGAATTCTCCGCTCTACAAGGTAGAGAGGAAGCTGGGTAAGGGCGGTTTTGGGCAGGTCTTCGTCGGTCGGAGAGTTATGGATGGATCTGAGAGGACAGGCCCTGATGCTTTCGAGGTTTTGTCTTTGTTTCCTTCTATAAAATTGGCCAATTAATATTGGTTTTCTCGATATGCTTTAACGTCTGATACGAACGCAGGTGGCTCTGAAATTTGAGCACAGAAACAGCAAGGGTTGTAATTTTGGGCCTCCTTATGAGTGGCAAGTCTACAGGTAAGGGGCCATATCACATTTCAGCTCCAATTTCTCAATCTTTTTATTCATTTATTCAATGTTTAACTGCTTTCCTGATGAACTACTGCCAGCCATCTCAATGGATGTTACGGACTGCCGTGGGTTCACTATAAGGGCCGTCAGGGGGATTACTTTATTTTGGTGAGGATGAACTTCATCATTATGTAGACTTAAGGAATTCTCATAAGCTCTTGTTTTATAAATCAACCCTTTTCATGCTTCCGATGATTCTCTCAGGTCATGGATATCCTGGGACCCAGTCTTTGGGATGTGTGGAATTCTATTGGCCAAGCGTAAGAAAATGAATTTAATTTGATGGGGGAAAGTGCAATGCACTACTGACAGGTTTGACTTATCTTGCGCAGGATGTCCCCAAATATGGTGGCTTGTATTGCTGTAGAGGCAATATCAATTCTGGAGAAGCTACACCAGAAAGGGTATGTGCATCCTGCAATTAGAATACAGCTGATCCCATGATGTTGACGATGACGATGAAGGATGACAACTGCAAACACAATGACAAATCATCTTTGTTATTGTCATTGATAAAATCATCATTGTTACTGATGAAGTCCTCCTTGCATCATCGTTGCTCCAGTACAAAAAATAGATTTCGAATTTTGGGGATGACGATGACAATGACACTGGATAATGACGTTGTTAAAGACAATGACAAATCATCATTGTTATCGTCATTTCTAAAATCATCTCAATGTTATTTCTCCTCGTCTCACCATCTTCTCGTCATTAGTCCTGTACAAAAAATGAATGTTGAAATTTTGGGATGATGATGACGAATTTGTGATCGTCTGCCAACACCTATCTGAGACTGTATTACGGCCTTCTTTTCCTGAAAATCCCTTCTGTTAACCTTTTTTTGTTCTCTTGGCCTCCATCTCCTCCAACAACATCAGGTTTGTACATGGAGATGTCAAACCGGAGAATTTCTTGCTGGGTCAGCCTGGGACCCCGGACGAGAAGAAACTTTTCCTTATTGACCTCGGCCTAGGTGTCTGCTTGGTCCACACTTCTTTTATTTTTATTTTTTTGACCTTCCATTCATTTCCATTTAATATTTTTCTTAATGGGGGGTTCCTAGAAAAATCAATAATTTCGGTGTGATCTAATTTCTGCTGCCAATATCTTTGGCAACTTTTCAGCTTCAAAGTGGAGGGATACTTCTACCGGGCAGCATGTGGAATATGACCAGAGGCCAGATATCTTTAGGTTCGCTTTCTGAAAAGCATTTTTCTTCAATTTTTTTGTTTAATCATTTTCTCGATCGTAATTAAACATCTTTTATTCTCCAGGGGTACGGTTCGATATGCAAGTGTCCATGCACACTTAGGCCGCACAGGGAGCCGATGAGACGATCTAGAATCACTGGCATATACTTTGGTTTTCCTAATGCGGGGCAGGCTGCCATGGCAAGGATATCAGGTGGGTTTTCCTACAGCTATATATCCAAATTTTCATAGCTTTTTTTCATTGATAGCTCAATTTTATGCCCACTTCACAGGGAGACAACAAGAGCTTTCTTGTGAGCAAGAAAAAGATGGCTACCCCCCCTGATATGCTATGCTGTTTCTGCCCCCCGCCTTTTAAGGAGTTCCTTGAAACTGTGACAAACATGAAATTCGATGAGGAACCCAACTACTCAAAACTCATTTCGCTTTTTGAAACCTTGATTGATCCCTGCACTTCGTTGAGGCCTATCAGAATCGATGGGGCCTTGAAGGTTGTGAAACACGCGTCATAACTTGAGTCTTCTGCTTTTCATTTGCAGTGATTTCTATCTTCAGTAGTTTTTCTAACGGATCTGTCGTCTTTAGCTCATAGTGGGTGTGTTTCCTTTAGGTTGGACAGAAACGAGGTAGATTACTGGTCAATCTAGAAGAAGACGAGCAGCCTAGGAAGAAGGTGCGGATGGGGACACCTGCCACCCAGTGGATTTCAGTGTATAATGCAAGACGCCCAATGAAACAAAGGTTTGTAAAACAGGTTTTGCTAAAATTTGATTTTTCGGCCATGTTTCTTTGTTTATATATCAAGGAAAGCATACGTTCACGTAGGGTTCGGCATGCTAGATGATGCTGACAATAGAGGGATACTGAGTTGTCATATTCCTTGTAATCTGTCCACACAAGGATAACGATGACTCATAATGGTCATCATTTAGTCACAGACGAGTGATGAGGACGGCAATGATTACGATATGATGGAAAATGTAATTTATGTAAATTTTTTCTCAAGTGTAACTCTGTCCTCTCTTTCTCGGTGCACCCTGCTTCATCGTCAGTGACAAGATGACAATGAGGACTCATCGGTGTCACTCGTGTGCAGCTATGGATGATGATGACAAATTGTTATTGTTATCATCATCGGCTAAGCATGATGATGATCAGTCATCATTATTCATGTAGTTCGTCTGTGCTAGGATGACAATGACAATTCATCATCATCAGTCTGGGCGGCTATGGATGACGATGGCAACTCATTATCGCCTTCATTGTCCTAGCCGTAGACGAGTGACAATAATGATGACAAACTCGTCATTGTCCTCCAACCTACCTTCACAAGGGCTTTTTCCAGATCTATTCCCGTGTTCTTGTCATATGGACATTTTGTGAGATTTTTAGCTAGTCCTAATTTTTGTGGGTGCAATTCATTTCATTCACTCCTTGCTTTGGTAGATATCATTACAACGTCATAGACGCAAGACTTCGCCAGCACATTGAAAAGGCATCTGAAGATGGGTTGTATATAAGCTGTGTGGCCTCTGCCTCTAATCTCTGGGCTCTCATCATGGATGCTGGGACGGGCTTCTCCGACCAAGTTTATGAATTGTCATCTATGTTCCTACACAAGGTTCGCTTGTTTCAAATTGAAATTCTCACCCATTTTCTCCAAATATTTCGTTTCTACTCCATGTTATCTGTAGATGCTATTCATGGCACCACTTTTGGCCCCCTTGACGCCGTGAAAAAAATCAAAATTGGATCAGGACTGGATCATGGAGCAATGGGAAAAGAACTATTACATAAGCTCTATTGCTGGTGCAAACAATGGTAGCTCCTTGGTCGTCATGTCAAAAGGTTATTTCTCGCTTATGTTTTGCTCTTCGTTTTGTAAATCCATTGTCGTGGTAATAAGCCAATCTTGAGAATTTCAGAATAACCCTTATCTCTTTACTCATTAATTCTATCATTATTCTTCAGGGACTCCATACACCCAGCAATCTTACAAAGTTAGCGAATCATTTCCCTTCAAGTGGATAAACAAGAAATGGAAAGAGGGTTTTCATGTGACCTCCATGACCACTGCGGGGAATCGCTGGGGAGTGGTCATGTCTCGGAACGCCGGCTATTCAGATCAGGCAGGATGGGTTCAGTTTTTTGTGCACTATGATTATAATGAAATGATGGTGATGGCATGATTGGGGATGATCATTTGCTTTATAACGTGGATTCCAACGTTATAAATGTGGTTGGCAGATGATGACGGTTTGGCAACCTCATAGTAGTCACCATCATTCAGGACAGCGACCCCTAGTTATTATACAATGGTATCCCACATTGGAGACAAAGGCCTGAATCCTGTGGGAAGAGGAACAAGTTGGACTTTGAGAACAACTTGTTTGGATCAAATTGAATTTCGATCCAGTCAAGATCAGATATGATTGATCAATAAAAAATTCGATCCGTCAGAGTTTTCAGTTGATCATGAACGGTCGTTAGATTGATCATGATCGATGGGGTGGACAAGTTTGAAGTACATCCTCTCTCTCTGTGGAAATCCACACAATCAGATGATAAATCCAATCACAATCAGGGATTTTCTGTTCATAAAAAATTTTCAATCAGATCTAATCCAACCCCTGTCTTGATGCCTTATCATCCGTCAACCCTTTTGATTAAATTGTGTTGAAATGATGCTAATGATGGTTATGATGATCAAATAAGATTTGGGTGTTTTGTTACAGGTGGTGGAGTTGGATTTTCTATACCCAAGCGAGGGAATTCACCGGCGGTGGGAGAGCGGGTACCGGATCACATCAAGTGCTGCCACATCGGAACAAGCAGCGTTCATTTTGAGTATCCCAAAGAGGAAGCTGATGGATGAGACCCAGGAGACTCTGCGCACCTCTGCTTTCCCCAGCAACCATGTCAAGGTATGCTCATGCATCCCCAAAGCTCAACCTTTATCATATTTACATTAAATGTAGCCGTATGTTTGTGTATATTTAAGTGTCCTTTTTTTTCTCATGAAGTAATGGTTGTGTTCCTCTGTTATATTTTTCTGGTAGATTGATAAAGAAAAAATGTTCTTTATAGGAAAAATTTTCTTGCTTTCAATCCCTCTCTCTTTCTCTCTCTATCTATCTATCTGATTATCTGTCTGCATGTCAAGGCATGCCCATGAATCTCCAAGGACCACTTTGTTACTTTTACATTTGGGGTATCTGCATGTTTGTGTTTGTTTGTTCTATTATTATAGATAAGAATAGGATTAAATGGTCTATATGTTATCATAATGATAGTGGGAGCTCTCTCGCTCTCTCCCTTTCTCTGTCTGTATTTCTCTCTCCCTCAGTTTTTCTGTCTGTCTGTTTCTCTCCCTCTCACTTTCTTCCTCTCAGTCTTCCTCTCTCTCTCTCTTCCTCTCCGTCTCTCTCTCTCCCTTACTGTCTGGCTCCCTCTCTCCCTCTCTCTCTCTCTGTTCCTCACACTGTTTTTCTCTATCTCTCCCTCTCTCTCTCTCTCTCTCTCCCTCTCACTGTCTTTCTCTATCTCTCTCTCTCTCCCTCTCACTGTCTTTCTCTATCTCTCTCTCTCTCCCTCTCACTGTCTTTCTCTATCTCTCTCTCTCTCCCTCTCATTGTCTGTCTGTCTGGTCTCTCCCTCTCACTGTCTGTCTGTCTGTCTGTCTGTCTGTCTCTCTATTTTCCCATTGACATTCAACATTTGTTTTTTCAGGAGAAATGGGCAAAGAACCTATACATAGCGTCAATTTGCTATGGGCGGACTGTTTGTTGATGCCCTGTTTTGTGAATTCCTGCGAGCACCATTGAAGGAGAGCATTGGGCCCCTCCCCATTGATGGACTCTGATAAACAAATCCAGAGAATCAGAGATAGGGAGAGAGAAACAAAGAAAAAAAGAAAGAAAGAAAGAAAGAAAGAAAGAAAGAAAGAGAGAGAGAGAGAATGGTGTCAGGTATGAGATTCTCTACCAAAGCCTTGGCATCCGTGTAAATTCTGAAGGGAAGTCTTTTGCCAGCCATCCCTCCCAAGGTGAAGAAGGGGATCTCTCTCTCACTTTCTTCCTTTTCTCCCCATGACATGATGGTAAAGGAATTTGGGGGAAAGCATGTCTGCTTACTCAATTTCTCTCTCCAGCGTTTGATGTTTTTGTATTGATGAATCAGATCATTGAGATCTAATATAAAGAAAGACATTTTGATGATGCCCTCTAGATTTTTCTATTTCCTCACATGATTCTATCATGATAGCTTCTGTGTTTGAGTGTGTGACGTGGGAAAAAAATTGGATGAAAGTGTGGGGAAACTTCTGTAAAAAAGGAAAAGAAGAGAGTCAGTAGACTCAGCAGAATGTTTGTATATTCTAGAAAAACTTCTTTTCACTTCTCTTCCAAGTGGGTAAACAAAGAAATCTGTGTTATATGAACAAAATAGGTTTTAGTTTTTTTTGAAAGAAAAAAAAGAAGTCTTAGCTTAACTGGAGGGTTATACATATGCACCCAAGTCATGTTGTAGGGGTTAAATAATATTCCTTGGCCAAGTTGTTTTAACCTCTCCGGAATGAGTTATGCTTCTGGAATCTTAGTTTCTCCTTACTTTTGGATAATGAATTGCCAACCTTTTTTATTAGGGAAAAGGATTTATTGTTGTAATGACAAATACATTGCTGAGCAATTAATTCATGTTGCATGTCCAAATTCATGTGTTAATAATTTTGATCATAATTCCTCTGTTTCTTCCAGAGTATTTTTTGCAAAGAAGTTCCTATAAACGATCAAAGAGAAATGTCTTGGACAAAGTAAAAAAATGGAGATAAATTTTATAGTGTAACACTAGTGTCACTGTCAGAAAGAATAAGATGGACTGGAAGACAGTTTCAGAAATTTCATAGTGCTTTTGATAAATGTCCACTTTTCTGTTTTACTGCTGGATGAAAAGCTTTAGAAAAAGAAGGTACTTGACACATCGGGGAGTCAATGACTGTGACTTGTTTGACACATTCTTGTTAGTGAATCCTTGGTCAACAGATAGTCAATGTCTGCTCACATTTTAGTTTAACTTCATAAATAGATGACATTTTTTATATGGTTATATATGGTATACACCCCTTTCATGATGAAGGAATTGAACCATCGCTTATTAGACTCGTACACATCATGACCAATCAAACTTTAATGTTGTGGTAAAGACCTGAAATTTCATTATTCTACTCTAAAACTTTAGAGATAAAAGTTTTATGCTTCATGGAATTAGGGATCTAAGAGATAAATTATCTTAGTAAGAAATGCTCAGATGTGGTTCAGCACACCAAAAAAAGTTGTGATCCATCTTACTGAAGCATTTCTTCCAAAAGCTGTTCAATTCTACAAGCATATTATTTATCCTATTATCTAATGCATCCTGAAGAAACAAGTGATGGAAATTTTCACCTTCATCTTCATGATGCAAGGCTTACTACTTTTCATGCAGACTTACCATTTCACTTAGATCTTCTTAATGTATGTACCTTGGGTTTTGCTGGTCTTCATTAAATTCAGATCATTGTAAACTTAAAATTTTCCATTAAATCCATCATTTGGGTTTAACCCTAACATTAGACTTGCGCTTTAACCCTAACATTAGGATTTCTTAAGGGACCTCATAAAGTCAGGGGGCAGTTATCAATGAAGATGAAAATATATCTTTTCACAGAGATATATTTAAGGGATTAGAGAAACCAGACATTACATTATTGGAAGTTTCAGGGGTAAAGGAGGATGTGCTTGATATGGGAATTGGTCACCAACTTCAAATGAGCTATTTTTATATAGTAGGAACTTATCAACCAAGCCAATATATATATAATAAATAAAAAAACCAAGCCAATATCGATCTTAATTGACTTCCTCCACAAAACAATTCAGGATGACAGATCTACATTTGGATCATTATTTTCTCATTAACAAACAAGGGCATTAGCCAACGGCTTCTTCCCATTCAGTATTTCTCTTCAGATATCTTTCAAAGTATCATTTTCTTCTCCCTTGGCAATCATGGTTCAAAGTATCATTAATGGCGTCCCTGCGAAACTAGCTTTTATTTCTTTACTAATTATGATGTTTTCAGAATATTATAAGTTTTCATCAGATAAGTTCGACTTAGAATATTTTGCTACAGTAGTAGAAATTTATTGACATTACTGTTACATAGAACCGTCCAGACATTAGGATAATCTTTTGTGGGGTTAATACAGATATTTTAATAGACCAAAAAAAGCTATATTTTTGTTGATGACATCATAGAACATTTATTAATGCTCACATTTATTAATCAAACAAAGTTTGGTCATTTGCATTCATTTTTTTGAAAAAAAAAGATCTTTAATAGATGCCTCACAGGTGTAGCGCAGGGACATGGACGGGACAATTTTTTTCGTCCCGGGACGAAAATCATCTCGGAGACCACTGGACGGGACGGTTTTCGCCCCATGGGACGAAAAAACTGTCCTTCCGGGGGTCTAGGACGAAGGACGAATCTGAACAAAAAACCGCCAGATTCACATCTGATGGTTGAGATGTAGCCACGTGGCCTCGCTAGGACAATTTGCATCAAAGTCCCTGTATTTTTACAAGCGTGCAAGCTGACGCTGCTCAGAAATAATTGTACATGTCCCTTTGCATTCTCCCTCCCCCCGTAGTTCCCTAAAAAACTTAGGAAAATCTATATTAATATAGTTAAAATATAAAAGGGTTTTTTTCGTCCAGGACGAGGAACTGGACGGTTTTTCCCCCGGACGAGACGAAAATTCGTCCCGGGAGGACTGGACGGGACGGTTTTCGTACCGTCGGACAAATAAGTCGTCACGTCCTTCGTTCCTGCACTGAATCTCAGCATCGGATGGGACAAAATTCGTCCCGTGCCGTCCATCGTCCACGTCCAGGACGATTCGGAACTATACTCACAGGTGGACAGCTATGCACAACCAACATTTGGAATCAAGAACAAGTGTGCTCGTTACGTAAAATCTACAACGATACCTCTCAAAAGACATTTTGGAAGATCTGAATTACTGAAAAATACAGGGATAGTAGAATAGTGGATCCACGGGCATGCCCATTATCAAGAACTTAGATAGCAATAGAAAAGAAGAGATAAACGAACTTGTAAGATCATGCTAAATATACGAAATTTCATGCATATTGAACCATAAAAAGAAAAAAATGAACAAAATTGACCGTTCATTATAATGGGCTGCTGTGGGTGTACCCGTCATTATAATGATCTGCTCCATCCATGCTCCTCAATAATTCTAAATTCTGGAAAACTGTCTTCCATCTTCACCCTTGGTCTTGCCATATGGGTTGCTCCAGCTGATTCGGTTACGGGTACCCTCGACTTTTCGCTGTTTCTTCCTAAACTTAGAAGCATTGCTGTCAATGTTGAGATTGACCTTCGGCGGCGAGCTGAACCCAAACGAGGCGGCCACAGCCTGTTCATTTTCCACATAAATCAGCAGCTTTCCTTGGTTTTTCATCTTTTTCAAAAGCAAGAAGGCGTCGATAAAAACAGATTTTGTTGTCTACAATCTTCTTTAACCGCGGCCAAAAGATACATCAAATAAAAACTTCAATTTTACACATTGCCTATACTTGGACTTGCCTAAGATTATGATGATAAAAATGAAGAATATTTCATAGAAGAACACTAAGATTATGCGCACCTTGACATCAAGTCGATGAACGTTGAAGACATCCTTCATTGAATGTGAATTATAAGCCAGCATGTAAGACCTGTAGGCATCTTTGGCAGACTGATTGAGATGGTAATTCGTCTCTACCAGTTTATTCTGCGTAAATTGACACGATTTTGAGTAAACAACAGGACCCAGATGATTGAGAATACTAGCTAAAAATAGATTAATACCAAGTGCGATTGCACATTTGCCAGCTTCTTCTCTTCAAATTCGTACTCCTTAACGGGCACTTTGGCAGCCTAACGTCAGCATAAGAATCATGAGTGAGGGAAGATTGCAAAAGGAAAGCTTAATGTTGAGCGAATTTAAAGACCTTTAGATAACTCAGAAACTGAAGCTCTTCGGGGATTAGGAAGAGCAAAGCATGCCCTCTGCCTCCTTCACCCCTGGCCGTTCGCCCAACCCTGTGAATATACTCCTGGAATAATAGATCCCCGAGTTATTTTCATACATTTGACAATTAAAGTAGCAGGATTTATCGTTTACAATTTAGATATCGCAATTAGGAGTTAACAATAAGATATCGTTTACAATTTAGATATCGTTTACAATTTATCGTTTACTGTTATCATTCGTTCGCGCCAGGATGACAATGATGACGACGACAAAGTGGTCATCACCATCATCATTCGTCTGTGGATGATAATAATAATGATCGTTTAGATGGAAATGACTACTTTTTCATGGGAAGTCAAACCTTACATACCAGTTACAGGTGAGTGGCTGTGGCCCAGGTGGGGAAAAAGGAAGAACTAAGCTTTCATGGCGACTTACAGATACAAATGCAACATAATAAGAAAGAAGGCTTAAAGAACACCATAAAAAATAAAGTCTGAGACTGTAAGATGGGTTTTAGGATATATGGTGATGGGGACCCTAGATTATGCTAATTTTAGCGTCTGAAAACTAGAAAAAATTGGATAAAAGGTTAGAGAAGGATCATGAAAAAGTAGGCAGCACCTTGGGATCATCTGGAGGGTCATACTGAACGATCCAGTCCTACAAACCAATACAAAAACCTCAATTGGACGAGAAATAATTATAGTTGAATAGCATGACAATAAATCACAGGTGAGGAGAACAAACCACAGCAGGAATATCAAGTCCACGAGCAGCGACATCAGTGCACAATAAGATGCCCTTCTCCGCTTTACAGAAATCAAAAAATGTCGTGGTCCGCTTCTGTTGCTTTTGCTTCCCGTGGATATCAGAACACTCCACCTTGATAAATCGGAGGAGATCTGCATGATACTTGACAGAGTTGCAAGAGGAGAAGAAAACCATCACTTTTTTTGACAGATTTCTCTTCAAAAACGAGTAAAGAAGTATGAATCTCTTTGCCGAAGGGACTACACAGTAGCCTTGCTGTAGCCCTTCATTCGTAACCTGCAATAAAACAGCCATGTTAACCAATTAGTATAGTCCAAGGAAGACCGAGAGATAGAGAAATTAAACTTAAATTACCCTGGCACGGCCATCATCGACTCCAACATAATCGGGTTTTGTCTGAAATGATAGGCGAACAAGATCTGCAACCTAAAGAAGAAGAATAAAGCATTGGCGTTAAACAGATACAATAAGAAAGAGAGACCCCAAATAAAACGCTTGCCTTTTGCGTCTGGGTTGCAGAAAAAAGGGCCGTCTGTCTCTCCTGAAAAAGCAATCGATCTTTCATTGTTAACATTTGATAAATAAAAGCATTAGTTTAGTTTCATAATTTCTAATAGGTCCTAATCAGAGGAAGCATAAAACATATTCAAATAGGAACTTCAAATGTTAACAATGTCAAGTTACTGTCACTACAGGGCCAATGAGGTTCTTCGTAGGGCCCTCCTCCCCCAAACAATTAATTCCCTTAAACTGTAATTCAGAAAACACGGCGCCAATTCATAACCCTAATCCCTTCAAGTAGCTAGACGGGATCAGTGTTGATTCGAATTCTTCAGAAATCACAACAAGAGCATTCGCTTAGGGAATGATAGTAAAAAATACACACGAAAAAATCTCGAATATGTTTCCAGAATTTTTTTTGAGAAGAAAAGTGATGAAAATTTAATAATCCACCTTTGGTAAAAGTTTAATAATCTGTTTCATATCATCCTCAAAGTTCTCTTCCAATATTCTGTCAGCTTCATCAATCATCAAACACTGCATATAAAACAACGAATTGTTAAGATAAATTCATAGGAAGATACTAAATAATGACTCTATGAATCATAAGAAAATAGTAAGGAAAACAGGCAGTGTTAAAATAACCATGATGCGCACTCAACCAGTCAAATCAACACAGAGCCCAAGAGACATTGCAACTCATACAATCAACAAGGGAATCTATAGGAATAATTACTAGCTCAAATTCAAATATTCACGTCTTCACATCTCCAAGTTTCTCAAGACGTTTACATAACAATGAATTCTCAGGGTTATTTGTATAAAAAACATGTGAAAACTCTTTTGGCGTTCAAAACTCGGAAGCAAAGCAAATTTGTGACTTTAGACAAAACCCTTCGCGACTTCTGATCAAAACAATACCTTGAGATTTTTGAAAATAAAACCCTTCGTAGATTGAAGGTGATCCAGAAGTCTCCCAGGCGTGGCAATAAGGAGATTAACTCCTTTTACCAGCCGTTCTGCTTCTCCTCTTCGGGAGTTACCACCAATGACATACCCGACAGTTTGCGTGTGGTACTTGAGAAGATCTACAGCTACCGCATGAGTCTGAAGAAAAATCCAAAAAAACTACATGAACATCCAAAACCCATAAAGTGAACATATCAATCTCTGTACTTTTCTTAAAGAAGAATGATAGTTTCTGGAAACTTTCTGATAGCCAAGTGAGATAACATAAAATACAGATATATAGACCTCATAAAAAAATGGAATCTGACGAGTATTAATCCTGCAGTCTTTACACATTCCCACCTTCCATTTGAACCTCAAGAGGAGTGTAAATCTGAATTCCGTAGACAATTGAGCTCTTTGGGTAGTTTTATTTGGACAGAAAAAATATTATATTATTAGGAGTAAGAGGAAATCTTTTTTGCTAGTGACATGCACAGTTCCAACCGGATTTCATTCTTGAACAAAAATCAAAAATTGGATTTATTTCATGTTATTCTAGCATGACAGATTCACCTGAATTGCAAGTTCTCTAGTCGGGCAGATGACGATAACTCCAGTTCCATTTCTTGCGCTGAAGCTTATTCTATACAAGAGTTCAATCGCCGGCACAAGAAACGCCAGAGTCTTCCCAGAACCTGTTCTTGCAGCTCCAACAACGTCTTTTCCCACCAACAAACGCGGAATGGCCCCCGCTTGGATCTGCAATCAAAATTTCCCAAATTAAATCAACAAAAATACATCAATCCAAAACAAAATTACCTCGACCCACATCCCAAATTCATCACCTGGGTCATGTTCTCGAATCCCATGTCGTTGATAGCTCTCATAGTGGGCTCAGAGATGGGAAGTTCCGAGAAAGGCTGTGAGCTCATGATTCCCTTTGACGATTTCTGCTTCTTGGCGGGCGGCAAAACTTCATCTCCGGCAGTCTCCCTGGCGTTGCCTTCTTCTCGCTCTTCTTTCCCATGTTCTTCCTTTGATGGGTCGTCTTCGGTTTCGTCGATGAATCCATTATTATCTTCTTCGATGCTGCCTTCCCTTGATTTTTCAGCTGTACCCGCTTTGTTCTTCTTCCTCTTCTTCCTCTTCTTCTCGATGCTCATGGAGTCTTCCATGGAGGTGGGCTGCCGGGGGAACTCTAGAGAGAGATAGAGAGGGAGATAGAGAGAGAGAGAGGCCTGAAAGGGGATTTGCTGGAGTGAAAGGTGAGAGTTTTAGGGTTTTGGGTCCATGGCGGGAAGTATGTATTACCCATGAACACAACATGTAAACATTATTTTATTTGGAAAAAAATATAGAATTTGAAAAAAAAACGAAAGTTTTGAATGCAAAATTTGTTTTGGAAGACTGCAAAAAATGGGAATCTATGAATATAGATCTCTATTGTCGATGTGTGAACTATGTTATCAAGGAGTATGAAAATGATTAGTGATCGAGTATGTGAATAATTATAGTATATCCCAAGAGTACAGTAGAAGCCTAGTCTATTGATTATTACATTCAATTATTTTGGAAATTGGCATGTATGATCCCAATTTATACATAAGATAATGTCATGATGTTTTGCATTTTGTGCACAGAAACCATATCAATGGGTTTCTGAGCATATGTATTTATTGGAGGACAGATGAACACTTGAATGTATGTTTTTGTAGCTCTAAGTGTTAGTTTGTGTCGCCTTAACCTGGCAACATGACAAATTAAACCCTTATCCACCTTTTAAAAAAAACAATAATCGATTATCATGATACGGGATAGGTAAATGTATTATGTTGGCACCCAAATTTAATATGTTTGTCCTCGTTTGATTCAGACTTAACCAACGATATTTGTGAATGTTTTGCCATGAATATTGTACAATAAATATAGGGTGAGCAAGCGCCAATCCACAAGAGGTAGGAAATCACTTGTTTATCTTAAATATGATTAGAAAATAGGATTATGCTAGGCAACATTCTCTCACGAGTGAGACCATAGTTAGATAGTGGTGGCGCATGGTGATGATGGATGAAATGTTTTTAGATTCTTGGATAACACAAATAATTATATTCTATCTAGGATTCCACGAATACAAAAGGGATGCAATATAAATATATGATATCCTTCCATTTTAACATATGCATAAGGAAAATGTATATGGACATACATAATTATTTTTTCTTGAGATTTGGCCACATTTTTCCTCGTCCTACTTCTGGATACTCCACCCACATTAGGAGTGTTACACTTCTCATTGAAGATTCAAATACAAAAAAATCATTCAAAATCCTAGCATTAAAAAAGTCTAGCATCATGGATCATAGAGAGCCTAATCATGTTGGCCAGTCTATGCTAGAGCACATTTAAAGTGAAGAGGAGAGTAAATAAGAGAATAATTATAATTAGCTGATCCTATAACCCCATTAGTATCTTTCAAAATATATCTAAATATAACTCTACAAATAAAAATACCCTTAAATATATTTTAACAATCAATTCTTCCATAAAATATATTTCATAAATTCTGGATTTTGGGGAAATTTAAGAAAACAAGCATGAATCTTAAAAAATATTAAATAACATATGATCTCATTCCATGAATGGTATTTTCTACAGAAGAATCTGAACATGATATAAGAATGGTAAAACACTTTCCTGCACACGAATTGCATATTGCAACATAAAAAGGTGGTAAAACTGTATACATAAAACATGTGATAACATGCGTTATTTCAACAAATCCGACGCACAAATGATGAAAAAATGTAGTAAAAAAGTATGACATGCATCCATTTAACAGTTAATTAAACAAATGAATACCTAGTTTTACGCACAAATGAGACATTCTCATGCGACCTATACCAAATGGATGATAAAAAATAAATGAACCTAGTTTTATGAATGTTATATTCAATGACATAATCTTAGTATGATATAAAAGTGGTAAAACATTTTCATATGCATGAATTGCATATTTCTACATAATAAAAAAGTGGTAAAACCCTATACATAAAATATGTGATAACATGCATAATTTCAACAAATATAACAAACAAATTATTAAAAAATGTAATATAAATATATGATATCCTTCCATTTTAAGATTTATTCAATAAATTTTAACCTAGTTTTATGCCCAATAGAGACATTCTCAAGCGATATATATAAAGGCTGGGAAAAACCTAAAATAGTTTTTCATTGTTTTCCTGGTGTATTACACAGCCTTTGTTGGCAAATTAGTTCTCACTCGTTGAAGCAAATTTGCCCAAAGGTGCTGAAGTGAGAGAACTGGGATTTTTTATCTCTTACAGTTGAACTTGGGAGGTATTGCACAAGAATGAAAATCTGGGATAATTCCCCTCGAGGTTGGATTGAGGACGAGTATTACTTAATATCAATAAGTATGAGCCAACTCCTATTCTATCATCAAATTCAGTAGGTGGGTGACATTTCTTAAGATATACTTCCAAACATGTATTAATCGAGTCAAATCCTAATTTTATACTTCTCCTATACTCATACTTTAGGAAATAAAACATGAACTAGTGTGGATCCACAATTTGGGTATAGCTGATAATATATTAAGAAACACAATTCTTTGATTAAATCTATGAAGGCCATTCTTTAGGTATGTAGAGTATCGTACAAATAATTTAGATGTGTTGACTCAGTGTATAAAGCTTGATTCAATTTGGATAAACACCGTGTTTTTTTAAAGTTATCAAATAGGGCAGGAACAAGTGTTGACCCTATATGATTAAACACATTGACGTCAATTATGAAACTTTAATGGGCTTTAACCTGAATTATTTTAAAAATTATATGGAAAAGTGTATTCTACCATTAGTTTACTGTTACAAATGTATATACATTTTAATTCGACATCATCGACCTATATACGTCCTATAACTTACATTAGACTGGGCACATTTGTAGCACAACCTTTATATCCATGACAGTCATATTTTTCATCTTGTTATTTTGGAATTTAAATAAATGAAAAATAAAGTTAAATACTAATTTCAGATCCTAAAAGATATCAAACAAACTAGGTGTAAAGTAAGAACAGTAATTACTAATTAAAATAGATTGTTCATGAACTATTGCAAACAATTACCTTTTCCCTTCAAGTATTTATCCATCTATTCCAAATTTTTGTTAAAATTTTCTATATTTTGTAAGGAGAACCAGTTAGAAATAGCTATTTTATAAATACTAAATAGAACTAAGTTACACTAAAATGTGTGGTTATTGATTTACTAAATGACCAAAGAGTTGTGTCAAAGTTCTTTAACTACCAAAATTATTGTAAATAATACATTTCGAACCAAGTCTTGAAAGTATCTCTCAGATAAATTAGTGGGTGAATTTTCAGAACCACTCAATTATTTTATGACGTGCATGTCTCAAAATTTTATTGGTAATCATTTTAAGATATGTAACATAATCTCAACAAATAGAATTTTGTAAAATATATAAATGATTCAAAATTTGTGGGTTGCAGTATTATATACTGCAAAATTAGAGTTATAAAATTTATCTTCAGACATTTTGAAGATGAGCTGATTTTTCCTATTGATCATTTTATTGTCCTCCATCTGCTAAAATATTTTCTAATTGTAATATGTGAAACTCGATAATAAATTTGGGGAAATTTAAGAATAAATTACCTTTTTAAGGACATAAAATATGATTGAATCCACCTATCACCAAAGGTAAATATGATGATTTATCGATTCTTAACTATTTTGTTCTAATATTAGGGCCACGATGATTATATATTTATATTATAAAAATATATGGAGTGTGAGTATCACAACATGGTAAAGTATGAAATATTTTGTTATGGAGGAGAGTGTTATAATTTTATGATAAATATTTTTTATGAATATTATTAATTCTCAGATGAAATTAGTTGATGAGAAATGATTTATTTCAAAATTGAAGTTGAGATATGTGTTTTCTATATGGTAGATGATACATTGTCAATCATTTATCTGGAATTTTCACATATATAAAAAAAATAAAAAATGATTTTATTAAATAAATTACAAATATATTATTAAAGATTTCATTCCTTGAAAAAATAATTGTAATTAAAACATTATTTGAAAATTTTATCGGTTTTCCTTGGAATGGTTACATTGTAAAATATTCTAGGAATGATTTTGATACCAGTAAAGAATTAAGGCATACTTGGAATGGTGGCGACGACGCCAACGCATCGACACCGGACGCGTCACCACCATCAACCAAAGTCAACGCCTCCGCTACGGACATGCCGCCACCGTCATCGGACCAAGTCAACACACCGGCGTCACGCACGTATCCACGCACGCATGCCCCTTCACGCATCATGACACGTCGCCAAAGGCAGATCAACAACTGCCCCTTGACGTGACACAAACCACGTCCCTCGTCTTTAATTTTTAGTAACTTGTATTTTCTCTTTCCTCCAAGGCCTATATGTATAGGCCATTGTTTCAAGAAACAATTATGCAAGTCATAATTCAAGAATTGAGTTTTTGTTAGACTCTTCTTGGAGGACTTGCCCTAGCCTCCCCTATCCCCTTCTCCTTCCGATCGCCGCCGCCGCCGCCGCTCACCGCCGCTCGCCGCTGCCGGCTACCGCCTCTCTCTCTCTCTCGCTTGTTCCTCTTCCCTTATTCCTTCTTTTCCTTCCCACTCTTTCTCCACCCCACCCTTCTACCTCGTCCGCCTAAGGTTGCCCCTGGCCACCCGCTCTGAGCTGCAAGGCTACCAGGGGCCGCCCTGGGCCGCCCGCCTAGCCCGGGCTAGGCACCGCCCGCTGGTCACCAAGCGCACCCGCCAGACTGCCCTAGGGCTTGCCCCCAGGCTGCCTAAGGCTGGGCCACCTGAGCAGCCTAAGGTCACACCCGGCCGCCTGCTGCCCGCCCAGACACTTAGTCGCCCGCCCATGGCCACCTGGGCCGCCGCCCAGGCCGCCCAAGGCAGCCGCCTAGGCCGCCTGGGCCGCCCAAGGACAGCCCAAGGCAGCCCAGGCGTTAAGCCCCAGCCATGCTTCCCCAAGGCAGCCCGCCCTAGGCCCCTAGGGCTAAGGTTACTCGCCTCGCAGGCCGCGTTGCCCGCCAGACGCCCAGCGCTAAGGTTACTCGCGCTAGCCGCCTGCAGCTACCGCCTAGGGCCGCCCAAGGCGCACCAACCGTGTCGGTGCCCACGCACGCCAGCACTGTCCGTGTCCGCACTCATCCATCACTATCCTTGCCAGGGCCGTACAACGCCCGGAATGCCCAGATCCTCTCGTCCAGTGGGCCATTCAACGCCCGGAATCGCCTAGTCTTGTCACGATCAGAATTCCCTGCAACCTCTTCACGCACTACGGTGCTGAGGTACGCCTGAACTCTTTGGTGTCGAAGTGTTCTTCGTCCAGTGTTCCGCAAGAATTCTCCACCGCCGACATATTTGATTTGATTTGGAATTCCCTAAAATTCTCTCTATCGTGAGTTTTCCTCGTGACGTGAATTTGAGCATTGGATTTGGTGCTTTGGCATCGTCATGGTGGTTGAAGATAGTACTCCCGCCCTCGACGAGGAACGGGGCTGCACCACCATCATTTCATTGGTTTTAGGTTTTCGAACTCGATTGTGTGAATTTTGTGCCTGTTTATTTCCTCTACCCAAACCCGTCCATCATTCTCCACCGTCATTGTCATTCCCGTCACCTGAATCGTCTTCCCCTTGACCGTCCTATGTCATCCATCCCTCGTCGTCACTTCCGTCTCCCTTAGTTGTCCTGCATCATGGAAATATTGAAAATCAATAAGTATGCACAAGTGAATTAGGTAAATAGGGAACCTAATATTGATTATTTATGGCTATCCTTGAGACGAACCAAAGCACTCTAAGATTTATATTTTGTCAAATAGTCAAAAAGAGAAATTAAAGCACACAAAGTTCAATATATACGTGAAAAAGTATTTGATCTTAATACATAAACTTAAAAAAATAGAGTTTAAGACAGAGAGGAGCTAACTTAAGTATGCTTATTTAATTTGGCTTGTTATTAATGACAGTATTTTGTGATATTCAATGCGAGGATCATGTTTTGGCCACTATATACTCTCGAAATTCATTTTTTTCTGTTTGCAAGCTTTGGTTAGATTTTTTCATCTAGAACACTGATTATTAAGATAATACATCTAGGATTAGCTCAAACCAATATTAATATACAAGTTTCCATATCCTTATGTTCTTCATACACTCGTCGTTAAAATAATATATTCTAAACAAAATACCACTTAATAATACTAAATTGATAGAAATGGAATAAATTATTTAAAAAACCAAACCCAAACCCCTTAATGGGAGATACACCACTACTAACAAACCTTACAGATTAGTTTACTTCTGAGGAAATATGCAATGCATATAGTTCCTTAGGAAATGGATAATATCCTACAATTCAAGTGTTTAGAAAATTATGTACTTGGAAACATCCTCATTAATATGATTTTTCAATAAGTGAAAACCCACCTGAAATTTGCACACAACTTCATGGAATGAATCACAGTACAAACACATTGACCAATGTATTTATTTTTTATTGGAGAAGTCTTAAAATTCATCAAGACCATTATCCTAAGGACCCACTGATAAAATATTTACCTGGTTTAGATAGTTTAAATATCATAAAAAGGATGTTGAAAGTATGGTGTACTCAAATTTTATTAATACTTTTATAGTGATGTGCATATATATATATATATATGCACATCGGATTAGAAAAATGAACTTATAACACAGGATATCAATACTATTTTATACTTCCAATTTAAAATGTTTAATATAATCCCAATGAGGTATCTTCTTCTCCTTGATATCATCACATAGTAGTTTCACGAGTGTAAACTGGATTCAACGGTCAAACACTTGTTACCATAGTTTGTTGATCCAACCTAAACCATTACTAGGACATAAACCTAGAGGTATCATCCCACATCAAAATGAAAGTCAAGTGTGATGGAGCGCCAGCTTACCCCATCGGATACATCATTAGAGCTGTCATCATCGCCATCGACCTAACCGCCGGTTTGCGCCCCACACGGCCGCGACGCCAAGGCTATGGTGAAGACATTCAGGTTTAACACCCGGTGATAAGCATGACTGCTACATCGCATGTTTAATTTCTCACCAGCTCGTGCTTGTCCTATTTTTGTTTTATCGTGTTCGTGTTTTCATCTACGTCGAGTCCATGTTTGTTACGTCGTGTCTGTATCGTCTTGTCATGTTATGTTCGCTGCGCCATGTGGCTTTCTTTATGCTTCTTAGTTTATTTGCTTTGCTGTAAAGGGAATCCATGTATAAGGCCCTTAACGGACCTTATAATGGACCCTCTTGAAAGGGCCCATCATGGCCTATATAAGGCCATGGTGGGCACCAAAACATTTCAGATCTGGAATTTGTGTTTTGGCAGTTACCCAAGAATAAGAGAGGAGAAGAGGAAGAAGGAAGAGAATCAGTCGCGTCATCAGCGTCCGTTCAAGCGCCAGATCGTCCCTACTCCGTCATTACCGCCCTTAGATGGTGTTGTGTGCGGTATCTGGAGCCAGATGCAATATCGTCGACCGCCCATGTCTTGGCTTGGTGTCTACGTGCCTAGTTCGGGACGACTGTATTACTCACACATCTGCTATCTGGAGTGGTCCCATTGCCCTCACGGTCTGTACCGTCATGTTTTTATCGCTGCCGGCTATGCACGACACAGACGAGGCGATCTTCTGAATGGATATCCGCGTGGATCTGAGTCCCCTTTGAGACCTCTTGATTCAGTCCATGTTCGATGCATCTCCTGTTCGACAACCCTTGACTCAATTGTGTGCATGCTGAACGACAACCCTCGGACGAGATCTATTGCTTCACCACGACTGGTCAACGCAACCAAGCCAGCCCATCGTGATCGCCAGAACACTGGACTACCGCATCTACATCTCTTCTCGACCTTGTAACCATCGACGATCTCTGCATACACTCATGCCTCTAGGTTATTAGTGTGAAACGCGTTCAGTCCAACATATTCACCCGCGACGCTCAATGCGACCATGCAAGGCTGATCGTGCATCTGTGGTGTGATGTCCACGATCAACTAGAATGCGTGAAGGCTCATACCTACGCTATTGATGCTACCTGAGGTCACCTTTACTGCTGTGCTAGTGCTAGCGCTTGTGTCATTGCTTTGACGCGATCGCTCATCCCTCGAGCGCCTGCGACCCTACCGGGATGTAGCGACAGTTGGCATCAGTGCAAATGTCTTAAAATTCATCAAGACCATTATACTTAGCACCCACTGATAAAATATTTACCTGGTTTAGATAGTTTAAATATCATAAAAAGGATGTTGAAAGTATGGTGTACTCAAATTTTATTAATACTTTTATAGTGATGTGCATATATATATATATATATGCACATCGGATTAGAAAAATGAACTTATAACACAGGATATCAATACTATTTTATACTTCCAATTTAAAATGTTTAATATAATCCCAATGAGGTATCTTCTTCTCCTTGATATCATCACATAGTAGTTTCACGAGTGTAAACTGGATTCAACGGTCGAACACTTGTTACCATAGTTTGTTGATCCAACCTAAACCATTACTAGGACATAAACCTAGAGGTATCATCCCACATCAAAATGAAAGTCAAGTGTGATGGAGCGCGCCAGCTTACCCCATCGGATACATCATTAGAGCTGTCATCATCGCCATCGACGAACCGCCGGTTTGCGCCCCACACGGCCGGCACGCCAAGGCTATGGTGAAGACATTCAGGTTTAACACCCCGGGTGATAAGCATGACTGCTACATCGCATGTTTCGAATTTCTCACCAGCTCGTGCTTGTCCTATTTTTGTTGTTTTATCGTGTTCGTGTTTTCATCTACGTCGAGTCCATGTTTGTTACGTCGTGTCTGTATCGTCTTGTCATGTTATGTTCGTAAATGCGCCATGTGGCTTTCTTTATGCTTCTTAGTTTATTTGCTTTGCTGTAAAGGGAATCCATGTATAAGGCCCCCTTAACGGACCTTATAATGGACCCTCTTCGAAGGGCCCATCATGGCCCTATATAAGGCCATGGTGGGCACCAAAACATTTCAGATCTGGAATTTGTGTTTTGGCAGTTACCCAAGAATAAGAGAGGGAGAAGAGGAAGAAGGAAGAGAATCTGAGTCGCGTCATCAGCGTCCGTTCAAGCGCCAGATCGTCCCTACTCCGCTTCGTCATTGCACCGCCCTTAGATGGTGTTGTGTCGTGTATCTGGAGCCAGATGCAATATACGTCGACCGCCCATGTCTTGGCTTGGTGTCTACGTGCCCTAGTTCCGGGACGACTGTATTACTCACACATCTGCTATCTGGAGTGGTCCCATTGCCCTACGGGTCTGTACCGTCATGTTTTTATCGCTGCCCGGCTATGCACGACACCAGAACCGAGGCGATCTTCCTGAATGGATATCCCGCGTGGATCTGAGTCCCCCTTTGAGACCTCTTGATTCAGTCCATGTTCGATGCATCTCCTGTTCGACAACCCTTGGACTCAATTGTGTGCGGTCGCCTGAACGACAACCCTCGGACGAGATCTATTGCTTCACCACGACTGGTCAACGCAACCAAGCCAGCCCATCGTGATCGCCAGAACACTGGACTACCGCATCTACATCTCTTCTCGACCTTGTAACCATCGACGATCTCTGCATACACTCATGCCTCTAGGTTATTAGTGTCGACACGTTCAGTCCAACATATTCACCCGCGACGCTCAATGCGACCATGCAAGGCTGATCGTGCATCTGTGGTGTGATGTCCACGATCAACTAGAATGCGTGAAGGCTCATACCTACGCTATTGATGCTACCTGAGGTCACCTTTACTGCTGTGCTAGTGCTAGCGCTTGTGTCATTGCTTTGACGCGATCGCTCATCCCTCGAGCGCCTTCGACCCTACCCAGGATGTAGCGACAGTTGGCATCAGTGCAAATGTCGCAACTGCGCCGTACTACTTAGCACCCACTGATAAAATATTTACCTGGTTTAGATAGTTTAAATATCATAAAAAGGATGTTGAAAGTATGGTGTACTCAAATTTTATTAATACTTTTATAGTGATGTGCATATATATATATATATATGCACATCGGATTAGAAAAATGAACTTATAACACAGGATATCAATACTATTTTATACTTCCAATTTAAAATGTTTAATATAATCCCAATGAGGTATCTTCTTCTCCTTGATATCATCACATAGTAGTTTCACGAGTGTAAACTGGATTCAACGGTCGAACACTTGTTACCATAGTTTGTTGATCCAACCTAAACCATTACTAGGACATAAACCTAGAGGTATCATCCCACATCAAAATGAAAGTCAAGTGTGATGGAGCGCGCCAGCTTACCCCATCGGATACATCATTAGAGCTGTCATCATCGCCATCGACGAACCGCCGGTTTGCGCCCCACACGGCCGGCACGCCAAGGCTATGGTGAAGACATTCAGGTTTAACACCCCGGGTGATAAGCATGACTGCTACATCGCATGTTTCGAATTTCTCACCAGCTCGTGCTTGTCCTATTTTTGTTGTTTTATCGTGTTCGTGTTTTCATCTACGTCGAGTCCATGTTTGTTACGTCGTGTCTGTATCGTCTTGTCATGTTATGTTCGTCGTGCGCCATGTGGCTTTCTTTATGCTTCTTAGTTTATTTGCTTTGCTGTAAAGGGAATCCATGTATAAGGCCCCCTTAACGGACCTTATAATGGACCCTCTTCGAAGGGCCCATCATGGCCCTATATAAGGCCATGGTGGGCACCAAAACATTTCAGATCTGGAATTTGTGTTTTGGCAGTTACCCAAGAATAAGAGAGGGAGAAGAGGAAGAAGGAAGAGAATCTGAGTCGCGTCATCAGCGTCCGTTCAAGCGCCAGATCGTCCCTACTCCGCTTCGTCATTGCACCGCCCTTAGATGGTGTTGTGTCGTGTATCTGGAGCCAGATGCAATATACGTCGACCGCCCATGTCTTGGCTTGGTGTCTACGTGCCCTAGTTCCGGGACGACTGTATTACTCACACATCTGCTATCTGGAGTGGTCCCATTGCCCTACGGGTCTGTACCGTCATGTTTTTATCGCTGCCCGGCTATGCACGACACCAGAACCGAGGCGATCTTCCTGAATGGATATCCCGCGTGGATCTGAGTCCCCCTTTGAGACCTCTTGATTCAGTCCATGTTCGATGCATCTCCTGTTCGACAACCCTTGGACTCAATTGTGTGCGGTCGCCTGAACGACAACCCTCGGACGAGATCTATTGCTTCACCACGACTGGTCAACGCAACCAAGCCAGCCCATCGTGATCGCCAGAACACTGGACTACCGCATCTACATCTCTTCTCGACCTTGTAACCATCGACGATCTCTGCATACACTCATGCCTCTAGGTTATTAGTGTCGACACGTTCAGTCCAACATATTCACCCGCGATGCTCAATGCGACCATGCAAGGCTGATCGTGCATCTGTGGTGTGATGTCCACGATCAACTAGAATGCGTGAAGGCTCATACCTACGCTATTGATGCTACCTGAGGTCACCTTTACTGCTGTGCTAGTGCTAGCGCTTGTGTCATTGCTTTGACGCGATCGCTCTGCCCTCGGGCGCGTTCGACCCTGCCCAGGATGTAGCGACGGTTGGCATCAGTGCAAATGTCGCAACTACTCATAGCTTAGCACCCACTGATAAAACATTTACCTGGTTTATATACTTTAAATATCATAAAAAGGATGTTGAAAGTATGGTGTACTCAAATTTTATTAATACTTTTATAGTGATGTGCATATATATATATATATATGCACATCGGATTAGAAAAATGAACTTATAACACAGGATATCAATACTATTTTATACTTCCAATTTAAAATGTTTAATATAATCCCAATGAGGTATCTTCTTCTCCTTGATATCATCACATAGTAGTTTCACGAGTGTAAACTGGATTCAACGGTCGAACACTTGTTACCATAGTTTGTTGATCCAACCTAAACCATTACTAGGACATAAACCTAGAGGTATCATCCCACATCAAAATGAAAGTCAAGTGTGATGGAGCGCGCCAGCTTACCCCATCGGATACATCATTAGAGCTGTCATCATCGCCATCGACGAACCGCCGGTTTGCGCCCCACACGGCCGGCACGCCAAGGCTATGGTGAAGACATTCAGGTTTAACACCCCGGGTGATAAGCATGACTGCTACATCGCATGTTTCGAATTTCTCACCAGCTCGTGCTTGTCCTATTTTTGTTGTTTTATCGTGTTCGTGTTTTCATCTACGTCGAGTCCATGTTTGTTACGTCGTGTCTGTATCGTCTTGTCATGTTATGTTCGTCGTGCGCCATGTAGCTTTGTGTATGCTTCTTAATTTATTTGCTTTGCTGTAAAGTGGATCCATGTATAATGTCCCCTTAACAGACCTTATAATGGACCCTCTTCGAAGGCCCATCATGGCCCTATATAAGGCCATGGTGGGCACCAAAACATTTCAGATCTGGAATTTGTGTTTTGGCAGTTACCCAAGAATAAGAGAGGGAGAAGAGGAAGAAGGAAGAGAATCTGAGTCGCGTCATCAGCGTCCGTTCAAGCGCCAGATCGTCCCTACTCCGCTTCGTCATTGCACCGCCCTTAGATGGTGTTGTGTCGTGTATCTGGAGCCAGATGCAATATACGTCGACCGCCCATGTCTTGGCTTGGTGTCTCGTGCCCTAGTTCCGGGACGACTGTATTACTCACACATCTGCTATCTGGAGTGGTCCCATTGCCCTACGGGTCTGTACCGTCATGTTTTTATCGCTGCCCGGCTATGCACGACACCAGAACCGAGGCGATCTTCCTGAATGGATATCCCGCGTGGATCTGAGTCCCCCTTTGAGACCTCTTGATTCAGTCCATGTTCGATGCATCTCCTGTTCGACAACCCTTGGACTCAATTGTGTGCGGTCGCCTGAACGACAACCCTCGGACGAGATCTATTGCTTCACCACGACTGGTCAACGCAACCAAGCCAGCCCATCGTGATCGCCAGAACACTGGACTACCGCATCTACATCTCTTCTCGACCTTGTAACCATCGACGATCTCTGCATACACTCATGCCTCTAGGTTATTAGTGTCGACACGTTCAGTCCAACATATTCACCCGCGACGCTCAATGCGACCATGCAAGGCTGATCGTGCATCTGTGGTGTGATGTCCACGATCAACTAGAATGCGTGAAGGCTCATACCTACGCTATTGATGCTACCTGAGGTCACCTTTACTGCTGTGCTAGTGCTAGCGCTTGTGTCATTGCTTTGACGCGATCGCTCATCCCTCGAGCGCCTTCGACCCTACCCAGGATGTAGCGACAGTTGGCATCAGTGCAAATGTCGCAACTGCGCCGTACTACTTAGCACCCACTGATAAAATATTTACCTGGTTTAGATAGTTTAAATATCATAAAAAGGATGTTGAAAGTATGGTGTACTCAAATTTTATTAATACTTTTATAGTGATGTGCATATATATATATATATATGCACATCGGATTAGAAAAATGAACTTATAACACAGGATATCAATACTATTTTATACTTCCAATTTAAAATGTTTAATATAATCCCAATGAGGTATCTTCTTCTCCTTGATATCATCACATAGTAGTTTCACGAGTGTAAACTGGATTCAACGGTCGAACACTTGTTACCATAGTTTGTTGATCCAACCTAAACCATTACTAGGACATAAACCTAGAGGTATCATCCCACATCAAAATGAAAGTCAAGTGTGATGGAGCGCGCCAGCTTACCCCATCGGATACATCATTAGAGCTGTCATCATCGCCATCGACGAACCGCCGGTTTGCGCCCCACACGGCCGGCACGCCAAGGCTATGGTGAAGACATTCAGGTTTAACACCCCGGGTGATAAGCATGACTGCTACATCGCATGTTTCGAATTTCTCACCAGCTCGTGCTTGTCCTATTTTTGTTGTTTTATCGTGTTCGTGTTTTCATCTACGTCGAGTCCATGTTTGTTACGTCGTGTCTGTATCGTCTTGTCATGTTATGTTCGTAAATGCCATGTGGCTTTCTTTATGCTTCTTAGTTTATTTGCTTTGCTGTAAAGGGAATCCATGTATAAGGCCCCCTTAACGGACCTTATAATGGACCCTCTTCGAAGGGCCCATCATGGCCCTATATAAGGCCATGGTGGGCACCAAAACATTTCAGATCTGGAATTTGTGTTTTGGCAGTTACCCAAGAATAAGAGAGGGAGAAGAGGAAGAAGGAAGAGAATCTGAGTCGCGTCATCAGCGTCCGTTCAAGCGCCAGATCGTCCCTACTCCGCTTCGTCATTGCACCGCCCTTAGATGGTGTTGTGTCGTGTATCTGGAGCCAGATGCAATATACGTCGACCGCCCATGTCTTGGCTTGGTGTCTACGTGCCCTAGTTCCGGGACGACTGTATTACTCACACATCTGCTATCTGGAGTGGTCCCATTGCCCTACGGGTCTGTACCGTCATGTTTTTATCGCTGCCCGGCTATGCACGACACCAGAACCGAGGCGATCTTCCTGAATGGATATCCCGCGTGGATCTGAGTCCCCCTTTGAGACCTCTTGATTCAGTCCATGTTCGATGCATCTCCTGTTCGACAACCCTTGGACTCAATTGTGTGCGGTCGCCTGAACGACAACCCTCGGACGAGATCTATTGCTTCACCACGACTGGTCAACGCAACCAAGCCAGCCCATCGTGATCGCCAGAACACTGGACTACCGCATCTACATCTCTTCTCGACCTTGTAACCATCGACGATCTCTGCATACACTCATGCCTCTAGGTTATTAGTGTCGACACGTTCAGTCCAACATATTCACCCGCGACGCTCAATGCGACCATGCAAGGCTGATCGTGCATCTGTGGTGTGATGTCCACGATCAACTAGAATGCGTGAAGGCTCATACCTACGCTATTGATGCTACCTGAGGTCACCTTTACTGCTGTGCTAGTGCTAGCGCTTGTGTCATTGCTTTGACGCGATCGCTCATCCCTCGAGCGCCTTCGACCCTACCCAGGATGTAGCGACAGTTGGCATCAGTGCAAATGTCGCAACTGCGCCGTACTACTTAGCACCCAACCCCCCCCAAGGGACGCTGCAGATACCTTGCAAGGCCGTCGCTAGCATCAACCACATCCGCCTACTACCTGCTTGGTCATTCATCAGACTTAACCGATCACTTGAGATACTTCACCGCATCATGTCCCTTCCAACTCGTCCTCACTCCTCGCCTTCACTCTCCATTTATTGCTCCAACGTTGCATTCTCATATGTTGTTGAGCTCTATACCATGCCCATCTCCAGCACTCTCTCTCTACGTCTGTCCGCACTGGCACCCGCACCGACTAAGACCCCGACGACGGGCGACGCCACTGACAAGGTACACCATCCCCTTTCTCTTCAGTTACATTACTTTCTACAATATATTTTTGGTTTCACTCCAACGCGCTCAAGCTAGTTTAGGTGAGAGAATTTGTCGAGAAAACTACGAATTGAGTGAATTCATTGGTACGGGTCAAGCCCGTCTATTCCGTGCAAGTGTCAACGGAATTAATTCCATTCGACGCCGTAGTCGCCATTGTCTCTCCGACGAGGGTCAAGAGGTCACCATCACCGTCATCGGTTGCCTGCCCCGGACCTTGGAACTCGAAGAACTCCTACATGTCGGACTTTCACGTACACTCCGCCTAGGACATTGCCCTCACGTAGTTACATTCTCTGTTAGGAAATTACAGGTCAGATGACATCATCAACGATGTCCGACATCATTTTGGTATCAGAGCTTCATCTTGATATATGACCGTATGATGTCTTCGACGACATCTGACATCAAAGTTGGCCAAATCTTGTAGGCTATTTGATGTCAGCATGAGGTAACTATAAGAGTTTTGATTAATTTTTACATCAGATTTCCCAAAATTATGTTACATCTAAAATTGGATGTTCCTTGTGTACACTCACACATTGACTTTCATGTCCTCCAACCAGGTTCCTGTTGGGTTTGGTGTTTTGGTTCGTCCATGAAAACAAATTCCATGGATGCAGAAGCATGTAGATTGATTTACAATCGATCTTTAAAATCAACATATTGAATGTACCTTTTGGGGAACTCTTTCTCCCCTTGACTTTGTCGCTCCGAGATTGTTCTGAAGTCGTTCATGTATCCGACCTCTAGAAGTATCCACACGATCACCTGGCGCTTGGATCTCCACGTCTTCTTCTTCAACTCTTCTCGAAAATCTAGAAGATCTCCTCACTATGAAGACACTCTTCCTTAGATGAGTGGACAAGAGAATGGAGAAAGGGAGGGCCTCTCAAATGAAGTTTGCATGGGCGCTTAAAATGAGAGCCCTTTTACTCTTTATATTTTACTTAAGGTTTTTCTCAAAAACCCTACAAAGTAAAATATATCCACCAATTCCCTTATGACCTTGTGAATGTGACCCTCTAGGCCCATGTATCATTCTAGTTAATAACTTTAGTGGCCCAATAACATTTATTGACAAACCTTATGAATTAACTATATCAACATATATATTATTAAATAAGGATCAATTTAACCCAATCGATAAGTTAAGTTTCTAGCCCGTGGGGTGCCAAGCTACATCTCGTGCTCTAGAAGATACCGAGTAGTCTCGAACTCTCTCATAGAACCTTTATCGCCATCAGTTATTGTACATGTCTAATCCATCATCTGCGCGATACTCTCGAACGACTTAGGGTATGATTTATCGTCAAACCCTAATATGTCATTCGATTAGTACTAATGCATAACATGGATAATTGGAGAACGCCTTCCTAATATCCTCACTACCCTGGCCAGGGATTTTTCTACATCGTCTCCCGTGAGTCAATCTCCTCTTATACCAAGGGCGGATGATCTTGTCTTGAGCACTCAATCATCTCCATAAGCTTCTTACTACATCCGATCTATAACTTATTTGAATCCCATGATTAGAGGCTCGTAAGAAAAATGTAGTCGTCCACTCACTAGAAGTCGTTGGTGTCGCAGGTCAGTGGATCACTTATACAACCGTGACTTGAATCAACCTGATTGACGTTTAGGTATAATAGCATTCAGGGATTTGTACAGATCAATTCATTGAACTCTTTCTCCAAAGAGCACCCACAGTCTATCCTTAGTGTCGCCACAATAATAGCCATATGATCATCTATACTTCTCACATAAGTAGGATCAGCTAGTGCTATTCTATTTGGATAATTCGATGTATGTCTTGACTTTCCATTGAATATGAATATTTAGAATACATGTTTAACTAGAGATCGCTGTATTATGATCTTATCATAATTTACTGAGTCATTGAACGTATTCATGGAATTCACTATAAATATCACACAGAATGCTAATGAACGTAAATATTTTATTCAATGAACTTATATAAACATGGTAGTGTGATTGGCTTGACGGACACATAATATCCATCAGTTCCTTGCCTACATAAGTTTCATTATAATATAGATACCAAAAATAGTAATATTACCGATTTACATTTTGTTACATGCTGGTATTATTTTGAAGGGCTAATCTTGGTATCAGGATAATTATTATGTTATTTTCTAAATGATAAATTCATAAATAATATAGAGATATATGAAAAATATGAATTATTTAATATATTTACAATAAAATTTATTAGAGTTAAATTTGAAGATTAAGCTTTAAGGGTGATGACTCTAAAATATGTCATCAAATAATCAAGTTCTTAAGTTTAAATTCATTACAATTATCTTGTGAATTCATGCTAAGTTCATGCATATGTATTGTTTTATGAAATCACTAACCCCACTTGATTCTTTGAATCAAGTGGAATATATTTAACATTTTATGGCTAGTGAACATTCAGAAACAGGTTAAGAAGATCAAGGAAGAGAGGAGGATCAAGAGAAGTGGGCAAAAATTCGAAGTGGCAAAAATTACGAAAATGCCCCTGATCATGACTTAAGAGAAAACCTATAAATACTCTCTTGAGAGAGGAGTTTAGGTGTTCAGAATTTTCTCTAAGGAAACAAGGGCTTGGAGAAGAGGATTTCTGCACCCTCCAAGAGCTGCTGAGCATTGGAGTTGGGAGGAGAAACAAGCTGAAGATTATCTGAAGATCGAAGACCTCCACCTCGCCGCAAGGAAGTGACCTTGGTTGGAGTGAGTTCTTCAGTTCAGTGGTGTACTCTTCCCATTTCAGACAATCTCAGTTGGGGCTGGAGAATCATCAAAGGTTCTTCAGCATTTCCCAATCTGTGTTGTTGCTTTGTGTTAGTTTGAATATCAGTTCATAGTTTTTGTGTTTGTTTGTGTTTGTTTATTCCTTTGTTCAAGCTCCTATCAATCTACTCCACCTATCAGAAACCTATCTGCATAAACGAAAGTTTGCTTGAGCTCCTGTGCAGCGCAAGGCGAGCACCTGTGCGTGCGCCACGAGCACGTGTCGCTCGCGCCTGACAATGCAACCGCTGGTCGCGGGCTTGTGCGCTTGCGCGCAAGTGTTGCCGCACACCAGCGCGGACGTGCAACACACTTGTTCGGCGTGTTGCAGGCGGGTGGCGCTTTTGAGGCCGTGGCGCGAAGCTTGTGTCGCGCAGCCACGAGCCCACTCTGTGTGCACGCGCTGCTTGCACCGCAAGCAGTTGTGAGCTCGTGCAGCTTCCCCCTGCGAGCTGCAGGTTCTGGTCGTGCATAATCAAACACCTGTTAGGTGTTTGATGAATTGACTAGACCGTAGTTGCAGCCCATTTCATTATTTAATTGAAACTATAGGATTCTGCTTGTGGTTAAACTCAGATTCTAATCTTGCGGAGTAATCCTGAGTGGTACAAGCTACTGGAAGAATTATCGAATTGGACTGTAGATATTTCTTTCCATTGCTGAAATTCAACATTCTGATCTGATAATTCAAAGTGAACCGAAGACATTTTCTGCTGTTTCTCTGCTCCCTGAGGATCGACCCTCACTCTCCCTAAGCCGTGAGGTTATAAATTTTGTTGTATAAGCTCTCAACCTCACACGATTATCTTGCTAAATAACCAGTAAAAATCACAGTAAAATTGAGCTTATCAACTGGCGCCGCTGCCGGGGAGCACGGTATAACAGTAGGAATTTTTATTTTCTTTAAATCTACAGTCAATTTTCTGAATCTACAGTCATTTTTTGCAAATCTACAGTCATTCTCCTGAATCTACAGTCATTTTTTTTGCAAATCTACAGTCATTCTCCTGAATCTACAATCATTTTTGTTGATTCTCCTAGAGCTGTAGGACTTAACAATCCTCAGCCTATTGTTATTCTAACCGTTTGCTGAAGATTTATGGTAGTAACACGTTCAGGAGCTGGTGAAAAATCTGCAGAGAAGGACATTAGAGACACCTCTCCAGATTCTACAGTTACAGAACCTGAAATTCAGCAGGAGAATATGGCTGAAGAGATTCATCAGCATCATGAAAGGAGAAGGACCATGCTTGACAGGTCGACTCCGTCGGGAAGCCTACGTCAAACTGATGTAAATCTTAACATCGGTGACGGTATCTCCTTTCGATATGACAATGCATTAATTCATTCCTTACCTGAATTTAATGGACTGCCTGCTCAAAATCCCTTAGAATTTCTTGATGACTTCCATATTAGGTGTTCATCTCAAAACGTTCCAGGAATTTCTACAGAAATTTTAAAAATGAAATATTTTCCTCTAACTTTGAAAGACAAAGCATTTTCTTGGTATCGTAATTTAGGAATCACCTTTAACTCATGGGATGAGATGCAAGGAAAATTTCTGCAAAAATTCTACCCTCTCTCCAAAACGAATTTCTATAGAAGGGAAATTCACAATTTCCATCCTCATGATGGAGAAGCTTTTAGTGAGTCATGGGAGAGATTCAATGATTTGTTGAGGAAATGTCCTCACCATGGCATTGAACAATGTCAATTAGCCCAAATATTTTATGAGTCTCTCTCTGATTTTATGAAAAACAAAGTAAATCTCGCTACCGGTGGAACGTTCTATACTGCATATGAGGACGAAGTTTTTGATATTTTGGAGAGAGTTGCAGAAACTGATTTGCAGGAGATTGGAGCCAATCAGAATGGGAGGAATGTGCAGCCCAAGAGAGCAGGAGTTCTGCAGGTCAACGCCAAGGAGGGAGAGCTACAAGCGGGCCTAAGGGAGACCAACCAGAAATTGGAGGAGCTCACCTCTACCTTGAAGAATGTCTTCCTAGGTAACTCTCCCATCATTAAAGCTAATATCTGCTCTCTCTGTTTTAGCAGGGAACATGAAGATGGAGCCTGCCAAGCCATGGAAGAAGAGGTGAAGGCCTTCAATCAGCCGCAACAACCGTGGGCAGGTCAAAAGCGGCCAAATTTCCAAAACGGAGGCCTTCCACCAAGGAAACAAGCCGGCAGCTCAACCCCGTGCCAGTAGAGACAACAATTCCAGCACAGGCCTCCACAACAGTATCAGGTTTCATCTCAAACTCAACCTGATTTCTCTACATTAACCCCCGTCATTTCAGATATGATCGAAAAGCAAAACCAAAAGTTGCGGGCGGAGATGGAGATGCGAATGCAGGTGATGATGGAGTTCAGACTAAACAAATGCTGGAGTCACAAGAGCAAATGAGGAAGCTGCTGGAGAGTTTCAGGCCACCCTCTGAGTCCCAAGGTATCCTTGCAGAAAACACTTGCACTTCTCAACGTTTTCCTACGAAACCCGTCATCAATCCATGCAATTTGCATCATATTCAGCATTCTAGCCATGAAGAAATGGATGAATTGGATCCTGAAGTTCTGGCAGCCTCAAGATTGAGGAATGGAAAAGAACTTCAGGATCCCTATAGGTATTCTGTAGAGAACGCTAGGAAGAAAGAGGAGTCAAGGGAGCACGAAGGAGAGGATCTTCCCGACGGCGATGAACCCTTACCTTCCACAAGTGGGCAACACATACCTTATCCCTCTGCCCTAACGAGAAAGAAACCTGTCTTTGATTATGAAAACAGGTTGTTAGAGAACTTTAGGAAGGCCACAATGACAGTCACTGTGGAAGACATGCTTAGGTGTGCACCATCACTTAAGAAATATCTTAAGGACTCTTGCACAAATAGAACGAGTAGGGAAGTTGTTAAACTTTCCGAAAATGCCTCTAGCATTTTAAATGACATACCTATAAAAAAGAGGGATCCTGGTGCCCCTTTTATCACTTGTGACATAGGAGGAAAGACTTTTTCAAAAGTCTTGTTAGACACAGGAGCAAGCATCAACATCATTCCGACAGCATTGTATGAGGAATACGGCTTCGGGGAGCTTGAAGAGATCCATATGGACTTACTCTTAGCCGGCCACGGTCAGGCAACCTGAGGGACGATTGACTGATGTCACTATCACTATAGAAAATTGTGAAATTCTTGTAGATTTCATAGTAACTGATGTAAAAATTTCAGGAAACTTTAGCTTGGCTCCTATCATTCTAGGAAGACCGTTTTTAGTGACGGCTAGGACTATCATGGACTGGGAAAAGGGGACTATCGAGTTTAAGATAGGGAAGGAAAGAGTTCAACTTGACATCTCTAGAATGATGAAGTGCCCCTTAGGGAGCAATGAAGAGCTCAGCTTCTGCACAGAAAATGAAGGAGAAGAGGGAAGAGTGAAGGAGTACCTATCCAACATAGAAAGTAGAGAGCTAAATGATGAACTCTTAGACTCTGCAGAAGTAAAAGCTCACCCAGAACTTAAACCACTTCCCTCTACCCTCAAGTATGCCTATTTAGACTGTACAGAAAGTTTACCTGTGATTATATCTTCATCCCTCACTCCAACACAAGAAGAGAGCTTACTCAAAGTGCTTAAAGAGCATAAATCGGCCATAGGGTGGACTTTTGATGACATCAAAGGAATTCCATCTTCAATTTGTGAGCACAGAATATTTCTAGAAGATGAAGCTAGACCCTGTAGAGAACATCAGAGGAGGTTGAATCCTCACATGAGAGAAGTCCTCGAAAAGGAAATTCTCAAGTGGCTTAATGCCGGCGTCATCTATGCGATTTCCGATAGTAGATGGGTAAGCCCGGTACATATGGTTCCTAAGAAGTCAGGAGTGACTGTTGAGCTGAATGATAAAGGAGAAGAAGTGCAGAAGAGGCTAACCACTGGGTGGAGGTGTGCATTGACTATCGGAAATTGAACAAGGCTACCAAGAAGGATCATTACCCATTACCCTTCATGGATCAAATACTAGAAAAATTATCGGGGCAGCATTATTTCTGTTTTCTTGATGGTTATTCAGGATATAACCAAGTGAATATCCATCCTGAGGACCAAGAGAAGACGACCTTCACGAGTCCTGTAGGGACATATGCCGTTAGGCGGATGCCTGTCAGGCTATGTAATGCGCCCGCCACATTCCAACGATGCATGAATGCACTCTTCTCCGATCTAGTGGGGAGTGCTTAGAAATATTTATGGATGATTTTTCTGTATTTGGATCCACATTTGAAAACTGCCTCCTTAGCCTCACCAAAGTATTTAAGAGGTGCATTGAGTCGAACCTCGTACTAAGTTGGGAAAAATCTCATTTCATGGTGCAGGAGGGAGTAGTGCTGGGCCACATGGTAGCAGCCGTGGCTTGAAGTGGACAAGGCCAAGATCGAGGTCATCCAGGGCCTTCCACCTCCAACCAACATAAAAACCCTTAGGGGTTTCCTCGGCCACGCGGGTTTCTATAGACGTTTTATCCTTGATTTTGCTAAAATTTCTAAACCGCTTACAAACCTTTTATCGTCTAAAAATAATGATTTTGAACTAACACTAGAGGCTAAGAATGCATTTGATAAATTAAAAGAAGCTTTAGTAAATGCACCTATCTTGCAAGGGCCCGATTGGACCCTTCCTTTTGAACTAATGTGTGATGCTTCTGATTTTGCAGTAGGTGCAGTGTTAGGTCAGCGAATTGACAAGAAACCCGTGGTCATCTACTACGCCAGTAGAACATTAGTGGATGCACAGCTGAATTATTCTACGACCGAAAAGGAACTACTGGCTATTATTTTTGCATTAGAAAAATTTAGGTCTTATTTGTTAGGAAGTAAAATTACTGTTTTTTCTGATCATGCAGCTATTAGATATTTATTAGCAAAGAAGGAGGCAAAACCTAGGTTGATTAGATGGGTGTTACTATTACAAGAATTTGATTTGGAGATTAAGGACAAGCGAGGATGTGAAAGCGTAGCAGATCACCTCTCTCGAATTTTAAACACCCAACCTGCGTTAATAAACGATGCATTTCGGATGAACATGTCCTAACCGCACAAGGAGCATCGCCTCCTTGGTATCTTATATTGTCAATTTCTTGGTTTCAGGACAAATTCCAACAGGTTGGACGTCTCACGAGGGGAAGAAGCTGCTTAAAGATGCAAGATTTTACTTTTGGGAAGACCCGGAGCTATTCCATCAAGGCCAAGATCAAATTTTGAGGCGGTGCGTCCCCGAGAGCGAGCAAAGGAGCATCTTGGAATTCTGCCATTCCAAACCTGGAGGGGGACATTACTCCGCTAAGGTAACCGCACATTAAATTGTTGAATCTGGTTTTTGGCCTCGTTATTTCAAGACGCTCAAAAGTTTTATAACACATGTTTATCATGCCAAGCATCCATCAACATAAGTAGGAAAGATAGAATGCCTCTACAACCCATTCTAGAAGTAGAAATATTTGATTTATGGGGAATAGATTTTATGGGACCTTTTCCTAGTTCAAATGGGTATGAATATATATTGATGGCTGTCGATTATGTCTCCAAGTGGGTGGAGGCCATCCCCTCAAAAACCAATGACAGCAAGGTAGTGACTAATTTTATTGAGAAACATATTTTTTATAGATATGGATGCCCACGAGCGATCATTAGTGACGGAGGATCACACTTTACAAATTACAACTTTAGGAACCTCCTCAAGAAATTTGGTGTTCATCATCGAGTCACTACCCTTATCACCCCAAGCGAATGGCCAAGTGGCATTATGCAATCGGGAGGTTAAGAAAATTTTGAGGAAAATAGTGCGTCCAGATGGGAAAGATTGGTCTAGGAAGCTCGACGAGGCATTATGGGCTTATAGGACAGCTTACAAAACCCCTCTCGGCATGTCTCCCTTCCGCCTTATCTTTGGCAAAGCTTGTCACCTACCACTTGAGTTAGAACACAAGGCCCTTTGGGCTATTAGAAAACTCAACCTAGATTTGGATAGAGCCGCAAGCATAGACTTCTTCAATTGAATGAGTTGGAAGAGTTAAGAAATGAGGCTTATGAGAATTCGAAGATTTATAAAGCCAAGATGAAGATGTTTCATGACAAGAGCTTGAGGAGAAGAATCTTTGTGGAGAATCAAAAAGTATGGCTGTACAACTCTAGACTAAAACTCTTTCCAGGTAAATTGAAAACGCGATGGGATGGTCCCTTCCTTGTTCAGCAGGTTTTTGAGAATGGAGCCGTCACAATTTTAGATCCTACGTCTCAAAGACGATTCAGTGTGAACGGGCAACGGCTCAAACCCTACTTAGAAGAAGAAGATCTTCACAGCCCCATGAATATTACGTTAGAAAAGCCATCGCATGATAGCTCATGATCCGATTAGTTTTGTTTTACTACATTTCCTATTCTCTATGCTTGGTTATTTTCCTTGTTTTGTTTTTGTTTCTGCGTTTTTGTTTCTGTTCTCGTGTGCAGCCACTCCGATCCACGCCCACCTAACACGTCACTGGACAACACGCATGCTGATCGCCGCCCTTCCTTCCATGGTTTGGTAGTCCTTTCTCCTTCCTCTCAATTATGATTTGTCATGTAGGAACATGCCTTTTATTGAGGGGGGGAGGGGAGTACATTTACATGCATTATCCATGAAATTTTTTTCGTTTTTGCATTCACAAACCATGGATATTTGATGATCTTAGGAGATGATTGTCCAATGATATGCATGATAATTCGATTCTTTTCAAAAGGGTAGAAATGCAAGAGTGGCCAGCTAGGGAATCCTAGGTGAAGTAAGCCTAGCTAGGTGCACTACGATCCATACCACGACAGTCATATCTATTACCATTATACTTCTCTCACCTCACCATCCACCTCGGGTTGAGTTAGCACTTACATGCACGAAAATTTTTAGCTTTAGTGGAGAGTAGGGTTAGTGTTAGCTCATTGGCAGTATTATTATGACGTGAGTGAAGCTCCCTGACCCATGAAGGATACATAACTTCGTCGGGGGAATAAGCTGCCGGTCTACTAAGGATGGCACATGGGTAGTGGATAAGCGCCACCAAACTTTCAAGTGAAAGCTGCACTGCGCATAAACAAGCAAAAGCTTGCATCATAGTATTAAAGTTGATTGTCATAAAAAATGACCAACAAGCAGCAAATGCCAAATAAAATAAAGGTGAAAAAGCTGTCTCCCATGTGTTTGAGCCGATGCTACTATAGCCATAGTATTGAGCTAGCATTAATACCACTCTCTACGCCTCGTTCAGTAGTGCGCTTGGGGTGTTAACTCGATCTTATTCCATATACTATGTACTTACTATATGTACTCCATAGATCATGTGCACTTAGTTGAGGTTTAAGGCTGAGATAGATCCTAAATTTCTTCTACGCTGGTCAATTTTAATTTCTGAAAATACTCCTTGAGAAGAGCATGAATCAAAGTTATCGGAAGTCAAAATTCACCTTGAGATCATCTTCCATTCTCACCTGCATGTCATTACTAAGGGACTAGTAATGATCTAAGTTGGGGGGTGTTTGATGACTCTAAAATATGTCATCAAATAATCAAGTTCTTAAGTTTAAATTCATTACAATTATCTTGTGAATTCATGCTAAGTTCATGCATATGTATTGTTTTATGAAATCACTAACCCCACTTGATTCTTTGAATCAAGTGGAATATATTTAACATTTTATGGCTAGTGAACATTCAGAAACAGGTTAAGAAGATCAAGGAAGAGAGGAGGATCAAGAGAAGTGGGCAAAAATTCGAAGTGGCAAAAATTACGAAAATGCCCCTGATCATGACTTAAGAGAAAACCTATAAATACTCTCTTGAGAGAGGAGTTTAGGTGTTCAGAATTTTCTCTAAGGAAACAAGGGCTTGGAGAAGAGGATTTCTGCACCCTCCAAGAGCTGCTGAGCATTGGAGTTGGGAGGAGAAACAAGCTGAAGATTATCTGAAGATCGAAGACCTCCACCTCGCCGCAAGGAAGTGACCTTGGTTGGAGTGAGTTCTTCAGTTCAGTGGTGTACTCTTCCCATTTCAGACAATCTCAGTTGGGGCTGGAGAATCATCAAAGGTTCTTCAGCATTTCCCAATCTGTGTTGTTGCTTTGTGTTAGTTTGAATATCAGTTCATAGTTTTTGTGTTTGTTTGTGTTTGTTTATTCCTTTGTTCAAGCTCCTATCAATCTACTCCACCTATCAGAAACCTATCTGCATAAACGAAAGTTTGCTTGAGCGCCTGTGCAGCGCAATGGGCGGGCACCTGGGCGCGCACGCGCCACAGTCGCTGCGCTCGCCACAGCAAGCTGCAACCGCTGGTCGCGCGGGCTTGTGCGCTTGCGCGCAAGTGTTGCCGCACACCAGCGGACGTGCAACACACTTGTTCGAGCGTGTTGCAGCGGGTGGGCGCTTTTGAGGCCGTGGCGCGAGCTTGTGTCGCGCAGCCACGAGCCCACTCTGTGTGCACGGCTGCTTGCACCGCAAGCGATTGTGAGCTCGTGCAGCTTCCCCTGCGAGCTGCAGGTTCTGTCGTGCATAATCAACCACCTGTTAGGTGTTTGATGAATTGACTAGACCGTAGTTGCAGCCCATTTCATTATTTAATTGAAACTATAGGATTCTGCTTGTGGTTAAACTCAGATTCTAATCTTGCGGAGTAATCCTGAGTGGTACAAGCTACTGGAAGAATTATCGAATTGGACTGTAGATATTTCTTTCCATTGCTGAAATTCAACATTCTGATCTGATAATTCAAAGTGAACCGAAGACATTTTCTGCTGTTTCTCTGCTCCCTGAGGATCGACCCTCACTCTCCCTAAGCCGTGAGGTTATAAATTTTGTTGTATAAGCTCTCAACCTCACACGATTATCTTGCTAAATAACCAGTAAAAATCACAGTAAAATTGAGCTTATCAAAGGGTGTTTTAGCACAATGCTTTAATGTGTGTTTTCATGAATGTTAAAGTAATGCAAACCTAAATAAGAGTTGTGATCAAAGCACAATAGGCTCTCACTCAACTAGTTGGCTGATTGTAAGTGATGATAAATTTGCAACCTTAGTTATATTAAAATGCTACTTAGTTTGACCATATGATGAACAAGTCAAATAATTCATTTAGGGCTTGTATTGTCTATGACACGATGATAAACACATCAAATATTTATCTGAATTTGACTCCATTTGATTTGTTTAATAACATATTTAAGGCTCAATTTACTGATGATTTAATGAAAATTAATTACATGAAGATATTACTATGAAATATTAAAATCTTGGTTAAAATGATGAGGTAAACATACCTAAAAGTTTAATATTATTTTAAATCTGAAAAAGTATTGCCAGAATGGCTAGTTTTTGTTCTTGACTCTGGAAATGTATTTTGAAATTATAGAAAAATTGTAAATATAAAAATTCAATATTAAAATGGTTATTTTTTTATATTTCTTAGTCAAAATCAATACATATGACTGTTGGACTTCTGAAAAATTACGGTGATGCCCTTTCAGATTTCTAAGCCCATATATGCAGTTTTGAGCCCTAGTTTCAAACTCTCTTCTCCTTGCCCTTTGAAAATTACAGTCCAAAAGCTAGATATATCTCTTAATATCTAGAGCAAGTTTCAAGCAGTTTTTTCAGCATTATTTAAAGATATTTTTTGTTTCTAACATCAATTCAGGTCCAAAGAACTTGGAATCATTGTTTTTGGTGCAAGGTGTTTCAAGATTCAAAGGAAAGAAGGCTGGCCTCCAGATTTTGCACATCCTTGAACTTGTGAGTTAATGGGGTTTGAAATTGGACATGGAGGAATTGGAAGTTAAACTAAAAATATGGAAATATTGATTTTCTAAAATTTACCTTATTTGATTTTGAACTCTTTGTATGATATAAAAGTTGTGAAAAATTATGTTTAAAAAATGTTACTGGTGGAATCATCACAGTTGGTGCATGAATAAAAAAATATTTGAGTTTTAAGCACCAAAGACCAAACAAAAATAAAAATTTCATCCAAAGAAAAATGTGGAGGAGAAGAGGACTTGAAGAAAGAATGACCACAAACATGGAGGTATTACTAAAGCGAAGCCATAGTTACATTCATGAATTGTTATATCCGAATTAATAAATCTCTGACATAAAATTATTCTTGTTGAAATATATAAAAGTGGTCCTTGTCTTGATTACTATTTAAGTAGTTTTCATACTAATTGTTATTAAGGAGAAGACATTGTTCAGAAATATATTGATATTTCTAGATCTTTGAGGTCACTCAGGTCAAGGTTTTGGGGGCCATAAGAAGAAGGCTTTAGGGGCCAAGTTGAAGTATATCAAGCAATGTCATTCCGTGGAAGCCTTTTGGGGGTTTGCGGACGACAAAGCTTCATCGACTTTTCCGTTTTCTTGGTATCCTTGTTCAGCCCAATCTCCAAGTGATTTTCTTGGGGGCATTCACACAAACACGGTTAGAGCACATCATCACCTCAAGACAGATACCCCCGAACAACATTGAGGCTTAGCCTAAGCTGTCTAAAAAAAATAATTATACCTTCCATTTCCTCTACATCATTTATTATGTAGAAAAATACTAGGCTAATTAAAAATAAAAGCATAGTATAGATTGTGAACCTAATTCACCCCCCTCTTAGGTTATTCCTTGTCCTCTTAAACTGACAATATTTTTAAGTTTTTTTGAATTATAGATTTCAAGTTATTTTGTAATTGGGATCACCGATAGCTACTGACTTATGTGCATGTTTTCAAAGTATTTAGACATGATATTAGAATTTGTCCCCAAAATATATCCAGATAGGAAAGACTCACTCACAAAACAATTTCCCACTTAGACTATCTTTTATACAATTTCAACTATGAATTGTACATCTCTCTTTGAATATCCAAAAGATAAAACAAAAATAATACTTTACACTTACTCATTGTGAAGCCCTATGTATTCTTCAAGTTATGAAAGTTTTATTCAATGCACTTTTATTCTTATTGTAATAACTTATCTCTCTAAATGAACTTATTTTTATCATAACAGTAAGTAAATATGATTGATTGAGAATATATTGGTAATATATACATATAGGTACAATTTATTAGATCACTATATCTGGCTCTGACTTTATTTTATGCTCCTTGTATTTATCCATAATGTAAATGTGGAAATGAGTGAAAATGAAACAGTAATGGTTGTATGGCTAAACTGTTGTATTCTCTTCTCTTTTCCATGTTTTTACTCCAGAATTTTATACATAACATAAAAGAGACAGATAAAACTTTCACTCATTTAGTAGTCTATTTTTCATTGCCCTGCCTCAATTTTCATTTTCAGATTTATAAATAAGTTTCTTTAATAACATATTGACCCAAAAAACCAGAGAAAATTTGTTATCTCCATATATTGCTAATGATGTAGCTCCGAAGATGCATTGGACTAAATATTGGATCAAGTTTCCAAATCCTTGATCTAAAGGAGCGACTTAGATCAGAATCCTTCGAACAAGAAAATATGGCCCTTGAATCAAAAAGCATTTGGATTCAGACCCTAAATACTTAAGGGAGGTATGGCTGAATCCACGAGCACCACTTAAGACCACTCAAATAAAGAATATAATTTGGAGAATGATAAAAACCCTATTTAGAAAAAGTATATTTAATAACGGGGTAGTATTTAGGAGGAGGCTTGTCTAGACCTTGATATCTAGGGTAGAATTAAAAAGGAAAAAAAAAGAGGATGTGAACTACATTTGAAGTACAGTGCAATATCCAGCAGAGCTAACAAATATTAAAAAATTAAAAATGACAAGGGGAAGATTCTTCGTCACTCATAAAGTTTATTTTTTAGAAATAAAATTAAATCAATGGAAATAATAAAGGCATGCAGAGCTAAAAAGTGTGATAACACATAACCATGAAAAAATATATTTAGATAGATCATAAATTTATACCATTGTATTACTTGTATTGTTGAAGTATCCATGTAGAACCAACATGCCAAAAGAAATAAAATCCCATTTGTGTAAAATAATTAAAATATGTGGCCAAGGGGTCACTAACCACATGATGTTCCAATGAATAGATAATGAACCACATGATGGTCTTTGTTTAGATCACATTAGGTATACCTTAAAACCACACCATATATATTTTTATTAGTTTTCAATTTATAAAATATATTAAAAATGAAAACTTTGTGATATTATTCCACCTAAGAGTAAATTAATATTTTTGAGTGTTTCAACCAAAAAAAATCATCATATTATTTTTTCCATGTAACTATTCACATATATTTGCATATCATCTAAACTAGGACTTGCAAACATGAGATTTTTTACCAATGAGATGGAATGAATAATTTATATATTCTCCAATAAAAAACATACACATGCCTGGCCATCTTGGAAGATCACCAATACGAGGGTGTTCAATTGCTCTCCATTATTTGACTACCATGTACTCAGAATTAACTCGATTTGTTTATTTCACGTGGTATGGAACTGGGAAATTTTTTATCTCACATCCTTTATTTTCATTTTTTATTTGGTAATTGACAAATATCATGTTAAGGCGAATGAATTGGTCTCAGACCTTGAAGGTTCTTGGCATTCATTTTCTATTTCCTACTTGCATTTGATAATGTATTTTTCCCAATTAATTTAGGCCTTACTTTTAAAGATTAGTAAATAAATTTTGTAGAAAGAATACCATGTTAAAGATAAGGGCTTGGTCTCAAATCTGAAAATCTAAAAGTTTTCACCATCTCTTTCCTACTTCAGACGGTTTTTTTAAATTTATTTAAAGTTCATTTTTCATACCCAATCAAATAAGTAAAATTTTAGCAATACAACTACATTCATCTCATTAATTCATAAATAAGTCAGCAGTCTTTATTTAAGCAATATTTCAGCAAGAACACAAAGTCCAAGTGAAGGACTTGGTTTATGTTAGAATTCATAATCCATGTTTTTCTTTAAGGGCTTTTGTAATTTAACCCTCTTGTTCTGAATATTTACTTACATGCCATCGTAATGTATATTTTTGTTTACAATTATAAACATATGCAGTTCTACAATCCATCACTTTGCACTTTTTGGTTATTCTAGAGAACTTTTTGGAAGAACTACCCCGTGCACCTGTACTCCTTTTCTCTCTCTCCTTTTCTTCCTCTTACTTTGCTCATTTTCTCTCATCATCGTTGATGCCCTAACCAAGCTCGTCACAACATTTTTGGAAAGAATTCTCTAGGGGAAGGGAGTGATGGAACCATATGTGGCTGACAAGCCAATCACACATTCCATGTCTCATTCCATGTTCATTAATAGAACGTGCTCATTATAATGCACGTGTGATGGTTATAATGAAGTCCATGAATACATGATCAAACTTAGTAAATTATGATGAGATCGTAATACATAGATCACTAGTCTTTAAACATGCGTTATTAATATTCCTATTCGAATGATGTGCGAGAAGGACATCAAAGTATATAGATAGAACAACACTATCAAGCCTCACTCATATGATGAGTATAGCCGTTCTCGTAGCCATTAGTTTGGAGACACTAAGGATAGGTAGTGGATGCTCTTTAATGGAAAGAGTTCACTGAATTGATATGTATGAATCCCTGAATGGTAATATACCAAACTGTCAATCAGGTTGATTCATGTCACAATTGTGTAAGTGGTCCTTAGGCCTAAGATGCCAAAGACATCTTGTGGATAGACAATTGTACTTTGACTATGACCTTCGTGTCCCTAATCATGGGATTCTAAATAGTCTTAGTTCGGGTGCATCAATAATTTCACGAAGATGATTGAGTGGTCAAGATGGGATCCACTACCCTCGGTATAAGAGGTGACAGCTCAAGGAAGATGATGCAATGAAGTCCTTGGCCAAGGTAGTGAAATATCAGAGAAGAGTTCTCCGATGATTTTTGAATGCATCAAGACTGACTTAGATGACCGATTAGGGTTTGACAGTTTACCATACCCTAAATCATCTAAGGAGCATTAAGTGGATGAGGGATTATACGTACACGGTAACCGGTGACGAACAGGTTCCATGAGTGAGTAGATACATACTCCTTTGTATCTTCTAGAACACGAGGTGTAGCTTCGCACCCCATGTGTTGGACTCAACCTATTGATTAGGTTAAATTTATCTCACATTAACTAATCTATATGATGATATAGTTAATTAATTTGGAAGGCAAATAAAGGTTATTGAACCGCTGGAGTCAGTAACTAGACTGATACATGGGCCTAGAGGGTCACACGCAAATGGTCTTTTGAATGTCAGAAGATATACTTAAGTTTTGGGGGTTTTATGAAAAATACCCAATTAGAATAAATAGGGAAGGCCCTGAACGAAATTCACCTAGGCCAGAATTTTTCAGGGGTCTTTCCCTTCTTCTCCCTTCTCCCCACACCCCCTCTCCATCCCCGATGCAACCGAGATGACGTAACGACGACGATAGAGATTGAATGTGGCTCGTTAATGAGACTCATCTCACTCCGAGATCTAAGAAATCACGAATGCAACCCGTCCAAAGGTACTTCGTTTCAATGGTTTTATCGATGCCATAAGATTTCGCAAAAGTCTTCTGCTACACAGAATCTTGGTCTTCATCCAGATCAAGGCCTCTAGAATCCAAAAGTGAGTTTATCAACATGCTATCAAAGCCTTTCCTGGGTGCTACATCTCCTATCTCTCTATGTTAAATATATGATGAATATGGCTCCATCTAGAATTATGTTAATTTCATTAGTTTTTAAGGGAGAGCTCCTGATAGAGACATAGCCCTCCTTTATTGTGTGACTGTGTGAAAGCTTTCATCTAGACGTTAGGAATAGATGTAAATGCACTTAACATGGGGCGGCGTCTGAATCTATGTATTCAACATGCATTCCTTGACTTGTAATTCACATTGTGTGGGTGTTTATTGACCAATATTTTTGAAATAAAATGGACACTGACATACCCATACTATCCCTTGTGCTAGTCCCCTCTTTAGCTGATTATACAAAAAATGTTTTTGAACTACCTAAAATCTTGAAGGCGTATAAGTTAAAAGGCCCAAACCTTTTGGAATGGGACGACTACATCAAGATGATATTATTTGGACAATGTAAGCTTAAAAATCTTTATGATGACCCTCCAAACCCGTCTAATCCTCAGCATAAAAGCTGGTTAAAAGCAAATGCATTGATTAAAGACTGGTTGTCAGATATGATTGACCCAACCATCATCCATCATCCTCTAAGGTGTCACATCGTCAATGATCTGTGGAAGTGATTGCATCAAATGCAATATAAAAGAAATGATAAATCACTCATTAAGTACATGGTAATGAAGTCGATTAGTTTAACTCAAGAGGAGATGAGTGTAATCGAATATGCCTTTACCTTGGAGTCAGTATGAAATGAATTAGACTATTATCAGCCCATCAAGAATCCATATTTGGAGGAACGAGCTCATGTGCTAGAAGATTGATTCAAAAATTTTGTTATTGGGCTCAACTCCCAAGTGGATATTGATAACATGATAAATGAACCTATATTTGTATACATTTTATATGTTTTTAGTATTATTAATTTATAATTTATCATGTTATTATTTGAATTAACCAAATATTTATGCATTAGCTAGAAATTCCAACTTTTGCACATTATGATTATTTTTCACTAACTTCATTGACTTCTATGAAGTCAATGAGTTTGATTTCTGATGAGTATTTTATAGTTCCAAATGTGTAGAGAGGCCCAAAACTTCTGATGAGTAGAGAGGCCCAAAGGCGCCTAAATCCTCATACGTTAGAGGTGGTTAAAAATGAAATCATTAAATGGTTAAAAGCTGGTTTAATTTATGCAATTTGATGCAGGACGTACACCCAGGACGTCGTCCCGTCGTCACCAAGTATGATGGCTCGGCGACGATAAAGGATATGTATCGGGAGCGGCGATGTGTCGTCCGACGATACCCTAACGGGTATGTAACTACGCGGATGTAGAATGCCCTACGTGTCGTACGTGCAGGCTCCAACTCGAGGGAGGCGCTGAGCTCCAAGCTTGGACGAGAGTCGCTGGGTGACGGCGACGGGGGCCTCTTGAACCTCGTCGGAGAGACCGAGGCATCTACGGCCGAACGGACTCAGTCCGTAGGGCTCGCACGTGACGGACGGACTTGTCCGCACCGGTAAGACACTCAAATCGTAATTTTCTCTCGTTTTACCACACTCACCTACCTAGCCCGAGCGCGGTGGAGTCGAAACGAAAAGATACTGCAAGGAATAAATAAACGAGCGTCGGAGAGTACGGCGTACCTCGACGACGGGCTCGAAGTGCAGGAATTCGACGACGGCCGATGTCGGAGCGGGTTGGATGACGGATGCTGGAGAGATCACGGCGGCTCGACGGGCAGCGACGGTGCCAGAGCAGCTGGTAAAGATCGGTCGTCGAGGTCTAGGTGTCGGAGCGCCTATCTAACGGAGTGGCGGTGACGCACGGATGGCGCGGAGCGGTGCAAGGCAGCGTGGTCGTCGGCGAGCGGCGCAGTGGGACGACGGCCCGAGCACGGCGGCGGTGTTGCCGTGGTCAGACGTCGGCGGTCACGGCGAGCGCAGCACGGGGCGATGGCCTAGCGAGGGCGTGAGCGGGCGGCGGCACAACGGTGCAGCGGCAGGCGGCACGGCGGCGCAGCAGCGGCGAGGATGGCATGGTAGCGGTGCGGGCGGCACGGCGGCGGCGCAGCAGCGGCGCAGCGGCGCAGCGCGGCGGCGCGACGCGGCGCGCGCGTGGCGGATCTTGCGCGGCTGGGCGCGCGGGTGTCGCGCGCGCGCGGACAGCGGCGGCGCGCGGCGGCGCGCGCGATCGACGGCGGCGCGCAGGGCGGCGCTCGACAACGGCGGCGTCGGAGCGGCGGCGCGAGTGGCGGCTGCGTGAGGGCGGGCGGCGCACGACGACGGCGGCGGCGGCCCTCCTTCCCCTTCCTCTTCCTCTTTCCCTTCTTCCCTTCCCTTCCTCTTCCTTCTCCTTCTTCTTCCCTCTTCTTCCTCTTCTTTCTATTCTTCTCAAACAAGGAATTGAGACCCACAACCTGTTCGATAAAATGCCTTACTGAAAGAAAATGGGTCTCCCTGACCTAGGGCGCCCTCTCTTCCTTTATAACGGGGAGAAGAGTTGGCCCTAAGTGGGCCATCATGGGTCCGACTTGGGGGCCCTTCTAAATGGGCTCCCCTTAACACATACAAGACAGAACTGAAGAAAATAAAGGGGAAATGAGGGGGAATTTGGGGGAAGAAACGAGGGGAGAAGGGTGGATGGAGACATCCATCCCCTCGGTGGAAAAACAACGAGACACGACCGTCGCGGGAGCGACGAAACATGACAAAAAAGGTCGGAAGAGACGGGGTAAAACAAAACATGAACGAAAGAGAACGGAAAGCAAGGAAGATAACCGGAGCAAGGTCACCCGGTCTTCAACGTCGTGGGGGCGGGGCGCGGATGACGTCGATGACGATCCTTGATGGTGTGCGCCATCACAATTTCTGACAGCCCATGGGTGAGCCCTGTTCATGTTGTGCCTAAGAAATCTGGAATAACTATGCAGAGAAATGAACAGGGGGAAGAACTCCAAACTAGACTTCCCATAGGCTGGAGGGTTTGCATAGATTATAGGAAATTGAATTTAGCTACCAAGAAAGACCACTACCCTCTTCCATTTATTGATCAAATCTTAGAAAAACTTTCAGGACAAGAATATTTTTGTTTTCTTGATGGTTATTCAGGTTATAATCAAATTGCTATACATGAAGATGATCAAGAAAAGACCACATTCACTTGTCCTGTAGGAACTTTTGCTTTTAGGAGGACGCCTTTTGGATTGTGTAATGCACCAACCACTTTTCAAAGATGCATGAGTGCCATGTTTTCTGAATTAGTGGGAGATGGTTTAGAGATATTTATGGATGACTTCTCTATTTTTGGTTCTTCATTTGATATATGTTTGTCTAGTTTATCTACGATGTTGCAGATATGCGTAAAGAACAAGCTAGTTCTAAGTTGGGAGAAGTCCCACTTCATGGTGCAAGAGGGGATAGTGTTGGGACATCAATTCAGCAAACGTGGGCTAGAGGTAGACAATGCCAAAATAGAAGTGATCAAAGGCCTACCTCCTCCTACAAACCTCAAGAAACTTAGAGGTTTCCTTGGCCATGCAGGCTTCTATAGGAGATTCATCAAGGATTTTGCTAAAATCTCCAAACCCTTAACTAATTTGCTTTCCAAATATGTTGATTTTATTTTTGATTCTCAAGCTGAAACTGCTTTTTTGCAGATTAAAGAAGCTCTAATCCAAGCTCCAATTTTACAAGCCCCTAATTGGGATGAACCATTCGAACTAATGTGTGATGCTTCTAATTTTGCAATAGGGGAAGTTTTGGGCCAAAGGGTTGAAAAGAAGCCAGTGGCCATCTACTACGCTAGCAAGACCTTAGGCAAAGCACAAGTAAACTACTCAACCACAGAAAAGGAATTGTTAGCAGTTATTTTTGCTTTAGAAAAATTTTGTTCTTACTTGTTAGGTAGTAAGATAGTTGTTTTTTCTGATCATGCAGCTTTGAAATTTTTGCTAAGTAAAAAGGAAGCTAAACCTAGACTCATGAGGTGGATTCTATTAATGCAGGAATTTGATCTAGAAATTAAAGATAAGCGTGGGTGCGATAATCCTGTTGCAGATCATCTTTCTAGATTAACTTTTGCCTCACCTTCACCCATTTTTGACCAATTTTCTGATGAACAGATTTTGGAAGTACAAGCAACAAAGATACCATGGTATGCACATATCGTTAATTATTTAGTTTTGGGTCAACTTCCTGATGATTGGGATGTTAATGCGAGAAAAAGATTCTATAAAGAAATAAAGCATTATTTCTGGGAAGAACCTTAATTATTTCATCAAGGGGTTGACCATATACTTAGGAGGTGTGTACCCTATGAAGAACAATGGAAGATTATAGAATCTTGCCATTCATCTTCATATGGGGGACATTACTCTCCTAAAATTACAGCTTCCAAAATCTTGCTAGCTGGCTTCTACTGGCCTACCTTGCACAGAGATTATTTTGAATTCTGTAAAGTTTGTTTAGTATGCCAAGCTGTAGTGAATTTCCATAAACAAGATCACATGCCCTTGCAGCTTATTATAGAAGTTGAGGTATTTGATCTATGGGGAATTGACTTCATGGGACCATTTCCAATTTCTAAAGGATATGAATATATCCTGATGGGAGTTGATTATGTTTCCAAATGGGTAGAAGCCATTCCCACTAGATCAAATGATCACAAAGTGGTGCCGAAATTTATTTTACAGAATATTATTAGCAGGTTTGGATGTCCAAGAGTAATCGTTAGTGATGGTGGTAGTCATTTTAATAATTCCCACTTTAGGAATTTGTTGAGAAGATATAGAGTCCATCATAAGATGACAACCCCATACCACCCTCAGGCTAATGGGCAAGTAGAAGTTAGTAATAGAGAGATTAAAAAGATTTTGAAGAAAATAGTAAGGCCTGATGGGAAAGATTGGGCAAGTAGACTTTATGATGCTTTATGGGCATATAGGACTGCCTATAAAACACCCTTAGGAATGTCCCCCTATAGAGTAGTCTATGGGAAAGCTTGCCACCTTCCTGTTGAAATTGAACATAAGGCATATTGGGCTATTAAGAAACTTAATCTGTCTTTAGATGATGCAGGAAAGAATTGGATTTTGGAGCTCCATGAACATCAAGAGTTGAGGAATGAAGTCTATGAAAATTCTCTCATCTACAAGTCCAAGATGAAGCACTTTCATGACAAGGTCTTGAAGAAGAGAAATTTGCATGAGAATCAAAGAGTTTGGCTTTATAACTCTCGTTTGAAGTTATTTCCTGGGAAATTGAAATCACGATGGGATGAACCTTATGTTATTAATGAAATTTTTGATTATGGTGCAGTCATTATTACAGATACAAAGACCGGAAAGTCAATTACAATCAATGGTCAAAGGTTGAAGTCCTATCTTGAAGTAGATCAAATAGAACAACCTATGATCACCATCCTGGAAGATATCACAGTTCTACCACCATTTCCTGATTCTTTTACCATCTCCTAGTTTGAACTTTTACAAATTCTCCTTTTCTTAGCCTAATTTCATCATAAGACATTTTAATTTTGCTTATTTTTACTTGGACAATTAAGGCCACGATGGCCATTTGTTTTTCTTCTTGTTTTGTTATTTTCCTTTTTAGTTTGTCCATTAAGCAGGATGGAAATTTAGAAGAAGCTATCTAGTCCAATGGCAGCCAACCACAATGGGATGATCAGCACCTACTCCATTTTGGTTTGCATTTTCGTTTCCCTTCCCTTGTTTTACCATTATTTGCATTGGGTCAATGCATATAGCAGTTGGGGGGGAGGGGGTTAATTTAGGTGTGCAACCGAAAATACAATAGGTCTTTATGCATGAGTGGATCATATTTTTAATTTTTTAAAAATATTTTTAATGTTATTATTCTTGAATGCATACATCCCATATAATCATCCCCACCTTGAGAAGTTGTCCAAACCATGATCCATAAGGCATGAGTAGAGAAGTTAGGCTCTTGTAGCAGATCAAAAGCATCTCTTGATGGTATAAGACATGAGTCTAGACACTCTTGGTCAGTTCCTAAGTGGTTAGGATATCTAGTAGGGTGAGGAGCAGACATGAAATTCAAAGGGTAGAAGTACTATCATTGTGGAAGGGAGTGATGAGTGAATTGATTGGTTCCCACCTTTTGGTTAAGGATATGCATCACAAAGAATTTCATCTGGAAGGAGAGATGGTCATTTCTTCACGTCTTAAGCACAGAATCACCTGCCCTTGAACCAACTAAAGCTAATTTGAGAACCATGTGTACTACCTTACTTCATCACCTACAACCCATCTTCCACCTATGTAGTTGTGAACTTAGATTTTATCCTTCTAGCTACCTTCCATGTTACTTAGAAGATGCCCAACTCCCAAATTTTTCTTCTCCTCTTCCCCTTTGTGATATCATCTAGTGATGATGTATTTCCATTGTTATCTCTCTCTTTGTTTCTTCTACATCTTCTCATCTTATTTCTTCTCATTCTCACCAGCATGGGATGAATTTATGAATTTTAATTTGAAGAAATTCATCCTGTTTGCTTGTGTTGTTTCACTTACTTTCTTGTGTGGAGAATCAAATTATCAAGGAACGGGCAATTTTATGGTTCAAATACTATACAATTGCACTTGCCCCTACATATCAAGGGCATTTAGCAAGACAAACATTTCAATTCTTCTTTTGGAGAATATGATCTCATATGTATTATTCTTGGTTGTTCACCCCATCAAAAAAAAAGAGAGAGAGAAAAAAAATAAAAAAAATACAAAAAGAAAAAAAGGAAAAAGGAAAAAGGAAAAAGAAAAAATCAATTATGGGGTCTTTGTTTGTTTATTTCTTCATTCCCATTTTTCGTCTCCCATGATTTTGTTGGTCGTTGCTATAATCCTTTGTTTATGTGGATACATGCCTATCTCATCCACATTCTTGATGAACTCCACTTCCTCATATTTGTTCACCTTCTTCTTGTGCATTCTGCTCATTCATCTATATTTGGGAGTGGGCTAGTTTAAGTAACATATACCAATCTGACATCCATCATGTTCCCTTCACCCAATCCTTTCCATGTTGATGTCACGCACCTATCTCCTCTTTTCCCTATCTATAGGTACCCATGTTTGAATTTAACCTCACCACACATGTATTCCTTTGGTACACTCTTGATATTCTGTGCTAGAACTTGGATGAGAAAAAGACTCATTTCAAATTTCAGGTGGAAGCGAGATATTGTGTGGGTAAGATGAGGGCCACCTTTCTTTAGAGGGTGAGACCTTTCATGGTGATAGTACCATACCTAGAGAGAAGTAAGCTTCCCTCTTAATGACCACTAGCTCTTTCCATCATTACAAAGGACTTGACCATTAGTGCTTTAGTATTTTATGGGCTATTTATACTTAGAGATGTTCATAACACTTCATACTTGAGTCTTTTGTTTCAAGGGATGGATGGACTTCTCAAAGGCGAACCTAAGGCCCACAACCTGACCTACCTATTGGGCCTGCAAACACATTACAAAAGAAACAAACTGGAAATTACAAGGCAAAGCTCTCAACCAATGGAGAAAAAGAGGCAAAATGGCAAGAAAAGAGAATAGATAATGCCCAAAGGGGTATTTTAGTAATTATCACAATGTATAAATAGACTTTTTCTCCCTCATTTTTCCTCATTCTGGACGTGCTCTAGCAAGTGGCTGGCCAGCAGGACAAGGCATTTTTCAGAATCCAGGTTGTTCAACCTGCTTAATGTGATTTTATTGAAGTTTTCTCTTAATATCGTCTCTTGTTTGCATTGAAAAATGCCTGATCCTGGAAAAATATAAGGATCCATACTTGAGAGGAAGCATTGAGGGCTCAGTAAACTTGCATTGAGGCTTTAGGATCTTAGATTTCTACTTTCTCCATCACTTCCCATCCATTTACCCTTAAAATCCATCACTTTCCCACTCTAAACACTCATTTTCTCTACTTTCTCTCTCTAAAATAGGTTTTTTCTCTCACTAGACCTTCATTTATATCCATAGTTACTCCCCTAGAAATTTCATAAAAAATCTTCTTCATTTGCACATCCAAATTCTATCTCAAACTCCTTCTACACTCTCTCTTCATTTTCTCTCTCTATCTCCTCATTTCGGCCCTTTCTCTCTCTAGAATCTGTTCTTTCTCTCTCTAGACCTTAATCCATATCCATAGTTTACCCCCTAAAAATTCCATATAAAATCTCCATCTGAAATTAAATTTCTGCCTCTTTGTGGATCAACCCCTTACTTGACCTATATTAATTATAGAGTATTTAAGTGGAAAAGTTTCATAAATATTGTTGGCTAAGTCTGAATCAAAACAACGACATAAAACCCCTAAATTTGGACTTATCAGACACCTTGAAGGCCATGCTGCTAAACAAAGATATCACTCCCACCTTTACAAACGCAGTGAAGACTGCTCTACTTTAGGAGAGTCACCTAAAATTGCTAGGTGGACATGACCTCAGCATGATAACCATAACTTTAGGATCTCAGTCCGTGAGTCAAAATATTTTCAATCCAACCAATACCTGATCTCAACAACCTAGCTATTCCAAAGCTCATCAGATAACCCTGGAAACTGTCAACCTAGTCGACTACCCCATCGCCAAACGTTGGTGTTCTTGTTGCTAGAAACCTTGATATGTTCAGGAGACGTGCTGGAAAATACACGGGAAATTACAATTCACCCCAAGAAAGGCCTTTGTCAGCCATGCTAGTGATCATCCAACTTGGCATTATGCCCACAACCAAGGTGTGCTTCTAGGATCTGCCGAGACTTCTTCTGTAATGTGACCATCCTCAAATGTGTTGGACAAAGCGGTAGAGAAATTATAACAAGAATAAGAGTATCTTGGACAAATTTTGACCACTACCGCCATTACCACTTCATCTGAAGCTCCATTCGGTAAAACCTCTACTTACATTTCTATCTCATATATAAAGATACAAAGGCATAATGAAAATAGTGATGCATAACCAGCCAAAAACATTAACCAATCCACTGAACATGTTTCCTTTACAAGTTTTAACCCAATATCTCATGGGGATAATAAAAATTGTTGGATCTTGGATTCAACTACAATTGACAATGTGACACCCTAATGTATAAAAAGTCACACATCCATTTTATCACTCTAAAGTTTACATTTCATCTGAAAGACTTTAATATGTTACATATCTAGGTGAATGATGGATAGATCCTATTTAATGCAATAAGTCAACTATGAAAAATTTCTATTCTTCGTGAATGTAGCATGAATTATGCATAATTAAGGAAATCAATTCAACCTCTACATTGTAAGTGCATTATAGTGTCTGACTTTTCTTGATAAGAAATTTTGAAAAATAAAAAATGTAAAGAAGATAAGAAAAAAGGGTTTATGAAGTAACAATTGATGGCTGCAAGCACCAAGTCAGATGCAGATGCGTGCATCTGCAAGGATATAAGGCGCACCCACAAGCCCCAAGTCAATCTCAGTTGTTGCAGGCCATCGAGGTGTGACACATCTTTGATCGGGTGATGCACTCATGGGAGAGAGGTTTATTCATTTTTAAAAAGTATTTCTGCTCAAAATTTATATGGGTCTATCATTTTTAATTTTCTTTCATATGGGATAACTCTAGTTGCTTTTCAGAGAGGTGCGCATAGGGCCTAGGGCTAAGGAAATATAGCCCATGGTTTGTATCATGAATAAATAAAGAAATAAAAATGGAACAAGCTTGTGGCTGACCTGGCCCAAAGCCATTCTCAAAGAGGGCTATCTTTAAAATAATGTGATTTAATCCTGACCATTGGTCTTCATTAAGAAAATTGAACGACGAAGACCTATCCGCGTTTCTTATTGTTCCTTTCTTCTTCTTTCATGTGATAAATTAAACATGTTGATTTTTGACATTGTCAAAGAGGAACATGCCAATTAAAGAAGTAGTTGACGATGTAGAGGACCGCCAGAACAATGAGGGTCCAAATGATGGGGTTTAATCACAGCCATTATACCCTCTATACCAGGGATTGAACGATCAAGGGCAATGTCATCCATAACAGCCCCTTGTGTTCATCTTTGTCTCTGACGAGCTATGTCGGGCAACAGAGATGGAAAAATAACCACCTGGATGCCAGAGAACCGCAATAATAATCCTGCATTGATCCTTTCCGTTCAATGAGGTGACATCCATGAGTTCCAAAAGGAAATATGGGAGATAAAGGACAAACAAGGAGTGGATACAAAAAAACTGAATGAAAACGCTACCAAAGTTGTCGATTTGAGGTCAATGATGATAGTCAAACGACGACCATCAAGCGACTACAAAATTCATTAAGTCTTAGATTGAATAATGCATATAAGCTTTATTTATACGAAACTAAACCTGAAGATGAAGATGAAGGACAGACAATGAGATCGAATAAACAGATGTAGATTCTAATATGGGAATTATATCAAACACCCTGAAATCATCCACTTATAGATTATTTTTCTTTATTTTTCTCCGCATCTTCAATCAACTAAAAATCTCTAAAATATAACTAGAACCCTTAAGAGCGTCACCCATCTTAACAGACTACTTTGATGCTTGTAATTAAATAAAAATACAGACATAATCTGAGTTCTTCATAAAAATTAATACCAGTTAACTTCTCTATCTCTTAGGCATTTTATCTCCTGTAGGATAAGAATTATCCTACATATCTTAATTACCCATTATCAGAGGCATCTTTCTACAATTTATATGTATTTTGAATTTAAATCAAAATTCACAATAATAAAAATGTTTTATTAGTATTGCTGTCCTAATATCTCTTAACCCCCCACTTCTTACTCCTTAACTGACTCTACCTATAAGAACCAATCCCTGTGATGTGACCTTGCTCTAAGCTATACATCTTGATTAAAATTAAAATTTCATAAATATCATTTGATTGAAGTGAAATTAACAGCAACGACATACTAACACATCAAATTTTGCTTTATCACACCTCAAAAACACTTCTTTAGTTATTATAAACCATTTTTTTCCATATAGGAGTGTCCTTACAGCTAATGGCAAGTTAGTTCCTACTGCTGGTATAGACCATTTTACTTCATCGTCAGTTTAGGTCATCCGACAGTTCTCACTTTGGAATTTCTATTCCCCCAGTTATCCCATGCACTCAATGGACTTAAGCTGGTTTGTGACACATGTCAGAGGCATTCCCATGTTAGTTAATCTTCAAGTTTTCATTATTCTCCTACCACTTTCGTGTTGATTCATTGTGTCATCTTGGGCCCATCTCTAATCTCTAATTTTGGAGTGAAGTTCTGGTACATCAAATTTATTAACTATTGTACAAGGATGACCTTTGTATATCTGATGCCACAATGTAGAATCAAATTTATGAAAATTTTCCATGTGGTTGAAATTCAATTTAACAAAGGGATATGTCCTTTCAGATCAGGCAATGCCAACGATTATGCAAATAAAAATCTTAAATCCTTTTTTGGCTCCCAGGGAGTAATCCAAGAGACATCATGTGTCAACGCACCCCAACAGAATAGGGTGACCGAGAGGAAAAGTCACCATCTACTTGAAGTTAATGTTCCAGAAATCTTATGGGGTGAATCCTTGTTAACTGATCCTGAATGGGTCAAGTCCCATTACGGAACTTGAAAAACATGTAATCACGATCTAAATACACTTAGAATTACATCACATGGTCTTTGGATGCATCACATATGTATACTTATTTTCGCACGGGGTGAATCCTTGTTAACTGATCCTGAATGGGTCAAGTCCCATTACGGAACTTGAAAAACATGTAACCACGATCTAAATACACTTAGAATTACATCACATGGTCTTTGGATGCATCACATATGTATACTTATTTTCGCACGAGAAATTAGCTCCAGGGGAACTGAGGTGTGTGATTCTAGGTTATTCACTTGCTCAAAAGATTTATAGATTCTATGATCCCCTCGAGAAGAAATAAAATTTAATTTGCATCAGATAATCGTTTACTCCAATCCTTGCCATCCAACGTTATGATATTTGAAAGGATCTTCTTGTCTTCTTGATTGCTAACTTCAACCTGGCCATTTTCCTGGGGATGAAAATGGTTTTTCATTTTAAGATGAGCCCCATATTTCTCAAAATTTTTAAGTGTGATCCACCATCACTTATTATTGCTCTTGGGCATCCAAATCTAGAGAAAATATTATGATTTAAAATTTTCAATACTACATTGTGATCATTCATGTGATCTCCAACCACTTGGACATGTAATCTACAGCCATCAAAATATATTCATGCCCATACGATGGTGGAAAATGTCTCGTAGGATATATGCCTCATAAGTCAAATATTTCTGTCTCATTGATTGGTTTCAAAGGCATAAAATCACTCTTTTAAAGGTTCACGATGGTCTCCCAATTAAAATATACATTACATCTATTGAAGGAAACTGTCTAATTGGGGTGTAAATCAGCCCTTACACCAGTTGACCCCAGTCATAAACTTGATTTGGCAAAGGACAATCCACAGGTAGATCAAGAAAAATATAGAACACTGGTCAGTAAACTAATCTACCTAACCCACACTCGTCCAGGTATCTCCTGTGCAGTCAAATTAATTATTCAGTTTATGTAGGGTCCAAAGGAAGTCCATGACAGAGTTTTTCATCGTACACTCAAATACTTAAAGGGTTCCACAGGACTTGAAATATTGTTTAAATCTAATGCTAACACTGACTTTGAAGTTCACATTGCTGCTGATTATGCAGGTAATATCATTGATCAATATTCCACGACAGGTTAGTGTGCCTCTATAGGGGGCAACCTCATTTCCTTGGAAAGCAAAAAATCAAGTTGTTGTCTCGAGGTTGAGTGTAGAAATAGAACTTTGAGCCTTCTCCCTCGGCATTTGTGAAGCATCAAGGATAAAACAAGTACTCGAATAGCTCCAGATTCATTGGACCAATCCCACCATGCCGATGTGTGATATTAAATCTGTGATAGCTATCACTCATAATCGGGTTCATCATGCACGTGCTAAAAATTCTCTCACTGAAGTCATAATTAAATACAGTCGCAAGAATAAATGGTTAATAGAAGGATTTGGTCTCCAACCCTGGAAGGTTCCAAGCTTCCTTCTCTCTCTCTCTCTCCTACTTGTATCATATAATTAATCTACATTTCCAGCACCAAATTTCATGTCCCAGTTAAATAAACCATGTTGTGGAAAAATGAGTAGAAAATCTGAGAAAAAAGAAACTCACCTACTGAATTTAAAAATCAGGAGGAATAATACCATCTACAAGAGGGCTTGGGCTCAAAACTGGAAGCCTCAAATTTCCCTGTGTCCAAGTCCTAATTGAACCATATGATTAAACACGGAACATTGTGGAAATGTGAATGGAGGCATCTGAGAAAATAAAAGCCTTCAACCTGGAGTAAAAAAAATGAATAACGTAGCAAAAACTCCATGTTCAAGAGAAGGGTCAAGTCTGAAACCTGGAAGGCTCCAAGTTTTCCCTCTCTTCATCCAACTTGTATCAAAAATTTATTTAATCCTAAAACTTCTAATTTGAATACCCAAATAAACAAGAAAATGCTTTGGAAACTTGAGTGGAGGCATCCGGGAAAAATAAAACGCTCTCAAGATGGAGTCAGGTCAAGAAAACCATGATAAAAAAAACCATGATCAAGAGAAGGGTCAGGTCTCAAACCTGGAAGTCCCCCAAGTTTCCTTCTCTTCATCCGACTTGCATCAGAAATTTATTTTATCCTAGAACCTGTAACTTTCAAGACCCAAATAAACAAACAAATGCTTTGGAAAAAAGAGTAGAAACAGCTAAAAAAATATCAAGAGAAGGGTAAGCTCTCAAACCAAGTTTTCCTTCTCTCTATCCTACTTGCATTAGAAAGGGTTAATATCACGGTTCAGCCCAAACTTTTCCGAAAATTTGAGTTATAGCCCTAACTTTTTTTTCGCCGCGGCACAGCCTGAACTCCCTATTTGGTCCGCCGCCGTAGCCCGGCTGTGACGTGGAATCGACGTGGCTGCCAGGTGGGTTTCCGGCGGAGTCCACCTAGGCGGAATCCACCTGGCAGCCACGTGGATTCCACGTCATAACAGGATTTGAAGAAAGTCAGAAATATAGGATCGATTAGTCCGTCCAATGTGAATCACCCGGGAGAGAGCTCAGAAAGGTGGTGAAGGAGAAGGAGACGATGGAGAAGGAGAAAGAAAGGGTGTGAGAGAGAAGGGGCTTCCGCGCTGATCAACGCCTTCTGCGGTGGAATCGTTCTGAGTTTCTTCTTGGCTACGGGAGCTCCACGAGGTAGGGTTCATTGCGGTCGTCGGATTATCTCCCCCATTGGTCTTGTTCATCCAAGGAAGGTGCTCTGTGTCCCTCCTAATCTTCTTATTAGGCAGCTCGTTCTTTTTTGCTGCGTCACTTCGGCGATCTATAGGGCATTTAGTCTTATCGTTTTATGCACATTCCACCTTATATCTTCACCGACAATGTCCATCCAACTGCATATTCCTCTTCCCAAATCCATTGAGCCATTTTTCTCTTCTTCCTCTCTCTCTCCCGAATAGAACACCTAGGTTCATATCAGAGTCCACTTCAACTAAAACACTTTCCGTAGCCCTTCAGACCCACTGATATGCTAATTAGAGGACCAAGATATACCTATATAACATTAATTTTTTTTTAACACAAACTCTATAATGTTAACTTCCTCAAGCTGATATTGATCTGAGGAAACTCATATAAAACCAGAGCGAACATCTATTCGACAGAATTTGAAATATTGCAGTAAAAATTGATCAACATTGATAACAGGTTCCTCCACAAATCAGAGAAGAGAATGTAGCCAATAAAGAGAGATCAGACAAAGATGAAAGTTGATATAGTTTATGGAGATTTCCTGTGAGCTCTCCCTTTCTGGTTTGCAGGCCTGATCCTGCTCACCAGCCCTCAGTCTGCTCTTAGCAACTGAATAATTGAAAGAATGTAGGGTTCTTCACATAGTAGGGTTCTTTTCTTTATGTTATTTACTACGTGATAATAACTCTGTGCTCTATGACGTTGTAGAGGTTGGCATTGGCCTTCTAGGCTGTGGCGCCTTCTTTGCATTTTTAGGCGTTATTCTCTTCTTTGACAGGGGACTTTTGGCTTTAAATAATGTAAGATTATATTATCTTTATTTCTCCCTTTGCTCTTAAAAATTGTAATTTTTATTATTTCCAATGTTATTTCAGATATTTTTCTTTGCTGGAGTGGTTATTCTACTTGGTTGGCAGTCCACAAGGCAGTTGTTTTTTAACAAAGCGAACTATAAGGTACAGTACATCGTGAGAAGTTATTTTCGCGTTGATGATTCAAATTTTTCTAAAATTTATGAACAATATATCAATAGAACTCACTCTTCTAAATAACCCAGTAAAATTTTTTATGTTTATTTTTTGCGTTGAATGTTCTGCAGAGTTATAAATATGTCTTGCACCCTTTTGTATCATGACCTAAAAAAATTTGAAAAATATTGTGGGTAGCAGGCTTGGCATGTTGGGCTAGAGAGAGATGAGTTCGATGGAAACTTGATTCAAAAGAAAAAGAGAATTTCAATTCATTCTGATGAGCGGATAGCCTTCAGACACAAGAATAAACAGATCTTTAAAAAAAAGGGTCTATTGATCGAGTAATGCAGATCTCAAAGTGTTCTTATGTTTATTGATCTGGTAATGAACACAAATAAAGACGAGTATAGTACATAAAATATTGTTGTGAGCCGCCAATAGTAAGAGGTATTAAGGTCCCATTGGATTTCATAATGGTAGTATTTTTTGCTCGAATCATCTTTTGTCAAGTTAGAGGAAAATTGGTGTTGATTTCTTGGTTGTCGACTAGCTTTAGAGAATGATCATTCTGACTCAGGGTTGATTCCTCGGTTATCGATTTAGGGGTCATTCATCATGATTACATTTATGTTTGTTAAATTTACTTATTTTTTACGGTGTTTTATATTTTTTTTGAAACTTGCATTCCGAAATTTATGGTCTGAACGAAGCAGAACGAGGTGGACCACGACCCAACCTACTTACATTTAAGGTTCTACACGTAAGAAGTATCTTAAATCAGACTGAATTTAAGGTCCAATTCTTCATCGTGCGGAAGAATGTAAGTTCTCCTTGGTAATTTAAGTATATTGCACGCATGATCAATTACTATTTTCCATCTGTCTCTTAAACAGGGCTGATGACGAGAGTAATGTGTTTGGTTCTGCTTATGATAGCGATGATGATTCTGAATATGATATATGTGGGGAAGATGAGGAAAGTGACGCGTATGTAAGTGCTCCCAACGAATATTCGAGTGACGAATGGAATGAGGAATTGGTTGACGGCCACAGAATTAGAAACGAACATGTCCAACAACAAACATTTGTTGCTGGATATCATAGCGAGTATGATGATTCAGAGGATGATATGTTAACCCCCAATGATACCGATGATGAGAATGAAAATGGAAGGAACATATACAGGGGCAGGTTGTATGATCCGAGATGCCCCGCTGAGAGTTTTATATTTAAATTGGGCATGAAATTTGAATCGGCTTCTCAGTTTAGGGCAGCTGTGAAGGACCATGCTATATGGAACGGATTCAACATCAGTTTTGTAAGGTCCGAGGACCGGAAAGTTGAAGTCATTTGCAAGGGATGTTGCCCACGGAGGATATACGCTAGTTGGGATGGTACGAAAGAGGCGTTTGTTGTGAAAACACTTAATGATACTCATACGTGCAGTAGGGCTCCGAGGAATAGCCAAGCCGATTATCATTGGGTTGCGAAACACTTCTTAGAGAAAATTCGAATGAATATGGATTTGAAGGTGGCAGATATGATGCGGGAAATAAATGCTCTGTTCGGAACCACTGTTTCAAAGCAAACCTGTTATAGAGCTAGATCCGAGGCGCGCATGAAGCTTCTAGGAACTTTGGACGACCATTATCACATGCTTCCTGCATATATTGCCGAGTTAAAGAAGGTCAATAGGAATGGTACTTTTGAGCTGGTTCTTAATAGAGCCACTCTAGATTCTTTGGTTAGGTTTAAGAGGCTCTACATATGTTTTGATTCGATAGCAAGATGTTTTCTTGAAGGTTGTAGAAGAGTCATTGGCTTGGACGGATGTTTTTTGAAGACCGAACTTAAAGGCCAACTGTTGAGTGCTGTCGGCAAGGACGGGAATAATCAAATGTTCCCCATTGCATGGGCGGTAGTCGAAGGGGAAAATCAAGCTTCATGGACTTGGTTTATTCAGCTACTGATGAATGATTTAGGAATGGTGGACGGAAATGGTTGGACTATTATTAGCGATCAGCAGAAGGTACTTAATTAACTCGCTCATAAATATTTATTTCTTTGAACTCTTAATGCTTATTATCGAACAATTGTAGTACATTAATAGATTGGTACTATCTAACATTGTGCAGGGACTGGAAAATGCAGTGTCCTATTTATTACCCCATGCGGAGCATAGGAATTGTGCTAGGCATATTTATGCAAATTGGAAGAAGAAAGGACATTCCATAGAAATTTTGAAGAACTTATTTTGGAAAGCTGTGAAGTGCACAACTCATGAAGATTTCCAACAGATTATGAGAGAGATGAGCACATTGAACCCAAAAGCTGCGCAAGACTTCCAAGATATAGGTATAAAGAAGTTTTGCAGGGCGTACATTAGTAAGGATACAAAGTGTGAGGTGATTGACAACAATATTTGCGAGTGCTTCAACAATTACATCATACAGGCTAGATCTAAGCCTATCATAGACATGTTGGAAGAAATTAGAGGTGCAGTCATGCAGAGGGTAGCTAAAAAAAGGGAGTTGTTTTCTGAAAGAACTGATCCATTATGCCCTCGGATAAGGGAGTTGGTCGAAGAGAACAAGAAGAAGTCTAGGACATGCACTCTTAGGCATGCAGGCAAGTATCAATTCGAGGTTACAGACTTGGGAAGCAGATTTGTGGTTGATCTACTTCGTAGAACATGTAGTTGAGGATATTGGGAGATAAGGGGCATTCCATGCCCCCATGCTATATCTTGCATTCATTGGATCAAGGAGGACCCCGTCATTTTTGTCAGTGAGTGGTTGAAGAAAGATGTCTACCAGCTAGCTTATAGTTACGGTATCCCGCCAATGAATGGAAAAAACTTATGGAGTGAAGCTGATGGGAGCTATGTATTCCCTCCTCTTGTGAGGAGACAACCTGGAAGGCCCAAGCTGAAGAGGAAAATTGACGTCAGTGAGAAAGAACCCATGGTACAAAGACTATCGAAGAAAGGCGTGCATATGAAGTGCTCCCTCTGCCACCAAGTTGGCCATAATTGGAAGACATGTACCCAACCAAGAATAGAAGCTGGACGCCAAGTACAGTTTGGCGGATATGTCCAACTTTGTTTATATGCTTCTTTGAGTTTTTTCAACGTAAACTAATAAACTTGTTTGATCAATCATGCAGGGATCTCAGGGAGCTACATATCCGCCAATTATCAAAGACCATCGCCGTTGAAGTTGCAATGGAGCTATGAAACCTCCACGCGCTCAAGCTTATCATTCACTTGTACTGTCAGAACATTTGCAGAACAGGATTTAGTTGTCATTTAATGATACGAACTTTGTTGTCCAATTGCCCAGAATTTTCGTTCATGTTTGCCATTTCAGGCCCTCTAGCAGTCCATGGCTATGAGGAAATTATGATTAAATGCCCACAATTTCCGTTCATGTTTCCCATCTTTAAGGACGCCAACACGCTTGGACGAAGGCATTTTGAATCGCCGTTGATTAATCCATGAATTTCGGCGCTTGTTCGTCCTTCTTGTTCGTCATGGACCATGAATTTACAGTAAACCAAAAGATTCTTACGAATTAAATCAGCCGGAGTCATGACTAATTATATTACGTATTTCCAATAAACCAAAATATTGTTTTCCAATAAAACAGATTTTATTATGTTCCTCACTTCTTTAAAATAGAGGCACACAACAAAATATAATACGCACGTCTGGGAAAGATGATACATCCTCATTTACGAGATGTCGATAAAAATGATACATCATGTTTGCGAGATGTCGATAAAAATGATACGTCCTCATTGAACACACAGGTCACATCAAAGTGGGCGGGCAGGGTCGAGCCAAGCAGCTTATCCCATGTCATACTTCTGGGTCCAGCTCCGGGCCGTGCTGTCGTACATGTTGCGGTCGGCCTTGTACATGTCGACCTCCGGCACCAGCGGGTCATCTAGGTTTGGGTCCGTCAGCAGCTAGCAGATCCACACCAGCACCTGAGACACACCAAATTTGACCCACGGTCAACAAGATTATTGGAGATGGTCATCGGCGTGCTCCACTGTTCCTTGAGGATGTCCAAACATCCGCAAGTAAAAGACTGTCAATTTTGACGAATTAATGGGTAATCAAAAATAACACTCACACTGCTACAACCGCATCCAGCTGAGGAAGATCATCTCCCACGCCAAGTTTGTCCTGAATCTCATTTACCCACATTGAAAGAGCAGTCAAAGCGCCACCAACAGACAACCTAGTAAACAATAGCAACTCAGTTATGCTGACTGAAGTCCAATTTAGAGGGACAGAGAGACATGGCGGGGGAGAGAAAGAAAAGATGTAAACAGAGAGAGGTAGAGAGTAGAATACTGGGAGATAGAGACCTTGATAGAGAAAGATAATAGCAACTAGTTGAGGCATCTAGAGAGAGATGAAGAATACTGGGAGATAAATAGACAAAGAGTTTAGGATATTCCCATTCTAGTGGAGGAAGAAACAACACTGAATGGAAGGAAAATATAGAGATCCAGAAGAAGGAGATAATGACCCGGTCTGGGAGTGCTAGAAGTAGCACCCTTGCTGTAATCCATTGCTTATACCTTAGACTTAGGCACTCAAATCAAGGCACAAACTACTAATTTAATGAATCAAGAGGTGCTAGGATCTTAACATGCTATCAGAGCCAAAATTGCAGGTTTAAATTCCAAATTCAAGAGAGTCGGCATTCAGGAGATTTGGAGAAATAGCACCCTCGCAACGAGTTATTGCGTCAACCACAGAGATGAGCACTTGAATCATAACACAAAGTAACAACTTCATGAATAAACAGGTGTTAGACATGCTATCAGAACCAAGATTGCATGTTGAAATCCCGCAAAATTCAACACAATCTGCATCGGAGAGTATTGGGGGACCTCGGTAGAAGCTAAATTCATGAAAAAAGAGGCAGAAAAAACCAAAGAAACCCAGAAATTGAACCGGAAAAAAGGATATGATGGTCTTGACGGGGTTGACTTTGTAGTGGACGGGGGAGGCAGGGCAGGCGAGATGGTAGATCTGGTCGACCTCGACCAGCAGCGGCTCGACCACATCGTGCCGGATGAGCTCGAATCGAGGATTACCAAAGTGGTGCATCACGTTCTCCTTCCTCCCCGTGAAGAAATTGTCCTCATGGAAGCCCGGCACGGGCGTGGGCTTCCATGAGGACGTTGTAGCAGGCGGGCTCGGGGGCATTGCCTTCCTCCTCCATCTCTCTGAGAAGGTCACTCACTCTGGAGAGACGGCGGAGCTTGCCGAAGGTCTCGACGAGGTAGGCGTGGGTGACGACGTCGGGGAGGACCCCAGCAGTGTTCATGGTGCGGAAGACCATCTCGGCCTCGTCGCCGAGGCCCCGGCTGCCGCAGGCCGCCAGCAGAGTGTTGTGGGTGACGAGATCATGCCGCATCTGCCCAAAGAGCCCAATTAGAGTGTCCCAGGGCACCTCCGTGGCCCGGGCACAGGCGTTGATGACGGTGTTGTAGGTGAGGACCGTCGGCACGACGGAGTCGGGCCGCCGCATCATCCGATCAAGGAGGGCGAGGGCGGCGGCGTGGTCGCCGTTGTGGCCGAAGGCGTTGATCAGCGCGGAAGCCCCTTCTCTCTTACGCCCTTTCTTTCTCCTTCTCCACCGTCTCCTTCTCCTTCACCACCTTTCTGAGCTCTCTCCCAGGTGATTCACATTGGACGGACTAATCGATCCTATATTTCTGACTTTCTTCAAATCCTGTTATGACGTGGAATCCACGCGGCTGCCAGGTGGATTCCGCCTAGGTGGACTCCGCCGGAAACCCACCTGGCAGCCACGTCGATTCCACGTCACAGCCGGGCTACGGCGGCGGACCAAATAGGGAGTTCGGGCTGTGCCGCGGCGAAAAAAAAGTTAGGGCTATAACTCGAATTTTCGGAAAAGTTTAGGCTGAACCGTGATATTAACCCCATTAGAAATTGCTTTCTATCCCAGAACTTCCAACTTTCAAAACCCAAATAAACAAACAAATGCTTTGCAAACAAGAGCACAAATCTCTCTCAGTACCATCATAAATACAATACCAAGAAAAATGGGTTCTTTTCCATCACACGGGGCCCCAGCGTCAGACCGGGCTTATCAGTTCAGCGTCATCCTCTCACCCATGCCGGACGGATGGCCGCCGCCGCTGCCGCCGCTACCCTCACCCTTCCTCCCTCTCTCGCCAGAACCCGCTCGCCCTCTTCTCCAAAGCGACTGATTTCCCCATCAGCGCCCGAATCTTCCTCATACCCTTCTCAATTCTCCCTCTCCGTCGCCCTTCCGCAGCCCCCCAACCCAATCCCAGCGATCCGGCAGCGGCTCCTCAAAGAAACCCAGCTCTTCCCCGACGACGACGATGAACTCCTCCATCTCTGGCGCCGTCTCCTCCGTCTTGCCGCCCGGAACGGCGACGCAGAGCTCGCAAAGGCCGTCCACGCCTCCCTGGCGAAGAACCCACTTGGCCCCCGCCTCGAGGAAGAAAATGGGTGCGAGCGTTTTCTCTGGAATTGCCTCATTTCCGCGTATTCAAAGCTTGGGTTGCTCTCAGATGCCCGCCAGGTGTTTGAAGAAATGCATTCGAGAGATGTCGTCTCCTTCACCTGCCTGATTTCTGCTTATGCCAAGTCTGGGATGGCAGAGGAAGCGCTGGAGCTTTTTTTGGAGATGCAACGCCGTGGAATTCAGGCTAATTCCTTCAGCCTCGTCGCCGTCTTGACCTGCTGCATCCGCGACCCGGGTTTGCTTCTGGGTCATCAGCTTCACGCCATGGCCGTCAAGCTCCCCGGCCAATTCTCTAGTACCCATGTCCAGAACGCTCTCATGGCGGCCTACGTCGGATCTGGAAGCCCGGGCTTGGCAGAGAAGGTGTTCGACGGAATGGCTGAGAGGGACGCCGCCTCGTGGAATACTGTCATCTCGGGCGCCGTCAAGCACGGAGCTTCTGGTCGAGCTATGGAGCTGTTCCGCGAGATGAGGAAGACGGGCTGGGCCGGGGACTCCTTCACCTTATCCTGCCTCATTGGCGGCGCCGTGGCCGTGCGATGCGGCGCGGTTCAGATGGTTCATGCTCATGCGGTGAAGACCGGCTTAGAGCTGGAAGTCAGCGTGGGCAACTCTCTGATGGCCTTCTACGCCAAGCTGGGGTCTGAAGATGGCGTGTTGGACTTGTTTGAAAGAATGCCTGAGAGAGATTCCATCTCTTGGAATGAGATGATCAGAGGTTTACTGGTGTCTGGCTCCGTGGAGACGGCCACCAGAGCTTTCAAGCGGTGCCCGGTGAAGAATGGTGTCACCTACAATACTTTAATTGCCGGACTTATTCAGAATGAAGAGCCTGTCCTGGCTCTGAATCTTTTTCTGGAGATGGTTGAAAAGGGTGTGGAGCTCTCTGACTACACCCTCTCTGCCGCGATCACTGCTGCTGGGAAGGTCCCTGGCGTGTGCGAGCAGCTCCATGCCTTTGCCACCAAGTCTGGTGGTAGCTCAGACGACTGGGTCGCCGCTGCCCTGCTCAGCACCTATGGGCGCTGCGGCCGCACTGACTTGGCAGAGAAGATCTTCCAGAAATGGGAGCATGACCAGAGCCGTGTTGTCGCCGCCACCGCCCTCCTCTCTGCCCGCTCCGGTGAGCTTCGGCCCTGCGAGGCGCTGGATCTCTTTCGCCAGATGGCTGGAGAGCCACTGATGATGGACAGGGTCTCCATCACCACCGCCCTGCGGCTCTCTGGCGAGCTTGGGTTTGCCGACTTGGGCCGACAGCTCCATGGCTACCTCTGCAAGTCTGGGGAGCACCTCACCGACACCCAAGCCCAGAATTCTCTCCTTTCCATGTATGCCAGATGTGGGAACATGGAGGACGCAACCAGGGTCTTCTCCTCCATGGCAGACCATGATGTTGTGTCCTGGAATGCGCTGATCAGTGGCCACGTCCTCCATCGTTTGGGGGACGAAGCTTTGCGGTTGTGGCAGGCCATGGAGGAAGAGGGAATTGAGCCAGATCCTGAGACTTTCAGGTTGCTGATCACTGCCTGGAAGTTTGCCAGAGGGGGCTCTGTCTCTGACTGTAATCTCCTTCTGGAGCGAGCGCCAGTGGCGGTGAATTATGCTATGACATTAGATGCCATGGGTGCCTGCGGTGAGCTGGGGACGGCTACAGAGCTGGCGAGGAGCATGCCAGACAGCCTTCATGCCTGGGCGGCGCTGCTTAGGCGGAGCTCCGGTGAACTGCAGCAGGAGGCCGCGAGGAATGTTCTAATGGCGGAGCCGGAGAGCGTGGCAGAGCACATTCTCGCCGCCAATCTGTACGCCGCAGCAGGGCGGTGGCGCTGTGCAGAGGCAGCAAGGAAGAAGATGAAGGAGAAGGGGCTGAGGAAGTGGCCGGCGCAGAGCTGGGTCATCGCCGGTGCAACAATTGAGAGCTTCTATGCCAGGGACAAGGCACATGAGAGAAGCAGGGACATATATGCAAGCTTGGAGGTACTGATTCGGGAGGGGATAAAACATGGGTATGAGCCAGACACAAGGTTTGTGTTGCAGGAGGTAGAGGAGTTTCAGAAGAGGGAGTTTGTCTTCACCCACAGTGCAAAGTTGGCAGTGGCTTATGGGCATATGGTGGAGCCGTTGGGAAAGGCAATCAGGGTTATGAAGAACGTGAGGCTTTGTGGTGATTGCCATGATTTTTTGAAGGTTTTCTCTGTGATCACAGGGAGGGAGGTCCTGTTGAGGGACACCACTGGGTTCCACCACTTTTGCCATGGCCGCTGCTCCTGCGCTGATCGATGGTAACAGAGGGACAAGTCTCACATTCTTCTTCCTATTCTTTGTCTTCTTCCTTGCAACTTGGCACAACCCCAACTGTAATTAGGAGTTGTAAAGCAAACTTTTGATGGGATTAGTCTCCCCAATAATTGAGATACTTTCTGGGTTGAGAGGACTCTCCCTGCTTTATCCAGTCATTGATTCCTATGAGCCATCAGTCACAGATTCAGAGGGATGTCATGGGAATACCTTGGTGTTTAAACGTTGTTTGGGGTGATCAACATGGCAGAGGGATGCTCTCTCCTTCTAATTTCTTTCTTATTATTTTTGCCTCAGAACTGTGATCAGAACTTGTAAAGCAAAATGTTGATGAGATTATCTCGCCTTGACAGAGATATTTTGTGATTTGTGAGCATATATTATTTTATAGCTAAATTTAAATTGGTTTCTAATTATTCTGGATAAAATATAATTTTAGATAGTTAATTAAGCATATAAAACCCCAAAAACCAATCCTTAGTTATTGGGTTTACATTATATCATGCATGTTTATTCATATAACAAATTATGCATATAGTGATAACCAGATTTACTGTTCAAACTGTGCAGCTCAAACATGCATTGGATGGATATTTTCACGTATATAAAGACATATTATGTTTGACCATCCGGTGAATGGGCCAAATCATCGAGTAGGACTCCATATTTATATGAAATATTGATAACCAGGTCATATGAAATCGGTCAAATATTTGTGTTAGTCAGACACCATCTGGACAATGAAAAACAATGGACAATATGGACTTATCTACCTATAGGATATACTTATACCCGAATTAATGGATAATTTTATAAATCTTAAATATAGATTAATAATTAAAATATTTTAAAATTTTTGAAGAAGATAGTTTCATATATCTACCATATTTTAAAGGAAAAATTAAAAGTTAAATTCAGGGAGGAGATGTAAAAACTAGTTTTATCTTCTAAGGCTAATGAAATGAATGACAAAGTTGTCCAAATGGTCATATTTAATCTCCTGTTTTATTTTATCTTCTGCCTTATTTTTTATCCAGAAAGAAATTCATCTGACCATTTGATCTATGAAAATAGATACTTCCTCCTTTCACTTTTGAAGCCCATGTAAGTATTAGAAATATATGTGCATGCAATCAAATTGCACATTCATTATGATGCATGTGTGATGATTATAATTGAAGCCCATGAATACATGCAATGATTAAGGAAATTAGGATGCAATCATATTATGGTGATCACGAGTCTTTAAAAATCTGTTGCAAACATTCTTATTCAAAGGATACTTGAGAAGGACACCAAAATATCTGGATATAATATCAATGTCTAGTCCCACTCATATGATGGGTATAGCTGATTTCATAGCCATTAATGTGAAGATATTAATGACAGACAGTGGGTGCTATGTTGGGAAGAGTTCACTAAATTGATCCATATGTATCCATGAATGGCATTATACATATTTTCAATCGGGTTGATTCATATCAGAGTTGTGCAAGTGGTCCTTAATATGTCATTGTTGTTAATTTCACTTCAATCAAACGAAATTTATGAATTTTTAATCGTACTCAAGATGTATAGCAACGAAAAATGTTGTCTTCTCAGGGATTGTCTCTTAAGGCGTTAGAAGAGAGGGGCAAGAGATATTCGGATGATAATATTAATAGGAAAATTATGATTATTCTATATTTTTAAAAATTCAAAGATAAAGAAAAGGTAGGAAAATGCCTTTGGATATGGATGGGTATAATATAAATAGATAGTTAGAGTGGAAAAGGATTATCTAGAAAGAGAGAAAATTAAGATAAAATATGGATTAATTGAGAGGGCATTCAAGGTGTTTGCAAAAATGCACAAATGAGAGTCTAGTATTTTTCATGAAGAACTGAGAATTATCTTTTATTTAATTATGAGTAGTAAAAATAGCAGATTAAGACGGGTAATATTTTAGGGGTATTAGGAATTTTTTATAAAATTTTATTCAATTAAAAATGGAGAAAAATGAAGAAAATAAAGTTTAGAAATGAATGATTGCAAGGTGTTCGATAGAATGCCTATACGTGAACCTACCCTTTTTATTTGATATTATTGCTCTTATACTAATATTTAGGCTTAACTTTAAATTTAAATGATTCTTATATAAATTATTCAATTGACGACACCGTATTTCATCGTCATCTGATGGTTGCCATTTGACTATCATAGTCAAGTTTAAACCATCAACTCTGTGACATTTTCCTTCAGGTTTGTTTTCTTCACTTTCCATTTCTTACTCATCTTCTGGCCATGTGAACCCAAGAATGTCACCTCCTCGGATTGAAAGGATCAAAGATTGAATCAAAATTGAATGAGGATCTTCCCCACTTCAAAATTCAAATCCACTTTTGGAATCAGTGAAAAAGATTATATTCTTGGCAGGTAAACTCATGTTTTATAGGATGGGAATGCTCCAAGGACATCCCTGGTTGATGGGACCACTGCTGGTTGTTTTCCATAAGTCATTGGATGGAGATTTGCCTTCTCATCACTGGAATTTGCTCGCCGACAATGTCTTTGGATAGAAAAAGATGAAGTTACCCTTTGGCGGTTCAATCACCGTCATAGAGTGTTCAATGGCTGTGATTAATTGGCTGCCATGTACCCTCTTAAGTTCTGGTGGCCCTCAAACCAGTCAGCTTTCATTTCCAGATGGCCCGTCCTCATTCGTCCATGTCAGCGGCTGCCTCTGATTCACTACTGAAGAAATATATATATATGTATATATATATATGGGAACATATCTTAACCATTGGTATTCTCAAAAAATATCGACAGTCAAGATTAAATCCACTAATTCAAAAGAAGTAATAATTGCGACGGCCATCAGGCCAGGTTGGCCATGAGCCCATTCTCTTCTTATGCATCTTATTCATCATGATAGGCCCATAGGTCATATTCCCTTGGCCCTAGGCATCGAGACACACTTCTCTGAAGTGCAAGTAAAGTTATCCTGATGGAGGACCATCTCGAGGACGACGCCACGATGATGAAGAACCATCTCGAGGATGACACGACGGGACGTCGTCAGCCACGCTGAGCAGCTCGCGCCAACGCTCGCCACCCGGGGTTTAAGTACCCGCGTAAGAACTTTTATCTTTTTACTTATGCTCATTTTCATGTGTGTTTGTATTTTCGGATTCGTGGACTGGGCCAATGTTGTTGGGCCCCTTCCTCGTCGTTTTTACTTTTTATGTTTGTATTTTGAATTTGTAAGGAGAGGCCGAACCACGTCTCGCGACGGTTCGTCCTCTCCCACGTTCACTTGGCACCCATCCTCACTATATAAGGGGATGGCATACCCAAGGAACACCTTGGGAGGCATTGTTGAAAAGTTTATTCACAATTCGTCTCCCCCCTATCTTAGAGAGTAGTGTAGGGGGTTTGGCTAGCCCCACCCCACGTCGAGATCACTCCGAGGGAGACGTGTTAAAGCGCACCGTCGAGATCACTCCGGTGCGAGGAAAGAGTTTCAAGAAGCCGCCGCCATCAAGAATCGAAAGAGGCCTTCGTCGAGATTACTCCGGGGGTCTTGGGAGATTCAAGAAGCATCGCCGACACGCCATCAACAGGGGAAATCTGCTCCGTCGAGGAAGCACACCCCAGATCCATCAAGAACTCCTCTTTCTTGGTTGTTACAGTTCAAGAAAGCCATTTCTTGGTACCTTTTCCCACCCTTCCGCCATTCCTGATCCATATCCCACCCTTCTCTTCGTTCTTGATCCACCCCACCACCGTTCTTGAACATCCTCCCACATTTCTTGAATTTCCCCTCTTTCCCCTCCCCCACGGTTTCTTGATTCCTTCCCCTTGCCCCGTTTCTTGATTCTACCACGTCCCACCCAGTTTCTTGAACTTCTTAATCCTTCCCATCACGTTCTTGAACCTTCCCATCTCGTTCTTGATCCGTCCCTCCACATTCTTGAACCCTCCCCATCTCGTTCTTGATCCTTCCCATCACGTTCTTGAACCTTCCCATCTCGTTCTTGATCCATCCCTTCACATTCTTGAACTCCCCCATCTCGTTCTTGATCCTTCCCATCTCGTTCTTGATCCTTCCCATCTCGTTCTTGATCCTTCCCATCTCGTTCTTGACCCTTCCCATCTCGTTCTTGATCCGTCCCTCCACATTCTTGAACCCTCCCCATCTCGTTCTTGATCCTTCCCATCTCGTTCTTGATCCGTCCCATCTCGTTCTTGATCCATCCCTTCACGTTCTTGAACCCCCCCATCTCGTTCTTGATCCTTCCCATCTCGTTCTTGATCCATCCCTTCACGTTCTTGAACCCCCCCATCTCGTTCTTGACCCTTCCCATCTCGTTCTTGATCCGTCCCTCCACGTTCTTGAACCCTCCCCATCTTATTCTTGATCCATCCCTTCACGTTCTTGAACCCCCCCATCTCGTTCTTGATCCTTCCCATCTCGTTCTTGATCCGTCCCATCTCGTTCTTGGTCCTTTCCCCATCTCGTTCTTGACCCTTCCCCATTACCATTCTTGAACCCTCAATTCTCCCACACTTCTTTCCTCTCGATTTTTGGCCCCTAGCCCTCGCCTCCCGCTCGACCACCCTTACACCGTTCATCGCCCGGCGCCCGCGCGAGAGGGTACCCCTCCCGCGCGCCTCTCCGCCTGCCGCTGCAGGCGTCCGCGCGCCCTCGCCTGCGACCATTGTGCGGTGCGTCCGCTCGCCAGTGCGCACATCGTGCTCCTCGCGCCGGCCCGTGCGCACGCACCAAAACACCTCCGCGCGTGCCCGTTTGCTGCCACATCCTTTGCCGTGGTCCCAAGGTCGGTTGACTTGATCACCTCCTGCGCTCATCGGTCCGACGTCCGAGCAATCACGCTAGAGTCGTCTACCAACACGTTACCATCTACACCACATCACCTGCCAGAACGAGATTTGACGCCGTGAATTAGCGGGACTTAAGGTTAGTCTCGTCTCCCCTCCGTTTACCAGCATTTATTATCTTTTCCAGTCTCGTCTTCCACTATCACGTCCTCTGCCATTATTTTCATTACAATTCACGGATAGGATAGCCATCGTCGTCGAGTGTAGGAATTCTTTGAGGTTGACGGATATTCTTTGACCTAGACGCCGAACACTCCAGGGCCGTCATACACCCCTCATTGTCTAGACGTCTAGTTGATTTCGCGGGTCATTTGGGAGTTTGATCTAGGGATCATTCTTCTCTCGTTGACCGGCACGGCCGACACCGTTATCCATCGATTCCCTCTACTGCTCATCCGCTATTTTCCCGTGCATTGAATTACATCTCACGTCATCGCATCATAATTCCTGTGACGTAATACGAGCCGCTCGATCCCGGCCGACATCGTATTACATCATATCCCATATGGAAGGAAACTAAAAATTGTGGGCCTATATAAAAGTGGAAGTAATAATTCAAAATGATTTAACATCTCTTCCGTGTGAGCATAACCTGATCAATGTTGTGTTCTACTTTAGTGGCCTACACTAGCTGATATAACACATATCCATAATTATATTTTTATTTTTATTAAATTAATTATTAATGATTGAAGTTTCCTTTTTCCCTCCTCTTTCCATCTATATTTGGATTTGTAAATAGAGCCTCAATGTTCTGTGAAATCTATCTTTAAGCTTAGTGATGGCGTACGCCATCAAAGACCGTCATCGACGTTATCCGCGCCTCGCACCCACGACGTCGAAAGCCTGGTGATCATGCTCAGTTATCCATTCTGTTTTCTCGTCTCTATTTCTCTCATGTGTTTTGTCTTTTCCGTTCTCTTCGTCTCATTTTTTTCATGTTTTTTCGTGCACGCGACACCTTCGTTCGTCCATGTTTTGTCGCCAAGGGGGAGCGGACCGTCCGTTGACCCTTCCTCCCCCCTTGGCCCTTTCCCCTCTCTTTTCCCCCCTTTTATTCATGCGTTTTCCCTTTTATTTGTAATGGGGGAGCCCACTTATAAGGGTTCCCCAAAGGGACCTTTGTAGCCCGCTTAGGGCCCATCCTTTCCCCCTTATAAGGGAAGAGGCGGCGCCCTAAGAAAGTTTAGACCTGTTTAGAAGTGAACAAGGGAAGGAAGAAGAAGAGGAGGAAGAAGGGGAAAGGAAGGAGGAAGAAGGGGAGAGAAGGGGGGAAGCGCCGCCGACTCTCCTGAGCGCCACGCCCCCTCATCTCCCCTCCCATCCTCCATCGCCTGCCCCGCGCGCCACCGGCGGCCTTCGTGCAGATCGCCATGCGCACTGTCGCCGCCGTCCCCATCGCCGCTGCCGACTCCTCTACCGCGTTTTCAGCCACTCTCGCGCCCTCGTCGCCACTGCCGAGCTGCCGCGTCCGCCATAGGCCACTGCTGCCGCCCCGCCGAGCTGCGCCGCCGCTGACGCCGCGAGCTGGCCATTCCCGCATCCGGTCAAACGCCTGGACGACCGAGCGGTCGGATCGACCCGATCGGTCGGACGACCCTATCGGCCAGTCCGATCCGACCCGATCAACCGGGCTGGTCGAACTGGTCAACCTGACCATGGCCGACGATTCTGATGGTCTGGTTGACTTGGTCAAAGGGTCCGAACGAGCTGACCGAGCTGTCGCGTCACTCCATACGAGCCGAACCAGCTGAATCGCACGAACGCAAGCACTTTCGACTCCACCTCCCCTCCGTCGCCGTTTGCATCGTTCCAGCACCACCACTGCGCGTTGAGCCGCCGTGACTTCTCAGGCGCCCACCATTCAACCCGCTCCACTCCAGCTGTCGACGAACCACCGCACTACAAGCCCGTCGTCGAGGTACGCCGTACTCTCCGACGCTCATTTATTTACTCTTTTCAGTGTATTTTCGTTCCGACTCCACCGCGCTTGGGCTAGGTAGGTGAGTGAGGTTAAACGAGATAAAACCTACGTCTTTGAGTGTCTTACCAGTACGGACGAGTATGCCCGTTACGTGCGAGCCCTGCGGACCGAGTCCATTCAGTCGTAGACGTCTTCGTCACTCCGACAAGGTTCGAGAGACCTCCGCCGCCGTCACTCTGCGACCCGTCCAAGCTAGGAGCTCAGCACCTCCATCGAGTCGGCGCCTGCACGTACGACATGTAGGACATTCTTCAACACGTAGTTACATAACCCATCAGGGTCACCCATCGGACGACGACACCGCCGTCTCCCGATACGTATCATTTATCGTTGTCAAGCCATCATACTCGGTGATGATGGGATGATGTCTAGATGTCCGTCCTACATCATATTGGTATCAGAGCCCGGCTGTGGACGCTCACAACACGTCTCCGACTCCGCTTAGACGTCATCCTTGCATTGCATGGTTTTTTCGTAAACCATCTAGGTTACCCTAGGACATGGCTATCGAGACGCGATCTAGCAGGAGGGCACAACCCGGAGGTTCGACCTCCCTGAGACGCGCCGTATCGTCGCCCAACGAGAGAGGCTCCTGCACGGCCCTCTCGGAACATCGTCTCGCGACATCCGTAGGCGGCCCATCACAGCCACCTACGGAACCCGCCCAGACCGCACTTGCCGACGCGAGTGCCCCCCGACCGACACGTACTCGCGATCACATCGGTGCACGTCGTGGACCTCAACGGTCCCTTTGGAACTCCCCGAGATCACTAGGTGCCTCGTCACTTAGTGAAAATGAGGATAGGGCAACGACAAGTCGTCGCCCACACGGGAAGGCTCCCGTTGATGAGGCTTTGCCGAGGGCTGCCGCCACACGCGACCAAGGAGCAGGACGCGCATGAGGACGACCGCGCCGACAACACTGACTCCGGGAGGACCCATCCGAGGAGCAAGGGGCGTATCTCCGCACCATAGCTGACTGCACCGAGCACGTTGAGCGGTTGCTCACGCACCCACTACCTCCCGTACCCAACGCCATACCGGCTCTCGTGGCTCCAAAGCGAGCCCACAACCCGTCCCACATCGCGCGACACTTAGATCGTCTGAGGAGTCCTTATGACGATGATGAATACGAGGAGCACGACTAGAGGCCAGACGAGGAGCTTCGAGATCAGGGCCCCGCCCGAGACCCCGCACGCGACACACCGGACGTCTGCGCTCGGGATAGACGATACCCACGGAACGACTCCGATCGTGGGTACAAGTCCGATTTACCGGTCCGCCGAGACGAGTACATCCGACCATACGACCGAAGATCGGAGGCCGACATACCGGCCCGCTGAGATGCCTATGTCCGGCACGACGACCGTGGTTATGCAGCCGACCCACCGGCTCGTCGAGATGAACACGTCTAACGCCATGGCCAACGATACGTGACCGACCGTCCCACCCTGACGAATACGTCCCGCGCTACGATCGTGATTACGATGCCAACCTATCGTCCCGCCGCGACGACTACGTCTAGCCAAACGATCATAGATACGACGTCGACCCACCGGCATGCCGTGACGACCACGTCTTGCCACCTTACCCCCGCTGGTACGAGGAACATGATGAGGTTCCCCGATACCCATCACGCGCGATGCCCGATATCCACGCGCCTTGCGACAGTTGTCCTCGAGACTGGGATGACCACGATCGCCACCCGACCCTGCCTCAACGACGCGTCAACCCGCATCACGAGGATCACCCGGATCCCCAACGACATTCAGACGATGATGAACATTGACGAGAGGAGCACTCCGCTAGGATCTAAAGGAGCGTGCGTGCCGACGTCACCGTCTTCAAGGGGTCGAGAAAACCCAAGGAATTCAGCGACTGGGAGTTGAGCATGAATTCCTATTTTCGGTGGTACCGCATGGACGACGACTTATGCATCGAATACGTGGAGACGAGACTTGACGGACAGGCCAAGATCTTCTGGGAGAACGAGCGAGTCACCGCCGAGCGACGAGGACGGCCCATCACGTCCTGGGCCGACATGGCGCAGAAGATGAGGAGTAAGTACATGCCACAATAGTACCAGATGCCATTGTTCCTCACGTGGCTTGACCTTAGGCAGGGTCAACTCTCTGTGACGGAATATATCGAGGCTTTCGAGGAATGCCAGATGCGATGTCGATTCGAGGAGGACCCACGAGTCATCATCGGTCTGTTTGCCCACGGGCTTCGACCAACCCTGCGCAGCGAAGTTCTTAAGTGCAACCCCGTAGAGGTCGACGAAGCCTACCACCTAGTGGAGCACATGGAGCATCCGGGCGACGAAGCCCCGCGCACGCCTCTCACACTACGCCCTGAGCGACATCCGCTCGCCCCGCACCGCCCGCTATCATTCGGGCCTCCTAGACTACCGGAGGGCAAGGAACCGCCCCTGTCACCTCCGTGGGTTCCACCCCACCCGCTTGGGCCGTCATGAGCGATACTCTAGCCCGCAGCATTACCGTCAGTCAAGCACCACTTACATGCTTCAAGTGCCAAGGTAGAGAGCACCAAGCCAGCCAGTGTTCATCTTCGGCTCTCTTGATCGATATGGAAGAGACCACACAGGACCCGCCTGGAGACCTGGATCTGATACGCGAGGATGATTATCGCGCTGACGAGGATCTCGCAAACGGGTACGACCCCCGACCCTTGGGTTGGGTACATCTAGATAGCGGATGTGGGCATGACCCCGGCCCCCGCTCCATGCCCCAGCTCTCGGCGTATTGCCAGCATCACCGCCGATCGCCCGAGCACTAGTGGGACGTCTGTCCCATTTGACGATGTATCGCAGGTCAACCCTACACCTCTCCCGCCGCTACAGCCAGCTGCCGCTCGCCGCCACCCATGGCTGCGCTCGCTGCCATCCTCGGCTGACGCGACACCTGTCTCGAATGGTGACGAGCATCATCATCCCATTCGTGCGTCGGATGAGCATCGTCGTCCTGCTCGGGGATGATTATCTTGGACGGCACGGCCCGCTCTAGGAGGGGTGTCCCGGAAAAGTCCTGCGAGGGGGGCCTCAATTCGTAGAAGCCGAGGGTGTCGCTATCTCCACTTGGTCAGCGCTCCACGGATAGTCGTCGAGGCGTTGGGAGGGCCGACGACTGGTGGGCAGGCCTGTTCAGCTGGCCGGATGACAAAGACGGTGGTGAACGATACGGCGGCTTACGGCAGCCGAGGCAGCGACATGCAATGGCTAGGGGCGGCGGCGTGCGGCGGGCCGTGGACATCGCGGGCGACCGGAGGTGACGGCGGCATCGGCGACCGGAGGCGGCGTCGTGCAGCGGTCCGGTGCGAGGGGGGGGCGGCAGCTGAGGGCAGCGACGTGCGGCATCCGAAGGCGGAAGCAACGCCGGTAGAGGATGACGGCGTGCGACAGCTGAGGATTGTAGCGAGCGGCGGTCGGGTGTAGCGACGGGCGACAGCCTAGGCAAGGGCGGCGACTCCGTGAGAGGGCGGCAGCCTCGTGCGGCGGTGGCGGCCCCGTGCGAGGACGGCAGGCCCTTGCGTGGGCAGCAGCCCTGTGCGGCGGGCGGTGGCCCCTTGGCGACCCGTGTGGCGGACGACGGCCCTGCGACCTGGGACCCCGGTGACGGCGGCGGCAGCCACCTAGGATTCCATCGGCATATCACGACGGAACAGGAGGGGCGGGGGGCGGAACGGGACGGGCGGCCAAGGTCTGCCCCGTTCCGTTCTCCCCTACTCTCTCTCACCCTCTTTTCTTTCTTCTTCTCACACGGGAACGGGACGGACTCTTCTTGTTTTCCAAAATGAGACTTGTCTTCTTCTTACCCTAGGGGTCCTATATATAGGCCCCATGAGTTAAAAAGGGAAAACCCTAAACTAAAACATGAAAATTTAACCTAAACTTAGAAAAAAATACCTAGATAACTTGAGGGCTACGCCATCACTTAGTTTCTCCTAGAGAGGAAGGTCGAAAGAAATTAAAGTTTTGAAGGTCCATCTAGAGTGTTCTTGGTGCCTTGAGTACTGGGAGTCAAGAGCCTGATCTGTATTAGAAAATTTCCTTGATCCCAATGGAATATAGGGATCTAAGGTTAGTCTATTGCCTTACATTGGTTGTCTCCTTCACATCCCTTTAGTTAGATGTGCATCCTCATTCTCATCACCTTCTTCCATCATCTCACCCTTCCACATTCATCTCTGATCTTGATCTCATCACTTTCGTCTCGTATAAAATCCCTTAATCATCTAGTCCATCATATTCTTCTCCATCTCACAGCCAACTATCCATTCTTCCATCACATCCACTAGTTAGATCATTATCATTTCTTATTCCACCATTTTATTTCACCATCATCCATTCACCATCTCATCATCCTATCTTCTTATTCATCTTATACTTCCATCATCACTTCATGTCTTCATCTATCTCACTCTCTCATTTCCATTTGATATATCCACGTCCTCCTACCTATTCCTCATATTATCATTCATAGCATCCTTATTAAATAATTAGTATCTCCCTCTCACCATCTTGTATTCATCACATCAGAATACCCTATTTTATATGTATCTCGTCTCATCCCTCTTCAATCATGATTTAAATATTATTTAAGCCTTAATATATGTCCCTTGTAGGAACAACCCTTTCTCATCACGAACTAATCAAATTGTTCTATGAGCAAAGTTTTATAAATTATTATTGATCATCTCAAATATCAAAAAAAGTTAATACCCTAATTTTGAGTTCATCAAGCTTCAATTACCTTGAGGGGTGTGGCTGTGCATGGCTTCGGTTGTGTCTTCCATCCTAGCAACTTCAGTTGTGTGCAATACCCATATTCTAGGGGCCGTGCATGCAGTTGTTGTTTCATAAACCCATTTTTTATTGTGTTATCTCCCTTTTTAGAATTTTCTTGCCAATATAATTAGTACACTAAAATGAACTTAAAAAGTAGAGTTCAAATTCATTACCTTAGTTATGCATAATTTGTAGTAAAATTATGACAAGGAGGAAGAATTATGTAACATGTGACTTACTGCGTGAAATATAATTTATCCCGGACCTATGTCTCATAATCAAGTCTTTTGGACAAAATGTACTTTTTAGAATGATAAAATGCATGGATGACTTTTGATATGTCAAAGTGGTCCTTAGACCTGAGTCACCATCTGTGCCTCGTGGATAGATGTTTCTAGAGGCCAGAGATGTCAAATTCTTGAAAATTCTTACTCAATGAAGCAAGAATCACAGATTCCATCCATGCAAAGGTGATGGTTCTTTTCATATGTTTTGGTTTTCAGATTCATTTTAAATTTGATATTCCATACTGTAATCAAGTACGGATCTTATTGATTACAATCCCAAGATTTTCCAACAATAGTCTCAAAGATAGGTTGTTGGCTTTGATCTACAAGAAAACCATCTAAAATGGCATCCAAAAAGTTATTTAAGATGTTGTTTGGCAAATTGCATAGGCACCGCCAGTCGTGAACATTACATGTACTAGCAATTGTGCGAGTGTGTACCAGCCTCAACGGTACCCATTCGGGCTGCCAAGGGCAAGGGTGATGGAGGGCCATCCGGATGACCAAGCCCAAGTTCGTCAGCATCCACACCGTAGAGTCCGAGCCAATGCGAAGAGCCCGAGCTTCAAGTATCAAGCTTGATGATAGGTCTCCTATGTTTTAGGCTCCTTGCGTCTTTTTTCATGTTTTTGGTTTTATTCGAGCCATTAGGGGAATGTCCTTCTCACTTTGGATGTTTCCCCTAATTTGGCCCATTAGGGCAACCCTTCCCACCCTATATAAGAGAAGGTATGCCCAAAGGACCATCTGGAATTCCACTTTGAGAAATGGAAATTTGAGTTGTGCTTCTCTTTACGGTTCCCACCCTTCTCCTCCATGGAGACCTACCTTGTTGCTTTCTAGAGTACATTTGAGGGAGCCGACACCAGACGATCCACCGCCACCAGGTTCATTGTCACCAATGTTGTTGCCGTCACCGCTGGCTGCTGTCACGTATCCTCGCTCATCTGTAGAAGCTCTGTCGTATCACGCCGCCAATGCTCACTGTCTGAAACACTCGCCGCTGCCACCCAGCCACAGCCACTGTTGTGGCCCTTCATCTTCCTTCAACAGATGCAAATGAAAGCCCCATATCAGCCTCACACAACCGTTGGCTTGCCCCCTCCAGCCGCACACGCCGATCTGCCACCCGCGCCCATACACGAGTGCTGCCCCCCCTCGGTCCACCGCCTCACAATTGCCGGCAGCATATGCACAACCGCCTTGCAGCCGCCGTTGACTGCCATTTCGGTCGCTGCCCCACTGTCGTTTTGACCGTCGTGTAGCCCGCGGGACCTAGATAGCGTGCTTCATGTACCCTATTGCTGCTTGGACCATTCATCTCCTGTCCGAGGCTGTTCGCCATTTGCCGTCGTCACCTAGTCAATTGACCAGTGGTCATGATACCCTCAGTTGAGCTTGGGATCCTCTGACTTCCTCTCCGATGATCAGTTACGACTGCCACGTCTTCCGAGTCCTAGCCCGCATGTCACATTGTCTCTCCCCTTCTACCCAGTATTATTACTTTCTTCATTGTCATCTCGCTTGCTCCTCTACCAGGAATTTTTGAATCATAGGTTTAGCCACCAAATAGAGAGATTGGGAATTTTTTTCCTAGTGTCGGATTCATATCACTCTCAACGATTGTCGTGGACGCTTGTGGACAGTAATTGTCCTCCACCCCGTTGGCCTTCGATCTAGTCTCTTGGGTCATTGGGAGCTTGTCCGCTTCCCTAGACCCCTCGGGTCATTTATCTTGTCCTTCGCCCCACGTCAGTGGTTTACATTGTATATTCTCATTGATTTTACTATGCCTGCATCATCCGTCAGTGTTTGCATCATTGATTATCTTCTTCTCCCTGTGGTGTAACACGAGCCGTTTGATCCCAGCATTGTTGTGTTACATCAAAGGGCAGCAGCTGTCAGCAGTGATAGTGCTAGTAGGAGCATCCAGAAACATCGCTATCGCCAGTGGGAGGGCCCACCGATGCCAATTGCCCGAGATGCCAGGCCAATACTAGGCAGGTGCATGAGTCAATGCCTGCAACCTCTAATAACATACATTCTTAATAGGTTAAAATGAATATATTTACAAGTTTATTTAAATTAAATTGGTTATATATGCTTGTAATCAAGCCTAAAATGATTAAATCCATTTCAGAATAAAGATTTGAATTTTGTGGATTTAAGCGTTTTATGGATTTTTATGACATCATACTCCAAGAGACATTTTTTGATTTGAAATCTGATTTTTGATGAATTTTTTGACATTAGATTCATGAAGATTTAATTTTTCTATAAGTTTTTGCTTTACAATATTGTTGGCATTATATTTAATCCAATGTTCATCATTTCCCTCTCTTCCGTATATAAACCCCTCACAATCCAATGTAATAATCACTCTTGTTTCAATCTTAATCCAAGATTTATTGGCTTGTGTGCAATTGTTCTTGAGTTCTCATAGTTTTAATGAGATTTGGGTAGATCAAGGGCATTCTAGAGCAAGAGCTGCTGGAGAAGTGGAAGAGTCTTGATCACGTTGGGCCTTGGCGGGTGTGACAAAGAGGTTTGATCATTATTTCTTCCCCTCATCTCTATCTGTTCACCTTTGTCTACAAGTTAGTCTTGGAGCAGCTAGCCAACATCCAGACGGTTCCAACGCCTCCAACATCTGGACGGTTAAATTTATTTTATTTTATTATAAATTCAAAATAATTCTGAAAATTTTTTTTAATAATTCCCAAAAATCATATTTTATCTACTTTTTCCTTTTAGGATTAATTTTAATATAGATAAAATTTCTTAATAATATTTTTAATAAATCTAGTTACTTTCTAGGTAATAAATTGTAAGTGCAAATCTACTAAAAATATATTTTAAACTGAAAATTCACTAATCATAACTTTGCTCCTCTGAGGATCGACCCTTACTCTCCCTAGGCTAGTAAGGTTTATAAATATTGTTGTCTTAATTCAGAAAACCTAAACGACTATAACTAGTGATTGTTTTATCACCAATATACCCCAAAATCTGAGTTATCAACTACGAGGATTGACTCGTGTAAGATCATGTCGCCAGCTCATTGTGTAGGTCCACAGTAACTTCATCCTGTTCAGATTTGAGCTCCAGGTATGGCTTCAATCTCTTACTATTTACTTTGAATTATTGTATTGTGTTTCAACATGAAATAAAAAAGTCCATAATCAAATTGTTTAACTATAATAAACGGTCCATCCTAGCTGCTCCTATGCTTCCTCAAAAATAACTTCAATCGTTATGATGCCAAACTTCCTGATTTTCATAAAAATTTCTCTGATTTATTTTTTGGTCATGAAAATCCTTCATTTCGGATTTTTAAATTACCAAGTTCCCATATGCCTTGTTCCTCAACTCTTGCAGCTCCTGCAAATGTAGAATGCGGCTTTTTTTCATATCTTTTAAATAGAGGTTTAATTTCTGTATTTCCCATTAAGTTTGGTGCTCGATCTCCACGTGAAGATGACAAGCTTTCCCAAATATCAGTCTATAAGGGGACATCCCAATCGGTCCCTTATAGGTGGTTCTAGAAGAACATGATGTATCGGGCAATAATTCACTCCAATCCTTACCATCCAGCCATATGAGCTATTTAAGGATCTTTTTTTCCCGGTTGCAAACTTCAACCTGGCCATCGGCCTGGGGATGGTAAGGAGGTTCCATCCTATGGTGAACTCGTACTTCTTGAGTTACCTGAAATATGAGTTATTAAAATGAGATCCACCATCACTTGTGATCGCTCTAGGATACCCAAATTGGGAGAATATATTCTAACTTCAAAACTTTAATACTACTTAATGGTCATTTGTCCTTGAGGGAATATCTTCAACCCACTTAGACACATAATCCATCGCCATCAGAATTTTGTCATGCCCATATGATGGAGGAAAGTTTCCCATAAAATTTATGCCCCATAAATAAAATATTTATATTTCAATTATGGGTTTTAACATCATACCATCATTCTTTTTAAGGTACACAATAGATTGGCATTTCAAGAAATTCTTCCAAAAATCAAATGAATCTATTGGCTCATTCAAGGAACATGTTTCTCATCGATTACCGACTATTTTTAGACCCAAATCCCCTTGATTCTCCTAGGATGACGTAGGATATGGTCAACTATCAAACCTTAAATAATCATCCGCGTTAGTACTAGTGCGTCTAGAAATCATCAAAGAATTCTTTTATGATATTTCATTACCTTGGCAAAAGAATTTATTACATCCGATTTTTTTAGCCTTCTCTTATACTGAGGGCGAACAATCCAATCTTGACCAATCAATCATCTTCATGAACTTCTTATTGTACCTAGACTAAGATTATTTAGAAATCCATGACTACGAATTCGTACGCCATAGCTAAAGTACAATCGTTCATACACAATACGTCTTTGGTGTCTCAGATGTAAGGACCACCTACACAACCATGACATGAATCAACCTAATTGAAAATTTTGTATGATATCATTCAAGAATTTGTACCTATCGATTAGGTGAACTCTTTCCACTAAAGGGTACCACTATCTATCTTTAGTGTCTCCACACTAATTTATAAGGGGTCGGACATACTCATTGTATGAGCTAGACTAGATAGTGTTATTATATATGGATACGTTGATGTGCTTCTCGAGGAATATTTGAATAGAAATATTTAAAACATATGCTTAAAGACTAATGATATCTATATTACAATCTTATAATAATTTCTCTAAGATGTACACATTCATGGACTTCATCACAAACATCACACATGGATTATACCGAAAAGATTATATTAATGAATAATGAAAGAGATGTGGAAAAAATATATTTGGCTTGGCAACCACATATACTTCCATCAATGATGATATTCGATAAAGAAGAGTCACTATGTTGGTGCCCTAGTCAAGATTGTTTACAAAAAATCTAGAGAAATATTTGATAACATAATAAAGCAACTTTCGATGGAGACATGAGCGGCATGCAATCCATCAAACATTCCGTATACCATTAAATGTTCATTGATAAAATCTATTCATTATAATTAACATGTGATGCTAATAATAAAGTCTATAATTACATAAAAAACTAAGTGAATTACTATGATATTATTAGGAGATCACTAGTATTCAAACAAATATACTAAATACTTGTATTCATGGGATATTTTATAAGGAAATCAAAATGTCAAGATGGATTAGTACTATAATCCCACACATATGATAAGTATGAGAAATCCCGTAGCATATAGTGTAGTTACCCGAAGGACAAATATTGAGAACTTGTTGGGTTTTGTGCTTTGGTTCGCCATGGAAAACATGTTTCCATGGATGCGTAAGCATGTCGATCGATTCACAATCGACCTTTAAAACGAATTATTGAATGTACCTTTTTGAGGAACTTATTCCACCCTTGACATGATTACTTTGAGGTCATTCTGAAGCCGTTCACGCGTCCGGCCTCTAGAAGTATCCACACGATCACTCGGCGCTTGGATCTTCACCTCTTCGTCTTCAACTCTTCTTGAGACTCTCACCTTGGTTGATGTAGAGAATGAAGAATGGGAGGGGCTCTCAAATCAAACTTTCATGGGTGCTTAAAATGAGACCACTTTCCCTCTTTATATTTCACTTAAGGTTTTTTTCAAAAACCCTACAAAGTAAAATATATCCACCAATGCCCTTATGACCTTGTTAATAACTTTAGTGGCCCTCTAGGCCCATGTATCATTCTAATTCATAACTTTAGTGGCCCAATATCATTTATTGACCAACCTTATTAATTAATTATATTGACATATAGATTAATTAAATAAGGATCGATTTAACATAATCAATAGGTTAATTTTCCAGCCTGTGGGGAGCCAAGCTATACCTCGTGCTCTAGAAGATATTGGGTAGCCTCGAACTCTCTCATGGAACCTTTACCGTCATCAGTTACCGTATATGTATAATCAATCATTCGCGCGAGACTCTCAAATGAGTTAGGGTATGGTTTATCGTCAAACCCTAATCCCTCATTCAATTAGTACTGATGTGTAACGGGATCATTGGAGAACGTCTTTTCCAATATCCTCACTACCATGTCCAGTGATTTTTATGCATCGTCTTCATCGAGTCAATCTCCTCTTATACAGAGGGCGGATGATGCCGTCTTGACCACTCAATCATCTCCGTAAGCATCTTACTACATCCAATCTATAACTTATTTGAATAGCATGATTAGAGGCTCATAAGTCATAGTCAAAATGTAGTCGTCCACTCACGAGATGTCCTTAGTGTCTCAGGTCAATGGATCACTTATACAACCGTGACTTGAATCTACATGATTCACGTTTAGGTATAATACCATTCAGGGATTCGTACGGATCAATTCAGTGAACTCTTTCTCTAAAGAGCACCCACTATCTGTCCATAGTGTTGCCACACTAATAGCCACATTATCAACTATACTTATTATAATTAGGATCAGCTAGTGTTATTCTATCTGGATAATTCGATGATTGTCTCGACTATCCATCGAATAGGAATATTTAGAATACATGTTTAAAGAATAGTGATCATTGTATAATTATCTCATCATAATTCAGTAATCCATTGCATGTATTCATGGACTTCATTATAAACATCACACATAATCATAATGAACATAAATATTTTATTCAATGAACTTAAATAAACATGGTGGTGTGATATGCTTGGAGGCCACATAATATCCATTACTTCTTAGGGAAAAGAGTTCAATGAATATGATTCTTATGAATCCCTAAGTGTTATTATGCCAAAATTTTAATTAGTGTTGTTCAAGTCACGATTATATAAGTGGTTCTTAGACTTGATACACCGACGATATATTGTGTATGGATAGTTGTACTATGACTATGACCTACGAGCTCCTATTCATGAAAGTTTAAACTGTCTTCGCTCAATTACATCAATCTAAATACAAATAATTCAGTATTCAATATGTAATTTTTTGGCATGAATTTAAGAGTAGAAATTTCAAGTAACATGATGTAATAAATTCCTTGACCAAGGAAATTCAATATCAAATAAGAGTTCTCTAATGATTTTGATGTAATACGACGACGGCCGAGATCGATCGGCTCGTATTACGTCACAGGAAAAAAAGATGATGAGTTGTTTCGTAGTTAAATGAATGAATGTCGAGTTGAGAGAGTTCCCGTTAAATGAGCAATATTCGGACAACACGGACAGGGATGGAAGTCGATACCAATCACTCGGAGTTCCCGTTGGACCAACTAAGACGTCTAAGGAGCGAGGGGCATTTGACGGACCGAAGATGTTCGACGCCTAAGGATCAACGATTAATCTTCAACCACAAAGAAGAAACCTATCTCTCAACGATGGTGGCTATCCTATAATAATTATCAGAATAAAGCAGGGCAGAGGAACAGATAGCGGAAGATGGCAATGGAGACAGGTAATAATACTGGAAGTAATGGAGGGGAGACTGAGAGGTACCTGATTTGACGATAGTCCACGACGTGGGAAGCACCGTAGTTGACCGATGGACGAAGGTGAGTCGACAGCAGGATCGCAGCGGACGACGGCGGCGGCGGGGGATGGTGCGAGACCTCCGAGTGGAAGGTTTCTTGAAAATAACCACCCAAGAAGGCTGTGATAGAGGGGCGTTTCTTGATCTTCTTGGAGGGCTCTTGGAGAGTGTTGGACAAATCTTGGATGGATCTTGGTGGAGGGCGATGGCGGCGGCGCACGATGGCAGTGGCGGGGACGATAGCCTCCAAGAAGAGGATTCTTGAAAATAACCACCCAAGAAGATTGTGATAGAGGGGCGTTTCTTGATCTTCTTGGAGGGATCTTGGAGAGTTCTAGGCGAATCTTGGCTGGATCTTGGTGGAGGCCAATGGCGGCAGCGGACGACGGTGGCGGTGGGGACGATAGCCTCCAAGAAGAGGTTTCTTGGATGTTTCTTGGGGCCTAACAACCCAAGATTCCCAAGGAGAGGGCGTTCTTGGTCTGCAAAGGGGTGGTTCTTGGAGGCGGTTGGTGGAATCTTGGGGAGGAACGACGGCGACGCGTACCCGGAGTGATCTCGACTGCGATGGTTGACGATGCTTCTCCCTTGATGACGCTTTCTTGAATCCTTGAGACCCTTCGGAGTGATCTCGACGGAGGGCTTGTTGGCTTCAAGAAAAGAACGGCTTCTTGAATCTTTAAGCAACCCAGAGTGATCTCGACGGGTCATTGAAACACGACGCCACAAAGTGATCTCGACGTGACGACACGGGCTCTAACCACGGAGTAATCTCGACGTGGGCGAGGCTAGCCAACCCTCTCTACACACTAACTACGATATGGTGGAGACAAGAGTTGGAAACTCTCTTCAACAAATGACTCAAACCTTCACTAACCCGACTGTGCGTGACATGTGCTTGCTTTATCTACAGGCCGCACTCAATCTTTCTTTCAGAACCAACTTGCCCATTTTTCTTGATTTGGAAGAAGTTCGAAAGACAGGGTTACGGTCGGGCCCCCTACCACTAGTCCGACTAGCTAGTGAGCGGCTCGAACGCTCGTCTTCATCTTAATCTTCACGCTCGTCTGAATCCTCATATATTCACCGCTTCCGCGCCTTATTCTTAAAAAAGAGAACCCCCCACCCGAACCCTTCTTAAGACTACCAAGCCCTCTCGAATGAGTTCTACGATAGAAGCTTTCAACGTAGACCCTGGTTTGGCCTTATATAATGGCCTTATACAACGTAGACCCTTGGGCATGCTATCCCCTTATATAATGAGGATAGGTGTCAAGTGAGAACGTGGGGGAGGAAGAACCGTCACGAGATGTGGTTTGGCCTCTCCTTACAATTGAAAATAAAATAAAAATAAAGAAACAGGACAAGGACAAGGCCCAACACCGGCCCAGTTCATGAAATCCAAGAACGAAAAAGACAAAACAAACAAATAAAAGGGAAGATAAGATAATTTACGCGGAGTACTTAAACTCCGGGTCGTGAGCATTGGTGCGAGCAGCTCGTCGTGATTGGAGACGTCCGGGCTTGGTGTCCGCTGGATGGTCCTCCATCAGATTTAGCACAAATTTAATACAGATGATGTATTAAAATTTTATAATTGACCATACTCTATGTTGTCCTAGAAGTGACAAGGTGATGAGGGATTATATTTACACAGTAAGTGATGACAACAAGGTTTCATGGGATATTCATGATAGTCACTTGTATCTTCTAGACCACGAGGGGTAGCTTGGGATCCCACGGGCTAAAAACTCAACATATCGATTGGGTTAAATTAGTCATTAATTAATAATATTTATTGATATTGATAACTAGTAAGGTTTGGAAATAAAGGATAATTAGCCATTGGAGTCATTAACCAGAATTACACATGGGCCTAGGTAACAGACAAGTGGTCTTTTAGATGTTGGAAGATATATATGAAGTTTAGTGGTTTTTATAAAAATTAACAAATCACTCAATGAAATTCACCAGGGTCAGAATTATTCAAGTCTTCATCACTCTTATGCATTCTCCCCTTGCCTCTCCTCCACACTTGATGCAATCAAATGATGTAATAATGATGATGGATCAGTAATGGAGATCATTGAGATGGACGGGGAGATCTGACATCCTAGGGAATCAAGTGGATACATCTAGAGGCTACATGAATGAGAAAATAGTGGGAATTAAGAAATCATAGATTTGATTTGTGCCAAGGTGATTTGATCATCATGTTTTAAACTCAATTACAATCAAGTATATGTTTTCAACTGTGGGAATCATTCAAGTCTCTAGTCAAGCATGGCCATAGAACCCAAAATATGTACTGAGCTCCTTCAACAAACTCAAGGGCTTACTTCATTCTTAATAACATCATCATAGTAAAATACCGCTTATGAACTTGGTAAAATTTATTGTAACCTCATCAGAGCATGAATTGTAATGTGGAAGTTAAAGGAAGAAGAAAAATACTAAGTATGGATGCACCATACAAGATTATTTCATACTTAGGTGTCTCTTTACCCACAAGGAAAATTGCACACACCTGTAAGAATCCTCTTGTAGTGTGGCTGAACTCCCAATGCTAAAAAAGTGTTAAAGAAATGTAACATGGGCCGAGAGCTTTGTGTGCATTACACCACATGTCATCTTGTGTGTATCCATCTTGTTTGTAGCTAGCATAGGTGATGGAGGGTCATCCAAGTGAACCAAAACCAGACCACAAACAACCTCACCGCGCAACCCGAGCCGACGCCAAGGATCCGCAATTCAAATACACCGTGTGAGTTATCTTCTTCGTCAACCATGAAACTATGTTGTTTTCATCTTTTCGTTGCTTTGGCGGAACTACCCACGTGCATTGGGGGACTCCGCGTTTGTTTATTTTTTTTCTTTCTTACCATGTTATTTTCTGAACTCATACCGACACTGGGTTGGCACCGTTAGTTTAATTGCCACCCTAACTGCGTGGATTAGGGCATCCCCTTCCCCCACCCTATGAGAGGGGAGAGATGCCCTACACTCTGGTGAGGGAATTTTTAAGAAGAAAGAATGGTTTCTTGAGAGTTCCCTCCCTCTCCTCCTCTTCCGTCGACCCCTTGATTTCTCCTCTCTCCTCCCCATCGTCGGCGACCCCCTTCTCCCTCTCTCATCCATCATCGTTGACTCGTCCATTTCTCCCCTCTCTTCTCCATTGTCGATGACCACCTCACCTCTCTCTCCTCCATCGTCGTCGACCCCCCTTGTTCTCTCCCCTTGATCTCTTCCCCCTACCCTCAATTCCCCGCTCTCTCACCAACCCATTTCTCCACCCTGCGATCCTACCCTCTCTTCTCCCTCTATCTCTCTTGGCCCTTTTCTTCCTTGTTCTTCCGACGACCCCTTTCCCCGATCTTCCCCCTGAAATTCCACCCACCGTTCCTATTTTTGCATTCTCACCAATCTCGTTCTCCACCCCGCGATCTTCCCCCACTCTTCTCCTCATAACTCTCTCTTGATCCTGCCTCTAAACTCCTCTATACATCACTCAGTCCTCCTCTTCTCGTCCTTCCCTTCCTCCCCCCCTCTCATCTTTCCCGCCGACTAATCCAACCATCCCGCGGTGCTTCCTTCCCCTGGTTTCTTTGCTGGTTGACCCGTCTGTGCAATCCCAGAGTGCAGCCGTTCAGTCATCCTAAGTCCTGGCTCTGAGGAGGGGGAAGCCGTTAAGAATCGCTGGCTACCACCGTTGGTCAACTAGTCACCTTTCTCGAGAGCTTCGTGACCGTCGACGATACTCGATCACGGTGGATGACGACCGCACTACAGCTAGCAAGGAGCTTACTGGTTGACTCTCCACCAACCGGGTCGTGCTACAAGCGCAATCGCAGGAGCATAATCCATTCAAGTCAGCGTGTCCACTCTTTCCCCTAACTTGGCATTATTTACTTTTCTCTCACACCGACTGCATGTGAATCGCCTCTTCCGATAACCTATGCATGTTTCTTTCACCTCCCTCAACCCTGTGCCTTCTCCCCCCCCCCCACGTCATTAGCCAGGTGGTGTAGTTGATAGGGACCCGCTTGGGACGCGTGATGGAAATATATGTGGTCGTCAAGCCAATCACAAATTCCACATCTCATTCCATATTCATTAATAGAACATATTCATTATAGTGCACGTGTGATGCGTATAATGAAGTCCATGAATACATGATCAGACTTAGTGAATTATGATGAGATCTTAATGTGGAGATCACTAGTCTTTATGCATGTGTTCTAAACATTCCTATTCGAAGGATACGCGAGAAGGACATCAAAGTTTCCGGATAGAATAGCACTATCTAGCCTCACTCATATGATGAGTATGGCCGGTCCCGTAGCCATTAGTGTGGCGACACTAATGATAGATAGTGGGTGCTCTTTAGGGGAAAGAGTTCACTGAATTGATCCGTATGAATCCCTGAATGGTATTATAGTGAACTGTCAATCCGGTTGATTCACGTCATGGTTGTGTAAGTGGTCCTTAGACCTGAGACACCAAAGACATCTTGTGGACGGACGGTTGTACTTTGGATATGGCCAACGAGTCTCTAATCATGGGATTCTAAACGGTCTTCGCTCGGGTGCATCAAGAAGTACACGAAGGTGATTGAGTGGTCAAGATGGGATCGTCCACCCTCGGTATAAGAGGTGACAGCTCAAGGAAGATGATGCGATGAAGTCCTTGGCCAAGGCAGTGAAATATCGGAGAAGAGTTCTCCGATGATTTCCGAATGCATCAGTACTAACTCGGATGATTGATTAGGGTTTGACAGTTGACCATACCCTAAGTCGTCCAAGGAGCGTCAAGTGGATGAAGGATTATACATACATGGTAATCGATGATGAACAGGTTCCATGAGTGAGTCGATACACACTCCTTTGTATCTTCTTGGACACGAGGTGTAGCTTGGCACCCCACGTGTCAGAGTCTCGACCTATCGATTGGGTTAAATCGATCCGACATTAATTAATCTATATGATGATATAGTTAATTAATTTTGGAAGGCCAATAAAGGCTATTAGGCCACTGGAGTCGTTAACTAGACTGATACATGTGCCTAGAGGGTCACACGCAAATGGTCTTTTGGACGTTGGAAGATATACTTAAGTTTTGGGGGTTTTATGAAAAATACCCACTTAGTATAAATAGGGGAAGGCCCTGAACGAAATTCACCCAGGCCAGAATTTTTCAGGGGCCTTTCCCCTTCTTCTCCACTCTCCCCACACCCCCTCTCCATCCCTGATGTGATCAGGACGACGTAACGACGCCGACGGAGAAAGAATGGGGCTCGTCAATGAGAAGGAGGAGATCCGACGCGCCGAGGACCGCGTGGATACGTCTAGAGGCTGCACACTTGAGCAGCTTGACTCATCTCACTCTGGGATCAAAGAAATCACGAATGAGATTCGTGCAAGGTACTTCGTTTTAATGGTTTTTGTCGATGCCGTTCGATTCGCAAAAAGTCTTCCGCTGCGCATCATTTTGTTCTATTCATCCAGATCTAGGCCTATAGAACCCAACAACGGGAATACTCCGGTAGAGAACTAGCCACCCATGACTAACTTCTAAGTGAAGGCTTCAACCCTGACTGGGGCACCCATGCGTAGGTCTCGAGTCACTCGCCGGCATTCAAGGCACCTGTTCCTTACTAGCCCATCCCGTCAAACCAGAAGAGCCAATTTCCACGTTTGCGATGGCCTATTGTTTTCGTGTTTTCCTGCATCGACTGCATTCTTCTTGTCATCATCCGTTCATTGAAATAGTTGGCCAAATTGTTGTGTTGCAACACGCGCCGATCAATCCCAGTCGCGGGCGTGTCGCATCAATAGGGCATTCATTCTGCATCACATCAGCTTGTTTGGGAGTGAAATCACTAATGTAATAACATTATTGGTGCATCTTCATTTTCTTCATTGTTGATGTTTCTTGCTCCAACTTCTCCATTTAAGATAGCATGGGGGATAAGGTTGTTTACATGGGGACTCTAGAAATGTGATAATCCGCACTAAATCAAGGAAAAAATTCCTTGAGTTCTTCCCCAATGGATACGGATGTTAGTATGTTGTTGGATGCATTATCCAAAATAATGAAACTGATCTGAAAAATAAATTTCAACACTAATGCATCATCGAATGATGATGACTAAATAAAATTAAACGCCTGGAATTACTTACTTTTTGACAAAATGATGTACTAGGTTAGGGCTTCAAGGCCGATCCTCTAGGTTTAGGCCACAGTGTGGTCCTTTTATTTGTGAAATAATGGGAATAAGCTTCCATGGCTTGAAGTCAGCTTCCAACCAATGGAGCATACCATGTTGTAGGATGACATTGCTCTCTAGCATCCACATTGAGCGAAGCTCCATGGATTAGAACCAGAATCTCAATAAGGACTTCTTGATGAGTCTCCATGAAAGTCATTTCTCATAATTATAAAACAAATTATTCATACCTTTTCCTGATTTTGATGCCTTTTATGTATTGTTTGTTCACAATAGGGGCCATCTTAATGATTGATTATTGACAGCTTGATATGTCCTAAACTCATTAACTGCTCAATGATGGGCTTAAACCAGATGTATGGTAATCATAAGTAATTTACTATGTATTCAACTAACATCACATTTTTTAATATTAAAATTTTATAAAGATCATATATTCTTGTTATCATGGCTGAAAATAATCGATCATATTTTAAGAATGATATTTTGAAATTTCGAATTTTGGGATTCTTATAGATTGTTTGACATCGAGTTGGTAAACAAACTAATTTTGAACTTTAGACTATATGTTTTAGATTTATTTTAACACTTTGTGGGTTTAAATTCGCTTGATTACAATATATTCTGATGTGCGACTTATTGAATTGATGCACTCGATTGTGGTCAATCATTGGGTGTGACCAATAATTGGTTGTTGCCAACAATTAGTAGCCCCAATCGTTGCACTAATCATGAATTAACACTTGAATTAAAATGTATAATTTTAATTGTAATAAGTGCAACATGATGTCAAACACATGGAAGATTGATAAATTTCCTGATGTAAGTCCCAATTAATGCACCAAACCCATTAAATAAACCTATTTATGTGGCAAAACTTGATTTGATGAAGTAAAAAATACATTTCAAACTTGTATACATTACTGTTAATTCACGTCCAAATTTTAAAATGTGACTGGTGAAAACTCAAATGTGGATTTTTGTGCCATTCATTTTGAAATTTTCAACGACTATGGGACAAGAAAAAAAACCCACCCTTAAACTTTGTTTTCATAAATTTTTGCAGAGTGATTGGTTTGGGTCCATTCTTGAATCCTCTAGATTTTTTAGTAGGAAACGTGATCAAGAACTATGAAAATAAAACATTAGTTGGCTCCGTTGGGCATGTGATAAATAGGTTTGTGCAATATCATCTATTTTTAAATCTGATCTCCCTATCCATTTTAATAGGTTATCTTCCTAGAGAACTGTGTAGATACTCACCTTTCAGGAGAAGGCAGATGCAGTGGTGGCCTGCAGAAAGGCGCGCAGATCAGATTTGGTTTGGGTCCATTCTTGAATCATCTAGATTTTTTTAGTAGGAAACATGATCAAGAACTATGAAATAAAACATTAGTTGGCTCCGTTGGGCATGGGATAAATAGGTTTGTGCAATATCATCTATTTTCAAATATGATCTCCCTGTCCATTTTAATAGGTTATCTTCCTAGAGAACTGCGTAGATACTCACCTTTCAGGAGAAGGCAGATGCAGTGGTGGCCTCAGAAAGGCGCGTAGTTCAGATTTGGTTTGGGTCCATTCTTGAATCATCTAGATTTTTTTAGTAGGAAACATGATCAAGAACTATGAAAATAAAACATTAGTTGGCTCCGTTGGGCATGGGATAAATAGGTTTGTGCAATATCATCTATTTTCAAATATGATCTCCCTGTCCATTTTAATAGGTTATCTTCCTAGAGAACTGCGTAGATACTCACCTTTCAGGAGAAGGCAGATGCAGTGGTGGCCTCAGAAAGGCGCGTAGTTCAGATTTGGTTTGGGTCCATTCTTGAATCATCTAGATTTTTTTAGTAGGAAACATGATCAAGAACTATGAAAATAAAACATTAGTTGGCTCCGTTGGGCATGGGATAAATAGGTTTGTGCAATATCATCTATTTTCAAATATGATCTCCTGTCCATTTTAATAGGTTATCTTCCTAGAGAACTGTAGATACTCACCTTTCAGGAGAAGGCAGATGCAGTGGTGGCCTCAGAAAGGCGCGTAGTTCAGATTTGGTTTGGGTTCATTCTTGAATCATCTAGATTTTTTTAGTAGGAAACATGATCAAGAACTATGAAAATAAAACATTAGTTGGCTCCGTTGGGCATGGGATAAATAGTTTTGTGCAATATCATCTATTTTCAAATATGATCTCCCTGTCCATTTTAATAGGTTATCTTCCTAGAGAACTGCGTAGATACTCACCTTTCAGGAGAAGGCAGATGCAGTGGTGGCCTCAGAAAGGCGCGTAGTTCAGATTTGGTTTGGGTCCATTCTTGAATCATCTAGATTTTTTTAGTAGGAAACATGATCAAGAACTATGAAAATAAAACATTAGTTGGCTCCGTTGGGCATGGGATAAATAGGTTTGTGCAATATCATCTATTTTCAAATATGATCTCCCTGTCCGTTTTAATAGGTTATCTCCTAGAGAATTGCGTAGATACTCGCCTTGCAGGAGAAGACCACTACATCTGCCTTCTGCTGGTCTGTATCGGCCATCAATTTCATTTACAATCAATAATATTTATCCACAACTCTCACTCCATTTTGACACTTTAGACTATGTATCTCTTGTTTATTTCCATTACAGTTAGTAATGATTTTTTTTACAAATCCCAATGCACACCTGCTGCTATCAGTCACCACAGGGCACTGCCAGAACAATGGTAGGAAAGTATTTTAGTTATTTCATTAGTATTTCATACTAAATAAACCCACATAATTCCCAAATGCAATCTATAAAATATGGGTAAATTAGCTTTATATATGATAAATATTTTATCTTTTGGACTTATTGTGAAATTATTTTCACTAGTTTGTGCTCATTAAATTAGATATGACTCCTTAAAAATATATACACCTCCTAAAAACATAAAAGGACTGAAAAATCAATTTTTCAATACCTGCACTCAATGGATTCTACCCTTACTTGATTTGTGTTTTAAGGAAATTTGTAAGTATTATTGCTTGAATAAAAAATCTTAAATGACATTTGTAACCCCGATTTTTAATGCATTAATGTCTCTTGGAGGCATTAATGCTATTGTCATTCTTTTTCTTGATAATGACCTTGTGCATGGGGTTGGGAGATGATGGAAAAATACATTGAAGTGGTAAATAATATTAACTTCTCTTCTGTTATTAGTGATGTAGGGAAGGGATTGAGGGCTCAAGGATCGGATCTTGGTGAGGGACTTTGGGGCTCGACTGAGTGCTGCCGCCTACATGAACTGTTCAGAGCCAAGCTAGATAGAGAAATATACACATAGATGCACATCAAGCTTGATAGACAGAGATGAACGTAGATGTACATCAACTTAGATGGAGACAAATATAGGCATATCTACATCAAGCTAGATAAATAGAGACACCAGATTTACACCAGTTAGAGTGGGACACATATAGCTCGATACCGAGTGAGATAAGCATAGATGTACATCTAGCTGTAAATTGATATTCATAAAATTATAAATCCAACTAGAGAGAGAGAGAGACCAATAAATACATACCCGTAAAGATACACAGAGGCATGATTAAATTAAATCGGTCACATAATGTACCATATTATGAGAGCTACACATAAATGTACATCAACCTAGATGGAGACAGATACATGTATACATTTACATCAAGCTAGATCGATAGAGAGAGAGATACCAGATTCACATCTAGCCAGACAGAGAGATGACATATAAATGTACATCTAGCTGTATAAAGAGTTTCACAAAATTATACACCTAACTCAAAAGAGAGACAGAGAGAGAGATACCAACATATATACTTCAAAGATAGATAGAGAGATATACATATAGATGATGGGTATCTGGATGTACATATATATAGAGAGAGAGATAGATATAGATGACATGTACATATAGATGTACATATAGCTGTATAGAGAGATTCACAAAATTATACACCAAACCCAAAACAGAGAGAGAGAGAGATAGATAGAAAGAGAGATACTTATAAATGATGGGCATCTGGGCATTAAGAGAAAAGCTAGAGAGAGACATGGGTAGATGTTGATAACTCACCGTATCATTGCTCACCTAAAAACAGATGATAAAACTGTTCAACAATGGGCCTGGGCCAAGGCTATATCTACGAAGCATGAACCCTCATCTTACCCATATCAGGGAAGTGAAGAAGAGCAGAGGGAGGGAGATAAACCCTAAACCCTAACCCTCCTCGAGGCGAACGAGGGAGCTCAGAAGAAGGCGAGATGCGGCCTCCGAGGGGCGGCGGCGGCTTCCGAGGCAGAGACGGCGGCCGCGGCGGTCGCGGCGGCGGCGGTCGCTTCGGCGGCGGTCGATTTGGCGGCCGCGGCGGCGGCGGCGGATTCTTCCGTGACGAAGGTCCTCCTGCCGAGGTCGTAGGTCTGTTCTTCGGCCATGATTTTCTTCCGATTTTGTTCCAAAACACTCGAACTCTGATCCTTTCCTGTGAATGATGAGCCGCGTTGGTTTCTGTTTCTTTGGGTTAAATCAGAGGTTTCGGCGTTCCTTCATGCCTGCGAAGGAGACGCCGTCACAAAGCTGACGAACGAGAAAATTCCGTATTTCAACGCGCCGATTTACCTCGAGAATAAGACGCAGATCGGGAAGGTGGACGAGATTTTCGGTCCGATCAATGAATCCGTGAGATCGTGTTCTTGAGCTTGTTTTTTTCTTTTTACAGGGATTTCTGCTCGGAATGATGGAATTTTTTGGTTTTTTTTTTTGCAGCTCTTTTCGGTGAAGATGATGGAGGGGATAATCGCCAGTTCGTACTCATCGGGGGATAAATTTTACATTGATCCGGCCAAGTTGCTGCCCCTTTCTAGATTCCTTCCGCAACCCAAGTAGGACTTTCATCTCTCCTCATTCAAAATTTAATGAAAATTTTGGCCGATCAAATATCGATCATTTAGATGTACTGAAAATGATAATCTGGAAAGACTAGTGTATACGATTTTTATTTTTTATTAGATTTAACAGTTAAATGGGAAGAAACTGTTCTAATGGCGACGATATCATCTCCATTCTTGCTTTTTTTTCAGAAAATAATCAGCTTCATTTTTTAGTAAAAATTTCTCCTTTCTTGACGTACTTTGAACATTGGAGTATTATCACATTTATGGGTCATAGATATCCAATCGGACACACAGTGTCATATCTGATTTTCGCTCATCAGGGTTAAACGTATGAGATCAAGTTTAAAGTATAGACTTTTTTACTACTCCCCCTGATTTAATCTAGTAATTCTGTCAGCATTGGATGATTCTTACTATTTATGGCAGATTAACACCCAAATGATTACACAATAAATGTGTTCTATTAAAGTTAGTTTGGGTTGGGCATCAAAATGAGATCATGATCTGATCATCACATTACCTGCTGAGGTTTACTGTAATTTCTCTCATCACATCACATCACATTACATAGTGTAATATCTGATTATTGCTCATCAGGGTTAGACGTATGAGATCAAGTTCAAAGTATAAACTTTTTTACTATTCCCCCTGATTTAATCTAGTAATTCTGTCGGCATTGGATGGTTTTTACTATTTATGGCAGCTTAACACCCAAATGAGTAAAAAATAAATGTGTTCTATCAAAGTTATTTTTGGGTTGGGCATCAAAATAAGATCATGATCTGATCATCACACTATCTGCTGAGGTTTACTATAATTTCTCTCTCAGGGGACAGGCTCTGGCAGGTGGAAGAGGCGGGGGGCGAGGAAGAGGTGGCGGGCGAGGCGGCCGTGGTGGCGGTGGCGGTTTCCGAGGACGAGGAGGGCCGAGAGGTGGTGGGAGAGGGCCGCCGAGAGGCGGCGGTCGAGGGTTCGGTGGCAGAGGTGGAGGTGGAGGCTTCAGAGGGCGAGGAAGGTCATAACTTCATCTATGTTTTTCTTGGAGTTAACTTGAAACCCTCATTAGGCATCTACTCTGCACTTGGCGCACAGTATTTTGCTTCTTTCTTGATCTTCTTGCAGAAATCATTTGATTTCTGGGTTTCTCAGATCATAGATTTAAGTTTCTCCCTCTCTCTCTCTCTCTCTCTCTCTCTCTCTCTCTCTCTCTCTCTCTCTCTCTCTCTCTCTGTTTGAAGTGTCTTTGATCACCTTTCTACTGAATAAAAGAATTAAACCTCATCAACAGAAAAATAATAGAAAATCATAACAAGCACTTCATTTCTCCATTCCAAATATTTGATAAACTTGGTTTATTGAAAAATCCAAATCTATACTAGTAAAATAGGAATTGGTGTACCCTTCTGGCCTCTGATTGGCTGAAAAGAGAGTGAGAGAGAAGAGAGAGAGTGAGAGAGCCCCCTCCTCGCTGCCGTCCTGCCCTCCTCCCCCGGCCTTCCGAGCCCCCTCCCAGCCACCACCCCGCCCTCCACCGGCCTACCGTGCCCCCTCTGTGCCGCCCGTGCCCCCTCCCCACCACCCGAATCCCATCGCCGAACTCCCTCTTTGGTGCAGATACTGCTGCTGACTGCTGCCGGATAGGACGCTGGTTGGGAGCAGCGGTTTACCCGTTTCCTGCACGTCCGACGGGAACGTTTGGGCGGCGTCGACATGAAGGGGTTGCGTAGGGGCTACAGATTCAGGTTCTGTTCCCCTCTTGGAAATTGAGTGAAACATCAGAAGAGATTCGCTTCTGCACGTTACGAGGCCTTCAATTTCTTTGGATTTGGTTTTGATTGATTCCTCAATTCGTTCGGCCATTTCCTGATCGATCTCCATCTGGAGCTCGCATTTTTTGCGTCACACCTTTATTTGTTTCAATATTCGATGTCTGATCTTTAATTTTTTATTTCTACATGTGCATCTGAACCTCATCGGCATAGGGGGCGGTGATGGAACCGATGATGAAACGTGGACGGTGACGAGACGAAACTTTCGTCACGTCAGCGTCCCGTCACGCTTCCCAGTATATGCAAAAAAATCATCACGTTCCCGTCACACGTCCCTCCATAGGGTGTCCTATCACGTCCCTGTCACCGCGACGGCATCACTGTCGCTGGTGACGTGAATAAAACACTATTTGGAGGACAGAGAATTGGAGGGGTATATCTCCAATTATTTTTAGGGACTTCTGTGCAAAATGCCAGTAAATCGAAATGGCGATGTCACATGGCAAAATCTCAGCTGTCGGACAGCTTAAAAATTATGATTTTTGTATGTTTTCAAAAATTCCATCACAACTGTCATCCATGGCGGCCATTCCGTCAGGCGTCCGGGGCACCCCGTCACCGTAACGACCGCTTCGTCATCTGTCACCATCACTGTCACGGACCCCTAAAACCGTCACCGTTCCGTTTCCGTCACGGTGACATGTGACGTGATGGATGAAGCGTGCCGATCCCTATCCCACAGTAAAGTAATCACAACATCATAAGAACCCCAGTCACTTCTCCCTCTCTCTAATTATATACCAAATAGTTGTTGAACTTGATTTATTGAAAAAATCCTAACATTGAGAGATCACCCAAGTACTGAACAAAAGATTTCTACTTCATCATATGCAACAGTAAAATAATTTCAACATCATAAGAACCCCAACCACTGCTCTCTCTCTCTCTCTCTCTCTCTCTCTCTCTCTCTCTCTATATATATATATATATATATATATATATATATATATACCAAATAGTTGTTGAACTTGGCTTGTTGAAAAATCCAAACAATGAGATATCACCCAAATACTAAACAAAAGAATTAAACCTCATCATCTGCAGCAGAGAAATGATCACAACATCACAAGAACTGCTACCGCTGCTCTCTCTCGCTCTACCACACCCACCATGTCTTTGCTAGTTGTTGAAGTTGCAGTTTTTCAAATAGGGATGGTCATTCTTGACATACCTCGTCCAGTAGAGCTTATACCGGCTCATGGCGATCTCCAGCCACGGCTTCATGTTGCCGTTGTAGTGGATGACGGCCGCCGACTCGATCTCGGCCCGGCCGATGCTCGGGTTGTAGCCCAGGCCCAGCACATGCCAAGACTTGTCCAGGGGATGAGTCAATTTGTAAAAAGTCAACAGCCCTGGTGGCAGAGTTCCCAGTTTCCACAGCACCCTGTCCTCATTCTGCAATTTAATCAAAATCCAATTTCTAATGAGTTAATTACGCAAGCCTGAGTAACTTCTAGTTTGGAAGAGGGAAGAAAGAGTGATTTATTCGCTAAGCATGAACTGGGGATTTCTTCACTAAGCAGATAATTTTCACTTTTATCACCCTGTCTTCAGTTTTTCAATTTCTTCACTCAGCGTAATCAAGCAGGAAGAAGATAATCACGTAATCACGAACCAAATCCATGATGTTGATTTTCTACGCGTGACTTTAAATAAGAAAACTTGAGACTTAAAATATGATGTGAATTGCAGTTTAAGAATGGTAAAAGAGTATTTTTCAAAAAAAAAAGAACGGTAAGAGATAAGTGCACACGTCCACTACTGTCGGCAGATGAAATTGCCAAGAACACCCCTAGTTGGATGATGAGGACTACAATGATCGCGAATCTCTGAAACAGGTTGACGATGATTAAATGTCATCGCCTATTCCTCATTCATCATTGGGAACTAGAGCTGATGGAGAATGATTACATAGTCATATTATCATCCTCCATGTCTGGGGTAAGTAGAATCATCAACTGACAATGACGATGACGATTCATCAACCGAAAAACGAGGATGATGGGGATGATGATGACACGCTTGTCATCACTATTATTGTTGCCGATGCCTTAGCCTACAGAAGAGAATGCCACCATTTTTTGTAAGCAAGCCTGACACCAAATATAGGATGTGGGTAAAACATGTCCAATCATGTAATTTCAGAAAAAATGTGAAAGCATGCCCATTTGTCGTGACAAGTGAGAAAATTAAATAAAGTTTCTGTGCCAAAACATGGTAAGCATTGAAACATTAAACACCTGAATAAAAAAGGAGGGAGGGTAGACGCACCATGTTTTGCCACTTGTGGTAGATCCCAGTGATGTCCTTCTTCTTCCACTCCTTGAGATCAAACATGTTCATGCCGTAAGCCCAACCGCAGGCATTTGGATCGAAGTTTCTGGCGATGTGGGGGTTGGAGAAGTTGAGATACTTGTCGAAGCGATGAAAACTCTCTCCACAAGTTTCCACCGCACCGTTGACTTTCCCGTTGAGGTCAACGGACCAAAGCCCGGTCAAATCCTTTTGAACGACGATGTCATCATCAAGAAAGAGGATCTTGTCCAGCTTTGGGTAGACTTGGGGCAGGTAAAACCGGAGATGGTTGAGCATGGAGAGGTATTTAGGGTTCCTGTACTTGAGATTGGCGGCGCCAGCGGAGATGGAAGCAGGATGATCTGACTTGAAATAGTACTCTTTCATGGCGGCCGACTCGAGCTGCCGAAGGACTGGGCAGTAGGAAGAGTTGAGCCACTTGAAGTCATCCACGTTTTCAACGTGGATTGTAGACTTGCCTGGTGGATTCTGTAAGAACCACATCTTCATGGCTGCGAAGTTTAGTTTGTCGGTGACCAGGTGGAACACATGCTTCTCGGGCTCCTGCAGCACAAATAACGAATGGGTTATTTATGTCAACTTTTAGAAAATGAAAAATAGGACAACGGAGGGTATCATTTAGTTCACGTCAATTAATCAAAATGGAGAACGAGAAAGCCGACCAGATTCATCGAGAAAGATGGGAAATTACACAAAAGGAGAGGAAATTTAAGAAACTAATGGCGTTATATTTCTTCCATGAATTGAAAAAAAGGGCTACACAGTGACTTTCTCCTCTTTAGATGACTAAAGGGGGTAAACGCAAAAACCACAGAATTAAAGAAAATGAAAGAGAAGCTGACCTTGGCATTTGAGACCGCTGAGTTGACCACCACCGAAGCGGCGAGTACGTTATCGGAGAAGAGAGCATAGTGGTAAAGATTGGGGTTTTCAAGGTTCTCGCTCAGGGGGAACGTCCTTTTCTCGGGCAGCAGGCGGTGGTAGTCGATGGTCAACCGCAGAGAGAGGCAGTGAATGGCACTGGGGATTGTCTTTGCTGCCAGCTGACTTAAGAAGGCACTCTGCTTCTTCAAGCTCCTCACTTGCTCATCTGCTGATTGAAGCATCACCCTCAATTTCTGAGCCACCACCTTACAGTCATACAGTTGCTCTCTAGCTCTAGAGAGGAGTTGACCCATGGCTTTGACCTTTTCTGGGTAACTGGGTTTGAACAGAAAATGTCACGAAACTGAGGAATATTCAACGTTATGGTTTTAACAAGTGAGGGAAGACCTGTGATGAAGGTCAAGGTCAGAGCTCGCATCTCCTAGCGCACGTTGACTTTCCTTGATGCGATGCAACAGATCTTGGAAGAGGTCGATCTTGTTACTTGACTTGGCAATTATTATGTAAACACGTGCCATAATTATTTGTTCCCTCATCAGGTGTACCATCGTGTCCGAATTTTCGTTTTCATTGTCTCGCCGCCAGATGCTGTACTTTCCGAGAACTGAGGAGTCAACAGCTTTCGAGCGCTCAATGGCGGCATTTTCTAGTTGAATGGTTGTTTCTACGTCGGGTTTGATCAAATCCGTTGCTCTCTTCAAGCGCCTTTTCTCCCTTAGTTGCTGGAAGCGACCATCGAAAGATAATTTCAAAAAATAAAATATCCAACATACAACAAAAAATAAATAATTAAAGAAACACAGTGTTACCCGGCGCATTATCTTTGTCTCAGAATCGATTTGAAAGCTTCCTGAATTTTCCAGAAAAATAGGTAAATTTATTAACTACTCAAAAGATTTTGTAACGAGAAAATGACACCTTTTTCCTTGCCTTGTTTTGGCAGTTTTCTGGCTGAAGCCAAAATAGATTGCTTCTCAGCAAGTACTTCATCTTGTCCTGTAACTGAACCTGAATTTTTGGGGCCCTAAAATGAATGATGCGAATAATTTTCATCATTATTATATTAAAATTGGGGAATGATTACAATAAAAAACATGATCACCTACCTCTGACACAGAACTATTTACACTGCCATGGTTGTTCAAACCGTCAATTACCCAGGAAGATGGCAGAGAGTTTCTTCTCACATTATCAAGACTCCATGGACCAAGTTCATTCTTTGCAGTATTGATGGAATCTATCACCTGCCAACAAAAACTCGAGATGACAGATAAATGTCATATTTACCACAGAAAATCCACTGAGAGCGCAAATTGAAGAAAATTCAGCCACCTCCTTGGTAAAGAAAGATTTCATGCTTTGCATGGCTAACTTCTCTCTCCAATCAATCTGGAAAAAAACGAAATGTTAAGAGAAAAAGAAACTATCAATAGTTCCTTTATCAAAGTGTTGTCTTTATCAAATACCGGTCGACCAGATAAATTTAACCCGTCTGTTTCGCCTGAAAAAAAAAAGTCCATTCATCATTAAACAATAGAATTTCGGATTCAATTCTGAAAACAACTGACATCTATGACATAAATCAGAAAATTTCAGTGCTAAAAGCTATCTACGACATTCACTGCCAATTTCAAAATAAACCGACAAGAGAGGACCAAGTTCAGTTTTAGGAGGACCTGTGGTTAACAAGCAAAATACAATCGATCCTGCCTTTCAAACAAACCAAACACATTCACCAGTTTTCCTTGTCAGGTGTAACAACCGCTTGAAACCAAATCTAGCCATAGTAAATTACTTACACAACAATTTCACAGAAAGAGCACGCGTCTGATCCTAAGGTTGAATTGCAAAACTATTTCGGTATTTTTTCCAAACATTTTCGAAGATAGAGGAGTAATGAGACGGGGATAGAAGAGTGATGGAGGAATGGACATAGCCATGGACTAGAGATATAGTGGATATCGCATTCAAGTCAAAGGGGAGAGGAGTCGGTTGAACGGATGTCACCTAGAGGAGAGATAACAATAACGTGGACATTGCCAGGAATTAGAGATGGAGTTGACATCAGCTTCTAGTCCGGAGAGAGAGAGATAGAGACCCAGAACCATTCCAATTAAAATCATGACTGCAATCCTAAACCCTATTTAACGGGAAATACAAGTAGAATTGAAAATGACTAAAATACCCCTATCAGGTAAAAAAATGATGAAATACCCCAGATACAATAGGAACCATATAAAAAATGTAGAGAAATACAGGTCAAGTGGTATGACGAAAATTATGCTATAAACTTATTACAAAAGACTAACCATCAATACCCTTAGAGCGGATTATCCGTGACGCCAAGAAGCCCAACGGCGTAAGGGCACATACAAAGAGGAAAATTACGATAGGGGAATGGAATCCACTAGAACCTCCCCCCCTTTGATGACCAGGAGTATAAGACATGCTCGAACTCCTCTTCGGAGGCATGATACTCCAGGTTCTATTTCTGGACAAAAAACAATGGATAAGGCCAGGTAGGGTCAAACTAAATTCATGAAAATATAAGAAATATTTTTAAATTAAAGACATTAGGGTTCAGCATGTCCCAATGGCTTTGATGTGTGACATTCCGTTCCATTGACCTTGATAGTTAACTGATGACATCATCAGCGTCAACAGGCTTCAATGTAGTCATCATAGTCAACCATCCGTACATGAAGAAAATTTCAGTCAACACCATATTTTTGAACAAGAATTTTACTCTGTTGAAGACTGACATTGACAAATGGCCTCCACCTACTGTAATACCCCGTCATCGTCAATGGTAACCTTGTCGACATCATTATCATGGTCAATCACCAAAAAGTTTGTCAATCTTAGCTTCCTCAACAACATCAATGATGACATTGACTGGCGCCGAACCATACATCACATGAAGAAACAAAGGGGTGCAATGATCTTCTGAGGAACATAGTCTAAACTCTCTTGATAGAAATTTAAGGAACATATTAAATCTATCCGGCAGAAACGTGTTTATGGGCTGAAAAAACAAAAAAGCCTCTTTTGAGCTCTTATTAATCTTTCAGCAAAAATATCTTCGTATAAGCTTTCCCATTTAAATTTCATTTAATACAAGAAGCTCCCAAAAATGGTTTCCATTACTTCGTCTCCATTTCCATCCATCCACGATACAACCAAGACGGCAATCAATAGAAGATTTACATTTGATGAACCCTCGTAGATCTTCACGTCTCCTCAATTCTAACCGAGGTCAGAAATCACTGGAGGTTAATTCATCTTCCCAAATGACTTCCCGGCGTATGTATCTCCCCCTAATTAATTCAAGGTAAATACGATAGTCCGAAAACCAACCTAATTTTTTAAAATATTAAGAAAGTATACTTCGCTGCTATTTGAGAGATTTTTTATGTCACTCCTTGCAGCGTTCTCCAAACCAACAACCAATACAATTGCATCCGCCAGGTAGTAATCATGCCAAACCCTCGAAATACACAAAGACATTTAAAATACCAATAATTAACTGATGAATTTGCAACACAGAGAGAATGAGCAACCAAATCTAAATGAAGAACACATCTCAGGACTCCATCACTTCACCGAGCACAAAAAACATCGACACAAGGCGGAACAATCCAAATTCCCTCGAAAATCCTATCTGCTTTCTCGAAATTGATTTCTAGGGCACAATGGCGACATTCTAGCAGAAAAAAAACATCAGAGAAAGAATCAGAGATTGCAAACGAGGAATTACCGGTGCGTAGCTGCCACGAGCGACTGATGATACTCGATCGGAGTTCTTCAACATCGAAGAGAAGATCCTTCCTACTAACAACCAGCGAGAATCTCTCCGCCGACGGTAGATCTCTGCCGACCTCGCCCTTCTCCACAAGCCGATCTAGAACCGTTCAAAAGAACAGAATAAAACAGAACGATTTAAAACACGAAATTAATTCGGTAAAAAAAAAATCGGTTGGATTCTTGCCCAACTGAACCCGGTTCGATTGAACCGGACCCGGTCCACCGACAACAAGTGTCCTGACAATAGTGTTTGCTGTTATGGATATAAAAAATGTCCTGCAAATAGTGTTTGAATTATATTATAACTGTTCTGAAAGTAGTGTTTGCCATCATTGGTGACGATGGCAAGTCGTCATCGTCATCGCCTATGGTTATTATCCCTTTGTAAACCTGGGTAAGATGATGAAAGACACAGTGAAACAGTCATTGTCATTCCTCGAAGGAGTATGACGATGTCGAGATTGGCGTTGTCAACTCAAGATGTGGACGCTAATGATGACTAGTTTTGGAACAATGTCTGTTTTTTACTTCCCAGCAAATAAATTACATGTTAGATGGACTTACCATGTCAATGGTAACAGGGGAGTATAAAGAGACAAATATTTCAATGTAAATATGTCCTCCATGTAGTGTTCGCCCGTCCCGATTCCGGTATCGGAAGACGGTATCGGGACAGATGCTGTATCGAATACCGAAAAGAGAATTTCCAGTATCCATTTTTATCAATATCTGGATATGGTGTCGGATATCGGTTGCTATAGTGCCGATATCCGATTTTGATATCCGTCTAGATATCATCATCTGCCTCCGTCTCAAGGGGGAGGATGACGACATCGGTTTTTGATGTTGGATATCGAGTTCCGAAATCCAACATTGAAAACAGTATTTCATGTATTTTGATTGGAAACTTTCAAATCTCTTTCAATTCGAAAGATTGAATCGAAAATACAGGAACCAAAGGGTCTGGCAGATGGTGGACGGCGGACGGCGATTGGCGGCATCGGCGGACGGCGGCAAAGGTGGAATCGGCGGACGGCAGACAGGGGTAAGTTCTTCTTCTCGTTCTTCCCCTTCGCCCTGGAAATTTATTTTTCTTCCTCTTTTGCTATTTCTCATATTTCTTCTTCATCCGCCAATTCTCAATTCTCATCTTATTCATGCTAATTAAAATGATGAAATTTCCCTTCTGGTTGCATTTATTCAAAGAATTTTATTTCAAATTAAAGTATCTGTAGTTAGTAGCTTCAATTTTTTTCTTCCTCAATTCAAGTTCTTTCCATTGTGTTTTTTGCTATCTTGTGATTTTAGTTCATATGTGATATTGCCCACTATACTGAGTTTCTAGTTGAAGAGAATTGTATAATGCATGATTGTATATACATTATACATGGGGTTGCATCTTAATTTTGTATTTCAGTTTCTCCCTATATCTCTAAATTTCTCTCTGTCTTTCTCACTCTTTATCTTTTCTCTTTGTATTTCATTCTGTCTCATTGTCTATTATTCCTTCTCTATATCTGAAAAATTGAAACACACGCTATTTCTTACTCATTCTGTCTTAATCTTTCCTTCTTTCTCACTCTTTATCTTTCTCCATATCTCTCATTCTCCCTCTCTCTCTCACTCTTTCACTCCATGTCTCTCTCACTCTCCCTCAATCTCAATTTCTCTCATTCTCCCCCTCTCTCATTCTCTATCACTCTGTGTATCTTTATCTCTTTATTTCTCTCATTCTCCCTATCTCTTACTCTTTCACTCTCTCACTCTCTCTCAGTCTCAATTTCTCTCATTCTCCCCCTCTCTCAATCTCTAAAACTCTGCGATTCTTTCTCTCTTTATTTCTCTCATTCTCTTTCTCTCAGTCTTTCACTCGCTGTCTCGCTCACTCTCTCTCAGTCTCAATTTCTTTCTTTGTCTCCCTCTCTGCGATTGTTTCTCTCTTTATTTCTCTCATTCTCCCTAACTCTCACTCTTTCACTCTCCCCACTCTCTCTCAGTCTCAATTTCTCTCATTCTCTATCACTCTGTGTATCTTTCTCTTTATTTCTCTCCTTCTCCCTAACTCTCACTCTTTCACTCTCGCACTCTCTCTCGGTCTCAATTTCTCTCATCATCCCCCTCTCTCATTCTCTATCACTCTGCGATTCTTTCTCTCTTTATTTCTCTCATTCTCCCTTTCTCTCACTCTTTCTCTCTTTGTCCCTCTCACTCATTATGTCTCAATATCTCTCATTCTCCCCCTATCTCATTCTCTATCACTCTGCGTATCTTTATCTCTTTATTTCTCTCATCATCCCTGTCTCTCACTCTTTCACTCTTTCACTCTCTGACTCTCTATATTTTTTCTATATTTATTTCTCTCATTCTCCCTCTCTCTCAATCTTTCACTCTTTCCCTCTCTTTCCCCCCCTCTCTCGTTCTCTATCACTCTGTGTATCTTTATCTCTTTATTTCTCTCATTCTCCCTAACTCTCACTCTTTCGCTCTTTGACTCTCTCACTCTCTCTCAGTCTCAATTTCTCTCATTCTCCCCCTCTCTCATTCTCTACCACTCTGCGTATCTTTATCTCTTTATTTCTCTCATCATCCATGTCTCTCACTCTTTCACTCTTTCACTCTCTGACTCTCTCTCTCTGTCTCAACTTCTCTCATTCTCTCCCTCTCTCATTCTCTATCACTCTGCAATTCTTTCTCTCTTCATTTCTCATACTCTCCCTCTCTCTCACTCTTTCACTCTTTGTCCCTCTCACTCTCTCTCAGTCTCAATTTCTCTCACTCTCCCCCTCTCTCATTCTCTATCACTCTGCGTATCATTCTCTCACTATTTCTCTCATTCTACCTCTCCCTCACTCTTTCACTCTTTGTATCTTTGTCTCTTTGCCTCTTTGCCTCTTTGCCTCTCACTCTCTCTCACTCTCTCTCACTCTTATGTCTCTTCAAAAATAATGATCATTTCACATAACTCATTGTTTCTTTCTTGCTTGGTGCTATGTTGGAAACAAAATTTCATAGAAGAATGTCGGGAGATTCATCTGTGATAGAAGAATGTACAAGCAAAAAACAAAAAGATCTCTGAACTCTTCCTTGGTAGGAGAAACAATGAAACAATTGTTTTAAGCATATTTTCTTTATAGTTTTAAGCATAGCTCATCAACATGCGTTGATGTATGAAACAATCGTTGCTAACCATATTATGCTTGTTAGAACCATGAACCCACCTAGAGGTAGTGCCTCACCCCAAGACTGCTCTTGGGCAAGACTCAGTTGTCCTAAAGGCACTCAAGGTACGGATATGGGAACATCTCGTGTCGTACATAGTCACCCTCATTCAAACCATTCAGTCATCATTGACTGCTTTGAACACATTGGTGATGGGTACTATGCATGCTTACTGTGCCGTGAGAAGAACCCACACAATAAGAGGAAATCGATCAAGCGGCAGGCGGACAAGAGCACCAACGTATTTTGGAGACATTTCCAATCTTGTCATCATAAACGTCATGCTGAGGTTAAGAGCTTGGCGGTGGACGACCTTGATCAACCACAACTAACGGAGGTAATGTAAAGCAAACAATAGGGAGAGCCAAGCCGACGAAGAGCGATAAGAGGGCATACGCAAGATGAGACGAAGAATGCCATTTAACGGTTTATATGTATGACTGATTCACCGTGGAGTATTTTTCAGAATGTCGCATTCAAGGAGTTGTGGCACTACACGACACAACTGAACGTGTATCCCCCAAGTAAAAATATCATGAAGCAATGGACGATCCATATGCATGGACGCATGAAAGAAGAAGTGACGAAGCTCTGGGAGAACGTGGATCGAGTGTCCCTCACTGTAGACGCGTGGACTGCAGAGAATGGTACTGGACTTCTAGGCATCACCGTTCATTTGGTGGACGAGAAATGGGTTTTACTAAAGCGGGTACTTGCCATCCGAGAAATCGGCGGCACACATGACGGGGACAACATGGCGTCCATCGTTCTTCAGGTCCTAGAAGAATTTTGTCAGCGCCCAAAGGTCATCATTCAACATCAAACTTATCTTAATAATTAAACATGTGATTTTACATGTGACCGGTATTTATGCAGGTTTGCGTTGTGACTATTGCCAATGCCTCTACGAATAAAAGGATTTTGTCAGCAATTGTGAAGAAGATAAAGAGCGTCAACCCGATGTTTGCGCCAGAAGGCACATTCCATGTGTTGCACACATTCTGAACATTGTCGTACAAGTGGCAATAAAATGCGTCAACATGTGAAGGCGACGTGAGCAAGATACCAGACCAGTACGACAACGACGACGACAACAATCTTGGAGATATATTCTGACGTAGGACGACTACGGGGTAGGCGAGGAAAGGCGGGACGACAGGACTAGGGGTAGAATAGGCGTGAGGGATAAAACAATCCACAGAAATTCACGGTCGGATCCGGACTTTAAAACCGATGAAAATCTGGTGGTGCAGCTCCGACCCTTATCGAGGGCGGGAGTACTGTCTTCCCCCACCGCGACGATGCCTAAGCACCGAAATCAATACGTCGAATTCGCGTCGCGAGGAAACACTCGAGAGGTAGGTTGAAGAAGCAGAGAATCGAAACCAATTCAGATTCCGACGGCGGTGGAAACTTCCCAAGAAAACACTAGACGGAGAACACGTCGACACCAAAGAGTTCATGCGTACCTCAACACCGCAGTGCGTGAAGAGGTTACGGGCAATCGAAACGTGACGAGGCTGGGTGAATCCGGGCGTTGAGCGGCCCACTGGATGAGGACGAGGCTGGGCGTTCCGGGCGTTGGAACGGCCCTGGTTGGGCGCGTTGTCGGGCGCAGGCGTCAGCGTGGTGAACACCTGCGCGCGCACGGCGCGCGGCGGGTGCGCGGCGCTGAGCGCCGCGCGCGCGCTGAGTGCGGAGTGCGGTGGAGCGCACCCGAGCACGCGCAGCGCGCGCGGCTTGAAGCGCCGACGGCGTCCGGACAGGGGCAGCCGGAGTGCTGTCTCGGGCGGCCCTGGCGAAGGCTGTCAAGGCAGGCGAGCGGCGCGCGACGACGGCGCGCTGGCGACACGCAGACGGCGCATGGGCGGCGCGCGGCAGCAGCGGGCGGTGCGGGCGGCGGCGCAGGCAGACGGCGCGGCGGCGGCGCGCGAGCGCGCGCGGCGGCGGGCGGCGCGCGCGCGCGGCGGCGCGGGCGGCGGCGGGCGGCGGCGCGGCGAGCGCGGGCGGGCGGCGGCGCGGGCAGCGAGCGGCGCGCGGACAGCACATGGGCGGCGTGCAGGCGGCGCGCGGGCGGCACGCGGGTGGCGCGCAGGCAGTCTGGGTGGCCCATTTGGAGAGAAAGAGAGAGGAGAGGGGAGGCCCACGTCGCTAGGCCGCGGCAGTGGCGGCAGCGGCGGCGACGGCGACTAGGGTTTGGACGGTGGAAGATAGGGGAGGCTGGGCAATCCTCCAAGAAGAGTTAAACAAAAACTCGATTCTTGAATTATGATTGCCTAATGTTTCTTGAAAACAATGGCCTATATATAGGCCTTGGAGGAAAGAGAAAATGACGAGAAAATAAAGACGAGAAAATAAAGACGTGCGCCGTGTCACGCCAAAGGGCAGTTGTGGATCTGCCTCTGGCGTCGTGTCATGACGCGCGTAGGGACGTGCGTGGGTGGAGACGTGCTTGTCGACGGTTGTGGCATGTTGACTTCGGTTGACTCCAGTTGACCGTGGTCCATAGCGGGCGTGTTGACTCTGGTTGACCGTGGTGATGCGTTCGATGCTGAAGTGTTGGCGTCCTCACCATCAATTCCCCCGGGGTGCAGAGAACTCGACTTCATTGAGTAGACATCTGAAAGCTCGAGTGGGATCAGCAGGTCGGGGCGCAGGCGAGCCAGGTCTTCCTCCGTAATCCACGTGTCATCCATCGATGCCTTGCCCTGCCAATGAACAAGAAATTTCCGCACCGTTCCACCTTTGGTGAAGGTGATTACTTCGTCCAGTATTTCCTCGATGATTTCATGCCAGTCAAAGGGTAGTGATGGGGGAGTGGACAAGTCAAACTCGCTCACCAGAAAGTCCGAGGGTAGAACATGGCTATTAGACGAAGGAGGTGGAGCTTTAAACGCGACTAAATCCGAGATATTGAAAGTACTGCTTATTCCCCACGAGGAGGGTATGTCAATGGCATAGGCATTTTCCTCAACTCGTTTGAGGATCGGAAACGGCCCGGCACTACGAGCATGAAGCTTAGTAGCCCGTTTGGAAGAAAATCTTTCCGGCCTAATCCGCACCATCACCATTTCACCTTCTTTAAATTCACAAAAACGACGGTGCAAATCTGCGGATTGTTTATATGAGGCATTACTATTTATAATGCGTGAACGGATTTCCTCATACAGACTTCTAATATGATGCGCAAATTCACGACCATCATCTGAGACTCTAGCATGCGGCAACATAGGTATAAGGTCGGTAGGGGTACGAGGGAGATGACCATGCACAATCTCAAATGTACTCATACCGGTAGTACGGTTGACTGACGCGTTGTAAGCAAATTCGGCACGCGGAATGACAGAATCCCAAGACTTGAGGTTGTCTCCCACCAATGACCGTAATAGGTCGCCAAGGCTCCTATTTACGACCTCGGTCTGTCCATTAGTTTGGGGGTGAAAAGCCGTGGAAAACTTAAGCTTTGTCCCCAAAAGATGCCAAAGGGTCTTCCAAAAGTAGCTAGTGAATCGGACATCTCTATCCGACACTATGCTTTTTGGAAGACCGTGGAGACGCACTACTTCATTGAAAAATAATTGGGCGACATGAGACGCATCCGAAGTTTTAAAGCAAGGGATGAAATGAGCCATCTTCGAAAAACGATCTACAACCGCCATGATGGAATCATGGCGTTTGTTCGTCCTCGGAAGCCCTAGCACAAAGTCGATGCTCACATCCTCCCACAGTTTTTGAGGGACTGGTAGTGGGGTGTAGAGGCCGGTGTTCTGCTTTACCTGCTTAGCGAGAGCACATACACGACATTGAGAAACTATACTTGCTATGTCTCGCTTTAGGGAGGGCCAAAAGAATCGATGCTCAATGATAACACCCTAATTTCGGTCTTTATTTCATGTTATTAGCATGATTTATGCATTTAAAAGGCTTAAATTTGGGTTGTTATCATATATTTACACAAAAATAATGCTTCCAAGTAATTTCTGATTTTTCCCTAATTTTCTGTTAATTATATGAATTTTTAAGGATTTATTGAAGCTCGAAATAATTATTTTTGGATGAAAATGGCACATTAAAAAGTTTATTTCGACATTTATCAACATGGGAATTAATCAGGGAATTTTCTAGAATTTTCTAGAATTTTTTACGAATTTTTACGAATTTTCTGGGATTTATTTCAAGAAGAAATGCATTTATTCTATGAAAAAAGGGCATATTTATAAGAGAAAAAAATGTATTTATGCAATTTTTAGACTTTTTGGGGCCTTTTTCCAACGTTTCGTTGCAAAAGACCCTGAAAACAGCTCTCGGTCGCCACGGCAGGCGTAAAGATCATATTTAAAATCATTCAGGGTTTTATTGCAATTTTTAATATATATTTTTAATGTTTTAGGAGAAATCGGAGGAGAGAGAGTGCGCGAGGGGCATATACGCAATTACTTTTGGGCGGCGTCCAAAAGCAATTTCAGGCTTTTTAAGGACTTTTCTGCAAAAAGGAGGATTCAAAATGCGCCAGCCAATGAGAGAACGACACGTCATTGCGTGTTTAAAAACGAAACTAATAAATAAATCAATTTTAAATCCAATGGATTAAATTGGTTTAAAATTGATTTATTAATAACTTTTGATCCTGAAGTCCGATTGAGATGATTTTTTTATGGATTTGTTCGTCTTGATCCTCTCTTTCTATCTGTACGGTTAGATCATTCAGATCTAGCCTAAATTGATAGATAAATATTAAGTACTCAACGGGGGTAAAATGGTGATTTTTACCCTATAACCTAAGTATAAAAGCTAAATTTCGAGAGGGGGAGCTCATTCTGGATGGTGCTCTATCACAGCTGCAAGACAGGGAGGAGCTCTAGCTTGGATCAAGTTATCTGGTACTTTTTTTTCCTTGATTGTATTTGAACTTTTATGCATTTTGAATGAATTAGGTTAAGTTGTTTGTTTCTTCATCTCTATTCTGATCTGAACTTCTAAATCGCTTGGATTGAGCGGCATGTACAAGCCCTGATTAGGATTGAGAGAAGAAATTGAGGGATTTACCTTGGCATTCAATTGCATTCAAAAAGAAAACTCTAAAAAATTTAGTTTTAATTCTTAGGAGATTAAGATTTCCCTTTTTATTTCTGATTTAGCAAATTCTCAAAACCAACCAAAACTTAAATCAAAAATTTCTTCCAACCTCTCTAATTGAATTCTTTGATCCATCCAATTGGATCAATTAATTCAATCTAGAGCCCACATTTCTTCTTTTCATCTCATCTCATCTACCCCCCTCTCTAAATTCTCACCTAATTAGGGTGACTTGATCCTCATTGAAGATCAAATTCACTCTAATTAGGATCTAAAACACCAAAAATAAAATCAAATTGAAATTCCTACTTGCCTCCCTTGGACGACACTCATACTTATCACTATACATATTAAGTAGAGTTTTATAAATTTTATTGCATAAGCCAAAAATTCACAACGATAAGGGCTAAAAATTTTGCGTAATTTTCACCCCTATTTTTGGCTTATCACTCAACCATAGCTATGGTTTTATCTCTCCCAAAATGACCACTAAGGCATCCGGCATGTGTTTCCCATACGAGGGAATCCCTAAGAGATGAGCGTGGGATGCATAGGCGACGATCGTAAAATAAGAATCCATTCTCCACGATATAATTTTGATTATCATGATTCGGATATTTTCCTAAGCTCTGAAGAATGGGAGCAAAATCCGGGCAATCAGGATATAGGTCCTTCATCTGATCAAATCCGATAACCTCAACTTTCATAACATTCAACAAGTGGACCCTTCTACTCAAAGCATCGACGACTCGGTTCTCAACTCCTCTCTTGTGTTTAAGGACAAAGGTATAAGACTGAATGAATTCGACCCATTTAATATGCCTAGAGTTTAATTTCTTCTGGGAATGGAGATATTTCAAGGCTTCATGATCTGAGTAAAGGACAAATTCCTTAGAGAGCAGGTAATGACACCAATGACGTAAAGACTGGACGATCGCATAAAATTCTTTGTCGTAGATAGAATATTTGAGCTTAGCGTCATTCAATTTCTCACTAAAGAAGGCAATAGGATAATTTTCTTGACTCAGAACTCCTCCTATTCCTAACCTTGAAGCATCACAGGCAACCTCGAATACTTTATCAAAATCAGGTAAGCGAAGAATAGGGGCCTGAGTCATTCTAAGTTTGATCTCCTCAAAAGATTTCTGAGCTTCTACCGTCCATTCAAAATAATTTCCCTTAAGGCATTCAGTCAAGGGTGCCATGATGGTGCTAAATTTGGATATGAATCATCGATAGAAAGTTGCTAGGCCATGAAAACTACGAACATCATGGGCATTTTTAGGCGTTGGCCACTGGGCTATGGCATAGATTTTGGCAGGATCAACGGATACACCTTGGCCAGATAGGATAAAACCTAAGAATGAAACATGACTGACAAGGAAAGAACATTTTTTTGGGTGAGCATACAGCGGCTCAGTTTTCAATACTTCACAAACTAAACGTAAGTGTTGGAGATGGTCGGGTGTGGATCTGCTATAGATAAGGATATCATCAAAATATACGACGACGAAATTTCCTATGAACGGTCTAAGTATATGATTCATCAATCGCTGAAAGGTGCTAGGTGCGTTTGATAATCCAAAGGGCATGACCTTCCACTCATATAGTCCGTCCTTGATCTTAAAGGCGGTTTTCCATTCGTCTCCGTGTCAGATACGAACTTGGTGATAACCGCTCTTAATATCAATTTTGGAGAAAACTGTCGAACCTGCCATCATATCAAACATATCGTCGATGCGGGGAATAGGAAACCTATACTTGACCGTGATCTTATTTATAGCTCTACTATCAATGCACATACGCCAACTCCCATCCTTCTTGGGAGCGAGCAGTGCAGGAACGGCACACGGGCTAAGGCTCTCTTGGATGAACCCCTTGTCCAAGAGTTCTTGGACTTGGCGTTGTAATTCCTTGTACTGCGTAGGGTCCATCCGATAGTGAGGGAGGTTGGGTAATGACGACCCCGGAATGAAATCAATAGCGTGCTGGATATCACGCATCGGAGGTAGGTCATTGGGCAAATTATTGGGGAAAACACTAGCGAATTCCTCTAGTAGCTGAGAAATCTCGGGGGTGGGGTGGAGGAATCCTCGGATGAATGATCGGGTATCATGGCCAAGCACATAGTCATTTCACTATCGAGTTCTTTCTGAAATTGGGATCCAGTAACAACACATAAGCCTACGGATGGAGATTTCGGTGAGGCTCTCTACGGACTATGAGTGCAGGTATGCCACGTGATTTTCTTGCCCTGATGGATAAAAGAACAGGTATTGCTCCGACCATAGAGGTGTACATCATTATCATACAACCAGGGCGGCCAAGGATAATGCTGCCCACCTTCATGGGTAGTACATCACATAATATCTCCTCTTCGTAGGATTGAACCTTCAAGGGGAGACGGCATTGGTTCTTCACAGGGATGGAGGTAGCATCGATCCAAGACACGAAATAGGGGTGAGGGTGATCAATCAAAGGTAATCCCAAACGTGATGTCATAACATCGGAGACGACGTTAATACAGCTACCACTATCTATGATCGTTTTACACATCTTATCACCAATTTTAAAATATGTGTAAAATATGGATGTCCTCAATGCAGAATTATCAGTGGTAGGCTGAGTAAGGTTGCAACGGATAATGCCCCTAACTGACGTAGATGGGTCGTGACGAGGAAGAGACGGGGGACAGTCTGTGATACCAATGAAACTCACTAATCCATCATCATGCACAAATTCATCGACAACATAGCTCTCAACTCTATACTCCTCCTCATCTATAGGTGGCTCATCAAAGGTAGGGTCACTATCGAGGGGCTCCTGTCCTATGTGCAAGGCTCGTGAAGGGCATTGGGAAGCTCTATGACCTCGACCTTGGCATTTAAAACAAGTCAAGCCGGAAGGACCGAGTTGTGCAGAATTGGGTTGAGGAGGAGCCCTAGCGGTGGACTCTAGGGAGGGTGAGGGACTAGTATTCAGCGTAGTTGATGACTGATTCAAAGCGGGTGGACGATGTTCGGTGGGAGTACGAGTAGGGGTAGGAGCGGGTGGTGGTGGTGCCGGGAGAGCTAAGGGAGGATTACGCTGGGTCGCACGATTGGAATAAGAAGGGTTAGATAAGTGCGACCAATCCGTAAGAGCAGGGCGATTGTACACGGGAGTATGGTATAAGTTCTGACAAAGTTCTAGGTCCTCTACAATCTGATAGGCCTGCTTGAGATTCGTGGCCTTACGGACAAGCAATTTCCTCTCTAGATAAGGATTAAGACCAGTCCTAAAACGAGAAATAACGACTCGAGGATTCTCTTCAACTCGACACCTCATATAGAATTCCTCAAATTGAGTGATATACTCTGAGACGGGGCGCCTACCCTACTGCAGTTTATGCCATTGGTCAAGAAGGTTGTCAAGATAGGCAAGTGGGACGTATTTTTCACGTAGTTTGTCCTTCATTTAGGGCCAAGTATCTATGGGTGCCTCACGACGGTTATAAATCGAAAATTCAAGATTTTCCCAAAAGATCTTGGCTTGTCCACCTAATCTCATCTCGGCGTACTGGACCTTCTGCCACTCTAGCATACTGTACCACTTGAAATAACTATTCAATTTAGACTCCCAATCAAGATACTCTTTAGGGTCCCTAGATCCCTCGTAGTATGGAACATCGACTTTGACGCTACGCTGAATCTGCTGACATTGGTTGTCGTGATCCACACGACGGTGATCGTGATGGGGAACCACATCCTCGGGTGGAAAAGGATCGTTCCTGTCTGGACGATTCCCGTTCCATCCATGATATCTATCATCAGGCGGATAAGGATCATTCCGAGGGGGATGATTCCTATCGGGCTCCGGGATCCTCTCCTCCGGTGGACGGTAGTCGTCCCGTAGTGGGCGATTTGCATCATGCACCGGGGCTCTATCCACAAGTGGATAGGGATCGTTCCGTGGAGGACGATTCCGATCCTGACCTGGGGTCCTAGGTTCGGGCGGATAGTAATCTTCGCGACTATTTCTATCATGAACCGGAGTACGAATATCCGGAGGAATCGGATCGTCTCGCTCGAGACGATTCTGATTTCGGCTTCCAGATCTATCTTCGGGTCGTATAGGATCATCAATGTCGCGATGATTCCTATCACGATCTCGAGATCTAGGATCTGGGGGAAAGTAGTTCTCGCGATCACGACGATGTCGATCCAAACCTCTATTTTCGAGTTGATAAGTCCGTTCGCTCACCGCATCGATCGAACTAGTTAGACGATTGTCCATATTGGTAATTCGTGTATTGACATCACGAAAACCATTCTGGACAGCATCTAATACACGATCGATATCTCCTGGAGAAGAGGTCAGTGGTATGGATGACGACAACTCGTGGACAGGGACAGACACCTCACAACCGTCTTGGGGTTGGTCTGTCATCGGAGAGGCGACTCGTTTGCCGAAACGCAAATGCATGCAAGGAACTGACAGATGATGATGAATGTAGACGTCTACGATGGCAGAAACGACTGGGCTAACAGGTTAGGCTCTGATACCAATTTGACGTAGGACGACTACGGGGTAGGATAGGCGTGAGGGATAAAACAATCCACAGAAATTCACGGTCGGATCCGGACTTTAAAACCGATGAAAATCTGGTGGTGCAGCTCCGACCCTTATCGAGGGTGGGAGTACTGTCTTCCCCCACCGCGACGATGCCTAAGCACCGAAATCAATACGTCGAATTCACGTCGCGAGGAAACACTCGAGAGGAAGGTTGAAGAAGTAGAGAATCGAAACCAATTCAGATTCCGACGGCGGTGGAAACTTCCCGAGAAAACACTAGACGGAGAACACGTCGACACCAAAGAGTTCAGGCATACCTCAGCACCGCAGTGCGTGAAGAGGTTACGGGCAATCGAAACGTGACAAGGCTGGGCGAATCCGGGCGTTGAGCGGCCCACTGGATGAGGACGAGGCTGGACGTTCCGGGCGTTGAACGGCCCTGGTTAAGTGCGGTTGTCATGGGCGCAGCGTCAAGCATGGGTGAACACCTGCGCGCACGAAGCGCGCGAAGGGTGCGCGGAGCGCACGGAGCGCCGTGGCACGCGGCGCCGACGCCGCGGAGTGCGTGGAGCGCACCGAGCACGCAGCGCAGCGCTGCTGCGGCGCGCCGACGGCGTCGGACAGGCAGCCGGAGTGCTGTCTCGGCGGCCCCTGGCGAAGGCTGTCAAGGCAGCGGCGGCGCGCGGACGGTGCGCAACGGTGCGCAGGCAGCGCGCGGACGGTGCGCGGGCGGCGCGCAGACGGTGCGCGGGCGGCGCGCAGACGGCGCGCGGGCGGGCGCGCGCGACGGCGCGGCGGCGCGCAGCGCGGCGGCGCGGCGGCGCGGGCGGCGCGGCGCGCGGCGGCGCGCGGCGCGGCGGCGCGGGCGGCGCGCGGCGGCGAGCGGCGCGCGGCGGCGGGCGGGCGGCAGCGCGGCAGCGCGCGGCGCGCGGACAGCACATGGGCGGCGTGCAGGCGGCGCGCGGGCGGCACGCGGGTGGCGCGCAGGCAGTCTGGGTGGCCCATTTGGAGAGAAAGAGAGAGAAGAGAAAGAGAGAGGAGAGGGGAGGCCCACGTCGCTAGGCCGCGGCAGTGGCGGCAGCGGCGGCGACGGCGACTAGGGTTTGGACGGTGGAAGATAGGGGAGGCTGGGCAATCCTCCAAGAAGAGTTAAACAAAAACTCGATTCTTGAATTATGATTGCCTAATGTTTCTTGAAAACAATGGCCTATATATAGGCCTTGGAGGAAAGAGAAAATGACGAGAAAATAAAGACGAGAAAATAAAGACGTGCGCCGTGTCACGCCAAAGGGCAGTTGTGGATCTGCCTCTGGCGTCGTGTCATGACGCGCGTAGGGACGTGTGTGGGTGGAGACGTGCTTGTCGACGGTTGTGGCATGTTGACTTCGGTTGACTCTGGTTGACCGTGGTCCATAGCAGGCGTGTTGACTCCGGTTGACCGTGGTGACGCGTTCAATGCTGAAGTGTTGGCGTCCTCGCCATCATATTCTCAACGTCTGACGGCAATGACGGAGCACGTCGTTTGTTATGTTTGGGTGATGTAGTTTGCAGTATTTAAAGCCCTACGCAACGGAGACATGAGTATGTGAAAGCATGTGAAGATGACCCCGAAGTCGAGGACTCTAACATGGTCTTGTTAGATTGTTCGACCCGCTGGGACATCACTTACGCTATATTATCCGCCACCGTGAATAAACGTGATGTCATTGATGAAATGTCGAAGAATTTTGGCCGTAAGGGGAAGGCAACGAAGATGTAGAAGGACGAGTGGGAGTTGGTGAAAGAATTTTGTCGCATCCTTGGGCAGTTCGCTGTATCCACCAATCATGATTGCAAGATAGTGACGTGGCCATATGTGATGTATTACTTCTCATAGATGGCCGCATACGCCACATGGAGGTGGTCCAACAAATCAAAGAGGGCATTTTCTTCACCTGCGTACGACGATTGCATGATGGAGATTGTTCTACCATGGCACAAGCGTGTAAGGCGATGCAACGCAAGCTAGTGCAATATGCAGAAATCTTATGGGCGAATGATGCAATCACTAGCACAACATTGATGAACCCATTCCACAAAGGGGAAATGATCAGTCAGAGCGTCAGAGAAGCAACCGTTGCATATGTATGGTCTTTGTTACCATGTGACTCGCCAAGGCATGCAGCGAGTGCGCACGTTGAATATGAGCACCCCAAAAGGTAGAGAGTTGGACTCTTGGCTACAGAGCACTATGCGAAAAGTCCAACTTGCAACTATGTCAACGAGGTTGGCATTGGACAAGTTCAACCAATATCTAACAGAGGTTGTGCCTAATGAGGGAGTGTTCACCCAACTATCTTGGTGGGACAGCATAGGGACGAAGTGCTTCCACTTACTTGCCTCCATTACACGGGAGCTGTTGTATGTATGTGCAACAAGCGCTCCTGTTGAGCGCATGTTCTCAGCGAGAAATGCTATTGTCACGTACAATAGATCACTTTTGTCACTGATAATAATCAAAACACTCATCATTGTGAAGTGTTGGCTACGTGCGAACAAGAAGCAATGGTACACTGATGTGGAGTTGGATTCGGATGGCAAGGATGGCCAAGGTGGGTTAGTTGCATGTGCTCGAGGTAAACATCACCTACATTGACTACCTTTTATGCATATTTTACATAATCATCATGTTTTATTTGTTATCTTTTGCTATGCAGGTGATAACCAAGTAAGCACAAACCTTTGACGGAGCGGTGGGAAAATTCTCAGGCGAAGGGCGTATTTTGGCGGTTAAATATTACATAAGGAGTCAATTTTGTTGCACACATCTTTTCTTAAAAATTTTAAAACATTTTCCTGTAAATTTCTTTAATTTTCCAACATTAAAAATATTCACTTACCCTATTAGTAATATACATATTTAAAATTTGCACTTAATTCACTAATGTAAATATTAGGTATATAAAGCATCTTAGAGAACCAAATAGTGTGGGAATCTTTTGTTAAAAAAGTTAAAACACTTTCCTATAAATTTCTTGAATTTTCCAACAGTAAAAATATTCAATTACCCAATTAGTAACATAAATATTTTAAATTTGCACTTAATTCACCAATATGAATCTTATGTATAAAAACCATGTTAAAGAACCAAATAGTGTGGGCATCTTTTGTTAAAAAATTTAAAACATTTTCCTATAAATTTCTTGAATTTTCCAACATTAAATATTCACTTACCCAATATTTATATTTGGTAAGTGAATGGTTTACATACCTAATATTTATAGTAGTAAATATATTTTAAATTTGCTCTTAATTCATTAATATAAATATTAGGTATGTAAACCATGTTAAAGAACCAAATAGTGTGGACATCTTTTGTTAAAAACTTAAATCATTTTCCTATAAATTTCTTGAATTTTCCAACATTAAAATATTCACTTACCCAATTAGTAATATACATATTTTAAATTTGTACTGAATTCACTAAGAGATATATAAACCAAGTTAAAAGTGTGGGCATCTTTTGTTAAAAAATTTGCAACATCTTTTGTTAAAAATTTGCACTTAATTCACTACGTTTAATGTTGGAATTTTTGATGTCGGACGTCGTCAGGAACATCGTCCGGTCGGCACCGAGTATGATGGCTCGGTACCGATAATGGATGGTGGTATTGAACGTCGATAGTGTCATCATCTGACGAATAAACCCTAACAGGTCGATGTGACTACGAAGCAATGAATGAGTGCCCTATGTGTCGTACGTGCAGGCTCCAACTTGAGGGAGGCGCCGAGCTCCGAGCTTGGACGGGGTCGCCGGGTGACGGTGATGGTGGCCTCTCGAACGTCGTCAAAGGGGTGAAGACGTCTACGATTGAACAGAATCAATCCGTAGGGCTCGTGCGTAACGGACGGTCTTGTCCATACGGGTAAGACAATCAAGTATGTCGTAGTTTCTCTCAAAACCTCTCTCACCTACCTAGCCCTAGCACGGTGGAGTCAAGAAAAAATTTTTACTGCAAGAGATAATTAAATGAGCGATGGGAGAGGATGGCGTGCCTCGTCGACGTGGCTCGTTGTGCAGAGTTCATCGACGGTCGGCGGTGGTCAAAGTAGGAGGGTCAGAGAGGCGCCGGGGAGCGAATGGCGGCTCGACGAGTGAATGATGATGCCGGAGCTATAAGTAAAGGTCAGAGGAGAGGGAATACGGCCGGGCCACGGTGAACTGGCTCAAGCGTGATCCTGATTGGGTCGCGCCCTTACGGACGGATGGTTGCACGCGCGTTCAGGACAGTAACACGACCAATGGTCTCTGGCATGTCTGAACTAGCAGGTCAACCCACGGTGGTGGATCGAGAATTGGAGGCGAGCGTTCAGGGTCGTGGGGAGTCCCCATTCTAACGGTCAGCCATCGAACGGTTGGTGTGCAGTGGTTCTCTATTTTGCCTTGGGCGTGGGAAACAGTGCTGGCCGATCAGAGAGAACTAGCTCTCAGCACTACGGTGTTGCCGGTCAGGTTGGTAGAGCCACTTCACTAGGGATAAGCTGTCGTGTGGGGTCCGTTCGACTCGGCAAGGAGTCGGCGACCAGGTTCGGTAGGTTCAACGGTTGAACTCATCATCAACAATAGCTTTTCCCCATAGATGTGGAGTCTTTGACCAGGTTCAGCAGCTCCGTCAGCACAACAATTCTTCTCTACCTAACCGGGTTGGTCGGCCTTCTACCGGTTCCTGATTAAACAAACTGACCAGTCGGTAGGTTGGTACTAAAAAATCCAGTAGACCGAGCAGTTCAACAAATCCATCGGAACTTTGCCGATGATGCTCACAGACCCCGGAATTGGGCGGCCACAGACAGATAATCAGCCCCACAGGAACTCAACGGTCGAGGTAATTTCTGGCGTCCATGGTGGATCGAGCGTGCCTAGAGGTGGTCCTGCGCAAGGGGGCGTCGAATTAGCCATCTTGGTGGTGTGACATCGTGTCCAGAGGCTCAATCATTGACTGAGTTTTTCTCCTTTTTGTCCTCCCTGCAGTGGAGCGCCGGGGGCGTGAAGATCCGCCCTAGTCATGAGAATCGATCACCCCAAATGAGGGGTAATGTTGCTCATGATCTGAGCACGAAATTGAGGGGGTTGGAACTTGAATTCCTCTCTCAATTCCTCCTTCTTCTCCCCCCATTCCCTCTTCCTCCTTCCCTTGTGTTCTTCTCTTGAGCAAGGAAGGGAGACCAGACAAGAGTGTAACAAAATACTTAATCAGTTTCTTTCTGGTCTAAGGACCTAGGGCGGCCCCTCTTCCCTTATAAAGGGGGAAGAGGAATTGGGCCCCCTAATTGGGTCAACAAGGTGGGGGAAGACTGATCCATTGGGGGCCCTTATAGAATGGGCCCCCATAACAAAGAAATAAAAAGGGAAAATTGAAAATATAATAAGAAAAGGGAAAGGGGAAAGGACTAGGGGCCCCTTCCCATGACGACGCGGACGAACATACATGACGCGTCGCGAATGCGACGAAAAAAAATGACGAATACGGAAAAACACAAAACACGACAAAGAAACAATGGGAATCAAAAAAAAGATAACGAGCATCTTCACCTAGTCTTCGATGACGGTGGTGATCGGTGCGGACAGTGTCGTTGACGAAACCTTAATGGCGTGCGCCATCAATTTTCCAACATTAACAATTTACACTTACCCAATGTGGGGAATTAAAAATTAGTAATATATATATATATATATATATATATATTCAACATATTGAATATTTAATTATATAAATTTCAACAAAGTGTGGGCAGTATTTATAGAATTTTCAACATTTCCCGACAAGCTTCTTCATTTTATCAGGTTTTTAGTGGAGGATAGGTGATAATTTCACTTTTAGGGTTAAAATTTTTCATTGGCTCCACAGGGAACGATGATTAAGGAATTATTTTCCTAGACTAGTGATGATTGACGAGAAGACTGACGAAAACAAGATTCGAGGTTGTTAGCTAGTGATATCGATAAAAATTAGGTAATTATAAGTTAAATTAACATAAAGAGAAGAGTGAGTGATTGAGATGGATATGACAATGAACGACGTTATGAACGGGGATAGTGGTTGGATATGGAGTGGTATGATGGCGAGGATGAGAGACAAGAAACGAGAGTAAAAATGAAACTGCAAGTTCGATGATAAACAACCCTAATTACGTTAACTATGGCGTCGGGAAAGAGACAACGTAAGGCGAGGACACTTACCTTGGATCCTTACGTTCTGCCAGGATCACAGCAATTTACAAGTGCCGGTAAGCTCCCCCTCTTCTCCAATGCTTCTCCCCACACACCCAGGACACCAAGAAAATTCTTGATGGATCTCAAAACTCACTATCTTTCAATCAGCCCATAAAAGTAGGAAGAAAGTTCAAGATGATTTCTACAATGATTCTGGCCTCTATTTATAGATCAGAGGGTATGGATAGAAAGAGGAGCGCAAGATGAAGCAAATGAGAGTGGTGGATCAAAAGTTATTGCGGTTTGAAGTTGAAGCAATCCTAGCCTTTATTTTCTTCTCTCTCCTCATCAATGTCATCAGTTTCGTGCCTGTTAAGAAGTCAAAGCACTTGGTATTCTGTGCCTTTTTGTATTCCGTGGCTTTTCATATTCTGTGGCTTTTCTTAATCCATGCCACGTGTACATGACAAAAGAACAAAAAAACAAAGAAAAAAACCTCTTTCTCGACGGTGACATGGCAGTGCGTCAGCGCGCCACATCACCTTACGCCATAAAAAAGCCAAAATACTTAAAAATTCATATTAAATAAAATTAAATTCCAAAAAATACGTATAAATTATATCTTTCCAAATTTAATGTCAAAAAATTTCAGAAAAATCATGTTGTCTCAAAAATATATTATTTTAGAATATATTGTTAGAAAATTCCCAAAAAATGCAGAAAATTCAGAAATTCGTTCTAAAAATAGATTTAATCATTTTAAGCTTGATAGCATGCAAATATGAGTAATTTAATGCATAAAACATGTGCATATAATAACATAAGGCACTAGAAATTCATGTTATCAATAGGTAAACATCTTCCACATACATGCCAAAACTTAAATAAAAGTAAGTTTCTAGTTTCTTTTCAAATTTTGAGACAAATATTTTAGACATTCCTTAGTCCCCATAAAAAATATAGGTTAAATGTTGCCCGATTAAGGATAAAAATAAACTATTTATCTGGGTTTAATGTATATTTTTTTCGTATAGTTCTCCTATACAAATTTGCACAATATAAAGTCATAAGGGAATTTCTTTAAGAATGTGACATGAAGCATTCATTTGCGCGTGCAACTTAGTAGAAGGCTTTATATAAAACGCCTGGACCAACTTTAAACCTTAAAACATTTTAGAAATCTACAATATGGGATTGCTATGGATTCGGAAAAAATATCCGAATATTGGTTACCAATATCTGGATATCGGTAACCGATACCTATATCCGAGATCCGTCTCGTCCCTACATCTTTGGTACCTGTCACAGATTTTTGTCCACGCGTCAAAGACCGATATTGACCGATATCCGATATCTGATATCAGGCACCGTCCCGGTTTTATTCCCGATACCACTACCTCCATGATCGCATTAGACAAAATTTGAAAGGGCAATTGAGAGACATGATTATATGGGTAAGAGAAATATAAGATATAGTGAGAGATCTCGATTTAAGCGGAGATGGTTTCATGTTGGTTTCCAAGGTTGTGATTGAAATGAAACCATGACAATTTGTGAAGCATAAAACATATCATGAAACTGTCGTGGATCATAAAACCTAATGATCATGTCTCTCATAAAACCAAACCGACCCATCATAAAATCAAACAACAAGAATCGAACAACTCCAGGGCCCATCTATATTCACGATCCATAAGACGAAATTATTAAAACCTCCATTTCTCAACGTTTATGCCTTGTTATTCACAACGTTTTCTTCATGAAACTCATTAAACCAAACCGACCCATCATAAAATCAAACAACAAGAATCGAGCAACTCCAGAGACCAGCTATATTCACGATCCATAAGACGAAATTATTAAAACCACCATTTCTCAACGTTTATGCCTTGTTATTCACAACGTTTTCTGCATGAAACTCATTCAACCAAACCGACCCATCATAAAATCAAACAAAAAGAATCGAACTCCAGAGCCCAGCCATATTCACAATCCATAAGACGAAATTATTAAACAACTCCAGAGCCCAACTATATTCACAAACCATAAGACGAAATTATTAAAAGCTCCATTTCTCAACGTTTCTGCATTGTTATTCACAACGTTTTCTTCATAAAATTCTGTGGGGAAGATCAGTTCTTGGGAGCCGGCGGCGACGGCATTTTGGGAATTGGGGGAAGATTCTTGAAGCCCGTAGTGCAGTGGACATGGCAAAGATCCCAGCAAATTCTCCGGGTTATCCTCGGATCAACCTGTTTAAGCGCTAAGCAATTGGGCACGCAAGGCTTCATGCACTGCCTCTCCGGCGTTGGACGCCCTTCTGAAGCCCCTGCCATCACCACCAACGCTATCAGCAGCACCCCTACAACGTTTCTGATGTAACCCATCTCTTCCTCTCTCTCTCTCTCTCTCTCTCTCTCTCTCTCTCTCTCTCTCTCTCTCTCTCTCTCTCTCTCTCTCTCTCTCTCTCTCTCTCGTTATCGCCTTGTTTGGGTTGAAGATTGGAGAGAATTCTTTATAGGTGATGTGGGGAGATGGGTAGTGTTTAATTATAGCGAATACCAGTTTTTGTAGTGGATGCTGGGATTTAGTCGGCGAGAATAAGGGAGAGAAGGAGAGGAGATCTCTCTCTATCCCTCTATCTCTGTATCTCTATCTCTCTCTCTCTTTCTTTCTCTTTCTCTCTCTTGTTTTGGCCTTGTTTGGGTTGAAGATTGGAGTTTCGAGAGAAGTCTTTATTGGGGATGTGGGGAGATGGGTAATGTTTAATAATGGCGAATGGCAGTTTTTGTAGTGGATGTTGGGATTTGGTTAGCGAGAATAAGGGAGAGAAGGAGAGGAGATCTCAACGCGTTTTAGTTAGTGAACGCGACGCTCTCTCTCTCTGTTCTCTGTCTCTGTCTCTCTGTCTCTCTCTCTCTCTCTGTTTCTGTCACTCTCTTTCTCTCTCTCTGTTTCTCTGTCTCTCTCTGTTTCTCTGTCTCTCTCTCTGTTTCTCTGTCTCTCTCTTTCTCTCTCTCTGTTTCTCTGTCTCTGTCTCTCTCTCTCTCTGTTTCTGTCTCTCTCTTTCTCTCTCTCTGTTTCTCTGTCTGTCTCTCTCTCTGTTTCTCTGTCTCTCTCTCTCTCTCTGTTTCTGTCTCTCTCTTTCTCTCTCTCTGTTTCTCTGTCTGTCTCTCTCTCTCTCTGTTTCTGTCTCTCTCTTTCTCTCTCTCTGTTTCTCTCTCTCTCTCTCTCTGTTTCTCTCTCTCTCTCTGTGTTTCTGTCTCTCTCTTTCTCTCTCTCTGTTTCTCTGTCTCTCTCTCCCTCTCTATGTTTTTCTGTCTCTCTCTCTCTCTATCTCCAGTTATTACCTTATTTGGGTTGAAGATTGGAGGTGGGAGAGAAGTCTTTAAAGGTGATATTGAGAGAATGGGGAGATGGGTAATGTTTAACAATGGCGAATGACAGTTTTTGTAGTGGATGTTGGGATTTAGTTGGCGAGAATAAGGGAGAGAAGGAGAGGAGATCTCGCTCTCTCTCCCTCTCCCTCTCCCTCTCTCTCTATCTCTCTCTTTATCTCTCTCTCTCTCTCATTCTCTCTATCTCTCTCTCTTTCTCTCTATCTTTCTATCTCTCTCTCGCTCTTTTTCTTTCTATTTCTCTCTTTCTCTCTTTCTCTCTCTGCCTAACTTTCCCTTTCTCTCTCTTTCTCTCTGTGTAGTGTGTATCGCTCTCCCTATCTCTCTCTATTTCTCTCTCTGTCTAGCTTTCCCTTTCTCTCTGTGTATCGCTCTCCCTATCTCTCTCTCTGTTTCTAGATTTCCCTTCACCGTCTTTCTCCCTGTGTATCGCTCCCCCTTTCTCTCTCTTTCTCTCTCTGTCTAGCTCCCCCTTTCACACTCTCTCTGTCTAGCTCTCCCTTTCTCTCTCTGTCTCGCTCTCCCTTTCTCTTTCTGGCTAGCTTTCCCCTTCTCTCTCTGTCTAGCTCTCCCTTTCTCTCTCTGTCTAACTCTCCCTTTCTCTCTCTGTCTAGCTCCCCCCTTTCTCTCTCTCTCTTTGTCTAACTCTCCCTTTCTCTCTCTCTCTCTCTCTCTCTCTCTCTCTCTCTCTCTCTCTCTCTCTCTCTCTCTCTCTCTCTCTCTCTCTCTCTCTCTCTCTCTCTCTCTCTCTCTCTCTCTCTCTCTCTCTCTCTCTCTCTCTCTCTCTCTCTCTCTCTCTCTCTCTCTCTCTCTCTCTCTCTCTCTCTCTCTCTCTCTCTCTCTCTCTCTCTCTCTCTCTCTCTCTCTCTCTCTCTCTCTCTCTCTCTCTCTCTCTCTCTCTCTCTCTCTCTCTATCTCTCTCTCTGTGTCTAGCTCTCCCTTTCTCTCTCTCTCTATCTATCTCTCTCTCTGTGTCTAGCTCTCCCTTTCTCTCTCTCTCTGTCTAGCTCTCCCTTTCTCTCTCTGTCTCGCTCCCCCCTTTCTCTCTCTCTCTCTGTCTAGCTCTCCCTTTCTCGCTCTGTCTAGCTCCCCCTTTCTCTCTCTCTCTCTGTCTAGCTCAGTAGCTCTCCCTTTCTCTCTCTGTCTAGCTCTCCCTCTCTCTCTCTCTCTCTCTGTCTAGCTCCCCCTTTCTCTCTATCTCTCTGTCTAGCTCCCCCTTTCTCTCTCTTTCTCTCTCTCTCTCTTTCGAGCTCTCCGTTTCTCTTTCTTTCTCTCCCTCTTTTTCTCTCGATCTATACTTATGTACAACATAGTCCATTTCTAAAGAGAAACCGAACCGTGCCCTTCGATATAATATATCTTTCAAATCTTAGACTTTATATTGGTCTCTTTCTCCTTATCTCTCTCTCTTTCTCCTTATCTCTCTCTCTCTCTCTCTCTCTCTCTCTCTCTCTCTCTCTCTCTCTCTCTCTCTCTCATGAATGTCTTTCTCTATATCTCCCCCTCTCGGCCTTTCCCCTTTCAGATATTTTCATCCATAACAATGTCAAGTTATCTCTTATCTCGCTTTTATCATGTCTCAAAATAATATATAATACCATAAAACATTATTGCTTACGGTATTTTATGATATTGTTCTATGTATGGGTTATGATAAAGCACTATATCAATTGAGTTTCCATCATCTCTTGCGGAATATCATTATCAAGTATTTGACCCTTTTATTTTACTCCAATCTCCAGAATAGGGATCTGTGATTGTCATCCGGCCATCATCCATCGATGCCATTGGGCTATGACGACGTTGACGACATTGACGACGACGACAACAATCAAAGGCTATTATGATGTCAACGAAGCACTTAACGACAACAATGATGCCAGCGTCATCGTCGGATGACGATTTAGCCACTCGCGTGAGGTAAGAAGAAGATGACGGTCAATGGTAAGTATGAAGTTGACAAAGCACTTGACGATGTCAATGACGACAACGGTCAATGGTTAGTATGATGTTGATCGAACACTCGGCCCGAGTCACAAAAGGAGGGCACTGGACCTCTGGCGAGACATCGAGACTCCGGGCAAGACCAGAGTCTTATGAAAAATTAGCATTCAGTATTAATAGGGAACTCAAACTAAATTCACCCGGATAAGAATTATTCATTTGCCCATCCTTCTTCAGCCTTCTCTCCTAGGCTCCTTAAAAAGTCCAAATTCAGGGACTTATATCATTGTTTTAATTTTGACTTCTCCAAGCATATTTTACATTGGTTTTTCATTTAATACTCTATAAAAAATTAAAATATCCTTAATTATTTTACAATTTGATAAAATCACTAAGTATAAGGTTAGGGGTCGTGTGACAAGGGTAAGTCACATGACATTGACGTCGTCGTCATGATTTTATTGTCCATTCGTTGATGTCAATGACATGTGTCATTTATCTTTAATGATAGGACCCCCATCTAATCTAGGGGTAGATATGGAGGTCTAAGCTTGGGGAACAGTAGTAATGATTCAATCCCTATTCAAGAATGAACTCATTGAAAATGAAATGAATGGAGGCCCAAAAAATTAGTAGAGCATGTGGTTTAATTTGATCCAAAGAAAAGAACCTTACTAGTGTTATACATTTCCTTAAAGTATGGCCAAAATATATGTAAGTATGGACACTGAACCTGTCCTCTATCTTTCATAAAAATCCCCAAAAATAGTTACAGAAAATTCAAGCGTCAGAATCATGGAGTTAACTCCCTGAGCTGATCATAGCCCCTCAGCATTATTTTAATTAATATGAATACATTTTGAACTCGAAAAGAGAAGAATGCATAAAAAGGCTGACAACTTTGCGTTCATATCAGGTTTTTATGAATAAATATGACAGAATTAGGGAGGAAGAAAAAAAAATCTATAAAAGGAGGATCTAACCCAGGTTAGAGAATCCTACACCGGCAGCTGGGGGAATCTTGGGGGCCTTCAAACCACCGTTCCCATGATGGGTTCACTGGTCCAATGGTCCTGCAAGATTGATCATGGTCAACCTTGTAAAATTATTTCTCAATTTTTCCTTCAAAAGAAAGGACTATTTCTCAAAAAAAAAAATTTGAACTATAAAAAGGGATGAACACCCGACGAATCGGTGAATTATTTCTCAAATTAATTTTTTTTTCCCTTACACTGGTAACAATGGGTCTGGCTTGCTTTCCACGGTCTGGATGATTCTGTTGACCGTGACAGATAGGTCAAAATTAGGGTTCCAGAAAGGGGCCAAGTGTCAACTCCAGATTGGATACTTACAATTGACATGCGGAAGAGACACGGTCAGTCTTTTCCAGCTTTTCCAGCTCCTCCTGCAGGAGCAAAATGGATTGAAAAGAAAATTCAAAGATATACAAAAATAAAAGATAAATTGAGAAGAAATGTAACGTCTGATGCACCGCAGAAAAATGATTCAGAGGGGGAGAATCAAGGAAATTGCCGAAAAATAAGCGTTTTGAACTAAAACTACATGGATTTTGTCAACATTAGTAAAATGAAATTAGAGGTGGGAAGAACTAGAGGAGCATGACATGCATTGAGCATGGAGATAGTGGCAGGGCTGAGAGAGGTGGAGATGGAGATAGAGATAGAGATGGTCGAGATGGAGATAGAGATAGAGATGGTCGAGATGGAGATGGAGATGGAGATAAAGATGGAGATAGAGATAGAGATGGTCGAGATGGAGATGGAGATGGAGATAAAGATGGAGATAGAGATAGAGATGGTCGAGATGGAGATGGAGATGGAGATAAAGAGGGAGACAGAGATGGAGATGGAGATGGAGATGGAGATAGAGATAGAGATGGAGATGGGGATAGAGATAAAGAGGGAGATGGAGATGTAGATAGAGATAGAGATGGAGATGGGGATAGAGATAAAGAGGGAGATGGAGATGGAGATAGAGATAGAGATAGAGATGGAGATGGGGATGGAGATAGAGATAAAGAGGGAGATGGAGATGGAGATAGAGATAGAGATGGAAATGGTGATGAAGATAGAGATAGAGATAAGATGAAGATAGTGATAGAGAGCGCTAAAGAGAGGTAGAGATAGAGATAGTGATAGAGAGAGCTACAGAGAGGTAGAGATAGAGATAGAGATAGACAGAAATAGAGATAGACATAGAGAGATGAGAATAGGTAGGCTCATTAGGCCTATAAGGTACACTCACAAAAAGAAAAAAAGGCAAACTTGAGGAAAATCAGGACAGATGTTTCCTTAATGATTTGGCTCTCAATGATGCATAGAAATGCCAGAGAGATCAGTTTTTCTCTGGACTAGTAGTCCAATTTTTCCATGTCAACGAAATAAATATTTGAGGTATTCCTGAAATAAAAGATGATTTCGAGTCACTACTGTTCCATTGATTCCTGAAATTTTGGGGTCAAATGTGTCTATTAAGACAATCAAAATTTGATGTTCTGTTTCTTCTTCTCCCTTCTTTAGTGGAAGAAAAACGTCGATCAAAGTGGCGTGTATCATTATCTTCTCAGTTGCCCAGAATACGGCCAGAGAAGCTAAAATTATCCTTAAAGACGGTCACCAGTTCCCAGAATCGAAATCAAAGATCTGCACACACAGAAAATTCCCAAAAAAAATCTTAAGAAATCCCCCAAAATTCCGTCAGCAACGGGGAAGATAAATAGCGAACGAAGGGGATTTCAGAAACCCAACATCATCAGCGAAGAAATCTAAATCAAAGAGCTCCGCACGCAGAAAATACCCAGAAAAATCTATTAAAATTCCCCAAAAAAATCTGGCGGAGACGAAAAATCGCCGAACGAAGGAGATTGCCGAAACGATTCAAACAACATCATCAGCAAAGAAAACGAAGCCCTACCTCCAAGAACTTCGTCTCCTGCTCGAACCGCTTCAATTCAGCGACGATCCGGTGCTTCCCCTTCACCTCCGGCGCCAAATCCCGGCCATCTCCTACCGCGCCGTCCCCAAGAACACCAATCGGCGACGGCGAGACGGCGTTCTGAACCCCATCCGCTTCCATATCCTCCTCAAATCAACAGCTACCTGCAACCATCCAATCAAAAAGAAAGCTAAAATTCAGACATCGCCGACAACCTCCATTGCATCTGAAGATCGAAATCACTTCTGCCGAAGAATCGACGGCGACATCGAAGCAAGGAATTGGAGCAACGATCGTCCACCGAAGAACTAGAACGAAGAAGACTATTCTTCTTCCCAGTCAATTCTAAAACTTCTTAAATACTAAATAGTGTTGGACGACGGGACGGATGACGGTTTATCATTCTTTTAGCTTTTTTTTTAAATCATCCTTTTAGTTACTTCTGGTCTTGATCTTGGCATAGAAAATGTAACTTAACAACGGATTGAAATGAATATATTGTATCAATGAGTTTGAACAAGATATAGAATGTGTGATTTCTTTCCAGCCACATATATATTTTCATCACATGCCTTCCGTCACCAGATGTCGGTGATTTACTCTAGTTTTTTAACCATTTGTTATGTTCGTCCCTTTGTGATGGATGACTGACCTAAATGACGTTATGTCCTATTCCGTCTCTGAAATATTCTAGTTATTCCTAATGTGTAATAAAAATCATTGGAGAAATTCTTCTATGATAACTAGACGATCCCATCTGAACCGTCTAATTAGCTTTGAATACTTCTCGCTATATATGAGTTATGGCTTAATTGAATATATTAATAAGAAACCTTTAACCAAAAGTCAAAATACAATTATTTATCCACAAGGTGTTTTCGGTATCTTATGTGTTAGGACAACTTATAGATTATGACATAAATCAACTTGATTGACAACTACGTATAATATCGTTCAAGAGTTCATGCACGTAACTTGGTTAACTATTTGATTAAAATATATGTGGTTGACAAGTCAATCACACATTTTGTGTCTTCCTCGTTGTCCAGTGACATGACGATTCATCACAGTACAAATGTGGTGCTTACAATGAAGTCAATGAACTCACGATCTTACTTAGTGAATTATAATGTGAGCATATTACATAGATCACTAGTATGCGAGCATGTGCTCTAAATATCTGTGTCCAAAGGATACTCAGTAAGGATGTCAAAATATTTTGATAGAATAACATTATCTAGTCTCGATCCTATGACGAGTATGGCTGATTCCATATGCATTATTGTGGAGACACCAATAATGAATAGTAGGCCTTCTTTAGCAAAAAGAGTTTATTAAATTGATGTGTATGAATATTTAATTGATTACACCAAAATATCGATCGAATTGACTCACTTCACAATTCTAGAATTGGACCTTAGACTTAAGACACCAAAGGCATCTTGTGGACAAATGGTTGCTCTTTATTTGTGACCTATGAGTTCCTAATGATGTAGTTTTAAACAGTCTTGGTTTGGGTGCAACAAGAAGTTTAAAAAGATGATTGGTGATTAATATGGTATTATTCTCCCCAGATCTAAAAAGATATGGATCAAGGAATATGATGTGAAGAAGTCATATGCCAAGGTAGTGGAATATCAGATAAAAGTTATCTGATGATGTAGGGATATTTCGATATTAACTCAGATGATATATTAGACTTTCATATTTCACCATACCCTAAGCTATTCTAATAGTGTCAAGTGGATGAGGGACTATACATACACACCAACCGACAACAAAAAGGTTCCATGAGTAATTACACTTCTTTATATTTTCTAAAGCACAAGATGTAAATTGGCAACCCACAAGTTGGAAACTTGACTCGTCGATTGGGTTAAATTGATATGTGAATAATATTATATTTGATGATATGTTGAATTAACTTTCAAGGTGAATAGAGTTTATTGGACCACCAAAGTTGTTAACTAGATGATACATGGGCTTAGAGGATCACAAGCAAATGGTTTTTTAGACATCAAAATATATGCTTAATGTTTAGAAGTCTTTATGAAATATCCCTACTTAGTATAAATAGAGGAATTTCTTGAAAAAAAAAAAATCACCCAGGGCTCGAATTATTGAGGGACTAACCCTTCTTCTTCTTTCTCTCTTCTGCTCCCTTTTATTCATGATGCGATCAGAACTACGTAACAATGATAATGGAGTAAGAACTAGGCTCATCAAGGTAAAGGAAGATATTCAACATGTTGGGAATCACATCATGACAAATAAAGGTTGGACACAAAAGACTCAACCCATCTAGATCTAATAATCGATAAATCATAGGTTTGGTACTTAGACATGTGATTTGATCATTATTTTTTAGTATAGTTATGATTTTTTACATTCACCAGTGGTTTTATGAATCAATTTAGTTTCATAACAATCAAGGCCACACAGTTAAACACTATTCCCTAAAGAGAACCCACCTGTTGGGTTTTGGGGCCTCTATTGGCAAGATCCAAACTTGTGTACCAAAATTTCAAATCAAAGATGGATCTATAATACATAAACATGGACCAACAAAAAACATCATCTTTGCATACATTTAATCCATGATTTTTTGGATCTTCGAGTCAGCATCTTTAAATTGTTCAGATCTCCAGCTTCGCTTACATATCCATGTGACATTCAAATTGCTTGATTTCATCTTCGTTCCACAAGCCGTGTAGCTAAAAATCTGATCAGCTTTCCATATAGTTTTCTCTATAAGAATCACTCAAGGAAGAGGAAGAGAACAAAGAGGCAGGCATTAAAACTGATTCACATGGGCGTATATTTATATTGTTTGAGGAAATTTTCATAAAAGTCTCCATCATTGGGAACAATTTATAAATGTCCTGAACTTAATGTATTTTCACTAACATCCAAATATATTTTGTGTGACCCTATAGGCTCATGTATCAGTCTATATAATAACTTCAACGACACAATAACCTTTATTAGTCTGGTACAATCAACTAACTATTTAGCATGTACTTAGCTAATCAATTATTAATTTAACCTAACTGATTGGTTATGTTACCAACTTGTGGTGCAAAGATACTCTTCATACCCTAGAAGATACAAAGGAGTATAAAAACTCTATCATGAAACCTTTTCTGGCATTATTTACCATGTATCCATAGTATATCATCCACATGAGTTTCTTTGATGAATTCAAGAATGATTAACTATCAGTTCTGATTGGTTATTCACATTTGTATTGATGCACGGTGAAATCATTAGAGAACACCTTCTCCGATATTTCCAATGTCCTAGAAAGGGATTTAAATATATCATCTTCCTTAGGCCAATATCCTCCAATATTGAGAGTGGACAATCCCATCTTGACTGCAAAATCACCGTCATGGACTTCTTGTTGCACCTCAAGATAGGAGATTTTGGAATCACCTTAATGGAGATGAATTTGTTGTAGTCACATTGCACCGTCCATCTAGAAGACGTTTTTGGTGTCTTTGGTCTGAGGGTCAATTAAAAAATCATAAATTGAATCAACTTGATTTATAGTTTGGTATAATACTAGTAAATTATTTCTACAAATCAACTCATCGGACTCTTCCTGCTAAAGAGCGCCCATTATGTATTGTTGTCTTCTCCGTACTAATGTATACATAATCAATCATATTCATGATAACAGTGGGACAAGACCGTTCAATTATATCCAGATATTTTTATGTCCCTATAGAGTATTCTTCGAATAAGAATGTTTAGAACACATGTTTAATTGCGATGGTTATCATATCACGGTCTCATCATATTTACTTACTCATTCGTGTATGCATGGACATCAATTATAAGCATCACTCATGCATTATAACATATTGAACTAGATGTAAAATATGTGAGTTGATGCAGGACGGCCTCAGGGACATCGTTCGGTCGCCACCGAGTTTGATGGCTTAGTGACGATAAAGGATGAAGTGTCGGAATACGGCGGTGTTGTCGTCCGACGATATCCTAACGGGTATGTAACTACGTGAATATGTATGCCCTACCTGTCGTACGTGCAGGCTCCGACTCAAGGGAGGCGCCGAGCTCTAAGCTTGGACGGGAGTCGCCGGATGATGGCGATGGGGCTTTTCGAACCTCGTCGGAGCGACGAGGACGTCGACGGTCGAACGGACTCAATCCGTTGGGCTCACACCTAACGGACGTACTCGTCCGTACCGGTAAGACACTCAAATACGTAGTTTTCTCTCGTTTAACCTCTCTCACCTACCTAGCCCAAGAGCAGTGGAGACGGGACAAAAATATACTGCAAGAGAATAACTAAACGAGCGAGGGGGAGGACGGTGTACCTCGTCGGCAGTGGCTCGTAGTGCAGGACTTCATCTTCGTCAGAGGCGTATCGGAGCAGGTGGAGTGAAGGGTGCCGGAGAGGTCACGACAGCTCGACGTGCAGCGGGTGGTGCCGGAGCTTCTTGAAAAGGTCGGTCATCCAAGAGGTCGATGGCGGTAGCGTCGGCAACGCGAACCGGGGGATGGGTTTGCCGGCGCAGCTCGGGTCAGGCAGCGCCCGCAAGTGGGACGACCGGATCAGTCAAATCGGTCTAACAGGCCACCCAGGCTGGGCAGTTTGATCGACCGGGTTGGCTGGTGCGGTCGGTTCGGTCGGTTGGGTCGTTCGGGCCGGTCGGCTCGGCCGGCCGGTTCGGTCGGATCTGATTGGTGTGGTCGGCCGGGTCGTTCGGACCAGTCGATTCAGCCGGTCGGATCGATCGGCTCGACCGGTGTCGGCCGGGTCGACTGGCCCGAACGGTCGGACGGTCGCTCGGACTGATCAGGTTGACCGTTTGCAGGTCGGGCGACGGGTCGATCGCGTTCTAGATCCCGACAACGACGGCAGGACCATGGTGTCGCGGGCGGTGACGGGTCGCGAAGAGCGGCGACGTCTGGGCAGTTCCGCGGCCTCGGGCGCGGCTGGCGGCCTCAGGGCGGCGCAGCCGGCAGGCCCTTCGGGCAGCGGCGGCGGTGCACAGCTAGGTGACCCGCGGGCGAGCGCGGGGTCGGCGTGCAAGGATGGGGGGGAGGAGTGCGGCGGTTGCGGCAGGCGACGGTGGCGTTCTCCCTACTCTCCCCTTTCCTTCTCTTCTTCCTTCTCTCCTCTTCCTTCTCTTCTTCTTCCTTCCCTTGTTCACTTCTCACGCATGAGGAAGGGAGACCAGCTGTTCAACAAAATGCCTGAATGAAACCCAACTGGTCTAAGGAATTCGGGCGTCCACCTTTTCCGTTATAAGGGGGGGAAGGAGGGGCCCCTTATGGGCCAAACGGGGTCCCTTTGGGGAGCCCTTATAAATAGGCTCCCCCATTACAAAACAAAATAAAAAAACACATAACAAAGGGAAATTAAGGGGGAAGAAAAGAGAGGGAAAGGGGAATGGTCAAGGGGAGAAGGTCATAGGACGGCCCCTCCCCCTTGACGACAAAACGTGGACAAATAAAACATCACGGACGCGACAAAACATGACGAAAACGATATGAATGAGAACGGGAAAAGAAACAAAACACGATAGAGAAAGATAGACGAAAGCGGGAAAGATAACCAGAGCAAGGTCACCCGGTCTTCAACGTCGTGAGTGTGTGGCGCGGATGACGTCGAAGGTGATCCTCGATGGCTTGTGCCATCATGAGTAACTTAAATGCCACATATTTCCAACACCACTGTCTATGTTTAGTGTCCCCACGCTAATGGATATAGGATCAACCATACTCATCATATGAGTGCCATTAGATTATACAATTCCATTGGGATATTTTGATGTCCATATCGAGTATCCTTTGAATATGAATATTTTTAATTCATATTTAAAGTCTAGTGGTCATTATATAATGTTCTCATCACTTTTCATTTAGACAGTGCATTTATTCAAGGACTTCTTAATAAAATTCACTTGAGAAGGATAATGAATAAATATATGTTTGAATAGACTTATTCGAGACATAGAAGTGTGATGAGCTTGAAGCCCACATAATATCCACATGGTATTACAGTCTCTAGATATTATGTTTTGGGCGATGGATACAAAGGGGCACATCTAGTGCATCCTAAGCTAAGAAACCACGCCACTTGTTCGGTCATTATAAGATTGGCTACACGATCAACCATGAGTGTTTTGACGCAACAATATAAAGGTCCGTGGAGGTGACTTTGCAAGTCAGTGTGTGGTGAATTCTCATCGAATATTACGTAAGAAGCAATTGTAAATGTTGTGGTAGTATTTTTTTTTAATGCTGCTGTCTTTGTTAACTCTAAGGGACCAATCCCACTATTACTATATACTCAAATAATTTTTTCTATGTTGACGAAGGCTGATTCACATTGACCATTTTCAAGGTCGGTACTCTACAAGATTGAAAAGTTTGTCTTTACATGTTTAAATGTGTGACACACATATTTTTATCCTACATGGAAAGACATATGTCCCTATCCCTAGGGCTGCCAAGTGAGGTATACTAGTACATCAAGTATATATATTTCTAAATTACTAATAAACTATTTTAAACTATATCAGTATTTATAATCAAGAAAGACATGCACCCCTTAGAGTTAACTCAAATGCACCATTCTTACCATAAGGGGATTAAATGGTGGCGACAATGTCAATGCATCATCTTCGGACGCACCGCCACCATCAACCAAGATGCTCCGCATCCTGACTCGTCGTCAACATCAACTGAAGAACTGTCGTGATAACGATCAAGTCAACGCACCGGCATCAGATGCATCGGCATCAGACGTGTCTCCACTTACACACGACATGTCCCGTGTCATGACACGTCGTCAACGCCAGATTCAGAACTGCCAGTTGACGTGACACGATAACACGACGTACATTTTATTTTATTTCTCGTATTTTCTCTTTCCTCCAAGACCTATATGTAGGCCAAAGTTGTAAGAAACACTTAGTGAAATTTCTTTTGAATTGAAGTCTTCTTCCTAAAAAAGAAAGTTTTCCCTAGTGGTCCCTCCCAAGCCACCACTGCTACCGCCTCTTGCAGTCGTCGCCGCCGCCGTAGAGGAAGGACCACTCCTACCGCCCACCCGTTGACTGACCACCACCCTCGCCCTGCGCCCTGGCCGCCCGTGCCTGCGCGTCCCGTCCACCTGTGCCCGCATAGTCCCCGACCGCTAGAGCGCGCCTGCCGTGCAGCCGGACGCCCTCGCAGCCACTGGTCGTCGCGCATACCGTTTAGGTGTCGGGGCGCTGCCCGCACCCCGCAAGGGGGCGACTCCCCCCTTGACCCCCTGCCAACTGACCGCGCAGTTGGATCCGCGACACCCTATCGAAGCGCACGTCAATCGTCCTGCCAACGACATGTCGAGAATTTCCCACAACCTCTTCACGCACTATCGAATGCCGAGGTACTTCTACACTCTTTGGTACCGTGTTCTTCGTCCAGTACTCTTCGAGTGTTCATCCACATCCGTCAGATTAGATTTGGATTTTGAATCTTCAAGCGAATAGATTGAATAGGCATTTGAATCTTCTAGCGATCGCCCATTCAAAGTCATTGATTTTGGTGCTTTGCATCACCACAGTGGTTGTAAGACAATACTCCCGCCCTCGATGAGGAGAGGGGCTGCATCATCAGTATTTTCACCGGATTTAATTTTCGTACTCGACCGTGTGATTTGTGGTCTGTTTTATCCCATCACCCCTAGTTGTCCTAGAATCCAGTTCCCGCCATCACCTAGCTCTGTCACATCTAGTCATCCTGCATCATTAACCTTTTTTCATAATGCATTAAAAATTTTAAAATTCTTTGTATGAATTTTGTATAAGAACTATTTTATTAGTACAGTTGATACCAACTATTTTATATAAGAAAATGGAATTTATCGGATAACGTTTCACCTTAAAATAAACATAGTTTTAGACGGGATTTCAGGGATCCATATAATCGTATGCAAATAAATAATATTATGGTCGGGATTCAATGTTTCGCTTTTTATTAGTTTTCCTTGTTCAGTAGTATGTTCGGAACTGACAACATGCATTAAAGAATGGACGAAGCCTCTTTCACACATTTCCCTTAAAAAATAATTAAAATTTTCCTAAAATTAAATTTAATGTGTCGGGGTTGGACAACCATTTAGACTTTGGCAGTTCATTCAAATGTTGAAAACCACTCAACATATTAGCAACTGTAAGAGGATTGTCGTGATTAATCTGAAATTTATTATTACAGAGTTAACATGAAGTTAACTTTATTTGTGAGTTGTATGCAATTTATATTAAAGGGGAGACAGTCATTGGAACTGATATTCAAAATGAACTAGAAAATATGTTTTCATAATCTAAAGTAAGCATTGGCTCAAACTCTGTAAAAGATTGAATCCCCAACAACTAAAGCATGGTCTCTTCATTCAAACATTGAAAATCATTCTCACGAAGACGTTGGTAAGAGATATAGTATCATTTATATTAATTTGTTACTATTTTTATAGAATACTTTAAGATCAAAAAAATATAATCAAAAAATATTTTAAAACCAGTATAAACACAGGAGGGGTATTTATATAACTACATCACCGTCTTCCACTTCAAATAGTATCCATTTATTCACACGAGGAAATTTAGATCAATTATTCCAACAATTTTCTGAAATTTGAAGAAAAACTTAACAATTAAAATTAACTAAATCATAAGGAAATTATCATAGCATTGTCACCGTGACTGCAATTGTTGATTCTTTTTATCAGTGATTTTGATCAACCACTTAATAGCGACTGATCGTTATCATCATTGGAAAGTAGAACACACCATTTCATGATTCAGTTGGGTCCTCCCTTAACCATGTATATAGACATAACATGGGTCCCACCCAATCCACATCTTAGCGTGTGGACAAGTGTCATGTCTAGTATGATAACTCTAATTACTATCTCATAACAGAAATTTCATGTAAGCCCATTATGCTGAAATATTTATGCAACTAAAGTGGCATATATAATTTTAGACAATAATCACCAACTAATTTATTGGAAACCCATTACATTATAATATTTATGTGACTGCAATGGCACAAGTAATTTAAGCTTATTAGGGTTTTTGTGGAAATAACTGGAAATTAAAAATTCATGGGAACCTATTACCTTACAATATTTATAGAACTGAGATGTAAGTAATTTTGGGCTTTATATATTTCAATGGAACTCAATACAAATTAAAATTCTCAAAGCCTGTTACCTTTAATATTAATGTCAGATACAATTTCAGATTATTAGGGTTTAAGCTAAAACAGCAACCAATCAACATTTCATTGAAACCAGCTGCACAATATTAAAGCAATTAAAGTCTCAGAGGTGATTTACATTTTTCTAGGGTTCATGTGAAGATTGAAACTTCATAGAAACCCATTATTTCTTCTTATTTATGCAATTGTAGAGCCATTGGTTATTTTTCAACTTTGTAGGGTTTATGAGGAAACAACCACCAATTATACCTATTTTTCTAGAACTCTATATAAAGTCTAAACATAAATTCTAAATATAAATTCTAGAACTCTCAGTTAGTAATAAGCTATAAATTTGCCCTAGAGAGAAAGATATTGATCAGTGCGGGAGAAAATGAAGTGCATGAGAAGGTGGTGAGTCGATCTCGATCTCGTTCTTTGATGTTCATCTGCTGTTATGATCTTCATCGATTTTGGCGTCATTCCCATCCGATGGAGTTTTAGTAGCTCAAATTTGACGATCGCATTTTATCAAAAATGTAATGAAAAATGGACCTGTGTGCTGTTGATTATGTAGATATTGATGATATCACCGGCTTCATGTTATTGATGTAGATGTTGATAGTCTTACCGGCTCGAATGATGTGGAAATTTATGATATTTCAGCTGACGGCGACGTCAAAACTTCGTTTCTGTTTTGAATTAGCAAACTACGAACAAGAAAGCGATGAAGTAGTGAACTTTTGATGCGATTGTTTTTTTCTTGTTAAAGTTGTAGTATGTCTCATTTATTTAGTCGCTGCCTTGTGTAATTGAAGTACGAGTTCAACGGGTTTCTCCGATGATGAGTTCTCTTTTAGCATTTGAAGTGTGGTTCGTTCCAATTCCTGAATTCCTTGGTGATGAGGAGAAATGGCTGAGGAGAGACCTCGTTGGCACCCTAAGTTTAAGAAATGTTTAATGGCTGGACTGACGTTTGATTGCTGGACCTATGCTTACTTTGGCATATTTTCATTCCTAGTTTTGAACTAAATAAAAATTTATTTGATATAACATTCATGGTCGAGTCTTGTTAATGTGGGTATCAGCGCACTAGAGTTGTTTTAGCTCAGTCGCCTCAGTTTATGTCAGAGTTGTATCTATAATCCTGGAGCCATGAGCGTAGTATCATATTCATAGTCCTAATTTGAATTCAGACAGTTGGAAAGTAAATTACGACTCCACCTTTTAAAATTCTCCATCACAGCAGCTTACTGGATTTCTAAGGATTGAGGAGAGCGAAGAGAATGGCAACTTCCTCGGCAGTTCAACCTTTTAAGGGTAATTTAAAAGTAAGCGCTTCCTTCCATTTGAAGAACTTGGTTCATGTATCTTTGATAGTAATTTTCTATTAATTGGAGTAAGATGATGTCATCTATGCCTTCAAAAGGGAGAGAGAGTACTCAAGTCACTGTGTTGCAAGCACTGGAACATAATGGTGTTGCAGAGAGCTAGTGTGTCTCTCTCTTCAAAAGTAGTTTGCCAAAGTCTATTCCAGGAGGAAAACATTATATCTACCTTTTTTTTCAGGGTCTTATGATTGAGTACGCATTTTGATGATTTCTTTTTCATTACATAAGGCTGTATTTCATTCCTACTTGATAGGATATTCACGTGTTCAAATTTGTCTGTTTTGTCTGTTGCAATTTGCATTCAACATGGAAAGTATTTAGAACCCAGGCCTCTTAGTATCTCTCAAGTACTCAGCCTGCAACGCGTATTGAAGAAATTTTGTCCCAACTGATATATCTTTCCTCAAATATACTCAAAATGGGGTTGATTCTTGCTCACTGAGCAAAAGTTATTCTATTCAAATATACTCAAAATGAGACAAGCGATTGAGTTATCAACATGGGATTCAAATATACTCTGAATGGGATTTTATTTTTTCACGATGAGTTATCAACAGTGGCAAAGTCCGCGGTTTAACTGAATCCGAAGCTCTAGAGGAAACGATATTGTTCTGAAACTATATGTACATTCCTGAATATATCCCCAGTCTATTTCTTGTCATTAAATAGGAAAATGAATTAATTATTGCGACAATAATTGTCAGCATTATCCAATTCCGTTAAATGCAATACATCTACTTTCGATTTCCTTTGCTTTTATCTCGTAGAACAGCCGACTGAAGTTTTTTTATTTTTTTTATTTTTATAACAATCTTCAGAAGGCACTCGCTGGTCTGAGGAGAATCAACCTGGATGGTCTGAGATGGCGAGTCTTTGACGCAAAAGGCCAGGTCTAAGCACGACAAAACTTTTCTTCGAGTTGTCCAATGTTAAGAAATTTGTTTTTACCAACTTATTGTGAAATTATATGAATATTGTTTTCCAGATTCTTGGAAGACTTGCATCGCAGATTGCTACTGTGGTTCAAGGAAAGGACAAGCCAACATACACCCCGTACCGTGAAGATGGGGACATGTGTATCATAATCAATGCCAAGGATGTTTGCGTATCTGGAAGGAAGTTAACTGATAAGCTTTATCGCTGGCACACTGGGCAAGTCTTTTCACTAAAGTTTCTTTTATCTGCAGGATATAATTTCTTATATCCTCTTTTGACGTCTTTTAATCTTTGAATGTTAAAAGTTATATTGGGCATCTTAAAGAGAGGAGTTTGAAGGACCAGCTACAGAAGGACCCGACAGAAGTCATCCGCAAAGCAGTTTTGCGGATGCTTCCAAGAAATAAACTACGCGATGTGAGTTTACCTCCTCCGATCATTTTGACTATTAAAAATTAGGATGCTTATTTTACCTTTTTGAGTATATTTGCTTCTGCGAGGGATGTGCATTTTTTACTTCTGGCATTATTCCTTCATTATTTTTTTCAAACAAAATTATTCCTTCATAAATTCAAGACTTGTGGGAGGGTTTGTGAACATGACAAGGTCGTCGTCGTCATCCGTTGGTGACAAATCATCATCGTTTTTAACCCAAGTCCATTAATGATGATAAACTCATTATCTTCATCGTCATCTATAAATCTGATTGAACTATATCAAACTGGTTAACAAACAAGGAAATCGACTTGCAGATCTTCATGTCCTACAACCCCGGTTGAGATTCACTCTACTCAGCAAGAGGTCTGTCCTAGCACCTCTGGACAGCCCTCTTGCCGCTTACCGCTTTACTCGCCAGAGATCTCAACACCCTCCAGGAAGTCCGATTGCTAAGATACCTTTATTAGTCCGATTGCTAAGATTCCTCCGACTTATTTTTTCAAAGAAAAAGAGGGAAGATTGCTTGAAATCGGTGATCCACCCAAAATAAATAATATATATGATCATGAAAAATGCATTACCAAGCAGCCAAAATTAATAAACCTATTTATAGGCTTTGTTTATTCCTCGTCCCACTCTTGTTCGAGACTGGAAGTTAGTGGCCATCTCAGGACCACCTGGGTCACATGGAACCGTGGTGCTTATCACCTGATAACACCCTTTGTTCGAATACCACATCGTTTCCTCTTTTCGTATACTCTAATTGGGACCCTATCAAAATATTGTCATCATCATCATCATCCATGGTTGGGTATGTTTTCAAAAAAAAATCATCTGTGTTTGGGCTTGGATGGATGACGAGGATGATTTGTCGTTGCACTATAGTTGATGCTGAAGATGAAGATGAGTGATTTGTCACATCGATGTTGATGTCTCTTCAAAAAAGAAATCATCGTTGTTGATATCAAACCATAATTTAGAGATCAGCCAGGTGCTAATGAGGCTTTCATATGCCTCAATATCTCTCCATTCTTTTCCGAGGAGTGAACTCATTGAACTGTTTGTTTGTTCGTGTACTTTCTAATTTTTAACTTATCCCGCTGGAAAAGGGATAAGTTTCATCTGAATGAATTCTTGAATCATAAAATTTAGAGACTGATGAAAATGAATGGGCTGAAGAAACATCGATGAAATATAAAAAGAAAAAAAAATTGAGCTCTTTAATGCATTTTTTTATCACAGGATCGGGACAGGAAGCTGAGAATCTTTCCTGGGAGTGAACACCCATTTGGGGATCGGCCGCTTGAATCGTACGTGATGCCTCCTCGGAACGTCAGGGAAATGAGGCCCCGTGCCCGGCGGGCCGTCATCCGGGCGCAGAAGAAGTTAGAACAGGCAGCTGCTTCGGAAACATCGAGGAAGGAGAAGAAGAAGTCGGATGAGAGATCAGAGATCCAACAGTAAGATTTTCCCTTTTTCCTATTTTTTCTCTTTTACAGGGAGATCATGATGAATTCTACCTTTCCATTTCATAGGCATTTTTTCAATTCTAGAGAGTATTATTAGAAGGAAAACATGAAGCTGGTTGAGATTAGTAGGGAAAGACGGTTTCGATTCTGTTTTGGTTTCTTTCATAATCCTGAACTTAACTTAAAATTTGGTTAGTTCACTCTAATTATTGATCTGTTTGAGAAAATTTGGTTAGTTTAGAGTTTTGTCATCCATGTTGGTTTGAGCTTCGTGGGGAAGGACAGTCTCAGTTTTGGTTTGGTTTCTTACTATAATCGAAACTTAACTTAAAATTAGGTTAGGTCTCAGTTAATAAGAAATCAGTTTAGGAAAACCTATAATTTTGGTGATCCATGCCTGCTTGAGCTTAGTATGGAAAGACTGTCAGTTTTAGGTTTTGGTTTCCTTCAAAAACCTAAACCCAACTTGAAATTTGCTCAATATCAGTTAGTGTCTGATTAAAAATCATTCAGGCCTATAACTTAAACCTAAACCTATAACTTAAAGTTTGATCATTCAGGCCTGTCAATTTTATATCACTATCGATGTCAAGAGTCAGCTTAAAAATCTTCCTTTTTTTTCATTTTTTTCTCTAGAACACAGATGATTACACCTTTACGGCTAGCCAGTATTTTGGGAAAAAAGTGTTCTTTTTAAGATATATTATCAAATGAATTGTAATTGAATTTATGAAACGAATAGGCATAAAAAAAAAGTGAATTGTGATATTACTTTTACATTGTTTGTCATATCGAGAAGGTTGAATCCAGTGAGCAAGTATTGAAAATGTGAAATTTTAATTAATTTATATATTTTTTGTGGTCTTTGATTTTTAAGGAATCAAATTTAATTTTGGGAAAACAGTTCTAAGAAGGTAAAAATATTAATCTTACTACAACTAATATGTCCAAATTCTATGGAATAATCTGGGAATCTTATGAAATTTAGTGGGAAATAATAATTAATTCTAATTAAAATACCTCGGAAGGCACTGTAGTTGCATTGGATGATAATGGATCGAATTGTGGCAGATAAACACTGGAAATTGACGGAACGAAGCGAGACTTATGGGTAAGTTTTGGCATTGCATAAATGTGAAGAACTGGGCTATCCTCGAGGAGAATAACCTTGGAAAAAGGACGAAGAAATCTGATTAATAAAGAGGACATCAAAATAACTTAGTCAACATGTTTTAGTCAATGTTTAGTGGTGATGATATCAACATTGGTCAGATTCAATAGTAATAGGTGAACACTCTCATCCACTCATCACACTACTCATTGTGTAATCTTGAGCTTGTAATAAAATGATCAACCAGAACACCCCAACTTTGCATTTTACCTATTTATGATCAAACTGGTTAGGCAACATCAATGAATTTTAGTGTAGAATAATGTTTGGATCCTAAGGTTGCTCAATGGAAATAAGTTGTGCTCCAGGTTTTATCAGGAATGTATTATGAATTTTATGCAATAACTCAAACTAAAAAATAGCCAAATTTCCCCTCCAAAAAGTATTATAAGTGAGATGATCCCATCTATTTATAATGAATTGACTTACTACTATAGATGACTTTTCAAGGAAATCGTGGGATGAGGCATGTGGGGGAGTGTAGCTTCATTAAAATACATTTCAGTAATGCATAAATATTAAAAGAAGGTGTTTATGCTTACAAAATGGACACATGTAACCCAATCATACAATGCTAAAACCATTTGACACACCGTGAACAATGTTAAAACATATGTGGTATGCAAGCCAATCGCACATTTCACATCTCATTGAATTTTCATTTGTTAAAAATCAAACTGCCAAAATTTATTTTTGAATTTTCATATTTCTCGATTTTAATGCGCAGCGTGTCTCTTCAAAAGGAAGATTTGCCAAATGACAAGGATTTCTCTCATTTTTTTTAAAATGATATTTGCGGCCTGCTGTTCTATCTCAAAAGAGATTTCAATCTACGAATATTTAATAAAGTGGTATTGTCAGTACGCGTGATTTAAAATATATGATAATATTTTTATCGTATTTCATATTACAACAGAATTAGTCATCCATCTGATCAATTAATTCACAAAATTAAACTATTATAGGCCATCGTCATCAAACCCAAAATATCTTTGGACATGAACGCAAAAGCAAAGGTGATAAACATGTACTCAATAGCCAAATGTGTTATTTGAAAGAGTTTAGAATCAGGGGGATTGAGGTGTCAAGACTATAAATAAGTGCTGCCCCAGCAGAGATTTCTAATCGAGCAGAAAAGAACCCTAATTTTTGCTCGTCGTCGGCGCTGTTCTTCGAATTCTTTCGATCGTTTCTAGTGTTGATCGGTTCAATCTTCGAGAAATATGGGAAGCAAAGACGAGGTTCGGATATTTGTTGGTGGTTTGTCGTGGGAAACTACGGATCGGGACCTAGAAGACGCTTTTAGCCGGTTTGGAAAGGTCATCGATGCGCAGGTAAGAATCTCTACCGTGGACGATTCTTTTGCGTAGTTTTTCTGTTTTTTAATCGAAAAACTTATTAGTTCCACGGTGTTTTCTTCCGATGCATTAATCGGTAAAATTGGTGGTATTTTGATTTGTTTGTGTTCACTGTCCGATTGAGAAATTCGTACTTATCAGTTCTAGTTCCTCTGATTTTTAATTTTGAAAAATATCCTAAAATTTCATTTTTTTCATCGTGCTACACTTTCTCGTTATCGTACGGACTAGTGGAAAGCAATACCTTTTTTATCAACATCTAACCAATTTTTTGTTTTTCTCTCTTTTTTTCATTCCGCTTTGTGGGTATCTTTGGGATGAGCTCGACGGATTGATATTTACTCAGCTGGAAGATCCTGAGCATAATTTGTTCCGTGGCGAGATGAAGCCGTTTGATTATTTACTATTGATCTAATGGGTGATGCCGTCTTCTCTGATTATAATGTCTGATGAACATACCTCTTGATTACTTCTGTCAGGGGTTCCATTCTTGGCCCCAATTCAGTTGAAGAGTTCACAGAAGTTGTTGCGTTCTATATAGGATGGGAAACATGGATACGAGATTCGAGGATTTGTTTCACCTTCTGTATTTGCTAGAGGAAGAATCTAATTCCTGCCGGAGCAATTTTTGTCTTATTTTACAAATTAGCTTCTGTGATCAAGATCATTTCTTGGTTCTCGCAGTTGTACTGTGTACTCTTCCAGAATCCTTCAGTTTGCGATCTTTAACAAAACACATTGATTTTCTGTCAACTATTTCCACAATTGAAGTAGACACATCTCCTTTGGCAAGGTTAAGGCCCTTTTAAAACGGAGGCCACCAGACTATTTTTGCTGATGAAATGCTGATCTGTACTGTTAGTGGACCGAAAATTTACTCTCTTGGCAAGGCAGTGCACCAAACATTGAAACTCCATAATGACCCTTACTGCCCGTTTCACTTCGGTTCGTAGATGAGTGAGAGAAGACATACGTGTATTATGTCTCGATGCATTCAAATAAACTGCTTGGATTATAGATTTGATGTTGGGCAGAATCATTTTATTGATGTCAGCTCGCTCAGTTAGTGCACTAGTCCGCGTGTTGTAACCTTGTATAATGTAGAGAAGTATGATATTTTCTTAGGAGCTCTGCCTAAAAGTTTGTCAAGACCTTAGTTTTTTGGCGTTAAATTCTGATTCTTATTTTGGATTTTCTTGCGTGGTGTGGATCACCATGGAGGATATGTCAAGGTCAAAGTTATCTGGCTAGTTTTGTTCAGATAAACAGTTGTCTGGCTAGTGTTTGCTGATACTCAGACGGCGTGCCCTTGACTTTGGAAAGCATGTTTGATGCTATCTCCGAGAATAATGGGTGTGTTTTATTCAGTGACGTTAGATATTTCTAGCCAGTGTGACTGCTACTCTTGTTGGATTTGTTTGTGACCATTCAGAGCTCTCATACCGGCTGAATTCTGCATTCCAATTGCGGTGGCACATCTTCTCTTTTTGATATTTTCTTGTTTATTGTGAAGTGTGAAGAGCTCAATTTGGTTTTTTTGTTTTGTGCTTAAGCCTATTTCTGACCGTTAGATTGAGATATCCTTCAGTATCCATTACATTGTGTGCTGGATTATTATCTATAAAGAAGTTGGAATCAAATCTGCATTTTATCCTTAAACACATTTGCTGGCTAGTCTTTTCCTGTACTAGAGCAGCGCACCCTTGACATTGGAAAGCATGTTTTGATGCAATCTCAGAGAATTATTAAAGGCGGTGTGTGATTTGGTGACGCTAGATATTTCTAAACAGTGTGACTCGACTGCTTTAAGTTATGTTTGAATTTATGTGATGATTCGGGGCTCTCGCACTGGCTGAATTCTGCTCTCCAATCGCTGTGTCACGTTTTCTGTTTTGTGATCGTTTCTTGTTTAGGTGAAAATGTGCAGAGTTCAACCTAGTTTTCACTGTTTTTTTCATGAAGCCTATTTCTGACCGTAAGATTGTGATATCCTTTAGTATCCATCGCTCTGGGTGCTGCATTATTCTTTAGGAAGCAGTTGGAATCAAATTAGAATCTTTTCCTTGGACTTGTGTTAGTCTATTTCGAGACGAGCTACGGACAGAGATCAAATTTATCAGATGTCTGATCCTTCTTGAGCTATTAGCGATGATTTTGGCTGGTCTCTTTTCATGTGAGGAAATTTGGGTTACGTCACTGGTTGTAGAACGGTGTGTTCCAGCTTTGTAGTAGCCGTTGATGATGACAGCCGTCATGATTAGGAAACACTGGACGATCATATTTGTGGCGATTATGAATAATCTCGGGAATTTTTGGTTTACCGTAATCCGGCTTCTGGATGCTCATGGTGCATGTTCTATTTCAGTTTCCGGGCTCAAAAAACATTTCGGTAAGTTTTGGTGTATGTGAATTGTTCAACACATTGTAATGTCTCCAGGCATGTCTCGTCCGTCATTAATCTGCTTTTTCAGTCAATGAAATGCTAAAAAAGCACCTAATTAGTTTATTCGTATCACTCTGTTTGTTTTGTTTCGGTAGCATGATGTGTTTACTATGATGCTTGTTGTGGTTATTATTATGTGGTTTATGTGTGATGGGTGGTTAAAATCGATGTGGTTACTTATAATTGGGTCCATATGAGGCGGGTAGTCTGATGCGTATGGTCTTTCTATTCTCGGGTTTAAAGCTTGGGGTTATTAAGTGTTTTCATTGGATTCGTTTACCTTGTTTTTATTGGATTAGTTTGTCCTGTCTCATCCTTTTTTAATATGCATTTTAATCAAATTTTTGTTGAATTGTGTTTTAATTGTTGGAATATAGTTTGGTTCATCGCTTCACATTTAGCTGGAAATTGTTCGTCCTTTTTATAATATTGGAAAATGAAGAACTATATCTCCTTCAGTAATCCTTTAGATAACGATTTTTTAAAATTCGATTTAGAAATTTATGATATTATGTTCGAAATGTAAAATTAACTTTTCGATTGGTGCAAACTTAAACTTTTCTGTTGCTGAAAATGCCATTCATCGTCCACATCAGAGTATGTTCAAAGTAGTTTTTCTCAGCATAATGTTCAGTTATGCTTAGAAGTCGGGTGTAATCATACCATTTTGTACAAAATACTTTACTCGCCGGAGTTGACCAATATCTTTTCCGTTGACCTTTGCTGAAATGCTTTAAACCGTCTTCTTTTGTATTTTACAGTTTCTGATTTTCTTATTACTTGTTCCAACGAATCAACACCATGTTTAGCGTTGATTCTTTTAAGAAATACCGACTATCCCTTTAATTATCTACTTTTATTGAAGTAGGGCTTATCATGGGACTTGACGTTTGAAGTATTATCTGAAATCCCCATTTTTTAAAATCTCCAATTTGTGCTGTACCGATTTCTACAAGTCAGCAATTACAGAATCCCTTCATCAATTCATAGCTAATATTTTACAGAAGACTGAAATTGCATTTCACCATAACCTGGGAGTTGGCCTATTTATTAGGTGATGCTGGACAGAGACACGGGCCGATCTCGGGGGTTCGGCTTTGTCACATTCGCAGATCAAAGGGCGATGGATGGCGCAATCAGTGAGATGCATGGGCGCGAGCTCGGCGGCCGCGCCATTTCCGTCAACCGGGCCGAACCCAAGCTGAACTCGGCCAACGGCGGCGGCGGCGGCCGAGGCGGTTACCGTGGCGGTGGCGGGGGCGGCGATCGATTCTCTTCTCGGCCGAGGTTCGGCAGCGGCGGGGGCGGCGGCCGCGGCGGTTACAGGGAAGATAGATACGGAGGTTCCGATCGATACAGCGGTTCTGATCGCTACGGAGGCTCTGACCGTTACGAAGACCGGTACGACGGCGGGGACCGTTATGCGGACCGTGACAGATATGGTGGTGGCGGTGCTGGCGGCGGCGGCGGGAGGGATTATTATGCGAGTGACCGGTATGGAGCACCGGATTATGGCGGTTACGGGAAGAGCAGGGCGTATGAGAGAGACGGCGGCGGCCAGGTCAGCGGTGGTGGTGGTTACAGAGACCGACCTGGTTCTTATGGCGGCCGCCCGAGTCGAGGCGGAGGCGGCGGCGGCGGCAGCGGCAGCGGCAGCTTCAAGGAGAGATCTGGGCCCTACGATAGGCCGGGCGGTAGAGGGATGCGCCCATCAGGGTATGATGATCGTTACTGAATTAATCCATCTGGTTTTATGTTACTCTAGGTTTTTATGACATGTCTCTCTCTCTCTCTCATTTGGGGTTTGGAATGAACGGTCTGGATTTCTTGTGATCAAAAGATGGGGGATGCTGTTTTCAGGAATTGAACGGTCTAGATTTCTCCTGGTTGGCAGATGGGGAAGAATTCGAGGGTTCTATTTGGACAAGTAGAAGCTTACTTTCTCTTCTTTCTCCATTTAGATGGAACACACTTTAGACAATTTCTTTGAATTTTAACTTGAGCAGAATAAGAATTGGCTAGTTTTACTCATTCATAGTTGACTAATTTTAACTTAAGAAGAGAGAGAGAAACAGAGGAAGAGAGAGAGAAAGAGAGGGAGAGAGAGAAAAAGAGAGGGAGTGGGAGAAGAGAGAGAAAGAGGAAGTGGGAGAAGAGAGAGAGAAAGAGGGAGTGGGAGAAGAGAGAGAGAAACAGGGAGTGGGAGAAGAGGGAGAGAGAGAGAAAGAGGGAGAGAGAGAAAGAGGGAGTGGGAGAAGAGAGAGAAAGAGGGAGTGGGAGAAGAGGGAGAGAGAGAGAGAGAAAGAAAGAGGGAGGGGGAGAAGAGGGAGAGAGAGAGAGAAAGAAAGAGGGAGTGGGAGAAGAGGGAGAGAGAGAGAAACAGAGAGAGAGAAAGAGGGAGAGAGAGAGAAACAGAGAGAGGGAGAAGAGAGAGAGAGTGCGAGAGAGAGAAACAAAGAGAGGGAGAGGGAGAAGAGAGATAAACAGAGAGGGAGAGAGAGAGATAAACAGAGAGAGGGAGAGAGAAAGAGAGAGTGGGAGAGAGAGAAACAGAGAGGGGGAGAGGGAGAAGAGAGAGAGAAACAGTGGGAGGGAGACGGAGAGGGTGGGAGAAAGAGAGAGTGGGAGAGAGAGAAACAGAGAGGGGGAGAGGGAGAAGAGAGAGAGAAACAGTGGGAGGGAGACGGAGAGGGTGGGAGAAAGAGAGAGAGAGAGAGGGAGAGGGGAGAGAGAGAGAGAGAGAGGGACAACAAACAGAGAGAGAGAGAGAGAGGGAGAGGAGACAGACAGAGAGGGAGAGAGAGAGACAGATAAAGAGAGAGAAAGAGAGGGAGAGAGAGAGCACAGGTAACATTTTTGTGACGGTACCAAGTCTTCTGGTGGATGCTCTGAACCGTTTAGCATACAGCTAAAGTTCACTGATCTGCAATATCATATTAAAACACGATTAACTGAGGAAAAAAAGGAAAATTAACTAAAAAAATGCAATTCCTTACCTATCGGGTGCAAAAATCCCTTAACTACCAAATCCTTCGGATCATTGTACCAAAGGAAAAAAATCAATTTACAGTTTCTGCACCACGTGTGGTATTTTTGATAGAGCTGCATAAAATCAAAGAACCAAAATAAAATCAATATTGCTATTTCGTGAAAATGTTTCAATTTTGTGTGAGAAAATACATTGCTGGTTTATTATGGTAAAGGAAGAAAACCAAGTCGTAGTGGTGAGGTTAGGGACTCAAGAATGGTCAATTGAATAAAATTATTGTCATGATCATTGATTCACCTGAAAGAAATTACAACCTGGTGGCCCATGTATTAATCTCCGATGATCTTTATGTCACAAACCATAGCTCAGAAAAAAAGAATGATTGATAATCAACCATCACCAGTAATCTTTGCAGGAGCAAGATCCATCTAAGAAATGATGGAAACGAGTCGCATCCCTGACAATAATCTCCCTCCCTGAAATCTTTGAGATGAATTTGATGGCAGAGTGGCAGTCATTACAAACCCTAAGATTCTTCATTATCCTTAATGTTGTTTTCTCCGGGGTACGCATCAACCCGTAAGCAATCGCAAGTTTCTCACTGTGCCTGCTGAGCAACTGTTCCTTCAACTCATCATCTATATCATGCAAGACAGAATCAACATCCGGGACAAACCCGGCTTTCTTAATTTCCTTCCATATTTTTGCAGCCATCTCATATATTGCTTTTCTTTCTGGATGCAGCCCATCATCGGCGCCGAAGACGTGGGCCTTGTTCTTGATATGAACCCAGCTGAACCCTTGAAGCTTCTTCACTCTCTGGTCCCTCATCGATTTCCACACGCCAGCCGCGTCTTCCCACCTCCCACAAGTGGAATAAACATTTGCAAGAGCAGAGTAAGCGCCGCTGTTCTCAGGATTAATGGCTAACAGCCTATCTGCAGCAATCTTTGCTAAATTAGGATTTCTATGCACCTTACAGGCAGAGAGAAGAGATCCCCAGGCTATATCATCAGGCTGGACAGGCATCCTCTCAATGAAATCTTGGGCTTCATTCAACAACCCGGCACGCGCAAACATATCTATCATGCATGCATAATGACTGTCAGTGGGTGTGATCTTGTACTTATCCTGCATCTGCATGAAGTATCTCTTGCCTTGTTCCACTAACCCAACATGAGTGCATGCAGAGAACACCCCAACAAAGGTTATATGATCAGGCTTTATCCCATAATTAATCATCCGGTCGAATAAGATGACTGCTTCATCTCCCAATCCATGCTGTGCCAGAGCTACTATCATGGAAGTCCAAGAAACTGTTTCTCTGCTCCAGCAGATCTGTTCAAAGACCCTCTTAGTCAATGAGATGGCGCCAGACTTGGAGTACATCATGATGAGGGCATTACTCACCGAGACCGATTCGAACTCGCCCCATCTGATGGCCCTGGCATGGAGCTGCTTCCCATGGTCCATGGATGCCAAGCTGGCGCACACGCTCAGCATGGCAGCCAGAGTGTAGTTGTTTGGCCTCGGCCCGTCTCGTAGCATCAGCCGGAAGAGACTGATGGCATCAGAATTGCACCCGTTCTGCGTGTACCCGACGATCATGGCCGTCCAGGCGATCACATCAGGCTGATCCATGCGGTCGAATACCTCCCTTGCCGGCTCCAGATCCCCGGCCTTGCTGTACCCTTCGACAAGCGACGTAAACGCCACGACGCCGACGTCGTGCCCCGATTCTGAGCTCCTCCCAACAAGTCTACGAGCAACCTTGACCTTCCCACACTTGGCATACATGGAGATGAGAGAATTCTCCAGCTGCCCACATCCTTTCTCCAAAGATCTGATGATCATGGTGTGGACTTGCCTGCCCAGATTTATAAGATCAAGATTTCCACAAGAGGAGAGAACACTGGTCAAAGTGAAGTTATCAGGCCTGACTGATGAAGGGTCTTTGAGCATCAGTCTGAAGAAATCAATGGCCTCTTCATCACATCCATTCTGATTACACCCTGCAATTATAGCATTCCATGAGACCACACTCCTCTCCACCATCTCAGAAAACAGAGATCTCGCCACGTCGAGCCGACCCGTCTGCGCGTGCAACGTGATCATGGCGTTCCAGGAGGAGACGCTCCTCACAGTCATTCTCTCGAACACCGTCGTCGCCGCCGCCGCGTCGCCGCACTTGTAGTACATGTTGACAAGAGAATTGGCCACCGCCACGCAGCCGGCCATGCCCAGTTTGACGACAAAGGAGTGGACTTTCCTCCCCCGAGACGACGGCAGCGACGACGACGACGACGACGACCCGGCGGCGGCGCAGCACGAGAGCAAGTTAGTGAAGGTGAACTCCGAGGGGGAAATTCGATCTCTGATCATGTTCGAGAAGGTTCTGGAAGCTTCTCTGAGGCAGCCAGCTCTGCTATACCCAGATATGATGATAGTCCAAGAGACAGAATCTCTTATGGGCATTTTCTCGAACAGGTTGAGTGCATATTGTAATCCTGCTCGTCTTATTTCTGCGGAGAGGAGAGTGTTCCAAGAGAAGATGTTCTTGATGGGCATATCGGAGAAGAGGCGGTGGGCATCGGCAGGAGACGAAGAACGGGAATATAAGTTGATGAGATTGTTCATCAGGTAAGCGCTTTGTGATCGGGATTTGATCGCCGCGGCATGGACTGATCTCCCGGCTGATTCTGCCGCTCCAGAGAGCGCATCGCTGTTCTTGAGGCATGATCGCAGGATGGTGGAGTAGAGATTTGAACTGAGCTCGCCGACTTCGTTTTGTTCTTGGGTTCTTGTCGATTTCATCGATTGTTTTCTCTGCTATGCATCAGAAGAAGATGGGTATTTTGTACTCTGTTTGTTGAGATATCTGGGTTGAAGTTGGAGATTTCTGCGTTGAAATCGCTTCGACTTTCTTGAGTTCCTGCGGGTTTCAGCAAAAAAGTTTTAATCTTTTTTTCTCTGCAATGCATGAAATGAGAAGAATAAGTGTTTTGAAATTCAGTGTTCACTTTTAATTTGAGTTCCAAATAAAGATGAAAATAAATTGATAATGATTTTGAACTTTTGCTTGATAAATTACTGTTTCTGAGTTTATAAGAATTGTATAAATTCTCATTTTAACAAATTTCTATTTTATAAATCAAAGAAGAAGACTTTCTCATCAGAAGAAGCTGGCCATCACCTTCTTTCATTGAGCTCTAAATAAAATTGAGAAGTAAAGTTGCAGGTATTTAGATATCATTTTCTGGATGATTCCAATTTTCTGGGTTTATAAAATTTATAATATGTCTTGTTTAAATTCATGCCTCTGTTATGCATCAAAGAATACGAGGTATTTTGGTTTCAACAAAGTATTGGGAGGTGTTTTCATAAGAAGGAACTAGTAATCACCTTTCATTTGAGTTCCAAATAAAATTTCACCACCGATTATCTTGTTTGAACTAATGTTATGGGTAATTTAAAGTTAAGTGGTTAATACATGTACAGGGTTCAGAAAAAATCAACTCATATTGTTCTTGAATTCATACAAATTTCAAAGAAGCCTTCATTTTTCCATGGATACATCACAAAATAATTTAAATATTACGTTTCATTTGAGCATCATTAATTTTTTCTCATTTTCCATCAAAGCAAGCATTGCCGTCTGAAAAACTATAGTTTATTGTTTCTTTAATTTTCGTGTTAGTTCTATCTGAACTTTATAAATAGATAAACAGATAGAGCAAACCTCACATGAACTTGTTTTGGCAAGTTTGGTCTTTGGTTGTCTGAGTTTACCCAATAATCCTATCTAGTGAGATTACTAATTTCTCATTTGAACAATAATTATATATTGATTGATTATTTTAGACATTATTGTGAATAGATACAAAAATAATATTAAAGTACAAATAGTTGTATGATGCAAAATGTTATCAGCAAGTTTACATTAATGTTTGTGCTTTCTTTAAAATTTTGAAACACATAATTTTGAATTAAATCAAGATAATTACGAAGGCAATAATTATACATGATGAAATGCAAACTGATTTGAATAATTTACATTATGTAAGTTAGTTAAAAATAACTATTTGAGTACTCAATTTTAATTCAAAATTATCAATCTTGTACTGTGTTACCGGAATTTAGTAAAAAATTAAAATATAATTACGGTCTGAAAACATTTTAATAAAATCTAAGTTATATTATAAAGGTAATCGATGAATCTATAAAATAGTTTCACGTAACTGATACATCTCTCAGCATACATTTTTCACATATTCAATGATCTACTAGAATTTTCAAGTCGAATTTCAATTTTCAAAATGAGACTGATTAATTAATTAAAATTAAATGGAGAAAAAACTTTTTTGAGGACAGACTAAGAGATTGTCCATCCTTATTATTAGAATTAATTTCGAAGAGTTTATTGGCATGTTGTCTAAAAACCTAAAATAGAATATTAACGAGAATTAAATATTTAAATACATTATATATCTTATTAAAAAGTATTCTACTTGCAAAGATAATACTTTTGAACGGTGAGAGAAAATTGTATTTAGTCCAATATTAAACATTACATTTTAGATTCTTAAAACAGTACTAACTTCATTAAATTTGGAGTTAATGAGGACCTACGAATTTCATTAGTCGTGAACAACATACTTATAGACTAGTAAAAAATAACAAATTGTGCATAATAGTTCAAAGTTAGAAATATGTGACAAAATCTATCATGGAAAGCGTTTCACTTTTATAACTACGGCCAGCCTCATACACCTTATTTTTTAGCTCTCTGTGAAAGAAGCAAGTTCTTTTTACTATGTCTCATTGAGACACATATATGTCTTACTAGTATTTGTGACCATGAGTCGCCAAATTTTTTTTTCAGACCTTATTTCTATCTATTAATGTTGAATGGGTTTCCTCATAATTTCTATCTATTGGTTACAGATCTTGGCTTGAAACCTTCTCTTTTAGGCAATATAACTTATTATCCTATGGTGAACCTGGTATTTATTTAGCAATGCCAATTTTTTTATTGAAGTATGACTTTCTAACACTGACTATCACCAGTAAAAATCCATAGTTAGCAAGTATAGATGGATAATGAATTGGATCACAAAATTTCAGGCGTTTATATAAGAATTTGTTCTAACCCCCTTTGAGGTGAAATTTTTTTGGTTGTGTAGGTACTCGTACCTATTAGATGGAGGAAAATGTCCCATGAACTTTACGCCTCGCAAGTAAAAAGATATACATGTATTTCAAGAGAATGTTAATGTACTTTGGCATTCTAAGCATTGCTTTCTAATTTGTGTGCATCTCTGGATAGATTTCTTTTGATGGATAAAAATACCATTAAAATAGTCTATATACTTCTAGATGTTGTATTTTTAACTCTTCCCAAAGATACAATTGAAGTTTTTAAAGTGAGTTATTAATTCTTTGGTTGGTGTATCATTTTGGAATCACACTCATGATAAAGCAGTTCACAATATGACCAAACCAAAGAGTTTTACAAGTTAATAATCACTTTAGTGTACTTATATATTTCTTTCTAGGTTCCTTATTAATAGTCAATGTTTCCAATTTTTTTACATGAAAATTAAATTGTTACATCTTGTAGCCCTTTTTGTTTACCAATTTGTATCGAGGGAAATCTGCCAATGAAGTTCCCCATAGCTCCTCTATCTTAACTTGCCCCTCAAGTACTATTTTGGTTTCAGATTTTCTTACTCCTGATATCCATTGTGGTAAGCCTAGTTTTACGGACTTAAAATCAGTAATCTTCCATTGATTTCTCCCAACTGTTCTATCAATTACATCTAATTTATGAATATATCTACTCTATCTAGGAAGCTTTTACCATCATCATAATTGTGTATGTGTCACACCTCATCCACTGGAAGGTTCTAGTATGACTTCGGGTATGGTGAATTGTCAAACTCTAATCTCTCATCCTAGTAAGTACTGGTGTGTTAAAATATCATCAGAGAGCTCTTCTATGATATTCACTTCCTTGACTATGGATTTCATTACATCACCTTCTGTGACCTGTCTCCTCTTATAAAAAAGTGATCAGTCCCTTATTAGCCACTCAATTCCTGACATATGGGTATTGATATGCTTCTTGAGAGATAAAATTAGAATACACGAACAATGAAATTACTAAATAAAATTGTTGGGCGATATAACACTATTATGCAATGCATAAATAAACTATCTTTATTTAATTTATCTCACATCTAACTGAAGTAACTCATAATGGGAAAAACTTTATAATTATGAATATTTTATTCTTGCTTGATCACTCATCAAGAATGTATTAAAAATGGATTCGCAACCTATTGATCTTACATAGATAACCATGAAACGCTCAGGGATTGCTCTAAAAAGTATATTAATATACTTAGCATTGATTTTATGTCATATTTACTCAATATATTATTTCAACTATGGAAACAAGATGTTGTAAGATATAATTAAGTAAATGCTAAGATATTTAGCACTAATCATGTACGAGAATTCAAGGGTGCATCACAAAATATACTTTCTAATGCACTTTGCATAAGTAATAACTCCATACTTAATGTTTAAAACCCCATCCAAATGGTTTCTTGAGAGAAAGAGCAGGACATTTAATGACATATACAAGCAACTTGTGGAAAAAAGGCTGACAAACTTTGGGGTTTAATCTCTATGGACATGTTATTACTTAACATTGAGCCTTAAGTATCCCTATTTTTTTTGAGAAACATTTTAAAATATTACTAATAAATTATTTATTAGTTCACTATTTTAAGGCATTAAAATGAATGAAACTATGGTTTTGTCAGATTTTTCTACATGAGTGATGATGTATTTAGCAAAATTTTAGATAGAATATATAGTATAACAGAAACAATCAGAAGATAGAGTAGACCATTAGGTTTTGAGAAGTCCAATTGATGTTGATAGTGAATTTTGACATTGACATTGTCAGATGTCAACATCAATGTGTGTCTGCATTATCGCCAATGCCACCAATACATCTGTTCTAAAAGTCGCATCATAGTTAACATCAACATGACATCAACATCAACGTCAATGTCAATAGACAATCATTGACATAGTGAATCAACATATTAGAAGGCCATTAGTAAGAAAATATTCATCTGCTTAGTTTCTGACTGCAAATGGAATCTTGGACTTCTCTTAGGGATCATAGTATAGAGAAGCTCGTCAAAGGATATGTTTATAGGACTTCCCACAGGTAGGAAACCAACATTTTCCAACGTAAAACATGTATCAGAGGAAAAAGATGACTGAAGAATTTTGATTAAAAAGTTTTATAATTATACAGGGAATCTGGAGTAATCACATTTTTAATACTTGCTTCACATAATAAAGCCTTAAGAAACAATACTATGATAGTTTAGATGGTTGTTTTCCTTGCCCAAAAACTTAAAATTAAAACATAGAGATCTGTTAAAAACTTTTTTCAAGAAACTTAAGCCTAGTTGTTGTTTATCATTATTCATTTATGACTGATCCCCATAAAACCAAAAGATATGTGGTGAACAGGGCATGCCCTTTGTCCGACAGCGTGTGTATATAAGATATTTAAACCCATATAGTGAGCACCCCACTTCATCAAAAAAAGGAGGTAAAGAGAAGAAATCCTGATGACTGATTCTCACCTTCCTTGATACATCACCCTTTGTTCTTGAACCATGTCAAATCTTCTTCTGTAAGAATTCTTGATCTTTATCATCAGGAAGAACATACAACTCACCGCTCTTCATCGTATCTTCAAATAAGCAAAATGGGTGTCTGCGGAAAGAAAAAAAAAGAGCCTTCTTCAATTCCTTAAAACTTCTCTGAAGCAAAGTAGAGTCCTGTTTGAACAAGCTCAAAGTTAAACCAACATTCATCATTCATCATTCATCTAAGGATCCGAAGTTTGAACGTTCATCGATCAGCGAGGAAACAGGACAACGAAAGATGTTATTCTTCCGGTCTTAACAACGGCGAAAATGGAAACGTCTTAATGCGGATAACGTCGTTTGCTGAGTTGACTCCTTCCCGATTGAAGAGAATACATCCAACACTTCAATTCATTCCCAGCTCTTTAAGAACGTAAAAGCCGCGCTGCCTCCCATTTGTCTCATCTCTCTCGCTTTGTCAATTGCCGCGCAGCTTATAAATCTCCCCTCCTTTCTCTGCACCTCTCTCTTTCTATCTCTCTTCTTCTCACTATCTTCTCTCTCTCTCTCTTTGTCCTTAGTTTACACCTCTTTCTTTCTATCTCTCTTCTTCTCACTATCTTCTCTCTCTCTCTCTCTGTCCTTAGCTTACACCTCTCGCTTTCTATCACTCTTCTCACTATCTTCTCTCTCTCTCTCTCTTTGTCCTTAGTTTTCACCTCTCTCTTTCTATCACTCTTCTCACTATCTTTTCTCTCTCTCTCTCTTTGTCCTTAGTTTTCACCTCTCTCTTTCTATCACTCTTCTCACTATCTTCTCTCTCTCTCTCTCTTTGTCCTTAGTTTTCACCTCTCTCTTTCTATCACTCTTCTCACTATCTTCTCTCTCTCTCTCTCTCTTTGTCCTTAGTTTTCACCTCTCTCTTTCTATCACTCTTCTCACTATCTTTTCTCTCTCTCTCTCTCTCTCTCTCTCTCTCTCTTTGTCCTTAGTTTTCACCTCTCTCTTTCTATCACTCTTCTCACTATCTTCTCTCTCTCTCTCTTTGTCCTTAGTTTTCACCTCTCTCTTTCTATCCCTCTTCTCGCTATCTTCTCTCTATCTTTGTCCTTAGTTTGTATAGAGGGTAATGGATAAAAGAGGAAGCTCGCAGAGCAAATGCGGAGTTTCTCGTCCGTTTATCAAAGGGCAGTGGTCGCCCGAGGAGGACGAGTTGAGGATGATGAACTTTGTCTTGCTTCTTCTTGTCTTGTTTCTTGCGCTGTTTTCTTCGTTTGAAGGTTTTTGAGCTCCGGTTTAGCGAAGGTGGGGCTGATCTTTTTGGTTGTGTGTTTTTGTGCTGTGATGGGTCCGAAGGAGTCTCGTCGCTCTGGTGGGGGTGTATGGAGAGAAGCGGTGGACTGAGATAGCGACCATGCTTGGAGAGAGGACCGGAAAACAGTGCCGCGAGCGCTGGCACAACCATCTCCGCCCGGATATCAAGGTTTCTCTCTCTCTCTCTCTCTCTCTATCTATCTCTTTCTCTCTTTCTTTCTTTCTCAAGAACTCTCTCTTTGTCTCTCTGACTCTCATTCTATATTTCTGTCTCTGTGTCTTTCTTTTTTTCCCTCTGTCTCCCTCTGTCTCCTCTCTCTATCTCTCTTTCTATCTTTCCCTCTATATCTCTCTTTGTCTCTCTCCTCTCTCTCTCTTTCTTCCCTCTCTATCTCTTTGCCCCTCTCCCTCTCTCTTCTTCCCTCTCTATCTCTTTGTCTCTCTCCCTCTCTCTCTCTCTCTCTCCTTCACTCTCTCTCTCTTTGTCTCTCTCCCTCCCTCTCTCTCTCTCTCTCTCTCTCTCTCTCTCTCTTCTTCACTCTCTATCTCTTTGTCTCTCTCTCCCTCTTTCTGTCTCCTTCTATCTTTCCCTCTCTATCCCTCTTTGTCTCTCCCTCTCTCCCTCTCTCTCTCTTCCCTCTCTATCTCTTTGTCTCTCTTCCTCCCTCTCTCTTTCTTCCTTCTCTATCTCTTTGTCTCTCTCCCTCTCTCTTTCTTCCCTCTCTATCTCTTTGTCTCTCTTCCTCCCTCTCTCTTTCTTCCCTCTCTATCTCTTTGTCACTCTCCCTCTCTCTTTGTTTCTTCCCCTCTCTATTTCTCTGTCATTCTTTCCCTCTCTATCTCTCTTTTTCTTCCTTCCCCTCTCTTTCTCTCTCTCTATTTCTCTTTTTCTTTCTTCTCCTCTCTATCTCTCTTTGTCTCTGTTTCTTTCTTCCCCTCTCCATCTCTCTTTGTCTCTCACTCTCTATCTCTCTGTTTCTTTCTTCCCCTCTCTATCTCTCTCTTTGTCTTTACTCTCTATCTCTCTTTCCCTCTCTATTTAGATCTATCTCTCCGTTTCTTTCTCTATTTCTCTCTCTTCCCTTTCTTTCTTTCCCTCTACCTTTCTTTCTCTTTCTTACCCTATTTATCTCTCTTCCTTCTCTCTCTCTCTTTCCCTATCTATCTCTCTTTGTCTCTCTCTCCCTCTCTCTCTCTCTTTATATATATCTCTCTCCCTATCTTTCTCTTTCTCTCTATCCTCCCTCTATATCTCTGTCCTCTATCTTTCTCCTCTCTCGCGCTACTCCTCTGTCCTTTTCTTCCTTTTTCCTCTCTCCCTCTGTACGTTCCTCTTCCCTCTTCGAACTCCTCTCTCTCTCTCTCTCAATATATCTACATCTATCTTTCTTTCTCTCGGAAACATATTTCCTCTCTTTTCGGCCTTGCTCAGTTTCCATTTTTACATCTTCGCCTCGGTGGGTTTATATCCATCATGGATTGCATTTCAACCCTTTCGAACATCCTCAGAACTTTACCATATTTTGATCTCTTTCCCAAGAACCTGCCCTAATCTCTTAAAAATCAGAATCCCATTTCCTTGACGTGCATCGAACTTGCTTAAAAGTTTCAAGCTTTCACTCCAAAGTGTCTATGCCACCAAATGTCCAGTTTGTGCCAGGAATCTCCCTCGTTGAAAGTTTTCTGTTCTTCGATTCTCTATCTTTTGGATTGTTTCTTAGCATGGCGCAAGACATTATTGCCCACTTTCTCTTTGGTAGAGAAAGGGTTGAGGTAATTTTTTCCTCTAATCAGAAACCATGTTCACATGGTCAACTTTGGGCAGGATCTAAACTTTAACATACCCCCACAATATCTTCGATACCATATTAAGATTCAAGCACCTATTAATGTGCTATAAGCTATAGCTAATAGCCAGGGAGCTATTTCCTTTCCTATTTTTAGGCAAGAGCTTGTTACTTGCCGATCAGTGTGACAAAAAAAAACTATAGTGAGTAGCTAGTGAGCTACTTCCCTTCCCAATTTGAGGCAATATCTAAACTTTAACAATCTCCCAGAACAGCTCTAATACCATCCTAAGATTATAGCTCCTAACACTTTACTAAAAGCTACAACTCTTAGCAATGGTGATATGTAGCTTCTTAACTTTAGCAGGAAGTCTCCTATCACTTTTCTAAAAGCTGTAACTGTGATACTTATCTTCTTAACTTTAGCTGGAAGTGAACTCTCAGCCTCCCTAACCACAGCTCCAATACCAGGTTAAAATTCAAATTCCTATCACTGTGCTAAAAGCTTTAACTAATATTCAGGAAGTATTCCACTTCTTGCATGATATCAACTTCAACAGTACCCCACAGCACCACTGATATCATGTCAGGACTGAAGTGACTATCATTGTGCTAATGGCTAAAGCTGATATCCAGGGCGCTACTCCACTTAACTTAAGGCTATCCTTAAGTGAAGTAGCTCTGACACCATGTTAAGATTCAAGTTCCGACCACTGTGCTAAAAGCTATAGCTGATTTCTGGAAATACTAATGTATTTTGAGAATTGTATCCACAGAAGGCATCATGGAGTGAAGAGGAGGAGGTAGCCTTTGCAGCGGCCCATGCCGAGCTGGGAAACAGATGGGCAGAGATAGCAAGAAGGATCCCTGGAAGAACAGAGAATGCCATCAAGAACCACTGGAACGCCACCAGGCGCCGCCGGCTAAGCCGGCCGGGCCGCCGGAAGCCACCCACCTCACCACTTCTAGAGTACATGAACAGCCTTGAACAGTTGCCTAATGCTGGAGGAGAAAATTCAGGGAACAGAGAAGAAATATTCAGATGGGTCAACCCCAGAGTTGACCAGGAAGAAGATATAGACCTCTCCTTCTACTTTGACTGGAGCAATGAGGCTGCTCCTATCCTTCCCATGCCCCTCCATGAAGAACCCATGAAGGTGAGCTTTGGTGGAGATAAGGGAGAGGCTTCCAAAGTGAGGAATCAGGTAGGTGAGGACATTGATGTTGACCAGCTTTTGTCTTTTCCTGATGATAATGGCAGATGGTAGCTCTCAGTCTAGAGAGATAGATGGATAGATAGAGAGAGAGATGGATATATAGATAGAGAGAGAGAGCTGGAAGTTCTATAATCTCCTTGTGCTCTAACTTTGCTGAAAATTTTCAGATAGTGATTCTAACAAAAAATGTTAATGGGTTCCATTTCCTATCTCTGTTTTCCTATCAATGACAGAGAAAGGTGAATCGAATGAGCAGATTTAATAGTTGCTGTTGGTGACCTAATTTTGAGCTTCTTAAACAGGTCATCCTATTATGAACGCTTTCCTTTCTGCAACAAAACTTTACAAAAAGGCCCTTCAAAGTTTGAAAATAATGTTAATACTCTTTTTTTCTTATAGTTATATCTTTCTTTCTTAAAAAAACGTATTTCTTGTTCAGATAAATCTCAGAAATATCGTAACAAATCCTAAAAAATCCTAGAAAATTCTAGAAAATTTCCTGATTCATCCCTATACTGATAAATAATGAAATTAAATGTTAAACTTGCCGTTTTCATTCAAAAATGATCATTTCAAGCTCAAATAAATCTCTTAAAATTCATAGAATTAACAGAAAATTAGGGAAAAATCAGAAATCACTTAAAAACAGTATTCGATCCATGATTACTCAATTTAAGTTTCTAAGTATGTATGAAGGAGAATAATTCTCAACATGAAAATAATCATCACTGGATGTTTCCTTTATTTCCTCAATTATGTGATGTTTTCGGGATTGGATCATCGCGTTGAAATAGTCGTTTTTAGGTTGATCGGTGTATTTGATGATGAACTGAATGTTCATGAACGTAAGTTTATGATGTTCTAAGCAGTGGTACATGCTAGTTTATACAGGTTAGTGAAGTAATGAGATATTATGTTTCTCTCCCTAGCCTAACAATGAATATGTTTGTGTGGAGATCGATCGTATGTGTTTGATTTGCATTGATTACATAGTAAACACAATTAAATGATGTTCCTTCCCATTATTGCCGGTTGATTATCATTATTATCCATTAGAAGCACCCCATGTTTCTTGTTATAAAACACATATTGTTTGATGAGAACGTGTGACTGTCATCCAGAAAAGGTATCAAGTACTGATGGAAACCAACCACAAATCCATTGAAATGTGTTCTTAAGAAGTTATTACGAGACAGATGGAAATCTCATTACTGCAGCAAATTTGTTTCCTTGTTCTGACACAAATAAATTGTTTCCTTGTTCTGACATGTTTAATATCATTGTCGTTCTTTGATTTCATTCTCTCGACTATGTTCAAAGTTGTATATTAGATATAACCACTTTATTATGTCTTCATATCATTCAGTTTATCAATAATATGGAACTTTTTTTTTTTTGAAATATCTATGGTTACACTGCAAGCGTATAATGTGAAGTTCGAATAACTAGAGTGACCATCAGAGCGAAACTTTTTTATGATGTGTTTGATAAATAGTAAAATAGAGCGATAAGTAAAAGTATCTTAATAGAATTGGTTCTTATTTGATATTAAACATGAAAATGTCATTACACATTGCATATAATAGCCTTTTTGGTTAAGGGAAAATTTATCCAAGCATTTTACAAAGTCAACTATGTTCAGAAATCTTGACCTAAATCTTTTAGTTCACTTATCACTCATTTTTAATCATTATAAGTCTTCTAGTAAATAGCGAAGGCTTGATGCACATTTTATTTTCAGCTTGTTTTGATCTTCCATAGGGGGCTAAAGGTCAAAAACCACAATGCATCATGTTTTTACCAACGTCAACTTGACCTATGTAGGTTCAGACTCTCTAGAGTAAGTATGTCATGTGTCAATACCCAAAAATATACCATATGAGGGTCAAGCTATATTGTCATTGATGTTAACTGTGTGAATACATGCTGTAAGAAAAATAAATTTTTTTAATTAATGACTTTGTGAGTACATCAAGGCTGATATTGAACTCATATTGACCTGTTCAAAGAGTGTAGTATTTTTAGAATAAAAACCTTAATTTTTTTTCAGACATTCATATGAATACTATGAGTGTAGATTTTATTAATTACCTGCAGTTTAGCGAAAACATTTTTTCAGTCTAATATCGAACTCATATTGGCATGTGCAAAGAGTGTGATATTTTAGAATACAACCTTATTGTTTTCTTACACATATATGTATACTTAAAAGTCAATGCATGCAACCTAATTTGTATGTATGAATGAAGAGTTTGTTGGGGATTATGAATATTGACAATTGAATACTATTTTATGTTTTTATTTATTTTTATTTGATTTCACTTAATTAAAATTGCATCAAAGTAGTCCGCCATACACTTTTGAAGGAAATTATCCAGCCACTATGAACCAGTATAGTACAGCTGTTGGAAGACGAAATGGCTAGAAACCACTATTACTATTTTTCATTGTATGCAACTTAGGTACATTTGATATATTATAACCCAAATTAGTTATTTACTAAACACATAAATACATAAGCCTTGTATATTTAAGAAAAATATTATTTTAAGCTCTTTTTCTACTCTTCATTCTCTCCATAGGCTATTCAAAATATTTGTCATAGGATAAAATTTTATTCCTTTTTAATCCATAGTACAGGGATACATATGAGCTTAGAGGCTTTCTCTTGAGAATAAACCATTTAAATGATAAGTCAAGAAAATAAAGTTTACATAATATACCTAAAATCTGATGTTCAAGGAGATGATCAGAGAAAGAACACTCAGAAGTATAAGTTTCATCAAAATCAATTTTAAAGGCTGAATATTTGGACTCCATTCGTGTCAACGATGCCAATGCCATACCATTGATATACATAAAATATGAACATCATAAAATATCTAAAATATTAGTAACGCCTGACATTGATTCCATAGTTTACTATTTTTTCCTGAAGGAATTTAAGATATCCGCAATTTTTTTTGCTCCCATGTGCTTGTCAACAAGGGTTTTAGTTTTTTTACGGTTGGTTATGAATGCTTTAATTTGTTTTGGCATTTAGATTAATATTTGTTTGATTCAACTTGCCATATAACAAGAGAGGGGAACAGTCATCTCACAAATGGAAAGTAAATAAAATGGTTTAAGAATCATGACACTCACACCTTGATGACTATCCACCATGGTCTTTATACCTCAAGATGTGAAATTATATGATCACATAATTATTAAGTGGTACATACACACTCAATACAGATGAAAAATGCTTAATGTTTAATTATCTCAATGCGCAGGATCGACAATATCATCATATTACGCAAATTGTCTCGCATAGAATGTGAAACACAATAAATTATAGATTTTAATACTTTCCATGGAATGATAACAGTTAGAATACAGTTCAATGGAAATTACATTAAAATCAAAACATATACTTAGAAGACAGTTCAAACAGTGATGTTAGGACACTCCAATTTACAAAAAAGAATTAATTACTAGAATGTTAAACGTTCAAATAATAGTTTAGTAACTGATCAAATAAAAAAAACTTATTTAGGACTTAATAAATCAAATTATAATAACCCTTAATGATGAGGGTTCATATTTTTAACCTAGTAGATTTTTTAGAGGAGAAAGATGATACTTTGTTGAATTTCAACATTGGGATTACACCTTATATAGAAGACCAAGGGGAAGTTCAAGAGATAGGGAAGGCGGAATTCTAGAGATATAATAAAATGAGGGGTTATGGCACATTTACTGTTATAAAATGTTAAAGTCAAGTAGAAATATTTGCCATATTTTAAGTCACGAAAAAGTTCTTCTAAAATTATGAAGGAATCACAAGTGCACATAATATTCATCTTTTCAGTAATATGTTAAATTTATATAGGAAATATGCATTAACAATAGGAGAGATTAAGTTTTCAGGTTTGATGACCTCATAGATCACATGGAAGAAGTAAAATAATTAAACATTAGGCGTCACTAAATATTATTGGGTTACTTTAAAAATAAGGCTGATATGTAAGGCCATACATGTAGACTAAGATAATCTCATTGACTGAACTCTTTTAAAAGAGGCAATTTGGATTTTAAGTTCTTAATTCAAGCGGCTACACAAATAAGGATGAATCCTTAAAATTTATTTCTTTAAATTAAAAATATCAATTATTGCTTTTCTCATTAACTAGTGTATATATCAATTTAAATATCAAACTCTCCTTTAAGTATTTTTCATATAACACAAACAGCATATATACTATATACATAGTAGTGGAGTTGAAGTTTAGGACTCAGTGAATTTTAGTGAAAATGCCTACATTTGTGTTTTGATGAATGTTGAAAGTGACTTTTTCCAAGTCAAACCTTGGTCAATGGGTTTGGCATCAGATAAGATGTGTTTACTCACATAAGGAATTGTCCATATGAAGTTAACCAACTTCATATGGTTCAAAATATACAACTCACTCGTGAATTGGTTGACTACCTTTGTATGTATGAGGCATGATGTTTCTATTACTATAAAGGAATTGCTTGTTGGATCAATCCTTGAAGTGATTGAGCAAAGACTCGATATTTATATGACAAGTTGAGAACCAGGTTCTACGATGTTGGCCAAATATATATGTTGATTACACATCATTAGACCAGTTAAACATGATAGCCAACGTGGACTTATCTACCTGCCATATATATTTCTAACCAAAGTGATGGATTATTTTATAGACCTTAAATATAGACAAATAAACTTAAATATTTTTACTAGTACAATATTAAAGCAGTTATCCCTGTTATTTTTCTCATCCATATTAAAAGAATTTTTGCTTTGTATGTGAAAATTATATACTTTCCCTTTCACTTTTTAACCCATAAAGGCATGTTTTAGCCCTAATTGATGGAGCGCGCCAGCTCACTCCATCGGAGACATCTTTGGAGTCGCCATCCTTGCCATCGACAGCCCCGCCGGTTTGCGTCCAGCCCGACCAGTACACCAAGGCCCACGTGAAGACACCCCAGTTCAACTACCTCGGGATAAGCACATCCATATTTTCGATGTTTTGATTATCATCGGTATGTGCTCGTTCTATTCATCATTTTACCGTGATCGTGTGTTCGTCTTCGTTGTTTCCATGTTCATCGTGTTGTGTTTGTGTTTGTATCGTGTCATGTCATTTCGTGTCGTCGAATATCTGTCAAACATATCTGGTCTCACCAAGAAGGAGAAGAGGAGAAGGAAGAAGGAGGAGAAGAAGAGATAGAGAGATAGGGAGGAGGTTTGCCATCCTTTCCTCCCTCCCTTTTCTCCCAGTTGCGTCAGCCGGAGCCCCTTACTTCGCCATCCGGCCTGACGCTCCATCGTTCAATGATGCCAGGCCGACCTACAACTTGCGAAGCCCATGGGTTCATTGACTTTTATGTAGCGCAATCTACTGTGGATCCCGCGCACTCGTGAAACCCTCTGAATTCTCACCTTGCTGTCTGCCAAGGCCTACGATGGATTGCCGTGCGGTCTGTCTCCAGCAGGGTCATCGCGCGCGTGTGTTCCCTTGTGCGACGCCCGTGCACAGTTGATGTCCGCATGCATCTAGTGCCGCCGACTGCCTCATGCAAACGTGATGCCTGCCACCTGTTTGATGCCGCAAAATGATGGGATTGCACCAAACACCACCAGACACTGCAATTGCAATACCCGGCCGCTCGCCACAACTCGATCACGCTCTGCACCGTCGGACCCGCTATTGCGAATCCCAAACACTGTCCCGTTGCCAGCTGAGCTGTTTGGACGCCGTTGCTGCTTACGCAACTACAGCACCTTGTTGTCACCAAGCACGACGCTGCCATCGTGCCCCGCATTGCTGTCCTACCAGACTTGGCGTGGCTTGCACCGTGTCTCGCCACCTGAGCTACCTGTGTTGCTTGTGAGACCTCTCTTCCTCGTCCTCGCCTATCCTCAGCGTCACTGCTCCTGCGCTGCGTCCCCACCGCCTATCAAGCGATACCCATGCCTTCGGCACACCTCCACCATATCTGCCCGCTCTGGCTATTGCACCGACAGTTATATCGACAACGGCTGATGTCACTGACGAGGTACGTCACCCCCTTACTCGTCAGTTATATTTTCTCTTCCACTATATTTTTGGCTGCACTCCATCATGCTCGGGTTAGATTAGATGAGAGTTTACTATCGAAAAACTATGAATTGAATGAATTCTTTGGTACAGGTCGAGCCTGTCCGTTACGTACTAGCGCCGATGGAAATATTCCATTCGGTGACGTAGTCACTGTTGTCGCTCCGACGAGGGTCAAAAGGTCACCGTCACCGTCACCGGTCGCCCTCTTCAGAGCTCAATGAAACCCCACGAGTCAGGGCCTGCACGTACTCTCCACCTAGGACACATCATCTCGTAGTTGCATTTCCCCTTAGGGATTTATCCGTTGGACGAAGTCACCGACGACGTCCGACATCATCTTGGTATCGGAGCATCATCTCGATACCCCATCAGACGATGTCCCTGACAACTTCTAACATCATATTGGTATCAGTGCATCATCTCGGGCACCATATGACGACGTCCCCGATGACGTTCGGCATTACTAATTCTTCATCACCTCTTCTCTCTATCTTGGTAAAAAATCACACTATAAAAAGCAATCAAGAGAAATCACCTCATCAGAAAATAATTTTAACACCAAAATTTTTGCAAACATCATCCTACATCCATGAGCTTCAAAATCATGTTTTTTTGTGCAAGTTTGAAGAAATTACAATGAGGACAATAATGTGAATTGGATTTGTACCCTCAACAACCTTGACTTGAAGATTATCTCCTGGATATTATTGCTAACTGAAGTTTTATTGAACATAAACATTATGGCTAACATTTATAAAAATCCATACATCTAGAATCGTGCCATTTTACTCTGAATTAAAGAAGTTACAATGGAACAAAGGGGAACATTAAGAAACCACAAATAAAAAAATAAAGCAACTAACTATTTAAAGGATTAAAGTGAGACTCTACTGGAAGAAAATCCCATGTTAGAGAGTCAATAACATTCCTAAACTTGGAGTTACATCTGAGCTTAGACGGTTCCACATTCTACCTGGAGGAACTCATGAGTTATAGTGAAAAAACAATCGTTTATCCATAAGAGGTCCTTGGTGTCTCATGTTTAAGGACATGTTACATAACAATAAATTGAGTTAGGTTGATTGAAATCAAATGGTATGACGTTTGTTATCCTCGATTCACCGAAATTAAAGGGTAGGTCAAGGTGAATGCTTTGAATTGTCCAATTCTCTTTTTCTTATTTTAAAAATTATTAAAAATGCAAAAATATCATTATATTATCAGTGCTTATTTTTATTACCTAATTATACAAACCTTAAGTGGATCCTAGTTGCCTTTGTGGGTCACCTAGGTTAAGGCTTTGGGGACTGGACTAGAGGAGGCTTTGGGGGCTGAGTTGAATGTGGTCAAGCATCGTCTTTTCATGGAAGGCTCTGGGGATTGGGGATGAAAATATTTCACCAACATTTATTTTTTGTGTTGTCCTTGTTATGATTTATTTACAAGTGTTTACTTGGGCGTATTCACACAAGCTTGACAAGGGATCATCACCTCCTCATGCTAGATACCCCACAAAACAATAAGGACTAACCTAAGCTGTCTAAAAATAATAATGATATCCTATTCTCTATCTCATTCCCTATATAGATAAACCGTATTTCACATAGTTAAGTAGATCTCAGTGCATACAATTTAAAGAAGCTAATTCACCCCTCCTTGGTCATACCTAAGGCACTTAAACCATCGCACATCTTTTACTAAAAGAGAAGACATTTTTTTCCCGTTTGGGATAATAGAATTTTATTATTGATAATTTTTTCTCTTTGATACCTTAATTTCAATTAATATTGACATTTTATACCATCAAGGCCCAATTTTGACTCAATAAAATTAGGTCCTTGGTATTTCTCCTTTATCAACTCAAGCCAAAAGTGGGCCACCAAGGAATAATCTCTTCTTAAATAACTTCTCATACACAAATTTCCTATACACGCCATTGAGACAAAGATAAAGCTTCCAATTTTTATGAATTTGATGAATAAGTAATTATAAAATTTGACTCGTCCCTCATAATTAATTTAGCTAACATTTATCTCCTAAATTGATTCACATGATCTTAGGTATCATCTTTTTTATAATTATTTTTCTGTAAGTATTTTTCTAAAGTAAATACCAACTTCTGTGATGGAAATAAATAAATAGAGTGATAAAATCAATTCCATTGAAATTCCCAAGGCCAGGAAGATATCTAAATGTTTTTGAAAGTTATCTCATATAATAAAATCATAAATGGATAATTATATAGATATATGGGTACACAAATTTATGGGCAAATATGAATAAAAACATTATCATTAGTTCTTTGACAACGATCTTTGGAATTCTTCTTGAGAGATTATAAAAGTTTTCGAATTAAATTTAAATTCAATTTTTGTAATCTCACATTTAAAATTTTGAGAAAAATTATTCTTAGATTATAATCATGATTTTGAAAAATAAAAATAAAAATTAAGAAGTAAAGGGATATCAATTTATCACAAAAGGCTACATTACCTTATCTGTTTCTGTAAATAAAATTTTAGTTTTAATCCATATTATTTACCTACATTACGGTGATTTAATCTTTTTCTTGAGAAATTAGTTGCCTATTATTTACTTAAAAATGTCATATTTAGTATCCACATATAGACTTGATGGAACTTAGTGAAATCTGATAATATAATAAATAAAATCAAATTTCATACAAAAATCCATCCATCTTAGTACATGTTTTCATCCGCTAATTCAACCTATATTTTCTCAAGAAAATGTAAAATCTTTTGACGTAAATTTTCTTTTTGATAGGAAATACTCATTCCCTAGATATTTTTTTTGGAATTCTCAGTCCCGAGATAGATAGGCCATATTTCACATATTTAATTATATTTGAATGAAGAAAATTTAAAGAATCTAATTCACCCCTTTTGAGTTCATATCTTGGTCACTGAAAATAACGACTCTTTTCGTTAAAGAGAAGACATGTCTTTTTCAACTTTGGGATAGTGTCATGTGCCATTTCATTATGGATACTTTTTTCCCCTGGATACATTAATTTATATAAATATATAGATAAAAATATAGATACACAGGTAGAAGTGCACATATATAGATTGATGCCTTTCAGGCCATACCTTGGTCATTGAAAATAACATTACTCTTTTAGTTAAAGAGAAGACACATTTTTTTCAACTTTGGGATTGTATTATGTAGTAATTTATTATTGATACTTTTTTCCCCTGGATACGTTAATTTATGTAAATATATAGATAAAAAGATAGACAAATATACAGGTAGAAGTGCACATGTATATATTGATAGAGAGACGTGCAAGATAGATGGATAGGCAAATATATAGATATGTAGATATACATGCATATGGATAGATAGATAGATGGATACACATAGACAGTGCGGCAGACAAATGGATAGATAGATAAATAAATTGATAGTTAGATAGAAATGCATATGGGTATATATATATAGATAGGTAGATAGAAAAATAGATAGATAGATATATAGACAAATAAATAGATAGATAGACATGCATATGTTTGTATATATATAGGCAAATAGATAGATAGGCAGAAAAATAGATTGAATGATAGCCAAATCAGTAGATAGTTTGATAGAATTACATATGGATGGATAGACGGACGAAAAACAAAAGCATGATGGCAAACTTATCCAAAAGTTGGAGCACAAATACCTGACTTTCTTACCCCACATTTCTTCAGTAAAATTACCCACCTACAGCTGCACCAGAAGAAGCAGAAAGAAATCATCATGCAAACAGGCATGAAGAAATGAACAATTGTTATCGCAATCTACAATGACAATTGTACAAACGAGAGTCATAAGCATCATCGAATGACGAGTCATCGCCACCACCATCTTTAATAACACCCATCCCTACAAGCGAGAGAATATTTGAGTTTATGTAAATCCCCCACCACATTCTACACTCCAACTCCGAGGTGGTTGCCCAAATGGCAAATTATACTCTGTAGCACAATGTTAATATCAATGAGGAATTTTTTTTTCAAAAAAAGGAAGAAAAATAGACATATATGCGTATGGATAGATCGATAGATGGGTAGCTATCTATATATATATGTATAGATATAAGGGTAGATAAATAGATAGATGGGTAGATAGATAGATATACAGAAGGGTAGATTGATAGATAGATAGATGGGTAGATAGATAGATAGACAGATGGGTAGATTGATAGATAGATAGATGGGTAGATAGATAGACAGATGGGTAGATTGATAGATATATAGATGGGTAGATAGATAGATAGACAGATGGGTAGATTGATAGATAGATAGATGGGTAGATAGATAGATGGATGGGTAGATAGACGGACAGATATATAGATAGATAGATAGATAGATGGGTAGATAGATAGATAGATGAATAGATAGATTGATAGCCAGACAGACAGACAGACAGATAGATAGATAGATAGATAGATTAGATAGACAGATATAAAGATAGATAGATAGATGGATAGATAGACAGATATAAAGATAAATAGATAGATAGATAGAGATAGATAGACGGATAGATAGAGTTCATATTATGACTTGTATTTATATTCTGTAATACAAATTTACTTTCTGGGGAGTTGGCATAAATACTTGCCCAAGCTTGAAGGGTAGAACAAAACCCTCTAAAACCTCTTATTCATCTCTCCCACCACGACGGTGGCGGTGGAGCCGGCCGAAGAACAGACGCGCCATCGACTGCAGCTAGCCGATATTAGAGCCCCCTCGTTAGGGTTTGATTCTCCTCTGCTCTCTCCATCTCTCATTCTACTCGTTTTTCCCGCAAAGATTCGTTCTTTTTCTTCTTTTCACCCCTCTCTCCTTCTCTGGCGCCGATATTTAGACTTCATGCGCTTATTCGGGCCACCCTAATCGAGGAAGGAATTGGGTTAATTCCAATCCTTGATTTTTTTTTTCAAGGGCGTATGCTTGAGAATGGTGAAAAATTGGCTCTGAACTTGTTTTTTCAGCTCTCCGTTGAATCGTCATGGGGTCAAACGACGCTGATAATCAGCAGGGTAACAAGTCCCACAGGTCGCGCAAATCTGGAGCATCCGCCAAGGACAAGAAGAAAAAGAAGGAGAAAACTCAAAATCCCAAGGTTATTATTCTACAACTCTTAGTTCGTCCTATCATGAAATACACTAAATTTAGGCAATTGAAGCCTCTGTTATTGTTCGTTTTGCGTTTTTATAAGTGCCTCTCATTCAACGTTTTTCATTGCGACAGGCCTTTGCATTTAACTCTTCAGTGAAGGCCAAAAGATTGCAGTCGCGTGCTACTGAGAAGGAACAACGTCGGCTACACGTTCCAGTTATTGACCGCTCAACTGGAGATCCTCCGCCTTTTGTAATTGTGGTTCATGGGCCTCCAAAGGTGGTTATTTTGTCCAACGCATTTGTTAAATTCTTAGAAAAAAACTGCAATTCTTAAATGTGTTCAATCTTAATATAATCTGCTGAGCTCCGCATCTTTTGATTTTATTTGTCTCATGTTGCTACTTTATATTCAGGTGGGGAAATCTTTGTTGATCAAGACCCTGATAAAGCATTACACAAAACATAACTTACCCGATGTTCGAGGACCGATCACTGTTGTGTCAGGTCTTATTTTTCATTTTTTATTAATTTTCTTTGATATTTTTTTCCCAGATATCATGTCAACAAATTATAGTGATTGGATAATATCTTTTATTCTTGTTAATGCTTGGATATCCCTACGATTGTTCATTCTTACCCATACTGTCTTCTTCGTGTTATCTTGCATTACGCTATCAGGCAAACAACGAAGACTGCAGTTTTTGGAGTGCCCTAATGACATTTGTGGGATGATTGATGCTGCTAAGGTTGCTGACCTTGCCCTGCTGTTAGTTGATGGCAGCTACGGTTTTGAGATGGTAAGGGCATTGCTTTGTTGTTCTTAGCATTGCTTCTTTTTTAAGATGTTGGGGCATTTCATCACAGTAATTCACTTACTGCCTAATACTTATGCATTCGGTATTGCTGCCTCATCTTGCTCTGCTTCCTGTGCCCCTCTTCTTAGGCCTTAGATCTTTCTCATCCCACGAATCCAAACTATCTTAGGCTCTGGTTTCCTCACCAAAAACCATTAAGATTCTTGCATCCCCTTAATTAGTGCGTAAAAAAACTTTATTATCATGATCATGGCTCACGATGTTGAAATTTGCGAATAATCGTTTTGGTTAGAAATCATTATTTGGGTGAAAATTATTTTCAAATAAAAAATAATCTGGGTTAAAATTGTAAAGTTTTCATCAGTTATGGCAGTTCCTACCCTTGAGTTTTTTGACTTAACCAGGATTTTTAATTATGTATTGGTATTACATTGGATGTATCGTGATTTTTTTAAAGAAAGAGATGTATCATGTGTTTTACGTGTCAAGATATCTTCTAGGTGATATGTTAGTGGAAATTAGTTTTTAAAGAGACGTTTATTTATCCTTTTTCCCCAAAAATATCTTACTTTCTTCCCTGAAATAGAACTTTTTGACACATTCTATTAATGTGTACTTATTTTTCAGGAAACATTTGAATTTCTTAATATTATGCAAGTGCATGGATTTCCGAGAGTTATGGGCGTTCTTACCCACCTTGACAAATTCAAAGATATAAAGAAACTCAGGAAGACAAAGCAACGGCTGAAGCATCGGTTCTGGACAGAAATATATGATGGTGCAAAGCTTTTCTACCTTTCTGGGCTAATTCATGGGAAGTAAGTTCATGGCAGTCCTATATTTCGATCAAGGCATGTCTAAATTAACCTTGAAATTGATTCATTCGATTTCTGATGCATGCATCTCTCACATCCCTTAAAGTAAGCTTATTTAAGCTTTCTTATGCAACATTCTTCATGAATTGGCTTTCTTCAGGTATCCCAAACGCGAAGTACATAATCTTGCAAGGTTTATATCAGTCATGAAATTTCGGCCATTGTCATGGAGAATATCACATCCATATGTTTTAGCTGATCGTTTTGAAGACATAACCCCACCAGAAAGAGTGGAGGCAAACAAAAAGTGTGACAGAAATATTACATTATATGGCTACCTTCGTGGTTGCAATATGAAGAAAGGCACCAAGGTATCTCTTCTAACTTCCAGGTCAACCTTAACGTGGGTTTCCAAGTATTTTACCACACTGCCAATGACCAAGTATGTGTGAAGTTGTATGCAATATTCAGAAGTCTACCAGTGTTGAATCAGTTTCCTTTTTACTTGGTGAATATTTCAATGGGAATTAAGTATTTTTATGGGAATATGTCACTTGGAATGGCATGGCTTTAATTATTTTTAAACCTAGAGAAGAAACGAGCCTAGAAAGCCTGTGAGGAATGTCCAAGGAGTGTTTGACTTCAGTACCTGCGACGTTGTATTTTGTTTCTTCTATTTTCTTCTTGTTTCTTTTAATTTTTCTTATCGGCTGCCTATTCTATTTTGGCGCGATATGTTTTATTTTGTTTCTCTTTATCCTTAGCCGCTTCATTTTTGGTTTAATGGCCTAATGAAATCCATGTATGAGAATCTCATATATCAGCAAACGCTCCCCTCTCTTTTACGGACCATTTGTACTCAGAGATATTTGTTAGCGAACCGTTCTTATTCGATTTACTTCATGTTTCCTGATTTTTATTTTCTTTCTGCCCTTTCTATTTGTAAGTGGGATGGCCCATCAATCTTAAGTTACGTATTCTCTCACGTGAGAGAATAAGTAACTGTAGCAGCTGGTATTTATACTAGCCACTGTGAGAAATCCTTTATGTCATTTTTCAGTTTATAAACTCTAGCTTCATGGGAAGGAGACACAGGAGACCCTGGAGGACAGCTGCTTAACAAGGGCGAATTGCAATGGGTTTACTCGAGGAAGACAAGGGAAGAAGTATTTTCAAAACCCTCCGGTTTCCAACAAATATCTCTGAGTACAAATGGTCCGTAAAAGAGAGGGGAGCGTTTGCTGATATATGAGATTCTCATACATGGATTTCATTATGCCATTAAACCAAAAATGAAGAGGCTCCAAGTAGTGGGAGAAGCCGGGAGCAACGGAAAAGAAAGCAATTTGATGCACAAACCTGATCAGCTTTCAGCTGTTGTAATCCTGGGCTAAAAAGGATCCACTCACTGTTAGATGATCACTTTAAAGGGCCCATGTGATTTATCCGGAAGATGTTACGGGCCCGGTCATGAGTGACAAATGGATATAGTTCAAGAACCTCCTCTGTGTTCTAACAGAACAACCCACAAGCAGTCAATGCACAAATTCCAATATTTGATCCTGAACTGGTCTTTCCAGTTGTAAATTGGGGAAGGCTAAGTCATCCTTTTCATCGGACCTAAACACCAGTATGTCGTGGGCCAAGGCTGGAGAACGTGGAGAAGGCTTGAATTTGACATGGGCCCTTGGGCGAATAGATACATGATCAAATTTTGGAATTTGTGCATTGACTGCTTGTGAGATTGTTCTGTTAGAAGACTGAGGAGGTTCTTGAACTATAGCCATTGTCACTCATGACTCTCCAAGACCTAAACTTGTCGATGTCCTGGCCTCCTCCTTCTCCAGTTAGCAGCAGACTTAGCAGACAGCTAGGGTTTGAAGAAGAAAAACAACTTAACTTACTTCGATAGTTTTTCCATACTTATGGGGGTTCACAAGTGGGCCTGAACACTATTGGGCCCATTACACAATAACTAACCAGAAAGGAAAAATAAATAACTGAGGAGAGACACAGCTCTCCGACTGGCAAAACTGAGTCTTTGTTATTTCCAAATTTTTGAACCCCGAATCTTCTTTCTTCCTTTGCAATCTGTTTTCTTGTTTCGAGGATTGCATTCAGACACTATTGAAGTTTTGGCATAGTCACGTAATTATGATTTCCCTGCCTGGCTGATGTTCTGTAGTGATGTATTATGCTGTGTTAAGAATGTTCTTTGTCCATTCACTCATGATGGTTTTAGTAATTCTGACTGCTACCTGGTTCTAGGTACATATTGCTGGTGTGGGGGATTGCGCAGTTTCTGGAGTTACCGATCTTCTTGACCCTTGTCCATTACCATCTGCTGCTAAAAAGAAAGGACTGCGTGACAAGGAAAAACTAGTTCATGCACCCATGTCTGGTCTTGGAGACTTGGTTTATGACAAGGATGCTGTTTATATAAACGTTAATGACCATTTTGTTCAATTTTCCAATGTGGATGGAGGAAGTAACAATGCAAGTAGAAAAGGTGCGTCAGAAATCAAGAAGTTGCTGGTTCAGTTTTTTTTCCTTTTGACGAAAAGAGGGAAGATCACATGCGAATGCTGATCAACCCGTGCTGGTTCAGCTTATTGTTTTCGTATTATCATCTTTGTATTGTGAGAAGAATTGTGCACCCTTAATTTTTGTTTTCCTGTTTTGCAATATATATTTTCCTGCTTTGCAATCCTCTCCAATTTGACCTCTTCTAGGTGAGTGAGATTCAAAACGTGAATAAAAACATCTAAATATTGTTAGTTGTCCCTAGGGCTCTTGAATTTCTTAGCCAGAACTTAGTTTAAGACTTGCCCATTAGTTCCCCCGAGATGAGGACCTTTGTTTTTTTTCAGTTATTGAAGCCTCCTCCGATCATCCCAATCTCCTTCCGCCATGAGGACTTCGCCAAACGGAAATTACTTCATTGGACCACAAAAGAGTCGCTTAAATACCAGTTACGACTCCTTAGATTGTGCCCATTTAAATAAATGTCCCAAGCGAACTTTTTTTGCACGCAGGTTCATAATTTTTATACGAAAGAACAAGAACTAATATACTGATTACCCTCTGCTGTTTGCCTGGGTTCAAGGCTCTGTGTTAAGGTTTCCACGTTGTGACTGGTGTTGCATCTACTAACAAGGTCTCACCTTTTTAGATGAGATGGATTACACCTAGGGAAGGACACGGTCTGACCGAAATCCGGTCAGACCGGACCGAACCGGACCGTTGGTCAGCCTTTTTAGGGCTGACTGAACCTTCCAGTCCGGGTCCGGTTCGCACATCGAAACCGGACCGAAGACCGGACATCTCTCTCACCCTCTATCCCTCTCTCGCTTTCTTTTTCTCGCCCTCGCTCACCCTCTTCCTCTTTCTTTCCCGTTTTCTCTTTCTCATCGTCTCTCCCTCTCTCCACTCGTTCTCTCTCTCTCGACCTCTCTCCCCCTCTCCTGCTCCTTCTCTCTCCCTCTCTCCCGGTCGTTCTCTCTCCTCTCTGTCTCACCCTCTCTCCCGCTAGTTCTCTCCCTCTCTCTGTCTCTCGTGCTCTCTGTCTCTCGCCCCCTCTCCCCCCTCTCTCTTTCTCGTTCTCTCGGTCTCTCGCGTAGTTCTCTCCCCCTCTCTCTTTCTCGTTCTCTCTGTCTCTCGCCTAGTTCTCTCCGCCTCTCTCTTTCTCGTTCTCTCTGTCTCTCGCCTAGTTCTCTCCCCCTCTTTCTTTCTCGTTCTCTCTGTCTCTCATCCCCTCTCTCTTTCTCGTTCTCTCTCTTTCTGCCCCCTCCCTCTCCCGTAGTTTCAGTCTCATTCTTCCACTTGTTCGCTCTCCCTCTCTAACATTTCTTAACACCTCCCTCTCGCCCTCTCCCCCCTCTCACTCTCTCCCTCTCGTTTTCTATTACTCTATCTCTCTCTCCCTCTCGTTTTGTTTTCCTCTCTCTCTCCCTCTTGCTTTCTTTTCCCCTATCTCTCTCTCCCTCTCGTTTTCTTTTCCTCTCTCTCTCTCTCTCTCTCTCGTCCTCTTTCCCGCTACTTCTCTAGCCCTCTCTCTCGCTCGTTCTCTTCCGCTCTCTTCCTGTCTCTCTCTCCCTCGTTCCGGTCTCACCCTCCCTCTCGTTCGCTCTCCCTCCCTCCTTCCATATCGCCCTCTCTCCCGCTCGTTTTCTTTCTCTCTATCTCTCTCCTACTCTCCCATTCCTCCTCCCTCCCTCTCTCTGTCACCGGCTCTCCCTCTCCTTTCTCAAGGCCCTCTCACTCTCGCCCTCTTGCCCTCTCTCTCACCCTCTCTCCTGCTCTCCCTCTCCTCCTCTCTCACCCTCACTTTCTCTCTTCCTCTCTCTGTCAACCTCTCTCCGGCTTTCACCTCTCTCTTCCTCTCGTTCTCTGCTCGCTCGCCCTCACTTTGGCTCTCCTTCTCTCCCTCTCTCATTCTCTCTCATACTCTCTCCCTCAAGCCTGCTCCCTCTCCCTCGCGCTCTTCTCCCTACTGAACTCTCTCCTTCTCGCCTGCTCTCTCACTCTCTCTCCCTCTCACTTCCCGTCTCCGGCTCTCCCTGTCACCCCCTCTCACTCTCTTGCTCTCTCCCGCTTCTACTCTCCTTAGCTACTCCCTCTATCCCTCCATAACTCTCGCAGTCTCTCTCTCTCAGTCTCGCCCTCTCACTCTCTCCCTGTCTTACTCTCTCCCTCTGGTATTCTCTGTCTTTGACTATCTCAGTCTCACTCTCACTCTCGCAATCTCTCTCTCTCACATTCTCGCACTCTGACTCTCTAATTATATTCCTCTCTTTCTCTCACCCTCTCTCTCTCATTATCCAATACTGCTTGGGTCCGGAGACAGATATAGGAAACTTAACATGTAGATGTGGCGAGACTGCCAAGTCAACTTAACATGGAATTGGACATTGACAAATCAACTTGACCGACCGAAGACCGGACCGGACCGAGACCGAACCGAGACCGAAACCGTACCGAACTTTAGGTCTAGGTTTAGGTTTTCGGTAAAACCGGACCGAGACCGGACCGTGTCCTTCCCTAATTACACCTATTTTTGGAATGAGAGTGACTGCACGTATTTAATTACATAATTTTTAGCTATAAACTACCCAGATTGGTAAATGTTGGCTGAACCATGGAAGTTTGATGACAATGCGGTTGAATTTTAAAATTTGTCAGGGCAGAGCCTAGAGACATTATGGGGAGTTAAGTCCAAGAAACTTTTAATGCTTAATTCTGAACCAGTTTTTTTTTGAACATCCTTAATTCTGAACCAGTATATGGCAACTGTAGAAATGATAGCATTTTATCATCCGTCGGACCATTCATGTCTAGGAGAATGTTATATTTTGGAAAAAAAAACTGGGACTGGACATTTAAATTTATAAGTTGCATTGTAAGTGAGATAAATTAGAGGGGCGTGATTTCCATGTCCAAAAACTGATTGTTTTGCACTTTGACATAAGTTTATTTCTGATTCTGTTATATTTTCTTCATTATTTGGAATGCTTACCTGAAAATATTAGAATGAACTAATGTAAAGTCTTCTGACTCGTTGATTTTGCCTACTGCAGGAGATGATAATGACGTTGGCATAACCTTGGTCAAGTCACTTCAAAGTACAAAATACTCGTTGGATGAAAAACTAGACCAAAGTTTTATTAATTTATTCAGCAGGAAACCTACTGTCGTTGACAACAACAAAATCAGAAGTCGAACAGAAGACGAAAAAGATGCAGGACCACTGAAGGACGAATCTGCAGAAATGGACCAAGATGAGGATATGGAAGCTAATAGTTCTGAAGAAAACGATGTTTCATCAGAAGATGAGCTTCGTAATCCGTTAGATACTGATTTGAACGAGAAAGTGGAATTCCATAATGGGAGATTTAGGAGGAGAGCTGTTTCAGCTGGAGACGATGGTACTGCTTTGGAGGTATTTTCTATGGCAAGTGCTTTCCTCGAATGTCCCATCTTAGCCTGCAGATCGGTCTCTTTGATTTTGAAATTATTTAAAATTTTTGTGTTAGAGGTTGAATCAAAGAAACTTTTGGGCTTACTTTTTGTCCCTGCGGCTAACAAGCCTTTTAGACTGAGATGTTTTAGCAAGTTTCCGACCAATAAATTACTCAATATTAATATAATTCTTCCTCTAGCAATGTGATTCAATCCCCATTTTATCTGGGACTAATCTCGTCATTTCACCCTTCTAGGGGCATTGTAATCATTTCCACTATTTGTATTTCTCTTAAAATAGGGCACCCTCCCTTTAGGAAGGCAGACAAGTATAATCAAGTTGGCTCCTCTATGTCTCCGTGCGATGTCCATCCCGCTGGTACTCCTCTGAGTGAGTCCATCCTGTCAGGGTCTCTCCTCTCTTCTTGCAAAAGTCCATCCAGGCATCTCCTCTCCCTCTGTGACGATTATTTGGGCGGCTTATCCCTCCCTTCCCATATTCTTCCTGATAGGAACTTTCAGGTTCTTAACACGGCGTAGTGAATTTCCCTCTGTAGATAATGCCCTTAAGGCTACGCATATTCTAATCATGATCAGTTGTCTGATCAGTACGTTCTGATAATGCGCCTTAATGTCGATTCATGATGAATCCACTGCCGATCGTCCATAAAATACTGAAGCCATAGCATAGGTACATTGTCGGCACTATTAGATTTTAGGGTTAAAATGTCTTTCCATAATTTCTCAGGGGGTTTCGTGTGAAAGTGTAATAGTCTATCTCCCTATTTAAGGCAGATAGAACATGAATGACATTGAGCAATTCCACTTATTTTTTCTAGGGTTTTATTCCCTAGCTCCCAGAGTGGCGGGCTTCCGCCCGCCGTCCTGCCTCTCATTCTCCTCTAATCAGTCAAGAGCTGACAGGCACAAAAGCATTTTAGGCATTCATTTGTTTCGCTGAGCAAACACTGTCTGTGTTAACTACTCCTCTATTGCCTTTAAACTTAAGCTGTTTATTTTCGATTGACTTGAATCTCTTGTGTCTCTGCAGGATGCTGAAGATGACCTTGACTTGGAAGGTTCGGAAGATCAAAGTGCTGATGAACAAATGAAATCAGTCTCTGCTTCATCAAGTGAAAGTGATGACTCTGAGGCTGAAGGTTTTCTTCTTTTCCCCTCGATATCATCGAAGCTATTGCATGCCCGCCACCATTCTTTCTTCTAGTTGTCATTATCTTGTATATGTTGGAAATACTGGCCGATCGGGATACCATTTCTCTTTAACTCTTAATTTACATGAATGATTGAGTTTAAATATCGCCATTACTGGAAACAAGTAATTTTCATGGAATTGTGACTCTTTTCAGAAGACTGACTTTACTTTTGTTTCTCTGATGAATTTCCAGAAGACTTAGGGAATGCCTCAAGATGGAAAGAGTCACTGGCCTCCAGAACCCTCTCCAGGCAGAGTAAGAACCTTATGCAACTTGTCTATGGGAATCCTGGGGCCGAGGTTCGCGATACTGTTCAGGAAATGCAGAGCGAGAATGAAAGTGAAGATGGCGAGGATGACGAGTTCTTCAAGCCGAAAGGAGAGGGGAAAAAGGTAAAAGCTTTCCTCTTTTCCTGTAGTTACTTTTGTTGCAAATGTTTGTGTAACAGTTTTGTCTGGTATCTGTTAGATATCAGAGGAAGGTGTTGCTTCTGATGGCTTTGTGGATGATGATTGCTCCAAATACAAAAACATCTCAAACATAAAAGATTGGTCCGATGAAGACCTGATTCAAAGCTTAAGGGATCGATTTGTCACTGGAGATTGGTCCAAAGCCGCTTTAAAGGGCCTTAAGACAAATGATGCTGATCATGCAGAAGCTGATGACGATGAGTCTGACTATGGCAACTTTGAAGATCTGGAGACTGGAGAGATTTTCAATGCAGAGGGTGCCTCGGAAGCTAAAGAGGGAGAATCTAAAAAGGACTCTGCTGCTGAAGAGAGATTGCGGAAAAAGCTTGCACTTCGTGCAAAATTTGACTCTCGATATCCTTTCCCGGCTATCATAATTGGTTTAAATATATACTTTCGGAAAAATATGGTTTTAAAATATAACATTAACTAGAATTCTAATTTGAGTTTGAGCCATTGCATTTCATGATCACAGTGCCAAAGGCATTATCTGTGCGCAACAATACCATACTCTTTCTACAAACATATATATTTATGTTTATGTTACCTCTGAAATTGTTACCTTAATCATTGATATCTGAAATTTTTTTTATTCTTGTGAAATGTAATCTTGGTCAATGTAAAATAGGAAATATATCCAGCTTTGGTTTTCTTGTACTGTTTCTTACTAAAATTCTGCGCCTCGCTAGTTTTATATACTGTAATTGTTTTCATTCTTTCAAACTCTTTTAATTTCGTTATTCATTCATCTTGAAGCGTTGTGATACCTTGACTATCTCACCTATGATGAGTCTGGAATATCAGATGACGAGACTAATAATGATAAGGATGCTAGCACTTCTCGTGCTGGAGCTTCTGATAGTGGATATTTTGACAAAGTAAGCCGCTGTACTGTAAACTTATGTGCGATTTGGCTTACATTGAAATGATGTCATGTGAAATCCTAAATTGTTGCAGTTGAAAGAGGAGATTGAGCTGCGTAAGCACATGAACATGGCTGAGCTCAATGATCTTGATGATGCAATGCGTATTGAAGTTGAAGGTTTCAGGACTGGAACTTACCTGCGATTAGAGGTCCATAATGTGCCATATGAAATGGTCGAACATTTCGATCCCTGTCACCCAATTGTAATCGGAGGAATTGGGATGGGAGAAGAAAACGAAGGGTACATGCAGGTAATTAGGTGTTATATTTTTCAAAAAGAAAAGGTATTCGTATTTTATTCAGATGCATCTTTATTCAATAATGTTTTCAAGCTATCTCTTCTTATGCCGGCTTTGATGTTTATTGGAAGCTTGTCAAACGTGTGGATACTAGTCATTTCTTTGAATTCTTCTGCTGAAGGCATGGTTCTGGTCAATGGTTAGATGGATTCAGTTTGTTTGAAGCCTGAGGATTATATTCTTTTCGGATAAATCATAAGTTTCTATGAATTTTTTGATTTGGGCATGTCTGAGAAAATGCAAGGTCAAACCTTCTTAGCGAATCATTTCAAATAACAATTTTTACTTCCTGGGATATTGATAAAGACCTTGATGCAGGTCTCCATTGATTGGGGTATTTTGAGGGAAAGAGATAGAATAATAGACCTAAATAACAGGAAAATAGGAAGATTATAGAAGAACAATGGCCGTTGCAGGCCCAGATTGGCGTTTGTATCTCTGTAGGGAGCTTCTCCTTTGATGATCCGGTCCCGCTCTAGGGATCATCATCCGTGCCTGATCAGCCCCATTCCACTGCTCTTTCCTCCTCCCTGGTTAAACATTCAATTGTCTCTGCATCTTCTTATCTGCCCTCCTAAGGGAAGGGCTACCTCCATATAAAAGGAAACTGTTCTACTTGCTAATGGCGAAACTACCCCTCATGTGGGTTTCGATTGTTAAAGATAATACATCCTAGCTCCATCCTATTATGCAGTGAGATGCAGCATGTAAAAGGTCGGTATGTAACTTCCATCCCAATGTTAGCACTGTCGATGACATCTGCCCAAGTGTTAATTACACGGCATTGACTAAAATTATAAATTGGTTAAAGTTTGCAGTATTTAGGTTGAAATCCTTAATGGAATCATGTTGATGTACTTTTGACATCAAGATTAAAACGTATTAAAGGAAATCCATCAAAGGCTGAAATAATTTTTTTTTTGAAGGAAATCAAAGGCTGAAATATGAAAGAGGGTTTCTTGTTCGTTTTTTAGATCTAGGTCCCGAGCGTTATCTATACCACTGTAGATCAATTTGAACGCAGAGAATTTTTTACTTTCGATCAAGCCTGTTTTTTCTCAGAATAAGCGTGCAATCATCTGATTCTTCTTTGGTGTTCATTTTTTTGTCGACAATTGTTTGCTTGGTCTTTTCTTCCTTGCGGCGACTATGTATGATCTCAAATATCATCTGTCAAAGATAATCATCATTGAAATCGTCAGGTCGATCTGATTAGTTGTCAAAATTTTTTACCTTTTTTTCTTGGGTAAGTGTGTTTAATTTTAGTATTGTAATGCTCTGTATGGTACCTGGATGGAGGATTTTGTTGAACTGTGTTTTTTTGGATATGGTGTTGTGAATGATATTCACCGGTTATGTTTGTTTGATTTCGAAATTGGAATATAGTGTATTTTCAGAAGGGTTTACTGTGCCGTCTTCTCTGTTTGTTGACTCAGGCTCGGTTGAAAAGGCATAGATGGCATCGAAAAGTGTTAAAGACTAGAGATCCAGTGATTTTGTCTATTGGTTGGAGACGATACCAGACTATTCCAGTCTATTCAATCGAAGATCAAAATGGGAGGCATCGAATGCTGAAATACACTCCCGAACATATGCATTGTCTCGCCATGTTCTATGGCCCTCTAGCTCCCCCTCACACCGGTGTAGTTGCAGTTCAGAACGTGTCAAATAATCAGGTTCTTTTTCTGATGTTTGCTTGTGTTTTTATGTTTGTATTTGACGTGTCACATTTCACGTTCAAAACTTTTCTAATCGCAAAAATATGATTTTTTGAGATTGGAATCTAACAAGCCCTAAAACTGTTGCTACAATATTGATTTTGCGGCAGTTGGATTCCTTTTTTGTATGGTATCTTTCGACATATTTCCATGAACTTCTGTCTGCCTTCACATTTATAATATATATATATATTTTTAATCATTGCCATCTTATTTAGTATTATTTGTTGTTGAGCATTGTTGCCCTATCCTTTCTTTTATGCGGAATTCAGTTTTAATTTGAAGTTCAATGATCATATTAGAAAATAACCCTTGATTCCAAGTTCTTTTTGGATTTTGGCAAACTAAGGCCTTCTTTTTTGTTTCCTTTTCAAATGGGAAAGGCTGCTTTTCGTATTACTGCTACTGCGGTCGTGTTGGAGTTCAACCACGCCACCCGCATTATGAAAAAAATCAAGTTTGTCGGTACCCCGTGCAAGATTTTCAAGAAGACAGCATTCATCAAGGGCATGTTCAATTCTGATCTTGAAATTGCCAAGTTTGAAGGTGCAGCCGTCCGTACTGTGAGCGGTATTCGGGGCGAGATCAAGAAGGTGGCTGAGAAATATATACTACTCACTAACTTTCATATAAATTTGGAATTTAAATTTCCGTTTCTGATGAGACCTGTTCTTGTACCTTTTCATATTTAATAACTCAGTCTAATTATGTTTTATGCAGAGCGCTTCGGTTGTCCTTTAAATTTGGTCCGTGGATTAAATGATGGTGACTTTGATAAATATTTGAAGATATCTCTCTCTGATGTCAGCTTTGTTAAAGAGAGGGATGAAAAAATATACGAATTTTCAATTCGTTTTGTCTTTTGTCCGTTTTAAACAATATCAGTTGCTCCAAGTTCTTATATTTGTTGCATTGCTTCTCTCTTTTTTCATTCATGTGAAAAATCTGCCATTATTTGAACCAAATGTGCAATTTTGTCAAAAACGATCTTCTTTTCAACGTAAGTTATATCCGAGGTCTGTTCATTCAGTCATTCTTTCCCCACAAAAGGATTCCTCCGATTTATTCTGTTCATTCAGTCACATCTCATTTCTTGTTGGTATGATAAGCGTCCCAAACAAAATTTATTAAATCTTTCAATTACAATATATTCTAATTGTGGATTCCCTCATTTCTATGGTCACTTTTTATAGCCGATGTAATTTATTATTACAGGTATCTCTTTTATGTCAATATCCTATTATAGTTCAAAAAAAAAATGTCAATATCCTATTGTAGGCCTTCTAATATCTATAAAGTAAAAAAGAAAATCACAGATATCTTTTTGCTGAAGTTTGATCTTCTGTAGGCTGCAAAGGCTGAGCCAGGAAACAAAAAGAAGCACCCCGAACTTGAAGGGGCCAAAGAGGGAATCGCCAGATGCACATTCGAAGACAGAATCTTGATGAGTGACATCGTCTTCCTTCGGGCATGGGGTGCTGTAGAGGTCCCGCAGTTCTTCAACCCAGTCACAACTGCTCTGCAGCCACGTGACAAGGTGTGGAGCGGCGTGAGGACAGTCGCCGAGCTGAGGCGTGAGAACAACATTCCCATTCCCTACAACAAGGACTCAGTCTACAAGGTATTATTTTTTCACAAATTTATGATGGTATTTCATCCGATTCATGTGTCTGTGTCTTAACTCCTATCATTTCTTGAATATCTTTTAATCTAAATTAGGTCTTTTATATAAATTTTAAGCTATTCATGTTGTATCTGATGGATGAGCTTTGTTGAAATTCTTGAAAATACATGTTTATCTGTCTTAATAATTTTAAAGTCTTTTTGAAAATTTTATGGCTCCAAGAAATGAGATGATGTCAACGGGACGATGATTTGATTGAGCTTATCACTTTGGGGTGCATGAGTTGTTACCTCATACACGCATCCTCGCTTGTTTGAGAGCTTTATATTCAATATTATTTGCTTCACATTTTCAGAAAATCAAGCTGTCTTCTTTTATTTAACGTCGGTTAATATTGGATCTATTTTATATCTTTGGCTTTTCACTGATATGAGGTTGAAAATGCAAATGATATATATGAAGAATGCATCATATGCTCTTTGAAACCATTTTTTAAAACGTCATTTTCTTTTGCAGCCAATCGAGAGAAAACAGAAGAAGTTCAACCCGCTGGTGATTCCAAAGACGCTACAGGCGGCACTACCGTTTGCCTCAAAGCCCAAGGACAAGCCCAGTCGGAGCAGACCGCATCTGGATAACCGTCGAGCTGTTGTCATGGAGCCTCAAGAACGCAAAGTCCATGCCCTTGTCCAGCACCTTCAATTGATCCGGAATCAAAAGGTAACGAACACTTCCCTGCAATTATCTTTAATGATTTGGATTTCTTTATGTTCTAATTTATATAATCTGTTGTGAGTCTAATCAGTAAAACGATGTTTATCAATGAATAGTTCAGTGACTTTTGTTTTGGAATTTTTAATGCTTTATTCGGGACTTGAAGGTGAAGATCACCTTGAAGGATTTGGGTCCTCGTTATGTTTTATTTTTGGCAATTGGTCGATCAGATTTACTACTTAAATATTTATTCAGATAAATATTCAAGCAGTAAATCTAATATTTGAAGCACTATGTCGTTATGTTCTAATATTTGAAGCACTATAATAAATAGTGCTTCAAATATTAGTATTATTATCCCGATATTAGTTGTTATATCATTTGTTGTTTTATCATCCCAGTTTAATTTAAAGAATTTCATTTGTCTTGGAGACATTAATCAATCTACATGTCCGAGAGTTTTCATTCAAGTCGGTCGTTCTTTGGTTGAATATAGCTTTTTATCAGTTTTATTGCATGGAGACTTATTTATATGAATGAAAATTACATCAAAGATGGGTGAACATTTTACTATTCCAAAATGAAACATAAGTTACCATAATGAAACATTTTACTATTTAAATAACGTCGTGCCCCTTTTTTCCCTGTAGACAAATTAGTCATAAGGGATTAAAAGAATTTCCCACCAGTCGGTTGTTTGCCGTTGAAAAAGACTCAATACATCTAAGAAGGAAGATCATAATTTTAGGCTAAAATAGTACTTAGATAACCATGATATTAGGCCTTTTTACTATCCCATTCTAGCTTAAATAATGTCATGCTCTTTTTTTTGTCCTATGAATAGAAATTAGTCTACAACATCGATAATTTTTCACTCTATAAAGTCGTCTAATGCCATCCAGCCTATGGCTCCAACTAGCTTCAGTTTTCATCTAAATCTGCTTACGTTTCCTTTCATGAAATCATGTTAAAACTGGCGCAGAACAGAAAATAATGGCGGTTGCCTGCTTTTGCTGTCTTCTTCTCTCATCAATAAAAATGTTTTATTGTCTGACAGCAGCTGGTTTACTCCGAAGATGGCATTAGGATGGCTACTATACAATCTAAACGATCTATTTGAAATCGAACAGTTCATGACTGATTAAAATGGCAATCTCATAAATTTGATAAAGTGCGTGGACTTTTGTTCCCTTCGCCGGAGTATTTTTTCAAGAATCACATACTTATTGTTCCTTTCGCGTTACTTTTTTTCCACAACTTTTAATTTGGTATCGATCGACCGAGTTGATGGATTGGTCTCATATCAATCGACCAAGTTCAATCAGATAAGGATCATGCTTAACCCTAGAAGGCATCAGGATATTCTTCTCACCCATTTCCTCAATGAAGAAGCTTGTCTGTCTGAAAAAATCCTGACATATTTCCATAAAAATAGATATTTTCTGTTCATCATTTTTCTGGGGCTGCTGCTGTTGCTGATTTGGCGTTCAAATGTGCAGATGAGAAAGCAGAAGCTGAAGGAGCAGGAGAAGAAGAAGGCCAACGAGGCGAAAAAGGCAGAGGAGGAACAGATTGCAAAGAAACGTCAGAGAGAGGAGCGCCGTGTGCGATACAGGCAGGAAGCAAAGCTGAAGAAGACGCGGAGATGATTCTTCTCTCCCCCGGCTGGTAATTTATTTTTATGTTCAAAATTTGGCTAAATATCTTAACCCGGTATAATTTTTCCTCCTGCTAGCCATGTTGTACTGGAGAAAATCTGAGCTGGGTTGGTAAATTAATTGTTTTTTCGAAAGTCGAGGAAATATCTCAAATGGGTGAAATCATCATCTACGTACAATTTTGTACCAGAGATGTGTTTAGGTGGGGCTGGTAATCTATTTATTTTTTCGAAATTTGGGTTAGCATTTAATTGTTATCGTCTACCTGCAATTTTCTACCAGAGACTTGATGAAATATTTCACTCGGACGGATAATTTATTTATTGCTCTCGAAACATTTGGTCAATATTATAAATTATATGTTAAGGCAGAAGTACTCAAACGCCAGCACCAATTTTTCATGGGGTGAACGTGTTCAAAAGCTTAGCTTCCCGGCTGATAATTCTTATCAATGGTGTGCAAATTTCTTGGATGTGCGTCGAGAATCATATATCATGAGAAATTTAGGCCTGCACTATGTCTGTCATCGAAAAGGTTGAACTAGGGTTGAACTAGATCTGGCACGAGTTTCTATTTCTTTCATAAGATTGATCTGATGTAATTACTTCAAGTGAGCTAGATTTTTTATTGACCATGCGCTTGAGAGTGTTTTAAGCGTGGGATATTTATGTAAATGCAATTGGGTGGCAGCATGTCCAAGTGAGATAATTCTAGTTTGATGTTAATAGAATCACTATATTTTAACATGCATGGCTTATTTTCAACGAAAATATCCTGTGGAGAATTGTCGTGTATAGTTTACAGTGAAATCATCCTTCGGAAAAGGGTCATGATGAACAATTGATATTACGTTGGAAAGTTCAATATTTCACTCACTCAAATGATTTTCCCATTGGTTGATTGCTCAGCTATGTCTTGGCAAGGGTCATTAGGATACTGGCTTCCTAAATCCATGCCAATTCCAGGAGATATTTTTTATTACATGTAGCTCGAGTGATGCAATAGTGAAATTATTTTCCTTGTCTACTAAAACATCTCTCATTGTGCACTTCATTAGAACTTTGATATGAAAGGAAATGATATCACATGATGAATATAGTGGTGGATGTTTTTTTCCTCTATTGATCTATAATTTTAAAACATGCTACGGTTTTCTCGTCTGAGAAGTTCTTTTGATGCCAATCAATTGAATGAAATAACAAGAAGGCTCTTGGGGATTTGTAAACATTTCAAGTTAAGTTGCTTGAGAATAAGGCATGTTCGAATAGGATTGAGCACACAATACAATGAACTGATTGAAGTTGATCAAACAAAAAATAAAGATTTTATCTTAGTTCTTCTAGAAAACATTCCCTTAATTACTGCGCGAATGTGTTCTGCCCAACAATGCCCACAGATGCCAGACACACCCTTGATTGCCAGAGGGGTTTACTTCATTTATAAGTGAGATTTGTGTTCCACATGAGTTTTTCAGGCATTGTTCAATCAGAAAAGATGCCCACTCATCCAAGCTTGAGATGGATTACATGCTGTTATACCTTGTGTGTCGATGTCGTGAAGTTGACCTTGCACATGCCAGTGGAATGACCCCCCTCCCTGTTTCCAATGCCTACGGTGGAGGTAGATACACTGTCTACACGATCTTTAATAATCCTCACATGATGGCTATGTACTTGACTTCTGTGACAAAATCATGGGATCTTTAACACCATTTTGGTCAATCAAAATAAAATTCTAAACTCACTCAAATGTAAGATGATTAAGGATTGAATTAACACAGAAATAGTTATTTTTAAAATGCATTGCTCAGTCAAATTAGGTCAAAATTGGATGACAACTGTTTATATAACTAAATTTAAGAACTGTTAGTATCCAGTTTAATAACAAAAGTCAAAATCAGATGAAAAATCATTGATCACGTCAACTCATCTGTATGCATTGACCAAGTCAACTCATTAATTATTTAGAGAGAGTTCTATGATTTTATATTTTCAGAAATAATAAAATATAAGGATTATTTGAATTTTTTTTGCAGTTTTGATTGTTATTAAAATAAGAAAAAAACTAGCGGACAATTCAAATCGTTCACTTTGATCTACCGTTTCACTTTAAGTGAATTCATCGTAAAAGTATCATTTGAATTATTTTATCCTGTCTTGTTTCTCATAATACAATTTATGTTAAATTGTGTACCCTGAATTTTTAGAGAAAATATAAAATTACTGTCAATTTGTGAAGTCAGCTCAAATAAAATCACCCAATTGATGATGTTTAGTCAAAGTCAATGAAAATAAAATAAAATAAACTAATATCCGAATTGGAGAAATTAGATGTAGTTAGAAAACTTTGAACGCGAGGATTTTGAGTATTTTGAGTATCTTATTATGTCTCTCAAAAGTGAAGCCTGAAAATTGAGACTCACATGAGGATCTGGTGGTCAAACAAAAAATGAAGGTGTAAAACTTCAAAAATAGCACTCATTCAATGAATAGAAAGAGGGCTCTAAAATGCATCTATTGACACCAACATCACACGATTTGGTTGCTAAATGATGGAGAAATCTGTGGTGAAGTCACTACAAAAAAATGTGACTAATTTAGGAAAAAACGGCGATGATTGGATACAAATATTTTTAAATTTCTAATCTAATTAAAAATTAACTCTATATAAATCAAACTAAACAAACAGTATATCTTTCAAACCCACACCCCACAAAAATTATGCCTTAAAAAAATATCAAAGCTTTTTAATTACATTGTTCTTCACATTTATAGACTTCTGGCATGTTGGTGATGAGACTCCTTCCTCTTTTGATGGATTGACAAGATTTATGCACCAAAGGGAGCGTCACAAAGTGTTAAAATAAAATTACTCCATTACTCCATTACACGCTAGATCAATCAAGGATTTCTGTGGTACATTTTTCATGAAGAGAGAACAAAGCTTAAATATATTTATATGAATGTGAGAGACCTCAGCTGTCTGTTTCTTTGAATGAAATTTAGTATTTAAGATTGTGCCATGTGGCTGTAAGGGAGTGGCCACTTCATGCAAGGCATGGTGACCATAGTGATTATCTCTTTCAACAAGCCATGAACAATTAGATCCTCATCCCATGTCTTATGTTCTTTCATTTGTACCTGGATAGAACTTCAAAATAGCATTAGATCTTCAAAATGAATGCAAAAGATTCGTGTTATCATAGACAACTTATGCACTCCCTCCATGTTCACGCTCATGTATGATGGTGTGTCGTACGCATATGGTAGGCATAGTGAACCACTCAAGATGATGACGATCTTAGATTCAAAAGATCCTAATAAAATTTAAAAATGTGGGTGTTTGAGAACTAATGACATGTCTAGCAAACACGTGGGCAGATTGGTTCCTCTTGTATAGTTGATGGATTTTATCTGCAAGCCATACGTGACATCTTTCTATGGCATAGGTGTTATGGAGGCATTGATACACTCATGTAGCTGTATTTATTGGATTGACTAATACTTTTTATAAACAAATACTTGTATGACTTGTATTATGGCCTCCATGGAGCTCATGTGGCTTGTTCAAACTCAATGTTGCATGGAGCACCTCAGAATAAAAAATAATTTAGCCTTTTACAAATCTCTAGTAGCCAGTGGGTTATAATTATATGTGAGACCTGCAATCTGTATGCGCTCTACACAGTAGATGTTGCCTAACCCACATTAGTGGTGCACCTATTGCAGAAGGCTTGGGGTGCCCTCTAGTGCAAATTATGGCGACATTCCACACTGTGGTGTGACATCTTATTTGCGCACTTTAAGGCTGCACCCTGAGCACGTGATGAACTCAATTTAGGGTCTTATTCTATCATTGATATTGAGTTAATCAAGAAAATGTGATTGGGTAGAGATTAATAAGGGAATGCTGATTAGGGTATTAATGACTCCTTAAGTACTAATTAGGGGTGATAAGTATCTTGTAAGATAAAAATAAAGAGTATTGTAAGATGTGAAGTTGATAAATAAGAACAATAAATATTGTAAATGTATGTGAAAGATGATACGAGGGATAAAGTGTAAAATAATGAAGGGCCAAGAAAGATGATAAGAAGGGATAGATCTTTGTAGTAATTGTTATATAAATGCTTCTATCTGTAATGAAGGGGACATGGTGAATGATCAGAAATGGAGATAATGAAGCATGAAATGGATATGAATTAAGTGATTATGGGTGTTAAGAATCATTTAATAACCTAAGTTTATGGAACTCACCTTAGATCCTTCCATTCTGTCAGTATCAAAGCAATTTTCTGTTCCAGTAGATTAGGATGGTTCTATTTGTATAACAAACCGAAAAGTGCATATTGGGTTACAACTTCTAATGAGTTTCATTCAAATGTAGTTTGTATCAGGTACAAAAACTATCATTAACCGTTATTGTTATTGGTTACTGGTCAATGGATACTGATAACAAATGAGCCAATAACCAATAACAATAACGGTCAATGATATTTTTTGTTTTGTTTCCTGTATTCATATTCGTTATCTGTCAGCCTTCCACATTTCATGTCATTTTCAAGTTTCAAAATCAGATTTGGAAATGGATATTGGATAAAAAAATGATTAATTATGAATATTCGATACCATGTATTTCTGTTTATTGGGACACTTCACATGTTTATATATGTGCTCACTTTAAAGTTGTCCTAGAAGTTATATAAACACTTAGGGTCCAGGACTAACTCTCTCAATTAAATACACTACATAGTGCACAGTACAGATTTCATTATGTAATAAGTGCACATGCCACAAGGGGAAACAGATGTGTGATGAACGATGACATACAGCGATGGATAGTGATGGGTGACAAGAGTGGTGCAAGGGGAGATGGGAGGAAACATCTGGCTCCTGCGAGGTTAGATAATAATGAGATGCACTTATCATTATAAATATTCTAGTAATAATTTATTTCATGCCTCAAATGGTTGGATTCATTTGATTTTTCAGAGAATTGCTGCTATATACTTCAGTTTTTAAGTGTGTCTCATTCAAATGAATTATTTGCCAAACCTACACTCTAAATTCCATAAAAATAATCTGGTATTTAGATTATCTGTGTAATCTAAACTATTCTTCATGGCCAGGCCTCTCCAAATCTTGTCATTCCACATGATCAGCTTCAACATTTTTATGAGATTCCTCATGTTTTACTTATCTCCATAAATATTATACTCATTTTTATTCTAAGTTTGGAATCATTTGTTTCCAAGTTTCAAACATTTTAATTTAACTTTGACTTTCCACATAAATGCTGATATGTTCTTTTATTTCCTATTACATAAAATACATCATGATGGATGTGAAGAACATCACTACATATGAATTATTGACCTAAATCCTCCTCGCTCTCTGGATTTTCTGTAACTTGTTCTGATATTTTATGTATATGTAGATTATCTCCTATAAAATAAATTGAATTGAGCTCAGATTATGAATCTGATAACAAACAATGATGACAGTACATAAGCAATGAATGATGCCACATGGGTGATATTCTTCCACACTCGTCAGAGAAAATCACGCTGACTTGTGGAGTGAACCATCCAGTAGCCTTAGTTGCTCTCGATTGTATTAACCATCTTTACATTACTGTTGTGAAAACCTTATGAGGATTTTAGTTTTGCCTAAGACCTTTTGGGGTAAAAAACTATTCTACTTATTCTGGTACCTGTATTTTTTTATCTTCCTCTCTTAAATGATATTTTAGCAAAGATCTATCAAATGGTCATTATTTTGTTTTAATGTTTAAAATTTATCAATAATTTTATCAAATACATGTAAGAAACTTATGTCACCAGAGCATGTTCTACATTCACATAATCTTCATATCATCCTTAATTGTTTTTATAATAGAAACATTGAAAATAAATGAAATTTATTTCTTTTATCTGATACAATATTAATGTTTATGTTTACTTCATGACATCAAATTACGGCTATGGGGTCATTGTTGGGTTCTAGATTCCTTGATATGGATTAACTAATTGAAATGATATGCAGCGGAAGACTTTTGAAAAATTGCACGACATCATTAAAACATTGAATTGAAGTACCTTTACACGGATCGCATCCGTGTTTTCTTGGATCCCAGAGCGAGATGAGTCGAGCTGTTCTAGTGTGTATCCTCTAGAAGTATCATCATGATCCTCAGCACGTCGAATTCTCCTCCTTTTCATCAACGAGCCCTGTTCAATTTCCGTCGTCGTCGTTACGTCATCCCGATTGCATCGTGGATGGAGAGGGGTTGTGGGGAGAAGAGAGAAGAAGGGGAAAGACCCTTGAACAATCCGAGCCTGGGTGGATTTTGTTCAGGTCCTTCCCTATTTATACTAAGCTGGTATTTTTCATAAAATTCTCCAAAACTTAAGTATATCTTTCGACGTCCAAAAGACTATTTGCGTGTGACCCTATAGGCCCATGTATCAATGTAGTTAATGACTCTAGTGGCCCAATAATCTTTATTTAACCCACTCGATAGGTCGAGTCTCCAACACGTGGGGTGCCAAGCTACACCTCGTGTTGTAGAAGATACAAAGGAGTGTGTATCGACTCACTCATTGAACTTGTTCGTCATCGGTTACCATGTATGTATAATCTCTCATCCACTTGACGCTCCTTGGACGACTTAGGGTATGTTCAATTGTCAAACCATAGTCGGTCATCTGAGTTAGTACTGATGTATTCAGAAATCATCGGAGAAATCTTCTCCGATATTTCACTGCCTTGGCCAAGGACTTCATCGCATCGTCTTCCTTGAGCTGTTACCTCTTGTACCGAGTGTGGATGATTCCATCTTGACAAAAAATCGTCCTCGTGAACTTCTTGATGCACCCAAACTAAGACTGTTTAGAATCCCAAGATTAGAGACTCGTTGGCCATAGTCAAAGTACAACCATCCGTCCACAAGATGTCTTCGGTGTCTTAGGTCTAAAGAGCACCCACTATCTATGCTTAGTGTCTCCACACTAATGGCTACGAGACCGGCCATACTTATCATTTGAGTAAGGCTAAATAGTGTTATTCTATCTGGATACTTTGATGTCCTCCTCTTATTTCCTTTGGATAGGAATGTTTAGAACATATGTTTAAAGACTAGTGATCTCATCATAATTCACTAAGTTGGATAATATATTCATAGACTTCATTATGAGCATCACACTTGCACTATAATGAATATGTTCTATTAATAAACATGGAAGGAGATGTGGAATATGTGATTGGATTGACGGCCATATATATTTCCATCAGTCATTACCATATACATTATCGTTATCAGCTTAATGATATCTGTATCTGATATCATCATCTGCTTAAGGATATACATTATTGATATCCTTTCTCCACCCCAAAATGATATTCCTTATGTAATGGATATTACAATATTTGATAACAGATATTATATCGGGATACCATTAGCTGTAGCCTATAGGAGAGCCTTTATACTTATCTTTCGCATTGAAATTTGAATCAACTAGTTACACTAATTATTTTGATGAATCTAACAGTCACTTTATTTCATTAGACCTACCAGTAGGGAGAAGCCTTGAGATACTTTTTACATGAATACCAAAGTCTCTTTATAGGTCTTGAGTATGGATGGGTAGAGGAGAGAGGTATAATATTTTCCTCAAAATTTCAGCCCAAAACTAATTCTAGATCAAATATTGAAGTTGGACGATTCTCAAAGGTTGAATTTTTCTCTCTCTTGTGTGAATCCATTTGTTGAATTGCCAGTAGGTCAAAGAATCTTCAGAATGGTCAACCAGTCTATGCATTTTCCAAAATTACTTGTGATTTGTCTCGATACTTGTCACAACTGCGTCCAATCCTGATATTATGTCTGAAAATTCCATAAAAGGTAAAAAATCTAGAAAAATTCTGTAGTAATTTTAGTATGCAAGAACATGTTTTCCATTAGTTTGATAATTGGGGAAGATGAAAACTATTGGCATGACTCATTTCCAATCTTGGTTAGATAATAAGTAGGTAACACTTAATCCATGTAGCCCTAGGAATAAAGATAGTCGAGTGAGGAACATTGAATATCAAATGATTTTGCTCCAAGCTAGCTTAGCAGAATGTTTTTGAAAAGTTGTCCCAAGAGGGATGAAATGAGAAAGGCCAATGTAACTCAAAGGTTAATAAGGGGTGATTTAAATTTGGCCCAAGATCAATCACTGGAGTATCACGTAGCAGTTATGACTGATAACAATGCTGCATCAGAGGAGCCTCATCTTGGCTATTAGTGTCTGTCGTAATATTGGCCATCATTACAAGGTCCCTCTTGAAAAATTTGAGTGCGAGAGCTAACCTCCCATAATAAAGATCCAATGAGCTAATATAGCTGTCAGGAAATCTCACAGAATTATGAACTACATGAAATACACAAATGACCTCAATCAGTGCCACAAAAATGGGAAATGTTTGGTAAAGTAACCTCAATATTTTTCATTCAAGGATGAAAATAGTTCATTCTTCCAAATAATATTTGTATAAATATTTAATGGAGTCAGAACATATTGGATACTTCATGTATATGTATTTTGACAATGCCATTTTACTATACAAATAAACTATAATCGAACTCCCATAAAACCATTAGGGCCAACTTCAGGAGGCATGCATTATTTTGAATACCAAGTGGTTTCAACCATATTCAAACTCCACCCACCTAAATATGAACTAAATTTTTTTAAAATTACTTTGCAATATGAAAACATTGGAATATCCCAATATTTTAGTATATAAACCTGATAATTTAGCTTAAAATTAAAATTAAATAATTTTCAATCATCCTCTTATATATGAACATAGTAACTCATAATTTATTCACATAAAAATCATTTTAAATATTACTTTCATAATGTGTCTTCTAGAAATGTTTGGGACATGCTATCTGTGTAAGAGTAAAGGAATGTATTCTATTCTGTATCCATATGAATTTATTAGACATTAATTTATTAGACATGTATCCATAGGAATGACATTAAATTATATTTTAATCAATAAAAAATTATCTGTCTTCACTCTTATAATGTTGCGGTTAAATTTTGATTTTAAAATAAAATTGAATTTATTTTAACTGGTTTTAAGATATTAAATATTACTGTATTGACATTGATCTAAAATTCAACCACAAAATTTCATCTTATGTGCGTGACATTGATATAAAATTCTTCCTATTTGAGATTTCTATTTTCATTGAGGAGATCATATTTAAACAATAGTGATTTAAAGTTAGTTGAGATTTTATTGGAATACTTGAGGTTGAGGTAAAACTGAATTTAGAAAGATATTGGACCAAAACAGCAATGGCAATGAAATTAATATATTATGAAATGGTATTTTTCTATCAAGAACCCTTCTCAACAGCGATCATGGAATCTCCAAAAATGCTTTGGGATAATCAATTCCCATTTGCGTTATATTTTGACAAAAATGATAAGAATTTGATTCTCTTAGAGTAACTTTATTAGATTTATTTATTCTGGTATTCTTCCCTGATTGAGTGTTTTTAATTTTTGGATTCTATATGTTTAATATCAACACTCTGGCAGAAACTATGGGCACGGTAAGTACCCATGACAAAAGCAAGAGTCTGCAAATCAATTGTAAACAAAATAACGTGTCTTACATGTACTTCGCCAATATTATGTAAAGACGATTATATCTGTTTAATAGATAAACTAATATTTAATTCAAAATATTTTTAAAGAACTTGCTCACCCTTATTCTAAGTTATTTCCTATCTATTTAAACAGACATTATGTCATCATCTTGCTTTCATTTAGTATAGAATGCAAATATCAGATTCTCGATGTAATAAAATAACATTACATAAAATTATCCAGGAATAAATAAAATCAAAAATTTTCACCATTAAAATGGTGTGATCAGTTTTCATGTGTGAAATAGTCAACATTGACTAAATTACTTCAATGTGAAGTATTATGATATCAAAACAAACCTTTTGGCGCTACTTTAAGGTGTGAAAAATTTGAAATTATTGTGATTATTATCACATTCATATGCCAATCTTTTTTTCTTAAGGAATTTTCCTGAGTTTTTCAAATAAATACTTTGTTCGATGTTATCATTTTCTGTTTGTTCATTTATGTAAAAAATGTTAAATGTTTTCAAATATATGATTTATTAAAGTTTGACAGTGTCATTGTGAAACTAAATAATTTAAGTGATTGTGGATTCCTCAACCATTGGTCTTACGATCCAGATCATACACAGAATCTGATGAAATGACCAAAACACTCAATCCATTTTTTACTCATATGTTGTGTTTGTATGCAAGATAATATGTAACGTTATTATGTATCTTCATCGAACCCAAAATCTGATGAAACAGTCAAAATTTTAATCTATTTTTTATATTTACCCTGTGTCAAGTGTTCTAAGGTAAAATATTTTAAAAGGACCAATCAGAATTGAGATACAGATTGGCCCTTTCCCAATGTGGAAAAATGATTTATTCTTGAAAATTGACATTAAAATATTTCTGTACACCTCAAAATGTATTTTCAGATAAATCAATGAATAGATTTATGATGCTCATTTTATTAAAAGCCTTCAAGATATCAAATCTTGTTTGGCATGTAAATTAAAAATATCTTCCTACTGAAAGTGATGCCAGAAAAGGTTTATATATCTGAAGTAAATAATACATATTTGTGCGGGGGGGATTTATTTTTATTTCAATACTATTTGAAATTTATCACTCTCATTTCAGGCATAAACCAATCGTTAGCACACACTGATAGATAATTGATTTAGAGAAAGACTTGAATTGGACCGATATTTAATAAATATATAATGGGTTATGAGTGTAACAAAACATGTAATGATTTGATATTGGATGAAAAAATACTGAATTAATCGTAAAAAAAAAGTTTATATTTGAAATGGAAATAAGAATAGATTGAGTGGAGATCTAGTGAACTAGATGTTGAATAAGGATTTAAATTTCAGATTGAAGAACTAGATTATACCAATGAATGTTTAACACAAAGAGTATGTAAAATGACTTTAATATTAAAATATAAAATGAGCTTAATAGGATGTGAGGGTAGAATTTCAAGAATAAATGATTGAGGTCGAGTTTGAATATTGTGATATCTTGAGATGAAATTGTATATACAAAGAGAGAAATGTCTTGAGATGAAATTATTATATTATACCTATTGTGGAATTTAATTTGGTATCTCAAAGTGGGAGGTTTTAAGTGAAGCATAAATTGATTACCATTTGAATAACTCGGTGAAACAGAAGTTCCAAGAAAAGTATTTCAACACCAATATATGAAAGCTTAGATGGCTAAGTCTATGGTTGTCTTGGCTATTGATAGTATAATATTGAAAGTGAGGATTTAAGGTTAATGGAGTATCCAAGGTATGACTAGGGACAAACTGTAAGTCTTATGTGATTCGTTGTCGTCTACATCCTTCCTGAGAAGTAAATGCATATAACATAAACACTAATTACACGTATCCAAATTTATCTTCATAATGCTTTTAAAATAAATATGATTTATCCCCTCTTATGTTATGCCACACAGAAATGTTTCAACACTCCACATAATTTTTCCCCAAAAAATCACAAAAATAGTGATGGACTTAATGAATATATTTAAGATTATTAATTTTTTTAATCTGAATATTTGATGCATTCAAACAAGTTTTCCATGGTATAATCTGATATCATCATGTATCATATACGGAGAAGTCCTCTTAACCTACTGGGTCTCACACCTAGTATCCAGTTATATAATTAATGGTAAATGCATTATAGCATTCAATTTCAATAGAGTTTGATGAATGTTCAATTGCAACTTTACTGCTCTCAAAAATTAGGGTTTCATAGAACATTCAGCTTCAAATCATTAGTGGCCAACACATGGTAAACCATTTTAAAATGTCTGGAATGCCTCAAACTGTCCTCATTTAGTGAAATGGTCAAAATTGGATGAGTAGGGTAAGTTTTCAAGTCAGTAACTCCAAATATTGACAGAGGATAAATTTGACCCATCGTATTTACAGTTCAATTCAAGACGTTAATTAATCAAATTTTGCGTGCCGAAGTTTTGTTATCTTGAAAAAGAAATGTACTTTTGATAAAATAAATTTGAATTTTTTTGTAGTAGTGATCAAGACAATAAGTACACAGAGACATGTTTATCAATTTGGCCCAAATTTGGTTTGAAAGACTCTGTGACATAAAACTTGGTAAAAAATACAATTTATCAAAACTAACATTTAAATAATAATACTAACCACAATATATTTTGTTCTTCTGTGAAATAATTCATAACATACTTTTTGTTGATGTATCGTATGAGATAAAAGCAAAATTAAGAACAATAAAAAATACAATTTACCAAAACTAACATTTAAATAATAATATTAACCACAATATATTTTGTTCTTCTGTGAAATAATTCATAACATACTTTTTGTTGATTTATCGTATGTGATAAAAGCAAAATTAAGAACAATAACATCAGCATTAAAAAAAATCGATACTCTTTTTTTTTAAATAAACGGAGGGAAGATCACGCATTTCACTTTTGGAAAACAAAACCTAAGTCATCACTAAATTGGTTATCCACAAAAGCTCTTTTTCTCCTATACGTTTATTTTTTGGTTACACCTGCTTTGGATTAATCGTAAGCAATATATGTGCTTCATATGTACTCACTAGAAAATTAAATGCAAAATGTTTACAACCATTTCAATCTAACGAAGTCAAGTAAAAGATCAAGACTTGAGAAGAAAATGAGAAGAAATCAAAACTTAATGGAGACAAAAATGCCGAGGAAATTAATTTGTAATATATCTTCAATAAATTGAAGATATATTTGTGAATTATTTTCCCCAAATTCCTAGGAATACACTGAGTGGGTTTGGGGATGAATTTGCAGAGAAATAAAAGAAGTAATTGATGAAAAAAAGAAAGAAATTTAGAAATTCAAAAGTATCATTTCTAATTGAAATTATCAACCCATGTTTCCCCATTGATCATTCACGATGGGCTTCAATTATATGAATGCAGATATGATTACAAGAAACAACCAAAGAAATCATTCAGTTCTTTAAATGTCAAAATTTAACAAACTAATAGGCTCGACAACAAATCAATTCGGATCATCATATTCAAATATAACCCTCATATCATTGTTAATATTTCTATAAGTCATTCAATTCTTTAAATGCCAAAATTTAACAAACTAATAGGGCTGGACAACAAATTAATTCGGCTCATCATATTCAAAGATAACCCTCATATCATTGTTAATATTTCTACATGATGAAACAAAAGATAAAAATTTTACAAATATTACAGAGAAAAATATTAAGTCGCAAAAAAATACCTACAATGAGGCATCGGCAGTGTTTAAATCTTCCAAGATGGTGTTTTTTATATCATCTGGTAAAGAAGCAAAAGGCCCTGCCTTCGCATAGAAACCAGCCAATGATCTAATAGCTTTCTCAATCGCCGTATAAGATTCCTGAAAAAACAAGAAGCAAACAATCAATCATGGAGAAATTATGACCATAATTTTCGCTATCATCTGAAAGACAATAAATTTGGAGCTTGAATTAATCGACTTTTAAGTTTGAAGTACATTTTTGCTTTAAAGTCTTAGAACAACTAGATCCGGAGCAATGCGTGCAATATTTTGATCCAACGCTCTGAAAATCACGTTTTTGTGAATGCAAAATAAACAAGAAAATGAAGAACATAATGGGATCGTTGAAGGAAGTTGAAATCCCAAGAACTTTTTGCACAAAATACAACAATTAGACGCCGAAGAGGCAGACATTCTTCAGACTGGTGGAAAAAAGGGACGAAGAGAGAATATTTTTTCATGGCAAAGTTTTAATGAATCCCAGAACTATTTAAGTTTTAATGAATCCCAGAACTATTTCAACGAAATTATTTTTGAAGATACTTCGAAAGTTAATAAACAATACATAACAATAAACAATAAGTAAATAAAGCCGCATTTGGAATCTCAATACAATAAGGTTTACGGTTTATTCTTCTCATGTGAGGATTAAAATCGATGAACCTAACCGTTTCCCAAAGAAAATCTCAAGAAATCAGGAAGAATATTTTCGAATGCAACGTTTTAAATAGCGTATCATGATAAAAAAATGTTAAGAATGCAAAGAATCTAGAACGATGATCACAATCCCATGAACTTTTTGTATGACATTATCCAAATAGGAGCCGAAAAAAGTTTAATTGTTCATCAAAGGAAGACTTCTACTAATAAATTTAATTGGATAAAACCATATTTGGAATCTCAAAACAGTAGGGTTGAGCTTATTCTTCTCAGTGGAGGAAAAAAATGGATGAACACAACCTATTTCGCCAAGAAAATCTCAAGAAACCAGGAAGAAAAATCTCGAAATTCTGAAGAGAATAATCGCAAAATCAGTCATGAAAATCAACGAATTCTGAAGAGATTAATCAGGAACAAGGTGATGAAAATCAACGAATTCTGATGAGCTCAGAACAAATCCAAAATAAAAACCAAGAAATACCTCAGATGAAACAGCTTTCTGGCCCCTCCATGAGCCAAGAAATTCCCTGATGGATTCTTTTGCTGCATCCGCATTCCTCCTAAACTTGGCCAAATCCTTGGCGTCCTCCCCCAACGACTCCCGGAGAGTTTTCACAACCTCTCTAGCCGATTTCAGATAAGCTTTGGGCAGCGTTCTCCCCGATTTCGTCTTCTCATTTGGATCAAACGCAGATTTAATGGCGTCAACCAATCCCAAATCTTCATCCTCGGCCTTCGCCTGCCATGGCGTCAAGCAGCCAACAAAGACGGCAATCAACGAAGCTCCTCCATGAAGAACGCCGATTCTCCTGCTGCACTGCTCCATCTGCAGATCGCATTCTCTGTTCCACGCGAATTGTTCTAGTCATGATCGGTAAAAGAATTGAGGAGAAAACTATCGATTGATTACTTTCTGGAAGGGAGCAATCTCTTCTCTGATTGTTTCGGACAAGACAAGCTTGGAATCTTCGCGGAGAAGATTGGGGAAAACAATGCGTCCATTGTTGCAAGAGACGAAGTCGATCTGAGAAAAAAATCGAAAAATTGATCAAGCGTTTGATCGAACAAGTTTCAAGCGCGGCAAATCGTCATCTGGCGAGGAATTACCGTGTGTGGATAACGCGTCAATTAGATCGACGCAGATTTGTAGAAAACGAGGTTGCAACGCGATTGGTCGGGGATTGGAGATTCTTCATCTTGCGAAGAACATTCGACACGAGTTGGGAGTTCGAACAGAGCGAGATAAAGATATAGATATAAATACAGATAGAGAGATAAAGGGAGAGGTAGAGGGAGGAGAGGGATAGAGAGATAAAGATATAGAGAGAGAAAGGGAGAGATATTGAGAGGGAGAGGGATAGAGAGAGAGAAGGTGAGAGATTGAGAGAGAGAGAGGGGTAGAGAGAGAAGGTGAGAGATAGAGAGAGATGGCTAGAGAGATAAAAATAGAGAGAGAGAAGGTGAGAGGTAGGGAGAGAGGGAGAGGGGTAGAGAGAGAGGTGAGAGTTAGAGAGAAATGGCTAGAAAGATAGAGATAGAGAGAGAAGGTGAGAGGTAGGGAGAGAGGGAGAGGGGTAGAGAGATAAAGATATAGAGAGAAGGTGAGAGATAGAGAGAGATGGATAGAGAGATAAAGATAGAGAGAGAGAACGTGAGAGGTAGGGACTAGGGAGAGAGGGAGAGGGGTAGAGAGATAAAAATATAGAGAGAGAAGGTGAGAGATAGAGATAGTGGGAGGGGTAGGGAGAGAAAAGAGGAGAGATAGAGAGAGGGGAGGGGTAGAGAGAGAAGGTGAACGATAGAGAGAGGGGGTGGGGTAGAGAAACAAAGATAGAGAGATAAGGTGAGAGATAAAGACAGGGGGAGGGGTAGAGAGATCAGGTGAGAGAGAGAGAGAGGGGTAGAGAAATAAAGATAGAGAGATAAGGTGAGATATAGAGAGAGGGAGAGAGATAGAGAGAGGAGCGGGTTAGAGAGATAAAGAAAGGGAGAAATAGAGACTAGAGAGAGAAGGATAGATAGAGAGAGGAGAGGGTTAGAGAGATAAAGTGGGAGAAATAGAGAGAAAGGAGAGGTTAGAGAGATAAAGAAAGGAGAGATAGAGAGGAGGAGAGGGATAGCGAGAGAAGAGGGTTAGAGAGATAGAGAAAGGGAGATGGATAGAGAGAGGTGAGGGTTAGAGAGATAGAGAAAGGGAGATGGATAGAGAGAGGTGAGGGTTAGAGAGACTGAGAAAGGGAGAGGGATAGAGAGAGGTGAGGGTTAGAGAGACTTAGAAAGGGAGAGGGATAGAGAGAGGAGAGGGTTAGAGAGATGGATAGTGAGATGAGATGGTTAGAGAGATAGAGAAAGGGCGAGGGATAGAGAGAGAAAGAGAGGGTGAGAGATAGAGAGAGAAGGCGAGGTTTTGAGAGATGGAGAGATGAGGAGAAGGATAGAGAGGTAAATATAGATATAAAAAGGAGAGATGGAGAGAGTGTGAGGAGAAGTATGGAGCAATAGAGATAGAAGGAGAGGGATAGAGAGGAAAGATATGGATAAAAGGAGAGATAGAGAGAGAAAATTGAGAGATAGATAGAGATAGAGGGATATGTTGAGATAGAGAGAGAAAAGTGAGAGATAGAGAATTAGATGGATATGTTGAGATAGAGAGACAATGAGAGGGATAGGTAGAGATAGAGAGAGACAAAGAGTGCACAACCTATAGAAAGTTCTTAGTTCTTATGGCAAGTTTCTATGATTAACTGTCATTTTTACTTTCTCTTCTTTTGTAAAAGTAAGAGATGCAATTCAAGAGTCCAATGTCAAACTTGATTTATTCAATCTGATTAACTATGGCTTTTGGGACCAGATTTGCAATTCTTGACTAGAGCAGTTAAACTTGACCCGAAGGCCGCTTGGCCGAGGGCACCTGGAGTTCCTCATTCTTTAAATCAAGAGTTTGGACTGCCCCAGTTCAAGCATGTATAATCCAAAACAGGATTTTCATTCTTTCATAAAATCTGGAGTTAGAGTTTGGTTTTAAATTAGCAACAAGTGCAAAAGTGGATTCGATCTTCAGCTCGAGAAGTTGACTTTGAGAGTTTAGTTTAGATTAGGGTTGAGTTTTTAAGTAAAATACAAAGCTTCTCTCCAAGGGGTATTGGAGAGAAGTAATATTTATCTATTCTACCTCCCCATTTTCCAAACTGCTGTTTTTTTCCACTTGAGTCAAGGAATCTACCCTTTGTTATTTATTGGAATTTTGTTTATTTAATTTCATGGAGTTGCTTCTTTAAGGCTAGATAGATAGGTATAGGTAGAGATAAACAAAGAGGGAGATAGAGGGAAAATGATATGCATAGTTAGGATGAGATAGAGATAAACAAGGAGAGCTATAGAGAGAGATGTATAGATAGGTAGATATAGAGAGAAAAGGTGAGGTTAGTGAGATAGCTGGAGGGAGACAGATGGAGTGATAGAGAGAGACAGAGTATATATGTGTACATAGAGAGAGATAGACAAAGATATGGAGGTCCAGATAGAGAGAGGCAGAGGGAGAAATATAGAGAGAGGTGAGGGAAAGAGAGATAGAGAGATAGAGACAGACATATCGATATATAGATAGAGATAGACAAAGAAATAGAAGTCCAGATATAGAGAGGCAAATGGGGACATATAGAGAGAGGAGAGGGATAGAGAGATAGATAGATAGATAGAGAGACATACCTGATTGAAATATATGTGGCCACAAGCCAATCACACATTTCACAACTCGGTCCATGTTCATTAATAGAGCATATTTGTTATAGTGCATGTGTGATGCTTATAATGAAGTCCATGAATATATGATTGGACTTAGTGAATAATGATGAGATCATAATACAGAGATCTCTAGTCTTTAAGCATGTGTTCTAAATATTCCTATCCAAACAAAACAATAGCATTGAAGTATCCGGATAGAATAACACTATTTAGCATTACTCATATGATGAGTATGGCCTGTCTCGTAGCCATTAGTGTGGAGACACTAAGGATAGATAGTGGGGGTGCTCTTTAGTGGAAAGAGCTCACTTAATTTATCCGTAGAAATCCCTGAATGGTATTATACCAAACTGTCAATCATGTTGATTCACATCACAGTTGTGTAAGCGGTCTTTAGACCTGAGACGCCGAAGACATCTTGTGGACGGATGGTTGTACTTTGACTATGGCCAACGAGTCTCTAATCTTGGGATTCTAAACAGTCTTAGTTTGGGTGCATCAAGAAGTTCACGAGGACGATTTGTGGTCAAGATGGAATCGTCCACACCCGGTACAAGAGGTAACGGCTCAAGGAAGACGATGCGATGAAGTCCTTGGCCAAGGCAGTGAAATATCGGAGGAGAGTTCTCCGATAATTTCCGAATACATCAGTACTAACTCAGATGACCGACTACGGTTTGACAATTGACCATGCCCTAAGTCGTCCAAGGAGCGCTAAGTGAATGAGGGATTATATATACACGGTAACCAATGACAAACATGTTCCATGAAGTGAGTCGATACACACTTCTTTGTATCTTCTAGACCACGAGGTGTAGCTTAGCACCCCGCGTGTTGGAGACTCGACCTATCGATTAGGTTAAATTGGTCCGACATTAGTTAATTTATATGTTGATATAGTTAATTAATTTGGAAGGCCAATAAAGGTTCTTGAGCCGTTGGAGTCGTTAACTAGACTGATATATGGGCCTACAAGGTCGCACGCAAATGACATTTTGGATGTAAAAGATATACTTAGGTTTTGGGTTTTTATGAAAAATAGACACTTAGTATAAATAGGGCAAGGCCTTGAAAAAAAATCACCCAGGACAGAATTGTTCAGGGACCTTTCCCCTTCTTCTCCCTTCTCCCCACGCCCCCTCTCCACTCTCGATACGATCGGGACAATGTAACGACAATGAAAGAGATTGAACGGGGCTCATCAATGAGAAGGAGGAGATTTGACGTGCCGAGGATCATATGGATATGTCTAGCGGTTGCACACTTGAGCAAATCAACTTGTCTCACTCCGGAATCCAAGAAATCACGAATGCGATGCTTGCAAAAGTGCTTCGTTTTCCTGGTTTTATCGCTGCACGTCATTTGTGATTTCTTCATCCAGATCTAGGCCTTTAAAACCCAACAATACTGATATATAGATATCAATTGACAAATATAGAGGTCCAGATAGAGAGCGGCATAGGGAGAGATATATAGAGAGGAGAGAGATAGAGAGATAGAGAGAGAGAGACATATTGATATATAGATAGAGATAGACAAATATATAGAGGTCCAGATAAAGAGAGGCAGAGGGAGAGATATATAGAGAGGAGAGGGATAGAGAGATAGAGAGAAAGACATGCCGATATATAGATAGAGATAGAAAAAGATATAGAGGTCCAAACAAAGAGAGGCAGAGGGTGACATATAGATAGAGGAGAGGGATGGAGAGGGATTGAGAGATCTAGGGAAATAGAGGGAGTGATACAGACGGATGAGGGATAGAGAGATAGATAAAGAGAGAAAGGGGGAAAGATGGATAGAGAGAGACATGGATAGAGAGAGAGATAAAGAGAGACAGAGGGAGAGGGATAGAGAGAGACATGGATAGAGAGGTCAAGATAGAGAGAGACACAGGACGAGAGAGAGAAAAAGATAGGGAGAGGAACAAGGAGAGATGAAGATTTGACGTTTTCTTAGAAAGGGAGATTGACAGAGGGAGATAGAGCAATAGTGATATCTAGAGAGTGCCTTCTACCACCATGCCTCATGGGGCACTAATTCCATAGGCAGACACCGAAATAAATATGAAAGAACACGGGGAGATACATTTAATCTAATTGGATCGTGACGTGTGTCAGCAGCCAGTTGAGATGTTATGTGTATTTTGACCGATCGAGGGCCGTTATTGCTACTGACATCGACTTGTCAACCTGACCAAATTGGGACCAGTCTAGACCGGGTCCCTACGAGAATGGATCAGAACTGGACAAAAGTTTCGGTAAGGTTTAGGGACCGGGTCCCAACAAGAATGGATCGGAACTAGGCAGAAGTTTAGGTAAGGTTTAGGTATTTGCTAAAAACCCGGGACAGACCCAGACCGTCAAACCCTACTTAAATGCTTATTGAACTCCTTCGATTGGATCATTTAAAAATTATAACAGAGAAATTGTGGCGGAGTTTTCTCTGATCTTTGACCGAGGGCCATTGGTGCTACTGACATTGACTTGTTAAGCTGACCAGATTGGGATCAGTCTAGACCAGGTCCCAATGAGAATGGATCAGAACCAGACAGAAGTTTAGGTAAGGTTTAGGGACCGCGTCCCAACGAGAATGGATAAAAAACGGACAGAAGTTTAGGTATTTGCTAAAATCCTGGGCCGGACTCGTCAAACCCTACTTATAGGTTGATTGAACTTTGTCGATTCGATCATTTAAAAATTGTAAGCAGAAATTGTGATGAAGTTTTCTCTGATCTTTGACCAAGGGCCATTGGTGTTATTGACATTGACTTGTCAACCTGAGCAGATTGGGACCGGTCTGGACTGGTTCCCAACGAGAATGGATCAAAATCAGGCAGAAGTTTACTTAAGGTTTAGGTATTTGCTAAAATCTCGAGCCAGACCCATCAAGCCCTACTTATAGGTTGTTTGAACTCTGTCGATTCAAGAGTTTGAAAATTTTAACAGAGAAATTGCGACGGAGTTTTCTCTGATCTTCGATCGAGGGCCATTGGTGCTACCGACATTGACTTGTCAACCTGACTTGATTGGGATAGGTTTGGACTGGGTCGCAACGAGAATGGATCAGAACTGGACAGAAGTTTAGGTAAGAGTTAGGGGCCGGGTTCCAATGAGAATGGATCGGATAGAAGTTTAGGTAAGGTTTAGGGACTGGGTCCCAATGAGAATGGATCAGAATTGGACAGAAGTTTAGGTAAGGTTTAGGTATTTGCCGAAAACCCGGACCAGACCCAGACCTGGATCATCAATCCCTACTTATAGGTTGATTGAACTCCGTTTGAAAATTGTAGCGGAGAAATTGTGATGGAGTTTTCTCTGATCTTCGAGTTCAAAGAAAAGTTTAGGTAAGGTTTAGGTATTTGCTAAAAGCCCGGGTCAAACCCTACTTATAGGTTGATTGAACTCCGTAGATTGGAGAAAATTGTGACGCAAACTGTCTTCATGATTCGAGGGAAGTGAAGAAATCAAGCTCAGACTGAGTCTGGCTGAACTCAGTCGATTCGATCATTTGAAAATTGTAACAGAAATCGTGACGGAGTTTAATCTGATCTTCGAGATGGCGATGATCTTGCCACAACTGACGTCAGGATTTGAAGAAAGTAAAGAAATCAAGCTCAGACTCAATTTGGCTGAACTCCTTCGATTCGATATTTCAAAAATTGTTCCACAGATCGTGACGAAGTTTACTCGGATCTTACAGATCGCGATGATATGGCCACAAACTGTCTCAAAATCTAGCTCAGACTGAATCTTCCACGCAAGGTCAAGCTGCGTTCGGAGCAGCAATGGCGTCGATTGAGCTCCTTCGATTCGATCTTTCAAAAATTGTTCCACAAATCGTGACGGAGTTGTCTCGGATCTTCGAGATCGCGATGATCCGGCCACAAACTGTCTCAAATTTTGAGGAAAGAGAAGAAATCAAGCTCAGACTGAATCTTCCACGCACGATCAAGCTGCGTTCGAAGCGGCAATGGCGTCGATTGAATTGGATCATTCGAAAATTGTTCCACAAATCGTGACGGAGTTGTCTCGGATCTTCGAGATCTTCGAGATCGCGATGATCCGGCCACAAACTGTTTAAAAATTTGAGGAAGGAGAAGAAATCAAGCTCAGACTGAATCTTCCGCGCAAGATCAAACTGCGTTCGGAGCGGCAATGGCGTCGATTGCACTCCTTAGCTTCGATCTTTCAAAATTGTTCCACAAATCATGACGGAGTTTACTCGGATCTTCCAGAACGCGATGACCTGGCCACAAACTGTCTCAAAATCAAGCTCAGACTGAATCTTCCACGCAAGATCAAGTTGCGTTCGGGCCAGCAATGGCGTCGATTGAGCACGCCACGATGCCTTTCCTCTCCTCCTGCTAATGCCGAACGCGTGCCTTGCAGAGATCCGCCATTACAGTCCACAGCTCTCTCGCTCTCTCTCTCACTAGAATTGCCATTGAATCTGCAGTTCTCTCTCTAGATCCGCCATTGAATCCGCAGTTCTTCGGCGTGGAGTTGATGCTGATGAATCATGGAGAAGTCTTTTCTCTCTCTTCAAGCTGCAGTTTCTCTCTCTTCTGTAACAGCTTTTAGATCGTTCCGTATATATTCAGATCCTTTAACCGCTTTTCCATCAATGGCGTAGATATAGAGTGAGGCGATCGCTTCTCGTTTTCGATCGGTCGCCGTCATCGCTGATCTCGGTACGTACTCTGAATCCTCTCATCTTCGTGATTGATCGTGATTTGTGGACAGTTTAGAGTTTCTTTCATTGAGCTCGATCTAAGCTTCATTTTATCCTGATTTGATGATCTAACGTCCGTTCTTCGCCTCGTGGAAGCAATTTGTTTCTGAGATTTTGAATTTGTTTCTGAGATTGTTACAGTCTTGAAAAATATTAACCTCGATCTGATGAAATATGCGCAGATTTTTTGAGGATTTCGAACTTCTTACACGCGATCGCGCGCGGATTTTACTGTGATGAACAAACATTAAGCTCGATCAGAGGATAACGTTATCTGGATTTGATGCCCTAATTTTCCGTTCTTCGCCCCGTGGAAGTAACAGCCGTTTCAGAGATTTCGAACTTCTTACTTCTTACATGCGATCGCGCGCGGATTTACAGTGATGAAGAAACATTAACCTTGATCTGAGGATAATTAATCCGGATTTGATGCCCTTGTTTTCGATTCTTCGCCACGTGGAGTAAACATCCGTTTCAGAGATTTTGAACTTATTACACGCGATCGCGCGCCGATTTCACTGCGATGAACGAGCATCAAGCCATCAACCTCGATCTGAATAAACAGTTCATTTCAGAGATTTCGAGCTTCTTACAAGTGATCGCGCGCAGATTTTACGGTGATGAACAAATATTCGTCTTGATCTGAACAAATATGCGCAGATTTTTTGAGGATTTCAAACTTCTTCCTGCGATCGCGCGTAGATTTTACCGTGATGAGCAAACATTAACCTTGATCTTCGCCACGTGGAAGCAACATCCGTTCCAGAGATTTTGAATTTCTCTCATACCATCGTACGCAGATTGTAGCGTGATAAACAAACATAAACCTCGATCGAAAACAAACATCCATTTTAGAGATCTCAAACTTCTACACGCGATCGCGCGCAGATTTTACCGTGATAAACAAACATAAACCTCGATCTCAACGAACATCCGTTTCAGAGATTTCGAACTTCTTACACGCGATCGCGCGCGGATTTTACCGTGATGAGCAAAATATAACCTCGATCTTGAAGATAAAATTATCTGATTTTGATGCCCTAATTTTCCGTTCTTCTCCACGTGGAAGCAATATCTGTTTCAGAGATTTTGAACTTCTTACACGCGATCGCGCGCAGATTTTACAGTAATGAACAAACATTAACCTCAATCTGAACGAACATGCGCAGATTTTTTGAAGATATTATCTGGATTTCGAAGTTCTTACACGCGATCGCGCGCAGATTTTACCTTGATGAACAGACATTAACCTCAATCTGAACAAACATGCGCAGATTTTTTGAAGATATTAACTGGATTTCCAACTCCATACATGCGATCGCGCGCAGATTTCACCGTGATGAGCAAACATTAACCTCGATCTTGAAGACACTATTATCTGGATTTGATGCCCTAATTTTCCGTTCTTCGCCACGTGGAAGCAATATCCGTTGACGAAGAACTGACATGGCAGGCCATCACAGATTAATATTCTTCGGGCGGCGGCGAATCCGTGAAGACGACGGCGAGCCATTGAGAACTTCTCTCTCGTTGAGGTCCGATCTTACCTTTCGAACTCCGGTATTCAGCTCTGATCTTCACCTGCTTCCTTGTCCGATCTCAAATATCTGATGTCTGATCTGATCTGATCTGATCTTGCGAAGCCATGAATGCGCTCGCGGCCACGAGTAGGAACTTCAGGAGAGCTACCAAGCTGTTGGGATTGGACTCCAAGTTGGAGAAGAGCTTGCTGATTCCTTTCAGGGAGATCAAGGTAGAAGATGCTGCCGTTTTTCCCCCCTTTTTTTCTATATTTTCTTCTCAATCTCGAAGTTTTTCGATTTTTTTTTTCATTTTCTTCAATCTGGGTGCAGGTTGAGTGCACGATCCATAAGGATGACGGCACGCTGACTTCTTTCGTGGGATTTAGGGTTCAGCATGATAACGCCAGGGGTCCCATGAAGGGTGGGATCAGATACCATCCAGAGGTTTGCCATGATTATCTCAATCTGTACATTCTTTCAAGAACTTGTTGTTGTTCTTCTTTAAGACTTTAAGATAAGGGTTTTGCTCAACACAAGTCAGAATTGGGTTTTCATTTGTTTATCCCTTGTCTCCTCTCGAAATAGAACGAGAGAAGAATAAATGGCGAAGTTCTATCAATAATTGCCTTCTTATCACCAATCATTGCCACGGAGAGTTTTGCTTTTAGATTTTGCATTGAAACTTCTGCGTCTTTATTTTCATACATGTATGATTAAATGCTGAAAGTATTTTTAGGATCACCCGTTTTTTATCTCCCTCTTCCTGAAGATTAACATAAAATTGTTATTCTTTTTGTTCTTATGCATCATTTCAATTGTGTATAATTTATTTATTTTTGTTTCTATAAAGCTGCGCCAATGGATAAAGTCAACGCATTTGATCTGGGCAAATCGATTAATATACCTTTAAGTGTTGACTTCATCGAACTATTTTTTATTATAGGTAGATCCAGATGAAGTCAATGCTTTGGCCCAGTTGATGACGTGGAAGACGGGCGTTGCCAACCTTCCTTATGGCGGCGCGAAAGGAGGAATAGGTTGTGACCCAGGAGAGATGAGCAAGTCCGAGCTTGAAAGGCTAACTCGAGTGTTTACTCAGAAGATTCATGATCTTATTGGGGTTCACACGGATGTCCCTGCGCCAGACATGGGCACTAATTCTCAGGTCTCTGTTCGACAATTATCTTTGATTAATTTCTTGTTGTGGCATTTGTATTTTCGCATCCCATGAAAGTGATTTTGAAGGATTAGGACATAGTCAATAAGAAATTATTGTTGCATTTGTATTACATAGATATTTGTTAAGCTTCGTTGGATTTTATTATAGCATTAGGAAGAAATTAGTTTCGTTTACGTTTGGATATTGTCAGGATTCTAATGTCAGTTTATCTTAGTTATTTATTGGAGCTTGTCTATCTGTTTCCGATGAAGTTGATATGAAAGGATCGGGCAGATTCTCTCTTCAATTCGAAAAGAAATTAGATTTTTTCATGTTTCTCCATTTAGAATTTGACTGCAGTTTTGTCAGTTTATCTTAATTTCTTATTGGAGCTTTTGTCTGTTTGCTTCTGATGAAGCTGACATTGAAGGATTGTAGGCTACTATACGAAGGGGCTTTGTATCATACTTTAATTAGTCCTCTCTAGCTTCGGGACGAGATCTTTTTTCATTTACCTCTTCTTATTATTTGGTTAATTTATTGTTGGGGTGTTTGTCTATTTATTTAGTATCCTTATTTAATCCTTAAAAAAATATTTACAAACCTTCATTCATTTTCTTTTAGATTTGTGAAGAGATTTTTTCATTTGCCTCACTTTAGAATCTTGATAAAATTTTGATATGCCAAGATTATTTTACTACGGAAGGCTCTAAGATTAATCCTGTGGGTATGGTGATTTATTTCAGACAATGGCTTGGATACTGGATGAATACTCCAAGTTTCATGGCTATTCACCAGCTGTGGTCACCGGAAAACCTGTGGTAAGTGTTCCCGTCATGAAAAGATAAAGCCATATATCCTATGAAAATATTACAAAATGAATCGGCGCAAAATTACTATAAATTAAATTATAAAATAAATAAGGTCTCTGTGAAAATCGTGGAATTTAAAATAATTGTTGAAAGACTACTAACAACATCATTTTCCTCTCTCTTTTGGTTTTTAATCAAAAGTTTTTTAATAGAATATCCAAAATAATGCAGTTTTAACTTTTTCACCGTCTATCGTTTAGGATCTGGGGGGTTCGCTGGGCAGAGAGTCCGCAACAGGCAGAGGTGTTCTCTTTGCCACGCAGGCATTACTTGAAGATCAGGGGAAAAGCATCGCCAACCAGAGATTTGTCATCCAGGTTTTTTGTTATTCTGAAGAAAAAGATTAAAATATTAAACTAGACTCTCTCAAAACAAAATCAGAATATTCCCCGAGCATTTTTTTAACATTATTTTTTGCCTTCATCGTAAAACTAGAACATCCTGTGATTCACTAGAACATCCTGTGATTCAACTTTAAATTTAGTCGTTCGAAAATTATCCAGGGATTTGGGAACATATTAAACATTTTTTTTTTGCTTTAATGAGGAAAGCTAGAGCATCCTGTAATTGAACTTCAATTTTTTTCGTATGAAACTTATCCCTGGATTTAGGAATGTATTATACATTTTTTTTGCTCTGATGGACAAAGCTAGAGCATCCTGTAATTTAACTATAATTTTTTTCGTATGAGAATTATCCGGGGATTCGAGAATGTGTTAAACATTATTTTTTGCTCTAATGGGGAAAACCAGACTGTCGTTTGATTTAACCTTAACTTTTCCTGATGAAAATTACTCAGGGATTTGGGAATGTAGGGTCATGGGCTGCCCAATTGATCAGCCAAGCTGGTGGAAAGATCGTGGCGATCAGTGACGTGACTGGGGCGGTGAAGAACAGTAATGGCCTTGATATCCCCAGCCTGATCAAGCACGTGCAAGAACACAGGGGAATCAAAGGATTCGACGGCGGAGATTCGATCGATCCCAAGTCCCTATTAACAGAGGACTGTGATGTTCTGATCCCCGCAGCCCTCGGCGGTGTAATCAACAGGTTTGTTTCTTTTCCCCATTTTGAAAAATAAAGAAAAAAAAATCATACTTGCACGAGACAAAAAAACGTTGATCAAATCTCATTTTATGATCGACGACGAACAGGGAAAATGCTAATGAGATAAGGGCCAAGTACATCATCGAGGCAGCAAACCACCCCACAGACCCGGAAGCGGATGAGGTGGGTTATTAGGGTTTAGTGTTTAGGGTTTATATAATATTATTACTAATTTATAATTCTTTCTTAATCTGATTTCAGATTCTGTTCAAGAAGGGTGTTCTCATCCTGCCCGATATTTATGCAAATGCGGGCGGAGTCACTGTAAGCTACTTTGAGTGGGTGCAGGTGAAAACTCTTTCTTACCCTGATTAGGGGCAAATCTGTAATTTCCACATAGGATTACGTCCTCGTAGCTTTAGAACATTAACTGGTAATTCTGTCGAGCCCATAAATCTGGGTTAGAATTATGCTTGGCACGAGACGAACAGAATGGTTTGACTTGGCACGAGACGGGGTTGACCGATCAGAGACGTTTTTTCTCTCTTGCTTGTGAACAGAACATACAAGGCTTCATGTGGGAAGAGGAGAAGGTCAATGCCGTGTTGAAATCCTACATGACCAAGTCCTTCAAGGACCTGAAGCAGATGTGTGGGTCCCAGGCCTGCGACCTTCGCATGGGGGCGTTCACTCTCGGAGTCAACCGGGTCGCCCGCGCCACCATCCTTCGTGGATGGGAAGCGTGAGTTAGTGTTCTCATCTCTCTCTCTCTTCTCTCTCTCTCTCTTGTCATTTCTTATCGTCATCTCTCTCTCCTGCCCATTAATAATGCATCCCATTGCCACTTCTTGATTTCATGTCTGATGTGAACATGGAGAAGAAACCAATGTCATGACCTCACTAAAATTGTTGCTTTCTCTCTCTTCTCCTTATCCTCTCTCTTACCCATTTGATTTGGCTAATCAATGGAGTATTTTTCTCTTCCTTTTATATCTTTGCGGTTTATTTTTTGTCTTTACCCTAGTTATGCTTCATGTTTCATTTCATTAGTGAATGGATACATGTCTATCTAGGGCCTACTTTGCTCTGATACGACCCCAACATATCTAGGGCCTTTTTTCATCGTTTAGCCCAACAGGGGCATTTAGGTCATTTGGACCTTTTTGTAATCCCTTTAAATAGAGCAGCCTTCCCTTGAGGAGGGCAGCCAAGAAGTATCACAAGAATGTGTCTGGCTCCCTCCGGCGACGTACATTCCGCCGGACCCCTCTCGTAGGTGATGTCCACTCCGACTGCCCCCACCTGCCGAAGTCCATCCCGGCACGCCGACGACCATCCCGGCGCCTTCTCCCTCCCTTCTCGTCTTCTCACCGGTACGAACCAGCAGGTTCGCATCGTTCTCCTTGGCTCTCCATCAACTACCGATAATGTTCATTGCCCTTCCTGAACATGACATATATCATTGCAGAATTGTTTCTCTCTCCCGCTTCTCCATGGCTCATCTACCTTTTATGTCTGACATGAAAATGGTGAAGAAGTCTCTTTCTTTCTTTGTTTCGTCATTCTCTTCAACCCATAATAGTGTTCACCTATTGCCATTTCTCATTTTGTGTTTGAAGATCCAAAAAGAACAGATGTCATTGCTCAGGCCCCATTAAAGATGACAGTGAGGTACAACAAGGCCGTTTCCGCCCACCTTCTCACCGTACATTTTAGGGACTGCAACAGTAGAAACTAATGAATTTGGAAGCTCAGAGTCAGATGGTCGAGGGGACCTGTGGACTTTATGATGATAGATGACTGCATATCCGTAGTTTACTGTGCAAGGGTAATAGGCCCAATGTAGATGTGTGCTTGAACCCACAAATTTGCGATTTATAACTAGAACACTATAGACTGTGAGAGGGATTCTGTTTGTATTGATTTCTAGGTCGATCCTCAGCGATTTTAGGGTGTGATAATACCAACTAATGTGAGAAGATAGGTAGATTAGAAGAGAGAAGAGATAAAAGAAAGAAAAAATGGTGTAAGTTGAGGATAGGGATAGAGAGATGAGTTCACAAAAGAGAAGAAATGAACAACTTGCTTCAATTACTCAATATCCTTTCAAAGTTCACCCTTCATTAAAAAAATAACACTTAGTAGACAAAAATAAGAAATTCCATAATATTACACATTTGAAGAGTGACTGGAGTCCCCAATTCAATAGCATGGGGTGGAGAGCTCAATCACCAACATGCCGAGGAAGAATAGCAGCCACTGGATTTCACAACCTTAGATAGGAGAAGAGATTGGAATAGAGTAAAGAAGAGCTATTTCAGGAGAAGAATAGTAATAAGAATAAAGATTATAGGGGAGAAAAGAGATACTACAGAAAAAGAAGAATAATAAGAAGAGTAGATAAGGGAGATTTCAGAGAAGAGAAACAATAGTAAGTGAAATTAGAGTAATAGAGTTTCAGATATGAAGGAAAAGAATAACAGAAAATAGAATGGAGAAAAAAGGGATAATTAAGAAAAACAAGAGAGAAGATACATACATATTAGAAGCAAAATCGCAGAGGAGAAAGTGCAGGGGAGAGAGAAAAACAGATTAGGAAGGGAAAGAAAAATAGACCGGGAGAGAGAGAGCTGAGCAAGACTGTAGAGAGAGAGAAAGAGCTGGATGAATTTGCAGAGAGAAAGAGAGAAAGAAAAAGTTGGATGAGACTGTAGAGAGAGAGGAAGAGCAGGACGAAATTGCAAAGAGAAAGGGAGAGAGAAAGAAAGAGCTGGACAAAATTGCAGAAAAGAAGAGAGAAAGAGAGAGCTGGAGAAAGAGAGGAAGCGCTGCAAAAATTTTAGAGAGGAAGAGAGAAAGAGTGAAAGAAAGAGCTGGAGAAAGAAATGAGGAAAAATAGAAAACAAAGAGAGTGGAAAAAGGAGAATGAGGAGAGGAAGAAAAATGATCCAAGCAAGGAGAAGAGTATAGCAGAGAAGAAAGAAATCACATGAGAGGGAGAAGAGAGGAGAGAAAGAATGACAGATCAGGAGAGAAAAAGAGGAGGGATAAGTTGAAATTTGGGTGTTTAACCTAATCAATGCTTAATTTTGAAACTTATGCAATAAATTTGTACTAACCTTAATCCACTTATTACTTATATAAATGGTGAGCAGGAGGTCAAACCACAAAATGGGATTTATGATTAAGATCAATGTTTGAAGCACCAGTTATGAAGAGAGTAAATGGACTTGGACAATGTGACAGAGAATATAATCAACCTTATATGATAGCTGAATTTAACTAAATTATATGCATGAGCACTTAATTCTTACTCATAAGAATTAAGAATTGATAACAGAGATTATATGATAATGCACCCGAAGACTGAAAAGAAGATGAGTTGTAAATATTAAGATGAATAAACTCTAATTAGGAACACGACCTATCAAAGTCCTAATCGTAAAATTATATTGAAGCATTGATTTCTACTCATAAGAATTAATAGCTTGTAAGAGAGAATGGGAACGATTTAAGCAAATGCAGATGATGAGAACATAGTAAAGAATGGTATGAACATCCTACTTAAGTTTTTGGATTTACCTGTTTCTTCAGTGATGCTCCCAAACATTAATTTCCTTTCATGACCCTGTACATTTGGCCCGGAGCTTGACGTGTTGCAATGTCATGAATGTTGATCAAGAGAGGGAAGGAATTCACATAGAAGAAGAAGAAAAACTCTAAAGATTGGTACTCTCCCTTGGTTTTTTTTATGGTTCTCCTCTTTTCCATTGGAGTGACCCCTTTAGAAAGAGAGAAACCCTCCATCAATTGAAGACTTGAGTCCATATGGACTAAATTTAAGTTGAGTGCATCTATAAAAGCGAAGCCGGCATTTGATGTTTGAAAAAATGTGCACATGTGCTCCCATATGTCTTCTCTCAAGCGCCCATTCATGCGTGCTTCTGTTCCACAATGTGCCCAGTCATTGCCTGATAGGCATATACCGGGCGTACCATGCCAGCCAAGTGAAGTGGAAATGGGCCCCTTTTTGCCCTGAGAGTGCTCAGAAAATGTCTAATAAATTCTAGAATAATTTCGAGAACTAAAATTTAATTCTCTTCCAATTGATGACTCCTCTTAGGGATAAATTTTAAGATCTATTACAACTAGATAAGTTCACTCAATGATCATTCTTTACATTAAAATGATTATATTTTGAATCTATTAAAATAAATAAATTCATCAAAACCTCAAAATACAATCATTTTAATGTAAAGAATTATCATTGAGTGAACTTATCATAAAAACACAGGAATATTCTAACTTAATGACAAATATAAGACCCAATATCTTCATAATATCAATACTAAGGGACTAAAAATGAGCTGATTTGGGGAATCATGATTACATTATGAAATTATGATTTATATCATCAATTGAACATATTTTAGGTAATAAATTGTAAATCTTACCATCTCATGATTACCGATTTTAGATTAGTTATTTTTCAGGAATAGGATAACATGTGTATACAAGGCATTTAATGACGAACTCAAATGAACTATTTGTATTCTGTTATCCATTATCTTCAGGATAATTCATTTCCTGAATATAGCGTACATAGTTTGCATCATATGTTTCGGATAATTAAATGGAATACCAAATGAGAGAAAGACATCCTGGAGAGGGAAAAGGCTACTCGTTTAAACATATAATTACTTCATAATCAAGAAGTGCCTACATTGATGATCAAGCTCCTAAACTTGATTAAGGCTTGACTTTACAGGGCGAGAGAGAGAGAGGAGATAGGAAAGATATAGGGAGGAGAGAGAGAGGAGAGAGGGAGGAGATATATTTATATATAGATAGAGAGAGAAGAGAGAGAGGCAGAGATAGATAGATAGATAGATAGAAAGAGAGGAGAAAGGGAGGGAGAGATAGATAGATAGAGAGAGATAGAGAGAGATAGATAGATAGATAGAGATAGATAGATAGATAGAGAGAGAGAGATAGAGAGATAGATAGATAGAGAGAGTGATAGATAGATAGATAGCGAGAGATAGATAGATAGAGAGAGAGATAGATAGAGAGAGATATAGATAGAGAGATAGAGAGATAGATAGATAGAGAGAGAGATAGAGAGAGATAGATAGAGAGAGAGATAGATAGATAGGTAGATAGAGAGAGAGATAGATAGATAGAAAGAGATAGATAGATAGAGAGAGGAGGGATAGATAGATAGATAGAGAGGAGAGAAATGAGAGATAGATAGATGGATAGATAGAGAGAGGAGAGATAGATAGAGAGAGAGGAGAGAGAGAGTGAGAGATACAAAGATAGATAGAGAGCGGAGAGAGAGAGTGAGAGATAGAAGGATAGATAGATAGAGAGAGAGAATGAGAGATAGAAAGATAGATTGAGAGAGGAGAGAGAGTGAGAGATAGAAAGATAGACAGATAAATAGATAGAGAGAGAGATCACTTCGGAGAGAGAGATCGTTACGGAGAGAGATCACTTCAGAGAGATACATCACTTCAGATAGCTAACATCATTCTAACAAACTCATCAAAGTTAATTTGGCCATCTCCATCCAAATCGGCCTCGCGGATCATCTGCTCCACTTCCTCATCAGTCATCTTTTCCCCAAGACTGATCATGACGTTCCTTAGCTGCAACTCATATTAAAAACATGCATAATTTATTAACTTTTTTTGTCTAATGAGCCCATTATAATGGGTGAGGCTTATCTGACCTCACTGGCAGAGATGAACCCGTTTTGATCCTTATCAAACACTTTAAACGCTTCCTTCAACTCCTCCTCTGCATCTGTCTCCTGAATATATTAAACAATGAATCATCACTATCTAATGCTCAGTCAAAAGGGTCAACTAACCACAGAAAAACAAGAACACCACTAAACTTAAAGCATATAGTTATTTACCTTCATCTTCCTAGCCATGAGACTGAGAAACTCCCCAAACTCAATTGTACCATTTCCATTAACATCAACTTCCCTGATCATGTCTTGAAGCTCTTCCTCTGTTGGATCCTGACCCACAGACCGGATGACGGTGGCAAGCTCATCAACAGTGATGCAACCTAAGAAAAAAAACCCAGAAAAAAATACAGATTTTCAAACAAGGGGAAGCCTTCCTCTCAAGATCCACAGATTTTTTTTAAAAAAAAAAACAGATAATCATGCAGAGGAAGGAAAAATGGACTTTGGTACTAAGGAATTAAAGATAGAGTGACCAGGCCCACAGCGTAGACCTTTCAGGCCTAAATATGTGGTGGAGAATCATTCTCCAAGTCACTCCAAGTGAGACTTTGAATATTAAAACTCTCATTCAAAGCTGGCGGGCGGACTTTTATCTTGACCAAGTCAGAATGCTAACCAGTTTCTCTCTCTTCCTTGATATTTCCCATAACAAGAGACATAGATCTACAAGAAACTAGCTAGAAATAAACAAGAAACTTTACAATCCCCAAGATCAAGTTCAATCCGGAGAGAAAACATTGCTAAAGTATATGAAGAGATGAGAACAACTAGAACAACGATCAAGCGATAAGAACGGCCATTGAACTTGAAAGAAGTTACGATATTCAATCAAATCAGAGGAGAGAAAGAAGAACAGACCGTCTCCGTCCTTGTCGAAGAGACAGAAGGCTTCTCGGAACTCAGAGATTTGTTCATCCGAGAGAATTTCCATGGAGCGAGGCATGGTGAGAGGAAAGACTTGAGCTTTTCTCAAAACCAAGGAAGCTTTTGTGAGTGAGTTTCGCTGGCCTTGGGAAATTTATAGAACCAGCAGACGAGCCGATGTGACTAAAATAGCCCTCGTTTTACTATCGTATCTTAGTATTCAACGTGCGATAAACCCACTATTTTCCTCAATCCTTGTCCTTTATCAATTTTTCTACCAAGAAATTGCCGAGAGATGTTCTAGGAAGAGAGAACTGGATTGTATAAATTTCCACTTCGCGTACAGGACTGCCCTCCAATTCAGCTATATTCCTATCTCTCTATGTTATATGCATATAATATTTATCTGTTTCTTCTCCGTAGTTTCAGCGTGTAGTCAACCAGTGCTTCCTCATCGACGGAAATGATGTAATTAAATCCTTTTCAAGATTTATGACTTCCGCGTAGTAACAAGAGGAAAACGATTGGAACGTATATTGGATGGTTATAGATAGATGTATGGATGGATCGATCATAGATAGCCAGATAGATAGATCGATGGTTAGATAGATAGATTGATTGATTGTAATATGGAAGGATAGATGGATAGATCGATAGATAGATAGAGTGATAGATCGATAGATCGATAGATAGACAGATAGATCGATAGATCGATAGAGATAGATAGTTAGATAGATTGATAGAGATAGATAGTTAGATAGATCGATAGAGATAGATAGTTAGATAGATCGATAGAGATAGATAGTTAGATAGATCGATAGAGATAGATAGTTAGATAGATCGATAGAGATAGATAGTTAGATAGATGTATCGACGGATCGATCGATGAAAAGATAGACAGATATACGCATGTCAAATCCCCATGAATAGCGTTCGTTTTTAGAGAAATGTAGATAGATTTATGAATACATAGATATGTAGAGTAAGATGAAATCCCCATAAATGCGTGGATCTTTAAAGAAAAATACATAGATAAATGAATATATGGATCGATATATAGATGATATATTGATGAATTTCAAAGCCCCATGAAAGGATTGGGTTTTTAGAAAAATATACAAAGATTATTGACGGATCGATCGATAGATAGATAGATAATAGATAGACGAATAACAAAGCCCCATGAAAGGCTTAGATGTTTTGCTAAATGTGAAAAGAACAAATTAGTTTCCGCAAATAAGATATGTACAGTTAATGAAAGCCCATAATATAGGTTACTAAGAACCAAAATCAGTTCGAATATAACATTTAAGAGCATATGAAGAGATTATCATTTTCAGATTCTAATAACCATCGTCCTCATCATCATGATAGCACCCGGATGAAAAAAAGATACAGTAAATGTATTATAACTTCCTGTATGGCAAGAAAGTCTTTTAAAATAAGCTTCAATGAAGCCGTATAAACTGTTTAAATTATCATAATGTAAACGAATAGAAAAATCAAAGACGAAATTATCCCGAAAAGTTCGTGGTGTGTTCCTTAAGGGACTTTCCGCGTTGTCTCCTCTCGGCTCTTTGGAACTTTCAGATAATAAAGAAGGCAAAGTTGAAGAAAGCGCGTGAACATCGTTTGGATTGGGCTGACGGGGCAGATATCGATCTTGATTCTTCATAAATCCGTACGCATTTAAGTGTAACCCATGTAATGGCTCATTGTGGATAAGCGATTTATATTTTTAAATTCGCAAGTTTAAAATCGTCCGCTGACAGTTTGGCATGCAGAGAGAGAGAGAGAGAGAAAGAGAGAGAGAGAGAGAGAGAGAGAGAGAGAGAGAGAGAGAGAGAGAGAGAGAGAGAGAGAGAGAGAGAGAGAGAGAGAGAGAGAGATAGAGATAGAGATAGAGAGAGAGGACAAATAGAGAGAGAGGACTAAGAGAGATAGATAGAGATAGATAGAGATAGATAAAGAGAGAGAAGGAGAAAGAGAGAGAGAGAGATAGAGAGAAAAGGAGAAAGAGGGATAGATAGAGAGAGGAGAAAGAGAGAGAGAGAGATTGAGAGAGAGAGGAGAAAGAGAGATAGATAGAGAGAGCAGGAGAAAGAAAGAGAGATAGAGAGAGAAGGAGAAAGAGCGATAGATAGAGAGAGGAGAAAGCAAGAGAGATAGAGAGAGAAGGAGAAAGAGAGGTAGATAGAGAGAGAAGGAGAAAGAGAGGTAGATAGAGAGAGAAGGAGAAAGAGAGGTAGATAGAGAGAGAAGGAGAAAGAGAGGTAGATAGAGAGAGAAGGAGAAAGAGAGATAGACAGAGAGAGAGAAGGAGAAAGAGAGAGAGATAGAGAGAGAAGGAGAAAGAGAGAGATAGAGAGAGAAGGAGAAAGAGAGAGAGATAGAGAGAGAAGGAGAAAGAGAGATAGATTGAGAGAGAAGGAGAAAGCGAGATAGAGAGAGAGAAGGACAAAGAGAGATATAGAAAGAGAGACGTTGTGTGTCAGAGAGAGAGAGGACAAAGAGAGATATAGAAAGAGAGACGGTGTGTGTCAGGGAGAGAGAGAGAGGGAAAGAGATCTAGAAAGAGAGACGGTGTGTGCGCGTGTCACAGAAAGAGAGAGAGAGAGAGAGAGAGAGAGAGAGAGAGAGAGAGAGAGAGAGAGAGAGAGAGAGAGAGAGAGAGAGAGAGAGAGAGACGGTGCGTGCGTGTGTCAGGGAGAGATTAATATATAAAAAGAGAGAGGGCGTGTGAGTTAGGGAGAGATATGAGAGGTCTAGAAAGAGAACGTGTGATTTTGTGTTTGAGAGAGATAATGAGCTGTAGAAAGAGAGACTGCATGGGAGTGTGTTTGACAGAGCTATTCAAAGAGAGGACGCTAATGTAAGTTTGTGTCTGAGGGAGAGAGAGAGAGACAGCATGGTTTCTCTCTTGTCTCCACAAAATAGTATTGATACATAGCTGTGACTATAGAAGTTCTTTGGATACATGATAACTTAAAATATGAACATGAAATTACTCGTCTCAAATAATCCCACAGTAATATAGTATGGTAGGAGAGATGATTGATGTATTTCAAAACTAATAAATATAAAATTGCAAGTCATTAATGTGTGGGGCGGAATGCAAAATGGAGTCTTGACCTTCTCAAGCTTGCAATATAGGGGGTGCCATGTGTGGTGATGCTGAAGCCACACAACCTTTTGCCCGCTTATTTTCATCTTGATGGGACTATTTGCCCACATGCCAATCTCAATTTCATGTCTCATTCATGTTCATTATATATATATTATATATTATATATATATATATATTTATTATTATTTGTGTGAGATAGTGATAAAGAAGTCATTGAATACATGCAGTGACTGAGTGAAGTATGATGAGATCAAAATATATTAATAATTTGTCTTCAGACATGTGTTCAAAGTATTCCTATTCAGTATATTCTCAAGGTAAACGTCTTAATGTCCCCATAGAATAGTACTATCTAATCCCACCCATATAATGAGTATGGAAGATCATGTGGCTATTATTTCGAATACACAAATGGTAAATGGTGGATCCATAAATATGTGATTATTTTGGAAAAAATAGAGGACTGACTTGATTAACGTGGATCCATAAATATACCGAGCTATCAACCAGGTTTATACATCTCATAGTTTTGTAAATGATGTTCACATATGAGACATCAAATAGATATTGTTGGTGTATGATTGTATTTTGCCTACCACCTCTGAGTATCTAACAACAAGGTACAAATCAATCTTAGCTCAGATGTGGCAATAAGTCTACAAAGAAGACTGCGCGGTCAAGAAGGAATTTTCCATCATCAGTATAAATCCCTATCCAAGGTAATGAAAATATATGATGTTCTTCGATGATTTTAACATACACTAGTCCTAACGAGAATGTCTGGTAAGGGTTCAATGGTTAACCTTAGCCTAAGTTAATCTGGGGGTATCATGCGGATAAAGGATTATACATAGAAGGTAATTGATAATGGAGAAGGTTGCATGAGAAAGTTGATAAAGTCTTTTGTGTCTTTGGATTGACTTTATGTTGACTAGGTTTAATTTTAACTGTTTTTTTCTCAGAAGTTCCTTTTCTAAAAAATGCATAAAAAATTAAATATTGGGGCACAATTTTAGGAGAGGTTTCCCCCTTGTAAGAAATGTTGACATTTATGGCATCAAATGAAGGTATGTATCTATATCCCTCATTTATCTATTCCTTATTTTCATTTCTTATTATCCCATTGTTGATAAATTTTTAGGGAGTCCTTAGAGGAGCTTTTCTATGGAGATTTATGATGAATTAAAGCATATAAATGTAGAGAAAGGGTATTGAGATCACACATGTGATAAATTATTGTTGAAAGTGTTCTTTATTACTATGTAATTTTAATGAATATTATATGGCTGTCTATCCACTCATGCTTATGTGCGATGTTTAAGTTCATAGAAATAAATATTTATTTACTATTATTATTCTCATGTGATAATTATGATGAAGTCCCTGAATATTTATGACTTTGTGAATTATAATGAGATCATAATATAATGATTTCTAGTATTCAAGTGTGTATTCTAGGTGTTTGTCATTGATGGATACTATATAAGGACATAAAACTATGTGGATAGATTAACACTATATGACCCTACTTATCTAACAAGTATGGTTCCTTTTGTGGCTATTAGTGTGGCGATACTAAGGAAAGATTATGTGTGCTCTTAAGAAAACTGTTCAAAGAATTGGTCCATTTTAATCCTTGAATGACATTATATTTAAACATTAATTCTGTTGATTCATGTTAAAGTCAAAACATGGTCCATTGACTTGAGATACCTATTATATATTGTCCATGGATGTCTATGTTTTGCCTAAGAAAAAAAGACTTTAATCATTGTACTTCAGCATGTTTTAGTTTGGATATAGCAAAGGTAGATGAAGGTGATTTTGTGGTCAAGATGGAATTATACACCCCCTGGATAGGAGAGATTGAGTTGAGGAAGAAAAATGTATTAAATCCCTAGCTTGGGAATTGGGGTGACAAACCCAAAAAGAGGCATGAAAACATACACATCTTAAGGCCATATTTGTATAATTTTTGGTCTTAAATTTGCCATTTGGTTGAAACAACACATTTTAATCTCTACACAATTTAGATACCCATCAAGTCTCATTTAAAATGTGGTTTAAGATCATCATCTTTTGAGCTGGTATTGTACATTTTGCATGGTTGAAATAAAAATAAAAATAAACAAAATAAAAAGTGTTTTGATGCTTAGAGCCAGATATTCAGCCAAACTTATCATCACTCAAGCCAGCCGCAAGCTAGCGAATGCAGAGCACTCAACCCTACCTGTAGCATGTGAGTGTCGACATGTAGGCAATCACGCAAAGAGCCCATCAAAGGCCCCCACAAGGAACCCACCGAAGGCCCACACAACGCGGCATGTGCACCCACTTTAGAGGGGAAGATTGTTTGAATTTGGAGGAGGAAATCACTTCAAATTTTTGTAGTAATCACTTTTCTTATATTTTTTGTATGAGATATACTTCCAAAAAATTCATTTCAACTTGCATGAACTGGGCTGACAAACATGGAGATATTATTAGGCTTCGAGCCAACTGATTCCGAAGCCTGCATCATAATGAGCCGCATCATAAGTAATGTTTAACTTGCGATTGTCCTATTGATAAGCCTAAATTTTACGGTTTATAATCGCTAATTTGTCGTTGTTTGCTTAGGCTTATGCAATGAAATTTATAATTCCTTTCTCAATTTAGATTTTAGTAAAATGATGAGTAAGGAGTCGAACCCTAGAGAGGCAGTCTGCAAGAATTTCTGAGTGAATTAGTGAATTTAAGTGGAATTTCAATGTAAGAGACTTGAAGAGAGAGAAAATTAAGAGAGTTTATGAAATTTTTAGGATTAAGGTATTGAATGAGAGAATTTTTGAATGAAATTTTGTGTGGAAGTTCAGATTGATGAGAATTAAAGAATTGAAACTTGAATTTTGAATTTTAGAGAGAGAAAGTGAAAGTTTAATCTAGAGAGAGAAAGTGCATGAAATTTGGGGATTTTTGTCTAAACAGTCAGATCTGTTCAAAATTGACAGATCTAACTGATAGAAAATGTTGAATTATGATTAGATCTAACTCCTAAGATAGAATTTTTGGTTTCTAACCAAAGATCCTCTGCTTCTCTCTAAAAATTCATGAATCTAGGGCATATACCTTTCGCCTATGCCTTGGCGTGTTAGAACTTCAAGAAATCACGAATCTGAAGAGGTATGAAGACTTACAAGACTTTGGAGAGGCCCCAATCCGGATCTGAACTGTTGAAATAAGCTGTGTCCTCCAGGCCAATTGTATTGGAGCTCAAAATCAAAGTTCTCTTTCGCCACCTTTCTGAGCCCAATTTATAGTGTTCTTGGCTCAGAAAGGTGGTTAGGATTATTACAAACAAACCCTGAAAATTTCAGGTCATTTGGATGTCAGGGTGAAAAGTTATGATTTTTTGAAGATTTAGGCCTATTTTTTAATTTCTCTCTCCTCAGGTTGTTAGCCGATCCACGTGGCGCGCTCTGATTCGCCGCGCGGTGGGCCCTTTGTTCAAGCGCTAAGCCTCCAATTTGCGCCACGTACCCCTTCATAACAGAAAAATTTCTGTTAGTGATAAGTGTGCTTTGCACACTAGAGGTGAGTACAAAGCGCTCAAGGCGCGAGAGCTCGACACGTGGCCCTCTGTGCGTGGCGCGCACCGCGCTATGCACAGAGGGCAGAAATATATTTTTTTTATTAAAAAATAGCCGATTTTCTCCGAAAATGAACAGTAACGGGTGATGTGGCGCGTTCTGGTTGCGCCACGTCACTCGTTTCTTTTTTTTTTCTTTTTCAAGAAAAAGCGAAATTTTTCCGCTTTGTAACAGTAGAGGGCGACGTGGCCTTCTGCGGAAGCGCCACGTACCCCCGGAAAATCAAAGAAAAACCATAGAAATCGCCTGGAAAATTGTAAAAAACCCCTCGCGGTTTAAAAAATCAAAAAATTGCCCTTAAAACAATAAAAATTTGATATTTACGCCTGTGATGAATAAAAAAAGTCCGAGAATGATTTTTTTTATGAAATAAATTTCATTTCTTGCTCTAAATCATTCCAGAAAATTCTAAAAAAATGTGAAAAAATCAGACAAATTATAAGAATATATTTTCAACTGAAATAAATTCATTTGAAAATATATTTTGACTTTAAAAATCATTTTTCCATAAAAATAAAATCAGAAAATTGTGCATAATTAACTAAAAATTCATAAAATTGTAAAAAATCAACTTTTTTTGGAAATTGCTTATATTTTCATAATGATAACATGCAATATTAATGTTTTAGGTGAAAATTTCTTATAAATTCCATGATTTGCATGATAAAATTGCATGTTATCACCTATCTTCATATAGAAGATCAGATGGTCAATGTTATATCTGACCCTTTTTGTCTTATTTCTTTTTCCGGTCCAAGGTAGAAGATTGCAGCTGCTAATGAGGATGGCTGACATGGTAGGGGTAAATCAAAGATTAAGAGGATCCATGGGTGTTATATTTTTTAAGGGTGACAATGGCTAGGCGAGATACAACTATCTCCACCCCTGGCCATTGTCTTCATCAACTGGATGGTGGGTGTTCAGCGACTAGTGGGGACTATATGCCATCCAATGGTTTTTGAAGGACCCAAAGGCAAGCCCATGAGGTTCACAACCATGGGAAGTTCTTCTAGGATCTTAAAAGGGGCTCAATGGTTCCTGTATTCATCATCTTCTCTCGCAGGAATCACAGCAATGGAAGAGACCCTTTCAGATGGGGCAGATGTCTTGGAGTCGTGTCATCTCCATCACAGCTCAACAGACTCAAGAAGGTACAAGAGTTCCAGATCACTAGGATTCATGGCAACACAGAGGACATGATTCAGAGAAACATACTGATGTTAGGGGATGCAAATTTTATTATCTTGATGACTCTTAGATTGTTCTGTAATCCATCATAATCAAAATCAGAATCAGAATCATAGGATAATTTCATTGAAGCATTTTATGAAGCACTAATCTACTATTGAGCATCTGTTATGGTTTTCCATTATTTTCTCTCAACTTTACCTTCTCAAAAATACTAAAAATCACTCATTAAAATATTTACCTATATTAGTCATATTATCATGCTATATGATATTCCCTAACCATGTATTAATTTATGTATACTTTGTTCTTAATTACTCCTACTATTCACTATCATTCATTCTCTACCTAAATTTTTATATTCCTCTAAACAATTAAAAATAAATTCTCTATCTATTTTTAAAAATAATATTGTTAATATCATTTACGACTATATTACTCTATAATATCTTCTCCTTATTTTTTTATCCCTTCTCCTACTAAACTATATAATAAATTTATTTTATTATTATTTGAATAATCCTACTTTCTATAATCTTAATTGATCTATTAGATATATCTATAAAGGCCAGTCCCTATGGAGACTACATTACTCCTATACCCACTTGAGTGAGTTATTTGTAGTACAAATTTTATTTTATTTACACAAACTAATTTACAAAGATACCAAAATTATCACCAAAATTTGCCTTTGTCGTGGGGATATTGGGAAATGAATTCTCCAATGATCCCCTTCATACATTGGAACTAACTAAAAGCTGGTATTAACCATACCGTAAGTCATTTAGGAATGTCACACAGACAAGTGATTATACAGATATGATAACTGGAAACTTCAAAGGTTACATGAGAGAGTTCAAATACTACTATCTTTTTAGAACACAAGGGGTAGGTTGGCAACCCATTGATGTAACATGATGGTCGAAATAGACCCCTTGTGTTACGCTCAGAAGATAGACGCTGAATGCAATGAAATGACATGAATTAACAAATATGATTTGAGAAATATTAATGAGAAATACGAAAACCGTCTGGTGACGTGAGATGCAGATCAATTGGAGACACGTGACGGGTTTTGACACGATCACACTCCCGATGACCCGTATAATCAATTAGAAGCTAACGGAGTTGGGGGTCGTCTCGTCTGCAAGCGTCCACACCGTCACCGAGAACGAAATTGATCCAACAACAGCAAGAATAAATTCTATCACAAAGAACAATGACTTTTCCAAGCTAGATTAAGATTCACTCGAGGCGACAAGCAATTTAGAGTCCAGCACTGAAAGACACAATTAACACTATAAGAAAAGGGGAAGAGGATAGATCCTGCTAGTTCGGTTTGGGTATCCTGACCAGGCGCAATCGACGGATACTGGTGAGTTCTCGTAGCTCTTGTGGTGTAGAAATCCTCGATCACACAGCAGAGGTGCAGTAATCGATCAACCGTCAAATATTCAGCTGCAAGAACCTATTGGCTGGAATAGTTGGCGTTGATGGGCTGTTGAGCATTTGGAGTGTCAACTGTAGGGAATATTCAGCACCCGCAGAGTTGGAACACCAGAGAAATGTTGGAGATCAGCAGGGCCGGATCACTTTCCGAATGATTGTAGAAGATGAACCGATAGCCTGGGACTCTGTGCCGTAACTTGGCTCTGTCGTGTCGTCAACCAGATAGTTGGCGAGTCGTGTCGTCGTTGAGTGTCAAAGAGGGCTCGATCGGTGATGTCGGTGTAGGAAGAGAGCGCAATCATTAAAGGAATAGTTGGAGAATGCCGCAGGAATTTGTTCCCAGCGGACGTCACAGATTTTATTTGCAGAAGATGCAGATGTTTTGCAGACGATTGGAAGTTTGACCAAAGGGAAGACCGGTGCCTCAACCAGGACTCGTTCGGCGACTGAGCGGTCCCACTCCAAGTAATAGGATATCGGCAGGAACGCGATGTAATCTGTCCTCAAATGTATTGAGAAACTGCTTGTCAGAAGGATCGACCGATTGCTGCTATTAACTTCACCCAATCGACCAAACTGGCGCTGGTGAAATCTGATAAATGGCTGGTTAGATCAGCCTTATGATCGTTGGGAGCCGATAATGACCGACTGTTCTGAGGTGGTAAAATGGACTCAATGGCGATGCCGTGTAGTTATAGTTTCAATCACCAGAATCCGAGTTTCATTTTTTCAGAGTAATCCCCATGGTCTTCTCCTCGCTTGATAGGCACGGCGGTTCAAATTAGGAATCAGTTGTAAATCCAGAAGCCAATGTAACATGAAAATATCTGCACGATGAGAAGGTCGAAGATCATTGATGTAGGCTGAATCCTATCGAGTATTTATGTAACCAGAAGTAGAAGCACCAATCAGAAATCTGCGATTGGTCAAAATAACACTGAGAAGGAACCAACTCGGCAAACTGGAAGTCCGTGATGCCTCCTTCAATGAAGAAATGTCGTCAAACAGGAATGCTTCTTCTTATTCACAAATAAAGTTGAACACAAAAAATAATTGCTAATAGACTGTAACGAGATCTGAATTCTTGAACACAATGACCATCCGCCTCCCACGTCCACCCTTCCTCCTTATTATAGAGAGGAAGTGGCAGTTGTGGGAAAACCTATTGGGCTTCCCCTTTAAAGGGATCTGTAGAGAGATAAGAAGCCCAGTATGGATTTCCTCCCCCTAAAGAAGATAGCTAATTCACAATTAAAAATATGAAAACACACGCAGGAGGACAGTACTCGCGCAGGAGGGGCCTTAGACAATCCAAAAACAATGAAAAGAAAAGAACACAAAGACATCTTGGCATGCTCCAAGATGACGCAGCTGTTGCTTCAAGCTTGATAGTGGAAGTGTTGGTTCTTCACGTCGGCTCTGGCTTGCGCAGGGGCTGGCAACGAGTCTAGAGGCGACTAGCTAGGTGGTCCTCCATCACCCATGGGCTGTAAAATTAACCTATTGATTGGGTTAAATTCATCATTAACTATATGATATACTTAGTTAATATATAAGGTTAGACAATTGCTGTAACAGGACCAGTCGATCGACGGGTCAGTTACACCACAGGGAAGAAATGGTTGTAAACGATCACAGTCGGAATGATGCGATGTTAAAGGAAATGAGAAGGATCCAAATACACGACAGTACTCAACTGCTGCCAACTAACTCATAAACCGCTAGAGGGACACAGAGGGGTCTAGGGGCCAGCCAGGCTCCCAATGACACGACGGATCACAAGTAGGGTTTGACGGTCCCGGTCCGGTTCAGTTTTATGGCATGGACCTAAACCGTACCTGAAGTTCGGTCCGGTTCCGGTCCGGTCTTGTTCGGTCCCAGTCCGGTTCGGTATCGAGGGTGGCGGAGGTGCAGGGGGGGGGGGGGGCAGAGGTGTTGTGCATGCGAAGCAGCGTCAACGAGCTTTGGGGTGGGTCATGGAAAGGGGAATGAGTACTATGTGGGATAGGATCTGGTCCGGTCCGGTTTTTTGGCATGGACCTAAACCTTACCTAAATTAGGTCCACTTCCGGTTCAGTCTTTTTTCGGTCCCGGTTCGGTCCGGTCCGACTGGTCCCTGGTCCATAATGTCAAACCCTAATCACAAGGAGGTGGACGTGCGAGATGGACAATTTCTGTTCGAACACGTAGATGTCGGCGACCTAATCTGATACCAAGAAGGTAACTCACACACTAGAATCGAAGGTGGCTAAACCTACAGCGGCGTACTCTAGAGGGACAAACAACGAGGACGACACTTGAACAGGTAACCATACTGCAATTAAGATGGGGTAGCGGGAGGAATCATACTTGATATTGGCGGCTTTGCTCTAAGCCGAGCGAGATCAAGGGCAAGGGCGACGTCCTGAGAGCAAAGGTGGTCACCCGCTCAACAGGCAAGATTCTGAGGGTTGGGTCTAGGTGAGCATCATGGCACCACGGTCAATGTCGAAGGGTACGTCCGGGTCAACCTGACCAGTCAGCGAGAAGACCAAAAGTTGCGTACGTCCGGCAGTGGCAAGCGTTCTGGTGGGTTCCAACGGCGACGGATCTTCGGGGGAACTTTGGGAGTCGCTTGATCGGATCAACACCGAAAGTTCCCATCAACTGACGCCCGGAGACGACGAGGCGACGGGGAACGTAGAGATCACGACAGATAACTGGATTGCTATGGGCGAGGGTGGAGCTGTGATGAGCTATCCTTCCGGCGGAGATATCAGATACATGTTGGAGGAGGGGCGGCAGCGACGGTGTTGATCAGCGACCTCCTGACAACAACGATTGCAGAGATCATGGCAGATAACTGGATGCCTAATTGCGAGGACGGAGTCGCAACGAGCAATGATGGCTGTGTGTCCTTCCGACGGCAATATCGGCTACACGTCGGAGGAGGGGCGGCGACATTGATCGGCAATCTCCTGGCTACGTTGATTCTAAAACAGATAGAACACCCCCACGTAGGGGAAAAGGGTCTCAAGGGGGGGGGGAGAAACCAAAGAATAACTCCAAAACTTAATCAAAGAAAATTCCACAAAAACTGTTTTAGGACACGTCATCCCTTATATAGGTAAGGGTGGGTGCCCTAGCAGGCCACTTAGGGGAAACACACATGGTGAGACGTTCCCCTAATGGCCCGGGTACCTGAAACAAAAGACATGAAAAATAAAACACGAGCCCAAAACACGGTGGCCCTCGTAAAAGTTCAACAAAAATAAAACATATGGTGACCGTCGAGGATGATCATCTTACAGGTTACTAGAAGCTCGTGTCCTACGTGTCGGCTCGGGCTTCTTGACGCGGTTGTCGGCACACCTGGGCTTGGTCCGCTCGATGGTCCCCCATCAACAATAAAGTTATTAACTAAATGTATCAGACAAATAAGAGTGTACTTTGGTACATGATGGGAGGCAAATTAGTGTGTTAATTTTTAAATGTCGTTGTAAATTTAATTTTCCTACTATCAAATAAATTTGATAAAATATAAAACTTACTCAAACATGTAGTGTGAGTAAGGTCGTCTCCACATGGACTGGCCTTTTGAGATGTATTCAATGATTGGGTTGTTATTTAATAGGAGTAAAAATAATAGAGATAATAAGTATAAGAAGAGATAAGTAATTAGTAGGTAGATACATTATTAAGATAATAAGATAACTAGAAAGGAGAGATCATATATTATATGTATATATATTTTATTGATACTAAAAATAATAAATAATTAAGAGATTAGATATTATATTGAAGAATGATAGTAATGTAGCTAGTGAAGAAGTAGAAGAGATGGATATAGTAGTAATATAATACTGATACAGATAAGAGGATATTTATTTTATTAATAGTAGGTTTTATTCTAGGTAGAAGAGAGGGATAATAATGATCACTATTAAGATTTAAGTATTTAGTTAAGAATAAGGATCTAGGATAATAATATGTGAGAAGTAGAAGGTTACTAAAGAAGAGTAGTTATTTTAATAAGAGGAAGGAAAAGAAGAAGAATAGAGAAGAAAATTATAGCTAGGGAGAGATTTAAGTAATTATCTAAATATTATATAACTAAGTAGATAGGTATAAAGAGATGAAGAGAGTATATTTTTATGGAATTTTATAGATGTGTACTTAGTTATTATATAGTTAATATGTGTTTTTTATATTTTTTTTATATTTTTTTATAGATTTTTAGGGTTAAATTTTAGAGGTACAATGGTGGTTTTGTCGAACACCTAGAAGGTGTTCGACCAAATTCCCAAGAGAGGGTCGAAATCAAATAGATGTATAATCTATTTAATTTTTATATGCTTTTTTCTGTATTTTTTGTAGGTTTTATAGCCAAAAATTGGGGATAAAAGGGTATTTTTATCGAACGCCCGGTAGAAGACGGAATAGGGGGGATAATAAAGTTAATTTGTATAACTTATGAAATTCGAATAGTTTTCATCAAACACACAAGATGTTCGATGAAATGCCCAAACCAAATCACATAACAAATTTTAATCGTAATGAACAAAATCAATCATTGAACTAACTTGATTTAATTTCAAATGGTTTATCAACATAATTGCAATAACAAAGAACAGCAAAATTACCAGATCCGCCCTGATTTGAAGAATGAGAGTGGTGGAGCCAATCGCCGCCGCCTAACATCAGTTTATGGGTTCCCTTGCTCTTCTCCTCCGTCTTGGCGCAGATCCAAGGCTCCTAGATCTTCCTTGAAGCCTTCCTCGGTGTCCACAGCCGTTGGCGCTGTCACAATGTCACAACTTGCTTCCAAACGCAGAAGGGATCTCCACTGCCGCTGAGGGCTTAATGTTCGAAAAATGGTTGAAATGGGAGCCTTCGGATCCCCTTTTGTGGCTTGGGACCTCCCAAGCCGTATGATGGAGGCGGACAACCCTGGAGGCCCTCCCAGGCTGTTGGATGGCCTTGTAGTCTCCACCAACTATCGCCTGGCCAACAGCGTCGATGACCAGGGATGAAATTGGACAGAACTGCCCCTGGCCATTCAATTACCCTAATCTAGGTTCACGGTTATGAATAAATCATAACCGTGGACCCATATTAAAATGGTGTACCCGCTGAGTCCACGTCATCTTGCCCCGTCAGCCCTGTCAATGCCTTCCTCTCTTTTGATTTTCATACAGGGGGCCCGTTATTCACCTCAGCCTTTGCAGCCAATTAGAGCCCTAGAAAATAAATAAAAGTCAACTAAATGAGCGAAGCAGATCTCACCGTCCGATCTTCTTAAATATGATTGGACAGATGAGATCAACTATGGATATTTAAAATAGCCCGATATGACACGAGCTTCGGGCCGCGTTGGCTCGAAGCTCAGTCAGACTTCTTTCTGTTATAGTGGGTCGTGATCACACTCTTGCCCATCGCCCAGCCCGATGTGAGTGCAAAGTACATTATGGCACTTATATAAATCTTGGCATGTACCATAGAATGAATAAAAGTGCCATACCTTTCCTTTGTATCGCGCACTTGATACCTATATGTGGGCCTATACGGGCTCTGTGCTTTCCTTGTCGCCATTTAGGCTGGGGGCGGGCTTGAGGGCCCTGCGCTCGCTTGCCCGTGGCTGCCTTGGGCACTGATGCTCCTGGTTGGCTCCTGGCTGGCTCAATAAACATTTTTATTTTTTCTTTCTTCTTCATTTAATTCCCTCTATTTTGTTCTCTCTATTTATTTCTTGAACTTTGACTTCTTCCCTAGAAAAAATATAACTGACATACTAGATAGAGCATTAAAAATTACATTGTCTTAAACATATTTTTTCTAAGAAATTATTGAGTTTGTAAAACATGTATAAAAATGATATTAAAATGCATTTTTTATCACATGCTTTATTTAGTGGATGAAATGCAAAATTCTTATAAAGTTTAAGATAGTACACACAAAATGTTTTCAAAATGACTTTTAAATATGTATCATTCCATGTCCAATTTTGGGTCTACCAGTACATACACTTAAATCATAAATAAGTATAAACAAAGGGGGCCCGCATTTTAGATGTCGTACCAACCAGACATCGGCACCCCCTTTTTTTTCCCTTCTACTCTTTCCACTCCTCCCACTTGAGTGTCTTGGTAGTGAGAAGATCTACATCATATTAAAGAATATTTGGAGAACAAGATGTTTAAATCCATCTTGCATCAATCACGATAATAAGTCTAGAATAGCTTGAAGAAACTTTTCCAAGGAGCAAGTCATGGATGGAATAAATTCCGGACAAGGTAATAATTTTTTTTTTTGGATCTATGAATTCTGAACCTTATTACACTCTTTGTGCATGAAAATATGTTTACAAGCATTGAATGAACCCAATACTTCTGCCTTTGAGTTTTTCATTTTTAAGTTTCTATTATAACATTAATTTTTAAATATGTTTTCACTTTTTGAATATCCAACAATGTCAAAGTATTCAACTCATATAAAACAACTTTTTTATAAATAGAAGAACTTTCAGATAGAGAGATAAGAACCATGTATAAGATCATGTGGGAGAGTTCATCTCTAAAAGTGAGATAATGCTTACATGGGGATGCCATTGAAATGGTTTGTATGAATCGATTGTCTGGATACCCTCATACTTCATATCCCATATATACGTATCATTTGAAGAAATCTATGTAAAATTTAAAATTGACACACCATGATTGGATTTGAAATTTCTATTCTTAGTTTGATCATATTGATTTATTGGAGCATGCAAAAATCCCTCTTTGTTTTTTAAAAAATTAATGTTATTTTTTGTGCTCGTTTATTTATATTATATTTTGGTTCTTGAACTTATTTCTCTCATTGCTTATTTGCATCAAGAACAGGGATTCAAGATCTTATAGTAACCGATAAATTATTAGTTATTAGAATGTTTCCCACAGCTTAGAACCTTGTCTTGTTACAATCCAAATGTATTCCCAAACACAGCATATTGCAAGTATACTAGACGTCCTTGTTGCTTTCTATTCATCGTGAAACCTTTAAACTATATGATGCTCCAACATATGACATTAAAATATTGTGAATGATATATATAAGAAGAGACAATATAAGGAAGGTAGTGCAATGAATGATGAAGGCAAATTGTGTTATTATTTTTAACATCATTGTAAACTTAACTTGCCAAAATAAAATAGAAGTTTTGATTATAGAGAAATAACCATATATATAGATATATAGTGGGAGTGAGGTGATCTCCACACAGACCGGCCTTTAGAGATTGATATAGTGTTTGAATTAGGTTTAGGGAAAAGAAGGTAAAGTGAGTGATAAGAAGAATTGTGTATATAGTAATATAATGCGAGTCATGAATTAAGAATAAAGATATGGTAGCAATAATGTGGAGGATAAGTAGTAAGTAGAAATAAGTGGTAATAGTTATAAAGACATTGGGGAAGCAAGAGGTCAAATGTTTTTAAGAGAAGATATTAATTATGTTATTTTTAGAATTAATATTCTTATTAATATTAGAGATAGTAAGTAAATGATAAAATGAAATTAGTTCGGAGTATATTTGGATGAAGGATAGCAAGATAGGTAGTGGAACATAAATTTTTGGATTTTAATTAAGATTTATAAGAAATAAGGTGTAGAGTGATGGTAGATGAGATACTACTCTTAGTACAAAATATTTTATGTACTATATTTATTTCAAGTGATCTTTATGTTATATGTATGTTAATTGAGATAGATATAATCTTTGAGGAAATATGATTATTCAGTTGGGTATTGAATATGGACTTCTATTTTAGTAAGGTAAAAGATGAAGAAGAGAGTGGGAAAGGGGTTAAGAATTAGGATAAATAGGGGAAAGATATTATCTAGATATACATATATGAATGAGGCAGAGGAAGCCACACACGCACACACACAGATATACACACACAAGCACACACACACACATATATATGTATATATATGCATATATATGTGTATATGTGTGTGTGTATGTATATGTATGTATATATATATATACATATGTATGTATATATACATATATATGATAAGAGATTAAGATTAATTGAGATATGTAGTGAATATATTTTGTTTAGTTTTAAAAGGGTTTAATGAATTAGTTTGAGAGGGAGAGAGGAATATAAGATAATGGGAGGATATAAGAGTGATTAAGAGGTGAATATTTATGTCATTATATGTTTATGGGTAGCTTAGAATGTTATAAATATAGTTTTTATAAATACATATATTTAATAAGTATTTTTAAAATATTTTTAGGAGGTGAAATTGGGGAAATTTTGTGTAAAATACTTGATGCCCAGTACTTAATACCTCAAGGAGTCTGCAATTTGAGATGTCAATGAAATGAAATTATACTTTTGTCTCGATAAAAATTATATGTAATCAAATATGTTCATGAACTATTTTTTGTCAGATTAGATAAGAAGGTTACTAGATCCACTCCAGTTTAAAAAGCAGGGTTGGGGACACTGATGGCCGGCCCCTAACCTCAGTGTGTGACTTCTCTTCTCCTGTGTGCTGGTGCAGATCTTCATCATCATGAAACTTCTCTGGTGCTATCATGGAGCTCTCAAACTAGTATGAGGCTGTCACGACCTGGGATCAGCTAAGACACAACCGAAAGGGTTTCCGCCGTGATTTGATTCCTGTGATGCGAGATGCTATAGTTAGGCATAAAAATGGCCTTAAAGGTTTGAAAGATAACCTCTCTTGACCCTCAATCATGTAGTCTAATCCCTTGGGCTATCCAATCCCCCATTTGATGGGTCCAACAGCTGTGATTAAGTCACAACCGTGGACCCCTCTCTTATGGTGTGCCCACTTTTTGCCACATTGTCTACCTCGTTAGCTGCCTTGTCAGCAGTTGACTCTGTTATTGGTTTGTTGGATGCCCTATCGTTATCATTGGTAGCTGCCACTTATAACTCAGCCTGTCATGACCTGAGCTTCGAGCCGGGGTGACTGGAGTCCTGATCATCAGTTCCTTTCTTATTTCCTTGAGATTATGGTCCGTAAGGCTGCAATCCTTCTCCTCTCATGTCGGCTCGACTAGCGTTGGGCTAAAATAAATCCATTAGAAGCTATAACATATAAAAATGTTGACAAACAAGAGTGGTTAATTAATTTTGATTGACAAGTCAATCAAAATAATATAAACACTTCCCCTCTCGTGTGCATGTGTGAGCCACATGAAATTGCATTGGGCCTTATGTGTTGTGGGCCATTGGTGGGCTTTGTGTGGGTGTCCTTGTGGTGTTGCTTTTCATTTTCCACTTGCACGCTGGGTAATTGTCAATTGCGGGAGGCTTGAGCATTCTACGCTTGCTTACGTGCAGCTGGCCTGACTACTGTTGTCATTTGCACTTGGTTACTTTAAACAACATATTTTTCTCTTTTTTATTTTAGTTCAGCCCTTAAAAATTTTCAATACCAATGTGAGAGATAATTAAATACATTAGAAGTAATATTTTTTAAGCATATTTTGAATGAGAATTTATGGGCACGAAAAATTAAGTATGAAATGAAAATTATGTATGAAATAACTTGTATTAAAATTTTTTGATTTAACCAAATGGCAAGATTGATGAATGAAATGAGAATTCATATCAAAATGAAGATAATATCAATAAAATTATGCCAAAATGATATTAAGATGTGTATTGTTTCATGTGTCATGTTGGGTTCGTCAATGAAATCATTGGTCATCATAATTGGACATAGAGCAAAGAGTTTAAGGATGATTTCCCAATCGATCAGCCCTAAATAGAATGACTTATTAGGTTTCAATAGTTGACTATAAGCTATGTTGTTCTAAGAGTGTCATGAGAATAACATATTATACTTACCTTGCAAATGATAACATAACTTTTCCATGGGAGGGTTGATGAACCCCTTGTACGTCCTAGAGCTCTAGATGTAGCTTGGCACCAAACATGATGAAAACTTAACATATTTCTTAGATTGTATAGATAATTATTTTATTAAAACTTATGTTTTACTTAATTAATTATCTTAGCAAATGTTGAGTTATTAGGCTTAGAAATTCATTGACTAGACTGACACATGGGCCTAGAGAGTCTCATGCAAAAAAATTATCAGAGGTTGGTGGATATACTTAAGTATAAGATGAAGGTTTAATTTTTTTATGAATAATTCTCACTTAAGGAAAGAAGCCCCAAACAAAAAATATTCCCCTTATAGTATTTATTTGGGAATCCCTCCTTCTACATCTCCTTATAGCCTTCCCCTCCTTGAGCAACTAGAATGGGAATAAGATCATGTTGGATGAAGGGTATGCATTATAAACTAGAAGTTGATGAAATCTAATGTGCCAATGAACGGACGGATTGGTTTAGAGGCTAAAAACTTCTAAGGCTAAGGCTTAGAGATGACTCAGTCCAGCAATGAGGTGATTTTATATAAGGTCATTTTATTCACATTTTTTATTTTTTTTAAATGTCTGATATGATTATATCTTAATGTTTTATGCGTGAATCGTCTTTCACTTGTTGATCATGGCCACAAAACCCAACTTGTATAACTATAAGTAAACCAAAATTTTTCATTTGTAGTAAATAAGGAATATATGCACCAACCTTCTAAAGAATACTTAAAACTAGTAAAACACTTAAATGGTACTGTTGACCATGGTTATTTATTTGAATGTAATTCTAACTCTACCTTCAGCTTATTTCGTGATGTAGTTTGGGCAGGTAACATGGATAGCGGACGTTTAACTACAGGTTTAAAGACAATTTTTCAGCCGTTATATCTAGGATACTGGAAAATTTTCTGTTCAGTACTCACTAGATTAATAATAGAGACTGAGTGTAAGTTGATAGCAAGATCCATGACTGACCTCACTTTGGTTTGATCACTCATATAATAACTAATCGTCCAATTAAAAAATCATCCATCCCATGGTGGGAAAATATGTGAGCCACCTATTTCATTAAGAATCATGTGTATTACATGCAAATAAAATACACAGAAATAGATTTCCACTTTGTTTGTGAGAAAGTAGAAGCTTAAAAACATAATGTCAAGTATACATAAAAAAGGGCCAATGACTATGCATGCCAGAAAAGGCATTATTAAATCAATAGTTAACAGTTATAATCCAAAATTCAACAAAGTACCTACACTGAGTGTTTGGTTCTAGGGCCTTGATTGACATGAAACTAAGATGGTCACTCATCGGAATACTTCAAATGGAATAGAATCAGATGTTTAAACATGAAAGTCTAATCATCTTGGCAGGGATTGGTTTCATAATTTTGTTGTTCCTCAAGTGAAACATATTGAGCTTCTCTAGGGTGGTGCTTCAAGACATACCCACACAATACCTAGAGAGAATCAAATCGCTCTATATCTATCATCATTGCTATCAACCCACCCTCATTGTTATGTCATTCCAATCACATCAGGAGTGGAAAGGAGCCAAGATGAAAAGTGAGAAGAATGGTTGGCTCCAAAAGAATTCTAACCTAAGTGGATTTCACTTTGGTCTTATTATTTTTATATTAAATGATAAGATTTGATTCAACATATTAAACATTGAGTGTATGTTTTGAAGTAAAAAAGACCAATTGGGGAGTGGCCTCCAAGGCCCATGTATCATTGTGGTTAACGGCTCTAACAGTCCAATAAATTATATTGGTTAAAGTAATTCACTGTCTGTATCAATCTATAGATTATGTAATCACAAACTAATTAAACCCAATTAATAGTTTGAATTCCTAGCAAGTGGGGTGTCAAGCTACAAATCGTACTCCAGAAGATAAAAAGGATTATGACGAGTCTCTTATGGAACCTTCAATTGTGAATTTCTAGCTTGTGGGATGCAAAGCTAAAGGTTGTACTCTAGAGCATACATAGGAGTGTAATGACTCTTTAATTGGTTACCTTGTACATATAATCCCTTATCCACTTGATACTCCTAGGATGACTTAGCGTATTTTCAATTGTCAAACAATAATCCGTTATCCTAGTTAGTCATGATGCATTGAGAAATCATATGAGAACTTTTCTTTGATATTCTACTACATTACTTCTTCTTCCGTTAGTTGTCTCATCTTATACCAAGGACAGAAAATTCCATCTTGACAACTCAACCATCTTTGTGAACTTGTTGCTGCCCTGAGCTAAGACCATTTAGAACTTTGTGTATAGGAACTCATAGGTCCAGTCATATTACAACTATCCATCAGTTTGTAGCATTTTAAATCAAAGGAATGCTTTAACAACTAGCAATCTAGACATACCAGATAGTATATCAACTAGCAATCACCCTAATTGGTAGTGTGATATTATATCAACTAGCAATCTAGACATATTAATTTCATTTACTCTTTCCCATTATCTATCCTTAGTGTCCCCACACTAATGGCTATAGGATTGGCCATACCAGATAGTATTATCCTATCCAAATAATCTCAACATCACTCTTTTGTATCCTTCAAATAAGAATATTTAGAATATATGTTTAAAGATAGTGACCTCCATATTGTTATATTGTCTGAATTCACTTAGTCATATGATGCTTTCATAGACTTTATTGTAATAAAAAAGGAATTATAATGAATATATTGTATCAATCAACATTGAACAAGATATACACCATTAAACTTGTCTAGAGTGTTAAGACAAACAACTCAATAGTCAACGATGGTCAATAGAAACTTCAAGAAGACATCAAAGATCGTGCAAATAATTTGAACTTACCCAGTTAACTGTTCCACATTGCCCTTGCAATAGCTGTAAATACCCATTGAATAATATGCATCTTTACTACTTGTTTGATATTGGCATACTCATTTTTATTTCTCCTTTTGTACCTATGTTCTATCTTCTCATCTCTCCGATTCAATTATAGGTGAGCAGTACTATTTAAGAATGAAGAAACATACGATGGTGTCAGTTTACCTTGGGGACGGATGATAAAGGGAAACAAGGAAAAAATGGAAACAAAAGGAAATAATTGACACTAATAGTCAATGATCACAAAATAAAACAAGGGAACAGTTAACAAAAGAAGTGTCGAATTGGATGGCTTCAGCTTCCAGATCTTTCTCTCTTCAAGTCAACTCATTCATACATGCATCCAAAGCGCTTCTCCATTTGTGGAAGAGAGAAATATTGTGGCAAATGCAAATAGTTCATGACATCAGAATGAATCATGGTAGTATACTAAATAAAAGTGTGGCAATGACCTGGTTCAACTTTGAGCTCTCTCCCTCTCTCTGTCTAAGGAAGATAAATTATTTTTATGGGCAAGAGGGATATATCATGAGAACCAGAAAAAAACAAGGTAGTATTATTACAGAAAAGTGTGGCAAAAAATAACTGATTCCTGACAACAGAAGACTGCATTAGAGTGCGCTGAAGAACGCCATCTTGGCCTGCTTAAACTTCTCTGTCCATCTCTAAAAAAGAGTGAAAGTATTCACATTGGCATGTGAAGAAGTTCCTCACAAAAGGAAAGAGAGAGGTTCCTCAGAGAAAGAGAGTTAAAGGATGGAGAGAGAGATGAAGGATGCATCGTGCAATGATAAAGGAGGAGACGGAGAGATGAAGGATGTGGAATGGAGAAATAAGGGATGTAGAGAGAGGGATGAAGGGTGTAGAGTGGATAGATAAGGGATATATCCAATGCAAATATTTCATGATAACAGCAGGAAACAAAGGTATGCACTACACAAAAGTGCCATGTTAAGCCCTTGGGATTCTATCTTTCTCTCTCTTCATTATCTCTCTACAGAAGATGAAATCATTCATATGGGCATGCCTTTGGGAAAGATCTGGTCCTTGAGCCACATGTAGATGGGCACGAGCACGTAATACGCAGCTGCGATGGTGCCAAGGAGGAAGCGGAAGAGGAAAGAGATAGGATTTACAGGCTTGCTCACATCCTCAGCCTTGGGCCCCATCTGCAGCAACCACATTCCACAGGGTCAGCAGCATCATCCAGAATAAAATCTCAATCCAAAATCAACGTTCATGAGACGGGTCAAACTTTAGATTTTCCATAAAAAATTTTAGAAAAAAAATTTGACCAAATGACCCCTCTGCTGATTGAACATAACAAATAAAGCTTCAGGATTTTCACAAATGAAAGCCAGAGAGAGAGTGGGAATCCCCAGAAAAATATCCAGGTCAATGTTTTAACTCTTAGATCAACAGATGAGATAAGGGTGAAATGTAAAATGATTCCAAGACTTGATTATTAATTTAGGATTTATTTGAAATCAAAATAAAATCCCCAAATTTTGCAGAAAATAGAGAAATGCAAAATAAATTCAGACGTGTAATTCCATAAAAGTCCATATGAATGATTCAGACGTGTAATTCCATAAAAATCCTTATGAATGATTCAGATGTGTAATTCCATAAAAGTCCATATGAATGATTCAGACGTGTAATTCCATAAAAGTCCATGTGAATGATTCAGACGTGTAATTCCATAGAGACAGGTCGGGGTAAATAGCCAAATTATTCTGGGTCACACACAGAAATTAAACGAAAATAATATTTTTCAACCGGCTGAACTACTCTGGAACAATCTTTCCTGTCAACGAATCAGGTTTATCAGAAAATAGGTTCATATTTTTTAAAAAGATATCTATAACTGAGATGAATACACTTGGATATTAAGTAACCAGGGTAAGTCAAAGCAAATAGTTTCAAAAAGATAAAATTGACTAATATGCCCCAAAGCAAATAGAAAATTTACCTGCAGGGGCGACTCTCCTCTCTCTCTCTTCACACCGGATACAGAACAACCCATGATCAAACCATGGCGGCGAACACCGCGATACCACTTGGGGCCAATCCTCTTCAGCTTCACATCGTGAAATCCGGCTTTTTTGAACCACTCGATGTACTCCTCCTCAGTGGGGAAGAGCATCCACATGTCGGCAAAGAAACGCGAGAGCCAGAACGTGGGATAAACTGGGCCAATCAGACAAGCTCTCCCTCCAAGCCTCAAAACCCTGTATGCCTCCTTTATCCCCCTCTGCGGGTCAGGCCAGTACTCAATACTGAAAACGGTTCAAAACAAACATTAATACTGTCAAATTTTTCTTCAAAAAAAAAAAAAATACTGTCAAAATCCATGCAGAACTTCAGAGGCAGTGGGAGCAGGAGTAGAGAGAGACTAAACAGGAGTAGAGAAAGAAGATGATTGTCTGCAAACACTAAAGAGGAGTAGAGAGAGAGAGAGGAGTAAATATAGAGAAAGATTATGGAGCAGGGAAATGAGGATTTCATCAGGAACAGAGCTTTCGAAAGTCCCCACCCAATCTCAAAGTAATTCCGAGGAAGAAAAGGAAATGTGGTACCCGTCAGAGGTAATAAAGATGGATAAACACTCATTCCAAAAAGAAAACAAAGATTCAATAAAACCGAAGATGGGCACCGATAGAGAGAAAAAACAGGGTCGATGAATGAAGAATTCAAGCAAGAAAGATCGAAGAAAACTCACAGTAGAACTGAAAACTTAGATCAAGAACGGTGCATGTACTTATTCTATCCGGTTCTCCACGAAGATAGAGAAAAACATTATCAAGAAGAACATATTGTCGATCATTTTCAAAAGGAAGTGAAGATGGACGAATACCCAATTCAAGCGAGAAGGATACAAGAATAATCTGAAAAACTTATCCTTGATCTTCTTCAGAAAGGAAGTAAAGATTGAAGAATACCCATTACAAGCAACAAAGATCGAAGAACTTATCATTGAACTTCCCCAAAGGGAACTAACAGTTGATTGATACCCAATTCAAGAAAAAGAGATAGAACAACAAACTCAAGAGCGCAGAAGAATTAAACCAAGAAAAATCAATGGGTCAGTAAATGGGTACCTCCCAGCGGAGACATAACGGTCAAAAGTGTCTGTAGGGAAGGGGAGATCCTCGGCATCGCCTTCCATGATAGTACATTTCTTCAGAGGCTCTTTCGCCCTGGCCTTGGCGAGCTGGTGAGGAGACTGGTCAATAAGAGTAACATTCTCCGGGGCGATATGCTTAATAATTCCCAAAGTAGTAAACCCAGTTCCACCGCCAACATCCACAGTCTTCAATCTACTATCATACAAATCGGCAGGCTCCAGGGCATCATCTCTCATGTCCTCAGTCCAATGGCCCGGATTGATGACATGATCATACACAATGGAGAGAAATCTGTAGAACCAGAAGGCCTCCTTCTTGTGCTGGATGAACCTCGGCTGAGAGGCCGGCCTGGAAGAAGAAATACTGCATCTGGGCGAGGAAAATTTGGATTTTTGGATCTTGGGCAAGCATCGAACGTAGAGAGAAGAAGAACCCACGAAGCCCAGCCCAGATGGGGTGTTCTCCCCCCTGAATCTCAGATTCTGGGCTCCGCTCAGCATGTAGGAGGAAGCCATGGCTCTCTCTCTCTCTCTCTCTCTCTCTCTCTCTCTCTCTCTCTCTCTCTCTCTCTCTCTCTCTCTCTCTCTCTCTCTCTCTCTCTCTCTCTCTCTCTCTTCTCTCTTCTCTCACTCTCTTTAGAACAGAGGTGGGTGGGAAAAGAGAGAGCGTGAAGGAACAAGCGCCACAAGATTGAGCAGGGGTGGGAGATTGGTGGGGATTTCCGCCGGTGTGTATTTGTGGCCTGGATTTATGGACAGTCTCTCCATATGGGTTCATCATCGTCTTTGTCATTATCAGCCATTGGATAGTGACGGGTGGGTCGAGGGGGAATTCACGGCCGTTGCTTGCTCCACGTGTCTCTATTTTTGAATGCACAGAGGTTCGGACTTTGATGGATTTTGATGGACACATGTAGGGAACTGCACGCCAGGGACGTGCCGGCCCGGACGTGACGGGACGGATGATGAACGGTGACTGAAGGGTACGTGACGAGGATTTCTTCATGTTTGCATCCCGTCACACGTCCCAGGTTTTTGAAAAAATTTGTCACATTCCCGTCACGCGTTACTGCAGGTGTCGTCCCGTCACCAGACGGAGTCACCGTCCCGTCATGTCACCCGTCCAAGGACCTCCATCACCATCACTGTTATTTCGTCACGGTCATCGTCATGGGCCAAGAATTTTGTCACCGTCACCATCATGTCATCCGTCACGGTGACGTCACTATGACGTGAGACGTGACGGATGATGTCTGTGGTTGCCTAGACACAAGTCACAAACTGGTCTACTTGAGGTAGCCCAAGTTTTCTCCCACTCAACCCAGTATCTTCACCATGACCACCAGAGGTTATTTCTATGTTCTTTAATGCAGAGAGGTTTGGTTTTTGATGGATTTTGAAGTCACAGACTGGTTCACTTGAGATAGTCCAAGTTTTCTCTTATTCAGCCCAATAGCTTCTCCATGACCACCAGAGCTTATTTATTTGTTCTTGAATGCAGAGAGGCTTGGATTTTGATGGATTTTGAAGTCAAAAACTAGTTCACTTAAGCTAGCCGAAGTTTTGTGGATGATGATACTTTTATTTTTTGTTTATTTGCTATGGTAATTTATCATTTTGTTTTTTTGCTATTTCATTTCATCTGATTTCGGGTATACTAACAGATTTTCCATTCACTTACGCAGTCAAATAAAAAAAGAATCCTGGCCCTCTGTTTTAAAAAAAGCAGTAGCTAAAGCAAATCTAAAGCTTAGTTGCCTTTTGCTTATTATTCTTCGCCAATGGGTTGCTTGGTACCAAGCAACCGATTAGTAGTAGCTCTTTAAAAGTATATATAAGAGTAGCCTCTTATGTTGAAAGTGGTGTAAGAAGCATGCTATCCTCTTTGTCTTGAACAAAAATAAAGGTAAATAGTGAAGTGTATATATAAGATGCGAAGTGTTGCCGGCCTTTGAAAAAAGTAAGTGAGAAAAGAAAGTGTACATCTTGAAAAAAAAGTAATGAATGCAAATAGAAAATATGACTGATTGAATGAAGTGACTGGAGTTGCAATGCAGGTGTCTCGTGCTAAATAACAATGGGCCACAAACACCTTTGGAGATGGTGAAGACCTTCTTTTAGAATCTCTCTTCCTTCCTTTTAAAAATGAGGTGCTCTCTATAGGGTTTGGCATATAACACTTGATTTACTATATTTGAGGTCTGTCTTTTACAAGGGATCAAAGCTCCCCTCCACTTTTTTTATCTTGAAGATAAAAAACCTACGCCCCTAAAGTCACGCCAAAAGTGGCTCTCGTTCTATTAAAGCCAGAGCAAAGTTCACCCTCCCTAAATAGGGGGAAGATGTAAGGGCAACCATTCATAATAGAATGCAAGCCGTGTGTGGAAAAAATCTTATCCCAAACAGCTGGCATTTCAAGAATGGAGAGTGATTTACCCCAATAGAAGAGGATTTGGCTTATGGGGAACCTATGATGAAATGAAATAAAAAAACCTATGATGCATGAGAGCTGTGTGAATGAGTCAAATGGTCCATGCTACTAAAACACTTTACACTCATCATGATTTCATATATAAGTACAAAATTTGTCGCACCAGGAGCACGAAAAAGTGGTCCAAGTGAAGGGACCAGCACATAGTATTAGAGGTTCATGATGAATTGAAGGCCAAAACTAGTGTAAAATGTTGTACGGAGGAGGTCGTAAATAACAAGACATCAAGTTGCTTTGGCAGATGTTAGCCCTTGAGGGGATGAACAGAAGGAACAAAGGATGGCATTGGTTGGCTTCACATTGACTTGCCATGCAATTGGTTGATATTGATGTGTGGAAGGATGTGTAAATGTGTGATGCAGAGAGAGGTGCCCTATGCTAGTACATGTATCATTTTTTTTTTTTGCTAGTAAATGTATCATCAAGCCATGGACAACAAAGTTTTTGAGAGGATGAGGGTGGAGATCAGGCCTACATTGTTGGGTTATGAGACTATGGTTTGGTACATGGAATGAATTTCAATGTAGTGGATGCTAAATATTAATTCATAATTGATCTCTAAAACACAAGACATAGAAGACCTTCTAGGGAAAGTTTTCCACCCTTAGCTTTCTTCTAGGGAGAGCCTCTTCAACCCATCACATTGCTTGACTTCTAGAAGTATCCATGTGACTACAAGATTTCTAGATCTCCTCTCCTTATTTACCACTTATTCTTGAAGAACTTACAGATCTTTTCACCATGAAGGAGTGCTTGTGGAGAGAGTGGAGAAAATAGAGAGAATAAGGGGGGGGGGGGGCGCGGGAGGCAGGGACAGATTTGGGTGGCATGGGCACCTAAATTGGGTGCCCTCATTATTTGTACTTATTAAGAATTGTCATTAAAGTATTTATTAATAAATTATATCTTCCAATGTCCTTTAGTCTTAAGTGTGTGACCCCCTAGGCTCATATATCAATCTGGTTAATAACTTTAAAGGCAACCTTATTAATTAATTGATTAATTAATCAATGACTGATCTAATTTAATAGATAGATTAAGTTTCTAGCTTGTGCGGTACCAAGCTACACCTTGTACTCTAGAAGATATAACTCACTTATGGAACCTTGTTTCTCCTCACTTACCATACATGTATTATCATTTGTCCATGCAAGATTCCCAAATGACTTAGGGTATGGTTAATCTGTCATTTGGTTAGTATTGATGTGTAATGGGACCACTGGGGAAACCTCCTCTAATATCCTCACTAACCTGGCCATGAATTTATTGGCATCATCTTTTTTGAGTCAATCTCCTCCTGTACCGAGGGCAGACGATCTCGTCTAGACCACTCAATCACCTATGTGTACTTCTTAATACATCCAAGCTAAGACTCATTTGAATCTCATAGTTTGAGACTCATAATCCATAGTCAAAACATATTTATTCATTCATAAGATGTCCTTGGTTTCTCAAGTCAATGAATCACTTATACAAACGTTATGTGAATCAATTTGATTGATGTTTAGGTATAATATCATTCAGGGATGGAAATTAATCAATCTGCTGATTTTTTTCTCCAAAGAGGACCCACCATTTGTCCTTGGTGTCTCCACACTAACAATCACATGATCAATAATATTTATCATGTAATAGAATGAGATAGTTTTATTCTATATGGATAGTTTGTTGTCCATCTTGGCTATCCATCAAATAGGAATATTTAGAATATGTGTTAAAAGACTAATGGTCACTGTATTATGATATCATCATTATTCACTAGTTCATATTATGTATGCACTGACTTGATTATAAACATCACACGAGAATAATAATGAATAAATGATTATTTCAAAAAACTTAAATAAAACATTATGTTGTGATTGGCTTAACGGCCACACAATATCCATGGTATAATATAAGATGTTGAGCGTGGAAGGCGGAGAATGGTTGTGGTCTTAAGGTATAACTTTTCATTGAATTTATGCTCCTTGGAACTATCATGAGAATGTTCTTGTAGTTATTGGAAGCATGATGGAGAGTTAAGGGTGGAATTCCTTTTCAAGGTGCTGGAGGAATTTCACCAAGACTCGAACGTGAATAATCTTGTGTATATCTTTGTAACAAAGAGGCTAATTGTGGGATAAAAGTTTTAACAATATTTTGATTGCACCCTTGCCTAAAGACAAAGGATAGTGCATAAAAAAATAATGATGGCCATATTAGGGAGAAAATTATGTAATAAAAATGTGGGGTTCAGCACCAAGCGACATGATCCAGGTGCCACACACATAGGAACATGATTATTTAGGTGACATTGGAGGGTTTTGCTATCCCTACTACGTGCCCATAGTTGAGGAACTGAGTGATGTCAGCATGATTCGCAGCCTTAATGATAGTGATTCTAAGGTTGAGGGATCATAGGAGGAAAACTCTTAGTATAGATGTATAAGATCTCTAGTCAACGCGGTGACTAATGTGAGAACATTAATTTAGGCCATTTGTCGAAGAGAAAAATGATGGATATAACATGCTTATCTCTGTATATCACATAATTAATGCCAATATTATGTATACTGGATACTAGACATGGTGGTGTAGCATACTCGAGATGTTAGCGGAAGCTATTGTATGACAAGTTTTGATTGATGCAACTGATGCATTCTTCACATCAGGTGGAACCATTTGAAGATCTCAAGGGAATAATGGGAGCTGCTCAAGGATTTTTCCTTCATTTTGTGTCCATTTGTATACACATTGAGAATGTCATGAAATGTGTAAGTGAATTGACATTTTTCACCAGCAGGAAACTACCACAAGATGAGTGAGAATCATTGATGTAAGCATACATCACCATGCAGAGAAAACTTGTTGACTACAAGTAGCCACTCTGAAATAGTAATGACGCCCATGTTGCCATGTTACTTGACCCATTTTTTAAGGGGGAAATGTTTGATGATGTATCCGACTCAAAGGTAGTCTCCTATGTTCAAGGTATTCTCCTTACGGCACCAGCAGCCACACAAGAAAGATGTGATAAATGAATTCCCTGTCAACAACCATCTTCAAAGGTCAAGGTGAGCCAAGCCCATTGCACTTAGCCTTCCATTAGAACATCACACCAGCTCCTTATAAAGAATTTGACACCCTAAATACGACGCACAAAGGAGGCTGTGACTTTATGCGCACTTGGTCGGAAGTAAATGTGTTCTCATCTAACCAGAACTAGAAAATATTGCAAATTATTTCTATTAACGTTTGTAACCAGTGTCCATTAAAATCTTTTTTTTACTGGTCAGGCAGTTTTACCGACGAGCTCATGGACTGATGACATCTATTAGAGAAACAACAACTCATCATTGATGATTGTATTTATCCATTGTTAGTCACTCACAACCTCTTTGGAGGCTACCTCCATCATCTCAAGCATACCACGGTGGCAAAGGATGGCTTGTGGACTGAAACAGTATGTGGTGTCAATTGGACCAAATGACTCCATTCTCATTACTTACCATCTATACTTTTTTATTATATTTTTGCTTTAATCTCCTATTTTAACTTCAATGTGTAACATTAGTTTAGTATCACAATTTTTTTGGTATTTCTAACATCAAATTCCAATTATCAAGTTGAGAAAATCACCAGATGTCCCATGAACCTAATAGAGTTCAATCATTTTATGCATTACACCAACCAAAATGTTTATTATTGTCATATAATATGCATATTTATTCATTCACGTATTGACATATAATTTCAAATAGTTAGATTAATTTAAGAGGAATAAACATGAGCACATGTGTGTAATTAATTCAAATATTCTTAGGGAAGTTTGGCCAGGTTTATAAGAGTTTTATGAATTTTAAAGAATATTACATGTATTTGTCTATAATCTTATGAATATTAACTTACAGATGCTAAAATCCTAAAGTTTCGATGTGTTGTAGTGCTACGGAATGTTGGAGGAGGTTGGTGGATCATTGGTGTAGTTTATCATGAAGGAAAATTGTATTTAATCTCTTTATAGGATTAATGGATGATAAAAAATATTTTTTCATAGAAGATAAATAAAAATCCTAATGGGTTGAAGCTCAAAACCCATATTTGATTAGTTTCTCTTATAACATGGATTATTGGATGAGTTTCCTCAATCCTTTCATGTCTCTAGCATCTATATGTATTCTGAAAAACTTGGTAATGTTGGGTATCCTGTTTTTTCTCTTGTATACCACCTCTTGAAAACTTGTAAATATTATTACCATCTAGTCACACAAAAATATAGACCTCTCAATTGAGGAAGAGAGGAGAGAGGGTTGGCATAAGCTGTGTTTGCAAAGGAACCTGAAAAGGTCTCCCCCTATATATACTATTTAGAATAATTTTCATAAAATTCCCTAAAATTAAAGTACACCTGTGACTGACATGATCCATATGTGATTTGAATATTAGAATGAAAAACAGAATCATGATGGACCTTTAAAAATATCAAAATGAAATGATTGAATCCTTGATTTATTGGTTCCTCAAGCAAGTAGCTTGTCCAAGGTCTTGATTGTATCCCCCTCCTTGATCTGTCTCCTTTTATGCCAAGGGCAAATTATCACATCTTGATAACTCAACCACCTTCATAGACTTCTTGATGCATCTCATATAAAATGGTTCAGAATCTCATGATTAGGATTTCATATGTCATATTCGAAACACAATTTTCATCCAAAATATGTTTTTTTCGTCTCAGGTTTAAGATGTGGGGGCCCTCCCATCTTATATATGTAGGAAATATGAATGTTTCGAACACACGTTTATGGACTAGGGATCATTGTATTATAATATCATTATATATTTATGGGCTTCATTTATAAACATCACAATGACATTATAATGTATATATTTTATTAATAAATATAGGATGAGACGCATAATATACTACATATGTTTCCAACAGTCGATGACAAAGGTAGCGGAAATAGTAGATTTCCCAGAGAATGATGTCTAACTAGGATGACATATTAGGGTTTGATAATTGACTGTACCTAGACATTGTCACAAAAACGGAAATTTATGCATACACAGTAACTGATGGTAAAAAAGCTCCATGAGAGGATTAATGACTCCTTTGTAGCTTGGCACCTCACATGTTTACGACTCAAATAGTTATTAATATATATATATATATATATATATATATATATTGAATATAATAATGGATTAATTAGGTTAGCCAATAAGGAGTCATTAAACTTAACAAGTAATTAATTAGACTTGTACATTTCTCTAGAGGGTCACACGGACAAGATTTTTTGGATGTTTGAATATATTCTTAATGTAAAAGGATTTTATGAAAACATATAATTTAAACTATTAACGGAAGGAAGCCTAAAAAGAATGTCCATGGAAGTTTTCTTTTAGTGCCTAAGGAAGCCCCTCTCTTTTTCTTACTTTCCCAATATGAATAGGATGCCAATAAGATTATCCCATAGGGACGGTAGTGCTTGTTGAGTCGACCAATGATAACAAACTTTGATGAAAATTATTTTAGATTCGAATGAGGTAAATTTTATAAAATTGTACTGATTTGTTTTATCTTTCTTACAATTGAATATGGGCAAATGCCATTCCATCACTGATTTCATTTTAAAGTTCAACGACAGTTTACATTGTTAGTATTTTACTATTATAATATACTATGAAACTGCCAGTCATACCACACATCATATACTATGAAACTATGAAACTGCCAGTCATACCACACATCATCTATTTTGTAGTCTCATTTTTTGCAAAATTAAGAGACACATTTGGAGACCAAATGGTCGGAAACAAAGGAAAATGTTCAATCCAACTGCATAGTAATTTATTGGGCCGATATCATATATTTTGACACAAATTATATTATAATGTCCTGATTTGGTAAAAAAAACTATTAAAGACCTATTGTAAATTTGTAAACATTTAACTTTATATAAAAGAACAAATATTATTATTAACTTTTGGATATTTTTCCTGCTTCTAGATGACTGTGAGTGTTCAACTGACTTGGTGCATTAGAAATTTTACAATTTTTTTCTGATTTTCAGAATTTCCATCAGCCGTGAGTGTCTCAAAACTGTGTTTATATCAGCTCACCGTAAAAAAGAAGTCAGTATATTAAACTTTGCTCCTTTCCAAATCAACGTTTACATTTCTCATCTTTGAGATATTGAAAATCTGTTTAAATCCAACCCTTGTTTGGGTGTATTTCAGTGTTTTACCCTTACATTAGTTAGTTGAATTTGGTAGAGAGATCATCTAAGGACTGTTGTCAATTGGCTTCTCTGATCTCCCTCTCTTTCTCTACCTTTCCTTTAAAGAACACCCAACAGAGATCAACTTCCAAGATTTCTTTCATCTGCTTCAGAGCCCGATTGAACCCAAATTCAAGTCCTATTTTTGCCTCGTTTCTCATACTTAATTATACTTCAGGTTTCCCAGATCTCATATTAGAAGGGACAAAGAGAGATTAAACTTTTAAATCTGGGAATGAAAGACAGAGAAATAAGAGGATAAAACCAAATAATAACAGGCCAGGATCAGGACCTGTACCCTTTCTAGAAGCTTCTGCAAGCAAATTTCAAATACTACTTGTCTATACTTAGGAGAGGGCCGTATGTATTTAATTAATCCATGGGGGAGAGACAAATACCCCTGGATAGAGGCTGGGGCTTGTAAAAACTAGCAAATATTACACCACTGACATAATTCTGCCACTAAAAATGAAGGTGATTTCATCATCAAATCACTTGTTTCCCCCTTTCCCCAGTTCCTGCCTTTTTCTCTTCCTGATTCATTCATTTCATATATATTTACATATTATGAAGAAATGATACAAGTTTTCACAAAGAAACATATCATATCTGTGAGGAATTCCCCGAATTAAAGAACATTTAAAAAAAATCGTCAATGAGCAGGGAAACCATGTTGGAGAAAGATGACATCCAAAGTTTTTGTACAAATTATGTACTTGAGAGTAAAGCATCACTAACATTTTTCTAAGAAATTAATGCGAACGATATATCATAAAATGCAATTGCGAACCTACGATGGCGGGGGAGACGGTTTCCGAACCGCCATGAGCTGGACCGAGTTTCTCAGGCAGTGCGAGAACCCATAATGAGGATATTTCTCATACCAAGTATTCTCCTGAACATTAGTGTCCCAGTGCTCCCCACTGCTGCTCTTTCCATATTTATGGACCCATCCAGACCCATTATGATGCTCTCCCCACGTTCGGTTCCACGCGCTGCCGTCTTCTCCGGCCCACCATGTCTCCCCCTGTTTCACTCCATTCCCATACTTGTCAAAATTTTCATCCCACTTGTCTCCCCATTTGGCCCATCCATCGCCAACGGCGCGCTCGGCCCATTTGTCCGTGTACTTTGAGCTCCCTCCTTCGCCATCATAATTCTCTCCCCACCTGCAATAACAATTCATGGGGTGATCGCTAGTTTGACGAATGACGGACCGAAGAACACCCATCCAATTGAGGGCCAGGTAGACAATAGAAATATTCATATAGTTGCAATTTATTAAAAATTATTTGGTTTAGTACATTCATAGTTCCGGATCGTCCCGGACGTGGACGTGGACGAAGGACGGGACAGTTTTTTGTCCAACGATAAAAAAACCGTCCCCTCCTATCATACCGGGACGATTTTTCGTCCCGTCCAGTCATCCCAGAACGAATCTTCGTCCCAAAGTTTGTCCCGGACGAAAAAAAAACCATTTTATATTTTTAATATATTAATATAGATTTTTCTAAGTTTTTAAGGGAAATATGGAGGAGATAGAATGCAAATGGAAATATGTACAATTCATTCTGAGCGGTGTCAGTTTGCACGCCCAAAAAAATACAGGGACCCTGATGCAAATTGTCATAGCAAGGCCACGTGGCGAGATCTCAACCATCGGATGTGAATCCGGCGTTTTTCGGCCACATTTGTCCATCCATCTTCCGAGACCTCCGGACGGACAGTTTTTTCGTCCCACGGACGAAAACTGACCCGTCTGGTGGTCCCCGGGGCAAACTTTTGTCCTGAAATTCGTCCATATCCTTGGACGGGACGATTTTTTCATCCCGGGACGAAGAAATCGTCCCGTCGGGGTCCCTGAATTATAAGTACAAATAAGTAGAAAACGGCATGCAATTTTTATCCTACAATACTTTTACAGCAAAGAGCTTCTCCAAGTTTTTTGTGTATCCCCCGTCTTATAAGATGAATGATTTGAACCTTATGTGACTAATCGATCAAAAATATCTGATTTCTCAGAGAAGAAATAATCAGCAGTCCCAAACCTCTCATGCCAAACGTGTGCATGACCAGCATCGAGTTGAGTTATTGGGTCTATGGAGCACCACTTGTGGGCCCATTTCTCAGTTCGGCCTGTGGCATCATAGCTTTCCCACCACTTCTCTTGCCATTCATCGCCTGCCCCATTTTTTCCCCACTTATCGGCAGTTTTCTCCATACGAATGATCCCACGGCTGAAATCCTGAAATGTCACAAAACGATCATTATAAACTGGGAAGAGTACTATCCCCTTGATTTATGATTAATGAATAGATTTCATCTTTCAAAAAAATTATTAATGAATAGACTCTCAGTATATATTATGCGCCATTATGATAATATAGAACAAGAAAAAGAATAACAATATTAGAAGTTCCATCAGATTTCAACCCATTATTCTTTTTGAGAATACAGCTTCCAATAAAAATTCAAAACAATTACCTTCGACCGCTGTGCACAATTTGATGAGCCACCGTCATTCTCCGTTAGGTAAATCAAAACTTAAAATTTCATTAGACGATATAACAACTTTTTTTGCTTCTATAATTAAACTCCAGAGAGATAAGTTGATGTATAGTATATTTTGGCTCACAATTTATTGTAAAAGTTTCTGGCCAAACATAATGATAATCCAGATTTCTTGGCATGAAAGCATGACATGAATGATGACTGAGAACATCTATCTCACAGTAATTATTCACACGGAGAATTCCTGAAAAAAAGAATCTTTATTTTCCATTGAGTTAATTCAAAGGCCTTAGGAACATCGACCTATCTATAAATCTATAAATGTATCCATAAACCAATACATTTATCAATCTGTTCATCTATCAATCTTCATCAATCTATATTAAAGAGAGCAGCTCCACTTTAATAACTAAGAAATTGTCAACCTTACCTGGGAAATAGTTTCTTTCCAAAATTCTCGCCAGACATTTCCTGAAGCATCTCGCCCAGACTTTTCGGATCCTAGCTCTTTATAATCGAACTCATCTGCTGCTTCCCAAAACTTATCCTCCCATTCAACAGCTCCATCTGCACTGACTCCTCGAATTAAAGTCCATCTGCAAACAACTCCATCCAGTCTTTCCTCAAAACCGGACTCCTTCCACCACCTTGTCCCATCAGGGTTTACCCCTTGTGACGAGGTTTCGAGGGTCGTGGCAAGGGCTTCGGCAACCTCGCCAGCATTCCTTGAAGACAAATCCTCGTGGTCGCCGTCTTCTGTGGTGGAGAGAGGGTAATCCACTTTCTCTGCGTCTACTTCAACAAGTGACTGCAGAGGAGGAAGAGGGGGAGCATGTTGACTCTGGGTCAAAGCACTCTCAAAAGGGATAGATAATAGTTCTTCAGAATTTTCTCTTTCTAGCAATGAAACTATCGGCTTTGGGAGTGGACCACCTCTAATCAGTGGCTGAGGTTGAACATTATTATCAAAACTTTGGAGATCTTCTGGTGGAGACCACGACCAAAAGTCAGGACCAGGGGAAGTTTTCGATACGTCTCCGGATCCAATCTTTGTATTTTCCAACGTTTGGTCTGGAAAGACATTTAATAACATTTAAAGTAGTTACCGTGATATAGACCCTAGTGATAGAAAACAATTAAAGGAGCACGAAAGGATGTACGAAAGCATAAATCAAAAAGTGGATTTTTTTTCTAAAAGGGCAGATTGAGGATTTATCCCAGAATCCAGAAGAGAACAGAAAAAGTATTTTTTAATTTGTATGTTCATCCCTTTTGTACATTTTATCTCGTCGGTTGAAATAAAAAATGATACTGACACACAAGAAGCAACAAAAACTGCAGCCCAAAGGAAGCACAATAGAAAAATATTGGCAAAACAAACTGGGAAAAAGGAGCCAATTTTTTGTCATATCCACAAAGCCTTTCGTTTTTTGTTCCAATGCAATGCTGCCCACTGGTCCTTATCCTACATTTCCATTTGTCGATTTTTCATTTCGGAGATTATAAGAACTTCTAATACTCTTCTCCACTCACTTGCTATGTTGAGTCAAAAAATAAGTCCTGATTTCGTAACAGATATGATTACATAAAAAGCACTGTCAAGGTAAAAATTATCACAAAAACATTGAGATCGTATTTGATTGCAGGATTGAAGCTTTAAAATTCACCACTTCTTGGTTTGCGTTTGTTAAGCTAAAAAACACTATTAACATCAGTAAATGAGTACTAAAACAGCATTCATCATCATTATGAGCCATTAACAAAAAAGGACTTTTAAAAAATTTCCTCACAGAGCAGAAAACACCACCTGACTAGAAGATTGCATAAATTTTAGGATTGATAGAAGGCAGAAGAGTAAAAGGGCAATAAACGAAGTCTGTGAATTTTCAAAAAAAAGTATTAAGGGTATTTGTCATTAGAACTAGTTAGAAGAGAGAAAGCCATATTCCTTCTTCCTTCATCTCCCGATTTCATTTTTTTATAAGCGCCAAAGAACACATCACATCAGACAGCAGGCTCATGTTGTATCGGTATCCTGAATTTTCTGAAAAAATTTCACCAGAAAGAACGACGGATACCTTTCAATCCAGTCAAAGCAACCTCTGTATTGCCATAATCAGAAGGCTTGAAGCTGATCGAATTCTTCTCCTTCGAAGGCGATTCCTTGATCAGCGCACGGGCCGCCGCAATCGCAGCCGCAGCCCGATCAATAACCTGGAGTCGCTGAATCCGATCCCTCTCCTCCGCCGGGACTTCCAACATACGATTAAACCGATCCGTCATGGTCTCCAAAGGCTCAGCTCCTCGTTTCTCCTCGCCCAAACCCCATTGATCAATCGCCGGCTTCTCCACAATCCGGGCGAATTCCTGAGAATTTCTCTCCCGTTCCACGGCCCGCTTCCACATTTCAAGATACGAATCAGATCCGCCATTTCCACTCGATGAAACCGCAGAGAAACAAGAAATTCTCAAGATCAATCGATCGCTCGCACGACGGACAACGCCACCGGAGCGGCGATTGGAGACTGTCCACTGCAGCTTCGATCCAGAGCAGGAGGCAAGATCTGCCATCGCCATTACGATCCAGACAGGAACCTCCTACAGAGGAAAAATTGTTAGGGTTTATCACTCCATCTTCTCCATCAGCAAGAACACACCTAACGAATTTCGGGACGAAAATTCGTCCCGGGGACAACGGACGGGACGGTTTTCGTCCCGTGCGACGAAAAAACCGTCCGTCCGGAGGTCTTCGACATTGGACGGACGAATCTGGACGGAAAACCGCCGTATTTACATGGCCTCGCAATGACAATTTGCATCAAAGTCCCTGTTTTTTTACATGTGTGCAAACCGAAGCCGCTAAAAAATAATTGTACGTATGGCCCTTCACATTCTCTCTCCTCCGCAATTCCCTAAAAGACTTAGCTACATCTATATTGATATATTAAAAATATAAAATGGGTTTTTTTTCGTCCGGGACGATGGAGGGGATGAAAATTCGTCCCGGGAGAACTGGACAGGACGGTTTTCTTACCGTCGGACAAAAATTCGTCTCGTCCTTCGTCCCTGCACTGAATCCGAATGTCGGACGGGACAAAATTCGTCCTGTCCCATCCATCGTCCACATCCGGGACGATCCGGAACTATTTCAGTAGGAGACTGGCCCTGGTTTTAGCAAAGACCTAAACCTGACCTAAAGTTCGGACCCACTCCGCTCCGGTTTTATCCGGTCTCGGGCCAGTTTGATCGTAGGATATAAATCTGTCCAACCATGGCGTCAATTCCATCTAGTCAGATCCATCACTGTCGTAAATGTCCAACGAATAATGGAGTGGATATGTGTACTGTCACGCATCGGAATGATCTCAGAACCCGTAGGACCCACAATGATGTTTAATCATGAAAAGCTCTTTAGTACAAGAATTGATATGTAGATAAATTCTCCAATATATATAGGCTTTGACATTTTGGACCAGGGACCGGTCGGACCGAACCGGGACTGGCGGTCTGGATCCTGTCTGAAGGTCAGACCGGACCGGCACCGGTTTGTATTTTTTAATATTTTTTTCTTAACCACCCCCAGCTCGTCTGCCGCAAACACACCCCTCCCCCCCCTCGCCGCTCTTTTCATATTTCTTTGCTCTTATCTTCTTATTCTTCTTCTCTTTACTTTTCTTTTTTGTGTTATTCTCTTCTTTGTTGTATTCCTCTTTTACTTTTACTTCTCTTCTGATCTTCATTACTTCTTTTCTTCCTTTGTTCTTCTAATTTTCATCTTCCTTTCTTCTTATCTTCACTTCTGGTCTTCTTTATTCTTCTCTTCTCTTCTCATCTTCATCCTTTTCTTCTCTTATCTTATCTTCTTATTCTTTTATTCTTCTTTTCCTCTTTTTTTCTTCTTTGTTTTTTTTCATTTTGTTATCTTCTTCTTTTTTCTTCTCTTCTCCTTCTTTTATTCTCCTTTTATTCTTCTTATTTTCATCTTCCTTCCTTTTTATTGTTCTCTTCTTCTTTTATTCATCTTATTTTCATTTTCCTTTATTTTTATTGTTCTCTTCTTCTTCTTTTATTCTTCTTTTTTTCTTCTTCTTTTATACTAGAAGAATCTTTTTCTTTTCATGTTCTAGTTGATTTTGTTTTGGTACTCTTATTTCCTACTAAGTTGGTTAATACTCTTGTACGATCTCATCTTGATTAGTTGTTTACTTTCCAAGATGGACATTCTAAATTACCTTGTAATGCCATATTCTTTTAGGAAAAGTTATTGCCAATTTTTCATCTTGACTTTGACTTTGACTTTGACTAGTCAACATGACTGGACCGGGACCGGACCGGGACCGAACAAGACTGGACCGGAACCTGACCGAACTTCAGGTAAGGTTTAGGTCCACGCCAAAAAACCGGACCGGACCGAGACCGTCAAACCATAAATATATATATATATATATATATATATATATATATATATATATATATATAGCATTAAAAAAAAATGTTGTTTTTTGTTGTGATGAGAAGTATATGCATATATGTCTTCATCTCCAAGAGCTCTATCTAATCATCTGGAAGACGAAGTAAGGAAGAAGATATCAATGGAGGTTTACATGGAGTCACCATGGCCTTTGCTATGGACAAGTACATAGTCCCCTTCTGCCAAATCCTCGTCGTAATTGTGTGCTCACCATAGAAGTGCTTTGGAAGAAAGACAAAAATGGAATGGCTTGGTGTATGATACAAGATGAGAAACATGTATTTGGACAAAGTCACTCGGCTGCACATATCTTGGGGTGTTTTTCTTATTGATAGGTTTTCCCTTATATAAGACAAGAACAACGGGATCACCCTCCTTCTGAGTTCATCCCTTCTCAACGTGCAGCCTTATATATTCCAAGGCTCATAAATAGTCAGAAATTGAGTATGTGGTCCACAAAATGTTGAGACCTTGCATCTTACAGGAGCCCCAGTGCCCATACTCCAGTGTACTCATTTTAATGAAGGAAAAAAGATGGAGGGTGGAACTACTTTGCGAGTTATCGTTCCCTGAACAAAATTATAATATTTGATCATTTATCATCCTCAACACCCCCAAGGACTTGCTTGCCACCTAAGAATGGGTGTCATGCCATTAGATCTTCATGTCACCTGAGGATGAGTTGACGACTCTCGTTGCTTAAATTACAAGCACAATGAGTTTATTGTGATGTTATTTAGTCTCAAAGGCGCAATGGCAACTAATAAAATAAAAAATGGGCTTGTTAGTTGATGCCATTAGTTCCTGCTTTTAATCAATAACATTTATAAAAACTGTACTCAATAAAAATATAGCTGGAGATGAGTGATAAGCCAAAAATAGGGGTAAATTTTATGCAATTTTAAACCCTTGTCGTTGTCAATTTTAGCTTATACAATAAATTTTATAAAAACTCTACTTAAGATGTGTAGTGATAAGTACGAGTGTCGTCCAAGGGAAACTAGTTTTGAGGGTATCTTTACGCCTGCAACCACGACCGAGAGCTGTTTTGAGGGTATCATTGCAACAAAACTTTACAAAAAGGCCCTTCAAAATTATAAAATAATGTTAATACTCTTTTTTTTCTTATAGATATATCTTTTTTTCTTAAAAAAAGTATTTCTTCTTCAGATAAATCTCAGAAAAATTGTAAAAAATCCTAAAAAATCCTAGAAAATTCTAGAAAATTTCCTGATTCATCCCTGTACTGATAAATAATGAAATTAAATATTAAACCTGCCGTTTTCATTCAAAAATGATAATTTCAAGCTCAAATAAATCTCTTAAAATTCATAGAATTAGCAGAAAATTAGGGAAAAATCAGAAATCACTTGAAAACAGTACTTTCATGTAAATCAATGATAAAAACCCTATTTTAAGCTCTTTAACTGCATAAAATTGTGCTAATAGCATGAAATAAAGACCGAATTTAGGGTGTTATCAATGAGTAAGTATCTCATTCACAAGAAATAGTGATTAGGACTTTAGTACTCACTAAATGGTGATTGAGGAGATGATACGGGATATTTATGAAATATAAGATAGAGAGACGAGGGAAATAGTGAGGTAGGAAGATGGTCTTTAATATTTTTAAATATTAGAAATATTATTTTCAAAGATTAAATATAGGAGAAAGTGATGTGAGAGGTAGAATGAGAAGAAGAAAGAGGGAAGATGGAGTGAAGAGATAATGATGGGGATGGGAAGGAGAACTAGGAGACATGTAAGTGTGAGCGTAAATGGGTTTTATCTTAGCGAAAGATGAAGCAAGATAACATGAAGAGATGAAAGTAATAGGAAGTGATGTGATGAAATGAAGAGATGGATCTAACCTAGAAATGAACGATGAAGATGAAAGACTATATGGCAAGGAGACAATCCCAAGGTCCTTATCTTCCACCAAGAGCATGGTGATTTTCAGATGTAGGAAAGTTCCTCCCTTTCTTTAATGTTTCTCCTCAATCACCCAAGATATGAAGATGGATTTCTTTAATGTTTCTGCCTCTTTTAATTGCCTTCAAACGCAAATACAATTTTTAGATCATTAAAGGCCTCTTCTTTTAAAGCCCAAGGCATGGATGGAAAGAGGAGAGACAAAAAACTGTATCATTATGATCAGCCGTCTGGATCATTATATGTCAAGAATAAAATTTGGAATAATCTTAGTATTTAATTAAAATAATATATCTCCTCGTTGATGTCATGCCACTTTTAGGATTTACATCCTTAGTTTAATCTAGCATTTTTATATTGCTTTATGTCACCATGCTCATTAACTATATCCTTGTTTTATTTTAAAATATTATTTTCTACAATGGGACGAATAAGGATCACCAACAACATCTTGGAGAGTATTCTTGATTAACCCATGATTGGGGTGTTGTTAATCATTATCTTACTTTATACTTAACTAGAAGTATCTATAAGTCTTCCCACTTAATTTCCCAATAAATATAAGGCAAAGATTCATCCATAAGGAGTAAATTCAATTTGGGGAGTCAGAAATATATATTCTTGGATCTTTTACTAATACAGATATTTCAGAGAACAATCGTCTGTAAATGAAAAATATGGAATCTTTTTTCTATTTTATGTAATTTTTAATGCATAAAGTACTTTAATCAGCCTTTAGACGATGGATGATAGTGGTTCATGGGGCAGCTCATGCAACTAATCTGTCTAATGGTTTCACCCCATCAGTAGGTTAACCTGGTTCTGCAATATTGATTTTTTGATTCATCCACTTTACCACAAAAACATCTCATGATTGGTTTTCTTTGGACTAGTGGGTGTTGGGCTTTGCTTCGTGCTGTACAGTTGACCCCAAAGCATATAATCATTGATTGACGATATAATTAGAGTAGGGGATCCAAATGAAATATTTTGGATGACACTTTACACAGAAAAAGTTGGAATAGAAAGGAGATATTATGAAGATAAACTAGGGGAAATGAAGAGATGTATTTATGGAAATGGAGTTTGGACGCACAAATATGTTAATGATTTCATGAAAAATTTAGGGTTATAAACTAGAGAGATTTATCTCTAGACAGAAATATGGCCAAAGATGCATTTCAAAAGAGAAAATGATGGATGGAAGAGAATAGGAAATTGTGGATCTAAGTTCCCAAAATCTTAATGATCATCCCCTGAGCCGCCAACACATCCTATCAATTATGGATCCTTATATTCATCCAGGATCAGGCTTTTTTCAGTGAAATTAAGACAAAAGTACAAATAAAACTTAAAACAAATTCACATTAATCATGTTAAAAATTGATTATACATAGGGCTAAATTACTCAATTGGCCCTACCCAGTCATCCATTCTCTTTCTTGGCAAGAATTGCATTATCAACAAGCCAAATGAATTGTGACTACAAAGAAGGCTTACTTAGCTCTTCACGACTCTAGGAAATCCTTTAATATTCATTATAGTGAGGCATTATCAACTTTTAATTATCAAAACCATTTTGTTTTATTTTCTATTGTTAAATCAGTATTAGATGGTTCCTTGCATATATGTTACTCGTGATTTGTATATATTTAGTTGATGGAACAAATGTGAGGAAGAATCTACCAGAGGGAGTTTACATAAGTTTCAAGATGAGTCAAGAAACGTATGGTTGGAACAAAGTTTTCCTGTTTGGCCATGAGATTTTCTCATTATGCCCCATTTTAATGGGTCCTGTTGTATTGATCATTGGGTATTCAGAATATCTGCATGACATGTGAAGTAGCAAAAAAATATGTCTAAAGCAATTCTAGATGCTAAGAAAAAAAATATGGTGCAAAATGGATATGAAAATGAAATGGAGGCAATCACTTTAATTAAATCTAGATTTTCTACTTAATTCGTCTATGTCTATGCATTGTGACAATCAAACTGCCCCGTTTAGTACCAAAACATTTCAAGATCAATTTCTGGTCTCGAATAGATAAAATGCCAACAGTCTGATATCCAATATATTTTTTCTTCAGGGAAATTACAAGATATCTTCGCCAAATAACTCAACGAAATTAGTCATATAATCGTATAACAATGGCTTACATGAACATGTTGGACTTAATATAATCAACCCATAAAATATCTGTAAACATCAAAATAAACTCAGGTTTATCCTCTTTCTCTTCTCTCACAGATGCAATCCTAGATAGAACGAACAGTCTTTATTCATCAGAAATTTGTTTTTAACACCAGAAAAAATTTCAAATTATTACATGGGGGAATAGAGTCAATGAAAAAAAAAAGGGGCTTATTTGTAAATCTTCCGACTTAGAAAATTCTACTTGTTCTTGGTAATCTAAGCAAAGCTTGTTCCTTTAGAGGCCGATCGCCGCCGAAGTTCGAAAGTTTGGAGATTAGAAGATCTTATTTTTACGATTACCCTTTTTTCCTCTGGTTTAACCTAAGAATTCTGTCTCGATTCGTGTTCTACAGGAAAATTGGAGTTCTATGGAGTCGGATTTGCCCAATATCAAGCGATGGATCGTTCTATACCCTGTGTATATCAATTCCAAGAAGACGCTAGCTGATGGGCGCCGGATTGGCGTTTCAAAGGCCTGCGAAAACCCTACCTGCGCCGAGATCGGCGACTGCTGCAGTTATCTCAAACTCCCTTTCGCCATTGAGGTATTCCTTGTGTAATTCTTCTCCGGGAATTAGTCTTTTTGTCTCTATGATTCCAATTTTGGTGAACAATTGAATTTATGCTTCAATACTGCAGGTAGACAAGGCTTATCCGAGGGACTTCCTGCAGAGGGGTCGAGTTAGGGTGTTACTGAAGAAGGAAGATGGAACACTAGTTAACCCAGAAATCAGTTCAAGTGAGTTTCAAGGAATTGTTTATTTTTATTTTACTTCGTTAAATGTTATGTTTCCACCGATTTTCTAAATTTTTTTTGAAGATCCATTGATTTTCTACTGGGAAAGTATTCATTTTCATCTGGTTCTTCGATCATTTTTTTATCTGTCTGAGCGGTTTCTGGAGATAATTCAAAAGATATCTTATTAATTATTGGGAGAAAAACTCATATGCTATTCCTTTGGTTGTTGGAATGACCTCGAGCAATTATCGAAGCAACAAAGGCATCTTCTTGGTATGAATATTCTACGAATTTACCAATCTGAATATTCAATAAATTCATTTCCAATCCAGCTGAATTAGCATACTACTTTTGTAGAATTCAGCTGTTTTATCTGATTCGAAGAATTACACAAGGAATACTCTCATATTTTGTAAAATTATCTTTATCTTTATCTTTGTAGAATTCTCGCATATTTTGTATCTTATTACCATACTACTTTTATACGTTACGCATTAGTCCCAGACAGTATTTTTATTTTAAGGAACAACTCTGATATTTCTTCAGGATTTTGTGGAATCTCATAAATGTTTCATCTGATTCGAAGACTGTTTTCATGTTATGGATGGTTAATACTTATGGAGGTTTCTGTAATAAATTTGTTTCTAGAGAAATAGATGGCTATAATTACATTTCTCATATGATTCGTTAAGTTCATTTATTCTCTCTATTTAATATGACATATCATCGCCAATGAATCACATCCGTAACATTGGAATCATAAGCCAAACTCAGAACTCATTCCACTGGTTTTCCTTTTGATCAGTATTCTCGTTGATCCTTCATGGATGGAAAGCCACTTTAGTTATGCAAATGATGTCAGTCTTTGAAACTTCATGTTGTTTTTAGGCGAGCAAATTTAATTGTTATGTGTAATAAACCTCCTCTGATTGTATTTCTCTCATCTAAAAAGCATAGGATAATTTTGTGCTTTTTGATTTTGTACTGCATTTAGAGTTCAGCCTTTATCAACCTAAACACATGCTAGCGTGGTGTAAATAGTCCAATGGTCATCAGCTCAAAAAATAACCAAAGCCGATGTATTTCAGGCATCTTTAATTTCCATGTATTTGATGATTATCTAGACACACTAATGACACTGCCATTCTTTCCAGGGAAGCAGCTGATGATCAGAGTGGCTGAATTAGTCCCCAAGCATCATGGTAGAACTACCAAGAAGCAGGAGGGCTCATCAAGCTCATCTACTACGATGGCAAAATCTGGCAAGGGGGGGAGGAAAAAGAAGTAGCCCTCTTAGTGATGCTTTTCTGAGGCCTGTTTTTTCATGCACTAATTTGCTAACTAGAAATTCATATTTGTCAAAAACATCATTTTTAATGTTCCCCATAAGGCCAAGTCTTTATTTGATGTGGACACCAACCAATTGTCAGATCATACCAAGATGGCGGCTGAATTGGGGGTTTGATATGAGGGTTGGCATAAGATGGGGATTTTGTCGTCGGCATCCTTACATTTTTTCATCATCATTGTCATTGTCATTGTCATTGTCATTGTTATCCATGGATAGCTTGGACGAATGAAAATGATGTGGATGAGATTTTTGCCGATGATGAGGATGAAGATAATGATGACTCATCGTTGCATTCATCCACTTGTTGTTGTAGTTGTTGATGCCGAACTGGGTGCAGCAGACGGTCATTATCGTTACGCCCGAACCTTTTAACTGTCAATGTCATCCATGGATGGACTTGGACAAATGATGATGATGATGATCAACTGATTGATGAATTTGATGATTCATTATCATCATTGCCATTGTCCAAACCTTAATCAATATTATCTCTGATGTTCATTGGTTTCTGTAAATTTTTATATGCCTGACTCTGATGATATGCACTTAACTATGAGATAGCTTCTGAATAGAAAAAAGTGCGGCAATGCCTTTCAAGCTTCAGGTCTTCTCGCTTCATGTCGTAAATATTAGTTTTCCCTCTTTGCACTCTCTGATGAGAGGGTACGAGTCTAGATACTTCAATTCAAGTTAGAGTTTTTTAAAAGGGCATTTCAGTTTAAATTGCGGATGCACATCAAATCACCATTCAAGTGGGAAGTATTGATAGAATCCGTAGAACTCTTGATTTGGATTCCAATCTAGGGAGGTAATTTCTGAGAGGAGTAGAGAACCTGAAGGATTAATCCAGAATAAGCTGGCTAGAGATTTAGCATCACAGAGGAAGGGAATCACAAAAGGTTGAGTGGGAGGGCTGCTGTAGGGGGATAAGGAGGGCTGAGCAAAGCAAAAAATTCAATACATTATTTGATTATCTACAGAGAGCAGGGATACAACCAAATAAGTAAGAAAATAAGATAACAAAATTATTAGGAATATAATGGACAATTGGGATCAAACCCACAGAACTGGGCAGTGTCTTAATACCAGATATGTCTTGTCAATATGGATGTGCTGTGGCGGCCATGTATTGGATCCCTAACACGCCCAAGGTCCACAATGGCAAACTAAGGTTCATTGGCGGCTGCAACAGTCCACTATTAGATGGCTCAACCCAAATCAAGTTATTAAACTGTTATCATTTTTGGTGGCGAGACGTGTGGGAGGTGTTGGTTGTTGAGCTGAATGCCTGATCATCTATTCAGCCAAATGTGGCTCTATCATATGGAGGGCCGTCTAACACATGACATAAAAATAATATATTTCACTAGTACTAGAAATGTCCTTGATTTAAAATTAATTATCTTCGTTGTTGTGGATTTTAAAATATTATTAAATTTTATTTCAGTTAACCCTTCCCCTAGGACTGGTCAAGAATCAATAAATAAAAAATAATCTAATGAAGAGTGTGGTCCTGATTGACTTTGAGGTCCCACTGGCAAACCATGAGAAAATTGAGCTGATCAAAGACCATGTACTTTAAAACATTTGAAGTCATTTTATAAAAAAAATCAATGCCTGTTTGAATTCACAAAATCTAATCAAATGATATTTTTAAATTTCAGAAATACTGGCACATAAAATATTTGACCGATATAGTTCTTATGAATGATAGGGAAAGTAAATTCCAGATTTCATTTGAAAATAAAATTTTTTATAGCTCTTCATTATATTTTGATTAAGAGTTCTCATTTTCCTGAATTAATTTAGTATTACCAAATGACATACAATGCATGATAAATTCTATTAGGATCCATAAATTACATGTTTTCACACCTCCACATTCTCTATCTCTCTCCAGTCATCTTTTTCTTGTCCTTACCCTCTATAAATTTATTCTTTCTCTATCTATATTTTTGTATTCTATTTCTCTATATTTTATTCCTCTTTCCAATACCACTTGATATGTAATAGAGACCAATGACTTACCATTGTTACAACCATCTCCTGTCCATGTTTGTATTTAGTTACATCCAAATCATTCAATAACCAATATTTAATGTTTTTTACTTTATTTTCTTGTGAACGTATTGAATCATCTTACGTATACAGTTTTATCTATATTTTAATTTATATTCATCATGCGCTAAATGTCATTAAGACGTTAGATCTATTGATCTACATAACTTGTAATAATATTTGAAATTTTTTATAGCCATAATAAAAAGAATCATTTAAACTCGTGTCTGGGCATTACAATTTTAAATTATAAAATAAAATATCAGTCATTCCCGAGTTATGTAAAAAACAATATAACTTTATGGTTGGACTAAATTAAATTTATTTCTATTTAGTTATTTTATAAAATTTATGAATGAATACTTTGCTGTTTTATAAATATTATTTTATGAATATCATAATCCCTTTCCACCGTCAGCCTGTTATAATTTAAATATGGGCCACACTTAGCCCACTAAATAAATAATTTAGTCAACCCATTTATTCCAGAAGTTAAATAACTTCGTGTCTGTTAAAAAATACGTTCATAGTTAGGATTTTCAGAGAAATCAATGAGATATAATATTATTTAATTTTTTTAATTTCTAGTTATGACATTCACCATATAACTTAATGATACAATTTTTAGCTACACAGTGCTTTTACATTAATTTGGTTTTCCTAAGGACAAAGGAAGACAAAAAAGATAAATAATAGTTCCTCAAATTCAACTCCATTATGTAAGCGTGTCTAATATCTAAAAGAAAATTTCATTTATAAATATTCCCCGAAAATTTTATATTCGTGATTCTCAGTTAATTGTTTTCATCAGTCACTATTTCATTATATATCCTAAAAGGCAAAAAGTATTTATTCTATATTTTAAATTATGTTATACATTTTTCAAATGTTAAGAGTAAAGTTCGATGTGTTGAGCTCCTTTACTTATTTCATAGGGCATGGGAAGGACTTTAATAACATTTATTCATTAGACATCACAAACTGAGATTAAATTCGGCTAATTTCTTACAAACATTGTATGAAAAGAGTTTCCATAAGTTATGAATGAGGTAACTTGCATCTATGAAAGTGCATTTACATACTTCAGGCCCTTCAATATTTTGAGTAGCTAACCAATTAATTAATCAATTAAACACTTCAAAAAGAAGTTTGTGAAAATTTCTGGGCCCATAAAAATTACATATTAAAGAAGAATTCATAAATAATCCACCTCCTATAAGTGAAAGATAAAAATGGTCCTTATCGCAGTAATAAAAAAGTTAAATATACTTGAAGAATGTGGGTAAATACAAAAGTACAATAACAAAGATGTGAGTTTTTAAGGTTAAGGCGTTTGATTTAAACTGATTAAAGATGTATTTGATGAAAGTTTAAATTTTAACTTTTTTAAACTTAAATAGATTTCTTAAATTTTATAAATGAAATTTGAATTTATTTAACTCATGTTCAGAAACTAAATATTCCATATCAACTGATGATATCCGAAGATAATGCAAAAATGATATTTGAATAAGACCAAAGGATGTCTGTGAGAATTATGAACTTTCCTTGCAACATGATAAAATATGTCATGTTGATTGCTCAAGCCTACTTTAGGTTACCTCAATCTCAATTCTCCTTTTTTTGTGCTTCCTTTTTGAGTGGGCAGCTACCCGACAACCAAGATGCGCACTCATACTCAGTCTTTTTTAACCACAATGCATTTATTTTCCTCAAGATTGGCTCGTGATATATGGAATGAGATATACTGCCTTATTACCCATTAAACTTGGAGCTTCCAGGGTATTATCAAATCCCAGATTTTTTTTTACTCACTTTAAAGTAAACATTGAAGGTTAAAGAACCCTCATTACTTTGAAAAATGGTGTCATGACTAATGCTATAAATAATCCTAGTACGTTCCTGGAATAAATTTTTGTGAATTCAGCTACTAAAGCTTCTACTAAATGAATGTTAATGATCCCCCTTCTCATTGTCTAAACTTATAATATCTCTAGAAAATAACTCAATCTCAATCTCAATCTATAACAAACATGTTAGACTTATTGATTTTGATATTCTAACTTTAAATCAATTCAAAACCTGGATCACTCAAGATTTCTATCAGAAATTGGAGGTCGGCTAAGCATAGGAATGTCATAAGTCCGAGCTCAAAATAATTTCTCTTTTTTAATTTGAAACTATTTGACCTAATTCAACTCAATCAACTCACACCTTCTGAATCTTCATCCTCATTTCTTGCGCTGTCACTTTTTGAATAGGTTAAAATGGGTCCTGCAGATATATTTGCTTCCGAACGTAAAAATTTAAATTAGGCTCGTTCAAATGGACTATGTATTATCCATATGGGAGATATTCCAATCTAAAATGTCCATCGACTTGAGACGAAGATAAAGGTCTATCCATTTTCTTTAATGCTCTTGTGACACAAATGATTTGTTCTTCGAGAATATAAAAATACAACATCATCAGACGTGTATTTATTTTCTTAATTTTAAAGCCAAAAAATATTTTAAGTTAGTTCAAAAAAGGTATCTCAGATATATCGTAGAATAAATCTCAGTTCAACTTCCACTTTGATATTTTTTAATAATACTTTCTACTTTAAGATTGTCAAAATATAAATGAATTATTTATTTATTTCAATGTATTAACTACATGATGGAGCATGCCCAAGGTCATCGACAATGCATCATCAAAGTCGTCTTCATCGACATCAGCATCACCACCGGTCCATGTCCAGCCTGACTAGCACACCAAAGCGTCCGTGAAGACGCCTGGGTTTAAATACTCCGGGTAGAGCACATCCGCATTCGTATCTTTGTGTTATCGATATTTCTTTTCAGCCGTCTTAATTTCTGTTTTCAGTCGTTCGTATCAATTTAAGTTCACGTCATCTTGTCTGTTGTTTCTTATGTGTGTTGTAAATGAAGGGGGAGATCCTTATTGGACTCTCCTTTCTGAACTCCATGTAAGGGCCCATCATGGCTCTATATAAGGCCATGATGGGACCACGTTGTGTCTCAAATCTGGAATTTGTATTGGCAGTTACTCACATCCAGGTCTCACCAGAAGAAGAAGAGGGGGAAAGAGAGGAAGAGGAGGAGAAAGACAAGAGGGAAGAAGAAGACAAGGGAGCCGTGAAGGGGAACGAGAAGGCAGAGAAGAAGGACTTCACCGACACCTTCTCCCTTCATTCATCCGTCGTCCTCAACCAATGGCAGAGTCCTTTGTTGTGGGAAGAGTCATGCGTGTGCCGGTTCATTCGTTCCGTGCCGCACTATTTGACTTTTCCCTACCGTGAACGCCCATGTGTGGGCATTAACAAGCAGAGGAGAAGGAGGTCTTCGCTGTTACCTTCTCCTTTCAACCCTTCCAACGTCCTTGATCCACAGCAGGACTCCTTCGCCGCAGATAGAGATGTGTGTGCGCGGATACACTGATCCCATGCTATGCGAGTTGACTTTTCTCTACCGCGAACACACTCACGTGGGCATCCACGACGGGCGACGGTGATTGCTCCAATTCGCATGGTCAATCATTGCGGAGAAAGTTACAGCCGGTGGCTTCTTGGCCCTGGACATCACCCCAAGGGGCAAGGCTTCCCCCTGACCAGGATTCCATCTCTTTTCACTCCCACTCGGATGCACTGCGTGGCTGGCTTCACGGGAGTTGCAAATTGGCGATTGGTAAAACCAGAAGCTTGATCCATCGAACACTCACCACGCCTTGTGATTGGGATGTGGGTCGATTAGTTCATGGTTGTCTCTCTACGGAAGGATCAATCCGGTTTTCCTTCTCTAGCATCAACAACATCAACAGAGTTTCGGTCTTACGGTGCCCGGCTTGGCGAATGCTTGTCGGTGCCAACTTGCCCAACGGTTGTGCACCTTGAGCTGTTGTCCTTTGATTGTGCCGTTCCATTGCCACAATCCCGGTGTCCGTCATCTCCCACCTCCGAACGACTCCTCTCCTCTGCTCCTACGCACATTTGCTAGTTGAGCAAAGCCGTAATTGCCTACGGCACGACTCACACTGTACCTGCCCGCTTCGCCCCACACACCGACTTAGATGAGGATGAAGAAGAACACCACTGACGAGGTATGCCTTCCCCTTTGCTCGTCAGTTACATTACATCTTACAGTATATTTTCGGCTGCACTCTACCACGCTCGGGTTAGATTAGGTGAGAGAAAATTATCGAGAGAAACGATAAAGTTGAACATCTTCCTAGGTACGGGCCGAGCCCGTTCGTTACGTGAGAGCTCCTATGGAAGTATTCTGTTCGGCACTGTAGTCACCGTCGTCACTCCGACGAGGGTCAGAAGGTCATCGACATCATCACCGACCGCCCACTTTGGAGCTTGGAATTTGGTGAATCATCATGAGTCGGGGCCTGCACGTACATTCCCCTAGGTTACGTCACATCACGTAGTTACATACACTTAGTGCTTTACCCATCAGACGACGCCATGGACGACGTCCGACATCACTACACCTTGTATTTATGTGAACCCGGAGTTAATGATCAACTATAAAGTCAACGTAAATACTTTTTTTATCTCAAATCACTCGGTTACCATCTCCTTCTCACACCTTTTCAAATATGCTTTAAATTTTAATGCAAGAGCCTTGCTAGCTATTTCTCTCTAAGTGATTCAAAAATATTGATCTAATACAATATTATACTTCCCTATGTATATGTGCATCCCAAGGAAGACTTACATTTCTTAGTGAAATCCCACATAACTTAATTTTAGTTAAATTCAAGTAGTTAGAACTTATCTGTATAGCTCACTCTCTTCAACCCACAAATAGTCACATATATTATATTTTAAACATAATTTAATTTCCTAAAACTTATCTGTAAATTTACGCATGTAGTCTCTGAGATAAAATATTAAGGCAATAAGATCAAATAAAAAATAATGAATATGATGTTTTTTTAAAAACCACCTTATTTAATCCTTTGTCTAACTCATATTTCATTCTTACTCTTTCTTGTGATTTTGGGTCCCAGATACCTCTTCCAACTATCAAATACTGACTAAATTTATTTCAAAATTCAACATAAATATACTTCCATGATAATTTGGATGAAATTTCTTCATCTTAGTTATTACTGTCATAAAAATTATCTAATGACCAATGATTCAATGTATTTGGTAATTAATGTATATAAATGTTTATACATAGAATTAGGTGATGGCGAATGACAATAAATGGAAAAGAGGAAGGGTAAAATCAATATGGATGCATAAATGTTGATAAAAATATGATGATGTAAGTGTAAAAAAATCACCTAAGATAAAGATAGTTTTCGTCTTCAGCAAAGCCCCTGAAATTCTCTATTATCCTCCAACTTCAGTAAGCGATCTGAACCAAGAAATTTTATGTGTCCAAAACTCACTTTCTCTCACTAGGCCTATTAATGTGGGAAAACATCAAGTTAATTTTTACATGGATACATGATCCATTTATATATCAAAGGATAGACAGAGACAAATGAAGATACCCTCCAGATGTTAACCTAAAGTGCATTCTTGATTGTCAAATATTGTGGTCTGAAGTTTAATCAGTCTAATCCATTTATTTTTCTCTCTCCTCATCATTTCAAGGGCTGGATTGCAAGCAAGGAAGAAAAATTTTTGGACTATAAATATGTTAAATAAACAAATTTTATGTTAACCATTTATCTGACTCACCTCAATTTTAAACACCATATTTTGTCTCACTAAGAAGTGTCCTTAAGTTCCAGTATATTCATTCTAAATTAAATAGATGCTTTTATCTGATGCTATGGGTCCTTGGGTTCTATTCATTGGTTGCAGCCGTAGATTGGAAGTGGTTAATGATTGGTGGAAATCCACGTTAATCAGGTAAAGACACGTGGAGAAGTGAAAAAGACCCTGAAAATAAAAAAACCCTTCAAAATTGTCAGATATATCTACTTCAAGCTAAAAATCAATAGCTGAGCGGATTAAATGTTAGAAAAGTGCACAAAAATGCTGTTCAATTTATAATTCATTTTCATTGTGAATATGAAATATGAGTTGCATTAAAATATAAAATAATCTAAAAATTTTAGAATCGGATCTCAAAAATATATTTAAGCATTAGTATGTTTTCATCATCTTACGATTGCATTAATATTTAATCTTATAAATATTATATTGATAAATTTGGCTGTTATATGAACAACTTTGTTCATATTAATCTAATGTCCAAATTTATAAGATTTGAAAATACAAGATAAAAACATTTATTCTTTTCTTAATAACGCTTGAGGAAGATTTTTAATAAAAAAATACAACAAGGCAAGGTTTTAAAACTATTTTATAATGGTTCTTAAAATAAATTAATATGAATGATGATGCAACTTTGTTAAAATGTGTTAAGAAAAATTAAAATATGAGTTAACCAATTCATCAGGCAGTCATAAGTTGGAAGCTTATTTTTTTCATTCAAGTTAAATACTAAAATATTGTGTTAGAATCATGTTTTATCTTTTTGAATGTTTTCTTATGAATCTAAATATTTATGAAGCTGATATGTCAAATAAAAAACTAAAATATTTATATTGTCAATTTGATAATGGCTGCGTTAGTGAAAACATAAGAAGAAAATGTTTTTATCCAATATCTGACCATTAAGAGTCTAAGAAAAAATATTGATTTGTTATGAAAATTGTGTATATTTGTCGACAATAGGAGCCTTTTGGAATTGAGTGAATATCATTAGAATAATTTTTTTCTGAAGGAACTTAGTGAATATTTTTTGTACCAAATTTTATGATCGTCTTGATTTTAATTTTTCTCATTAAATCCGATTCGTGGAATATAATTATCAGCAATTATGAGGTCACTAGAAATACGTTATATGAGGTTCTTCAAATGAATAAACTTGAAGATAGACATATACCTACAAATTATTGGAATAGGAAGTGAATTTATTTTTGCTACAATTAAAGTTACATATTCAAGTGTGATAAATTTTTAAAAAATAGGAAAATGTTTTAAGAGAGATAGAATTTACACCTTCAAAAATAAATACCATTTTTTGAGAAAATAATTTCTCTCTTCTTTGAGGAATCTATCTTTGGGTAGTGATAATCTCAATTTTAAGGATAAAATTTGCTGTTGGTGATTGAGATTATTGAATAAAAATATATTTAACCATACTAAAAAATACGTAGTTAGTGATGAGTATGGATCATCTCCACAGGGGACGATGATTAAATAATTATTTTCTTATACTAGTGATGATCAACGAGAGGATTGATGAAACCAAGATTCGAGGACGTGAGCTTGTGATATCGATTAAAAATATGTAAGTTATAAGTTAATTTAACTTAAACAAAAGAGTAAATGCACGTGACGAACGTGATGATGGACAATGGTATGAACGATGATAGTGATTGAATTTAGAGTGGTATGTTGGTGGGGATGAAGAGACGAGAAAAGAGAGTAAAATGAGAGTTCAAGAACGATGATAAACCCTAAGTATATTAACTATAGTGACGGGAAAGAGAAAACGTAAGGCGAAGACACTTACCTTACATCCTTACGTTCCGCCAGGATCAGAGCGATTTACGAGTGTCGGTAAGCTCCCCCTCTTCTCCAATGCTTCTTCCCACGCACTCAGGACATCAAGAACACTCTTGATGGATCTCAAAACTCACTATCTTTCAATCAGCCCAGAAAAGTAGGAAGCAAGTTCAAGATGAATTTTACAATGATCCAGGCCTCTACTTATAGATCAGTGTATAGAAAGAGGAGGGGGAGATGAAGCAACGCTAAAAATTTCAGCTAAATCAGAGTTGTAGATAAAAAATTATGGCCGTTTAAAGTTGGAGCAATCCTAGCCCTTGAATTTTTTTCTCTCTTCGTCAGCGTCCTCATTTTTCGTGCCCGATAAGAAGTCAAAGCGCCTTATATTCTGTGCTTTTTGGTCTTTCGCACGAGTTTGTCTTTTCCCACACACGTGCTCCTAGAGAGAAGAGAAAAGGACAAAGAAAGAGAAAAAAAGAAAATGGAAAAACAAAGAAAAAGGGAGAAGTTTCGCGGGTGACGTGGCGGTGCGTCAGCGCATGCCACGTCAGCACGGACTTCCCTTTTTTGTTTGTTATTGTTATTTTTTTTTAAGCTTTAAATGCCCGTACGTGGACGCACCACCTCACCATGTGCCAATGGAGCTAAAAAAACGTAGGATAATATGGCAATCATCGCTTTGTGAATCGCGAAGCGATGATTGCCTTGTTAATGATTGGCTGACGTCAATCATCTTAGAATGCTCTGATTCGTCACGGTTTGATGAATTGAACGGTGACACGTGGGGGCGCTAAATAAAAAAAAACTAAAAATACATAAAAATCATATTAAATAACATAAAGGCCAAAAAATACATATAAATATATTTTTTGACTCACAAAAATCATATCTTTCTAAATTTATTGTTAAAAAATTCCAGAAAAATCATATTCTGTCTCAAAAATTATATTATTTTAGAATATTTTTTAAGAAAATTCCATAAAATGCAGAAAATTTAGAAGTGTATTCTAAAAATAGATTTAATTATTTTAAGCTTGATAACATGCAAATATGAGTAATTTTATGCAGATAAACATGTAAATATGATCATATAAGGCACTAAAAATGTATGTTATCAGGTAATGACACCTATAAGGGATTAATTTATTATTTGTTCCTTGTAACTAATAAACATATGTAATGACTTATTGCTGATTACGTTAAATATTCAATTAACAAGAAAGGATATCTAAAAAAAATAATTATAAATTTATTTTGGGATATTTTAATCTGAGCAATGAAACAAAAAACTGACACTGTTAGGAATATTTTCATTCATTTCTGAATAATTTTTAAAAAATTAAAACTACCAAATCTATATAACATTCATTAAATACTTCAAAACACTATATTATATTCAACAGTATTATAACAGTAAGTAGATTTAAATCTAGTTATTTATTTTTCATAAAAAATTGACCCTGTATCATATTTTAATGACCTTTCAACAAATAAGGTGAAAACGTAGTGTAACAATGATAGATAGAATATTACCTTTCATGTCAATACAAATTCAATTACAACATCAGAGGTGTTAGAAAATGAAAATACATTTGAAAAGTTCTGAACTTTCTAATCATAAATATTATATATACATAATATAATTCATAATTATTTATTTATTAAAAATTCAAGACTTGAGATTAATTTAACATGTTCTAATTGGTGTACATGAGGTGAAAAAAGTTTATTTGTATTAACCAAAGAATTTTTGGGTTGTGCTGGTTTGGTTGAAGATATGAAGATGGTTTGGAGAGTGGAAATCGTCAAAATCAAATTAGACTAAACTTTTGAGCTCAAGACGATCACATAAATTTGCTTGGAGCTCATTCCAAAACCATTCTTCTTCACAGATTAGTACCATCAATCCATTCAAACGTCTAGTCTCTACATGTATCCTCATGATGTGCTTTTACATTTGATTAACTAAATTATTGAGATAATATGCTTTTACTGTTGATTAACTAAAATATTGAGATAATATGCTTTTACATTTGATTGACTAAAATATTGAGGTAATATGCTTTTACAGTTGATTAACTAAAATACTGGGATATAATGATTTTAAATTTGATTAATTAAAATATTGAGATAATATGCTTTTACAGTTGATTAACTAAAATATTGAGATAATATAGTTTAACATTCGCTTAAGAGATTTTAAAATTTTCCTTTTGAGTAAGTTGAGTTGGAACCAGAAATTTGGGATTCACAAGAATCAGATAATGAGAGAATCAGAGAGTTATTTGGTATACAGGTTGAGCTATAATTATGATAAATTTTTTTAACTTCATAGAAGATACTGAGTAAGGGTGACGGAGTAACTGAATTAGGAGATACCATCCTGCTTCATGGATGATTTGGTATAAAATGTAAATAATAGGATTGTTCAAGGATTACATTCGTGGATTGGTTTCTTGGATTGTATCCCCGTGATTGAGTTTGGTAATGTTTTGGGGGCCTATATGCTTGGTAGGGAGATATTTTGGCATTGAAACTTCATGAAAAATAAATTACAAACGCGCGATTGGGTAATATTTTGAATGTTTATAGAAATACAAGTTTATTTCTTACATTTTATTTCCTTTCTCGGTGTAGGTCTATACTAACACTGAAGACATTTAATTACAAGTTAACTAATTTGTAAGTGTCAAATTCACCCCCTTGTAGGATATCCTGATAGACAAACCAACAATCGACAGTAGCTATCATAAATATTACTTAATGATGAAGATTATTTTAGCAAAGGCTTAAAAAATATGAAAAAGATTAAATTGATACTCAATCAAAATCTCAAAAGTTATATAAAAAACTATAAAGATATATTATGATTAAGACACACTATTCATTATGTTTAAAATTTGAACTTATAATCATGAAAAAATAAAAAATTTACATAATTCTTGAACCTTTAAAATAATATATTAAATTATACGTTGAATTACTAATATACATATATTTATAAATATAAATTATGTTTTACATATATCTTCCTGACCTAGATATCAGTTTTGACATTTTTTATGAGATGTTAGGAAATTAGGTTTGGTACCCTTAATGGTTCTATTTGAAAATATATTCATTTTATACCTAGGTTTATATATGTGCAATTTTTTTATTTCTAATATGTTTCATAAGGATTGATGACATAATCCTTAAAGTTCAAAAAAATACTTTGATATCCTCATGAATAAATTAGAATTAGAATGTGTATAAATTAATTAAGGTATTGATTAAATGTTGAAGAACTTATTAACATTCATGTGAATATGTACATAAAAATAATAAAACTTAATATATATGATATTAAAAGTTACTAACTATAGGTAATTTTTACATTGATATAAATATTAAATAATACCCATGGAATTTTCATCCAATATATGTTACATTATGGAAACATTCATATCAATCTATCATGAAGATAACTAAGGATGGTTATTTGTAAAATAAATATTTACATTCATAATGACCACATATAAACAGTATCTAGTCACAACGTAATGCATAGTTAATAGTATAGAAATCATAAATTTATAATTTTTCCAATATGACGTTTATTAAGACATTACCAGGAGTGATTTTTATTTATTAATGTATTCATTTTAATATTTATAACCTTGTAATGACACAAACTACAGCAGATAGTAATAAAAAAATTTGTCAAAAGACCTAGATTTATTGTGACATGAGTGAATTTCATATGATTAAGAGTTTGAGAGGGGTGACTATATTTAAGATAAAGCTAGATATGTATCTGAAAAGGGTGATAAGGGAATATGAATATAATAAATTTTGCATAGGTCAATAATGTCTTATTAAACAGTAATATTTATCCAGTTCATAATTAAATGTAAGAATAAAAACCTCATCATGACAACAATATAAGATAATTACTTTTTTTCCAACAAAAAAACTCAAATCCAGAATCACACCCCTTCAATAATCTTCTTCTGAAGGAATTTCCTCCAATCCAATGCACATTCACTAACATTCTCACTGTCTCATTAAATGACAATTAAACATGATTTATTCATCAAATAAGATAAAATAAAATTATTCCAGGAGTATGATTTACTTTTAATTATGGGGAATTTCAAGGATTGAGACAAATATTACAACAATATGGATGATTTTTTTGCACCCATGTTTTTTTATAACACAATAAATATTTCCCATCCCATCCATCTCGGGGTCTAAATATCTGTGGATTTATGGATCTAGAATGAGTTGAAGATGAGAGATATGACAGTGCACGTATGACATGTCTCCTTATGTTGGAATTTGACTGATCAAACCATGAGAAGTCGTATATATTGAATTATAAAATTAGCGTTGCAGAAAAGCCAATTTTAGTCCCATTTTCCCAGTCCCATTCATTCCTGTTTATCTTTGGTTGCACCAAAAGATGAATATTGCCTTTTAAGGTAGCTTGATTACCCTTTTCAAACAAAAAGGTCTTGGGATCATTTCAGGGAGATACTAAATCCGTTTTGTATCTCAAAATTTCTTCTCAATTTACTAGGTTTGACCCTTGCCATCATCTACTACTCACTTCTAGACATACCAAGCAGTTCACCCGTCAAACATGGTCAATTTTTCATTTCTGATGTCTTCTGATTTTCGTCATGGACCTGAAAATGTCTAGGATATTGTACATGGTTTGGTAATATGCATGGAATGCATGGATACAACAAAAACAATTGTCAACGTGCACTAAATACTCGAGAGTAAATTCATAGATAATATATAAAGAAACATAGATTTGCATCAAAAAATAATGATTTTCAATCATCAACATGGTTTGGTATTTTAGGCTGACATTTGAAAAGTTTAAGAAATGATTACAATGTAAAAGTGATGAGGCTAATTGGTCATCACAAGCCGAAAAATATGCATTATACGGTAATGTGGCAGGATGTAATGCATCAAAAGGGGTTGAGAAATATAATATCGTTTGCTGTCGTTATTCAATATTAATTGCAATATGCTTTCATCATAAGCCAAATTATTTTTAGACATTGCCCTGATTCCTTTTCCTTCCCTCCGTTGCTTAATTTACTTAATACTTCGAAACAAATCTTTGTAAATGATATTCATTATGTAAAATGTATTGTATATACTTAAAATCATTTCCACGACCAGATCACAAACAACAAGGATAAATGTACGCCACAATTTCAGGGTTCAATATCTTTGAAATGTGAAAACATTATTTAGAAACCATTGATGACAGCACTGTGTGTGTAACTTCCCGTTCAATAATGGAAATCATCCATGGAAGAAATTATACAGAGACTTGCAAGAAATATTATATATACTCTCTTCTGTTCTCTCTCTCTGTCTCCCCTTTCTTTCTCTCTCTTCCTATCTCTCTCCCTCTCCCTCTTTATCTCTCTCTCTCTCTCTTTATCTCTCTCTCTCTCTCTTTATCTCTATCCCTCTCCCGCTCTCTTTCTCTCTCTTTATCTCTATCCCTCTCCCGCTCTCTTTCTCTCTCTCTTTATCTTTCTATCTCTCTCCCTCTCTCTTTCTCTCGCTATATCTCTCCCTCTCTTTTTCTCTCTCTATCTTTTTATCCCTCTCCCTCTCACTCTTTCTCTCTCTCCCTTTCTCTATCTGTCGTCTTCTCTATCTTTCTCTCTTCCTATATCCCTCTCCTCTCTCTCTTTCTCTATCTCTCTCCCTGTATCCCACTCCCTCTCTCCATCCCACTCCCTCTCTCCATCCCTCTCCCTCTCCCTTACTCTCTCCCTATCTCTATTTCTATATCCCTCCCTCTCTCTCTCCATCCCTCTCCCTCACCCTCACACACACATTCTCTCTATCCCTCTCACTCATACACAGTATCTCTCTATCCCTCTCACCCACTGTCATGCAGTCAAATCCCGAGCTATGTCTCTTGCTCAAATTTGACACGTGCCGGCCTTAGTGCGTGGAGCAAAACACTGAGCAGCCTTGATCTCTTGCAGTGTAAGTCTTTGCAATTGCTTAAAATCACATAGAAGGGGGTTAGAGGAGATGGTAGGGACACGGCCCCGTCGGGGAATAGGGTCATTGCATTAATATCATAGAAAGGTTACATTGTAGTTGGGACAATTACAAGGGGGAAGACGAGGGGTGATCCGTTGAATGAGACAAGGCGCATCACGCCAGGGTAGTGTCGCTTCTCCGCCTCGAGGTTGCCGCTCCCCGCACGCGCCCCCGCTTTGCCGCTACTCGTGTGCCCCAGGGCCGGGCGCCATGCGCCTGCGGCCATGGCGATCACAAACACCACCCCTGCCTTGGCGATCACACACGCCGCCACCACCTGCACTGACACCTCTCGCGCGCAGTCTGTGCGATGCCGTCACATTCGGCGCCTCAAGTTGGGCGCTGCGCGCCCAGCACTACCCGAGGGAACACTTCGCAACCCCATGCTGCCTCGGCGCTCTCTGTGTGCCACTTGCCTTAGTCTCCTGGCGGATGTCTCCCAACCCCGAGCCTTGTACACAATGTGCGCATTGCCCGCGTGGCCGCTGCGTGGTACTTCGCACAACTCCGCGCACTGCACCCACTGCACATCGCCCGTCTTGCACGTCCCATGCCTGTGCACAGCACTTCTCACTTCCACGCGGCGTTTGGCGCTCGTGCGTAGCATTGGCGCCTGCGCGTGGCACTTGGCACTAGCACGCAGCACTTGGCACACGCACGTGCTCACGCCTTTTGGCCCGCACTCCCAGCAAGCACGGACTTCACCTGATCCGTCCCCCCTAGGCACGAACAGGCACACACATCATTCGTAGTGTATCACCACATACAGGGGCGATGACCTGAAAGATCAGGCTGGGCATCGCTACCCTTAGTGCATGTAGCACTAGATATGATTTAGTCCTTAAATGTCATGAGTCTCATGCGAATACGCCCTTCCAATAAGTACGCAGGCCTCTAGGCAGGAAATGCCGCCTAGTTAGGGGCCTTACACCCACACGGCCACACAAACACACAGACTCTCTCTCTCTCTCTCTCCCCATCTCTCTTTCGCTCTCTCCCTCTTTTTCTCTCCCCCTCTCTCTCTCTATATATCCCTCTCACCTAGACAAACACACAAAGACTCTCTCTATCTCTCCCCGTCTCTCTTTCGCTCTCTCTCTCTATCCCTCTCACCCACACAAACACACATAGACTCTCTCTATCTCTCCCCGTCTCTGTTTCGCTCTCTCCCTCTTTTTCTTTCTCTCTCTCTCTCTCTATATCCCTCTCACCCACACAAACATTCAGAGACTCTCTCTATCGCACCCCGTCTCTCTTTCGCTCTCTCCCTCTTTTTCTTTCTCTCTCTCTCTCTATCCCTCTCACCCACACAAACACACAAAGACTCTCTATCTCTCCCCCTCTCTCTTTCGCTCTCTCCCTCTTTTTCTTTCTCTCTCTCTGTATATCCCTCTCACCCACACAAACATACAGAGACTCTCTCTATCTTGCCCCGTCTCTCTTTCGCTCTCTCCCTCTTTTTCTTTCTTTCTTTCTCTCTCTTTCTCTATCCCTCTCACCCACACAAACACACAGAAACTCTCCCTCTCTATCTCTCCCCGTCTCTCTTTCGCTCTCTCCCTTTTTTTTTTCTCTCTCTCTCTCTCTCTCTATCCCTCTCACCCACACAAACACACAGAGACTATCTCACTCTCTCTCTATCCCTCCGGTCTCTATTTCGCTCTCTCCCTCTTTTTCTTTCTCTTTCTCTCTATCCCGCTCCCTTTCACACACACAAACTCTCTTTCTCTCTCGTATCTACTGCATCTCTCTCTCTTCCTTCTATGGTCTGCCTTGTTTCGTCCGCCAAGCCTCTAAAAGGCGAGGGGCGCGGCGCTACAAAAGAGCCTCCAAGGGAAGACATACGATGACATCGGTCAACCGTACAGCCGGCTATTGCCTGAGAAAACACCGTTCCACACAGGCCAAGCGTTACTCCTTTAAAGCCGAGGGTAAACGACAGACAAGGAGGAAACACCCCCCATGAATACTTGAGGTGTCACCTTTTCTGTTAATCAAGGGAGAGGGTGCGAGGTACCGAACTAAGGACAGAGAGTGGAGTTAAGGCTTTTAAATGGCTAAATCAAAAGTGGGGAAGAGAAAGAGGGAGTGGGAGAGGAAGAAAGAGAGAGGGAGAGGGAGAGGAAGAGAGAGAGAGAGAGGGAGAGGAAGAGAGAGAGAGAGAGGGAGAGGGAGACAGAGAGAGAAACAGACAGAGAGTGAGATAGATAGATAGAGAGATAGACAGTTAGAGAGATAGATAGATATAGAGATAGACAGAGAGAGAGATAGATAGAGAGAGAAAGAGATAGATAGAGAGATACACAGAGAGAGAGACAGCCAGAGAGAATGTGAGATAGATGGAGAAATAGAGAAAGATAGAGACAGGCAGAGAGTGAGATAGATAGATAGAGCGATACACAGAGAGACAGAGATAGAGACAGACAGAGAGTGAGATAGATAGATAGAGCGATACACAGAGAGACAGAGATAGAGACAGACAGAGAGTGAGATAGATAGACAGAGAGATAGACGGAGAGAGAACCAGAGTGAGAGTGAGATAGATAGATAGAGAGATAGACAGAGAGAGAGTGAGATAGATAGATAGAGAGATAGACAGAAAGAGAGAGAGACAGCCAGAGAGAGTGAGATCGATAGAGAAATAGAGAGAGAGACAGAGAGAGAAAGAGATAGAGACAGACAGAGAGTGAGATAGATAGATAGAGAGATAGACAGAGAGAGAGAAACAGCCAGAGAGAGTGAGATCGATAGAGAAACAGAGAGAGACAGAGAGAGAGAGAGAGAGAGAGATAGAGACAGACAGAGAGTGAGATAGATAGATAGAGAGATAGACAGAGAGAGAGACAGCCAGAGAGTGAGTGAGATAGATCGAGAAAGAGAGAAAGACACAGAGAGACAGAGAGAGACAGAGAGAGACAGAGAAAGACAGACAGAGAAAGAGAGAGAGACAGAGAGAGAGTGTGATAGATAGAGAGAGAGGGAGAGAGACCCAACAGAGTGACGTCTTCGCTGCAAGAGAGAGAGAGAGAGAGAGCTGAGGATTGTGAGAGAAAAATTGAACATATTTTGTTTAGGATCATTAGAAAGTGAAATAACGGGAGAAAGGTGTTAAGGTAGTGAAATCACGAAGATGAATTTGTCTGTCAACACAAGAAAAAAAAACTAGGCGACAACTGCTTTTACCAATCATCTCACAACTCTCTCTTTCTCTCTCTCCTCTCTGTTTGTACCCTCTATCTCATTCTCCGTGCGTCTACTCTCTCCCTCCTCTCGCTCTATACTCTTCCTCTCTACTCTCTCATTTCTATCTCTTCCTCTCTCGCTTCTTTTCTCTCCGACTACTCTCTCCCTTCTCTCACGCTCTCTTTCTTCTTCTTCTTCTCTCTCTCTCTCTCTCTCTCTTCTTCTCCTACTTCTTTTCTCTCTGTCTACTCTCTCTCTTTTCTTCTCCTACTTTTTTCTCTGTCTACTCTCTCTCTCTCTCTCTCTCTCTCTCTCTTCTCTCCTTCTTTTCTCTCTCTCTCTCTCTCTCTCTCTCTCTTCTCTCCTACTTCTTTTCTCTCTGTCTACTCTCTCTCTCTCTCTCTCTCTCTCTCTCTTCTCTCCTACTTCTTTTCTCTCTGTCTACTCTCTCTCTCTCTCTCTCTCTTCTCTCCTACTTCTTTTCTCTCTGTCTACTCTCTCTCTCTCTCTCCTACTTGTTTGGGGATTGATCGGAGCACTGTATGCCCAAAAAAACGTTGAGGCGGTAAAAAGCCCTGCTTCCGGGCGTTTCGAAGCTGCCACTCACCAAAATGCCACCTTTTGCCATCGCATTGGCGCCTACGCCACCTGGGCTTTCTCCTTTGACATAAATGAAAACAAAGAGCTCTCCAGGGCTTCTCCTTCTGTCCTTCTCTCCTCATTCCTTGAACGTGCTCTGCGAAGCTTAGGTCATCTCTTGTCTAAGCATGTCCTCCAACTCTCACTCTCTCGCTCAAGTTCATGAATCAAGAAAAATGACATATCCTACCCCACTTCTTCTTCCTTCGCAGGGTCAGCCACCAGTGAAAAGAAAGCGAAACCAGCCTGGAAACCCAGGTTTCTAACTCTCTGATATCTCCTTCTACCTTCTCCCTTTCACGTAATTCAAGCAATGGATTTTTTTTTTCCTTTAACTCAGTATTTTTTCAAGCGTTGGATAGTGCAACAACCGATTCGTTTCCTCTATTACTTTGTAATCGTCCTAGTCTCAATGAAGAAACCCAGCTCATCCTTTCTCATTCATTCCCTCTATACCTTGCGTTTCTTTGCAATTACGCTGTTATCTTGAGGGATTGTAAATAAGCTAACTTTGCTGCAGACCCGGAGGCAGAAGTGGTAGCTCTTTCTCCAAACACTCTGATGGCAACGAACAGATTCTTGTGCGAGATATGTGGAAAGGGTTTCCAAAGAGACCAAAACCTTCAGCTGCATCTGAGAGGCCATAACCTACCATGGAAGCTCAAGCAGAGGGAGGAAAATGGACTAACGAGGAAGAAGGTTTATGTTTGCCCGGAGGCGACTTGCACCCATCATCATCCCTCTAGAGCTCTTGGGGACTTAACTGGAATTAAGAAGCATTTCTGGAGGAAGCACGGAGAGAAGAGGTGGACTTGCACAAAGTGCTCAAAGAAGTACGCTGTGATGTCTGACTGGAAAGCCCATGCAAAGACCTGCGGCACTAGAGAGTACAAATGTAGCTGCGGAACCATCTTCTCAAGGTTCATTGTTTTTCCACAAATTCTCTATTTTATGCATTTTAGGAAGAACATCCCATTAACTAACTCGAAGAGCATAATTAGGGTATTCGCTTCATTTTGTATCCAGAACCTTTTTCATCTTACGAACTCAAGATGTACTCTGAACTGCTTCGTTCCCAAAGTTTTTAATAAGATATTTATACACTTTCGGAAGCATCCAAACCGCAGTGACACTAAAATTTCTTGCATTAGATGGTGTTTAGCTTGTTGGATTAATTTTCATAGGTGGATCATTATATATCATATTGTATATCATCAAAGCTGTTAATACATACCAACTAAAGAGATTCAATAAAGTCCAAATTGAATTAGGTCAGTATGGGATTTATGTACGTGTAGAGACAGTCCATTACATTTATATGAGAGGAATGGTTAGAATTGGACCTAAGAGGCTTAAGTTATTCTGGGGACATACACGTTGAATCTCTCTTTTGGGATCTCATTACCTTTTGAGAGAGATTTATTATGTGAAGTTCCAAAAGGCTTGTCCCACCTTCCACCAAAGTTCTCTTGTATCTGAAGTGCTCTGCGATGCTCAGGTATATTTTACGTCAGAAATTTCATACCTTTCATTTCTAAAGATTTGGAAAAAGAATCAGAAGGTTCTACCATAGCTCATCATTCTAAGTGTCGTCTTATTCATGATTGATCTTTGATCATAAGAATTCATGCATGGACAATGCTTGTGATATCTGATGATGAATATTCCAATCGCCATGAGATCTTTTAATCCTCTGTGGTGAGAAAAATTGATGCACAACTTGTAATACCTATTGAGCCAGCTCATCAAGCTGTCGCAGTTTTTTTTATCATCCTAAGTTAGAATAAGAAGCTCATGTTGAGGAAATTTGCCATCGCATTTTTACTTATTATTTTCTCTTTTGGCGCAAATAAATGTTCTTAGAGACTTCGTTTCCTTTCAAAGACCGATGTTACTAATTTTAGATGCACGTATAAATGCTACCAATCAAGGTCAGTTCTCATCTACCTAAAGGAGAAAAAGAAATTCATGTTCAAAGGATTTTCCTGCGCATTTTGCTTCTTTCGTTATGTCTCTGGCATGGAAAAGTGTTCGTCCAGAGTTTGCTTCGTTCGAAACGCCAATGTTTACACACCTAAGATGAACGTATACATGTTACCAGTTCAGAATAATTTCAAGCTCTCGAACTTTAATGTTCTTCCTAAAAAAGAATCGTAAGCTAATCTTCAAAGGATTTTCCGGCGTTTCTTGCTCCCTTTTTTTTTTTTCTATTTGTGGCCTCGAAAGTGTTCAAGGAGACATCGTTTTCCTTTAAAGTTCAACGTTTGCTAATCTTAGATGCACGTATGCAATTCTTCCCATCAAACTTAATTTCAAGCCATCGAAAGCTTTTATCTGATTCTTAATGAAGAAAAAGAAAGTCATGTTGAAGGGATTTTCCGGCCCATATTTCTCTGTTCTCTTCTCCTCCATTTCTAGTTTGACAAGGCATTCCCCGGTGCTTAATTTCTTTTCAAACGCCAGGATTACTTATTTTAGATGAACGTGCCAGTGAAAGTTACGCTTATCTTCTGTCGCAGGAAGGACAGCTTCGCCACTCACCGATCCTTCTGCGAAGCCCTCGCAGAGGAAAGCGCAAAATTTAACGCTTCTTTGCTCCCCATGTCTGCAGAAGCATCTCCAGACCAAGTCCCACAACTCTCATCCAATCACCTACTACAACACCATCATAATCCTCATCTATCTGAGCCACAAAACTTCTCGTTCAGTGCATGCCCATTTCCATACTCAGACCCTATCCCTAACCCTAATCTTGTCCCATCTCATCAAAACTCCCATATGGGGCTTTTTGGTTCTCCACCCATGTTCCACCAAACCCATCAGATACCCACTCCATTCCTTTCTGCAACTGCTCTTCTTCAAGAAGCTGAAGCAGGGGGCACTAGGTTGACAATGGGAGGCTTGTTTCCATGGCAGAGAGAAGAGTCTCAGCTTACCAGGGACTTTCTTGGAGTGACAGGAGAATCTGAACTTGACTTGCTGTCCATGATTGAATCTAGTGGGCTGGGCCATGGTCTACCAAATTTCATGGTCTCTTCTCAGCCACAACCTTGGACAGCACAGATCAGAGACCACCATCAGCGTTTTCCCTAGCTGCCTTTCTCTAGATAATGCAGAAACCTAGGAAGCAAGGACCCATGAAGGAAACCCTAATTTTTTTTCTTCTGTTTTCAGCATTTTGTTCTAGGAAGATAGAATTTTCGTAAAACTTGAGTTGATTTCCAGAATTTTTGGTTTGTTTTTAAATTCTATTTGATCTCCACTTTCATTATTTTTCCCTCCATGCCGGAAGAACTACGCGGATAATTGCCATGCATGGGGGAGCTATCTCCTTGATTAACATGATTGGCTTTCACGATTGGTAACTCATGATTCTCCACTTTCTAGGAGAAAATTGAGATTTGATAGACTACGGAAGAGAGACTGAAGGGGGTCGTAGAGACTCTTATTTTTTCTCTCTTTTTCTCTTTGTTTAAATCTTGGTTCTCTTTTTGCCTCAGTTCAGATGGTAGACTGATAAGACATCCGGATATAGGAAACTAGGGTTTAGGGTTTAGAGTATAAATTTGCCTTTATCTCTTCTAAATTTGCGTTTATCTCTTTTAAATTTGCCTGCCTAGAAATGAAGAATGTTAGAGTCACACGGGGAGTAAAACGTTTGCTGTGTTTCTCTTTCTCTCCATTTTTGTCGCTCAGCTGCCTCAAATATCTCTAAGTGATTCTTTCCGTGGACCAAAACCAGAAGAATATTGGAAAACGTTGAACCTGTGACTGGCAATCAAACATATTTTATGGATGTTCCGTGAAATTTCATCCAAGTATGATAGACTTTGTCTCATCTACTATTCATCTATTGAATTCAGTTCGTCTTACTAGCTATAGGTTAAAATTTTTCCTTGGGAAGTACTGAACATGTGTTCGTGTCAGCCAGCTAAGGGTTTAAAGTTGAAATAGCTAAAAGAGTGAAATATAGTCGAGGAAAGGAGAGAAGGAAGTAAACAACTAAGAGCAATAAAGTTCAACAAGGTCAAAATCATTTTTTCCCTACCAGGCATCAAGAATTCAAGGAGTTCAGTTATTTTATCAACTTCACGAGGAAACTGCATTTGGAAAAAAAAGCTATGCTATATCACAAACAAGATTGGAATTATCGTATGATTTCCTGTAAGATGTTGAGCGAGAATATTTGTTCTCTACCAAGCGACTAATAGCAACAGAGGGGGAAATCATGACAACCCAGGGCAGGGGAAATATTCAAAAGCTGGTTAGAGAAACAGACACAAATATTACAATCAAGATGAATACCTTCTCAGTAGAAGATCACTACATCTTTTCGCTTTTGTTTACCATTGTCCCTGTAGAGCGAAATAGAGAGAAGATAGAGTTGTGACGTTTGGACCATAAAATTACTCTTGTAAAACAATGATTGCTATACGCAGTACACACTTAGATGAATAAGTTGTTGGTTAAAAAATTAGCTGAATTGAGTCGTCCATCATGGTTTAATGAGTCTTTCAGCCAAGAAATATTAACATAGTAAAATGTTCAATTCTTGAAGATTGAATAGCCTTATTTAGGCTGTCTGAGTGGCTACACGAAACAACCTGGGTTTTGGAGGACAGAAAAGAGTCCACCCAAGTGATTATTAAGGAATATTATTTTTAGTAGCTTGCAGAATAAGATTTTTTAAGTTTCCTTTTAGGAAGAAAATTAGTGTGGCTGACTCGCATGTAAAGCATCAACTAGGTACTTCAACGAATTAACCGACCATGGATAGAGCTGTTAATGTGTCATTCATACAAATAAATCACTCTTCTCCAATGTAGGCTCCATTGTCACAACCATCATTCCCATCATTAAAATGAAGTTTGGACCCCAACCCCCAGTCTATAAACTTTTATTTTCCCAAAAGTCCTGTGGAGTATGGATTGGGATGGATGCTGTACTGGATACCGAAAATTTGATTTTCGGTATCCATTTTTTCCAATATCCAGATATCGGATAACAATATCCGACATCGGTATCCATCTCGATGTTGTCATCCACCTCCGTCTCTTAGGGAGAATGATGATATCAGATATCAGAGTTGGATATTGGATTTTGATATCCAACTTTGAAGGGTTGTGTAAAAATATAATTTAATCATCATAGTGCAAAAGTTTGGAGAGGTGTAGCAGAGAGCTTTCTAAATTGTAAAGTAACTCGTTTATTATATACCTCTTAAAGTTTTTCATATGGGATAACAGGATTCTGAGTTAAATATTAGACTTCGTATCCTATTGTCCCACATGGAAGAAAATAGAACTTTAGAGCTGTATTTATTAAACAAGATAATAATATATTAAATATCTATATTTATTACATATTAAATGAATTAATAATATAATAATCATTTATTAAAATATTAATAAATCATTTAATATACATCCTACTCGTTCAATATATACAGTTCAAAAATTCTGTTTTCTTCCATATGGGACAATAGGAATCGGAGTTTAATGTTAAACTCCGAATCCTGTTATCCCATATGGAAGAAACAAAAAATTTGAGAGGTATATAATAAACAAGGTAGAATTATCAGAAACATGTTACGTAGTTAACATAAATCACCTAAAATGATGATCAATATTTATTTTTTCAGTAGATACTGATATCGATATCCCGATACCAGTTCCTATATCCGCAAATCAAAATCCAATATCCGGTATCTGATATCCGTCTCGTCCTTACCCATTCGACATCCGTCTCCGATATCTGTCTTCACCTATCGGATGGATATCATCCGATATCAGATACTGTCCTATTTTTTCTGGATATCGGATATCGAATGTCCGATACCGGATATCCGACGGACAATCCCTTGTGTGCAGAATGGAAGTTTCCTGAAAGAACCACTAAAGTGCAAAAGAACTTGTCTTAACCTTAGCATCTGTTGAAAATGTCAACCCCCCCCCCCCCCCAGCCCTAAGTTTCAGGATTGTGGGGGTTGACTTGGCACATTCTAGAAAGTAGGATGACTTAGCACATCCTTTAAAATAGGATCGTGCCCAGTTTTTAGGGGGATTTAGGCCATGGGTTGTGCCTATAAAAGGCCCCCCATTTCTCTTGTTTTCTCCACCCCCAACATCCTAGATGTATTCTCTTTTCTCCTTCTGAATTAAGTTGAGTTTCTTGAAAGTTCATTTGAACTAGAAGTCTCTTCTCTCCTTCCCACTCTCTCTCCTAGAGTTGGTGCTCTCTTGACGGTGATGACGTGTGGAAGTGATGAGGCCAACAACTATGCCTCAGTAATTCTCCTCGTATTGTCTTGGGATCATCCTCAACATCTTCTGCAGTTGTTCACATCCAAGCACACTTCCGCTAGTTTTTGCGCGCCCAACAGTATGTACGAAAGAAATCCAAATTTCTCCCGTAACGTGTCATGACACGGGACACCTCCTATGGTAGTGGTGCCTCATCCGGTGATAGTGCATGGTTGTGTGTGCCATCAGTTCCCCCGGGGTCAGAAGAACTTGACTCTTACGAGTTGGCGCTAGGGAACTTGAATTGGATCAACATATATGGGCAAAGGCGTGCCAATCCACGATCAGAAGTCTTCCACAATCCACGAACGTTCCTCGATGGTTTTCCCCACTAATGAACAAGAAACCTCTGCACCGTTCCACCCTCAGTGAAAGTGATTACCTCATCCATTATGTCCTCGATGTTTTCATGCTAGTGGGTAGGTAATGTGGGGGGAGTGGACAAGTCAAACTCGTTCACCTGAAAGGCCATGGGTAGGGATGGGTCATTAGATGAAAGAGGTGGGGCTTTGTATACAACCAAATCCAAAACATTAAACGTGGAGCTTATCCCCCATGTAGAGGGTATACCAATGATATAGACATTTTCCCCTACTCATTTGAGGATCGAGAACGGCCCGACACTATGAGCATGAATCTTAGTAGCTTACTTGAGAAAGAATCTCTCCGGCATTACCCTCACCATTACCACATCACCTTCATTAAATTCTCAAAAATGACACTGCAAAGTTGTGGTATGTTTATATGATGCATTGCTACTCGTGATGCAATGATGAATTTCCTCATGCAGACTTCTAATATGCTTTGCAAATGACTCACCATTGTCTAAGACTCTAGCATGCAGTGACATGGGGATCAAATCCATAGGTTTTCATGGGGAATGACCATGTACAATTTCTAAAGGACTCATGCCGGTGGTACTATTGATAGATTCATTGTAGGCAAAATCGGCTCGCGGAATGATATTGTCCCAAGATTTGAGGTTATCCCTAACCAAAGAGACTCATATTAACAACCTCAGTTTGACAATCAGTTTGAGGATGGAAAGTAGGGAAAAACTTGAGTTTAGTCCCTAAAGATGCCAAAGAGTTTTCCAAAAGTAACTAGTGAAGCATACATCTCTATCGGATACTATACCCTTTGGAAGACCATGGAGACAGACAACTTCATTAAATAGAGTTGGGCACCACGAGAAGCGCCAGAAGTTTTGGGGCATGGAATGAAATGGGCCATTTTAGAAAAATGATCTACAACAACCATGATGGAATCATGAAGCTTAAGAGTGCAGGAAAGCGCCAAAACAAAGTTGATGCTCACGTCATCCCACGGTCTATGAGAGATAGGGAGAGGAGTGTGGAGACCCATGTTTGGCTAATGCACATATTTTGTCTCGACATTGAGATATAATATTTGCTACATCCCGTTTCAATGAAGGCCAAAAGAATTGATGTTCAACCGATGCGATAGTTTTATCTTGGCCAAAGTGACCACTTAGGCCTCTGGCTTGTTTTCCCAATCAAGAAAATATCTAAGAGATGTCTATGGGATGCATAGGTGATGATCATAAAAAAGTAATCCATTTTCAAGAACATAATCTTTGGTCTTAGGAGTGTGACCTTTCTCTAAGGAATCAGAGCAATCTACATAACTCTTTCAATTGTTCAAAACAGATCACCTCAATCTTCATAACATTTAGCAAGTGGGTTTGCCTACTCAATGCATCCACAACTAGGTTCTTAATTCCTTTTATATGTTCTAAGACAAAGGTATATGACCGGATGTACTCAACCCATAGATCATGCCTAGGATTTAACTTTTGTTGTAAATGAAGATACTTCAATACCTCATGATCAGAATAAAGAACGAATTCCTCAGAAAACAAATTGTGGTGCCAGTGATGTAGGGACTAAACAATGGCATAAAATTCTTTATCATACGTAGAGTATTTCAGCTTTGCATCATTTAACTTCTCACTAAAATATGTGATGGTATGATTTTCTTGACTCAAAACTCCATCAATTCCCAACCCGGATGCATCCATGCGACCTCAAAGACTTTACTAAAATCTGGTAAGTGGAGGATGGGTGCTTGGGTCATCTTAATCTTTATCTCCTCAAATGATTTCTCTGCTAAACTAGTCCACTCAAAATGGCTACGCTTGAAGCATTTAGTCATGGGTACCATGATAGTACTAAAGTTTGGAATGAAGCGGCGATAAAAGGTATCTAAACCATAGAAACTACAAATATCATGAGCGCTACTAGGAATAGGCCATGTAGTTATGACTTCTATTTTAGCAGGATCTACTGAAACTCCTAGTGCAGATAAGATAAATCCAAGGAATGAGACACAATCAACAAGGAATGAACACTTCTTAGGATGTGCATACAATTGTTTGATTTACTATAAATGAGTATATCATTAAAGTAAACTACGAAAAAATCCCCAATGAAAAGTCGAAGAAGGTGGTTCATTAACCATTGGAAAGTGGTGGGAGCATTCGATAATCCAAAAGGCATTACAATCCACTCATATAAGATATCCATTCATCTCCAAGACAGATTCTGACTTGGTGATAACTTCGAGAAAATCACTGAACTAGACATCATATCAAACATATCATCTATGCGTGAAATCAGAAACATATACTTAATGGTGATATTATTAATGGCTCTACTATCAATACACATGCGCCAACTCCCATCCTTTTTGGGAGCCAAAAGTGCAGGGACTGCGGATAGACTAAGGCTCTCTTGAAAGAATCCCTTGTCCAACAGTTCTTGAACTTGGCGGTGAAGCTCCTTATATTGAGTGGGATCCATAAGGATGAGCCAGGAATAAAATCAATGGCTTGCCGAATATCGCGCATAGGAGAAAAGGCATTGGGTAAATCCTCAGGAAAAACACACTCAAATTCAGCTAATAATTCAGAAATCTCCAGTGGTGGTGGAGTGGAATTGTCCGTAGAATGATCCGGAATCATGACTAGACAAACAGAAAATTCACTATCTAATTCCTTTTGAAATTGATGCCCGTTGAGAAGATATAAACCTAATGAAGTAGATTTTGGCCTAGGAATCTTAGGAGTTTGGGAATAAGGATGCCATATAATCTTCTTGCCATTATAAATGAAAAAGCAAGTGTTACTCCTACAATAAATATGCACATCGTTATCATAAAGCCAAGGACGACCTAAGATAATGCTTTTGACCTTCATACGTAACACATCACACAAAACCTTTTCCTCGTATGATTATACCTTGAGGGGAATGAGACATTGGTTCTTCAGAGGGATCAATGTAGCATCGGTCCATGAGACTTAATAGGGTTGAGGATGATCAATCAGAGGTAATCCCAAATGTGAAGTCATGGCATTTGAAACGATGTTGATACAACTACCACGATCAATAATCGTCTTGCACATCTTATCACCAATCTTAATGTAAGTATAAAATATGGATGTCCTCAATGCATATTCATCGGTAGAAGGTTGGATAAGGGTGCATCGAACGATTCTCCTAGCAGAAGTAGACGGATCACGTCGAGGAAGAGATGGAAGGTGATCGGTGATACCAATAAAACTCACTAAGCCATCCTCATTGACAAATTCATCTACAACATAACTTTCTACCCTATAGTATTCCTTATCAATAGGCTGATCATCGATGGTAGGTTCAAGTTCATAATATTCATTTCCAATGTGCAATGTTCTAGATGGACACTAGGATGCTCTTTGGCCACGTCCTTGGCATTTGAAGGGTACCATACCGGACGGGCCAATGTGTGTTGGGGTGGGATGAGTGGGGACTCTTGCGGTTTAGTCGAGAGAGGATGAGCTACGACCATTGGTAGGCAATGGGGTGGATGATTGAGGTGCAGGAACAGGAACACGTTGATCACCGGAGGAACGATTCGGTGTGGGTACAGGTGCAAGAAGAGCTAGAGTTGGATTGCGGGAAGATGATCGATTAGGATAATAAGGATATGCGCGATCGCTTAGAGAGGGACAACCACTAATGATTGGGCTGTCATAAAAGGTTTGGCAAAGTTCTAGATCTTCTACTATTTGATTGGCTTGCTCAAGTGTAACATTCTTCTACCCTGCACCTCATGTAAAATTCCTCAAATTGTGCGATATATTCAGACACTAAGCGTCTTCCCTATCGTAATTTGTGCCACTAATCTAGAAGATTCTCATGAAGCTTATCCTTCATTTGGGGCCATGTCTCTATAGGTGCATCTCGTCGATTATAAGTTGAAGGTTCAAGATTTTCCCAAAAACATTTTGCTTGACCACCCAATCTGATCTCAGCATATTGGACCTTTTGCCACTCAAGCATATCATACCATTTGAAATAACAATTTAATTTTGACTCCCAATCAAGGTACTCCTTAGGGACTCTAGATCCCTCATAGTATGGAACATCGACCTTGACACTCTTTTGGATATTCTGCCATCTGTTGCCATGATCGAGACGATGATGATCTCAAATTTGTATCTTATCATCGGGTGGATAGGGATCGTTTCGTACAAGATGATTCACATTCCAACCTCGGCATCTATCATCAAGTGGGTAGGGGTCATTCTGAGGTGGATGATTCCTTTCACGACCTGGGGGGTCTATCCTTGGACGAATAGGGATCGTCACAAAGAGGATGATTCCTATCATGACATGGGGCTCTATCCTTAGGCAGATAGGGATCGTCACAAATGGGAAAATTCCTGTCAAGACCTGGGGTTCTATTCTTAGGCTTATAGGGATTGTCATGAGGAGGACGATTTCTTTCACGACTTGGGGTTCTATCCTCGGGTAGATGCAGATCGTCACACTCACGATGATACCGATCACGACCTCTGGGTCTACCCTCGGGCAGATACGGATCATCATAATCAGGATGATTCCTATTGTGCCCTTGAGGTCTAAGCTCAGGTGGATAAGGATCATCACAGACATGATGATTCCTATCACGACCCCGAGTTTCTAGATGACGAGTTCGTTCACTAACCACATCAATGGAGTTGGGTAGACGGTTGTCCATGTTGGTTAGACGTGTGTTCATGTTACGAAAACCATTCTAGACAGCCTCTAACATACGATCTACATCCCCATGGGATGAGGATGGTGAGCAGGTGGTGACAACTCTCGGATAGGAATAGAAGCTTCACGGTTATCTAGGGAAGAATCAGCCATGCCGATGACGCGTTTGCCTGAACGTAGATGCGTGCAAGATGAAATGATAATGGATGATGTCTAAGAATGCAGGGAAGGTAGGCATGCACAGGTTAGGCTATGATACCAATTTGATGGAGGATGACTAGGATTGAGGCAGGTAGGATGGCTAACTCAATTAGGGATGGATAAAATAAACCACAAATCAACACAATGAAATTCGAACATTTAAATCCGGAAAAAATGTTGATGGTGCAGCCCCTTTCCTCGGTCAAGGGCGGGAGGACTGTCTTTCAACTACTTAGTGAAAACATAGCTCCAAATCCAATATCTTGAATGGTCAATTACGAGAAGATTCAAACCTATTCAACTAACCTATTCTACTAAGTGCGACGACGGTGGAAAACACACAAGAAAATATTAGATAAAATAATGCAGATCACCAAAGAGGGAAGGGTGGACCTTTAGTGTCGGCATAGCACAAGAGGGCGATGGTGAAGTTATTGGGCGTTGTTGGCAGGAGCGAATAAGATGCGCTTCGATAGGGTGCGCTTCGACTGGCGCAACGGTTGGTGGCTTGATGGAGCAACTGTGTAGGCGGGGACTGTGCACACGGTTGTGTGGGCGGGCGATTGCGCATGGCAGCTGCATGGGCGAGCAGTTGCGTGGGCAGGCAGTTGCGCGCGGCAGCCGCATGGGTGGCAGCTGTGCGTGGCAGTCGCACACGTGGTGGGCGTGCGGGAGGCTACGCGGGCATCGACCGTGTGCAGCAATCGTCTGAAAAGGGGCAATGATACAGATAGAGAGGCCTCCTCTTGATGGCGGTAGTGGCACCAAGCGACGGCGACGACAGCAGTGGAGAGGAGACTAGGGAAAATTTCTCTTAGAAGAAAAAAACTTCAATTCCAAAAGAAAATCACCAAGTAGTCTAATACAGCAATGGCCTATGTACAGGCCTTGGTGGAAAGAGAAAACTTTAAATAAATGTGAAATTCAAATCTAATTTTAAATGATGCTCGGATTCCGGGTCTGAAGTTGATGTTAGCAAGGTGTCATGACACGGGACGTCTTGTGGTAGTCGTGTCACGTCTAGTGATAGTGCATGGTTGTGTGCACCATTAGGTTCTCTATTGCACTCCAATATGGGGGTTCTTTTTACCTTTTCCTCACGGTACATGTATACTATCCGTCATTGATGAATTCTTAGGCTTAGAGGGTGGTCCCCTTTCTCGCATAAAAGTCGACATGAAGTGATTCATCATGCTCAAACATAAGCCCATCATTCATTAGGAATGGTTTATAAATCGTCAAATTCAAGGAGAAGTGGGTCCATGTAAATGATCAAGACTTCGCAAAAATCAATGCTCCTTTCCCATATGGAGTTTGTAACACAAAGGCAATCGTTGAGTGAACTGTATCTTATTTGTATTAGTTGACCTAAGTCACACCAATTGTTCTGGGTTGGGGCTCTGCCTCCAAACTGTATGTGGGATGCATTTCTGCCTCTTACAGCTCGGGTCAAAGATGGGGGGAAGTTGAGGAGAGATGGGGAGGCCTGCTGCTGCCAGTCGAGATGGACATGAAATAGGGTGGAGATAAGCTTGTGAAGAAGCCCCCAACCCCAAAAAAAAACTGATCTTACTTCGCGTTCTTTCTATTCCATCCCATTCCATTCCGGGAGGCTAGTACTATAGAAATGTGCAGTAGCAGTCATTTGACCAATCAGCTCGGACACCAGACCGCTTGTGTCGGCCCATTTTATCACCCAAATGGCTCTCCTAGTTAGGCTACACCATGCTCCTAAAGTCGCCACACATATGCTTTTATCCGCCCGCAAGCAACCCACTCTCTTTGGCAACTAGGGGCTGTCCCCTTAATTCTATGCTGACCTTAGCCCGGGCTGGGTTTTTGGGAAGACCATTCCCATTGCGCTGATGGCCTGGCTGGCCTGCTAGTGGGAGTGGGAATTATCCCGTTCCCTAGTAAAAAGTTTGGTTGGATGCGGGATCTACTCCTAGAGGAGCGGTAAGGACATAGATAATATCATCATGAACTTTATTTGTGTACCAATAGGGATGCTTAACGCCACTTCGCCAACTGGCAATACCTGCGCTTTTATGTCAGTGCGGTCAGCATTGGTGTGTAGCCCTATTTCTTACGGCACACCCCCCAACTCTCACTCCCCAACGAAGAGGGGACGGGTAAAGCAGAATGGCCAAAACCTTCTACTCTTCTTTCTATATGAGGGTGCTGGGGTTTCTTGTCATTTTGTCATTGCTCATTCAGTTAAGCCGAAGGGTTAGGCAGGTAGTACGGGCGCTCTGCACACACTCACGTTTCCCTGACCTATCGCGTGATAAAGTGATGGGGGACCATCCGGATTCAAAGAACCGCTCACATCAGTTAATCATGCGAGGGCTCATGTGCACAACCCAACCTTCAAAGTATCCAGCCTAGTCAATGGGCCATAGAGGTCATCGTTATCTTTCCTTATATTTTTCTTGTTTAGTAGGCCTTGTATGTTGGCCGAGTATGTGTTCATTTTTTCCTTTGTTCACACATGTTTGGACCGCTGTATGTACGTACACGTTTGCGCGTGTGTGAGCCCATGTGTGGGCATGTTAGTGGGTGTCTCTCTCCTATTAGGGGGCCCTAGAACACTTTAAATGGGCCTTCTTCCTTTTTCTATGGGGAAAGGCCCATATTTACCCCTACGAGAGGTGGGGATGCCTATACGAAGAAGAGGAGTGATGCAGGATGGCTGGAGGAGACGGGACGGGTTGATGCAGGATGACTAGAGGAGACGAGACGGGATGACAACAGGTGTAGGATATTGGCCAACGAAGGAATGGGTAGGATGAAACCAGACCACAAATTACACGATCGATTCCGAAGAATTAAATCCGATGAAATAGTGGTGGTGCAGGCCCTTTCCTCGTCGAGGGCGGGAGTACTGTCTTCAACCACCGCGGTGATCCCAAGCACCAAAATCAATAAATTTGGACAATTGTCCGCTTATAGATTCAAAAAACTATTCTGCTAGTCGCTTGAAGATTCGAAATCCAAAGCAAATCCGACGGCGGTGGATGAAATCTCAAGGAACACTAGACAAAGAACACGAGACACCAAAGAGTGTAGAAGTACCTCAGCACTAGTTTAGTGTGTGACGATGATGCGGGAGATTCTTGATGTGTCGTTGGCACTGGAGATTGACATGCACTTGGACAAGGTGTTGTAGATCCAATTGCACGGTCAGTTAGCAGGGGGTCAAGGGGGGAATCGGCCCCTTGCGGGGTTCGGGGAAGTGCCCTGAAACCTAAACAGTATGCGCGGTGGCAAGTGTTTGTGAGGGTGGCCGGGGGCATAGTGGGTGCGCGTGGGCTGCGGCCAGCGTGAGCGATGGCCTGTGCGGGCTGCGGATAGTACGGGTGTCGGTAGTTGGCACGGGCCGTGGACTGTATGGGCGGCGGCAGCCTGCGCGGGTAGTGGCCTGCGCGGGCGATGGCCTGCACAGGCGGCAGCAGCCTGCGTGGGCTACGGCTTGTGCAGACGACGACAGCCTGCGCGTGCTGCGGCCTGTTCGGGCGGCAGCGGCCTGCGCGGGCTGCGACCTGTGCGGACCACTTGCCTGCGCAGGCAGTGGTGTGCGTGGGCGGCAGTCTGCGCGAAGAGGGGCGACGGTAGCAATGACGAGCGGCGGCAGCAGCGACCCGGGAGGGGAGAGGGTTAGGGCAAATCTTCTAAGAAAAATAAAACTTCAATTCTTGAAAATAGATTCTCCAAATATTCTTTTGCGACATTGGCCTACATATAGGCCTTGGAGGAAAAAGAAAACTAAGAAATAAAATAATCGTAGAAGACGAGGTGACGTGTCAATTCGTCACATCACATCTGGTTCCACAATTGTCATTGGTGACGTGTCATGACGCGGGATATTTCATGTGTTAGTGGAGGCCCGTCCGTCATCGGTGCGTTGATGTGGTCGCCATCATGGCGGTTCTTCACTTGACATTGATGACGAGTCAGGATGCGGGACGTCTTGGATGACGATGGTGGCGCATCCGAAGATGGTTCGTAGACGTTGTCGCCACCAAGGAGAGAAGAAGATATTGAAGAAAATATGATTTTTAAGGATCTTATCCTATTGCCCCTAGGGCTGCCCACCCAACCTTCCCTTCTGCAACCGCCACCCCTAGAGCTGCCCGTGCTGCTAGTCGCGACCGTCCGCAGCCCTCCACCGCAACAACAGTCGCAGCCACAACCACAAGTGCAACCGCCATAGCCACGTCACAAACCACAGACATCGTAGCTGCACGCAACCATGGCCGCAACCGTGGCTGCCAGCCACGGCCGCAAGCCTCAGCCAGGGCTGCAACCGCAGTTTCGGCCACCAACCGTGGAAGCAACTACCGCCATGGCCATAACTGCCACAGCGGCCGTAATTGCAGCCACAAACGCTAGCCGCCACCGTGGCCGCGGCCACGATCAGAGCTGCCACGACCGTCAACCACGACTACTTCCCTCACCGCTGCCGCGCTGTTGTGCCTCGCCGCCTCTATGCTGTTATGCCTTGCTGTTGCTGCGCCTCGTCACGGTGTGCCTTGTTGCCACTGCCCATCCCCACTGCCGCACCTTGCTGTTGCCGCGCCTTACCACCCCCGCATCGCCGCACCACCTCCACCATTCCGCTGCACTTCCCTGCAATGCTGGCACTGCACTGCCATGCCTAGACGCCGCAATTCACTGTCGTCTTGCCTTGCCACTGCACTGTGCAGCCACACCCTGTCTCCGCCGCATCGCCGCGTCGCCGTGTTGTTGCAACCTGCTACTATTGCGGCCTTGTTGTGCCCATTGTTGCGTTCGTTGTCACGCGTGCTGCTATGTCTACTCGTGCCGCCATGCCTACTCACAGTGCTGCTTCTACCTACGCTGTCATCCCGCCTACGTAGGGCTCGTTGTCCACTACAGTCGAGTCAGACATTATCGCTTGCTACTACTGGTATGCTCATAACTCCCTCTCGGCGTTATATTATTTATTTCAAGGTGTCCGAATGTTTTCTCCATCGCTAGGGTTAGATTAGAGATAGATATGATTCTTGTTCCAAAGGGTTAGGATTTCCATCGGTACGTCCTTGGTTGGGACCACCGAGGGCGTGCGTATTAGCGGCAGTAGCTGAGCTTGCACCGTCAGTCTTCAACCCGACATCCGGATCATCAAGAGCCTAGTGGCATTCCCAGATTGTACTTACCCTGACTTAGTGTTCATTGGTGTCCGTTGATGTCGGGTGACTTATTTCTCATCGATTTTATCATCCAATTATCATGTGCATTACTCCCACATTATTCATCACCGCTGCCGTAAATGATGTTACCACCCTCCTTGTGATGTCACAAGAGCCGTTCGATCCCGGCGTCCTTCGTGTTACATCATAAAGAGAAGAAAGTACAAAAGAATAGTTAATGGAGCACACCGCAGAAAGATTATAAATATGACAAGTCCCCATGGATTTGATAAGATGGAAAATGAGAAACGGGAACGAAACAAAATAAAACATTTCTAGAAGATGAACTGCTCCAAACGATTTCTCAAAATAGCATGTGGCAACTTACTCTGATCATATGTTAATTGAATATATCATGAAAACAAGAAACTGAAGCATGAAAAAGCTGGAAATTTGAAATATATAGGATTTTTCTAATGATATTAAAAATAATAAGATGATACTTTCATTTTTAAGGTAAATGTAGGCCTTGTCCTCTATATTGAATTTAAATGACGATAATGATAATGAAAATTATATAAGTACTGAACTTTCCTCTTTAATATTTAATGAACTTGAAAATAAAAACATTATGATTCAAAGTAGGTTAGAAAAATATAACACAAACCAAGTCAATAAAAATACTAAATGAATGACGTATTATATGAACCCAGACTCTCGAATAATATAAATGATAGTTTTGAAAAGATAAAGGGTATATTTGGAATATTGATCAACATGTGTTTTGATAACATAGAGATTAATTCATTGATAAAGTTTCCTAGTAAGATTCCTCAAGTTAGTTGCACAGAAAACATGTTGCCTCAAGCTCTAAGCTAGTGAATAAACCAAAAGACAAGTTATTATCCCTTTATAATATGGAGCCCATGGTCTGTCACTGATAAACTCAAAATTTTAGTGTTAATTTGTTGTGATATTTGAGTAACTAAACAATAATTTATAAATATTTATTTATAAAATAGTTTGAGTAGTTAGTGAATAAATTAAAAGACACATTATTAATCCTTTATACTATGGAGCTCATGGTCTATCATTGATAAACACAAATTTAGGGTGTTAATTTTGTTGGATCTTCATGAGAATAAAACCTTTATCTGGTAAGTTTATTTTTAATGATTTATCAACATTTTGAATTTAATGAGTAATTAATCCTTCTTGATGCAGGTTATTAGAGTAAATAAAAGAATAATAGTATTTGATTTTATAAATAATAATATTTTATCAATGTAAAATTGGCTTAAAAATATTAAATATATATGTAGGTTTGTTTGGGTTTTGAACCCAAGACCTCTCAAGAGTTAACTTTAAAAAGGAGGGCCTTTAACCATTCCTCCTACCTTATCTTTTTGATATAAAAGAAACAATTATATATATAATACCTTTTTCGGCCCATTAGATTAAAGTGACTATAAAAGCATCTTTTTTTGGAAAACTTGCTCACTTTTTGGGCGCCCACTCTCTCTCCAAAAGTTTGTGCTCACCTTGAGATCTGAGATCTGTTCTTGCTGGAGGGTTTCAAGCTTCAAGAAATTGGGGCTTTGGTGGTGGTTTCATGCAACATTCATTTTTGGGAATCTGCATTCATAAAAACTGGTGAGATCTTTTCATACTAAGTGCTCTTGATTTTTTTATTCAATCCTGGTAATCATCTTGAGAATATAATAATACTTCCAACTTGTGATCTATATCTTGGATCGAAATTCTGATATTAGTAATTCAGATTAGACATCACTCATTTTATAATTCTTGATTCTTCAATCTTTAGTTCAAAATTGAATATTCAAATATATTTTCCTATTCTGAAATCTTAAATTAGGCAATTCTAATTTGAATCTTGATTCTTTAATCTGAAATTCAGAAGTGGGTATTTGAATTTTTGGTGGATCACTAATCTGAAATTTATTTTTTCTATTTTTAACCCAGAAACCTTATAATTGAAAGTAGAAATTGATTTCCTAATTTGATTCAACAATTCTTGATTCAATATCTTGACGACTGAGTTGATTATACAGATTTAATGATCGGTTATCTTTTCTGAAATACATCCTTGTTAAATCAACTTTGTAATAATAGATTTGTTATTAATCATTCATTTTATCCATATCGAATTTGCTTGCCTACATCAAGTCAGTGCATTCATATAATTTGATCATAACACATAATTTGATTTGGTATTACCTATAATTTGAATTTAATCATTTCATATCAATTCAATTAATCTGGTTGTGACAGTACTCTTCAACTGATTTTATTTGTACTTTTTAATCCAGTCTAATCATAAATTTGATTGAAAATTGATCATACTTGTTTGGTCATTGATTTGATAATAACTCATCTCATCTGGTGTACCTAATTTTGATTTGATCACATCTGATGAATTGATTAATACATCAATCATAACCTTGATTGGCATCAACCAACATTATTTTTCTCTCATAAAGTAAATTGAAATCAATTACATCTATTACTCTAAATTGATCTCATTTAATTCTAAAGATTGATTTCAATTGACAATAGTTGATGTTATCACTGATTTAATCATAGCTGATCATATCCAATATATCTAGTTGGTTTGATCATTTTGTGATCAAAATTTGATCAATCAGTAAAATCGACTTGACTTTGACTTTCTCAATTACTTTTGATTACTCATAACTGATCGAATACGATTAACACAATTGAATTAAATTGAGATTGTTATTTGATTTAGTTTGATCACACTGAGCTTAGAAGCTTTGACTTGTATTGTTGAATTGAATTTGAATTTCCTTCAGATTTCATTCTACTATTCTGATTTGATTGAAATTGATTATTCAGATTCAAGATTTGATCCATATTACTTTAGATAATATCAAACTGAACTTGATTTTAAGTGACTTATCATTCTGATACTCTCAAGTTGATAGTATAATGTTTTTTGATAACTCTAGTTAGGAAATATATTTGGACTGAAATTGGTGAACATTGGAAGTTAGTGTGTTGACCAAGGGTCAACTAGGGAAGCTAGGTCTTTGTTCTATTACATGTAGGTGGTCACTGAGGCTGAGAAGATTAGCTTGGGTCAGGACAAGGAGGGTTGACGTTAGGAGCTCCGTGGTGGTGTGGAGTAGGCGTCTCTAGTTTTTCCTATTCTTGACCTAAGTGTAATTGTAAGGCGAGAGTGACGCTCACCCCGCATATAGTGAATTGGGGGTTTTATAGGACTTTCACTGGGCCTTGGATCCTGTGACTGTCCTGAGATCTAGACGATCTCCCGCGGCTGCATTAAGGGCACTTGTACCCCCAAGCAGGGTAAAAGATTGTGTTAAGGTGAGAAGAGTGGTTGAGAGACAATATTAAACAAGGAATCTTAAAAAGAGAATTAGATAACATAAATACAAAAGTAGACTAATTCACCCCCCTCTTAGTCTTCCAATTTGTCATTGTATTCGAGTAAATCAGTAATAATTTATAAAAATTTACTCATAAATTAGTTTCAGTAGTTAGTGATGAGCAAGGGTTATCTATGTTGGGTTCTAGGGCCTTGAGATGGACCAACACTCATAACAGTTCACAACGGAAGCATTAAATGGAATCAAAACATCAGCATTAAAAACCACATACTGAATCACTTAGTCATGGATTGCATCCATGATTGTTTCAATTCATGAGTGAGTCATGTCAAGGTGCTCATGTTTGCATCCTCTGAAGGTATCCAGAAGATCCTTCATGTTGAATCTCCTCCTTCACCTCGATGAGCTCCGTTCAAGGTCCATCGTCATTGTTATGCCGTCCCGACCGCATTTGGAATGGAGAGGAGCTATGGGTAGATCAAAGAAGAAGATAAATACCCAAAATAATTCTGGCCTAACTGAATTTAGTTTTAGTGCCTTTCCCTATTTATACTAAGTGGGTATTTTTCATAAAACCCATAAAATTTAACTATTTCTTCCAACGTCTAAAAGACCATTTGCATGTGACCCTCTAAGATCATGTATTAGTGTAATTAATGACTCTAATATCTCAATAAACTCTATTATTCATCCAAATTATTTACTATGTTATCGTCTTGATTAAGTAATGATAAATTAATTTAACCCAATTGGTGGGTTGAGTCTCCATCTCATAGGGCGCCAAGCTACACCTCGTGCACTAGAAGATATAGAGGGGTATGTATTGACTCACTCATGGAACCTATCCATCATCATTTATCATGTATGTATTGTCCCTTATCCCTTTGATGCTCCTAGGATGACTTAGGGTATGGTCAGCTGCCAAACCCTAATCAATCATTTGAGTTAGTATTATGCATTCAGAAATCATCAATGTCTCTTCTCCACCATTACACTACCTGGGTCATAGACTTCATCGCATCGTCTTTCATAAGTTTTCTCCTCATATGCTGAGGGTGGATGATTGCGTATTGACTACTCAATTGTCTTCGTGAACTTCCTGATCTTCCCAAATCAAGACTGTTTAAAACTTCCTGATTAGGAACTCATAAGTCTTAGTAAATGTATAAATATCCATCCAAAATATGTCTTTAGTGTCTCAGGTATAAGGACCACATATATAAGCATGATGTGAATCAACCTGATTGATTGTTTGCCATAATACCATTTTGGGATCCGTATGGATCAATTTAGAGAGCTATTTTCACTAAAGACCACCCACTATCTACCATTAGTATCTCCGCGCTAATGGATACAGAACCAACCATAGTCATCATATGATTGATATTTTATGAGGATATTTTGATGTCCTTCTCGAGTATTCATTGAATAGGAATATTTAGAACACATGCTTAAAGACTGGTGATCTCTGTATTACAATCTTATCATAATTCACTAAGTCCAATCGTGTATTCATGGATTTCATTATAACCATCACATATGCACTATAATGAATATGTTCTATTAATGAACATGGAACCAGATATGGAATGTGTGATTGGCTTGCCAACAATATATATTTCTATGGTATCCACATGGGTGTATATCAGAGTTTAAATACTCTTGAAAGAATGATTCATGAGCGATGAGAGGAGATACATATAGAACATGATATTTTGATGAATATGAAGCGGTAAGAGGGTAATAATATTCATTTAATAAACATAATATGAATAAAACTACAAGGAATAATTAGGAGGATGTTGATAGATCAAATTCAAATGAGAGAGTGAGATAGATGAATACATGAAATAAGGATGGATGTAGACGGTGAATAAGAAGATATGATGATGAATGGGTGAATGGATTTGAGCTAATGTGTATGGATGATGGTGAAATAGAATGGTTGAAGAAGAAATGATAATGATCTAATTAATCAATGTGATGAAAGAGTGCAGTAGAGAATGATGGACTCGATGATTTATGATTTTTATATGAGACTCAGGTGATGATATCGATATTGATATCAATATCAGAGATGGCTGAGGTAGAGTGATATGGTGGAAGATGGTGATGAGAGGAAGACAATGAAAGTAAGGATGTAGATCTAACTAAATTGATGTGAAGGAGAGAAACAGATGTAAGGCAAGAGACTAACCTTACATCCCTAAGTTCTGCTGGGATCAATGAATTTTACTAAAGCAGATCGGCACCTCCTCTTCTTTATTGATCTTTCCCAAGCACTCAAGACATCAATAAAACTCTTAATGCACCTCCAAACGTCAGTTTCTTTCAATCTACCTCTTTAGAAGGAAGTGAGCTTCAAAATAGTTTTTTAAAAAATCCTAGGATATATTTATAGATCTAACCATATGGATGTAAGCTTAAAGGAGGGAAAAAAGATGCTAAACTCAAAATTTTAGCCCACAATTCCTTGATTGTTAGGTATCTGGATTTCAATTTGGATCCTTCTCAACCATCCAAATTGCTCTCTCCTTTGATCTCAAAAGAACAGACAAAGTCAAAGAGCCATTAAATAATTGAAAAAATAGATACTAATTCATAAAAGTGTTATGAAAATATAATTTGAATTTAAAAGTCTTAAAAATATAATATAATATGACTTTGAGGAAAGCATATTCCAACTAAAAATATTATTTTATTTTAGAATATGTTGTCATAAAATGCCTAAAATTATTTAACAATTCACATAATACAGAGCTTCATTCTAAACATTGATTTTATAGGTTTAAGCTTGATATCATGATATAGAACCAATTAAATTTCAATAAACATGTAAATACCTTCATATTAACCAATTAAGACCATAATTATGCAAAAGGGTTTTTAATATTACGACAAATGTGCTAACCATATATGAATAATTATTTACTTTGGAAAATATAATATATTTATGGTGTGTCTCAATGAACAATAATATTTTAAATAAATTACAAACTACTAAGATGAAACTATTTCTGATTATAAAACAAAATTTTTCTTACTTAAAATTTCTTGAAATGAAAATTACCAAAATAGTTCCATGTAAGACATAAATGCTGTCAACATAGAAGCATGTCATCATTAGAGGATTTATGACTTAAAATATAAAAAAGATGAAATGGAATTTCTATTCTTCTTATTTTCTCCGCATGAGATCCTTAAAAAATCACAAAACTAATAAAAACCAGTTGATTAAGGTAAAAAACAATAAAATATTGGGACATAATTCAAGGATGTGATAGAAAAAGTAGGAAGAGAAGTTAAATAGAGGAGCCAATTGCACTTCCACCATTTAGTTAAGTTCATTGAAATAATTATTTATTCATTATTATTTTCTATAACTTTTATAAGGAATTCTATGAGTACATGTAATGACTTAGTGAATTATGCTGAGATCATAATCTGAAGTTCACTATTGTTAAAGTGACTAGTCTAAATATTCCTATTTTTATCTTACCTATAAATAATTATTTCAATGATCTGTATCAATTCCTTAATGGTATTAGACCTACACATCATCACCAATGAGGTTGATTGATGCCATGATTGTGTACGTGACCCATTGACTTGAGACTTCAAGTACAACATTGGTATGGACGGGCACGTTTTAACTAAGACTTTAGTGAGAAGTCTTAATCAAAACATGTTAGCAAATCATGAAATTCAAACTTATTTTTATCTCAGACTTATCAAGAAATAAACAAAGGTAATTGAGTAGTTTAGACATGATCATCTACCCTAAGTACAAAAGGGGATTGACGCTAGTGCGAAGATGCATAAAATCCCTGGACAGGGTAGTCGGAATATTAGAGAAGTAGTTCTCCAATGATCCCCGATACGTATCAGTACGAATTGAATGACATGTTAGGGTTTGACGACTAATATACTCGAAGTCAATCAAGAATCTTGCAAGGATCAACAATTATACATAATTGGTAACTGATGAAGGTCAAGGTTCCATGATAGACTTGGAAGACCTTCAAGGAGGACTCATGATCTACGGCTATTAGAGGCCCTCCTTGACCCTTAAAAGGGGGTCCATTATCATCATTAAAACTTATCGTACAACTAAAATTCAGAGCACAGGTGGGAGACCCTTCTATAAGTGGGAAGATATGGAAGATATCTCTAACAGCTGGAGGATGAGTTCTAAAAGGTCCCATATCTTCCCCCATATAAAGAAGGATGAGCATGGACCTAGACCGTGGTGAGCGGACAGTGATTAGAACCGCTGCCCCTACCTGTCTAAATCAGGACACTCCAGGTGAAATTATAGAACATCTTTAGTAGAATTTTATGTTTGGATCATATTCCTAAAGCTAATTTCAGTACAAATCCATTACATCATCATTTTTTGCATGAAATTTAGAAGAATGGGCTTTTTTAGGCATTTTAACAAATACCTACTATGCTCATCGAATTTTATCTGATTTCCCCCTTTTTTCTTGTGTTATATTATAAAACATGCTTATAATATATGTATATACAATGCAGTATAATAATATAATATACCTTCCTAATCACATTAATATATAAGCAAAATATGAATTTTTTTATTATTCTATATGAATAAATATGAATTATTTCTATAAGATCTTTTATTTCACTCTTTCTCACTTCTTTAATTCTTCTAAAATTAAAAATATATTCTCTCCCTATTTCTCTAGCTTTTAAACTAATACATTATATTTATAATCTACCTCACCGCATTGTTATATATATACATATATGATTCTTCTAACTATCTTATTTGTATTCGCTTCCTTATCCATACATCCATCCTTTTTTATTTCTATAAATAATGAAATACCCTCGTTCAGTATTTCCTTAAATCTTAATATTCCTTGACTCACTATATCTGATTCGCATATCCTATAAATAACCTAACTATTAATTAAAATAAAAAAGCATACTAAAATAGATTTCACTAATAATTGCCTCCTAAATAATCTCTCTCCAGTTTAATATTTATATATATATATATATTTTTTTTTTGGGGACGAAGCTCAAATTTTCCATGGCTTTTCACCCCAAAATTGATGGACAGACCGAGGTCGTTAATAGGAGCCTCAGAAACCTATTACGATCGCTGGTGGGAGACAACCTTAAGTCTTGGAATTCTGTCATTCTGCGTGCCGAATTTGCCTATAACACGTCAGTCAACCGTACTACTGGCATGAGTCCATTTGAGATTGTGCATGGTCACCTTCCTCGTACCCCACTACCGACGCCCAAGCGTCCGTGGGATGACGTGAGCATGGATTTCGTCTTGGGATTGCCTCGCACCGCGAGGCACAACGACTCCATCATGGTAGTCGTGGATAGGTTTTCGAAGATGGCCCACTTCGTGCCATGCGCGAAGACATCGGACGCCGTGAAGGTCGCTCAGCTCTTCTTCTGGGAGATTGTGCGCCTTCACGGCCTGCCATCCTCGATCGTGTCCGATTGTGACGTACGCTTCACAAGCTACTTTTGGAGGACCTTGTGGAGTCTTTTGGGCACGAAGCTCAAATTTTCGACTGCCTACCATCAGCAGACCGACGGTCAAACGGAGGTAGTCAATCGGAGTTTGGGCAACCTTCTCCGCTCCCTAGTTGGCGAACATCTCGCGTCGTGGGATCTTATCATACCACGCGCTGAGTTCGCATACAACTCCTTGGTGAACCATACCACCGGGTTGAGCCCATTCGAGATCGCCTACGGCCAGGCACCACGTCAACCACTAGACCTAGCTCCCATAGATCCGCATGTTAGGGTTTCCGAAGACGGTCTTGCATTTGCCCAGCATATTTCTGCATTATATCATCGCATTCATGATAGGATCACGCAGCAAAATGCATTGTACAAGCTAGCCGCTGACTTGCATTGCCGACCTAGAGAATTTGACGTGGGAGACTTAGTGATGGTTAGACTTAGGCCGGAGAGGTACTCTCCCGGGACGGCTACGAAGCTGCATGCTCGTAGTGCCGGCCCGTTCCCGATCCTCCGAAGATTGGGCGACAACGTGTATGTCGTCGAGATTCCCCCCACTTGGGGAATAGGCTCAACATCCAACATGGCGGACCTAGCTCCGTATCGGGCCCCTTCTCACCCCCCAGACCCAGCCTCTCTAGACCCCATCAGCGTGAGTGAGTTTGCCGCGACCACTCCCCTGATTGTTTCACCCGATAGGCACGAGGCAATCGATTGTGTACTGCAGGAGGTAATTGACCATGCATGATGTTTAATATATATATATATATATTAAACATCTAAAACCAATTCATCCTCTGTACTATAATAACATAAGTAAATTGCATCCTCCCACTTAATCATTACTTCTAATATCTATAAAAAATTACTCCTGATAATAATATAAATAATATATTTTCTTATAAATGAATTATATTTCCCTTTATATAACTCTACTTCATATTACTTATTTTTATAAATCAACTTAATTTGTACCTTATACTAATTACCTATCATATAACCTAAAACTGTTTTTTCCTTCTATCGCTTTATTCATTATTTCATTCTAATATATAAATAATTTCTATTATTATAAAAGATCATAATTTTTACTTACTCTAACTACCTATGTTATAACCTATCACTCTCTTTTACTTTGTATCACTTTATTGCATCTTTTATCCTTCTATATAAATATTTCTTTTTATAACCCTTATTGTCTATCATCTTATTCTTCTCAATACTAACTCAAGTTTTAGATCTATCTTTCGACCACAGTCCCTATGGAGATGACCTCAGTCCCACTATACATATTTGAGTGATTTTAAATAAATATAAATTTTATTTGATTTAGGAAAATTAAAATTTACCCTGACATTAAAATAACACCTTAATTTGCCTTTTTCAGAGCTCCCATTTTATGTCCCCAGGCCTGCTTTATACAGGTGCCCACCCTTTCTTTTTTTTTGTCATTCGTCACTCAGTCCATAAGTACTTGATTGTGAGGAGATCATCAAGATCTTCTTGAAGAGTTGTAAAAGGAGGAGAGGCAATCCAACAATACTCTGATCACATGGATACCTCTAAATACCATGCACGTGAACAGCTTCAAGACACTTTTGAGGGACGAAGTCAAGGGTGGAACAAGTTCCTTACAAGGTAATTTAAGGTTAAAATGTTTTAAGACCAATTTTTGAATTGATTTCCAACTTCTGCTTCTTTGGAAAGAGGTTTCCAAGCGTCCATTCATGCCCCAATCACATAACCTCTCAACCCTAGGATCTAATTCCAGGTATTTAGGGAGATGATGTGCCACTAAATTCAGAACTGATCCAAATTTTCATGCCTTGTACATAGGAAATCAGCTTCTAAATTCTAGACATGGAGTTAGCTCCACAAATCCTGCCTCCTTTTGATATGGTCTCTAAAGAAAATTAAGTTGTGATTTACTCCTTGAATATTTTCATATTTTTTATCCTAGTTTTGCGTTAACCTTATCTCCAAATTTAATCCATAATTTACTTTTCAAAAACCTAAATTATAAATTTCAATACAAATCCAAGAATATTTTAAGAAAAATCTACTTTCTTATAGGGAATTAATTGGAGTTAATCTCAAAAACCAATAAATTGATTTAATTTAGGACTAGATAGTAGGAGACTAAACAAAATTAGGGATATTAATTTGCTGTTTAAATTAATTATGTGCCAATGAATATTATTTATAAAATTTTAATCTCACTTGGGGTTTTATAGCCGAGAGCCATGCCATCCTCTCAACGATTTGAATTTAGAGGTAGAATTGATTAAAGAGTTAGAAAATGAGAGAAGAAATACCAAGGTAATAATATTAGTAATTGATTTTATTATTAATATGGAAACTATTGGTAGAAATTTGTTACATTTTGTATGGAGGCTTGGAGGAGATATAGAAATGGTTATGGACTGAAAAAGTTTTTAAAATAGAGAAAATAAACTAAAAACTGAAGGAAATGAAGATAACTCAATAGGTGTTTTAAAAATTCTAAACAAGGGAGATAATAGTTATCTCAAATTTTGCATGTAGTAAGAAATGTCTATTTTTTTTACTTGTAAGCAGAAAATAGTGACTGAGATGGTTCTCAAATCAGAAAATTAGGAAATTTTTAGTAATTGGATTGAATAAAAATGAGTAAAATGAGGAAAAAATATTTTATTTGAAATTTGGCTTAATTTTGATATGTTCAATAAAATGTCGTCTGGCTCCAGCTGTTCCATGAGAGTTGATGGATCTCCATTATTTGAACATTATCTCTCATGTCTCTCCTAGAGATTGAGTAGGCTGTCACCCTCTCAAAAAAAAAAGAACAATCAACAACATGATGTAAGAGGAAGATCATCCCCCATTTAAATCTCAGTAATCCATTTTAATTTCTTGAAGGAATGCATTATTAGAAGTGAGAGAATGTGGGTTTTATAGGATGGGGGTGTCCAAAGATCACCACTGGTCAATGTGGAATCACATCTAGCATTTTTCGGATTTTAAGAAGTCGAGACTGACCTGCTTATTGTCAGAAATGGCTTATTGATGATGGAGGTGATGGCCAGGGAAAAAAATAGATGATGTTTCCCCTACCCATGTAATCACCACCATTATAGAGGGTTCAATGGTTTCAATATAGTCACAGAGGTGGACCCTTTAAAGCTACTACGGCCCTCAATTGAAGTCAACATTTCCTGTTTAACACCCATTGCCAGCTAGTGCTTCTTGGCTTGTCTACATCAGCACCCCTTGCCGGTGATTTGCTGCCTAAACGAGAAATCAAGGGATAACTAAAGAAAGGAATATAAATTCAAAATTCCTTTCATATTTTAAATTCAAGTGACTACATTTCCCATGCCTAGTCGCACATGGCCTTGGTGGTGTCTTTATCTCAAGGGCCACAAGCAGTGCTCCAACTGCGGCCAGCGGATACACCGTCACATCTGTGGCCATATCTCTAGAAGCACCCTAGTGCCCATGGAGGAGGCTGCAGTTTCCAAATGTGCCCTAGAACCTGTGCCACGATTGTAGTTCCCAGATCCACCCAAGCCTGTGGGGCTCTCTTGGTGCTTGTAGATTTTATGTGGCTTCTGTTGTTGCGCCAATAAACTCCTTTCTTACAAGTCTATTGATGACAACCATAATACTCCATAAACAATACACTAAAAGTTTCTTTTATCAATAAAGGTCAAACATTAAAATGCACTTAAAATTTCAGGTAATTCATTCTCTCCTTCAAGCATAAATCATGCCAAAAGCAGGAAAAAATAATAAAAGTTGTATAATATGTGAATTAATGCAGGGTATGGGATTATTTTTCACAAAAAGAAAATACATAGGCACCATAATATTATGTTTTAGACATGACATAACCTTTAAAATGATAAAATGTATGCATGAATTTGAATATGTGGGAGTTCATATTTTTAACTAAAATCATAAATAATTAATCATATGTGTATCAAACTATCCATAACAGATTAAATAAGACACATCTATTCCTTATTACCACTATCTATTTGATGGCATCAATTAACGCACCTAGTTTAGCTTATTATTGCCCACTTTTTAAGTTTGTTTGGCCGCTCTGTATAGCTGGTTAGCTAGCTGTCAACCTCATCATTTTAGCTTTCTCACAGACCCCCACAAACCGTGAATCTATGGTTCACTCCGTTCACCTGCAAGGCCCAACAAGGATTTGTCACGCCAGTTTGATAAACCCATAGTCATTGAATTTGGTAGAAACAAATCCTTAAAAAATATTGTAACTAGAATAATTTCCCTAAAAAATGAAAGTTTAAATTGTTTAAAATTTCCCAACATATGTAATTTTTTATAATACTTCAAGAGATTTTCCAGAATGATTTGAGATGCAATTCCTTGCATAATTTTAAAATAAAAAAATATATAATAGCTATTAAATAAATTAGATAAATATGTTATGGGTGAATAATAATTTATACCTAATTTTCAAAAATTGAGCAGCATAAAATTATCATGATGACATATAATTGTTTTCTTAAAGGTCTACTATTAACCATGTGCCCTATATTATTTTCACCTAGTTCAACCAATTTGTATTATCAGAAAAATTCTGTGATATTTTGTTTGATTCATCTCCAGAAGAAAGCTATGTAAAAATTTATGGATTATGTTAAAACTGAGAAAACAAATACCAATTGTGGATTGGTGGTTATTTTACTACTACTATTTATGAATCTGTAATCACAAGACTCAAATCAGTCTTATTTCAGAAACAACAACAAACTCAATAAATGTTATTTGATGGTCAATAAATTTACTCAAACTAGAAATTATTGTTAATACCTAGAAAATTCTCGGAGATACTATACAAAGGGTTATCCAATGATTTATCTTATGCATCAGTACTAGCTAGAATTATGAATGCCTTATCTATATGATTAACAAAATATGAGGTTCCACTAGAGAGTTGATATACTCTATATATTCTAGAATAATTGACTAAAATGATCCATAGGCACAAAGTGCCACACAAAACATTTCCAATATCACATTCCATATCTTTTTTAATGTTCATTCATAGAATATAATCTTTATACTGCACTTTTGTGATGCCTAGAATGAAATCCATTGATGCATGATATGACTAAGTGAATTACATGAGATCATAATTCACATATCACTAGTCTTAAAACACGTAAATATTCCCATCCAAAGGATACTTAAGAAGGATATAAAAATATCTGTATACAATAACGCTATCTATCCCTACTCATATGACTAGTATGGACAATACCATAGAAATTAGTGTGGAGACATTTAGGACAGATAATGACTGGACTTCAGGAAAAGGTTCTATTAAATTCATTCATATAAATCTCTAAATGGTATCATACATTGAATTTAATCACATTGATTCATGTCACAATAGCTAAGGGATAGTGGATGCTCCTTAGGCAAAGAGTTCATTATATTGATTGATATAAATTTGGTTAATTCATATCTTTGAAGGTGTAAGCTTAAACATATGTTATAAATATTCATATTTGAAGGATACTCGACAATGACATCAAAATATACTCCAAGAAAAACATTATCTAGTAATGATCATATGATGAGCATGATTAGCCGATCCCTTAGCCATTAGCATGGAGAAAATAAGGAAAGATAGTGGGTATTCATTTGGTAAAGATTTCTCTAGATTGATGCTAAAGAATCCTAAGATAGTATTATCCCCGATGTTAATTAGGTTAATACGTCTTAGGAAGTGTAAGTGGTCCATGGAGTCAAGATATTTTGTAAATGAACGATTTTTTTTTGAATATAACCTTTGAGTTCCTAATCACGCAATTCCAAAACAAAGATGATTCTATGGTCCATGAAGTCTAAAAAGGTGATTACATAGTCAGGATAGGACTGTATGCCCTTCGTATGATGCAATGAAGTCCTTGACGGAGGTAACATAAATATTATCGTATGATGCAATGAAGTTTTATCATTTATTGATACATTAAAATGAAAAATTAGAATTTTATGGTTAAACAAACCCTAAATCATTTGAGAATCTCATGCGTAAGAAGGATTATACATACACATTAAATGATAAAGTTAAAAGGTTCTGTGAGAAATTTGAGATATTCCAAAAGTAGGAGGTGTAGCTGGACAACCCACGGTTTGACAACTCAACCTATTAATTAAATAATTTTTATTTTTATTAATTTATCTATATGTTGATGTAATTAATTAATAATATTGGTCAATAAAAATTTATTGGGCCAAGAAAATATTATTTAGACTCAGACATGGTATCAAAGGGTCACAAGTACAAGAATTTTAGATGTTAGTGCAATTTCTTATTCATATCCTTCTTCATCTATATCTTCTATCACGATCAAAATATGGTGAAAAAATCCAAAAATGTGTCATTTAAGGGTACAAGATGGGTAGAGTAGTTTTAGATGCCGAAAAAGTACTGTAACGAGAAAAATGAAACATATAATTTTCAGAGATGCACAAATTAGTAAAAAAGATAAAAAAATTAATGGCCTAGATTCATCCACTTTACAAATTAATTAAATAACATAGTTTGAGTATGAAGATGAAATTTAAGGATGGTTCATCACCTCTCCTTTTCTTGGACACAATTTATCCCCAATGATCCATACATTTTTAGACTGACTGAAAGAAGTTATTTTCCTTTACCCATGAAGTTTTTCTAGATGTAGTGACTTACATGGTTGTTGGAGTCCATTGAGCAGAAGACTAGATCGTCCAAAGGTAAGTTCTTCACTTCTAGTCATTTATCCTCCTTTCTTGTTAACTATCTTAGTGTATATATTTACATATATCTACAAAAGTATTTCATATAAACTATTCATTATCATCCATTACGATTCATCCATTTGCTCTACCATTTTATCAGCCATCAATTCATTACACAAACACATATGTATTTATATCTCTATACCCATTGATATACCATCTTTCACAATTTATTCTTACCTTACTAAATATTTCTTTCTTATATCCTTCTTCATCTAAATCCTCTATCTCCACATTTCATACTTAAACCTATATATTTTTCATTGATAACTAAGTAGATGATCCTTTCTTAATCCCTAGTTTCTGAATGAAATACCTTGACTCTCAAATATACTTAAAACACAGAACCAAAGCCCCAAAACGGGTCTGTGATTGGAACCAAATTTCATGTAGATGAAGCTGTAAATCAATAGAGAACCATTCTAATAAACAACAGATAACCATGTTACCTTGTTGTAAATTAACTACATCCTCAAATATCTCCTTGGGAGAGTCTCTTCAAGCTGATCATGTGTTGGGACCCTCAATGTATTGATGCTAGAATGGATCTCCAGTATTTCACCTCCAACTCTTCTTGAAGATCTAGTAGATCTGCTCACCATGAAGTCTCTAAAGTTGAGGGAGTGGACTAGTCTTTAAATCTGAGATACCAAAAAAATTATGGATGGAGGGTTGTACTTAAACTTGGACCTATGAGGCATGGAATTTTAAACAATCTTTGTTTGGGAGCATAGAGAAGTTTGTGAAGATGATTGAGTTCTCAAGATGCAATCTTCCACCCTTGTTTAAGGAGATCATTCAAGGTGCACGACTTGTTGAAGTCCTTGGCCGAGGTAGGCAAATATTACAGAAGATTTCTATGATGATTTCTGAATGCAAGAGTACTAACTCAGATGACTGATGAGGTTTCAATTATTGATTTTATGCTAAGTCATCTTGGGAGCATCAAGATGATGTTCAACTATATGTACATGGCTAAGATAAGGGCCCCAAGGGCTAAGATCAAATTTATTTGGTAGAATATAAATATGAATTTGGGTGTAAGAAAGAAAAAAGTAAATAATATAAAATATGTAATTACAATTATTATGATGGGCAGGTTCCATGAGAGATTCAATACACAATCCTTTGTATCTTCTCGAACACTTTGGCACCCTACAGGCGTAGTTTTAATTGATTTTTCATTAATTAATTTATATGATGATATAGGTAACTAATTTGAAGCATTGATATATGTTATAAGGCCATGAGATTCATTAACCAGAACAAGCCAATAGGGCCTTACACATTTGGTATTTTGGACGTCAAAATATATACTTAAAGTTTGGAGATTTATATGGAATATACTCGCATGGTATAAAAAGGGAAAGACTCTAAAAAATACTCACCTAAGCAGAATATTTTAGGTTTTTCCCCTTTTTCTCCCATATCCCCATAGCTCATCTCTATTCCCAATGCAATCACGATGACATGAAGAGAACGATGGATGAATCTTGTCGAGGTGAAGGAAGAGATTGGATGTGCTAAGGATCACGTGGATATTTCTAGAGGCTGCACACATGAGCAGCTCAATACATCTCACTTTAGGGATCTAAGAAACTACAACTGTAATTTGTGCCTAAGTGATTTGATCAATGTTTATGTTAATGTTGTTTCAATTACATTCAAAGTCGTTTGCTGTATAACTTCATTCTTGTTTCATCCATATCAAGGCCTTAAAACTGAACAATATCCATCTAATTAATAAGTTTAGTGGAACCAAAATATTTATTATCTATTCATATTATTTTATTATTTCAACATATGGATTAATTAAACAGCAATTGATTGTGCCCAATTGATAGATTAAGGTTCCAGTTTGTGGGGTACCAGGTTACACATCATGCTTTAGAAGATATACAATACTGATTGAATTATTTCATGAAACCTTTGCCATAATTTGTTACATTATATGTATATTGATTTGTTTGCGCGATACTCTTGAATGAGTTAAGGTTTAGTTCACCACCAAGCTGCAAATATGTCATTCAGTTAATAATAATGTGAATGGGAATTATCGGAGAAAGTCTTCTAATATCTACACTACCATATCAAAAGATCATTGGAGATCATTGCCAAATATTTAATGGATCTTATTCCTCAAGTCAATGTCCTCCTATACCAAAAGTAGGTGAACCCATCTTGCCCACTTAATCACCTTTGTGCACTTTGTTTTGTATCCAGGTTAACACATTTAAATCCCATGATAGGCCTCGTAAGTCAAGTCATAACTGAGATGTCTATTCATAAGATGTTTTTGGTGTCTCAGGTCAAAGGGGCACTCATAGGACAATGACATGAATAATCCTGATTTAAGTTTTTAGGTATAGTATTATTCACGGATTTGTAAGGATCAATTCTATGAACTATTTTCTCAAACATACACACTATTTGTCATTAGAGTTTTCACACTATGGGCACAAATCAGCCTCACTTATTATTATTAGTAGGATCATATAGGTATGAAAAAGTCATATCTATCTCAGACATCCGTTGAATATGAATATTTAGATTACATGTAATCTCGCAATATTATAATCTCATGAAAATCACACAAGTTATTGCATGTATTTAGGACTTCATTATGAACAACATAACTTAGACGTGTGACCGGTTCGATAACCCATTGATCATGCAATTACATCCATATTTGGCAACTAATGTAGAATAGTTGTGGGCATCTGTGACATTGGTAAATAGTTTTTCCCATTTATGAGCCTCAATATATTTCCTTAGTTTTTATCTATGACCAAATATTTAAGTATCAACAAGTTGCTTTGAACATGCAGAAACGAAAAAAATTGAACCCGAAATTTCAAATCAATAATAAAAATTTAGAAGTACTTACACAAAAACATCACGAGACTTCATATTTTTGCTTAAAAATATTGTTTGGTTAGTGTTATTATACAGTTGAATAGTATTTTTACTTCTCATCATTTACTTGGTTCTAATAAATCCTCATACATGGTCTGAGAAATTGATAGTGTCCATGAACATAATCACATCTGTTTCTCCCAATTCAGATAGGGTCTTAGATATTAAGCCATCAAAGAAGAATGTCCCTAAGACTTCAAACAAACTATTTGGTTAATAGGTTACCTGTTCAAACATCAAGTTGACCTCCATAATCAACATCTTAATGTTCAGGTTTGGTATCCAAAGGGCATTGCCGGTGAACTGATTAGGAATAATAACAAAGATTGTGAAGTTAAAATTCTAAACCATTGCACTACATGAACAGAAAATCACTACTCTATCCATAGAAGCCAACTCACTGTGCAACGTTCATTGAAGAGAAAAAACCCAATTTATTGTCCACGAGATGGACTGACAGGCATTTTGCAAACTTATCGAGAATTTTATAACATGATGCACTGATGGGCTTTGGATTAGACAGCATTGATGTCAGCATGAAAATATCACGATCATTTCAAATGTTAGGATAAACTGCACAGTACCTTCAACATAATCATCCGAATAAGTTATATTTCCTTGAGCAGCTATTTAATTTTGATTAAAAAAACATTCATCCTTTGAGAAAGAATTTGCTAAAATATTGCGGACACTTGGATATAGATCTCAAGTAAGAACTACATCGGGGATAATCTTGGAAGGGTAGAGAGAAGTAGAGAGAAATATAGAAGAAAAATGGTTAAAAGGCCCGGATTGATATCTCCCAGCTGATTCAAATACCACTTCTGGTCCACCCTTTTAAAAGAGGTGTGCCAAACAGACCCTTTTGAGGGGCTACAACCTATTTAAAGGGAAATTAATAGAAATAAAAAGGACAAAAACACCTTTGGTAGGGATCGTAACATACAGAAACAACAGTTATGACAAGAATGAAATGTGGCAATAACTCAAGCAAAAACCTATACCCAAATCCACATCGCTAGCAAAAATACTACAGCTGATTGACAATTGAATTCTGCAAATTTTCTAACGTTTTGAGCTTCAAATGTCAGAAAAACTTTCAAGGCCAAATCGGCGAAATGACTCACCTTATGCATGAGAGAGACTTATCCCAAAAGCTGAACAACTCCACAGTTTTATGGGAGAAACAGTAAGTCAGAGGTAATCTTTACATCATAAACTTGGGCGTCTAATTATAAGGCGCTTTCAGATCCATGAGATGAAAGGAAGCCCACAAACGCTTACACTTTGTCATCATGGAACCACCATCTTGTCTCCTTGGGAGACCTCCCATTCTGGCAGTTCCTCACGTAACGATCGTTGTCAGGGGGCTTTTGCTGTATCAGAAGAAAAGAGTTAGCCAAGTTCCACTCATTTCATGTAGGTTGTAAGCTGCTGCGAGAATTTTACTATATTATCTTAACTCATAAACTGCGCAAAATTGCTTTTATTATGTTTTACAAAAATACGAGTTGGAACCTTTGCGGTTGAGCTAGACAGCATGGAGAGAATACTGATGCACACCGAGCTCACAGTCATGGCGGGAGACCAGGAATCATAGAGTATATCTGTCAGACTCAATCGAAATGGAGAGAAGAATCAGAGCAATTTCATGTACATAAGACAAAACCCACATTGTTCTCATGCAACCATGGAAACAAAATGGCGTCCCCAGTAATTTGAAAAGATCCAGGAGCAAAAATCCTAAACTGAGAGCAAAATGCTTTAGCACAAATCGATGGCCTTGTTTCAGATAGGGTTTGATGTCCAGGATGACTATGACAACAACGATGAATCATCACTGTTGTCGCCATGTGTTCCCAAAACCTCCATTGACAAATTCTTCATCGCCCCCCCCATAATCTCATCATCGCATTGTCAATTATCACATACCAAACTTGGATAATGATGACTAAACAATGGCGATGACAATTTCATCGTCCTTGGTTGGCCCAAATTCCAAGGTTCAGACTTATTTACATGAGCCAGATAATTAACATTTTTCTTCTCATGTAATAAGAATAATTTAGTGCACACCCCGAAAACAAGTTTCGATCTTGGGAAAACCTCCGAAGGGTATGGTACCCATTGGGTGTAAAAGGATCTTTAAATAAAGATAGGTGCTAATGGACAAGTTGAAACTTTCAAAGGCAAACTTAATGAAGGGTTCTGACTAGCTGTAATGGTAAAGTCGACCAGTGTCGTTCTCAGAATAGAAGCACACCATGATCATGAAATCTGGGAAATGGATGAAGCTGTATATGATGCCAACCTAAAACTAAACGTCCAAGGTGTGAAATTTGTGAGGATCCAATTATGGACTGAAACAAGCTTCCCTAAGTTGGAGTATGAGTTTCGATAAAGTGATCAAGCCCTACTACTTTGTCAGTTTTTTGCCATGTAAAAACAATGTTAGGATAAATCAGTATTAAGTTTATATGAGTAAAGCTTATGACACTGAAACCAAATAGCAATGTTAAACTGAGAACAAAAAACATGAGATCGACTATCTCAAAGAAACACCAAAAATGCCTGTAAGACCCCTCAGCGACAAGCAACAGGAACAAGAGTCAGTAAGACCTAAAGAAGCTAGAATAAAGGTTACTAAAACATTGTAACAAGGGAGGATGCCAAGTGGAGAAATTTTGAGATGATAAAAGTAGAAAGTAGTTAAAGTAGTTGTCCAGTCCAACGATATTCTTTTCTGAGATTCTTCTACTGCAGCTTTTGTCATCCTTTTTATCTGAGAAAATACAGGGTAGCCTGGCGCACATTGCACAGCAATTACTTACTGGACGCATAAATATACCATAATTAAGAAATTAACAAAAAAATAAAGGAGATGGCAACAAAAAATAAATGAAAATTGAAGTGTCACGCACAATGCTGCCATGTACAGGATAATAAAATCAGTCAGAAGAAACCTCGCATCAAAAATACCAAAATTCTTCAATCCCACAACAAACTGTAACTACATGAAAAGAAGTAAAAGAGTAATTAAAAAAGATTGATGGTTGCGTTAAAATATCAATAAATTTGATACCTCTAGAGCCATCTTGTCCTTAGATAAACAAAACATTACTTCCATAATTTCAAATTAAAAGAATACTCAGGCATTCACAAAGAATCGCTCACACTCTGTTTAAAGTTTGAAAATGTTTTCCCCTTAAAATCAAGGAAACTCAAATAGAAACATAAATCAGGTGAGATGAGCGAACATGAAAACAGATGAAGGTGACCACAAACAACATTAATTGTGGCACAAGATAAAGAATACCATAAAAAATGACCAGTAGAAAAAAATTCTGGAGACTGTTAAAACGCAATGAATTGTACAGCACCAACCTCGCGGTAAACATACATAAATTGCTTACCTAGACATATATGGCCGTTGCTGTAAATGTGAGGATGTAGAGGAGCAGGATGAAGAAAAATGACCTAATCCATGAAAACATAGAAAAAATTAAAAATATGTAAAAAAGGGGGAAAAAACCCCAATATCATGTTTTCTATGAACAAGGAAATAAAATCAATCTTGCAAACTTCAATCAACCTGGGGAGCTTCCATGGGATAATGTTCAGGGAAGTCAACCTGCAACTGGTATGTTTCGCTTGCATAGAGAGTCCCCGGCGCGCCGGCCACTTCAATAATCCACCTGCACCGTTTGCAAAGCTCATAAATCAACGCCAAAAAAAGACAAAAAGATATATAAATCAAGATGGTCGTAAACGAAATCCCTGACGCAACCTTTGAAGATTATCAGAGATTTTGTGCTTGAATCCAAAAGGGGGGTTGACCTGCCATTCAGCGAGCTCCTTCTGAAGCCGATTGCACGCGATTTTGCTCAAAGCCTAAAGCAGAAAAAAAAAACGAAAAGACTAAACTTTTGGGTCATCAGAGCGGGATTCGCCAAGAAGATCGAAACCCACGAAGGCGAAAACAAAAAAAAGAAATGGGTACTAAAAGAAAATTTGAATTTCTTTGCCGGTCGGCCAGGATTCTCACTTTGTTTGATGTCGCGGACGTGCTGGTCATCATTCCGCCGGCCGAGAGGGGGATTGAAGACCGTTCTCCCGGCGGAGAGGAAGAGAGACCGACGAAATTCGAACCCAAGAGCAGATTCGAGGAAGCCGGGGAAAATCAACTGCTTTTCTTCTCCCCAATTTGACAAGACCGCAGAAAAATTTAAATAAGCGCGTTTTCACTTTATTTAACACGTCTCCTACTTTATTCCGAATCGTCAATTATGCCAATTACTTTTATTCATATTTTATTCAACCTTTGAAGTCTTTGGAGAAAATTATTGACACATTAGAAGGTAAACTATGAACTTTCAATCTATTAAGACTAATCAGAGGGTATATTTTATGGGGGGTGTGACCATTCAGCTCTTTAAGTTTATTTCATATCCATAAAATCAATCAGCCAATTAAGGGCTTCTTCAGTTTATTTTACAGGTGTTTTCTACTTTACTTATTCCAAAGTTTAGTTGTATTTTCATTAACAATTAGTAAGACTGATCAGTAGGCAAATAATGAACTCTCAGTCTTTTCAGATTGATTAGTGGGCTTTTTTTTGGGGGGGAGTGGAGTAGCCATTTCAGCTCTTAAAGTTTATTTAGTAGCAATAAACTCTAGCCGTCAACACAAGAATTATCTAGTAATTAGTCAATAATGTATGATTTTGTATTATCCAAGTCAATCAATAATTTCATGGATGAGGAATTTTAGAAAACAAGATAATTTAAGTGAAAAAATATAGTGAATAATTTTATGTATGATATTTCATGCTTTTACATTGCAGATGATTTTGTTTTGTTGTATGGATTAAATCAAATTTAGGGTGTTAAATTGTTATTGATATTTGAGTTCAACAATGATAATTTATGAGACCTTACTCATAAAATAACGTGACTAGTCAGTGATGAGCAAGGGTCGTCTCCACAAGGAATGGATATTAGGGTTCAAATAATTTTTGAATGATGATTGAAGAAGGATGATAGGAGATATGTATAAAATAGATGATTTTGATCTGATAAATCTGAGGTGATGAGAGGCTAATAAATATTATTTAATAAGGCTGATATGAATAATAATATGAGGAATAGGTAGGAGGTTGTGGATATATCAAATGGAAATAAGAGGGTGACATATATTAAGACGTTTTCTGCATTAGAAATATATATTAATGTAAAGCATGATATCTTTTAAATATAATGTTAGAAATATATAATAAATGTAAAATTTGATATTTCAGCCTCTTTTCCATTAAATAACTCTAAAAAAGATATTAATTCAGAAAACGTTAGAAACATATATTAATTCTAAAATATGATATCCCTTCGTATATAATGCCAAAAATTTTAAGAAAATCATATTTTGACTCAAAAGAATTACGTTCTTTCAGAATATGGCATCATAAAAAAATTGAAAATATCATTCTAAATATGGCACTATATATTAATTGTAAATATGATACCCCTTTGTATATAATGCCAAAAAATTCAAGAAAATCATATTAACCAACTCAAAACAGTTATATTCTTTCATAATATGGCATCATAAAAACGATTCAAAATATTATTCTAAAAAAATTAATCATTTTAGGCTTGATAACATGCATATATAATCAATTTAATGCAAAAAAACATGCAAATATGTGTCATATTAACCAACTAAAAATGTGTGTATCAAGTATGTTATTAAAAGCTCTAACTATTATGACTCACTCTGATATGTTTTCAGAGTTTACAAAGGACTGACACCAAGTTAACTGGTATGGTCTATGCAGAAGTTACAAGTTTGTTTGTTTTGTAGATGACTATTTAGACAAAAACTTTTATTAACACCATGTGTTGATATTTTAAAGAGTTAAAAACTGTAGAAGTAAAGATAATTCAGACATTTTGATAAGTGCTCAAAGTTCAGTTGGACCAATTTTTATATGCATAATAATTGTGCTACAACATCCTTGCTTAACATTTCAGCTGATATTTTAATTTTCTTCCAAGAAAAATGTCAACGTTGTGTTACTATTTTAGAAAAGTATGAAAATGAAAACATCCCAGTTACAACTACAATTCCATAGTTTATTACTTGATAAATCACATATACGACAGGTAAGTTAAGAGCGTCTGGAATAGAATATCTCATCATATCACCTCATTTCTACTTGTCATCTCTGCAAAACATCTGACGTGAACAACAATAGAACTGATTTCTTATTGGAAATTCAAGCTATCATTAAAAAAATTATAGGATCTAATTTTTTGACAAAAGGGTTGAAACTAGAAAACTCTTGAAAATTCTGAAGTCTATTGGAAAAACCCATGGTAAAAATGGACCCAGATCAATATAAAGCAAATTTAACTGCCCTTGAGGGAATTCTACAGATTTATTTTTTCACAGCTTTGCCTAATTCTTAACATGCTATAATTTTACGAGATATTTTGAATATTAAAATGGTAGTCAATTCCTCAATTCAAAAGAGCTCAAACTCCTTTAATTGAGATGTAATTTTTAATATGCATTGATATAAACTTATGTTTTGCGATTAAGTTTCAATATACATTGCTGAATGAACTTAATGATTCTAAACTTCCTTTTTTGCTAAAAAATGTGCTCACGACTTGAACATTTTAATGGTTACATCTTAATCATCTTATCAATGTCAGCCACTAGTCTCGCATACATAACTTTTAAAACATATTCCTAGGCCAAAGTATAATAATATAATCATTCAGTGAAAGCTTTTTATAGTGTAGTATTTTTTAAAATGGCATGTTTTAAAAATTATTTCATAATGTCTGAGCTGTGCATGACATATTTTTTACATCGTAATATATACACGTTGGATCAAGTAAAATACTGTGATTCATAAATTTTAACTACATTCTAGATACAAAAACTTTATCTTCATAGGGTATTCACACATAAAAATTCAAAGATGGTTATATTCACAATTAAAATCTAACTTCCAATTTTGAATTTAAGTGTTATATGAAGTATTATTTAGAAACACAGTTTTAAGAACTGAAGGCTAAGACATTTTTATGAAATTCTATGCATCTCTTTGTTAAGTAATTGTATATAAATTTAAAAATGGCGTGGTAAAACTTTTGTCAATGGGCACAGACTAGGGGTTACTTGTATACAATGTTTCAAGAAGTTCCAAACATCTCTAGAAGTCCAATGAAGATATTAATTTCACCTTAAACTGATGAAATGTGTATTTAATATATTTCATTACAATGAAGAGAGTTGATATTTTTATTACAAGGCCAGCAGGTTTAAAACTTTTGTCAATGGATACTGACTGGGTTTTGCACTTTGGCAGTTACAAGCCTTTGTCAGATCTCACGCTCAAGAACAAGAGAAGAAGACGGAAGGAAGAGAGAAAAGGAGGAGGAAGAGAAGGGGGTGGAGGGAAAATCTGTGCCACCGACGTTCACCGGCGTCTACTCACGCACGAGGACTTCATGGTGCCCTGGCCATTTTGTTGCACCGCGACTTCATGGTGGACGCAGCCTTACTTGATCAATAAACACCCTAGCTGTGTCAGTGGGCCTTCTTGGCGGGTGCTCACCGAACGCACGACTATCCTTATTTTTGCAAACTATAACCAACCGGCCACTCTCCTCCTCGAAGTCACCGTCAGTTTGGCCCAGCCGACGAATTCCCCTCTGGATTGTGGTGTTTGCCCTTCCGCTGAGCTGCCAAATAGGTTTGCTGCACGCTTGCTGCTGCCTAACTACATGCTCCGCCATAGTACTGCCCGTTCTCATTCACTTATGTGGCCTTACTCCGCCCCTGCTGACCATCCTTGAGGTCATCTGGTTGTGGTTGACTGAGTGACCCGCATCTTGCCGTGTGATTCCTCCTCGCTTCCAACCTCCGGTATCACACTCCTGCTCCGATTCATCGGAGCCAATCGAGCCAACCGTACCTCTCTACGGTACACCTCTCCCTACATCAATCCGCTCCAGCACTTGCGCCGACGGACCGTCCAACGATGACCGACGACACCAACGAGGTATGTTGTCCCTTGCTCGTCCGTTATATTACTTTCTACAGTATATTTTTGGTTGCACTCCACCACACTCGGGTTAGATTACGTGAGAGAGAATTATTTTTGAGAAAACTACTTGCCAGCGTCTTCCTAGGTACAGGTCGAGCCCGTGCATTAAGTGAGAGCCCCTACAGAAATATTTTGTTCGGCGCTGTGGTCGCCGTCGTCGCTCCGACGAGGGTCAGAAGGTCACCGTCACCGGTCGCCCATTTCAGAGCTCGGAGTTTGGCGAATCCACGAGTCAGGTCCTGAACGTACATCCGCCTAGGTTCATTCGCATCACGTAGTTACATTCTCTTCGTGATTTTACCCGTCAGACGACGCCATCGACGACATCCGACATTAGAAGTAGGCAGAAATAGCTGCATTGAAGGAGAGGGGACATGTGGCAGAGTCCTAACCATAGATTGAGAATGAAAAGGCGAAATACAAGCCAGTCATTACGTTAAATTTGAGATAAATAAAAGATCGAAAACCTTTTCCTACTGTGGAGGCTGTAGTGATCAGGAGAGAGAATACTTTAATACAATCAAGGAGCTAGGATTGCTCTAATTTCAAGGCTTGATATCAGAAGGTCAATTGAGCTGATTTTTTTCAGGACAACTTGTCTATACTCCCTCTTTCCACCTATTCCCTTGGATATATAAATTAAGGTCGTGATCTCTGTCAAAACTGTCTTTAACTCAACTCCTATTTTTGTAGGCTGATTGAAGGAGAGTGAACTCAGGGATCTATCAAGTGATTCATTGAATAATTGAGGAGAGACAAGAGAGAAGTGGATAATATTGCTTGTATTTGTAAAGCACTGTGTTCATAGTGGAATGTAAGGACCTAGGTTAGATATATTACTTCTTATTAGGGTTCGCCCGTCCCGATACCGGTACCGGATGCCGGTATCGGGACGGAGACTGTATTGGATACCAAAAAGGCATTTTCTGGTATCCATTTTTTTGATATCCGGATACCGGATATCGGTATCGAATATCAGTTGCTACAGTGCCGATATCCAATACCGATATCCATCTCAATGTCGGCATCCATCTCCGCCTCAACGGGGCAGATGACGATGTTGGCATCAAATTATAATAAAAATAATTTTATTTATTAGATATCTCGCATTTTGCATAGATAACGTGGGCACGGGTGAACCGGAAGCAATTTCTATTTGGTCATACATCTGAACTATTATATACAGTTGCGGATTTTTAATTTTTTCCATATGGGATAGAAGGATTCAGGTTTTCTGTTAAACTCGGAATGCCTTTATCCCATATGCAAAGATGTAGAAATTTTAGTTTCTATTTATTGGACGGTGTACTCATTAATTAAATAATTTATATATATAACGCTCTTAAAATATAGTTATAATAGGTATAAATATTATTTTAATATTAAATAATTTATCGGCCTCATTTAATTTATACATAGAAAATTTTCTAATATCTTCCATGTGGGATAACGGGATTCAGAGTTTACATTAACTTTGAATCCTGTTATAACTTATGGAAGAAGGAAAAAATTGCACACTATATATTAATGGGCATTGATCATAAATCAAAAACCATACAATGCGCTTAAAACTAACAGGTAGAATGTGAAATATAGTTTATTTTTATCGGTCGATACCGGTTCTGATATCCGGATACCGGTTCCGATATCCAGATATCGAAAACCGATATCCGGCATCCGATATCCGTCTCCGAAATCCGGATAACGGAAAACCGATATCCGGTATCCGATACCCTATTCGTCCTCACCCCCCCCCCCCGATATCCGATACTGATATCCGTCTAACCCCTTCTAGACGGATATCGACCGATATACGATATCCGGTATCCGATATCCGACACCGTCCCATTTTTTCCCGGATATAGGATAGAGGTTGTCCGATACCGGATGACGGACGGATATCAGTTGGGCGAACACTACTACTTATCATCACATCTAATGCTACCTTTGTCATTACCTCTTAACCCCTCATCATCATTAGCGTCCTCATTTTATCTCATCCTCACGTAGTCACTAAATGCTTTAAAGCATTGACATCCATTCACTAAACTTGTATTTCTCTATCCACCTCATCCCATAACCATCTTTTCACTCCATCTTCCACATCTCTGTCCCATTCTTTCTATCGGATCACTATATAGTATCTTCCCATGTTCATATTAATATACAAATATTACCTATCAAAACAATCTCTATCCATTTTGCTTGTCGTACTATCTTGTATTTAATGAATATATCATCTCATCTTGTTAAACCTTACTTCAAAAGTTTTAAATTCTGAATAACCGTTCTATGTGGAAGAAACCTTTACTCATCATTAATTGGATCTATTTTATTGATTAATGGTCTAAATAAATTTTATTGATTAAATTCAGTATCTAACAATGAAAATTAATTAACATACCATTTATTGCGTTTCAGTGAAAATTATAGAGTTTGCTGACTCGTGGATTCTTGACCTGAGCTCCTCTTATCATGTGTCAGCATGTTGTCTGGTTGGACTCTATAGAAGTTCAATATGGAAGGTTTGTAGGGCTGGCATGGGTAGCTGCATGGGTAGCTTGAAGATTCAGATTTATGATGACGTGATGAGTGTTGGGGAATGTGTAGCATGTACTTGATTTTTTATTTGCTATAGTAAAATGGATGTTCTTTTTGGGCTAAGAATGGGGTACTCAAGGTTTATAAAGGCTCACTTGTCATTATGATGGGGAGATGACATCAAACAATGATTAACAAGCTTGTGGGGAGCAATGATGTATGTTGAGCTACCATAAGAACACCATATGTGCCTATGAATGAGGACACCTTACTATGGTGCTTGTAGATAGGTCACAAGGGTTGAAAAAGGTATGAATATGCTTCATGCATGCGTGCAACTACCTGGAGTTAAATCTTAGAAAGTATATTTTTATAAATTGTGAAATAGGAAAGCATACCAAGGATAGCTTCAAAGTATAAAATCATACTACTCGCAATATTCATGATTATATTCATGTTGATGCATGGGGCCCTCCAAATGTATTGTCTAGAGGAGATTCTTGTTACACTTTTACCTTTATTGAAATTTTTACACAGTTTTTTTAATTATGTCTGCACAAATTTGACATGCTTTACCTTTTTTTCATTTATTATTACATATTTCAAATGTTTATTAATACTAAAATTATTATATGGTCATGTTATTATGGTTAAAATTGTTAATTTTAAATTTATAGAATTATTATGATTACCTAGATTGTTTATCATCTTTAGAGAGTTTTCAGATACTGAATATTGTATTTTAATTTAATGTCCCATTCAGAAACATTTTTTACTTACTCCAGTGATTTTATGAAACTTAGTTTAATTTAACCAATTTTTAATCCCAAGATGAAGTCAAATTTTGGGGTGCTATCCATTTTATATGAAATATGAATTTTCTACTTAATACTCCAGAATTATTATTGGGTAAGTAATGGATGAATACCAAATAAGGCAGAATTTGTTCTCAATTTTTTTCTGTGCTTATAAATAAAATAAAATAAAAATTATAATAAAAATATATATTTTACAAAATTTATGAATTTTTAAAAATTTTATACTTTTCAGAAATGTATATTCATTAGAAAGGCGAAATTTTTTATCTAAATCTATACTACTATAATAGGAATACATGTGCACTTCTGGCCTCTGATTGGCTGTCAAAAGAGTGAGAGAGAAGAGAGAGAGTGAGAGAGTCCCCTCCCCGCCGCCACCCCGCCCTCCTCCTGTCCTCCCGCGACCCCTCCCCGCCGCCGTGCCACCCTCCTCCCCCGGGCTCCCGCAACCCCTCCCTGCTGCCCGCACCCCCTCCGTGCCACCGCCACCCCCCTTCCCCGCCGCCCGCCCCCCCCCCCCCCGACCCCCCGAGCCCCCTCCCTCCCGCCGCTCCGCCCTCCTCCCCCCCCCCTCCCGTGCCCCCTCCCGTGGGCAGCCGGGAGAGGGGCAGGGCGGCAGTTGGGAGGGGGCACGGTGATAACACCCTAATTTCTGTCGTTATTTCATGTTATTAGCATGATTTTATGCATTTAAAGAGCTTAAAATTGGGCTGTTATCACATATTTACATGAAAATAATGTTTTCAAGTAATTTCTGATTTTTCCCTAATTTTCTGTTAATTATATGAATTTTAAAGGATTTATTGAAGCTCGAAATAATTATTTTTTGAATGAAAATGACATATTTAATATTTTATTTCGACATTTATCAGCATGGGAATGAATCAGTGAATTTTCTAGAATTTTTTAGAATTTTCTTACTAATTTTTAGGATTTTTCTGAGATTTATTCGAAGAGGAAATGTATTTATTTCAAGAAAAAAAGGTATTTTTATAATAGAAAAAGAAGTATTTTTATTATTTTTGAACTTTCAAGGGCCTTTTTGCGAACTTTCGTTGCAAAAGACCCTGAAAACAGCTCTCGATCACCACGGCAGGCGTAAAGATCCAATTTAAAATTCTATAGGGTTTTATTGCAATTATGTTTTAATGTTTAGAAAAAAAACGGAGGAGAGAGAATGCGGGAAGGGCATATACACGAATATTTTGAGGGCGGCGTCCACATGCAAATTTTAATTTTATAAAGGGTTTCATTGAAAAAAAAAGCAAGGAGTCTCTTTTCGTGTCGACGTGGCACTCTCGTGGCCGTCAGATGATGATCGGATGGGGCGTGAAGAGAGAGAGGCTGCGGGAGGTAAGTTCACCGCCCGTGCGGCGCATGCGACGTGCACGCACGGGCAGTGACGTGACGCATTATCAATGGGAGCTCTAGCGCCCAGACGCACGCAAAGGTGCGTATCGGTATGTATACAAATTCCGCTTTTTGAATTTTCCTTTTGTTTTCTTTGTTTTCACGAGGGGTACGTGGCGTGACGAGAGAGCATCCGCCCAAGGGAGTTGAATCGGCACACCCAATAGGAAGGCGGCACCTCAGCCTGCGGTTCAGAAAAAAAAATTGATTAATAAATGAATTAATACAATGGTTAACATTGGTTTAACTTCATTTATTAATAACGTTTGATCCAGAAGTCCGATTGAGATGATTTTTTAATGGATTTGTTCGTCTTGGCCCCCTCTTTCTATCTGTATTGTTGGATCATCAAGATCAAGCTTGTATTGATAGATATAGATTAATCACTCCTTAGGGGTAGAATGGTAATTTATTACATTTTACCTAGGTATAAAAGCCGAATTTCGAGAGGAGGGGGTCATTCTTGATGGTTCTCTATCACAGCTGCAAGACAGAGAGGACCCCAGCCTGGATCAACCCTTTTGGTACTTTTTCCCTTCATTGTATTTGAACTTTGATGCATTTTGAATGAAATTGGTTAAGTTGTTTGTTTCTTCTTCTAGATTCTAATCTGAACTTCTAAATCGCTTGGCTTGAGCGGCATGTACAAGCCCTGATTAGGATTGAGAGGAGAAATTGAGGGATTCATCCAGGCATTCAGTTGCATTACCAAAGAAAAACTCTAAAAAATTTTAGTTTTAATTCTTAGGAGATTGAATTACCCATTTCAGTTCTGAATTACCAAAGTTGCAAAAACAAACCAAACTCAATTTAAAAATTCCCTTTTAACCTCTCTAATTGACCTCTTGGATCCTTTCACTAGGATCAAAGAAGCCAACTTAGAGTCCATAATTCTTCTACTCATCTCACCTCTTCTACCCCCCTTTCTAAATTCTCATCTAATTAGGGTGACTTGATCCTCATTGAAGATTAAATTCACTCTAATTAGGATTAAACACCAAAAAGATCATCAAAGTTAATTTCTTACTCGCTTCCCTTGGACGACACTCGTACTAATCACTATACACCTTAAGTAGAGGTCAATTAGAGAGGTTAAACTTTGATGAGAATTTAGAAAGGGGGGTAGAAGAGGTGAGATGAGTAGAAGAATTATGGACTCTAAGTTGGCTTCTTTGATCCTAGTGAAAGGATCCAAGAGGTCAATTAGAGAGGTTAAAAGGGAATTTTTAAATTGAGTTTGGTTTGTTTTTGCAACTTTGGTAATTCAGAACTGAAATGGGTAATTCAATCTCCTAAGAATTAAAACTAAAATTTTTTAGAGTTTTTCTTTGGTAATGCAACTGAATGCCTGGATGAATCCCTCAATTTCTCCTCTCAATCCTAATCAGGGCTTGTACATGCCGCTCAAGCCAAGCGATTTAGAAGTTCAGATTAGAATCTAGAAGAAGAAACAAACAACTTAACCAATTTCATTCAAAATGCATCAAAGTTCAAATACTTTGATGATTTTTTTTTATAAATTTTATTGCTTAAGCCAAAATTCACAACGACATGGGCTAAAAATTCATAATTTTTACCCCTATTTTCGGCTTATCACACAGGCAGTCAAGGGAGGGCTGGGCCAGCGGCTGGGAGGGGGCACGGGTTGCCCGAGGAGGGGCGGGGCTGCAGTGTGTGCACATAACTGCACCACACAAACCCGTGTGCGGTGTGAGGTGCGGTATTGATTGGCTGACAAGAGAGTGAGAGAGAAGAGAGAGAGAGTGAGAGATCCCCCTCCCTGCCAGCGCCCCGCCCTCCTCCCCCAGCCTTCTGCGCCCTGCACAAAGGCACGAAATTCGCACTACACCCTGCACAAAGTCACAAAAAATTATCTAAAGCGAGCATTGCGAGCAGACCCCACTAGTATTACTATAATTCTATTTCATATTAAAAACATGAAATATATTTTAAAACTTTTGGAATTCAATTATAATAGCAAAAGACTAGAAATTATAAATATATATTTCAGAAATTTCATATATATTATTTGATATTAAAATGAGTATAAAAATATTAATCATTTTTGTATGTTTTTTGCTTTTACTGAATATTTAAATGATACAAGAGTGAAAATCTTATTAAATAAAATATAATAAAATTTCACTCTTTTATTATCTTTGAAGGAGATTGGATAGCTCGGGGCAGATTCATCCATCTCTGCCCCTAGTTGGGAAATGGACTATGGCAAAAAAACAAGACTACAAGCCATCCAGCGGCCCTCAGAGGACCACCCAAGGCTGGGTCATGAGATGTATGGCCATGGGAGATCTCTCCTTGGCTTTAAAAAAGGGTTTTCAGCCCAACTTTATGTATCCTCCAATGAACATCCAACGCTGCAGAAAGAGACCCTTTCAGTAGAGGCACAAGTCAAGAAAAGGAGTGACACCTCTCCCACTATTTCAAATTCCTAGGATGTTGCCTTAGTTTCTCTAGAGCGTACCAGAAGTGCTCTGGCACATAGGAGTTTAGCTGAGACACAGCAAAGTCAGGGGCATTGAACAATGCCCCCATCCTCAACTGCCCAAATAAGGACACTTATGGTGATATTCTGATTTTCTTTGGTAGAAATTGAGTACTCATTCCTTATTTTGTGTCTCGGATGTGATCTACATCTAAACTGAAACCAAAGTTTGAATATTTCTTCATAGTTAGGCTTCTTTGAGTCATTTTCATGCACACCTACTGGGCACTGACGATTTTATCAGATTTTCTCTTGAATTCGTCTTATAACAAATATTTATTAAATATATAAACATTGTAATTTTTACTATCTTACTATAATACATTCTCTATTTATATATTAATATTTATACATCTATAATCGTCTTGCTCTCTGTCATTGTCTAATTTTGAAACTCTTCTAAAAGTCAAAATAATTCTCCACCTACAGCTCTTAATCTTAAACTCTTATCATATTCACGTATTTCTTATTTCACTAATCTACATATCATTATATAATATATTTTCCCTTTCTATCCTAATTATTCTTTCTATTTGTCTCCATTATCTTTCTTATCTTCCCCTTAAAATAAATACACCTAGTTCCTATCTCCGTAATCTCTATAGTCCTGTACTTATTATATCCACCTAATATATTTTAAATGTAATCTAAATATCAATGGAAATAAACCATAGCACTAAAAACATCTTATACAAGGAATCTTCTTGCCTTATATTAAAAATCTAAAAATAATTGTTCCACTATATTTCTTACGCTCTTCATTTACTATAATATTAAAAAACACTTTTAAATTTAACACTTATTCACCATCTCTAATTTCTATAAAAATATTTATCCTAATAATCATATGAATAATATAATATTATAAATACCTTACCTCTACCTTTCCTTATTTCTTTCTAGCTCTTACCAGTTATATTCCACCTTTTCACTATCTTTCTATTATCCTTTTATCAATTATATTATTTTACAATATAACTATTTTCTCTTATTACTCATATTACCATTTTATTTTCCTTAACACTAACTCAACAATAGATATATCTTAAAAGGCCAGTCCATGTAGAGATGACCTAACTCCCATTACTCATACTTGAGTGAGTTTCTTTAATTATAAATTTTGTTTGAATTTGGCAATTAAATTTACAATAAAATACAAAATACATGTCCAACCCTGTCAAAGAGCACATCAACCCCACCCCTGTCATTAAATGCTTTCCTTACTCTCCACAATGCCCTACCACACTGCATTATCTTCACAGGACCAGTCTTTCCTCTTTGGTGATCCATAGTACTCCCTATAGTGTTTTCCCTAGAGTGTTTTCACATCCATCAGATTTAATAAAATAACTTAGTGGAATAGGTTTCAGTCTTTACATGATCAGTCATTTGGAATTTTAGATTTGGAGATTTTTCCCCTCTCGACTGAGGAAACATATATGCAACATAACTTTTATCTGTATTTACATATTCAAATCAATTATGTTCAGGCGTGTTTTATCCATCCCTAGGTTGCATTTGTTCAATCCATCTGCATCTTTGCTAGTCATCCTGCATTAGAGTGCCTATAAGATAGTGAAGTAATGTTTGACTGGGCTTTCCCATCTGCCAATGTAGAGATTATTAGAGCGTTCGAATCTTTTAGGATAGCAGGCTGCTTAGGCACTTTCTTCTTGCCTATTTAATGGTTTTATTTATTCTTATTTTGATGATACTTTAGAGATTTCCTTAATAGATGTCATGGAAAATAGGAGTATCTCCCTCTTGTTTCCTCTTTTTCCTTCACTCTTTATTTTTCTCTCTCCACTGGAAGGAAATTACTCTCTCGAAGGTGATGATGCAACTATAAACTTCAGCCACCTTTAGGGGAATATAGCGGATCCTCAATTCTACAGTATAAAATATACAAACCATGAACATGTCATTTTTTACAATGAAAAATACACTTGTACGACATGGTATGCTCCTTGTATTAATTACTTAATAATCCCCATCATCTTATAGATTTGTTATCGTGGGTATTAACTTTCGTGAGTAATTATTATCTACAGAGGACAACCAAACTTTGATTTCAGAAATTGGAGAAGGTTCAAAAAAGGCGCACATTGGCTGGTGAAAAGTTCTCTCCAACCCATCTTCCAAAATCACCATTGTTGATTTAGTTTCAAAATCAAACTTTCCTATGTTGGTTTTTGGACCTTTTTCCAAGTTACCCGTCTTGTCTTTCCCTTGGGTCTAGCCCACCAGACTGGTGAACCAGCAGCACAGCCATTCAACCTCGCTGCAGCAGCCATGCAAGAGGCCACAACCATCAGACACGTTGTTTTGTTGGCTTTGTTCTTCGCCTCTGCCTTTGCCACCTTCTTTGCATCCCACGCAGTCACCTGTCTCTCTGCCATTATCCTCTCATTCTGCACCCCCTGCATTATTATCATACGTTGATACAGTTATGTCATTCATCAACCAAAGCTTATTGAAAATGAAGGTTGAGGTCAACAGTCAATAATGATCCATCAACACCAGTTTCACTGCAAAATTTCGTTGACATCGTCATAAAAAATTAGAAGTGGCATCATCATCATCATAATACGAAATAGCAATGGCATCATCAGCAATGGCATCTTACTCGTCATCGTCATACAAAATTAGAAATGGCATCATCATCAGGGGTCAATGAAGTTTATGGAGTTGTTGATTTAAAAGCAATTTTTTTGTAAATATGACTGTTGAGAATTATTACAAAAGTCAATGATGATCCGTCACCATCATTATTGTCATAAAAAAGTTAACGGATTTGTCATCGTCAATGAAGTGTTTACACAGTAGTGGATGGTATCAATCGTAAAAGATGAATATTCACCATTCAGAATTGGTCAAGAGCATAATCATCGTCAATACGGATATATAACTTTGAAGTCATTGTCCATTTTCCTTAAAAAATTTAGTGAAAATGATGGTTAATGACAACAAATGGTTGATGCGAACCGTCAACGATGAACAGTCGATGTCCACATCCATCATTCAATTTGGTCAACACATTGTCATCGTATCCTGAACAATGTAGATCATCATCAACATCAATGTGTATCATGTCCTTGATGTACTGTTGATTAGGTGGTTGATTTTTCAATCAAGATTTATCATAGGGTGACTGTGGACAACAAATAATCAATGTCACAGTCAACATTTTTGATCCAGAATGAGTCAACGTTTTTCATCCAAAAAGGTCAATGTCATAGTCAACATGTGTCGTCCAAACTTGGTCAACGACATAGTGATTGTCAACCAAGGACAATGATGTTGACTTTGACTTTGACACACGATGTGTGCTGAGACCAAGAAAGAGGAACCTCATCTGAGAAGTCAATATATCACCAGAAGGACGCTTTGTAGTGTGATCCCTTCGGCGAAAGGGGGCAGCCGAGAGTTAACCCGAGCCGCCGCTTGAGCCCGGGACGCGACGTCTCCGGGCCTCGGAGAGGCTGATCCCATGGCGGACTGAATGGCTGCGGCGTCTGCAAAGTCAACGAGTTTTTTCCCAGCCACCTGTGCAGCTGCCTCTAGTGCTTCTCCAACAGTCACACTTCCATAGCCAAGGACCTGCACTCGGGGACAGACGAGCTAGAAGGCTTCAGGACGGATGACAGATGAGGGATGACGGAATGGAGTAGGGTTTGGCATGGATGACGATGAAGTTCCTCATTTACCATTATTTAGTACAGATAAAGGTGAACGTCATTATTCAATGATCTAGCATCGTCAACATAGGACGATGATGTTGACGCGTTTGTTAATGGCAACGTTCATTACCCAAGGTAGTTAGGAGACGTTGACCTGACGGTTGACGAGTGCAAAACCCTAATGGACTAATGGAGTAGGGTTGGGTATGGATGACGATGACGTTTGTCATTTACCATGAGTTAGTAGATACAAAAGTCAATGTGACTTCAATGATCTATCATCGTCAACGTAAGACGATGACGGCGTTTGTGAATGGCAACGTTCATTACCCAAGGAAGTTAGGAGCTGTTGACCTGATGGTTGACGAGTGCCAGACCCTAACGGACTAATGGAGTAGGGTTCGGTACGGATGACGATGACGTTTGTCATTTACCATGAGTTAGTACGTACAAAAGTCAACCTCATTATTCAACAATCTATCATCGTCAACGTAGGACGATGACGTTGACGCAAGCACCAACGATAGTTATCCCAAATGGTTAGATGACGTTGACCTGACGGTTGAAGAGTGCCAAACCCTAATTGAACGTTGGATGACGACTTGGAACGGGTCTGGAACGGGAGCCTTGGCGAACAGATGACAGATTGTCTCCCGTTCCGTTTGTTTCCGTTCATCATCCGTCCTTCAATGGGGACGGAAGGAGCTGTTTTCTCACCATGTCTTGGATCAACGCCACAACAGAGCGGCCGCCGAGAGGCTCGTTGTTGACGACACGGATATTTTCTGACAGTAAACGCCCCACCACGCTAAGATCAACAATGCCTTTGTGATTATCGTCGTCCATGTCTCTATCTCTCTCTCTATCTCTCTCTCTCTACGTATGTGTGGGTGTGAAAGAGTATACAGGAACGTCAGCTATGGTTGTTGAATAATAGAGGACGGATAATCACACACACACTCTCTCTCTTTACGTATTGAAGTTTATAAAGGAACGTCAGCTATCGTGGCACCATGCAAAATAATATGGGCTAGAGCGACTCCCGCTGATAGACACGTAAGTGAAATCTGTCAACATAATCTCTCTCTCAACGTTCGGGTGTATTAAAGGGTATACATGAAATTCAGATATCGTGGCAGCATGCACAAAGAGAAATAGAAGGCGAGAAGATAGAGCTAGGAAGGAAGAAGATAGAGAGACGTGGAGAGAGAGATAGATAGATAGAGGTAGAAGGAGAGAAAGAGTAGAAAGAGAGAGAGAAGGGAATTCCCTGCTCCAAGAGAGAGAAAGAGTAATAGCTCCAAGTTAAAGACAGAAGAATGGCAGTATACACAAACGGAGAGATAGAGAAAGAGATGATACTTCGAGTTATAGAGAGAGATGACTTGGCAATAACTCAAGTAAGAGAGAGAAAGAGTAGGGGTTAGAGAGAGGGGACAAATAATAGAATAGAATACATGCAGAATAATAAATGGCAGATCAACTCTCGCTTATAAACACGCAAGTGAAATCTGTCGACATGTCTCTCTCTCCATCTCTCTCTATCCCTCTCTCTATGAACGTGTCCGTGTAAATGTTTATACAAAAGCCGGCGATAATAGAAAAGACTGGCTCAACTCTCGCTGACAGACACGCAAGTAAAAAAATCGTTTAATATTATCTCTCGCTCCATCTCTCCATCTCTCTATCTAACGTATGTCTTCGTGTAAAGCTTTATGCAGAAATGTCAGCTGTCGTGACATCATGGATAATAGAAGAGGCTGCATCAACTCTCGCTCACACATAAGTTAAGATATCTTTCAATATAATCTCTCTATCCATCTCCCCATCTCTCTATCTCTCTCTCTACGTACGTGTCCGTGTAAAAGATTATACAGAAGCCTCAGCTATCGTCAGCTATAGAAGAGGCCGGATCAACTCTCGCTGACAGATACGTAAGTTAAAATATCTTTCGATATAATCTCTCTCCATCTCCCCATCTCTCCATCTCTCTATCTCTCTCTCTACGTACGTGTCTGCGTAATAGGTTACACAAGCGTCAGCTATCGTGGCATCATGGATGATAGACGAGCTTGGTTCAACTCTCACTGACAGACGTAAGAACAAAAATCTTTCAATATAATCTTTCTGTCCATCTCTCCATCTCTTCATCCCTCTATCTTTCTCTCTTCGTATGTGTATGTGTAAAGGATTATACAGAAATGTCAGATATCGTGGCATCATGCAGAATATAGAGGCTGCATCAAGTCTGTCAACCACTTAAGCTGGAAACTATAAGAAACTTGTCAAGTTAGGATTAAGGATTTTTTTTCTTTGAGGATCTACTAATGGGTTCTTGTGAATCTCTTGATGATTATATGTGTCGAACAAATTTTTCCCTTGTAAGGTATAATTTAAATCTTAACTCCTGTCTCTTTAATATTAGTGATGTGACCTTAATCAATGAAAATTAATTTTCTTTTCTTTTGTGTGGATTACACTGCTTAAGAACTTTGTTGTCATTAGATAGTGTTCCTGTTTGGTATTGGTCCAGCCGCCCAGGTTTACGTTTGCGGACAATATCTGGTGTCCGAGTAGGAAGGAATATATATAACATTAGTTTTTAGATCTGGCACTAACCTAATTATATATAAATATAGTTAACTAATCGGTATCTAAACTTTGTTGAAAATAATATGTCATATATCAGAAAAATTGCTATGTATGAACAAATATCATATCGGCCCAAATGTTACCGTGTTTAATATTGTCATGCGGGCAGGCAAGTTTCACTACTTGTCGGGGTTTCGTTGATATGGAATTCTCCAGGTTGAGGACTTCCTCCAAAACATTTTGGTAGATAACAATAATGTCACACAAGTGGACAAGGTTTTTAATTTTTCACCCTCCTTAGTAGGTGTGTATGAAGCTAAATTAGGGGTATTAATTTGTAGTTCTAATAAATTTCTGTCAAATCAAATAATATTTATTAACTTGTTATCTCACCCAGGGCAAGGTAGTCTCCTCAGGGATTGGTGTCTAGAGATTTGATTTAATAAAATATTAAAAGAAGGGAAGAAGAGATATTATGATCATAAGCCTAGTAAGGGATTTCATTATTAAAGCTCGAAGCTATAGGTAGAAATAGTTAGAAATGGTAAAGATTTATGTATAGGGGTTAGAGAGGAAATAGGGAAATGGTTAGAGGGACAAAGAATTTTGACAAGAGAGAAAAAAGTGAGAATTCAAGGAAATTAAGAAGACATTCCAGGTGTTTAGGGAATGGCAGCCATCATCCGTCATGTCACACGTCATGGTGACGGCAACATGACGGATGACGTGATGGTGATGGGGATGAACTTAGGGGCCCGTGATGGTAACAGTAATAGATGACAAACTGGGCGTGACGGTGACACGACGGTGACGGAGGGCCTTGGATGAGTGACGTGGCGGGACGGCCTTCACGGATGACAGCCGTGACGGATTTTTAAAAATGACCAAAAAAGTTTAAAAATCGTTAGATTTAAGCTTTTTGACCGCCGAGATTTTGTCACGTGGTGTCGCTAACTCGATTTCTTGGCATTTTTCAGAAAAGTCCCTGCATTAACTTGCTCGCGCAAAAGGATGCCATCCAAAGATAATTGGAGATATGCTCCTCCAATTCTCTTTCCTCCGGATGGTTGTTTTTCCCGTCACATGTGATGGTGACGCCATTCAGTGACGGGGACATTACGGGGACGCCACAAACCATGACGTGTGACGGGACGGTGACGTGACAAAATTTTCATCACGCACCTTCTGTCACAGATTGTCATCCATCCCGTCACATCCCGAACATGCCATTCCCTACAGGTGTTTGTCGACAAACCTAAATAAGAGATTGTTTATCTAATTTTTTTGAAGAAATAAAATTAATTTTTATTTTTTATAAGAAAATAGTTGAATAAGATGGGATGTTATCAGAGAATTTAGTTGTTTTTTAGAGATTTTTATTGAACTAAAGATGATGGAAAAAATGAGGAAAAGTAGTTGAAAATTCAAATTTTCGAGAAGTGTTCTACAAGATGCCTTGCCAAATTCTGGCTTCGATTCAATTTGTTTATCTTTTATGATTTTTAAGGATCATATAATTCTTTATGTAGGAGTTTATTCAATAAGTTTACTTACCGAAATTCCTTGTTGTGTTGGAGGGTCGCCATCGGCTTTACACCTTTCTGCAGTGGCATCTTTGTCTAGGTTAGCCCTCATTTTCTGTTGTCTCCTATCATATTCTCATTTTTATTTCTTTAGGTCCAAGCCTGTCACCACCTTTGACCAAAAGAATTCAAAGAGTAATGAAAATAAATATGAGGATCCTCTTCTGTTCACGATCCATAATGGTTTTAGATTATAATGAGAAGAGATGGCCGTAGCACATAAACATAGAAGATTTTTGTACATCAGGATAGGCAGGATTTTGTCATTTACGAATGTGGGATGATTCCTAAAGTTTCTTTTTGCTGTGGACCACTCCCTTTGCCTCTTTGTTCCCAGAGTCCACCATTCACCATGAAAAGGGCAGGGACCAATATAGGATCTCTAGAGACCCTTTCAAACCGTTCGATCTCAATTAGGATTCAACGGCTATGATTAAATCACAGATATGGAGTCCCTTTAGATGCAATGCTCCTCAATCCACATCATTCGTACCACATCAGCTTCTCTTACATGTGTTGGCTTCTGATTTAGGTGTGTCAGAGCCCGCGGTTGCCAACTCACAGCCTAAGACATATAAGAAAAAAATTACAAGGGATAGGCATAGATCTTGACTGTTCGATCTAATTTCATAAGATCAAATGTCACTATTAAGACATAAGCCTTCTTTTAAGAAGTCCCGCTATGTTCAGGCTTTGGGCCGTGACAGCACAAAGCCTGCATCTCACTTTATTTGGTTGTGTTTATACACTAAGGCCCATAGGCCTTGGTCAGCTTCTTCTATAAGTGATTTTGGATTGGCACACATTTCAGCTGAATAGGATAATTGGTTAATCTCCTATTCAAAGATGCCAAAAAATGATACACGAAGTAAATTTCAAAACCATAATCTTTTGGAATTCCAAAAGACAGCATTTCCCATGTGTTCACGCATGTGGCCTATGATACCGAATCTGTTGGCCACAGGCGGTGCTGCAGCCTTCGGGTGTGGCCAGTGGCCAGTGGTTCCCATGTGGCCAGTGGTTCCCTTTGTGCCCATGGTAACCATAGCACTTACAGTAGTGTCTACTGCTTTTGATTATAAACCCTTTTTTCCTTTTTTTTATGAATTATACTTTTTATAAATTCTTTGATGACTGTCATTACCTCATAAACTATCCAATATATTTTTTTCTTACAATTATGGGTCAAACAGTCAAATTCAATGAAAATGTTAAGGTTATATTTGTTGTCTCATTCACACATAAATCATTCCAAATTCAGGAAAAATATCAAAACTTATAGAAGATGTGAAATAATGTATGTAATGAATTATTCCTCTTAAGGCAAAGACTTGTATCATAATTCAATGTTTTAAATATGAAACAACATTTAACATAAGCTCATTAAAGAAAAAGTTTATGTCAGTTCCATAAGCTCGATGACTACTGATACCCAGATCCAATAAAGAAAAGAAAAAAAAGGAGTGAAATTAGTAGGTACATCTAAGGCAAAGTAGAGGCGAACAAACTGACGTATAATTTAAGTGAGGAGACTATCCAGCCATTGGTTGGTGATCAGGATACTAATGACTGCTAAGGGGGATAGAGAGCTGATGATTGGAATCCTTTCAATGCACTAAGTTATGTCCATATACACTTCTTAATTCAGTTCACTAGGGAAAAGCACATTCTTTACATACATCCAGCTTAAGGTCTACCCTTTTATGAATAGCTGTAAGTAAATTAATATGTATGAAATAACCATCTTGCTACTGGAAAAAAAATGCTTCAGAATATTCACTTCACAGGTTTGGGAATATCTTGGAAAAAACTGATCAAGTTTAACCATTGACACCATCTTTGATGGTAAAAGCTTACCAAATATCCAGTCCTCTTTTCGTGGGAGGTAGCATGTATTCTATTTATAAAACTTATGAATATAATTTGACCCTTGACATGCAAGCCTGCATCAAAATTCTCATTAACAAGAAGAGAATTGTTGGTAAGACCCAACTTTAGATTGCAAGCTGTTTCTCCCTCACACAGCTTGTAATTCCCTTTTTATAGGCAATTAATGAATTAGTATTTAAATCATATCTGATCAACAGATAGATCGTATCTGTGAAGGTATTTCTGTTTATAGATGACAGTATAGAGATAAAAATTCAATAAAAATATTTTCTATACAAATTCTTGCATTAAAGATAACTAGGTAGGTTATATTTTTTGAGAAGAATATTTTTTAATTGAAAAACTCACCAAAAATGTATTTTGGTACTGGGATGGATATTTGGTGAGAATAATATTTTTTAATTGAAAAAATCACCTAAAATGTCTTTTGGTACTGGGATACAAATTCAATTAAAAATTATTTTGTATACAAATTCTTGCATTAAAGATAACTAGAGAGGTTTTATTTGGTGAGAACAATATTTTTTAATTGAAAAACTCACCAAAAATGTCTTTTGGTTCTGGGATGGATATCCCTCATGGGCTTCTTGGGTCATATATACCATGTGAGGGGATGACTCAATCACCTCACATCTTGTTAATTTATGGATTTTGGCATAGGATTATATCTTATTTTTTCATGTAACAACATATGTTATCTTAGAGTTAAAGTTTGTTTAAATGTGGAGTAACTCTCAAACACACAAGTATGAGTCAGTCGATATAGCTTAGATACATAATGAAGATGTGGCTAATAAACACGTAGAAAGATCTATTGCATAAATTTAGTTCTAAACTCATATAAAGACCTATGATCACATTTGATTCGGTCATGTCTTGATACTTAGTTATATATTAAGGGGGGCTAGACTTAGCCCCCCTTAATATGAAAAAATCATATAGTGATACAACAATCATATAGTGAGATATGCTATGGTTATGGTCTCTCTGTTAAGAAAATTAGGCACATGCATGCTGCAGTGATGTAGTTACCTCCAGAAATGATTATTCATAAAAATGACTCAAGATATCTTCTCACTTCATTAAAATTTAATCATATCATAATTACAGTATTGTTGGGAATTTTATATTTATCCAAAAAAATCTCAGTTTGCCATTTAAGTATATTTTATCCAACAATGTAATACTTTAAAACATGTATGAATTGATATTGGAATGCATGTAGAGACTGAAAACTTTACTTTATCCATTGATGAAGATGATAAACCATCTAGAGCCATTGTTGTCTGTCATCTGTGGACATCCCTTACATCAATACATCACTGCAGCATGTATGTGCCTAATTTTCTTAACAGAGAGACCATAACCATACCATATCTCACTATATGATTTTTTTATATTAAGGGGGGCTAAGTCTAGCCCCCCTTAATATATAACTAAGTATCAAGACATGACCAAATCAAATGTGGTCATAGGTCTTTATATGAGTTTACAACTAAATTTATGCAATAGATCTTTCTATGCGTTTATTAGCCACATCTTCATTATGTATCTAAGCCACATCGACTGACTCAGACTGGTGTGTTTGAGTGTTACCCCACATTTAAACAAACTTTAACTCTAAGATAACATATGTTGTTACATGAAAAATAGGATATAATCCTACGCCAAAATCCATATAGTGAGATATGCTATGGTTATGGTCTCTCTGTTAAGAAAATTAGGCACATACATGTGCTTTTACATAGAAAAAATATCTTAAATTCCTTTCAAGGAGTCCATAATGAAAAAAAGGTTTAAAGCAACAATGCATGATGGCATAACCTTTAACAAACCATAAATAATATACAGTCCTAATATATAAATGTTTTGTGCCTGTTTCTTAATCCTCTTCAGTTTGCAAGGAAATAACATCATTCAAAAACATATTATTACATTATTCCCCATAAAGGTGAATACATGTGACATTGGCCTTGCATATAGTAAGTATTGAGCAAGTAACAAATGGTTAAATTGGATAATATGATTTTCAAGATAAGATTCTATTGCAATAGACGAACATACCAAAGTTGTCGTAGGATTTCAATGGGGAATATTTTATATGATCATTCTCCAGTTAATGTGAAAACCTTAGCTTCAACTGTAACTATTCTTTATCAAATCTGAGATGATGTGTATAAGTAGAATCAACACTCGTTTATATTAGTATGATCTGTAACTATAGTACAAAAGTTTACACCCATTTTATTTCGAGTCTTGAATACTATAAAATGCATAATGATTGTGGATGAGAAAACTTATGTCACGCTTATAACTTATCATGTGAAAATTAAATTATATGTATTTCTTAAGTTCCCACTTTAGTTCCTATATTTCATTATTTTGGTATGTGAGAGAACAGCCAACAGTATATCTTATAGTTAATGTTAACTAGTTAAAATTCTAATTATTCAATTTCTCTGGAAGAAGAAAAAAATTAAGAAAAACATATCCATGCAACAAGGTAAAAAATAGAGGGAGAGAAATCTAATTAATGCAGAGTAAATGTAATATAACGTACACCAACATATATCATAAACCTACATTTTGATCTAAACTAAAAGCACGTTAAGCCTAGCTTTTCCAGCCCAAGCTCAGACACGACTAGTCGAAGCAGCACTTGAACCAACTCCCTCACTCTAGATTCCCTTCAATTAACAATGGCGAGGATTAACTAATGAAAGTCACATATGATTTTTTTACGAAGATGAGATGATATAAAATGATACAAAACTATCAAAGAAAATTATTTTTGAGGATATAATTGCAGGGAGCTCTGGTATCAAATTACTATATCCTTTAGGAGTTCAAAGTGCAGAATACGTGCCCACGCCATATTCAAAACTTAAGGGTTGATCTCTGGTCCGGAAAAGTCAAAAATATATTTAACATGTTAAAAAGGTTTTCACAAAACATAACTATGATCAAGAGACAAAAAAGGAGAGATGCAGAAACCTAGAAAAAAACGAGGGTCAACCCTCATAAAACAGTTTTAGGGTTCATTAAATGGTACTTATCGTGGGGAGGAGAGCCCGATTTAATGAGCTATTAGATAGAGGGATAAAAGAGGAAAATAAACAATGTCATTCAAAAAGAGATTTTCCAGTGTTTTTCATCTCCACCTAATTTTTGTAAGAACATTCACAATGAGTAAATAAAATGAGAAATAAAATCAAATATTTAAATAAAACAAAATGAGAAAATAAGAAAGCACAGACCTTGACGAGACAAGCTCGCAAAATGATGGAAAAAGAAGCAAGAGGTGCGATCTTCGCCCGACCCCCTTTTCATTTGATTTGTTTTCTTTGAGATGCTCAGGTATAGAAAGAACGGACTCAACATCAGGATGAACAATCATCCTAGCAAGCTCTTTGAGAACATGAACTAGTTCCTTGGTTCTAACTGTAGGCAGCGTACTTTCGCCTATGCGAAAAATTAAGAAGACAATGGAAAATAATTTAATTAAAAAAATGAGTTTCTTGATTGAGTAAAATCAACTGACAATGAATATAAAAACGATAATGGGTTTGGAAAGAGCACCTAGATCGTTTTCGTCCCTCAGGTATTGATTCAATATGATGTTGGATCTGTTCATGAGAAACCTGATGGAGATTCTGCTTACCTCAATTCTAGTGGTGTGCCAAGAATCTTCCAATGCATAGCTGCTTTGAAAAATAAAAGAGGAGTTAAAAGAAAAGATAAAGGACACTGGCAGTACAATAATTACGTTAGCGACATCTTCTAAAGAAAAATAGTTTCTTGGTATATTTAATAATTTCAGACATTTTTGCCTGAAAACAACGATGTGCTAATAGAATACTGACCAACTTTGTTGCAAAAGCTTTACCTTCTTTTAATATTTTTTCTAAAAAACCATTAAAGCATTCAAAACAAGATGTCTGCGTTTGAAAGCTAAAAAGAAACAGACAAACTAACTGCTCAAGAATGAAGAGAAAGGAAGCAGGTTTTATGAGAACACAAAAGATAATAAACGAATGATTCTATTCTAACCCCATTTGTATGAGTGACAGTTCACGAAAACACTCAGCCATTTATAGTTCTATTTCTTCCCCTCTTGCTCCATTTCTGTTTTCTGATTTCTATTCTACCATCTATTTTAATATTTTTGTGAATAAGACTTTAAGTGGACTGCATTAAATGGTGAGTGCTCATGCAAAGACTTCCGCTGTACCAAGACGATGAGAAGTGTAACTGACATTTACAACCATGTTACAACCATTATCAGACTTTTTTTCAGCTGGAGAACCATGTTACAACCATGTTAGTGGAGAAGCGGCATTTTTTTGAAAAAACACATGATATCCTTCCATGATAAAAACTGTTATGGCGTAGCATGGGTCTGGTACGAACCTAATCTAGGCTCGTATCGAAAGGAGGGTAGAGAACGAGGCGAGGTAGAAGTTCCCGGGGTAGAGAGGTGAAACGGGAAGGATCGGAGAGGAGGCCCAACAGAGGGGGTAGGGATCGGCTGAGGACAAGCTGCCTGAAGACGATAACGAGGGACGGGAATCGTTGAAGGAGAGAGGGAGACAAGAAGACCTTACTTCAATTTACTTCTTCTTCGCTGCCATCCTAAAAGGAGGGCATCCCTATTTAAAGGAAATACAAAGATAGCTAAATGACTGAAATGCCCCTGTGGGCTAACATGACGAAACTACCCCTAGATAGGTTGAGGATCCTATCAAGGATCCTATCAGTGTCACTTAAGCCGCAATTTTACTTAAGCCGCAAACTACCCGCTAACGATCTCCCTAAAAGTGCAGTTGTTTAGGTGGCTGCTCCTTAGATGAAGATTGGTGATGCAGGCCTTTAGGAAGAGATGGCTTACAGAAGCCCCGAACTGAGGAATTGTCCCACATGTGTGGTGCCTGCGGGGCGAAGAAGGCTACTCCCAATTCTCTGTGAATGCCTATTTGCCCAAGCAGTGTGGGCCAGCCTGTCTACCACGAAGGTGGATGTCTCCTCAAAGGAGGCCTTCTGGGACTCCCCACGAGAAGTGGTATCTAGGGAGTTGGAGGACCAAGGATGGCTCGGTGTAGTGCTTTGGGTAATATTTCTGCATCTTCATGAGGTTATTCCCACTAGTTGCGATAGTACATGAACGTGGAGAGTTTAGTCTCCTTTTGTTTATAGGGAGGTGAGAGGAAGGGTGGAGTCTTATGGATTAAGTGTGAACTTATAATTTCAACATGATAAGTATATAGAGAGGATCAGCGATTTTAGGTGGCCTTTCCCTCTTTTTCAAAAAATATATGAAAAAGAGAGACCAAGATTCCAATGCTATCCCCCTCTTCGTAAGAACACTGAGCCATAAAAACTTTGATTAATTTTAAAATGCTTCTAAATTTGAGAGTATTTTCTCAGCTATATTGAAAAGGAGAAGTCAGTCTGATCCAGTTTAAAAATAAGAACATTGAAGCCCACTGAAACTATGCCATACAAAAGTTTTTCAAGGTAAATGGAAATACCTTAGTCTTAATGAATGTTCCTATAAAATATGCACCCACGGAGAAGGAAATAATGCAGAACCAAAAATACCAAATTTAATGAGTCAATACCTAGCAAGAGAAAACAACTTCAGTAAGCAACTCAAGGAAAATCTGCTGCAGCGTGGCGGAAGAAGACTGACTGTCTCTAGTGGCAAAGAACCAGTTCGAGATGCACAACGATCTAAAACTGAAACAAGGCGCTCCAAATTCTGAAATAGCCACAATAACCAAATCTGATGTAAGACGGTAATTTAAAAAAAATAAAATGACATAGATGAAGTAACGAAGTTACATCAAATGGTGAATCTAGTTGCGCCTTTAAAACAAGATCTCCAAGATTGTTTAATATGGCTATCTCCAGTGATTCATCGGCACTGAGAGTTTCAGCAGAGAGGGCACCAGATGCAATGACTCTCCCACACGAACCAACTAAAAATGTATCATAAATATCTGCAACTTCCTTCCACAACCGACTTCTCAATATGAGATTTTTTTTCTCGATCTCGTCAGATTTCCCCCTGGTCACGACATCAACCATAACATGGTTGAAGCCTTCTGCTGCCAACCTCCAAAGCCTCCCACTAGGATTGTCCCTCCTAGTGCTCATGCACCTAGAAGAAATTAAAACAAAGATTGAAGCAAAAGAACTTGGTTTCATTTGAATAAAGGAACATGTATTTTGCCATAGGAACATATTATTTGAAAGGTTAAATAAATCTTCAGTTGTTATTGCTTTCATAATAAAACTTCATTTTGACAGATGAACACATTACAATTGACAAATGTTTAAACTCTCTTAAATGTCTGGATGCAAGCTGAACCAACTGACTGGTTAGGTTAACTACCTGTAGACTGCACATTAAAAGACATTCAATTCAATAAGATGATTAAGTTAGACAGAATTCGAAACACTTTATTCCAGGAATTGACCATTAGAAGAGTCTGCCTGCTGGCTCAAGTGCCATGAGTAAGCCATATCAATACAGAAAAAATGGCACCTAAATATAATCAAAATCAAGGATTTATGAGTATTCTCGGATGCAGAATCTTTTCCCATAAATGATTTTCCTTTTTAACTAAAAATAATCAAAATAGTACATTTTGTATTCCTAAAAAAGTCCACTTCGGAAGAAAAAGCAACTAACCTTCCAAGACAATGAAGAAATTCGGGAAGTGTTATTTCCCTTTCAGTCTCAGGAGCTCGAATAAACATCTCCACTACTACAGGAATAAGCTTCTCTCCAAACACATTAGCTGAACCGCATGCTGCAGCATCCTTGGGGCTTAGACTATTTCTTGCCACTTGGTTTGGTACGATTAAATCAACATCAGACAGTGCATTCCTTTGCGCATTAGAGGAATCATCTCTTAAGCCCTCTGAGTCATGTATTTTCGCTGTGGAATTAGTCTCATCTTTCTCATCACCTAAAGAAGACCATGATCCTGGGAGAAATGTGAGCAATTTTTCGAGAAGCTGAGGCCACATGGAAGATAAATGATCTTCAGGGCATAACATGGGTATAACCTCAAATATTGTACGATACATAGATTGAACATTTCCCTGCAATAATACAATGAAGTAGGAACTAAGTAAAGATAGAAGATATACAGAATTAGCTACAGTTGATGCAGGATTATGCAAGTAACTCACTTTCTCACATTATTTAAGCTTCTCAACATCAATCAATACCAAAAAAATAGTTAGCCTCCAAAGCATAATAAAGTTCAGACATGACAAGAGTATAGCGGCATAAAACATATGGAACCAAAAATTGATAAAAGCTAGCAAGGCTAGTAGTCATACAAATTCTGCATCAATGCTCTCAGAGGGGACAACAGAACGTCTGATAGCCAGTTGAAGAATCACAAGAAGCTGTGCATACATATCATTGTTGAACATTAATCTTGCCTCAACAAAGAGGCTGCCTGAAAGCCATGGAATTTCTTTCAGGGGAATCAAGCATTAAGCCATTTAAACCAAAAGGGAAAACCTTAATTTTCAAGAATGTGATTAGAATATATGATACCCAGTCCAGTTAATATCTCTTGCGTCACTTTGTGGGCAGCAGTGCTGGTGTAGGAAGGAGACCTTTGAAGAACGAGTTCATAAACATCAAGAATGGACTTAAGCTGGGACACAGAAATATTTCCCTGATTTATGATGCAAAAGCAAAAAGATTTAGAATTATATCTACACCAGAAAGTTTATCGGACCATAGAACATAGAAATAAATTAAAATTTATAATGGTAATCCAAAAAACAAGCCCCACCTTAGCACAATTAGACATAACGGTTGTCTGCAAACAGCTTATGGCAGCAAAGGCAACCTCTTTGCTACCGTTGGAAATACTATCTTTCACAAAGTGAAGCAATCTTTCCCACGCTGTGAGCATGAAAAGGATGTCAAATGTGATTAAATGAGTTGGAAAACAGAGACAAGTCAAAGTCATGACGATACTCACCACCAGAAAAATTGTCCAAGGTTTGGAGAAAAGGAAAAAAAGAACGTAAAAGCCGGGTGATTCCACTTAAGACAAGTACAAGGGTCTCATCCCATTGCTTCTGTGCGGTATTGCGGCTGTAAAATATAGTTTTTATTCTAAGACTGAGATATGATACAAAGCCAATCTAAAATTTAATAAACACTACAAAACAAAATGAACCTGTGATGAATTAGCATGTGAACTGCTTTCCCCCGTCGAGTGCCCAGTTCTTTACCCTGCCATTCATCTCTGGACGATGTTGTAGCCTGCAGATTACAACATTAGAATATACATTTTCACACATATCAGCAAAAATTACGTTCAAACCAGGACCCACCAAATGATTAACGTCATCAAGAATTGGAAAAACATAAGTCCAGAGACAGTCCTCCCACATCTTTCTCGAAAGTTTCTGACCATAGCTACCAAGAGTTTGAAAAAGTGTACGAATTACCGCGTTCCTTACCTGCACGCCAAGGATTTCACATAAATTCAAGCTTCACCAAAAAGCATCCACATGTCATCAATGAGTTCAATGAAGTAAAACACAAATTATAGATGCAATAAGGTTGTCATTAAAAAAAATAAGTTAAACTCATATAAAAGATTTCTGAGCAATGTATGGCCTTCAATATCACACTATAATAGCATGCATCATAGTAAGCCCTCTATGTAACTCTGTAGTAAGCATTATTTCAGGATCAAAAGATGCAGAAGTATTGAAGAACTGCATATTTAAGCCAGAAAATATGGGATTATTTATATGCTGAAATGCCAGAAAGGAATTTAATTTTAGAGCAATACTCGCTAAAATATAGCTGCTGCATGATAAATCCTCCCCAAATGAAAAATAAAACTGCTGATACGAGAAAATCCAGAAGCTTATGGCCTCTGCGCAATATGTTAATTTACTTCTACTTTGTTGAATTTCAGTTGAGCCAAACAGATAATTAATATACTCTAAACATGGAGTACAGAAAGAAAAATCACAGGTCTAACAAAAAATGGGTCCGAAGGAGAGGCATGTACCTCAGGTCTTTCATCTGCTCCAAGCTTTCTAAATATGGAGAATACAGAAAGTAGTAACTTATTACTATGAACACTACTCAATGAGGAATTGTCTCCTCTAGATTCTCCAGTTGGCTTTCTTTCAGATTCATCTTGGATATTCTCCAACTTATCACTCATTGTATCATATGTCACGTTACGTATCCCCCCTACAACAGAAAAAAAGGTTAGGAAGGTCTGCGATGCTCCATTCATGAGAAGTGGCTTCTACTGAAGCTGCAACCAGGAAATGGATACCAGTGTCCATGTCACCAATAGTTTTGTCACGAAGTCCTTTGGCAATAAAATCAGATGATGTCCACAGTAAACCAATAGCGGTCAAACTAATATTTAAGTCTGCTTGTTGTTCACCATATGACCCCGTCACTTCAATACAACTGCCATTTAAAATCATTCAAACTCAACATGGAGCAAGTAAAGTTAGGTCATAAATAAAAAATGCCCTCAGGATTCTATTCAGGTGCGTGTTTACCAAAAGTTCCATAAGAGTTAATAGAAACACATACGAGTTAATGTTGCCGAGAGAAAGGATCTCTTGAAAAAAGGGAAAATTAGAGGCCAATATAGTTTTATCAATCTTTAATTAGAAACCTTCATTAAATTAAATACCAATAATCATATCACACCATAGAGAATTTTCATTAAGTCAGAAAAAAGGTCAAGTCATCTCTACAAATTTATTAGTAATGCTACATTTAAGATCAGCAACATCATTTGGGAGAATATTTGTAAGCTCTCCAAATCACCCATCAAAAACTGGTTGGGATTGCATAGATTACTGGGGCAATCTATATCAAAAACTGAGCTGGCGTTCAGGAATGTTTTCCCAGAAGTTTGAGAATGCTTCTGTGCCATGCTACACTGGCTTTTTCTGGAAGACTAGTCAACTTGAGGCAACCTAAGAAAAGAGTTCCCACTCGTTCCTCCTCTTCCCGAATCCTAAGGCCAAATTTTGGGAAAGATGGAAAGACACGTGAAATCCATGCTTGGTAGACACCCTGTCAGACTGCAGAGTGGAGGATTATATGAGGATGCAGCAGTTCTTACAAGATATACAACCACTGTGTGGTACAAACAATGGTTGAGGGTGGATAGCCACATCTTTCTCTGTTGTGGAAGGGAAGAGGAAGATAATGACATTCACATAACTGAGTACATAGGTGGGAATGTATACCCTAAGAGAGAGAAGGATAGATTGGCTAATGGGCTTATAGAATAGGGCCCATTAGCCCATAGTAGCTAGTCTCTCACTAACACCCCCCCGCAAGCGAAGTATGAATATCTTCCATGCCGAGCTTGGAGACGGCACGTTGAAGAAGTGGGCGGGAGAGGCCCTTAGTGAGGACGTCCGCTGCCTGGTCGGAGGAGGCAACAAAATCAAGGTCAAAGATCCCTTCGTCGACTCGCTCCTTGAAGAAGTAGCCGTTGCGCTCCATGTGCTTGATACGTCCCTGTTGTCCAGGGTTCTTGGCTAACGCGATCGTCGATTTGTTGTCGCAGTAGAAGTGAATCGGGCCGGCGTACTCCACGCGGAGATCGTGAAGGATGCCATAGATCCACTGGCCCTCGGAGGCCCCATCGGCGAGTGCGCAGTACTCGGCTTCGGCACTAGAACGGGACACTTTGTCCTGCTTGCTGCTTTTCCAGCTGACAAGACTGCCAAAAACAAACGTGCAGTAGCCCGTGGTAGACCGATGATCCACAACGGAACCGGCGAAGTCAGCATCAGTGTATACTTTGACGGTCCGGTCAGTACTGCGAGGGAAGAGCAGGCCCTTGCCGGGGCAGCCCTTCAGGTACGCAAGAACCCGGTGGGCGGCCTGACGGTGAACCTCCCGGGGAGAATACATAAACTGACTGAGCAAGTTGACGGCGAAGGCGATGTCAGGCCGAGTGTGCGTCAAGTAGAGGAGTTTCCCCACCAGTTGCTGATACCGGTGGGAATTCGTCAGCGGTGAATCTTGTCCTTTGCCCAACTTGACGTTGGGATCAATGGGAGTGCTCACCGGCGCACAATCGGTCATCCCAGTCAGTGCTAGTAAGTCGACGGTGTATTTCTGCTGTGAGACGAAGATCCCACGAGGAGAGTAGGCCACCTCGAGACCAAGGAAGTAGCGAAGAAGGCCGAGGGCCTTGATCTCAAACTCCTTAGCCAAGGCGGCGCTCAGGCGGACAGCTTCAGCAGCATCAGACCCCGTGATGAGGATGTCGTCGACGTACACGGCAAGAATGGAGATCCCGGTCGGGCTGTGACGGAAGAAGAGGGAGGCATCTCCATTACTCTGAGTGTACCCTTCGGTCTTCAGAACGGAGGAGAACCGCCCAAACCACATGCGCGGAGACTGCTTGAGTCCATAGAGAGACTTCCGCAGGCGGCACACGTGACCGGGGGGGCCGAGAGAATAGCCCGGCGGCTGCTGCATGTACACCTCTTCCGTCAGATCGCCATGCAAGAAGGCATTCTTGACGTCGAACTGGCGGATGGTCCAATGGAAATGGGCCGCAAGAGCCAAAAGAAGACGGACAGTCTCCATCTTCGCCACTGGTGAGAACGTCTCGAAGTAGTCTACGCCATAGGACTGAGTGAACCCCCGAGCCACAAGCCGAGACTTGAGGCGTTCGAGAGTCCCGTCCGCATGATGCTTCTTGGCGTGGATCCACTTGCAGTCCACAGCCCTCTTGCCAGGGGGAAGTGGAACGACATCCCACGTGTGGTTCTTGAGGAGAGACTGCATCTCCTCATCTATCGCCGCTTTCCAAGAAGGAGAGGCGAGAGCATCGGCTAAGCGACGAGGAACGGGATCGGACTCGATGCGGGAAAGAAATAACCGGTAGGGAGGACTCAACTGGTCAAAGGAGATAAAATGAGAGAGAGGGTATAGGGAGGCCTTAGTGCACTGACGGACCCCTTTCCGTAGAGCAATAGGCCATCCCAACTGATCGTCACCATCGACAGAAGGAGGAGCAGAAGCAAGGGGGAACTCCCCGGGAGGAGCAGGAGATGACACACCGGATGAGGAGTGTATGTCGGCGGTAGGAGGGGAAGATGAGTTGGATGGAGACGAGGGCTGGTCACGAACGGGTGACAAGGGCGACTCACCGGGAGGGGACGAGGATGGTGAACCGGAGACCAATGGGAGAGGAGGAGTTGCCAAGGGGAGGGGCAGGAAAGCGAAGGCGAAGTGGAGGACACGTCCAAGGACCCGCAGGGGAACTGAGGAAGAGGAGGCAAGGAGAGAGATCATGGAGGGAGGAGGGTGGTGTGGTGGTGGTAGACTCCACGATCAGGCGGGCCCCAAGGGGCGAAGGAGCCTCATCCAGCGGAAGGCGTGATGAGGTAGAACAGTCCCCAAAGTAGGGTTCATGCTCGGCAAAGGTGGCGTTTGCGAGATGAAGAAACGCCGAGAGGCGGATGGTAACACCGATACCCTTTTTGGAGGAAGAGTAACCACGAACACACACCTGAGGCGCGAGCATCAAGCTTTGTGCGCGTCGGAGAAGAGTCATGGGCGTAGGCCGTGCAGCCGAAGATACGAGGCAAGAGCCCCGTCCTCAGGAAGCGTCGGGAAGGCCGCAGTCATCCGGTCAAGGGGCTGGAGAACTCCAGGAGCGGGGTGGGGATACGGTTAACGAGATGAGTACTCGTCAAAACGCACGCCCCAAAAACGCCTAGGCGCCTTCGAGTCCAACAGCAACGTGCGCGCTGTCGAGGTAACATAGCCGATCCGCCGCTCAGCCATGCCATTCTGCTCGGGGGTGGCCACACAGGAGGACTCGTGGAGAATGCCCCGGTCGGCAAAGAAAGAGTCGAGGTCAGCGTTGAAGAAGTCCCGAGCATTGTCAGACCTAAAACGCTGGATGCCGCGACCGAACTGCGTCTGGAGCATGGTGCAAAAATGTCGAACATTCTGCGCAACCTCCGACTTCGCAGTCAGAAGGTAAACCCACGTATAGCGGGTAGCTTCGTCCACAAAGAGTAGGAAGTAGCGATGCCCCTTCAGACTGGGCTGTGGGGCCGCGTCCATACATCACTGTGGACGCGGAACAGCGGGGTCATAGTGTGAGACGGAGAGGAAGCAAAAGAGGATCTACGATGCTTGGCCAACTGACAAGCTTCACAAATCACAGTCTTGAGGTCCACGCCCAAACATAACGACGGAAACAAACGCTGTAAAGTAGAGAAAGGTGGGTGTCCAAGACGCTGATGCTCCACCAGAAGACGACCCCGACACTGCTCAGCCGCCGAGAGTAGAGTCCGGTGCACCATGAAGCACTGGGAGCGGCCTCCGTCATCCAACAGCAGCAGTCCATTCTCCCGCCTAATCGGTGTAGTCCGGCCCACCTTGTCAGACAGAAACATACCGTCAGGCCTGAGGTGGAATGAACAGGAGACGGCATCAACTAAACGCTGTGGAGACATAAGAACTGCCCGCAGGTCGGGAACATGCAGGACGTTGTGGACCACACCAAGACCGTCCACATAGACTGCCCCGATGCCAGCCACACGAAGTCGTCCACCCCCTGCCGTGAGACCCGTACGGCCACCCTGATGCCGCTCGTAGGACACAAACCGGGCATTACTCGGGTCATATGTTCGTGGCCCCGAGTCAAGGACCCAAGTAGTATCGGAGACGACAGGAGAGTGAAAAGCCGTATGACCACAGTACCATTCATCGGAAGGGGAAGGAGTGGAAGACGCACCAAAACCACCGAAGTAAGCCGTGGATGGATTCTGCAGGGCTGCCATCTGGTCACGAAGTCGGGCCAAATCTGCCTGGAGCTGATCCATGGTCACTGAGGAGGCGCTGGCGGAGGATGAGTCAGACTGGGCCACCATGGCCTTGCCATCGGCGGCCTCTTTCTTCTTTCTCCAATCATTCAGGCGCTTCTTGCACTTGTTCTTCCCGTGGCCCGGTTTGCTGCAGTATGAGCAAACCGCCGTCCCAGCTGGTGGAGCAGCGGATGTGGGCGTAGGGAGGATCGCCGGGGGCTTGCCGCCGGAAGAAAGTGCAGACGCGGTGGGGGCAGAAAGCAGGGCGGTCGACTCGCCCGGAGGGCCGGAGGAGGGAGTCCCATGGAGGAGAAAGTGACTTTCCTCCTCTTGGAGCTCCTTCACCAATTCCTCAAGAGCAGGTGAACCTTCTTTGCGGTGCAAAGCACGACGACGGACGTCATCATACTCGCGGTTCAGGCCGCTGAGGAAGCCCATGATCCGCAAGAGGAGCACATTCTGGTACGTCTTCGACGTCGGGTCGTCGGGTGGAAGATAATAGTCCACCTCATCCCACATCTTCTTGTGGGCAAGTGCATATTCAGAGATGGTCAGCGTCCCCTGACGGAGATTGCTGGCCTGACATGCAAGAGCATAAAGGCGCCACCAGTCGTTGTCCCGGCCACAGAAGGAGCGCGCCTGATCCCAGAATCCTTTGACCGTTTTCTGATGCGGAAACCGGTCGCGGAAGTCGAGAGCCAGGGTGTACGCATACAGCCAGCCGAGGACGAACTGTTCCTCAACGTCCCACGCCGCATGGTGTGGGTGGTCGACTGTAAGGGGCTCTTCAGTGCAGTGCTTGAAGAGCTGATGTGCCTTCAGGGCGGTTTCGACAAAGCGCATCCACTGAAGGAGATTCGGGCCCCGTAGGAGTGTCACCTCCGGGACCGATGGGAGCGGATGGGCCACCTTGTAGGACAAGGGCCTCTCGGCGAAGTCAGTCTCAGTGAACGGCATGTTAGTTTTGGTGGCGGCGTGCGGCGGCGGCTGGCGGCTGCGGCGCGGGCGTGCTGCGGCTAGGGCTGTGGCGCAGGCGCGCTGCGGCTAGGGCTGCGGCGCGTGCGCGCAGCGGCGGGCGGCTGCGGCGTGGGCGCCCTGCGGCTAGGGCTGCGGCACGTGGCGCAGCAGCTGGCGGCTGCGGCGTGGGCGCCCTGCGGCTAGGGCTGCGGCGCGTGCGCGCAGCGGCTGGCGGCTGCGGCATGGGCGCGCGGCAGCGAGGGCTGCGGCGGCGTCGCGTGCAGCTGCTGGCGGCTGCGCGCGGCGCGCTGCAGCTAGGGCTGGCGCGGGCGCGCTGCGGCTAGGCTGCGGCGGCGTCGCGGCGGCTGGCGGCTGCGGCGCGTGCGCGGCGGCTGGCGGCTGCGGCGCGTGCGCGCGGCGGCTGGCGGCTGCGGCGCGTCGCGGCGGCTGGCGGCTGCGGCGGCGCGCGCTGCGGCTGGACCTGCGGCGCGTCGCGCGCGGCGGCTGGCGGCTGCGGCGTGGCGCGCTGCGGCTGGAGCTGCGGTGCATGCGCGCGGCGGCAGCTGCGGCGCGGCGCTGCGGCTAGGGCTGCAGCGCGCGCGCAGCGGCTGGCGGCTGTGGCTCGCGGCGGCTGGCGGCTGCGCGCGGCGTCTGGCGGCTGCGGGCTGCGGCGCGTGCACGCGGCAGCTGCGGGCTGCTGCGCGTGCACGCAGCGGCTGCGGGCTGCTGCGCGTGCGCGCGGCGGCGATGTGCTGCTGCTGCAAGAGCGGCACCGGCGATGTGCGGGCGATGTCAAACCCTAGGTGAGGAGCTCTGGAGCTCTGATACCATGTTGTGGAAGGGAAGAGGAAGATAATGACATTCACATAACTGAGTACATAGGTGGGTATGTATACCCTAAGAGAGAGAAGGATAGATGGGCTAATGGGCTTATAGAATAGGGCCCATTAGCCCATAGTAGCTAGTCTCTCACTAACATTCTCCTCTAGGGATGGTGATGTAAGGCTCAGACACAGATGCCCAGAGGAACTGAAAACCATCCACTATTGACATGCCATATCTAAACAAAAGATCCCCCTTAAGGTGTGGATCTTTGGTTGGATGCTGTTAAAGACCAAAAGACGAAAGAGGGCTGCCACGTTACGCGCCAGCCTGGAATACAAACGACAAACAGAATGAGAACAACCGGGAGCAGAAGAGAATAAAGAGGAATCTCAGCAGAGGCGGCGGAGCATGCATTTTTCCAGAATCAATTAGACAGGAGATTCTCTCAAGGAGGAGGGGGGAGCCAATCCAGCTCGTTCCATGACCACTGCAAGGAGGGAGCCGATCCGGTCTCGCCTGCGTCCATCTAGTTTCGTATTTCAGTTCTTCCCAGTGTAGTCGAGGATCTACTCACTCTACCTTATTCTCGTGGATCTTGGTTTCATCTCTCTTTGAAGTTCATTGTTTCTAATACACGTCGATCGAGTACATACTCTATCAACTGTTTCGTCGGATTCTACAAACGTACTATGTTCTGGGCGAGGATCATACCAGTTGCTCCTTTGGGGAAGGCTAGTGCCATGGGTCATCAAGAAGGGGTGGCTCATAAAAGCCTACGGAGAATGTATTATGGAATAGATAGTCCAAAGAGAATGTGATGGAAGTGGAGTGCCTGCCAGCAGAGTTTTCCCTGGCAAGGAACAGGGTGACCCTGGCCATGCTCTGTCCTGTTGACAGCCGCAGACGTGACAAAAGCTTTGACAGCAGGAAACTCGGGGAGAACATCGCTGATCGACAACACTGGAATGGGGATCGCGCAGCACAAAGATAACAATTTCAGATCTATGCCGATCCAGGCGGTCAACGAGATTACATCCACGGCAGGGGGGAAGAATGGGGAGATTGAAACGGAAGAGGCAAACTCTACCAGTTCACTGATCCGGAGGATTATTGACCGCTCGGATGGTTCAGCCGATGAAGATCCAGCAGAGTAGACGAGGGCACGCGGAGAGCTCCGTTGGACCCCACTGGATCACTCAAAGAGGCACTTCCACTGAGGTGGAAAAACTTGATTGAAGCCGATCAGAGAGAGCGCGATATGGTGGTGGCGGTAGGCCTAACAGCGGCAGTGGGCCTGACAATAAAGCTAGATGAACCAAATTGTCTTCAGATGACAGGCTCCAGTCAGGATTGAGACAATGATTTCCCTGTAGGACAACCAAAACTGAAGGATTCCAGGGACAAAGGCAGGTGCGTGCACCTTGAGGACTCATCATGTCACAAAAGGAGATCTTCTATGTTTTAGTGGTCTGGTACAGCATTGGTGGAAATGGGCCATCAGAGACACGGAGGGAAGAAAGACATGGGAGGTGGCCGGAAAGAACAGTAGCTTGCAGGTAGGGGACAAAGTACAAGAAGGGAAGACACTGGAGCCCAGTCAGGATCCGAAAGGAAAAACAATAGGACCAGCAACTGCCAAGCGGAAGGAGATCGTGGAGACACCGAGTCACATAGAGGAAGTGGAGATAGCAGGATCCCATCATGAACTGAAGGGCATGTGCACTTGCCAAGTCAGTGGAGTTGCAGACAAAACAGCAACTGGGAGGGGAGTCGTCGGAGCCATTATGAAGTGTGTCCCATGGAATGTACACAGTCTCAGGAATGAAAGGAGATGCGCAGTAGTGGAAAGATATTTACAGGAATGGGGAGGAGGGGGGGGTAGTCTGTCTACATGAGACAATGTTAGAAAGGTGTGAGGCAAAGGAGTGGAACCTGGTGGACGGAGGATTCCTCGATGGGATCTTGGCAGTAAATGCGACTGGGAGATCCAAGGATTTATTGGTGACTTGGAATATGATGTTATTCGCTAAAGAACGGTCCTGGACAGGACAATATGTGGTAGCAGTGAAATTTAGGAGTGACAACTTTCAGTATGCGGTGGCATCTGTTTATGGGCCTGTTAACACAACCCGGTGAGACATGCTGTAGGAGGAGCTAGAAGGGGTGGTCTCAATCTTCCATGGTATCCCAATGTTGTTCGGGGGGAATTACAAGGTGACCCTGGATATGCAGAATAGGCCCCATAGTACTGGAGGGAGGGACCAAGGGGCAACAGCCTTCTAGTCTTTCATATTGGGAGCCAGACCACAAGAAGTAGGGCCCACCGATTATACTTGCACATTGCGCCGTACGAAACGGCCTACCACACTCTCTTGCGCAGTTGGATTCTTATGCTCAATGGAGATGTTGGAGGAATACCCACAGGCTGACGTGCAAGCCCTTCCCCGACCTTTACTGGATCACACCCCAATTATCTGGCAAGGTAATGTAGGTCAGACCACACCCGCATATTTCAAAATGGATAGATCATGGGTACAGGAGGGGTTCAAGGCTGAGTTGGCATCATGATGGACATCCCAAACCAGACAGGGTACGGCCATGGCAAGACTGTCCAACAAACTGGTGGGCCTCCGGCAGCATCTTATAGGGGTCAAGAAGCAAATCTGAGATGGGAGAAACCATACAAGGAATGATGCCCTCTCAAGAATCTGACAACTAGATAACCTGGAGGACACCCAATGCTTTTGGGAAGATGGAACTAGATTGGAAGCAGCGATCGCGGCAAATTTCATTGAGGGAGGGCGATGGCAGCACACAGTTCTTCCACTTAGTGGAGATTGGACGGAGGTGTTCAAACCAAATACTAAAAGTGCAAGTGGGTGATAGAGAATATGCTGGGGCACAAGCCGTGGAAGGCACAGTAGCAGCTCACTTCAAGATGGTAACTAGAGGGGGGCCCAAAACTATTGGCGATGCAGTGGTAGATGGGCATCCAAGGAGACACAAGATCAACAAATTGCATTGATGAGGCTTTTTTTGGTGGACGAAGGGAGGGAGGCGATCCAAGGGCTAAATGGAGGAGCACTAGGCCAAGATGGATTTCCAATATTCTTCTTGAGCGGATTTTGGAGCTGGCTGGGCCAAAGCTCATGGATGCTTTGGAAGAGTTTTTGCCTGGCAATTTTGGGCTAGAGCATGTCAACCACTCATATCTTTTATTCTGCCCAAAGCCCAGGAGCAGTCAGTGTGGGGAATTTTATGCCTATATCACTATCAAATTCTGTTTATCTCATTATCGCTAAAGTACTGGCCAACCAGTAGAGGGGGGTAATTGGATACCCCTTTGGACCTTTTCAGGCAGCCTTTATCACTATCAGTGTGGGGGATTTTATGCCTATATCACTATCAAATTCTGTCTATCTCATTATCGCCAAAGTACTGGCCAACCAGTAAGGGGGGGGGGAGTGGTGGATGGGAAGAGGGGGGGTTGTAATTGGATATCCCTTTGGACCTTTTCAGTCAGCCTTTATCACTATTAGCCAATCAGTGGACGGGCCAGTTGTGGCCGGGGAAATTTTATCAGCTTGGGAGAGAAACGGGAGTAAAGGCTTCATCTGGAAAGTGGACTTTGCAAAGGCATAGATTCCCTCGAATGGAAATTTCTATGGAAAGTTTTGTGAAAACAATTATTTCTGGATGATTGTGTGGCATGGGTGCCGCATTGTGTTTTCCTTTTTTAAGGTTTAAAGTGATTACCTGATAAAGTGGTATCCAACCAAAAGTACACATGTTGAACCCTATGGCTCTGTGCTTAGAGAGTCAACCTTTCCTCTAACTATTCACATCTCAAGAGAACCATGCCTCCATGAGGCCCTCGATCTCATGGGCTAACCCGTCTGTAGAAGCCTTCCCCCCACCGAAATATCTCTTCAGTTCAGTGTAGCCAAATTTCCCAGAGCAATGTCATTGCTCGGCTCCCCTCTTCTCGCCATCTAGGACAGCCTCTCCGTACAGTTTCCCAGAAGGCCTTCTTTGATGTCGTATTCATCTAGGGTGTGGCACTGTGTTACAGACCATTCTGTTTGTATCCTGGTGAACATGCACCAGTAAGAATGGATCCATCCACACAGGGGAGTCAGGTAAGGTTGGTCATTAGCCCCATTACTATTTGTCTTATCTGTGGACACTTTACCCTCATTTACCCTTAAAGCACGCGAACACAGCCTCTTAAGAGGCTTCCAGACTGTGAGCTATCCAAATGGTATTCCCCTACTTCAATATGTGGACGACACAACATCCTTTATGGAAGGATCTGTGGAGGAAGATCGAAATCTCTCTGCATTATCAGACTTATTTGCAGACTTCTCAGGTCTACAGCTCAATCGAGCCAAGTCGGCTTTTGTGGACTTCTCAGGCCTCCTCGAAGGAGGAGACACACTTAGCCAGTGCTTTAGGCACACCTGTGGGGTCAGTTCTGATGCAGTATTTAGGTCCACCAGTTCTGATGCAGTGTTATTGTTGCAGAGTTGCAGCCGATGATAGAGAAGGTGGAAAGGAGATTGGACAGATGGCAGAATAGAGTTTTATCAAGAGGAGGCCAGTTAATGTTATTGAGTTTGGTTATTTGCAATCCCAATTTTCTATCTCTAGATATTTAAGATACCCATGAGAGTAGTAAAGCGATTGGTGGGATTAATGAGGCGGTTCTTTTGGGGAGGAGCTGGATCCGAGGCATACGGCAGGATGCCTTTGGTCTCCTGGGACATAGTTTGTAGACCTGTGAAGCTGGGTGGATTGGGGAGTCTCAATCTATGACCCATGAGTTTGGCTTTGTTGACCAAATGGGTGGAGATATTTACAACAGCAGAAGAGGATCTGGTTTTGAATGTCCTGGAGGACAGGTATAGCTTGACGCTTTATTGGGAGGCACTTGATTATATTTTGAGTGGAGTCTCCATTTTGGTGCGGTATGAGACAAGTCTTCCCCCATATCAACGATTTTATTGATGTCAACTTGGAGATTGTTCAGTTTTTCGATATTGGATGGATAATTTGCAAAATTTGCAGGCCACAATCAGAGAATGCTGGGATAGAGCTTGGAGCCCAATATTCGGGGGGCCTTGTCAGAGCCACGGTTCCAAGAGCTGATCGGTATGCAACAGAAATCAAGCATCTCAACCCTTTGAGCATGTCATGAGATGCTTGATTTCTGTTGACTTGCTCAAAGGGTTGAGATGCTTGATTTCTGTAGCTCTAGGCAATCTGGCTGCATCGAAATGAGGCGGAGTTCAGGGGAGGACCGTCTCAACGGATAGTGTCATCCATGATGTGAATACATGAATGTCCTGGTTTGGAGGGGGTGAAAGGAGAGCCAAATTGATCACAGTGTGCATGTTATGTATTGTGTCATCAGTTCCAGGTGGTCCTCCTTATCTCATTCAAAAAAAAAAGAATGTATTGTGTGCACAGAGGTGAAGAAGACTACTCCCATTTCTTCTTTGAATGCATCTTTGATTGGCCAGTATGGGCCCTCCAGCCAAACATTTTGGTCTACCAAGAGTCTTCTGGGATCCTATACAAGGAGGTGCAACCAGGGTGTAGGAGGAAGAAGGTCAACTGTCGCAGTGCTCCAGGCAATATGGCTGCATTGGAATGAGGTTATCTTTAAGCAAAGGAGGCATTGCTGGATAGTGTTGTACAAGCTGTTGCGACTCTTGCCTGTTCAAGGTTTAAAGGGCCGCAACCAGAGGGTGTGGGGCCCATGAGATCTCGTGTGTACTTATTGATCATATCTATTTCTTACATCGAGAGGCTCACCAATGTACTGGATGATTTTTCCCTTCACCCTGTCAACACAAATATATTTCTTTTTATTTTTCTATTGACAAAGTCCAAATTATTGAGCAATGCCTACTCACAAAGAATACCCATTCCCTCCCCCCTCAGGGATGTTCTTTCCACGAAGAGAATATTGAAGATAGTAAATGTGATTCAATATTTATCTGTCTATAGTTTCACCATGGCAACCCTATAAAGTATTGATAAAACAAAAATGCAGAACGGATAAAATATTGACTAGATAAAAATGAAACAACTACATAGAAATAAAAACGAAACAACTAGATTGAAATAAAAATGAAACAACTACTGGACAAACAAGTTGTTCCCAATAGTCATGATGAAAGAATCAAGAAACATACGTGTCTAGGTATTGAATAGGTATAGTTGATAGTTCATCGTTCATGATCACGCGTACACTCTGCAGAGGAAGCCTGCAAGTTAATAATTTGGACTTTGGCATTTCCATAATTCAATAAGCCATCAAAAAATACTTTAATGACTTAAGATTGAACTAGAAACGTGAGAACTCAGTGGACCTCTAATTAGATCAAGATAAACAAACTCTTCTTTATATTAGCGAATAACTGGGCCATAACTTGCCAAGAACATTTCAAAAATCAAACCAATTGTTTGAATTAAAAACATAGCTGACAAGGATGTCAGACCGACTGACCACGGCTAATTTGTTTTTGAAGAAAAAAGTTAGCCTTGGTCCAAACTAAGAGAACACATTGAAAAATCTTGCATTTCTAGCACGTTATGCTCATCATAGATGAACTGTTAGTTGGGAATGTATTCCATCTAATTTCACATACACATAGCAGTTCTGATTTTAAAGAGCTGGACACTTTATTTTGAATGTACTGTGATGGTGGACAATCTCCCTGCGCATAGACATAAAAGGTAAGACCACACTGTGCTCTCAACTACCATCTTTTTAAAGAAAAATAAGATCACCTGTGATCTATGATCAATTCAAAGCTAATAAAGACATGAAGATAAAATACATAAATGACCAAATTAGCCCTCCCGCAACCTTCACTCCCTCTTGAACAGTATGAAACAAAGCTCTCCACATCATCTAGGACGCTCTGTCAAGACATCCCTTCCCTAAAGTACAATGGTATTGTGGTGCAGCCAATTGCCCATATAAGTGCTAGGAGCCTTCCCCACTCCATATGCCTCCTGCATGCGCCTCCCTAGATTGAGCACCAGCATTGAAAGCCACATTCACCCCGGGCTCTTATGTGAGGAAAATATCACCTGGACAAATGAAGCTCGATGAAAATGTGAGAATAGTCTTCCTCGCACCTGGTGCACATAGGCGCTCTGTTGCGGTGTCACAATGCGCCGCCATTTTAGCACCTTCGAGGGAACCTCATGTTTCCATAAAAGCCCATTGGCGTGAATGGCTATGAAGTCCTCCATTTGACCGTCTCTGATCTTCATATAGGCATCCAAGACAGTCTTCTCTACACCCAGCCATCTTGTGTACAGCTCAAAGATCTCAGATTTAATATAGATTACTGCATGCCCAACAGATCTCCTACCCTCTGATCCAATAGAACACCCTCCAATATTTAGATTCAATGTGTCATCCCAACAGTCCCTAACCGTCAATTGAGGGTTCTGTATAAGAATGAATTGCCATGGAAACTCCTCCCATTACATGCCTCAGGCCAACCAATAATCTAGCAAATATAAAAAAACGGCCTGCCTTCCAGCCTGATTCAAATAATTACCAGATTGGAGGGAAATTGTGTCATGCCATGGCAGAAAGAAGATGTCTGATAAGGGCTTTACGTAGACATATCATAGAAGGCACAAGAGAAGGGAGACCTCACATGCTGACTGGTAAAGACATGTGTGGAGGTCATAATAAAAATGACGGGAATCAAGAACAGAATAAATAAAGACCTTGCTGACATCGCGTGCGCGAGATGGCTGGCAGGAGATAATCCTGACCAGAGGAGCAAGAGCCGACCCGGCCTTGTTCTTGGCTACTAGTTCTTGTTTTCCTTCCCTCTTATCTTTCATCTCTGTTCAGGACTTCTTTCCTTATTTCTCCGCCCTCGTTCGATAGATCCACGGGATCGTCTGAGTACTATTGTTCTCCCCAGAACGTTGTTTCATTTTCTTGAGAATTCTTGGGCTTTCTATCTTCTACATTGACGGGATCTTATTAATGTCCTTCTAACTGGAACCACCCAATGCTCCCAATTCAGCTCCATATCTTAATTTTTCCTTCAAGATCTTCAAAACCAAGTTCTACTATGTTAGCAACACTATGATCATGGTTTGCAGGTGTAACACCCCAACTCCCCCCCCCTAATCCAGGGGTTTGTAAACCACATACCAAGAGACCAAAGACACCCGATTGTCATTCCCTGACCTGAATCCTTTCCAAAATAATCTTCTCATAAATGCTTCTAAAGGAATCTCCAGCCGTTTGCCTTCGGCCATCATATGCCTCATCATCAACTGCCATCTTTTACTGCCTAATGCCAAAAAAATGGACGGACTAGAGAAAAAAAACTGGCAACATCCTAAGGAGAGTTTCCCCAATGAATCAAGAACGTTATGAACAAGAAGGTGAATACTTCAAGGATCATTGCATAAGACATAAAAGGGAACAGAGAATTTCACCCTGATGTACCATCTACACCTGATTATTCATCAATAAATTTCCTTCTGAAAAAAAACCTACTTAATAGTTCACAAGACAAGCCAACACACCTGAAAACCTAGTGGTATGAGATCCTTTTCTGATGCACTTGCCACAGACCTAATAAAGAGAAAATGGCAGATAACATTCAAACAAGAGGACAACCGTGACCCGGTTTGTTGGAAACCAAACCAAATGTTACTATGATACAAACCTCAACATTTCAAGAATTTCAGTCCAGCTAAAATATAATTTTTCTGCATGTCTCTGAATGAAAAGCAAGATAAAGAGGATTATTCTTTGGTTGAACAGAATGGGTTGGTCATGTACTTTTTTCTCTAAAAAAGCACTATGTTTACCTCCAAAACGTGCAAAAGGATTTTCAAACACCCTGAGCGAACATCCAGAGCTTGACTAGATGTATAAAGATACCGAATTGGTGACAAAACTGAGCGCTCAAACATGCTTGAAGCTAAATCTTCATCCTCAATCTGAAAAATAATGTACAGCTAATGAAGAAAATTTTGATAAAAATCCTTCAGAGACATTAGTCTCACCATAGTTCCACATTGACGAAAATTGAGTTCTGCATTCTGGAACTTATCAGATGCCAATACAGAACAAACAGATCTGTCCAAGGCATCCAAGGCCACAGAGCGTACATGAAGACTGGGATTTTTGTTCAGCTGCAACACCAAAAGTCATGTTTAAGGAGAGGTAAACCACATGGAGGCATTTGAAAAGTAATTGGTGATTGGATCACCTCAAGGAAATGACTAACAACTTGATCCCACAAAGATTCTACCCCTGGAAAAAAACAAACAAGGACAGAGGATTCCACAAGTTAAAACAAGGCATGAAACTATCTATTGTCAAACGTTAGTAAAATAAAAGTAGAATATTATAACATGCAGAATAAGACCTTTTAAATTTTAATTACCCCCAGATATTCAAACGTCCCATTAGGTAAAAGAAAAGATCTATAAAAAAACGAGATAAATTTTTGACCACACATGATTTGGCTTTCAGGTGTGTTGGCTTGTCTTGTGAACTATTAACAATATCACTCTGTGCCTTATCTCTGTAAGGGATAAATTTTCAATTTCCTTAGAGAGGAAGATTAATGCATTTATAAATAGCACTGATACTCCATTATTTCCTGTGAACAATCTTTGTCTGCTAAGCGCAATCTGCGGTCCAAAATATTTCAACCAGAGTATAAATAAACATTCTAGCCCATATTGGGCAACATAATCCATATTTCCTTGCACTTCAAGCATTGATGAACCTGAGAATGCAAAAATTAAGCTCAATCATCGGAAAGAAGCTACTGGACGGCAATACGTCAACATCTACAATGATGCTTCTTGATTTTCCTTTCAACCACTTTTTTCTGCCGAGTCCAATCTGAAGTTTTATTAACAACTGTTACCAAAATATAAACAGAATATTCAAGATTAGGAGTCATATTCATTGTAATGTCACTGAACGTCATGTATTTTAAACTTAATTGAACCATTAAAGCTCAATCATGAAAAATAAATTAATGGACATTCCATAAAACATATAAAATGACTAAAATATCTCAGCTTAAAATCGGGAAACTTAACTGTGAAGGTTGTTTTCTAAAATCAGGATTGTTCGTTCAACTGAAAATGAAATGTTGCTAAGCTGCAGAGAAGAACTTTGTCCCAAGCCGCCTGAGCTCACAGAAATAGACTGATTGGACAGCATGTGCAATGCCGAAAGAAGCGATTTTACAGCAGCAACATCCATGAGGGCTGAGCTCTCAAATAGCTATAGCCCAAGAAACTAGTTAGAAGACTGAATCAAGGCAAAAAGAGAAGCAAAAGGGTTACCATTTCTGCTAACCTTGGAGTCTAAAGAAGAAAGGATACTGAAGTCAGTATATTGTCCAGATGTTTCTCTAGTTAACCGAGGAACAGATGCTGACACTTCCTATTAACACAATACTGCAACTCAGGAACAGAGTAACACTGAGCAATAAAATCATGAATTCAACAAAGAGAGTGAGGAAGTCAAAGCCATACTTTTGGAATGGCAACCATCCTTATTAAAATATCAAAACCATAACATACATACATGGGTAAAAAGATAAAGTTCCAGCATATGCATACAAAGTAAGGTGACCTACAAGTCAGGAAGACCAATTTTGAACGATGTAGTCATAGAAGCTAATGTCTCAAGTAAATGTTTATGAATCACCTGCGTGGAAGCATGTGGTGAATGAATAGCCCGGTCAAGAGTTGCAACAGTCTCCAATACCTAGAAAATATCCAGTAATTCATTTCAGCATGAGACAGTAAACCATTTTTTGGCACATCATTACAGACTGCATACCAAAACCCAAGATGCTCCAAGAATATTGTGCAAGCGGTGGGACACATTGAACAGAGTCCGCAATGCCTACATAAAAGGTAAGATGCATAGCGCATTCAAATCCACTGTTAAAGGTTATATTCAACAGAAAACAGATACTTCAACCAGTACATAATGGACAGCTACCAACCACTATAAAGAAGCACCTGCACATTCTTTGGTGTGAGGACAATGCCTTCCTTCTGATCAACCAAGAGTTCTGACTTCTTAGAAGCTGATGAAGGCTGACTACTGATAAATTTACAATAAAAAAGTACATGTCAGGAATAACACAACTTTAGAGGGGTAACAAATCTCTGAATGAACGAGAAATAAAACAGGTCCACAAGCTATCAAATTTGAAATCAGATGATGAAAGACACTGATGTGTATGGGCACATCCTCTGACGAAAGGTGCATGTCATAAGTCTTCTTCATAAGAATGACCACCAGAAGATCTTTACTTTCAGCGGAATTTATTGATGCCAAATAGCCCAGCATGCCTGTGTAGTCATCCGCACCTCCTCTGGTCCCTCTCGGATCCTCTCATATGCATTTTGGATGGAAAATGAAGAGATTGTCCATTCCCAGCTGTTTTGTTACCCAGGTCTTAGACTCTATTGACTCAGGGCTTCCTGCATGGTCAAGAGTTCTGCCACCCTCTGGTCCCACAGAGCCAGTGGTCGGCAGGCACCATGCGCCATCCAAGCAGTCCCCCACCGTGGCATTTGGACGCAGGGCCAACATGAATAGCCTTGGGAATGTCTCTCTTAGTGAGCCCCAGGGCAACCAAGCATCCAAGAAATACTGAAATATCGAGCTATCACCAAGCCTGGCCGGAAAAAGGTCTTGAACTTGAGGGAAAATCTGTCTTAGTCCCTATCAGAATGCTGATGGCCCTCTAGACAAGGCTGCTTTTTTATTCCAGTTTAGTCCCTGATCATAGCTATCACCTATTATATTGATGGCGAGGCCGTCCTTGGGGTTCATGATCCAAGTACATCTAATCTCACAACATTTGGAGGAGCAGTTCGGGTTTCAAAGTTAAGAGTAATTTTAAACGACAATTTGGAACCAGATATAGTCTTCCTCGAATAGCAAGTATCAAGCTTTTTTGCTCTACAACAGATTAATTATGTCAAAAATGTAGGTAGGAATCTGAATTCAGAGTCCTCATTCAACACCTTAAGTGCAAGAAAATCCCTTTTCTGCAGTCTGAAAACAGAAGTTAAGGTGATCTGATACATGGTTTGTGGTAATCAAGAAAAAATGAACCTCCCAATAGAGAAGGAAATAAATTTCAATATTCTGTGGCAAACATGGCATGGGGCTCTACTCTCTATTCTCGACACCAGGGCCACATCAGTACTGCAAAGAGGTCAATCCAACCACTATTACCCCCTAACCTTATTTTATCAATTGCCAAAAGCAAGTCCAGAGGGAGTAAGTTCTCTTCCCAAATTACCCCCTTAGTCATCAGTTCCTCCCGAATGTTGTCAGGAAGGTGTGGTTCCTAGAAACCTCTCTTTGAAGTTCATTTACCCGAACAGTGAGCAGCAAAGTAGACTATGTCCATCGCTTCTTTGAATTCCATTTACCCAAACAGTGAAGGCCCACAAGCAAAATACAATGTTTCCCATGTCTCCAAAGAGGATGCCTTCTGGGACTCTATACTAGGTGGTGCACTCAAAGGCGAGAGGGCGTGGTTGACCCTTCGTGGTGCACTGGGCAATATGAACACATAGGAACAAGGTAATCTGCAAGAACGAGTCTCGCCTCTACATGGTTTGAAGGGCCGCCGGCAACAGGCAAGGTGGTTCTAGGCATTATGTGTACTTAACAATCATATCTATTTATCACATTGTGAGGGTCACCAATTTTTGGTGATCTTCCTTAATTTTCTTAAAAACAATTATTGATACAATTAAGGAAAAATGAGGATTTATGGAGGTGAGAATTTAGCATTCAGGAACATAGGAACCAAATGAAAAACAGCAAAGATGCCCTTATGGAGATCTCTTTACAAAATTCGATTTAATGTCTCTCTACAAAGTATACGATTTTCTCATCCAGAGTTCTGTGATAAAAAGGATTGAAATTTGGAGTCATGTAATTTATCTCCTTGCGTGGACATAAGAAATACTTTGGGAGAAAAGGTATGCTTAAGAGGGATGGAACATCTATAATTGCTCTATCCATCCACAATCACCATAACGGGATCACATTGTGCATATGTTAGGACTTCCGTAACATCCAGGTAGAGGTTTCCCAAACATAAATAGGGCAAAGGTTGAGCTAACCTTTCGGGTGGTAGAGATAGAGACTTGTTCTTTCAATATGTGATTAATGGAAAGAGAAAAAACAAGAGAGAAGAATTTGGGGCAAGAAGGAATAATTTTTATTGCTGAACTGGGCCCCCTTTTATAGAAGAAAAACTTCACTTGTTAGAAAGGGAATATTCCTAAGGAATATTCCCTGTTTCCAACGGTCATATATTTTGAATATATGACTGTTTGAAACAGAGAGGTCCAGCTGCTTTTAAAGCAGCTGGACTCTCCAACGGCTGGGTTTCAGCCGTTGGAGAGTTGGGCCTGACTGTGGTCAGGCCCAACATATATTAGGCCCTACTGGGCCTAATATATGGGCCCTACTGGGCCTACACTAATGGGCCCTTAATGGGCCCTTAGTGGGAAGTTAGGCGGCCCATGTTGGGCCTGAAGTAGTTATTTTTATTAATATCTCCTAGGGTTAGGCTATTACAGAGTACAAGGCCTCGGGCCCATTAGTTAGCTTAAACCCTACTAAGTATCCTCCATGACCTAACACCCCCCCGCAAGTTGGGTATAGATGTTGATCATGCCCAACTTGGACACCAACACCTGGAATTGTGGGCCTGGGATGCCCTTCGTGAAGATGTCGCGGTCTGTTCCAACGTAGGAACATATTGCGGGACTATGTGTCGCCGTCAATGTTCTGCTTGATGTAATGCCTGGCCACTCGTGCGTGTTTAGGCGCTCATGTTGGACGGGGTTCTTCGCCATCGCAATGGCTGATTTGCTGTCTGACTGCAAAATCATACCTTTACCGTCATATAAGCGTAGGTCCTTCAGGATGCCTTGGAGCCACATGCCCTCGCAGACTCCCTTCTTCAAGGCTCGAAGCTCTGCTTCGGCACTTGAGAGGGAAACTTCCTTTTGCTTCTTGCTGCGCCATGTAACAAGGTTGCCACCGAGGAAGCTACAGTACCCGGAGGTAGAGCGGCTGTCTTCAAAGGACCCTGCATAATCAGAGTCAGTGTATAAAGTAACACTAGGCTCACCTCCTGTCCGGAAGTACAGTCCCTGTCCAATAGTTCCCTTCAGGTAGGCTAAAATTCTGTCTGCTGCGCCTTGATGAGACTCCCGTGGATCGTTCATGAACTGACTCAGGGAGTTAACTGCAAACGCAATATCAGGTCTCGTATGATTGAGGTATAGGAGTTTACCAATGAGCCTCTGAAACGAGGTCCTGTCCACCGGAGCATCCTTCTCATGCTGTTGTGCCTTCAGTTTGACATTAATGTCGACTGGTGTGGCGGTTGGACGACAGTCCAGCTTACCGGTTTCTTTCAACAAATCTAGAATGTACTTGTGCTGAGACAGTACAATCCCAGTCCCTGAGTATGCCACCTCAATTCCTAAAAAATACGTTAGAAGTCCAAGCGATTTAATATCAAATGATGAAGACAGGTACCTTTCAAGGTTCTGAATTTCTTAAATCATCGTTCCTGTTATGATTATGTCATCCACATAAACAATTAATATTGCTACCTTACCTTCCTTACCGTGCTTTATGAAAAGTGTATGGTCTCCTTCGCTCTGGAAGTATCCTGCTGTCAACATGGCCCGAGAGAACTTACCGAACCATGCTCTGGGGGACTGCTTAAGTCCGTATAGGGACTTTCTGAGGCGGCAGACGTCGCTGGGTTTGTCGCTTACCTGATATCCAGGAGGTTGTGCCATATATACCTCCTCTTCAAGTTCTCCATGTAGGAAAGCATTCTTCACGTCGTACTGGTGTAGTTTCCATTTGTAGATTGCTGCTAGTGCAATCAGGATTCTGACCGTGTTTAGTTTTGCGACCGGGGCAAACGTCTCATTGTAGTCAATCCCATATGATTGCGTATACCCCTGGGCCACCAATCTGGCTTTGTGTCTTGCAATTGACCCATCTGAATGGTACTTAACCGTAAAGACCCATCTACAACCTACTACCTTTTTTCCCATAGGGAGAGGGCCTACTTCCCAGGTGCCGTTCTTCTTAAGTGCTTCCATCTCCTCGTCCATTGCCTCTCTCCATTCTAAGGATGTCAGAGCTTCTCTGACGTTCTTTGGGAGAGACATAGCTATCATAGCCTGCACAACCTGAGTGTATTCTGGGGAAAAACGACTGTAGGAGACATAGTTGCTTACCGGATAGATTTTGGTCTTCGTACACTTCCGGGTTCCTTTACTAACCGCAATCGGCCATCCATAGTTGCTTCGGTTTGGTTCTTCTGCTGGTATTTGTTCTTCACTTATGGCGTCGGCTATCGGGCGTGGTCCCTCATTTTCCGTCAAATCCGGCACAGTGCCCTCTTCAAGTTCCTCTGCACTATCCCTATGGGAAAAACAACTAAACTCCATACCTTCGGCATCTCCTTCCTCTGATTCCAAGTAGTCCCCGGATCTGTCTGTTGTCTCATAAAACATCCTGACCTCGTCGAATCTTACATCTGCAGAGATGTACACTTTCCTTGACTCCGGATGGTAGCACTTATACCCTTTCTGCATGGTAGAGTAGCCCAAAAATACGCACTTTACTGCCCGATGATCCAATTTACTTGCATTGTGGACATAAACATACACAACACAGCCAAATACTTTGGCCGGCAGGTTAGTCTTTAATGTTATGTTAGGAAATTCAGCGGATAATAGGTCGATTGGGGCCGGGAGGCCCAATGTCTTTGACGCTGTCCTATGTATTAGTTGTGTGGCTGTAGCTACTGCCGCGGTCCAGGGATGTTTAGGCAATTTCCCTGAAATAGGAGTGCCCTGGCCGATGTCATAATATGGCCAATTTTCCTTTCAGCAAGCCCATTTTGCTGAGGAGTATTCACACATGAAGATTGATGAACAATTCCCTTCATTTCCATGTAGTTATTTACTTCTCCACAGAAGTATTCCTTGGCGTTGTCTGATCTCAAACATTTAATCCTTTTCCCAAACTGATTTTGAATCATTTCGCAAAATAACAGAATAATAGATGGTACTTCTGCCTTGGATTTCATTAGATATACCCATGTATACCTTGTGAAATCATCTACGAAGAGAACAAACCATTTCTGGTGGGATAAACCAGATATGGAGCAGGGGCCCCATACATCACTATGAACACACTCGAAGGCCGAGGAGGCTCTGTGGTTCGTACTGACGTATGGGGATCGTTTGAGTTTCGCGAATTGGCAACTCTCACAAATTAAATTTTCAAAAGGAATTCCTTTAAACATATGAGGATGCAACTGTTTTAAGATATGAAATGAGGGGTGTCCTAGTCTCCTATGAAGAAGGATGACCCGCTCCTCGTTCTGGGCAGTATAGACCATCGACTGCCCTTCTCCTTCCCGTGATTCATCTAGCATGAGAAGACCACCTCTCCGGTTAACAGATGAAATCTTCTGTCCGGTGTCCTTTACATATAAAAAACAGCAGTCAGAATCCAAGGAGAACCGCCACCCGGTATTCTCCACTAGCTGAATTAGAGACAAAAGATTTGCCTTTAATTCAGGAACGTGAAGAACACCCTGCAAGATTTTTCCTTTAATGAGGATTGTTCCTCTTCCTTCTACCCGTAGGACTCCACCATTGGCGGTAAAAACTTTAAGATTCCCCTTCTCAGACTCATAAGTCTGAAATAAGGACCTGTGGGGTGACATGTGATCTGTCGCCCCTGAATCCAACACCCATGATACTGAAATTGATTTAGTATTTGTAAAAGTGGTAAATGCGAAACACTTACCAGACTGCACGAGGATGTTGAGCTCATCTTCTGCAGGATTTTGCTTATTTCCGCTTGAATAAGCTTCTGAATGTCGCTCCCTGATTCCTCCTTCTCGGTGGAGGGTGGTTGGTCGCCTCGCTGGCCACGTAGGCCTTCTTCTGCTGACCTGGGTTCCAGGTCCCTTTCTTGATCTGCTCCTCCTTCCACGCCAGCCTTGGCAGTCCCGCTTGATGTGCCCTGGCTTTCTGCAGTACCCACAGATCAATTCTGAGGTGTTACCTTCCTTTGGAGGGGCTTTGGCTTGCTGAGAAGATGGTGCCACGGGGTGTGGTGGTGCCCCAGGTTGAGACTGCTTTTTCGCTTAGTGAGCAGCAACGGTAGGTTTGGAGGTGTATGCTCCCTTGCTGGCCAATGTCTTCCTGCTTTATGTTCCTTGGGGCTCTGAAATTGCCTCTGCTAGCGTGGGAAATCTTTCCGGTGTAGCAGCTGACTTCGAGGGTCTCGCACTGAATTGAGGCCCATCAGAAACTGCAGAGTTCTGAATTTTACTTCACGGAGGTATGAGGGGAATTTTTATCACCTGTGGGCCACAGGAGATCTAATTCCGCCAAATCGCCTTCAGCCTGGCCGAATAGGTGGAGATCGTCAGATTTCCCTGCTTTAGCGTCCGCTCTTGCTCGCGGAGATCATAGACCCGAAAATCGCTGTGCATTTCTGCACATGACTTGTTGACTTCTAACCAGAGGTCCTTGACGCCGTCGATCAGAAGGTAGTCATCCTTCTGTTCGTCTTCCATATTCTTCAACATCCAATTCATAATGAGAGCCTCTTCCGACTCCCATACTTCCCAACCGGCTTTGTCTTCTGACGGAGCTTCAGTCAGGTGTCTCCCAAGGTAGGCTGCCTTGAGAGCCCTCTGTACCATAGTGATCCATTTTTGGCCGTTTAGGCCATGGTACTGCATGTCCAGGTCGGGTAGGACAGGCCTTCCCTGGACTGGTGTGGTGAACTGCATGGCGGCAGGGGCTGCTGGGGCAGCAGCTGGAGTGGAGGCAGCTTGGGAAGCCAGCTCCTCAGCCTCCTTTTCTGCTTTGGCTGTGGCTCTGGTTCTTCTGGTGGGCTTCAAACAGTGCTTCAGAAATGCCTCGAACAGGGCTTCAAACAGTGCTTCAGGAATGCTTCGAACAGAGCTCTAATGGAGACTTCAATCAGGGCTTCATAGGGCTTCAATCAGGGCTGCACTAGGTTCAGATCAAACCTTGCTCTGATACCATGTGTTTAATGGAAAGAGAAAAAACAAGAGAGAAGAATTTGGGGCAAGAAGGAATAATTTTTATTGCTGAACTGGGCCCCCTTTTATAGAAGAAAAACTTCACTTGTTAGAAAGGGAATATTCCTAAGGAATATTCTCTGTTTCCAACGGTCATATATTTTGAATATATGACTGTTTGAAACAGAGAGGTCCAGCTGCTTTTAAAGCAGCTGGACTCTCCAACGGCTGGGTTTCAGCCGTTGGAGAGTTGGGCCTGACTGTGGTCAGGCCCAACATATATTAGGCCCTACTGGGCCTACACTAATGGGCCCTTAATGGGCCCTTAGTGGGAAGTTAGGCGGCCCATGTTGGGCCTGAAGTAGTTATTTTTATTAATATCTCCTAGGGTTAGGCTATTACAGAGTACAAGGCCTCGGGCCCATTAGTTAGCTTAAACCCTACTAAGTATCCTCCATGACCTAACACAATAGAAGTGCCAATTGTTGATAAGCCTCTTAATACTTTGTGATGCAGGACACAAAATTTGAGCTGATGTTATGCTATAGGTTTTAACCAATATAGCATGTTTCCCTACTACAGAGCTGCGAGATTTCATTAATATCATAGGTATCAAGCATGGGGCAATGGTATAAAGATAAGATCATATAATCTCTTCAGAGAAAAAAATGTGAAATTTGTAATGAAGAAAGACAGATCGTTGCTTTGAAGAGAGAGTAAGGAAGAGGGGAAAGGAAATCATAAAATCTTATGAGAGAGAAAAGAGAAGAGAGACTTTTGAGGGGGGCAGTTTTCAGAAGTGTGTCAATAACCAGCTCTCATGGGACACTAAGATCCATTTTCAACTGTGTCCACCCACCCACCATTCATCATCAATCCTTCTTGTTGAACTCCATGTAAGGCTCCATTGGATGGAGTAGGGAGTTGGAGGAAACAGGGGAAGATGGAGCAAAACAGATAACAGAGTAGATTAAATAATATATTTTTAGAAGCTGTTTAACTGAAAGTAACACCAGAATTACCAGAGTCAAACACCATAAGTGTCCAACAAACTGCATAAAGGATACAAATGTAAAAATAACCAGATATAGTCTAAAAGAATACAAATGTAAAAATAAACAACTGTCTGAAGCAATAATTATGATACGCATATAAAAATCCATTACTGAGGAGAAAACAAACAATAATAGTTGACTGCAGAAATCACAACTAATTTCTAAGCCATCTCCCACAATTAACACAGTTCTCCAAATTTTATCAAACATCCATGTTAACACGTGGTTGAAAAGCTAAAAGCAGAGGCTACCTTTTTTTTTCTGCTTCACCAGGGACACAGATTGTAAATTTACAAAGGGAAGCCAAAAAGGAATTTAAAGGCTCAACAGCATGGAGAACTCCACATGCCTGAAAAAAGAATCAATCAACCATTCAATTTATAAAAAAGAAATGCAAGGATCACTAAACGATGGAAAAAGAAAGTTTACCTGGGTAAATGCCTGATATCCCTTAAGTATCTCCAGCATTATCGCTTCTCCATGTGACCTTCACACTCATTAACATTTATACAAAGAGAAGACAAATAAAAGATTTTTTTAACTATCTGAATGAGTTTGATTTGCTGACCTTGTTAAAATTAGAGATAAAGAGTCCAGAATGATCAGCCACATAGATTCAACCATTGCCAAACAAAGGATTGTTGTTATTCCTGCAGGTTCTCTTGGTAAAGAGGTGGTGCATTTAGGGGACTCAAGCTGAAAATGAAATTCAGAAGAGCCCTAAATTAATGATTTCAAATGGTAAATGCAAGCAAAGAAATACTTCAATTATTACCTCACCAGCTTCCACAGCCTCATCGGTCAAAGTAGCGATTGTGAAAACAACGCCTAATAAACCTTCGATTGCCAATGTAATCGCATGAGCCTCACTGGCAACAACCACTGTGGCATTTGACGCATCGTTTTCCAGGCTCCACTCAATACCTTAGGTGAGAAAATGAAACATCATCATTGAAGAAAAATTTCACATAATAAATTCTAATGACTCTGCCATGAGATGAGTGAAAACTGCAGTTGATCGTCATTACCTTTTCAATCATTATATTACATTTATCTTTGAAGTTAACAGGGTTGTCTTCTCTGGTGATCCCCCCACTCATATGGATTAGTGTAAGGCCCCAAAGTAGGTGGCATTCTTGCACAGAGGCATGTGTGCTAATTGTGAGGATATGTCTGTGGACTTGGACTCAGAATAGTGGATTAAGTCCTTAAGCATGGACACCGCACGCATCAAGAGTGGTGAAATTCGACCCTTATTTTTTGAAGCCAACACCTGTTAGGTGCCTGTCCTTGTCGGCGCGCAATTGCAGTGGATCAGGGCAGGCCGCTGAGGATGCACGTGGGGGGCTGTGTAGGCTGGGAAGCAAAGGTGCGGCCACTGCGCACGGATATTGCGCAGGTACGCAGGCATGAGCGCTATGTGCAGGGCGCTGCACAGGAGACATCCCGCCAGGAGAATAAGGTATTGGCGCAAAGAGCGCCAAGACATTTGCGGGGCACGTGGTGCCCCTGCGTGTAGTGCTGCAGCATGCGGGGCCAATGCTTGGGGCACCGAGCACGACGACGCCAATGCGGCCCGAGCGTGGAGGTGTCAGCACAGGTGCCGGTAGCACGTGGAACGTCAAGGCTGTGACGGACTGGCTGTGGCACTGAGTATCATGACCCATGGGCGCATGGCGAGGACACGCTTGTAACCACGGTACCAGTTGGCGTGCGTGTGGGGAGCGGGCCTCAATGCGCAAGAGCGCCACTACCCAGGCGCGCATTGCACCTCATCTCGTTACTTCGCTATCATCCCTAATCTTCCCCCATGTAATGGCTACGGCCTACAATATAATCCCGTTCCTTATAATAAAATGACCCAATTCATGTATGGTGCCTAGCCTTACCTTGTCTCCTTAATCACAAAGCAATCTAAAGATGTCTCAAGAGGATTCCACCATACAAGAAAAGGCTGCTCGGCTTTTCTGCCCAAGCGTTGAGGCCTGCACGCGTTTGATCTGAGTTTTGTTCATAGCTTAGGATTTGACCTCATGACAATAAGTCATAGAGAGTGTAATATCATTTGTTTGCCTCAACATGGAAAGATGTGGCAACCGGTCCTGGGGAAACGGGAACAGAGATTGTTAACAAGGAGGCAAGAGAGCAGGCTGAAGAGCTGAATGGGAGGGAGGACCTTTTAAAATGCCAAGAGAAGGAGTTTGCTTCTGTGGCAGGACAGAAACCAATAGAGAGCAGGGAGGGAGAATATTTGCTCACCCATGAAATGTGTTTCATGGAACATTCTTCGCCTCTGAGATGAGCAAAGCCGCAGAACACAATGGGATGCACTTTACGTAGTCAGAAATCCTGGGAGAGTGGTGGTACCTTGGAATGAGGTAGTGTTCTTGAGAGTGGTACTTAGACAGGTCAATTTGCTGAAGCAATCAAACTGAAAAGGTGATAAGCACCTTCTGAAAACTTATCAAAGAAGACAAGGCGTCACACGCTGATAAGCACCTTCCGAAGACTTACCAGAGAAAGACGAAGAGTCGTACGTACGGGTCACCTGAAGCACGTGCGAAAGTTTCAATAACTGGCGGGAAGGGAGGCTATAAATAAAGAGGGAAAAAGGGGGAAGGGTATCGAGTTGGTTTTTCTCAGTCGCAAGGGCGCGGGCTGGTGGGAGATTCTCTACGCCAGAGGAGAGAGGCCGATCCAGCCTTGATCCACCTCTATCTCTTCTAGAATTGTTCCTGCTCTATCCTTGCTCTCTTCTCCACAACACTTTCTTCTACATTCCCAGTTTTCCCTCTTCACAACACAGATCTGGGATTTTCTTGGTTGCTATTATATTTTCTTGAGATTCTTGATTCAAGAATTCTTGAGATCTACCAAGGAATTCCATCAAAAGGTAGAGTGACAATTTTGAAATAATCGTTGTCTCAGTCTGTGGTCCATTGAACACCACAAGGAGGATTGCCCTATGGAGGGATTTGTCTGACCTGGTGATCTCATTGCTCCTAGGGCGATATTGCAATGGGATTTTAGAGAGGGACCAACCCAATTACACAAGAGGGCAGGATCCATATTCGAAAGACTTTTGTTTGTTCATAGCAGAGGCATCCCTACAAGAAATGGGGCATGTGGACTGAATGTATTCATGGAGGAACATGACAGGATGCAGCAGGCGATCTAGACTGGACAGGTTCCTAAGTTCAGTAGAGTTGGTGGAGCAGTTCCCACTGGCAGACGTGAAATCACTTCCATAGCCACTATCAGATCATACATCGATTGTGTGGGAAGAAAATGAGACATACAGAAGGTTCACATATTTCAAATGAGACAGATCGTAGTTACAGGTAGGCTTGGATCTGAGACAGCAATGCTTGCGGCTAGAATTAAATTTGGCGGCAACACCATGTGATATTTTAGAAGCATAGACAGGAAAACAGGAAGAAGAGGAGAAAGTGAAGCTTTAACAAGGATAAAACAATAGGATGATCTAGAGGACATATTAAATTATTTTTTTTCCAAAGAAGAGGCCAAAGAACGGATGAAGTGGAGGGGAGTTGTTGCGAAGGACAGTAAATTGGAGATGGACTGGAGGCAACGATTGAGGAAATTATGGCTATGGGCAAGAGACTGATACGAGATTTTTCCTTCTTGAAGCATACGACCGAGGACTGAAGAACCACTGATGGTGGGAACCAGGAACATTTTGGGACATAGTTGGTAAGGTACACTGACGCGGAACACTTTCAGTCTTTTTCCAAGACGGGAAAACATAACCGGTGGAAGTTTTGTGGCAGGGGGAACGGATGGTGAATCAGGAACAGGCAGAACCTACTAGACCTTACTTATATTAGATTAGGGCAGTAATCAAGGGTCTAGATTGAGAATGGCCGCTGACCCAAACGGCCAGCCGGTATTCTTTTTTAGGGAGTTCTGAGAGCTGTTCAGGCCAGACGTGATGGTCCTCTTTGAACAATTTCACCGACAGAAGGGGAATATGGGGAGAATCAACATGTCATATATTTGGAAGCAGGTAGAATTGAGGACTTCAGACCCATTTCACTGTCCAACTCCATCTACCTAATTATTGCAGAAGTTTTGGGAGACAAGTTGAGGGAGCGAATCAGGGACAAAGTATGGCCTTCCAAATCAGCATTCATACGGGAGAATATTATCAGTAGACACAGTAGCGGGGGCAGGAGAGATATTAGAATCATGGAGGAGAGGATCCAGGGGGTTAACGTTAAAGGTCACTTTCACCAAGGCATAGGACTAACTAAACTGGGATTTCCTATGGGCATCACTGAAAAGAAAAGGCTTTCCAAAAGAATAGATTATGTGGCTAAGGCGCTGCAATACTTCTCATTCTTATCAGTGTTAGTGAGCAGACACCCAGGGAAGGGAAAATTCAACCCTCAAAGGGGTGTCAGGCAAGGATGCCCACTAGGCCCGTTATTATTTGTCCTTGCGGTGAATACCCCCACAACGTGAAGCATTCAAGCATGCTCTCGAGAACTTTTTAGGGGTGACCAAACCATGAGCTACCCTGATAGCATTTTGTTACTATAGAATGCGGATGACACCATTTTCTTTACAGAAGGCTCAGTGGAGGAAGCATGGATCTTGTCCATTCTACTTGACCTATTTGCATATTTTTCTGGACTTCAAATCAACCAGACCATGTAAGCCTTGCTGAGTAGTGGACTATCCTATTAAGAATCTAACCAATGGCGTCACAACAGAGAATAGAAAGAATGTGATTCAACACGTAGATCTCGGATATGTGGTAATATTTCCAATCTATATGGAGTAGAACTGAACAGGATGAGTGATTCGGTATAACAGAATAAAGATCACACCCTAGTCTACGGAAGGTCCGTAAAACTAGAACAACATCAAGGAGTAAGACGGAGAACACTCTCCTGTGAGGATCTTGGAAGCTGGTGGCCGGATTGGTCTCCAACAACTTCCTCAGTGGAGAATCTCCCTCCTCGTACCTGAACGTCTGACAATGATTCTTCCCGCTTCAACCAAATGTCGCTTCTCCTCTTTATATCTTTATTCCACCAGCGCTTTTCCCGCACTTTATTCAAGGCTTCCAAAGTGCCACATCACTCCGCACGTGTGGTATTACTCATGCGTCTTCTCTTCGTATGGTAAGTCCCCATTAGGGGCTTATCATATCCCAAGAAGATTCAGGGTGTAAAGGCCTAAGCAACACCGACTGAGAGACTACATATGTGGTATTTGGGCATTCCATTGACAAGGGGGAACATGACTAACACAGACGGGCAGAAGGTTGTTTTTTTTTTGAACTATAACAATGGATGAACACCCGATGAATCGGTGAACTTCCCATTTGAACCATAGAGGCCCTATACCATCCTTTCAGTCATCATCAATATCTCCCTTCACCTCCCGTCGTTTGGGAGGACCATGCTGCCATAATTCCTTCCGCTTCATGTATTACTCCATCTGTAGAAGCCCGTCTTCCTCGGAACAACACCTCGTTTCTATGTAACCAGATGGCCCACAACACCGCTAGAGCTCAGCCACCGTCCTTGTTTCCTCTACCCGCGCAATTCTGTGCCGAGTCCCAAAAAGCCAATTCAGATGTCACCTTCATCCTTGAAAGTGGCTGGCTGGCCCAAACCGTGCGAGCAAAGGAGCATTCAAAGAAAAGATGGTTGCAACCTTCCTCCCCATTCATACATAGCACGCATTGTGACAAAGTATCTGGGTATAGCCTTTTGCGAAAGACTCTTGTCATTAATCTTTTCCTTGCTAGCAGCCATCCAAAAAGCCATATGAACCTGCATGCGCTGACTAATACCCTGTCTTCTGTCGGATCATCGTATAAGCCTTCCGAACCGAGAAGGGGCCATTTGTCCACTCCCACCTGTCTTTTTCTCCCCTCCTCTGGTCGTAACTGTAATAGGGATTGCTGCATATGTATGAGCTCGGACACACGCTGGTCAGATAAGGCCCCATGTATGATCGGGTTCCACGCGCCCTCCCAGCAGTTACGCACGTGGGCATCTTGATCCTGGGCAAGAGCACACCGTCGGGGGAATATCTCACTAAAAATACCCCATGGCGACCATGCATCTCTCCAATATCGGAATGCCGTCCCATCGCCTACCCTGGCCGAGAAAAAACCTTGTACTCTTGGAAAAACCAGCCTCAACCCTTGCCAGAACGGGGATGCTCCATGATACGGATCTGCCATTCTGTCCCAATTCAGTCCCCTACCATAGATGTCACGCAATAAATTGATGACCAAATCCTCTTGTGGATTCATTATTCGCTCCACCCATTTAGTTAGGAGTGCCGTGTTCATACTCTGCATGTGTAGGACCCCCAGACTGCCTCTCTTTACGGGACGACATACCATATCCCATGCCACCATCGCACGCCCCCCCCCTTGTTCTGGCATGGATCCTCTCCATAGAAAGCGCCTCATCATGCCTTTTATTCGCTTCTCGATTCCCGTGGGCATCTTGAATACTGAGAGATAGAAAATTGGAATGGATGATAAGACTGACCTCAGCAGCACCAAACGTCCCCCTTTCGATAGCACTTTTGCTTGCCATCCCTCTAGTCGTCTTTCCATCTTCTCAATGAATGGTTGCCAATCAGCTTTCTTCATCCTCCCCTTCGTCAGTGGTAGGCCAAGATATCTCATTGGAAGTCATCCAATCGGTGTTCTTAGAATCTCCGCACACTGTGCCTCCTCTTCTGGCGGGAGCCCGTTACAAAAAGCTGATTTGCTCCTATTTATTTGAAGTCCGAGAAATCTGCAAAAAGATCAATTTGTATGGATAAATTTCTGGCTTCCTGAATTGAACCTTCGATGAAGAAGGTGGTCTCATCAGCGTATTGTAGCAGGGGAATTCCATCTGATTGCTCGGATAGTTGATAGTCTTGCAGTAGGCCCTTTGTGCACGCTTGCTCAGTGCAAACTGCGAGTGCATCCACTGCCAAGACAAACAGTAGCGGTGCCAATGGGCAGCCTTGTCTCACTCTTCGTTGAGGCTGTATTCGGCTGCCTTCCGGTCGCCCGTTTACCAGCACCGTGCAGGAGTGCGATGTGATACATCTCTTCACCCATACTATCCATTCCTTGGAGAAGAAGGTTGTTGAGAAAGTAGATCGGCATTTGGAGGGATGTCAAGCCAAAGTGTTGTCAAGAAATTCCTAGAACTAGGGTCAAAAGGAGCATTTGCTGCAACTTTAGCTGGAGGATGCCAACTCTCGTTTTTTCCATCTGATGGTGAATGGAAGGCGGTGTTCAAACCAAATACTGCGTGTGCAAGTGGGGGGACCAAGAATTCGTTGGGACACAAGCTATTGGAGTAGCATTTGCTGATCAATGCAGATCGGTAACTAAAGTTGGGGCTCGAAATCAGTGGAGAACAACAAGGTGATGCAAGAACAACAAGCCAAGCCAGTGAAGCCATTCCTCATGGAAGAGGTATTGGAAGTGATCCACGGATTAAATGGAGAAGGACTGTACCCCGATGGATTCCCAGTCTTCTTCTTAAGCGTGGAATGTGGTTGGTCTGAGGTAATGGATACATTAGACGAGTTCCGGCGAGGTAACTTTGGCGTGAAAAGACTCAACCGATCACACCTACTTTTGTTGCCCAAACGAACGGGTGCAATTAACGTGGGAGATTTTAGGGCAATTGCGCAATCGATTTCCATCTACCTCATCATCGCCAAGTTGCTGACTTACTGGTTGAGGGAGGTAATTGGACCCTTCCAATAGGCATTCATTCCGGGCAGGCAACTGGTGTATAGTGCGGTGGTGCCGGGAGAGATTGTATCAGCATGGAAGAGAAAAGGGGCAAAGGGCGGCGTTATATGGAAGGTTGACTTAATGAAAGTCTCCTATTCACTTGATTAGAGATTTCTTGGTCTGTTATGCGAAGCGAGGCTTTCCCAAAGAGTGGGTGTCCTGGGTGAGGCGATGCGTTACGTCCCACTCATTTTCTGTCCTGGTCAATGGTCGGGGGGAAGGAGGATGGATCCACCCGCAAAGGGGAGTCAAGCATGGCTGCCCGCTAGTACTCTTATTGTTTGTCCTAGTAGTGGCCACCTGCACTAATGTAATATGACAGACACCGGGATCGAACGGCTTGTGTTACACCTCAGGGAGGGTGAGGGCAGTCATGTCATGTAGTGGAGACGACTTACGTAGATTAATGCAAGTGATGATGCAATGATGAAATCGATGAGAAGATAGTCACCCGACGTCGATAGACACCAACGAACACTAAGTCACGGTAAGTAAGACCTGGGAATGCCACTAGGCTCCTGATAATCTGGAAGTCAGGTTAAAGACCGACGGTGTGAGCTCGTCTACTGCCGCTAATGCGCACGCCCTCGATGGTCCCTACCAAGGACGTACCGATTGAAATCCTAGCCCTTCGGAACGAGAATCCTATCTATCACTAATCTAACCCCGGCGGTGGAGAAAACGTTCGGAGGCACTGAAAGAAATAATATAACGCCGAGAGGGAGTTATGAGCGTACCTGTCAAATGTACTGATTTCTTGGAGAAGAGAAGACTCAGAGATTGGATAAGAAGAATGTAAACCAAAAACATACATTCATTTCTTCTGCGATATGTATACATTTAAATAGCCTTGCCTGTAACGACCAGTTCAACGGCGAATAACGGCTAGTTTGACTAGCCGTTACGGGCCTGATCTGTTATCTGAACAGATCGGGTACTGGGCTAGTTGGCCCAATACGTTATGGCCTGTAACTATCAGGCTTTTATGCATATATTTTTACATATATCCAACACTCCCCCTCAAGTGCAGGAATGGATGTTGGCCATTCCAAGCTTGGACACCAGATGATGTAAGCTCTTTGTAGGTAGACCCTTAGTGAACATGTCGGCACATTGGTTTTCGGAGTTTACATACTCTGTCTTCAGAATTCGCTGCTCCAAGTGACCTTGTATATAAAATCTGTCAATATTCACATGGTTCATCCTGTCATGCTCCACTGGGTCATGCGCTATGCTTATAGCCGATTTTTTGTCGCAGCGGATAATGATTGGCTTTAGATACATAATCTTTAAGTCATCCAACAGGTGTTTAATCCACATCACTTCATCAATTCCCTTCGACATAGCTCTAAATTCAGCTTCAGTACTGGATTTGGAGACGACACTCTGCTTCTTGCTCCTCCACGTTACTAAATTCCCTCCTAGTGTAGTGCAATATCCAATAGTTGACCTGTAGTCAAGTCGAGATCCAGCGAAGTCAGAATCGGTATATAGAATATGGTCAAGCTTACCTGTTTTTTTGTACGCAATACCCAGTCCGGATGTTCCTTTTAAATACCTGAGAATCCTGTTGACAGCTTGAAAGTGAGAGTTTCTAGGTGAGTGCATAAATTGACTTAAAACATTGACTGCATAGCATATATCTGGTTTAGTATGTGATAGATACAACAATTTTCCTACAATTCTTTGATACGAGCTAATTTCTACTTTAGGGTCACCCTAAGTAATGGTTAGTTTATGATTAATTTCAATTGGTGTTTCACTGATACGACAATTCTTATGTTTACTTTTGTCAAGAAGATCAAGTATATATTTTTGTTAAAATACCTTCACTTGATCGCGCAAATTCTATGCCTAGAAAATATTTTAAGGGTCCTAATTGTTTGACTCTTAAAATTTTTATCCAAGCGTTTTTCAAGTAGTGTGATTTCTCCTAGGTCATTTTCGGTAATTATAATATCGTCTACATATACTATCAAAATAGTAATCAAATTTGAGGTCTGATTTTTGAAGAATAATGTGTGTTCCCCATTACACTGATTATATCCCAGATTTTTCATAGCTTGAGTAAATCTTCGGAACCATGCTCTGGGTGATTGTTTTAAACCATATAAAGCCTTTCTGTTTACACACTTTACCTTGTTTTCCTTCATCTTCATATCCTGGAGGAATGTCCATGTAGATCTCTTCCTTTAGATCCCCATGGAGAAATGCGTTTTCAATATCATATTGGTTTAATGGCCAGTCTAGATTTACTGCTAAGGAAATTAATATCCTAATGGTATTGATCTTTGCTACTGAAGCAAAGGTCTCTTGATAGTCAATTCCGTATGTCTTGAGTATACCCTCGAGCTACAAGTCGTGCCTTATATCTATCTAAGCTACCCTATATTGAGGGCGGTCCTGTCAGCAATCCCTATATTCTATCTCTCTGCATTCAAGATGCCTACTGGAATCGGCCAGAGACTCGAAGGCTTGATGAGACGCTTCCTCTGGAAAGACAATGGTACTGATCAGAGTTGAGGGCTCGCACTGGTTGCATGGGATACCGTATGCAGGCCCACCAAAGTGTTGTCAAGAAATTCCTAGAACTAGGGTCAAAAGGAGACTCATAAAAAACAAAAAAGATGTATGTTCAACTCCTACTTTATTGTAATGAAATAGAATAAAACAGCATGCACTGCGAACAGAAGGTACTCTTCATTCCCACCAAAGCTTAAGAAAGTCTAGGAGAAAAGTGTTAAAATGAGTGACAATCAGAGATGAGAGCAGAAATGCTTCCATTACAGAAATGGCAATCTAGTCGTTTAAAAATCAGTTTTTTCAAATATTAATATTTAAGTACGATATGAATGAGTAGTAACATACAATGTATACAACTGATAAATAACCTGTTACGACCCCATGTAGATCTAACAAAATCAAGAAATGGGACAAGGGAAAGAGAGGAGAATGGAAGAGATGGAAGAGGTAAGAGAGAAGAAGAGAGAGAGATACGTAACTGAACCCTTAAGAACTTCCGAATCGGGAGTTCTTGCCCTCACGGCAGCCATATGCAGCTACTCGTGCCAAGAAACCACAAAATGATTAATCATCAAAAGGTTACCTTACAAGGGGGTATTTATAGCCCTATGATTTTCATGAATCAGTTATCTTATCAGGACTCTAACATAACCTCAAGAATTTTGTCACTAAAAAGAATGACTCAAAATTAAATCAAGGATTATGAAAAATTTAAAGATAAAATTACACAAGAGAGTAAAGTAAAATTAAATATTCCTGACTATATTTCTCCAAATAAAAATATTCCTGACTGTTAAAGAAAATATGTGAGGTCAGTAATTATATCAGGATCAATCTTGGCCTTCAAAATGAATACCTTTTGCTTTGCTACTAAACATTCCTGCAACAGCAGCAAGACTCTCGTCAGCAGAATCATGAACCTAAAGAAAGATATTAAGAGAGAAGACAAGGACATGTTAAGAACAGTTTTAACTACTTAAAATGGGTGTGAGAAAAACTGTTGTAAGCAACCTTATCTGATCTCAAAACATCAAAAAAAGGATAAAAGGACAACATAAAGTTATCATTCTTTTGACTCTGGAAAACAGGACATCCTCACACTCAATGAACCCATGTTCTATGATAACAATAATGAATGAAACCTGTGTTCTCAAGACATACAAGCTTAACAGCCCAATTAATCATATGTCTAACTTTAAAGCAATGTCTGACAAGACTTAACATGGAAAAAATGTGAACTTAACATGTAAAAACAGTCCCATAATATATTAAATGACTTGCAGCATTGAGATCTCTCTCCACCAAATGAAGCAAACTTTCTAATAAAGATGCATCCAACCAAATATCCAACGAAGGTTTACTTTAATTTTGTGAAATTTTCACTTGTCATGATTTTGATAACAGAATATTTATGTCAACCCATCGTCATCTGCACAAATTTTAAAACCCACCAGAAGACAATGACTTTTGAACTTCAAATTTTATCATCAATAGATATTGTACACAATACAGTACAGCATGAGAGAACAAAGTACGTAGAAACCAACAGTAGAGGATTTGTTGAATTTTTTTGAGAAAAAAGGGGGAAGATCACCTCAGATTGGTGATCCTCCCTATATGATTCATTAGTAGAAAAGCTATAGTACACCCTTTACCCGAGGAGTCCCCACATCCACCATTCACCGCCATCTAAACCAAACAGAAACTAAACTCCCCATGTTGTGAGCTATGCAGACCAGCTACTACTCATGTTCTTTGAAACTAACCTCATTGCAGTATAGCCATATTGCCCAGAGCACTGCAAAGAGCCGGCCCCATTCCTCTCGCCCCTTAGGTACCCATCCTGTAGAGAGTCCTAGAAGGCCTCCTCAGCAGAGACATCCAACCTGTCATAGGCTGGCTGCCCCATGTTGCCTGAGCGAATGGGCATTCGAAGAAAAGATGGAAGAAATCTTGTTCACCACTCATGCACATAGCACATTCTGTTAGGACTTCCAGTAGCATCGCTTCCTAATGGACCGCATCACCAACCTTTGTCTATGGAGCAGCCACCCAAACCACCACACTTTTAGGGAGATGTTGAAACTCCTTACCACTTGTCATGAGTTGGTGCTCGATGATTCCTCCTTTGAGTGTCTGCATCTGATTTTAACATATGTACCCTTAGCAGAGAAGGTTATGCCAAACCACATCCACCCATCTTGTGCCCTGATCATAGGTTCACAGATGTAATAGGAACTGCTGCATCCTTTGGTAATCCTCCGCCCCTTGTGCTGGCAAGTTACAGACAAACAGGGGATGCCACATGCTGTCCCAACAGTCCCTCACCATGGCCTTAGGGATCCTCATGGTACATCTTGTATCAAACTGGGTAAGAGAATTGAATCATGTATCGAGAGCTGAAGCTGCCGCCTCAGATCCTTGCAGATCACTTGACCTTCGACCCCCAACCAGCTGCTTCCATCTCTATTTGCAACGGCAGCTCAAACAGTTTTAGGAGTTTCAAGGTCTAATGCAAACCACGCTCCCAGATGGTCTCTTCAAATCTGATTTGGTGACCTGCAAGTGATGACTAAAGTATCTTCTTTTTTATTTCTAGCCTCCATTTCCAGTAACCAATGGGAGGCAGAATAGCATCACCTTGAAAGAGTGAACAACCATGGGAACACAGTAAATAGGGGTCCCTAGCTGACAAACAGTGGATTTGTTGAATTTGTTGCATTAAACTCCAGTGAAGATGTTGTGTTCCTAGAGCAAGAATTTAACATTGGCCGTGAGAACAATATTCAGGTCAATCTTCTCCTTAATAAACTTCGGTTATTTACTTCTGGCGTCACTTGGGTAAAAGTGTCAGCAGTCCCTTTTCTTTGCTCTTTCAGTCTCATTAATGTGTATTTTTATCATTTTTATCTTTCACCCCTTGTATTATAATGTTGTAAAGAGACCCTTATGAAACCCTATTAAGGAAATCTTCCAAGTGAACTTTCTCGGGTGGTACCAATTGGGACCCACGATGTAATTTATATAAATATGGCACATTTTATATGAAGAGAATTGAAGTCTTGTTAAAATTGGTTTCCCTCACACGGCAGCCAGAGTAAAATAAGGTCAACGTTGGAGACTCCCATCACTCCTTATTGGGTTCAGGTCTCAGAATGAGAAATCCAATTCTCTTGCACTGGCTACATTTTTATTTGATTATGAACGTAGGACATCTAGAAGCTCACTCTCATGTTTCTTTAGTTGTTATCGGTCATTTCAGAAAAAAAATGGGAGCCCAATTCTACTGGAGCATAAAAGAGAAGTTTAAAGAAAGTGAATAGTCCCATCATATTTAAGAGTACTTTCAGCATTATGCCCAAAAGGGTATGCCTACCATTTTTATCTACAAGGGATATTTGAAGTGACAATGTTCTCCCCCAGCAAAGCCCACCTCCCAGGCCAATCCACTCCGTCTCTCACATCTCCTTCCCGTACTCTATTCCCCACAAAAATAAGCAGCTTTGTATCTTCTTAACTAAATTTTCAGGCAGATCCAACGTATTATACCGAAAGCATCACAAATAGAGAACATTAATACAAAAAGATGACAAATAAAAATTTTGAGAGGAACAAGCCATTAACCTGAACAGAAGAAACAACTCGAGCAAAGGCGTTGGCCATATTCTCCACAACATTAGTATTTCGAGGATCCCTGCAAGAAAAAATATCAAAATATTTCGGAAAACTGAGTGATAGTATAAATAATTATGCAAAAATAAGTGTGAAAAGATTTTATCAATCATCCATGTTCCTTATTGACATGGAGATTATGAATCCATAATGTCCAGTATTTAAACTTATGGCTTAATGACCAAATTTAATCCATAACAAGATGTATTTGAAAAAAAAAACAATAAACAAGGCATCTGACCATCTTGTACAGGTATGCAGGTGTCTGACCATCAAACAGAGAAGCCATGACATCTTGATTGAGCACGATTGGAACTGTGCGAAGTTAAGAGACATGGGTGGAACCTGACGATGGTAGACCTGAATATATGAGAATGAGGAACATCATGAACAGGTGTAGGAGGGTTCTGCAGGATTATTCATCACTTAATGCTCTATGAAGAAGGCACACATAACCAAAAGTCGCACTTGCTATTAGTTTATAATCAAGGGATCATCACTTTGAATCCTAACTCCTGGTAAACCTCTGCTTCCTGATTTGGAGATTCTCTGATTTTCCATGAGATATGACCCAGAGGCTTAAGTCCCTGCTTCGTCCACTTTTGCATCCAGGAGTAGTATCTGTGAAGTCTGTGGTCCCGTCATCATCTAAGAGTATTTTCATGCCTTCAATGTCAAGAAGTTGGTGCAGATTCACTTAACACACAGGAAGAGGATCCTGAGTTGCTGAATCCAAGTCACAAAGACAGTAGAAAAGAACCCACACAAATTGTGGCAACATCTGCAGATCTAATGTAGTGATGTAGAGAGGAACAGAAACAGCAGTACCTTTTTTTTAAAAGATTGCAATACCTATTTAACGACGAGATTAACCGAGAATATATTTAATGGGAGTGTTGGAACCTATACAAGGACCACCTCCTCAGCATGAGGTAAACCATAGGAGCTCTCTCATACAGGTTGCACAGCCAGAAGTCATGAGGTCATACAGGTACGAACACCTCCATAAGAGTGAAACTGAAATTTTGATCCAAAAATTGCTATTGTCAGACATTACGAAGTCCTCTAACAGCCTATATGGCATGCATCCCAAACACATCAGCATTGTGCCCCATGTGTGCCCAAGGACAGGAAGACTGCTCTCACCTGTTTTTTGAGTGTTCTTTTGCGCAGGCAATTTGGAGATTGTAGAAGCTCATTTGGGTGGATGTGATGTGACAAACCCTAGAGAGTTTGGAGGAGAAGAAGGGTCGATGGAGGTTGAGAAATGAGAGAATAGATTGACATAAGAAAGTAAGTGGCTTACATTAGGGTATTTATACCCTATGAGAGAGAGGAAATAAGAGGAGGATAAGCACTTAACTAACACCCCCCCGCAAGCGAAGTATGGATGTCGTCCATATTGAGCTTGGATACAGCACGTTGAAGCAGCGGCCGGGACAGTCCCTTGGTGAGGACATCCGCTGCCTGGTCAGCAGAGGAGATGTATTCGAGGTCGAAGAGGCCCTCGTCCATACGTTCCTTGAAGAAATAGCGGTTGCGCTCCATGTGCTTGATGCGCCCTTGCTGTCCGGGGTTCTTGGCCAAGGCGATAGTGGATTTGTTGTCACAGAAGAAGTGGATTGGTCCCACATACTTCACGTGAAGATCAGCGAGGATGTTGTGGATCCACTGTCCCTCGGCTGCCCCATCAGCAAGAGCACGAAATTCGGCCTCGGCACTAGAGCGGGACACCTTGTCCTGCTTGCTACTTTTCCAGCTGACGAGGCTGCCAAGAACGAACGTGCAGTACCCCGTGGTAGACCGACAATCCACAACGGAGCCAGCAAAATCGGCATCGGTGTACACCTTCACCGTCTTTGTCCGAGCTATGAGGAAGAGGAGTCCCTTGCCGGGCAGCCCTTGAGATACGAAAGTACCCGGTGGGCGGCTTGACTGTGGATCTCCTCGGTGAGTGCATGAACTGACTGAGCAGGTTGACCGCGAATGCAATGTCGGGCGAGTGTGAGTCAGGTAGAGGAGTTTGCCCACCAACTGCTGATAGCGGTGAGCATTCGTCAAAGGAGAGTCCTCGCCCTTGCCCAACTTGACGTTGGGGTCGATAGGAGTGCTCACTGGCGCACACCCGGTCATTCCTGTCAAAGTCAGCAAGTCGACGGCGTATTTCTGCTGTGAAACAAAGAGGCCCCGTGAGGAGTACGCCACCTCAAGGCCGAGGAAATATCGGAGAAGGCCAAGGGCCTTGATCTCAAATTCCTTGGCCAGGGCGGTGCTAAGACGAACGGCTTCAGCAGCATCTGATCCCGTGATGAGGATGTCGTCGACATACACAGCAAGGATGGAGATCCCGGTCGGACGGTGGCGGAAGAACAAAGTGGCATCTCCGTTGCTCTGAGTGTACCCTTCGGCTTTCAGAACAGCGGAGAACCGGCCGAACCACATGCGCGGGGACTGCTTTAGTCCATAAAGGACTTCCGCAGTCGGCAGGCGTGGCCAGGGGCCGAGAGAGTAACCCGGCGGCTGCTGCATGTACACCTCCTCCGTCAAGTCGCCATGCAAGAAGGCGTTCTTGACGTCGAACTGTCGGATAGCCCACCGGAAGTGAGCCGCAAGGGCCAGGAGGAGGCGAACGGTCTCCATCTTCGCCACAGGTGAGAACGTCTCGAAGTAGTCCACTCCGTAAAACTGGGTGAACCCGCGAGCCACAAGTCGAGACTTGTAGCGCTCAAGGGTGCCATCCGCATGATGCTTCTTGGTGTGGACCCACTTGCAATCCACCGCCCGCTTGCCAAGAGGAGGGGCGATGTTCCAAGTGCGGTTTCGGAGTAGAGACTGCATCTCCTCGTCCATCGCCGCTTTCCAATGAGGAGAAGCGATAGCATCGGCTAAGCGGCGAGGGATGGGATCCGACTCGATGCGAGCAAGAAACAGCCAGTAGGGAGTACTCAGCCGGTCGAAGGAAAGAAAATGCGAAAGAGGATAACGGGGCGTCTGAGTGCACTGACGAACCCCTTTCCGGAGGGCAATGGGCCATCCCAACTGGTCGTCATCGTCGAGAGAGGTTGAGGATGGCTCGGCCAATGGAAGATGAGCGGAAGCAGTGGGGGAGGGGGAGTCCTCGGGGGGAGGACGAGAAACCTCCACGGGAGAATCAGATGACGGAGCAGGGGAAGAAGACTCGTCATGGAAGGGAAGGAAAGGGTCATCAAGGGGAGGAGGCGCAACGGGAAGCGAGGAGGATGACTCGAGAGGGGACTCAAGAAGGAGATGACTCTCTTCCTCCTGGAGCTCCTGAACCAACGTCTCGAGATCCGGAGGGCCATCTTTGTTGTGCAGGGCCCGACGACGAATGGCCTCATATTCCCGGTTTAGGCCGTTGAGAAACCCCATGATGCGCAGGATAAGCATGTTCTGATAGGTCTTGCACTTGGGGTCGTCCGTTGGCAGGTAGTGGTCCACTTCATCCCACGCCTTCTTGTGTGCGAGAGCATAATCGGAGATCGACAGAGAGCCCTGTTTCAGGTTGGAAGCTTGAGCAGCGAGGGCGTAGATGCGCCACCAATCATTCTCCCGCCCGCAAAATTTCGTGGCTTGGTCCCAAAACCCTTTGACCGTTTTCTGATGGGGAAAGCGGTCGCGGAAATCGGGGGCCAATGTGAACGTGGACAGCCACCCAAGAATGAACTGCTCCTCGGCGTCCCAAGCCGCATAGTGAGGGTGATCGGCGGTCAAGGGATGCTCGGTGCAGTGCTTGTACAGTTGACGGGATTTGAGGGTGGTCTCGATGAAGCGAGACCACTGCAGAAGATTCGGGCCGCGGAGAAGAGTTGATTCCGGGACCAGAGGCAACGGATGAGTGATCTTGTAGGAGAGCGGCTTCTCCGCAAAGTCGGTCTCTGTGTAAGGCATGGTCTCTGTGTCGGTCTCTGCGCGGCTGACTGCGCGGCTGGCTGCGCGACTGGCTGTGCGGCTGGCTGCGCGGCTGGCTGTGCGGCTGGCTGTGCGGCTGGCTGCACGGCTGGCTGTGCGGCTGGCTGCGCGGCTGACTGCGCTGCGGGCTGCGCGGCTGGCTGTGCGGCTAACTGCGCTGCGGGCTGCGCGGCTGGCTGCGCGGCGGCTTGCTGCTGTGCGGCTGGCTGGTCGCGCGGCGGCTTGCTGCTGCGCGGCTTGCTGCTGTGCGGCTGGCTGGTCGCGCGGCGGCTGGCTGCTGCGCTGCTGGCTGGTCGCGGCGGCTGGCTGCTGCGCTGCTGGCTGGTCGCGTGGCGGCTGGCTGTGCGCGGCTGGTCGCGCGGCTGGCTGGTCGCGCGGCTGGCTGCTGCGCGGCTGTGCTGGCTGCTGCGCGGGCGGCGCGGCGGGTTGCTGCTGTGCGGCTGGCTGGTCGCGCGGCGGCTTGCTGCTGCGCGGCTTGCTGCTGTGCGGCTGGCTGGTCGCGCGGCGGCTGGCTGCTGCGCTGCTGGCTGGTCGCGCGGCTGGCTGGTCGCGCTGGCTGGTCGCGCGGCTGGCTGCTGCGCTGCTGGCTGGTCGCGCGGCGGCTGGCTGTCTTGGCGCGGCTGGTCGCGCGGCTGGCTGGTCGCGCGGCTTGCTGCTGCGCGGCTTGCTGCTATGCGGCTGGCTGGTCGCGCGGCGGCTGGCTGTGCGTGGCTGCTGGTCGCGCGGCTGGCTGGTCGCGCGGCTGGCTGCTGCGCGGCTGTGCTGGCTGCGAGGAGGGAGGGAGGGTGAGATCAAGGGGATCTCAAACCCTAAAGGGTGATGTCAAACCCTAGAGAAGGAGAGGGAAGATCAGGAGCCCTAGAGCTCTGATACCATGACAAACCCTAGAGAGTTTGGAGGAGAAGAAGGGTCGATGGAGGTTGAGAAATGAGAGAATAGATTGACATAAGAAAGTAAGTGGCTTACATTAGGGTATTTATACCCTATGAGAGAGAGGAAATAAGAGGAGGATAAGCACTTAACTAACATGATGTCCGACTAGGCATGCCAGAGCTCACTCCATGGCAGTGTGTGCAGAGACACTCAGGGTGGGGAAAGCTCCTCGCAGTGCTCTGGGCATTATGGCTGCACCACAACGAGCTGGTATTTAAGGGAAGAGACGTGTTGCTGTACTCGGTAATTCGTGATGTGAACTGTATATCTGACTAGTTTAGTAGGAAGAAGGGACCAGCCTGGTCAGCCATGTATTTTTCACGACCATATATATTATCAATTTCGGGTCGATCACCGGATTTGGGTGATCTTCAAAAGTTTTAGGTGGTCACCCGACAAAGAGGTAACCACCCAAGAAGTGCGTGTGCCGAACCCTAAAGCCCTGTTCATACATGATAAATTTCCCCACTCTCCATATACATCTTGAGGGAACCTCGTGGAAAGGCATCTGGACTGACCAGAGTCGAGGGTGGGCATTGGTAACGTGGGATTCCATTTACCAATGGGAATCCTACTAGCAGCCTGAACACTGACGGATGAAAGATGGGAATTGTTGACAGAATTGACCTCGATAGCACCAGCAGACCACCTCTGGACAACACACTGGCTTGCCATCCAACTGACTCTCGACTTCTTTATCGCTGGCTGAGTTGTAATGTATCTATTCACCCATGTGACCTATTCTTTATGGATGTCCCTCCCTTTCATTGATGCCCAAAAGGGAGTGTGTTGTATCCCTTCGCAGAGTCGACCTTCCACATGAAACCCTAGGTCCCATGTCTTTTCCATGTAGCCAACATCTCTCCTGCCACAACGGCACCATCGACCAACAACCTGCCTGGTATAAATGCTGATTGGGAGGGACCTACGGTCTCCCAAATTACCTCCCTTGACCTGTTCGCCAAGTCTTTTGCAATGACTAAGTAGATGGAGTTGGACAATGGGATTGGCCTAAAATCCTCAATTCTTTTAGCACCTTCCTGCTTTGGTAAGAGAAACAGAAATTTCTTGCTTATTCTCTCACTCTCCGGAACTCATCAAGCGTGGTCATCACATTTTGGTTGCACCAACTCCCAAAATTTGTTGTAAAAGAACACTGGCAGACTGCCCGGGCATGGGGCCTCCTTGTCGTTGAGGCTTTTAATTACCTCCTTGGCCTCTTCTTTCGGGAAAGGACAAATCAGCTCATCTTTGTGTGTTGGGTCCATAGTTTGTGCTCCCTTGCCGCACCACATTCACCCGTTGCATCTTCCTTTCTTATACAAAGCAAAAGTGATCTGCAACAGTACACCCGACCGAGTGTGATCCAACATGTGCTTGGCTTCCCACCATCAATTTCCAAATATTACTGGTCTGCCGTCTCCCATTTGCTGCTAGGTGGAAAAATCTTGTGGTCGTGTTTCTCGCTTGTAGCCATAGTTCTCTAGACCTTTGTCTCCCCTAGCCACGATCTGTCTAACTTGAGGTAAGTGAGCCTCCTGATTGCCTCATTTCCATCCCATACAATCGATGTAGAGTCTGATATTGGGAGAGGACTTGATCTCACGTCCACTAAAGGGAGGTACCGTTCTGCCAGCTCTACTGAGCACAAAAACTGATCCAAATGGGACATCTTGTTGCAACCCATTGTGCGTCTCCATGTATAAATGCAGTCGGTGGGCCCCATTTCTTGGAGTGATGTCTCTAAAATGAAGCCGAAAAATCCTCTGAATCAGTGTCTCTCCCACCAATGCCTTTCAATCGGTCTTTGCAAGTTTACAGGGTAGCACCCTGTAACTGCAAAAATTTTTATGGTTTTATGTGTCTTTTCACATGAAAAAAACCTTTTTTACACAACAAATAGCCTCTGCAATCACTTGTAAAGTATGCTTCATCACATGATAGTGAAAGGGAGTGCAGAATATTCTCCCTTTCTCTTGCGTCTATTCTCTTTACTTCTTCTAGTTCTACTCCTCGTGTCTCAACAGCCTCAACTCCGTATCGCCAAATAATCAACAGCGAGGTATCTGTAATCTGAAGGCAGAACAGCATCCGACAAACTGTCGTTAATGGACATTCCCCACACACTCTATTCTCTATCATATTACCTTATACTTCAATTCCATGAGAATCGAGTGGAAAGAAAAAACATAATAGAATCACATGACTACGAGCTCTCTTCTCTACCAGCACTGTACAGTACACCACGATGGCCATATGCATAAACAATGGGGAGCGGGAGAGAGAGAGAGTTATAAGGGCTGAAGCCCATAGAACACAGATAACATACAACAATAGCATTGAGGAATAACGTGGAGACACTTCAACCATTTGCAATAAACATCCCCATGAATGAGCCCACTTGAAAATGTCCTACGCGTAAATCCGATGATCACTCTTGGCAATTAACATGGTGAAGTTAGAGATGGAGAACTAAATTTTTAGTAAAGCTGACAGCATAAAATACAAAGAAATAAGAATAATCCACTCACATATCAAAAGTCTGGTACAAAATACGTAGAGTAGATGCGTCCACACAAAAACCCTGGGCGAATGTAATAGCTATTTTAGCACCAGTTTCCTTGATGGCATCAAGGCAATATTCATTTAATGCAAGTGAAAAACGTACTCTTAACACTTCAAGAACAAGAATACGATGCCACAGTGAGATATCCAGGGCCGTAGCTTTTACCAACACATTAAGGAAGACCTGTAAAAACAAGGGATTCAGTAGCCCCCTGCAGGTTCCATGGATTCTGATAAAAAGAGGTACAAATTTCAGAAAAACAAGAAGTTCAAAGTAGACAGTATTTGTGAGATTTGGAGGGCTGGAGCCCTAGACGACAAGTGAAAAAGGAAACAAAATAAAAACTTGACTGAACCCTAACTACACCCACATATCCCTATATATAGCATACTAACATGGGCCAAATATTAATTGGCCTATTATAATAGGCCATACTGTAAATAGACCGAGAGTGTAAAAAATAGAAAATACACAGCATATATTGAATGCAAATGGGGGTAGTCGACTGTTAGCAAACAATGTTGAATGGGCTCATTCATTTATCTCTTATGTCTCTTATATCTCTTTGTAATGGCCATTTTACATCGGCCCATTTCAGATTCTCTCTCCTCCAGACTAGAAATAACATGTCATGAATTCTTGTTTCCTTCAGAGCCACTTCCTCCATCTCAATGTTATGTTTCTTCTGATGAAGCTGGAGTATTTGAAAAAAAAACATAGCGCCAGAGCACTTAACTAAGGCACTAAAATAAAAGGATCAATCATTTAAAGCCACCGACTCAGGTAGTGACTAGATATCGGCATGGTTACTGCTATTACAGTGGTTAGGATATTGTACATCAATTAAATACTGCTCTAACATAACAAAAAAATTATCAAATGTAAATAACTACAATTTGACTTCATTTTGATCCACATGAGAATTACATTTGCCACCGATGAGAACACAACATAAGCTTAATGACATACTTGAAAGAAATATTTCATATAAGCAGTTAAATCCGGAAGTGTCCATCATGCCATAATTCAGAAGTAGAGATTAGATGACCCTCAGTAAAGCAATGAAATCAGATATTTGACACAAATATAAAATATTTTTATGCCCACCTCACATTCGGTCACAAGGGATGAACTGTATAATTTGATGACATGTGCCACAGTCTTCAGGACCAGTCGACGAAATGCAGGTTCTCCCGCTTCACCTTCAAGCTAGTTTTGATTCTCCATAAGAATGAAAAAGAAAATGATATCAACCATGGCTAATATATTTAGGCCCAATTTATTTACCTCAACATTAGTCCGAAGAGAATTCATTAAAAGTGAACATATTTGATGCCGCAAAACCTGGAATGAGACCAAAAATATCAGTTATAATATCTAATGTATTGATTCTCAGGCAAAGAAAAGATTGAGAGATGGGGGAAAGAACCTGTTCATACAAAACAAGAGACCGAAAGACAGCAACATAGTTTGATAGGATGAAACTGTTCACAAAGACCATCGGTCAATGCTGCAATACCGAAGACTATGAAAAAATAAAATACATCTTGGGAATGGTGGAGAAGTCCTGGACGAAAAAAGGCATGGTTGAGAGCAAAAGTGAATATGACAGATTAAAGAAGTTATGTTAGAAAGAATATGGCATGGCTTCTGCCATAAATCTACTAAAGAAATCAAGAATGAAAAGAGGCTCAACCCTCATAATTCGTTTTTGGGTTCACTACATGCTATTTATAAATTTTTTTAAAAGAAACTACATGATATTCATAATGGAGAGGAGAGAGAATACAAATGGGGCCTTTTTTTTTTTTAAGAAACAAATGGGCCCATGTTAATGGGCTGTTACATAGAGATATCAGAGAAATAAAAAAGCAAGCTCGTTCAATATCTACGCCAGCTCTATTCCAGACCAGTTGAGACAGAAGCACAAGTTGGGTATGTAATGTTTGGATATGAGTGGAAGAGATATTCAGGCCTGATAGAAGAACATAAGTGTTTTGGGAGTCCATGCAGAGGATTGGTGCCAGATATAGAGAAGTGGGGGGCTGAGCGCTGACAGTGCTCTGGAGAATCTGGCTACACAGAAATGAGGTGATCTTCTGAGGGGGGAATACCTCTACAGACGGGCTCGCCCATGAGATAGAAGGTCTCATAGCATCATGATTTTCCTCGTGACCGGGATGAAGAGGGAAGAGGAAAATGAAAACATGTAATAGAGTCCTAGCGTTCGAACCATGTACTTGTCAGGTGGTTACTGATTTGTTCGGGTGACCGCCTCATATGTTTTCAAAAAAAAAAAGAACCTAAGTGTTCTTATCTTTATTAGGGAGAGAGATAAGGGTGATCCAGAGAAGTAGAGATGATCTCAAGAAGAGGGATAACCTGGGGTGGAGGGAAAGACTAAGAAAAGTACGGGAGACAGAAATGACGACCCAATGGGTACTTCCAACAAGGAGGCCTACATCTCTGGAAAGGGAAAACTAGCATAAAAGTTAAAATTATTAAAATGCCCTTGGTGGGCTAAAATGACCAGCCAAACCCTAGATATGATGGGGTATTGTATCAATATTCCACCTTTCCATTACCACCTTCTCATTAAGTTGGGAATAAGCCACTTTGTTTCTTTTTTTTCAGGAGAACCCAGACTGGTTTGGTGGGCACAGAGCTGTGTATTTCTAGGCCTAGGTCTGGCCCGCTGCTTGACCTGCGCTGGTCTGGAAGCTGGTTCTTGCTGGCATGAAGGCTGATCCACTGTTGTACACCAGCCAGACCCTCAACAAGAGTCTTCTGGGACCCCTCAAAGAGCTTCGAACAGATTGTGATGGTGGACGCAGGTTTCACAAGTCTGGATGATCCAGACATTTTGCTCTTCCTCTAGTCAAAAATGCTGACCAACAGAAAGACAAATGGAGGCTGAAAATTCCTTTTCCTCTAGTCAAAAATGCTGACCAACAGAAAGACAAATGGAGGCTGAAAATTCCTTTTCCTCTAGTCACAAATGCTGACCAACAGAGAGATAAATGGAGGATGCAAGATCTTGATCATTGAATGGAGCTATCAATTTCTCGTGATCTCACTATTTGAACATAATGTGAAAAATAAAATGAAAAAACAAAGTCCGCTACACAGGTATGACATCTCGTGTCAGGCCACCAAACAAGAAAGTTAGCAAATAGCATCCTCCAGTACTCAATAATAGTTAATGTGTGATAAAACGCACAACAATCTTCCATATCGAAGCGTTGATGTATCCCTTTCTCTTTCTCGACATAACCCATACCAAAATTTACCTTCCATTAATACTGGCATATCTCTTTCCATTTCTCAACCTAAGTAAAAATGCTTCACAATCGTAGATTTTCCAGATGGTTAACGATGTTTCACTTGGATTTTTGCAACATAAAACCTAGAGTAAACAGCTTCAACTCTGACTAAGCACAGCAGGTCCTCCGCCATCTCAATAATTAAGATACGCTGCATTTCTAAACAACTATTTTCATTTTGACGCCATGGAAAAGTAAAAGTCCCCTCGTCATGAGCAAACATAACATCTAGAAATATAAGAACTTGCTGAAAGTATGAATACTGTAAAAGACTTACTCCACTATATCGAGGGAAAATGTTCTCTGTAGAGAATGAACAGGCAGCCAGACAGCCTGAACGCAACACCAAAGTTAAAACAAGAGTTAAAATCCTAAGTAGAATCAAAGGATATGAATAAAGCACGAGTGAGAAGATATTCTTTGTGCAAGATTTCAGCATCAGCTAAACACGTACAGATCCACCAGAAGCAAGGGCTGTCAGGTCTTCTAGCAAACAGACCCCCAGTTTTCCTGATTTACTTAGGTTTTCCGCTGATGCTTCAGATAAATCAGGGTTATGGACATTTTCAGGCGACCTGTAAATACAAAACCTCAAATACAAATCAAACATAGCTTGCAGAGAGAATCACAGATATGAAACAGTGGGTTCGCCAACATCCGCACGTTGAATACCTTGGATGGCGACGGACGTCATCAATGGGAGTCGATGACTGTGAAGGTTGATTCGGGTGGCCCCCTTTTTCAATTAGATGCAATTCGGTTGCAGTAACATTATCAAATGTCAAAGCAACAGCTTGTCTGAATGTAGCAGCAGCAGTACTGGTAAAAGTAATGTCAATTAATAAACTTCATGGAAATGAAGGCTCATGAAAGATGGCAAAGATAGACCATACTTGTGGACGCTGTCAGAGGACCTAGTATTTTCCAGTAGCCGCAGACAGATTCCAAGAGCTTTTGAAAGGTTTTCCTAAAAGTAAAACCAGAGCAGCATTCTTCAATCGTCTTGACTAAGCAAACTATTTTTCCTTTTTGAATGAAGACTGAGCAGACTATTTTTCTTTTTTGAATGAAGCAAAACAAACAATTCAAACCATTAACAAATGAATCGAGTATTAATTCTTCCAAGGGTCATAATATTTATGCCATCTCAGAGAAAGGTTTTAAAGATTTTAACTGAAAGAATGCCTATACAGGTAATAATTGATTTTCAGTCTTGTTTTTAAAGGATCCTGTAGAAGTGCACGCAGAGGATGGAATACCAACACCTGGAGGGACACCGCCTAGGCAAGGGAAATGGAAGAAGAAGAAGAAATGAAAGTCTTACCATGGACAGTAAAGGCTTTAGTATTCTAGATATTTTGATATTAAATCACTGGGCTCCATGAAAGATTTTCTGGAAATTAAAGTGGAATACTTGATAAAAGGTATAATTATATCACAGCACAAATACATTCTCGACTTAGTCCAGGAGAGAAACATGGTTTACTGTAAGCCAGTGATATTGATGTGAAGCTGTGTAAAGGAGAAGATAGTCCTCCAATGGATGAAGATTTATTCCAGAGGCTGGTAGGGAGATTTCACTGTTTTAATCATATCCAGCCAGAAATTTCCTATGCAGCGATGAACCAGTTTATGAGTGATCCACATAATTTCAAGTCCAGGATACTTGAAGAGTTCTATTGAACAGGGCATTATTCAGCAGAGATGGCATTCCATTCGTGGACACTTATTCACATACTGACTATGAAAGCTCAACTGTGGATGGAAGATATACATCAGGACATTGTGTAGTTGTTGATGGCAGTCTGGTCACCAGCATCTCTACTTCTCTAGATCGCCAGTATCTCTCTCCCTAATACAGATAAGAACACTTAGGTTCTTTTTTTCTTGAAAACATATGAGGCGGTCACCCGAACAAATCAGTAACCACCTGACAAGTACATGGTTCGAACGCTAGGACTCTATTACATGTTTTCATTTTCCTCTTCCCTCTTCATCCCCGTCACGAGGAAAATCATGATGCTATGAGACCTTCTATCTCATGGGCGAGCCCGTCTGTAGAGGCATTCCCCCCTCGGAAGATCACCTCATTTCTGTGTAGCCAGATTCCCCAGAGCACTGTCAGTGCTCGGCCCCCCACTTCTCTATGTCTGGGACCGGTCCTCTGCATGGACTCCCAAAAGGCCTACTCTGATGGCAAGTTCACCGCCAACTGTGCTTGGGTGGCCCAAACTCTGCGTGCGAAAGGGCATCCAAATAAATGATTACAATCTTCGTCATCTCTCGTGCACAACACGCATACCTTCGGGGCATCTAGATACATCCTCTTGAGAAAAACGCGGGACATCAGTCTCTTTCGGAGCACGAGCCACCCAAAAATCTTGGCCTTAAGCGGAACCTTAAGATGCCAGATGGCTTGGCACACTAGGATCATATTTTTGTCTTCCTCATTGCCCTGTCGGATCCGTGCAGAGGCTTTCACCACTGAGAAAGGAGCTCTTGTCCAATCCCAACCATCTAATTCCCCCGAGTTACGGCGGATCTGATTTAGAGCTTGTTGCAAGCCCAAGAAATCAGTTAGTCGTTGGTGTGACAGCTTCAACCCTCGGATTCCAGGTACTGTCCCAGCATTCACCTACTGTAGCCTCGGGGCATTGCGCGAGGGCAAATAGCCGAGGGAATGCTTCTCGCAAAAGGCCGCGCGACGACTAGGGGTCTGTCCAGAATTTAAAGAGAGAGCCATCGCTTATTCGGACAGAGTAGAACCCCCGGACCTTGGGGAAGATTTGTCTAAGGCCTTACCAGAATGCCGACGCCCCCTTGATTGGTGTTATTTTCTTATCCCAGTTCAATCCCCGACCATACTTGTCTCTCAAGATCCGTATGGTGAGTTCATCGCTTGGTTGCATGATCGTAGTCACCCACATAGCTAATAATGCCGTATTCATGCTTTGGATATGCAATATTCCTAGTCCATCATGTTTGGTGGGCCTGCATACGGTATCCCATGCAACCAGTGCGAGCCCTCAACTCTGATCAGTACCATTGTCTTTCCAGAGGAAGCGTCTCATCAAGCCTTCGAGTCTCTGGCCGATTCCAGTAGGCATCTTGAATGCAGAGAGATAGAATATAGGGATTGCTGACAGGACCGCCCTCAATATAGGGTAGCTTAGATAGATATAAGGCACGACTTGTAGCTCGAGGGTATACTCAAGACATACGGAATTGACTATCAAGAGACCTTTGCTTCAGTAGCAAAGATCAATACCATTAGGATATTAATTTCCTTAGCAGTAAATCTAGACTGGCCATTAAACCAATATGATATTGAAAACGCATTTCTCCATGGGGATCTAAAGGAAGAGATCTACATGGACATTCCTCCAGGATATGAAGATGAAGGAAAACAAGGTAAAGTGTGTAAACAGAAAGGCTTTATATGGTTTAAAACAATCACCCAGAGCATGGTTCCGAAGATTTACTCAAGCTATGAAAAATCTGGGATATAATCAGTGTAATGGGGAACACACATTATTCTTCAAAAATCAGACCTCAAATTTGATTACTATTTTGATAGTATATGTAGACGATATTATAATTACCGAAAATGACCTAGGAGAAATCACACTACTTGAAAAACGCTTGGATAAAAATTTTAAGAGTCAAACAATTAGGACCCTTAAAATATTTTCTAGGCATAGAATTTGCGCGATCAAGTGAAGGTATTTTAACAAAAATATATACTTGATCTTCTTGACAAAAGTAAACATAAGAATTGTCGTATCAGTGAAACACCAATTGAAATTAATCATAAACTAACCATTACTTAGGGTGACCCTAAAGTAGAAATTAGCTCGTATCAAAGAATTGTAGGAAAATTGTTGTATCTATCACATACTAAACCAGATATATGCTATGCAGTCAATGTTTTAAGTCAATTTATGCACTCACCTAGAAACTCTCACTTTCAAGCTGTCAACAGGATTCTCAGGTATTTAAAAGGAACATCCGGACTGGGTATTGCGTACAAAAAAACAGGTAAGCTTGACCATATTCTATATACCGATTCTGACTTCGCTGGATCTCGACTTGACTACAGGTCAACTATTGGATATTGCACTACACTAGGAGGGAATTTAGTAACGTGGAGGAGCAAGAAGCAGAGTGTCGTCTCCAAATCCAGTACTGAAGCTGAATTTAGAGCTATGTCGAAGGGAATTGATGAAGTGATGTGGATTAAACACCTGTTGGATGACTTAAAGATTATGTATCTAAAGCCAATCATTATCCGCTGCGACAAAAAATCGGCTATAAGCATAGCGCATGACCCAGTGGAGCATGACAGGATGAACCATGTGAATATTGACAGATTTTATATACAAGGTCACTTGGAGCAGCGAATTCTGAAGACAGAGTATGTAAACTCCGAAAACCAATGTGCCGACATGTTCACTAAGGGTCTACCTACAAAGAGCTTACATCATCTGGTGTCCAAGCTTGGAATGGCCAACATCCATTCCTGCACTTGAGGGGGAGTGTTGGATATATGTAAAAATATATGCATAAAAGCCTGATAGTTACAGGCCATAACGTATTGGGCCAACTAGCCCAGTACCCGATCTGTTCAGATAACAGATCAGGCCCGTAACGGCTAGTCAAACTAGCCGTTATTCGCCGTTGAACTGGTCGTTACAGGCAAGGCTATTTAAATGTATACATATCGCAGAAGAAATGAATGTATGTTTTTGGTTTACATTCTTCTTATCCAATCTCTGAGTCTTCTCTTCTCCAAGAAATCAGTACATTTGACAGGTACGCTCATAACTCCCTCTCGGCGTTATATTATTTCTTTCAGTGCCTCCGAACGTTTTCTCCACCGCCGGGGTTAGATTAGTGATAGATAGGATTCTCGTTCCGAAGGGCTAGGATTTCAATCGGTACGTCCTTGGTAGGGACCATCGAGGGCGTGCGCATTAGCGGCAGTAGACGAGCTCACACCGTCGGTCTTTAACCTGACTTCCAGATTATCAGGAGCCTAGTGGCATTCCCAGGTCTTACTTACCGTGACTTAGTGTTCGTTGGTGTCTATCGACGTCGGGTGACTATCTTCTCATCGATTTCATCATTGCATCATCACTTGCATTAATCTACGTAAGTCGTCTCCACTACATGACATGACTGCCCTCACCCTCCCTGAGGTGTAACACAAGCCGTTCGATCCCGGTGTCTGTCATATTACATTAGTGCAGGTGGCCACTACTAGGACAAACAATAAGAGTACTAGCGGGCAGCCATGCTTGACTCCCCTTTGCGGGTGGATCCATCCTCCTTCCCCCCGACCATTGACCAGGACAGAAAATGAGTGGGACGTAACGCATCGCCTCACCCAGGACACCCACTCTTTGGGAAAGCCTCGCTTCGCATAACAGACCAAGAAATCTCTAATCAAGTGAATAGGAGACTTTCATTAAGTCAACCTTCCATATAACGCCGCCCTTTGCCCCTTTTCTCTTCCATGCTGATACAATCTCTCCCGGCACCACCGCACTATACACCAGTTGCCTGCCCGGAATGAATGCCTATTGGAAGGGTCCAATTACCTCCCTCAACCAGTAAGTCAGCAACTTGGCGATGATGAGGTAGATGGAAATCGATTGCGCAATTGCCCTAAAATCTCCCACGTTAATTGCACCCGTTCGTTTGGGCAACAAAAGTAGGTGTGATCGGTTGAGTCTTTTCACGCCAAAGTTACCTCGCCGGAACTCGTCTAATGTATCCATTACCTCAGACCAACCACATTCCACGCTTAAGAAGAAGACTGGGAATCCATCGGGGTACAGTCCTTCTCCATTTAATCCGTGGATCACTTCCAATACCTCTTCCATGAGGAATGGCTTCACTGGCTTGGCTTGTTGTTCTTGCATCACCTTGTTGTTCTCCACTGATTTCGAGCCCCAACTTTAGTTACCGATCTGCATTGATCAGCAAATGCTACTCCAATAGCTTGTGTCCCAACGAATTCTTGGTCCCCCCACTTGCACACGCAGTATTTGGTTTGAACACCGCCTTCCATTCACCATCAGATGGAAAAAACGAGAGTTGGCATCCCCCTCCAGCTAAAGTTGCAGCAAATGCTCCTTTTGACCCTAGTTCTAGGAATTTCTTGACAACACTTTGGCTTGACATCCCTCCAAATGCCGATCTACTTTCTCAACAACCTTCTTCTCCAAGGAATGGATAGTATGGGTGAAGAGATGTATCACATCGCACTCCTGCACGGTGCTGGTAAACGGGCGACCGGAAGGCAGCCGAATACAGCCTCAACGAAGAGTGAGACAAGGCTGCCCATTGGCACCGCTACTGTTTGTCTTGGCAGTGGATGCACTCGCAGTTTGCACTGAGCAAGCGTGCACAAAGGGCCTACTGCAAGACTATCAACTATCCGAGCAATCAGATGGAATTCCCCTGCTACAATACGCTGATGAGACCACCTTCTTCATCGAAGGTTCAATTCAGGAAGCCAGAAATTTATCCATACAAATTGATCTTTTTGCAGATTTCTCGGGACTTCAAATAAATAGGAGCAAATCAGCTTTTTGTGTAACGGGCTCCCGCCAGAAGAGGAGGCACAGTGTGCGGAGATTCTAAGAACACCGATTGGATGACTTCCAATGAGATATCTTGGCCTACCACTGACGAAGGGGAGGATGAAGAAAGCTGATTGGCAACCATTCATTGAGAAGATGGAAAGACGACTAGAGGGATGGCAAGCAAAAGTGCTATCGAAAGGGGGACGTTTGGTGCTGCTGAGGTCAGTCTTATCATCCATTCCAATTTTCTATCTCTCAGTATTCAAGATGCCCACGGGAATCGAGAAGCGAATAAAAGGCATGATGAGGCGCTTTCTATGGAGAGGATCCATGCCAGAACAAGGGGGGGGGCGTGCGATGGTGGCATGGGATATGGTATGTCGTCCCGTAAAGAGAGGCAGTCTGGGGGTCCTACACATGCAGAGTATGAACACGGCACTCCTAACTAAATGGGTGGAGCGAATAATGAATCCACAAGAGGATTTGGTCATCAATTTATTGCGTGACATCTATGGTAGGGGACTGAATTGGGACAGAATGGCAGATCCGTATCATGGAGCATCCCCGTTCTGGCAAGGGTTGAGGCTGGTTTTTCCAAGAGTACAAGGTTTTTTCTCGGCCAGGGTAGGCGATGGGACGGCATTCCGATATTGGAGAGATGCATGGTCGCCATGGGGTATTTTTAGTGAGATATTCCCCCGACGGTGTGCTCTTGCCCAGGATCAAGATGCCCACGTGCGTAACTGCTGGGAGGGCGCGTGGAACCCGATCATACATGGGGCCTTATCTGACCAGCGTGTGTCCGAGCTCATACATATGCAGCAATCCCTATTACAGTTACGACCAGAGGAGGGGAGAAAAAGACAGGTGGGAGTGGACAAATGGCCCCTTCTCGGTTCGGAAGGCTTATACGATGATCCGACAGAAGACAGGGTATTAGTCAGCGCATGCAGGTTCATATGGCTTTTTGGATGGCTGCTAGCAAGGAAAAGATTAATGACAAGAGTCTTTCGCAAAAGGCTATACCCAGATACTTTGTCACAATGCGTGCTATGTATGAATGGGGAGGAAGGTTGCAACCATCTTTTCTTTGAATGCTCCTTTGCTCGCACGGTTTGGGCCAGCCAGCCACTTTCAAGGATGAAGGTGACATCTGAATTGGCTTTTTGGGACTCGGCACAGAATTGCGCGGGTAGAGGAAACAAGGACGGTGGCTGAGCTCTAGCGGTGTTGTGGGCCATCTGGTTACATAGAAACGAGGTGTTGTTCCGAGGAAGACGGGCTTCTACAGATGGAGTAATACATGAAGCGGAAGGAATTATGGCAGCATGGTCCTCCCAAACGACGGGAGGTGAAGGGAGATATTGATGATGACTGAAAGGATGGTATAGGGCCTCTATGGTTCAAATGGGAAGTTCACCGATTCATCGGGTGTTCATCCATTGTTATAGTTCAAAAAAAAAAAAGAGAAGGGGGGGGACGAGGAAGAGAACCCCATCAATAATGAACCCTAGTAAGCATATTCCCTTTCCTTCCTCTCCTTCCCCCCTCTCGTCCCACCCTAAGATCCTCCTTTCCCGTGCGACTGGCTTCTCCAGGAGCACCGGCAGCCGGATCGTGGGCGTCATGGCAAGGAGATCACACTGCACATCTCTTCCCTTTCAGTGTCCTTCCCTCTCCACGTCATATCCCCTCTCCTTATCTATCTAACCTCAACTTCCATTGCTGTTTCGCTGTGAACGATTTATTGCAAATTTGAAATCTACTTAGTTTCCTTTGCGTAATCTACTAGGGTTCTATCAGGTTGTACACTATGATATCACTACTTCCTTGAACCCCTTCTCACGCAGGCACAACCTATCCAGCTTGAAATATGTGGGTCTATTATGGCCGACATTATCCTACCAGAGTAGGAGGTGGTTCAAATAGCGGTCTACGAATTGCTCGCACATCGGCCAAAGGGTATTCATCCCGAAGTTCCACCGAGCAGAGAAATCTGTCTTGGCGAAAGAATGTGGTAGGACCTCTCGTGCTTTAGCATATGTAGGTACAATTTGTCGGCCCCATTTCATTAATTCCAGCTCCTCAGATGAAGCACCGGAAAGTCTCTGAACCTGGGTCATGCCCTCCTGTCCCAATTGGCCTATCCCCCGATTCAAGGTCACATTGAAATTCCCTTCCAAACAGCACTGGAGTCCTGTGAAAGAGTGAGACCACTCCTTCCGGTTCCTCCCACAGCCTATGTCAGAGGGCCGTGATAACAGGGCCATAGACCAATGCCACCACACATTGAAATCCGTCATTCCTTCTCTTCAATTTTACTGCAGCCACATATTGTCCTGTCTAGGACCCCTCTCTAGCAATAATCGTCATGCTCCAAGCCACCATCAGCCCCCCACATCTACCAGTTGCATTGACTGCCATGAAGCCCTCGAGGAATCCTCATCCCCTAGTGGGGATATGATAAGAGAGAGAATGTATCAATTTCCAATGGGTTAAAAGACACTTAAGTGGACTTTGGCCTACTACCCTGTAAGTAGGAGTGAGATTATTTTCTGCCTCAAAATATTACTAGAGACGCAGAGTAGCACGCATGCAGGAGAAGAAGTCACAGAGGATATGATAGATCATGCATCAATGCAATTCCAATAGGATGAAATGCGCCGCTTGTTAAGATCATAGAATGTTCCGATATATCAGGATTGTTTGGACATTGCAAGATACGAAGAAACTCTCTCCTTCGGTGGCGCTCCCCCTCCCACGACGAGGCGACTCCTCTCAGGAGCTCCTCCTCTTCGATCGAGATGGCTCCAGCTCCGTCGGACTTGACCTTCCTCTAGGTGGCTCCCCTCGATGGCGAGCTCCTCCTTCCAAGCAGTTGACGAGATCTCCCGCCGACTTCTTGGCCCTTCCCGATTCGAACGACTCGTGTTCTTCTTCAAGAATTAGAAAAGACATACCTGCCCCCTCCAGAGCGTGTCTTTATTTATAGAGTAGAGAGGTCCCTCCCCCTCCTGGTTTACTGGTCTCGGTCAACGGCATGTTGACCAGATCTCTGCTTCCTCCTTCTTTGGTATTTCCGGGAATAGAACTTATCAGAATAAAATTATTTTTCTAATAGTTAACAAGAGTTTAACCATCTGAAAACGTAATGTGAAGCTTGTGAAAACTCTCAAAGCCAATCTAAGTCTGCACATAGTCTATTTTTTTTTCCAGGTCATTTATCGAAACCAATGTTTGGAAAGGCTCCAGGTCAGGGAACAGCAGGGAGATGGCTCTGTTCTCCTAGGACGCTGTTTGCAGACCCATAGATCGCCGAGGGCTAGGGGTTCTACAGCTACAGTCAATGAATGTGGCACTATTGACAAAATGGGCAGGCAGGATTATGAGTTCTGAGGAGGATCTGGTTATGGAGGTCTGAGGGAAAGCTATGGCATAGCGCTGAATTCGGAGAGCCACACAGTTCCAGTCAAAGGGCATCAACTCTCTGGCATAGTGCGAGGTAGATTTTACCTTGAATCAAGGGGAATCCGTTGGCACCAAACTATGGGATGGAATTTTATTTTGATTTTGGATGGATGATGAGTCAGCTGAAGGCATGTTGATTTTGATTTTACACTCCTATTTTTCATTTGTGTTCTTTACATTCATTAATAGCCTCGGGTAGATCACTGATCTCGATTGCTCTTCCTTATTTTCTTCAACTGAGAATAGTGCGTAGGGATGCTCATGGACTCCGCCTTTGTCTTAGAATTTTGAACCTTGCAGCCTGAGCTTCTGTAGAATGTCTATATTTATATGGCAAAAGCTATTGACTACATAATTTCTTGCTTCATAAAGGGTATACAATTACATGACAGTGAGATGAAAATCAGGCAAATGAAAACATTTTGTTAAATAAATGCATGATGACCATTAAAAGCCAGTTTAACTCCAAAATACGTGATCTCTACCTCATTTTCATGGTACAAATGGGACTGGAATATCATCAACACTGTTTGTAAAGTTTTAAGTTGAACCACCTCATCTGCTATCTCGGCATGCTGCATGGAAACATTAACTATGTTGTCAGAGCTGATCAACAGAAAATCAGTAAACAAATGAGATTATTTGCATTCAGCCTCCATGGAGGAGCATATGACAGAATTTTACCTGTCACTTTCTTGCATGAATACATCGGAGATAAAAGCCAATTAATTAAACAATTAGATTTCAGGTTCACAAAATGCAACAGTAGAAAAGGTATCCACTGCAAAAATATAATGCTTTATCGAACGGTATAAAGATAAACGAGTGTCCCAGAATCTTATGATAATGAAGGAAACTGAGGAAATGGATTTTATACTAAAACTGTGCGCATACTTTGAGCCTGCAATAAAATGTGTTTTCATTATGGCATGAGATATCAATCAGACAACAGGAACATAGTCCTCTGTTTCAAACCAGTCAAGGCCTCGTAGACATTTTCTTTCAAACTTGGTGGTCTCAAAAACTCCATTGAACATGCTGATGAAAAAAACTCAGAGTTAAAGTGAAGAATTCAAAAGTGGGCATTGGAATAGTCCAAATCTTTGAAAGAAAAGGTACGAAAAACAGATGCCTGCAGGTTCAGTATCCAATTCTGAAAACAGAGGACCAATTCTGAAAAGGTATGAGAGATCAATTCGGAGTACGATGGAATTCTATATGCGATAAAGTCTCATGATATTGGAGGAATAATAAACAATAAACTTTATGAAAGCTATACGTTACACTTCACAAAAATGAGTTTCAGACCAAGTTTAATTAAAAGCCTTACATTTTTAAGCATCGAAACTACATCCCCAAGAGAAGAACTCAACACTGCGTCATTTGACAGGAGCTTCTGAATGCATGAGAGACCAATCACGCTAAGTTTCACCGACTTGACTTCACAAGCCATGAGAAATATCCGTACTAAATCGTTTTGTGCAATTTCTTTGGCTCCAGAAGAAGAACGAAGCTGCAGCCAACAAAACCATGAAGCAAATAACTAAAACAGAAGTTGTCGGGATCAATGACAGCACATGAGAGAAAACCATGGACAACACAAGCTTTCTTCGAATTGAACGATTGCAGCGCATATTGGTTTCGCAAAATAAGTTTGGCAGAAATATCAACGGGTTGAATTCAGTTCTCATCTCTCTTATTCCATTTGGACCACGCAACACGACCAATTGGCACTAAGTCTAATGATCAAGCAACTTTGATGATCCTATCTCTTCCATCGTACTCAGACCTTATACAAGGCTATCGATCCACGCGCATATTTCTTTCACCAAAATAAAAAGAAACATAACTTTCTAACCACTGAAAGCGAATTCCAACAAGAGCCATCCGCACGCAGTCTAATGATCAAGAAAATGATCAAGAGCCATCCATCTCTATCCATACCATGAATAGCGAAATTAAGACAAGCACGATCGATGATGAGGAAAACACAAGACAGATTAACTCGGAGAAAACTACACGAAATTCAAATTAGCAAAAGAGTAGTACCTTCAGGATCGCATGCTCGGCTGCGTCCTTCAAGGCCGGGTGCCTCCGGCGAGCCTCCGCCGACAGCGATCGCAGATCTGCTTCGATCGCCGCCATGAACGCCATCATTCTTCTCGCTCGGCGAGATCTATTCCGACTCTGCGTTCATTCGAGCTGGCCAGCTTCTCTGACGACCTTCTCTGACTTCGAACACTATATATCACTCTGAGGTAGAGCTGTTGGACGAAAACGGATGACGTTTTTGAACGGACGGAACGGTACTGAACGGACTTCCGTTCCGTTATCCGTCCACGGAATTTTTTCGTCCGATTCGTCATTTGTCACAGTTTCGTCGTCGTCACAACTCCGTCATCCGTCCCGTTCTGTCATTCATCCGTTCGAAAAAATGGAACAGATAACAGACATTTAGATGACGGAACGGGGGCCTTTTTTTTAATGTTCCCCATCGACCTCTCCCGCTCCGTTAACGACTTCATGTTCGTCGGCTTCTCCGCTGCCACCCAGGCCAGCACCGAGGCCCACGACAGCCACTAGTGGACCTTCTCTCTGCCGGCCAGGCGACGGCGCCGGAGCCTGCACCAGAAATGAGCTCTGCCGGGGGGGACCCAGGGTGGTGCCCGGAGTGGCCACCGGCGGCGTCTTCTTCCGCGTCGCCTTCACCGGCGCCGTTGTCCGGGCGCGCCAGCATCGATCTAGCAGTGTAGATCACTAGCTCGCCGCCGGAGACCTTGATCTCCACCATCCCCCGGCGTCGAATTAGCTGCCCCTCCATTTTCTCTCTCCTCCGTATTTCCAAAAAACATAGAAAAATCTATATTAATATAATCAAACCTTGCAACTAGTTTTATTGGATATTTACCCCAACAACACGCGACTGAGATCCGTTTTAAGGGCATATTTGCAACCAAAATTTAAAAAGAGTCCCTTTGACTTTTGAAATTACTTTAAACTTTTATTTTTCTTATAATTGTATCCTTTTCTACTTAAAAATTCTTTTCTACATCAATTAAATTCCCAAAAAATTCAATAAAATTCCAAAAATATATAGAAATTTCAGTAATTACTTCCCACGTTAATTAACATGAAAACTAATTTTTAAAATTGCCATTTCCATTTAAATAGAGTTATTACAAGCTTAAATAAATTCCATAAAATTCATAAATTAACAAAAAATTAGGGTAAAATCAGAATTCATGTGTCCTTCCTAGATGGGACAAGAGTTATGCATGCCCTAAAATTATCTTGAATGGTACCAAACAAGCTGATTTACTTGGGACACTAATTTGATTAATATATTGGTCAACATGTATCATCCTAAAGTGAAATTATAAGATTTATATATTCCATCTGAGTTTCAAATCTATAACTGCATCACTTCATCCCAAGAAAATCTGATTTTCTCTCTATCTCACTCTCCGCCTCTTTTTTGTTCTCTCTTTTTGTCTGTGATAGTCTCTCTATTGTTCTCTCTCTGCATCTATCTTTCTCTCTATGTATATCTTTGTAAACTTCAATTTCTCTCTCTTTACAATGGCCTTGCTTTATTCCTCAATGATTCAATGTTCTACATTAAGAGCAAAACGAAAATTTAAATGGTTAAATTTAGTAATGGGAAATTGTACACATTTCTTTGACAGATTATTTAAATATCAATAGGACTTAAAATGAGAGTGCACATATGCAGACTTGAAGTAAAATGATAGATTTTGTGGGGGCTAAATTAATCGTTCATCCACCACGTCAAAGGACAAGACATAGGCAGAGTTCATGGGGAATATAAGACAAAATGTACTCTCAGCCGTCCATCCAACTTGCACAAATTCATCTTCCCAATGGTGTAGAATGGTAGTGTTGAAATGGCCTTGTAATATTTCAAAGTTTTAGGCAGTCTATAACGACACATGAAGAACAACATATCTGCAGAAAAGTGAATTGATTAATTTTCTTTCATTGAAAGAAAAACCGATGTATAAGGCCTAACGTGTAGAGTTCAAGGTTACAACGGATGTCTGCTCATTTATTAGGCACATATAATAGTAATAAAACTACAAAATAGAACCAAAAAGGGATTTTATGAGGTATTTTATGAAAAATATTCAAACGGGTTCAAGTAAGAGGGAACCCATTTTCAAGGGTCCATGTGAACCAGGCCTGGGAATCCCCGTTTGTTGTCTTCGTGTCGAAAATATATAACTTCTAGTCTAACTGAATGGTGATAAATTTTCCAAAGTTGTCAAATGTGTTCAATATAATTTAAGAGGGGATCCAACATTATAAATAAAAAGTATAAGTAAAACCAGAAATATCATAATTAAAATGATGTGTGGCACATATCAATCACAGCAATCAGCAGATTCCTCTTGAAATTATGGACATGTGTTTATTTGGCAAAAAAATCATTACCAACATGTTTTGTTCCAGGACAATGAACCAAATAAAAATAGGGCTATTTGAACATCGATAGTAAAAGGTTTTTCAACTTATGGAAAATAGTAAAAAAAAGATAAATCACACCAAAAAATAAGTTAAATTTAAATTTTATTATTATATTGCCACACGCATGCTGTTTTTAACAAAGCATATAATGATAAATAAAGTAAACTTGGACGACTTACACCAAACGTTAGAATGAAGCAACAAAATTATCCCATAGACTGCCTTCCAGTTGTCCCCCTCCCGTTATTCTGTTACATGAAATAGAGATAACTAAGAGAAAGAAGCATGATTGCACACAAGACAGAAAGCGATTGAAAAAAACTTACCAGCACATATGTTTTCATTGTCATCATAGTCTGAGTATTGGTTTGGACGACGGAATGATTCTTGTAACATCATCAACATCTCAACGCTTTGTGCATGTAGGTGTGATCTTCAATATGTGATGATGCCTCGGCTGATTGAGAAAAGTTGCTCCACCTGTGCGCTAGTCGGGCTTACGGCAAGAAATTGGAGGGTAATTTATGTCAAATTTGGAGAGTATCGCGTGATGACCTCCTTCCACCAGCTCAACGAGGTATCCTCCTCCGCGCTACGTGGGATATTTTGAGATACTTATCTAGCTCTTGTTTGGGCGTAGAGTATGGTCTTTGACAATTGCTCGGACACATATATTGCCATCTATAGGTAGCATACTGCAGTAGACTTCGACCTTCTAACACTTGTCCCTGCTCCGAGTGACATTGTGTTTTTTAATTTCTCCATTCATTGTGTGGAACCCTGAATGGCATTAACGATGGCTCTCATAAGAGAAACATTTGATCTGAAAGGTGCAAGTTTCACCGCCGTACTTGCGTCGACTTGTGAATCGAATGGTTCATCCATGTCTAGCATTGTGTCCGGGCAAAAGTCTCATACGCGTGGTGTATTACTCCCTGGTACCTCGGGATTACGAATAATCTTGAGTCCGGCCTGGACTACAAGGTTGAGGACGAGGGCAACACATGGTACGTGGCATTCCATAGTGAATTGAGGATTTATTGTCTTTAGTGAATCCACATCGGCGGCTACCATCTTTTTATTGCTAGAGGCATTGCCCATAGTGATGGCACAAAGCTTTGACTCAATATCATATTCATATACAACTTCCATGATGATCCTTGCCCAGTTGGTGCCATTATGTGATCCCTTGATTTGATGGAGACCAAGAAGTAGCTCACAGAGCTTCCAATCAGTGCCAATCCAGTGGGCAGTGACACCTAATAGGGCGATGTTATTTCGAGATGTCCAAGCATCCACGATAAGAGAGACATTGTAGACGTCTGTAAACATTTCCACCAATTTTCCTTCCACTTCTCTATACATACTTTCTGATGTCACTTTGACCACTGGTGTCTAGGGACCTCCCCGACCACTTGTGTCCCATAGAACCATAGTCTTCGGAACTACTTCTTCTCCACAAGTCTGCTCCTAATGAACTCCTCCTTAGTCTGCTCCATGATGAGACCACATAGGTACAACTTGTTTGACTATAAATCATATTGGAGAAGGGTTCTATGCTCCATCGAGCCTCCCCTGATGTCATCGTGCAATTTACGATGGGCTTTCTTCAAATGTCTCCAAAGGATGTTTGTGCTCTTATCGTTATTCCTCTTGATGATGAACTTATGGGTGGGGTTTTTCTCTTCACAAAGCGTACACTGGTACTCATATGGGCCAACTTCAACAAATCAATCTAAAATTTTAGACCGATTATGTCTTTTGGTTTGAGACGAGACTTTGTCATCAACCTCTATTCTGAGGTATTCAACATGAAATTCTGGCATAGCCCTAGCAATCGAGTTCGGAGTGGTAGCAGATGTGGACTCCATTATTCTACCAGATTAATTCAAAACATTCATTCATTCATACAATGCACGAAAGCATAAATAAGAGAAATGCTAGAAGCGCATTAAAAAATAGAAAAAACCATGTTGGAGATTTAATTGTATTTCAAACTCTAAGTTCATAAAAATAATGTTCACAAAAAATCAAGTAATGACATTTGTATTTAAATTATCCACGTGAAAGAATATTAAATCAATCAGATGGAACCATCCATAAATCTCAACTTCACAGGTAACCAACGTTTGATCATTACAACGTATAATCATGATTGCTAGATATAGGGATGGAAAGAACTCATTTCTTACTTTTTCTATTCTCAAACCCATTTAGTGATCACCATTGATAGTCTATCAAAAGTTTTTGATGTATTGAACTATCCATAGATCAATGGATTCAAAATAAAGGTTGTTTGACTCTTACACATTAATCACCGCTACACATTCTTTTCACCAAGCTAAATCCTAATCCTATCACTAACTGAATACATACATCAGCTCAGCGCACTTTCATGTAGACCCTCAAACAATAAACTGGAAGATGTAATGATAACTCAGATTTTAGTGTGTATTAGTGATAAAGTAATCACTATTTATAGTCGTTTAGGTAATCTGAATTTAAAAAATAATATTTATAAACCTTACTAGCCTAGGGAGAGTAAGGGTTTATCCTCAAAGAGCAAAGTAATAGTTTTCAGTTTAAAATATTTTTTGGTAGATTTGTATAAGTTTGTTTTATACTTAAAATTTATTATCTATAAAGCAAAGTAATTAGATTTACTGAAATTATAATTAAGAAATTTTATCCATATTAAAATCAATCCTAGAAGGAAATATTAGACAAAGTATGATTTTTGGAAATGTTTAAGATTTTTACAGAATTATTTTAAATTTATAATAAAATAAAATAAATGTAACCGTCTAGATGTTAGAGGCGTTGGAATCGTCTGGATGTTGGCTAGCTGCTCCAAGACTAACCTGCAGACAAAGGTGAACAGATAGGGATGAGGGGAAGAAATAGTGATCAAACCTCTTTGTCACACCCGCCAAGGCCCAAGGTGATCAGGACTCTTCCACTTCTGCAATAGCTCTTGCTCTAGAACACCCCTGTTCTACCCAACTCTTAATAAAGGTAAGAGGACTCAAGAACAATTGCACACATGCCACAAAATCTTGGATTTAGATTGAAACAAGAGTGAGTATTACAATGGATTGTGAGGGGTTTATACAGGGAAGAGAGAGAAATGATGACCCTAGGATCTCCCGACGCCTTGAATGGTCCAAATTTTTTATGCAGCCTCAATCCTAGTGAAGAGTTGTCCTGCAATCAGGTTTGAGTCCTCTTATTGCTTCTCATTATGGTCACTCACTTGGCTTACCCTTTTTTGAATTTTTGGCCTAAATGAGATTAAAGGCCCATTAAAGGCTCTTTAAAGTCATGAAAGCTGTAACTCTGGGCCACTCCTGGATCTTTGAACGTAGTTGGGCTTTCTTGAACCTCTTTTCCTTAGCCTCAATAACCCCAAATGAGACCTAAACCTGAAAATGTTAAAAACTCTAAAAGAGAAGTGAGATTTATTCCACTTGATTCATAGAGTCGAGTAGGGTTAGTCTAAAATAATACTTATAAATACTCAATTACTCATTTAAGCCAACTTCATGAATTAAGTGCTAAATGATGTTTAAATGATAAATTCAAATATTTATAGTCATTAAACAGTTCGCTCAAATATGTCCTTTAGCACCTACTATTTGATTCATCATGTACTAGTCTTACAGTGTTTAGGTCACGGCTTCAATCAGCAGCCGCCTCATAATCTTACAGTGTTTTACCCTAATAAACCTGAATGGAGAGGGAGGTAGTGACTCCAAAGGAGGATTAACTCTATAAATTCCATTAGGGTTGATTACATGGTATTTACAGAGAGTAGGACAGAGAATCTGAAATGGGGCCACAACAAAGAGGCTCAACAGAAATAAGAGATAAAAGAAGAAGTGTTATTTTGAGTCATAACAACATCTCAAATAGTAAAAAAATGTTTCAGTATTTTTTTTGTCACTCAATGTGTGGTCTTCCTGATTAAACACTAGTTATAGCGTAATTATCATTATTTGAGATGTTTGTTAAAATGATCAGACTTTTATATTACTAGGTTTTAAATGATTTAATTTTAATAGCGATTTATTATTTCTTGGTATTGTTTTGGAATTTTATGACACCAGATTATTAAAGAGAATAATTTTATGATTTGGCATGTATTTGAAATGTACTTAATCATTTTGTGGCTCTAAGTACACTTAATTATGAATTAATCCTGACACACTAAGTATCACAATCCAATTTGTTCTGATTGCAGCCAATGATTGGCTTCCCCAAACATTACACAAATCATGGACTACCTTTATCACTTTTTGGTGTGCAGGGTCATGTTGTGGTGTTCTAGGGATTAAAATATCAATAAATATGTCGAGATATTTAACACATGCCTACATATCGCAATCAATATAAATTCAGCCTTGAGATTGGCACATGCCTACACATGTGGTGAATCATGATCCGAGGAAGGGAAAAATGCATAAAATATGGTGATGAAGACTTATTACTTTATTTCCGACATAGGGACACCTGTATGGGCACAATTAAATTAAAGAAAAGACACAAAATTTAAGGCCATCATGGGAGATGTGTCAAAACATGAAAAGTGGATCGATGAATAATTGAAATCCCACCACCAATCATGGGCTTCAATTTTAGAGAAGTCGAGGATATACTCTTCACTAATGGGACGTGCATTAGAGGCCAATTAGTGTAATCTTCAAAAAACATAAACCAGGGTGGAGTCATCAACAAATCTGATGATTAGGCCGGTATGCTTATGGTTAGTCATGGAGGAGAGGATGGTCAATGGTCAGAAATGATTTAACTTTTGGGATGATATCCGATGGCCCAGAGAAAATTTTGAGAACACTTTTTTACCGTTGTACTATCTTCGTCTTTGCTACCCGTCTATAGACGGTCCAGAATGCTTTAAAACCTATTTTAAATTTTCTCCAACATTGGTAGGCCTAATGAAAGAAATTGAGTTTGAGATTCATCACATTTGTTGGTGCAAATCGTTGATTCAAGTTTGAAAGGAAAAATTAGAGGGGCTCATCCTGCAGCAGAAAACTGAATTGATCTTTGTGTAATAAATGGATCTAAGGTGATTCAGTTGCATTTTTAGTTTCATCTTCTTCTTAATGTGCCCCTTTCATTAGATCCATCCATCCTCTCCATCCAAATCAATTTAATCCATCTCATCCAAGTATGTTTCATCGCATCACATTTTCTATCATTCATCCACCTATTCCATGGGATTCCTTTTATTTACCTTAAGACACATTTCGATACATATTTATCTATTCACCTTTTCATCTCCCCATCATTCCTACACTCAATTCTATATCTCTCACATAACCTATCTCTATATCGATGACCCTCCATCCTTCCACATTTCATTCAGATATTCATTATATATTTCTCTTTAGCATTTCATCATTTCAAAATCACTCATCATTCTCCGTCCCTTATCTTAATAAAATTGCCTCATCCCCTCATCACATATAAAGAGACATTCATTCCCTAACATATGCTCCCTATGGAGAATACCTTTCGTCATCACCATCTAATCATATTTTTAAGAATCAGGATTCTTTATAAATATTATTGTTTAAGAAAATTATCAAATGCGTAGACCAGGTCTATGCATTCAACAATTCACAGTGTCTAAAAACCTTGACCAGAAAGCAATGATTTCAAAATATCAAGAAACACAGAATCTACTTAATTGAATCTACATAAATAGAAATTAATGCATTCTTGAGATAACAATGTTCACTACTACAGATCAAAATCCTATTAGATTTTAGCACAAGGAGATAATTCATACGGTTTATTCAAACGAGAATGTCATTTCAGATAATGAAACCTCAGTAAGAAAACCTACCAAGTAAAACCTTGTTCCCAAAAGAGTACAACATAGTGATTTTCAAAATACATAATCCAATGTATATATAATGAAAGTACCCTAAAAAGAGCTTTATAAATATTTTTGGAAAAAATTCATTCTATCTAGAAAAAAAGAACTTACAACAATTATACTGATAGTATCATACCTATTTCACAATGTCATTCATGATACTTACCTAGATCGTCTTCACGGTGTCCGATGAGAATGGGAGTGAAGGACGTCGGGGAAGTGAACTCCAATAATGAGGACGAAAGCGGTGGCCGTCAAGGGACACAGAAAGGGAGTTGGCAACGGTGCACAGGAGGGGCATAGAGCCAAAGAGGTAGTGTTTAAGGCATTAAAAAATTGTAATTTTTTTCATCTGGGACGAGGGACATGACAATTTTTTTCGGACGAGACAAATTGGCAGACTCGGGACAAAGACGAACTATTTCTTCATTGAATGAATTCCTGGATGGGACGATTGGATGAAGCTGAAATATATGGGCACCAGACGGAATGATCTTTGTCCCATCTCGTCCATCGTCCACGTCCTGGACGATCCAGAACTATAACGGTACAGGCCAGAACAGTTCGTCCGTCCAGTGTATAGATGGGATGGCATGGTTTTTCATCTCGGGATGAAAATATCATCCCATCTGTTAGCAGCTTGGACAGGTGACGAGACTGGAAATCATCTAGATGACATAGTACGGTAATGTGTTTTACCACTTGGACGAAAAAATTGTCTTGTCTAGTAGTTGGGATGAGTGACAAGATGGAAAATCATCGAATAGACGAAAGAGGAGACAGTTTTTTGTCTCGGTCCCAAAAAACTCATCCCGTCCGATAGTTGGGATGAATGACGGGATGGAAATTGTCCTACAGACAAAGAATGGGATAGTTTTTTGCCTTGGGCCAAAAAAATCATCCCATCCGCTGGCTGAGATGAGCAATGTGGTGGAAAGTTGTACAATGAACGAATGACGCAAATGTGTTTTTGTCGCTAGATGAAAAACCATCTTGTTCGAAGGCCTTGGAGGGCGGATACTAAAGAAAGGAATAAAAATTTTGGTTTATTTTTTGTGTTATCATTTATTAGTGTTAATTGATTTTTTCCCTCAAATATATGTCTTATCAAACTGAGGATTACCCCCTTTATAGCATGCAACTTACTGGTGATCGATAATTATTTTTGTGGTCCATTTATTACTTTAATTTGATGTTTTGGGTATTTTTATATCTTAGTTCAGAATTGTTCCAATTCATGTGTACAATTGTATTAATCGATATTAGTGTAATATGGTTGAACATTGGTAAATCTGCAGTACTTGGATATAATTAGACATTATATTAATTGAATTGCATAAATGGGTTGCTCCTGCAAGAGGGAATAGAAAAAGGGAAGGAGATGAATTGAAAAAATGAGCTAGCACAAGAGTGAAAGAAAAAACTAAATGAAGATTCATAGTTTGAGAGATAGAGTGAGAGCTGAAGACCAAGCAATAGGAAGAGGGGTATAGATTAATGGATACTTCTAGAATGAGCTGAAGGCAAACAAATTCAAGAGGGAAGAGATACATATAAAAAGTTGAGGTAGAGAGAGAAACTAAATGCACATATATTTAAATAAGATAAATAGATGTAATAAGCGGGAGCGAGGGATAAAGAATGTGGGAAAAATAGAATGAAAGATAAAAGTAAAGGAAAATAAAGAAGTTGTGCAAGAGGATAGGTTAATACATAGAAATACAAAGTAAAGACATTGGTGGCGTGGACGCCATCGCATCGACACCGGACGCGCCGCCGCCATCAACCGAAGTCAACGTCTCTGCCACGGACACACCGCCACAGTCAACCGACGTCAACACCTCCGCCACGGACACGCCGCAACCATCTCCGCTATGCACGTCTCCACACACGCACGCTCCTTCGCGCATCATGACACGTCGCCAATGGCAGATCCACAACTGCCCCTTGGCGTGATGTGAAGCACGTCTTGCGTCTTTAATTTCTCGTCTTTAAGTTGTATTTTCTCTTTCCTCCAAGGCCTATATGTATAGGCCATTGTTTCAAGAAACAGTTAGGCAGTCATAATTCAAGAATCAAGTTTTTGTTTAACTCTTCTTGGAGGACTGCCCAAGCCTCCCTATCCCTTCCTCAACCTTACCTCCGCCGCCTCCGCCGCCACCACCTCGCGTCATCGGTCGGCGTCCTTCTCCTCCCCTCCATTCCTCCCCTTCCTTCCCGTCCCTCTTCTCTCACTTTCTCTCCCCTTCTTGTCCCTTTGCTCTTGGCAGTCCTAGGTCGCCGTTCAGGCCGCCCACCTTGGGCCACCAAGGACGCCCCCAGGGCACCCATCTTGAGCCACCAAGGATGCCCCAGGCCGCTCCATCAAGGGCGGCCCATGGCCTCCCCAGGCCGTCCACGCAGGGCCGCCCAAGGCTGCCCAAGGCCGCCCCATCAAGGGCCGCCCAAGGCATTCCCCAGGCCGCCCAGGCTCTCTGCCCAGGGCCGCCCAAAGGACCGCCCCAGGAAGCCCCTGCCAGGACCGCCCAGGCAACCCCTGCCAGGGCCGCCCAAGGCCGCCCAAGGGTCACCCAGGCCGCCCCATCAAGGGTCGCCCAAGGCCATCCCAAGGCCGCCCATGCTCTCAGCCCAAGGCCGCCCAAAGGACCACCCCGGGCAGCCCTTACTAGGACCGCCCAAGGGCCGCCCAGGCAGCCCCTGCCGGGGCCGCCCAAGGCCGCCCTCAGGCTGCCCACTTGGGGCCGCCCAAGGGCCACCTAGACCGCCCCAACCAGGGTTGCCAAGGCTGCCCCAGGCCAACCCCAGGCCTCCTGCCCAGGGCCGCTTAAGGGCCACCCCTGGCTGCTCGCCTAGGGTCACCCTCAGGCCGCCCAGCCGCCCAGCCGCCCGGTTAGGCCTCCTGCCCCGCCTCGCCGTGTCTGCACTCGTCCGTCTCACCCACCACCATGGCCGTTCAATGCCCGGAATGTCCAGAACCCATCGTCCAGTGGGCCTCTCAATGCCCGGATTCGCCCAGCCTCGTCACGATCAGAATTTTCCCCATCCTCTTCACGCACTATGGTGCCGAGGTATGCCTGAACTCTTTGGTGTCGAAGTGTTCTCCGTCCAGTATTCCTCGAGAAGTCTCCACTGCCATCAGATTTGTTTTGATTTGGATTTTCCTCAAATTCTCTTACAGTGTTTCTATCGTGACGTAAATTCGGGTATTGATTTTGGTGCTTCGGCATCGTCGCGGTGGGTGAAGACAGTACTCCCGTCCTCGACGAGGATCGGAGCTGCACCACCAGTATTTCATCGATTTTAAACTCTGAATTCGTCCGTGTGGATTTTTGTGGTTTGTTTTATCCTCCCCATTCAAACTCCTCCAGTACCCCACATAAGTCGTTGTCGTATCCACCCCCTCAGTCGCCCTTTCATTAGTTTTCCTACATCAGACATACTTTGTTTTAAAATTCTATCAGTATTTCTACATAAACAAGTCATACATAAATAAAAGACAAATGGTCATTTTTTTCTCCAAAAATAAAATGAACAGGTGGAAGGCCAGTTCAACAACACCTTATATGAGTTTGAAGGCGTATCGCATCCCATAGAGTGTCTTCCAAGAGTTCTCCTTGATCATTATATTAGATGGAGTAGCAATTAGTGTGTATAGGAAATATAATTGTTTAAATAAAATAAAGTGATTGAAGACAACTCACTAGTGGTAAATTATTATCATTGTTGGCTTTGTCATCAGATTCTAAGGAGCATTGGTCAAGATAATGAAATTATGCTTGCAACATAATTATCATCTCAATGCTTTATTGAGTTCTAGAGCCTTCATTTGGATGAAAAACATAGAATGATTTGTGATAGAAGACTTAAAGCGGAATCATTAGAACATAAAAAAAACATGAAATGAATAACTTGTCTACATATCACATTTATGATTCTTTGGATCCTCGAGTGATCTATTGAGTTGTTCATGTGCGCAGCCTCTATAGTATCCATGATATGCAATCCTCAATATTTCAAATCCCCTCCTTTGCCTTAAAAAACTTTATACATCCTTTGTCATCATCGTTACGCCGTCCTGATCACATCAGGAATGGAGAGGAGCCATGCAAAATAAGGAGAAGAAGGGGAAGCCCCTTGAACAATTTTAGCATGGGTAAATTTTATTTAGGGCCTTCCCCTATTTATAATAAGTGAGTATTTTTCATAAAACCCCCCAAAAATTAAATATATCTTCTATTGTCTAAAGACCATTTGTGTGTGACCGTCTAGCCCCATGTACCAGTCTAGTTAACGACTCTAGTGGCCCAGTAAAATGTATTGGCTACCAAATTAATTAACTATATCATCAAATAGATTAATTAATATCATACTAATTTAACCCAATAGATAGGTTGAGTCTCCAATCCAGGGGATGCCAATCTACCACGCGTGCTTTATATGATACAAAATGAGTGCGTATCGATTCACTGGTGAAACATGTTCATCATCGATTACCATGTATGTATAGTCCCTCATCCACTTGACCCTTCTAGGACAACTTAGGGTATGTTCAATTTTCAAACCCTAATCAATCATTTGAGTTAGTACAGATGAGTTTGGAAATCACCAGAGATAGTCTAAGTACAATTGGTCAAGATCATTTAATCATCTTCGTGAAATTCTTAATGCACCGAACTAATACTCTTTAGAATCACATGATTAAGAACGCGTAGGTTATAGTCTAAGTACAATTGTCTGTCCACAAGACATCTTTGGTGTCTCAGGTCTAAGAACTACTTGCACAACCATGATGCAAATCAACCTAATTGATAATTTGGTATAATATCATTCAAGTATGCATTTAGATTGATTTAGTGAAATATTTTGACTAAAGATCACCCACTATCTATCCTTATTGTCTCCACATTACTAGTAATGGGACCAACCGTACTCATCACATGAGTGAGGCTAGAGAGTGTTATTTTATTCGGATAATTTGATGTCCATTTATAATAACCTTCGCATTTGAATGTTTAGAACACAAGCTTAAAGACTTGTGATATGTGTATTATGATCTCATCTTAATTCACCAAGTTTGATTATGTTTCATGAACTTCATTATAACTATCGCATTTGCACTTTAATGAATACATTCTAGTAATGAATATGGAATGAGATATGGAATGTGGGATTGGTTTGTTGACCACTTATATTTTTATCATGCTCTGAACTTGAAGGTGGGTGCAATTTTGGACAACTTAGGAAAGTATCTTGTGCCAATCTCCTTCCACCATCTCTAAGGGGTTTCATTGTCCTCCTTCATGGGATGTTGAGATACTTCTCCAGCTCCAACGCATGGATTGAGTGTGGTCAACAACAATCGCCCCCTTGCATAAACTGAAGCGCAGTTGTGATGTAATGTGGTGGTTGTCAGCCTTGTAACACTTGTCACTATAGAGACATCGCATGTGTCTATATCTGATGTATAAATAAAGTAATTCATATTAGAATATATATATAATTACTTTGGCATTATATTCATGTTTATGCCACTTTGAGTCAATATCAATACAGTGACCTACCTAATTTTGAAGGTATGGTCAACTAGCCAAACCTGTTTTACTCTAATGTGGGGTGGTCAACATTGCATTGACTGATTGATCGTATCTCCGTGATTTTTATCAAGTAAAATCTATTTATCTAGTTAAATAAATTGTCCAAAATTTGGATATATGTTTTCAGGTCAATCATATAGTATTTAAATTGATGTATTTTTTCAAAGCAAAGTAAAAATTTAAATACAAATTAAGGTATGCTTTCAAATAAAACTTTTTAATTTTAAAATAAGATTTACAATAAATTTTACTTCATAAATTTATGATGAGTATTGTAGTGTGTAGGCCTGCTACATCAGACACAAGTAAAATGGTGACTTTTAAATATATGATTTTCTAGAATGTCATGTATAGTATTCTATATTATTTTTAATCACCATAAGGATGTCAAAGGGTTCTCTAGGACATATCAGAACTATCCTCAAAAGACTATGTGTCAGTTTAAAGATAGAAAAGGTGGAAAAGGTAAAGAGACAAATTTAATTCAAATACTTACATATTAGATGTCGCCCATCTCCTCTTTCCAAAGCAACCTCATCTCATTCAGAACCAGGTAAGTCAAAAGTTTGCATTTACTAGATTTAACATGTGTCTTTCATCACAGATAATAGGAGGCATCCTCCTCAAATGATGCTAGGAATCCCCTCAAGTTTCAAACTTTGATATTGGCGGAAACTTAATGCGTTAGTAATTTGAATTAATTACTCTTACACTCTCTCTTACATTTGGCTTTTAAATGGACCTCTCCAGGACATCAGGCCCATCTTTCCAAGAAATATCTCAAGCCAGGGCTCACCCACCTGAAAGAAATAAAATAAGGCATTAAAAGCATCCAACTTTGCCATTGATGATCATTTGCAAGGCAACCAAGGAAATGGGTAGAATCATTAATTCATTCCTCATTCCAACTCCACTTAATTTTCCTTATTTTTTTGAATTTATTTAATTTTGCATAAGATAAAGATGGATGTTGAAAGTGATGGATATTATGTGGTCGTCAATCCAATCACACCACCATGTTTATCGAATAAAATATTCTGTTCATTATTATTCCAGTGTGATGTTTATAATGAAGTCCACGAATACATGCAATGTCATAGTTAGTTATGATGAGATCATAATCCATAGATCTCTGGTCTTTAAACATGTATTCTAAATATTCATATTCAATGGATAGTTGAGATAGACATTGAATTATCTGGATAAAATAGCACTAATTGATCCTGCTTGTAAAAATAGTATAGTTGATCCTATGGCTATTAGTGTGACAACACTAAGAACAAATAGTGGATGATCTTTATAGAAAGAGTTCATGTAATTCATCGTCATGAATCCGTAAATGAATTTATACATAAATATCAATCATGTTGATTCTTGTCACTGTTGCATAAGCAATCAACTAACCTAAGACACTAAGGACAACTGATGAATAGACGACTACATTCAAGTTCCCCATAAGCTACATATGATGTATTGTTTTAAAGATTGATTGAGAATTGATTATATACTTCTGCATCATGGAAACTATGTTTTCCATGGCTGAACCAATGCACAGAACCCAACACAAAGAACACAGGGAAGGAGAAAAATTAAAGGGAAAAGGAAAGAGGCAAAGATTCAGGACAAATCCCAAATAGGTAAACATTTTCAATTTTCATTTTTCGTACATTTAGGAAAGAGTGAAAGATATAACTAGTGAGAGGTAGTTAGGAATACTTGAAAGGAAAGGAAAGAGGGAAATTTGTGGATAGAATATAAAGGAGCTGTGGGAATAATTTAAGACGGTTTTGAGAAAAGGAAAGAGGGAAAATTGATAGTTGAATAGAAGATATTTCTGTGAATAGTAAGGAAATATTTTAAAAGAAAAGAGGGGAATCCAAGCATTGAAATGGAGATAGATTGAGTAGAATATTGGAAATATTTGAGATGAAAGAATATTGGGTTGATTAAGACATGACTATTGGTATGAATGTAAGGAGTACTTTAACGGGCTTATTGAAGGATTTTTTGGGCTTTCTATTGTGCATCTTTGTGGGCTTCCACCTAAATTATATTGAGCCCATTTTGAGAAACATTATTAAACTGATTTGAGGAATCATATTGGGCCTATTTAAAGAAGAATTTTAAAAACATATTGGGCACATTTTTAGGAAAAAATAAAGATATTTTTTAAGCAAACCTTGCTGGAAAAAAATAAAAGACTTTAGTAAGTTAAAGTTGGAGAGTCATAGAGTGATGTGGGACGTCATCGATGACGTCGTCCGACAGGTAATTCCCTATGGGGGTGAATCTACGTGATGCAATGAATCTAGGTGTAAGTATGTGCAGGCCCCGACTCGTGGGGCTTCGCCGAGGTCCAAGATCTAGAGTGACAATGACGGTGACCTTCTGACTCTCGTTCGAGCGATAATGGAGACTACGGTGCTGAGCGAATTAAATCTGTTGGCGCTCACACGTAACGGACAAGCTAGGCCCGTATCTAAGAAATCACTCAAGAAGTATCCCTCGTAGTGTGTTTTCGTCTCACCTATTCTAACCTGAGCGCGGTGGATTGCAGCCGAGAGATAAAATTAATTGATGAGCTTGGGGAGTGGTGTGTCTCATAGGTTGTATTGTCTTGATGTCGTCATAATTGTCGGTGCAATATCCAATGTGGGCAGACTCGGAGGGGCCATGCTAGAGGCAAGCAAGACGTCTCTCGATTGACGGCAGAAACACGGCTTCAGGAGGCATGACATTGGGAGAGGTGGCAAGGGAGTGAGAGTTCCGAGGCGGCACAGTGCAGGCACGCCAAGTGCACAAGCGCGACGAAGGGCCCGCGGGCAACATGACAAGTAGCGCAGATGGCGGGTGCAGCGGTAGCGGCGTGGTTGGCTGGGCGGGCAGCGTGGGCGGTCTGGCGGCGGTGTGGGCAAATGGGGGGGCACAGGCAGCCAAGTGGGCGGCGCAGACGACCGGGCGGGAGGCGCGTGCGGCCGAGTAGGCGGTGCGGGCAACTAGGCGCGTTGTGCGGGCGGCCAAGCGGGCGGCGCGGACAGCCGGGTGGGCAGACGGCGCGAACAACCAGATAGCGCGGACGCGCAGGCAGTGCGGCGGGTGCGGCCAGCCAAGTGGGTGGCGTAGACGACTAGGCGGGAGGCGCGTGCGGACGAGTAGGAGGCGCAAGCAACCAGGCGCGCTGTGCGGATGGCCGAGCGAGTGGCGCAGGTGGGCAAACGATGCAAACAACTGGGCAGCGCGGGCGCGCAGGCGGCGCGACGGGCGGCACTCCATCTTCTCCCTTAACCTGTACTCTTCTTCTCTCTTGTTCTTCCTCTCTCAAGAGGCTAGCGGGTGTTCAAACTTCCAAATAAAAAAAACCTATTCTACTTGAGTTGGGCGCCCATCCTCCTCTATATAGGGGTCATGATGGGCCCCTTAAAGTGGGTCCAATATGGGTGCCCATTGAACATGGGAGCCCCTTTTTTCAATCTAAACAAAACAAAATACGAAATACGAAAGGGCCGTGCCCGAGTAAGGTATGACCAAAACGTGATGAACACGCGGGTCGGCCAAAATACGGTGGACGCGGACAAAACTCACGAACTTAACAAGCACATGATGGGTTAAACTCAAAACATCTAAATACCTGGACGTGCATACTACCTGGCCTTACCCAGAGTATTTGAACCCCGGTGTCTTCACCTTGGCCTTGGCATGCCGGTCAGGCTGCACATGACCCGGAAAGCTGTCGATGATGAGGGTGATGGCTCCAACGATGTCTCCAATGGAGTGGGATTGCTCGCTCCATCATAGAGGGCCTACATTACATTCATGTTGGGCCAACCAAATGATATGTGTCGTCAACTATGAGCTTGTGGTAACATCTCACAACGGCTAAGGTGGCCAAGTGAATCAACATGTGTGGTGATAACATGCATTTATAGTACTTTAATATGACCATATTTACATGTTATTTGAATTAATTCAACTATATATACAAGTTATCAAGCTTAGAATGATTGAATTCATTTTTAGAATGATATTATGAATTTTCACATTTTTATGTATTTTGGGATTCTTATGACAATTTATTATGAAAGAATATAATTTTCTGAGTCAGAAAATTATATTCTTTCAGAATCTATTGTCAGAAATTCGTAAAGGTCTGATTTTCCAGAGTCGAAATCTAAGTTTATTTAATTTTTTGGGCTATTATTTTATTAAATATGAACATTAAAAATAATTTTAGAATAATTTCAAGCGTCGCCATGTTTTTTCATTCGATTCATTGAACAACAACGAATCATGCCTTACGGTGATGATTGGCGATAACCAATCATTTAATCTTTTTTTAATTTTTTTGGCGCAAGGATGACTTATTAAATATCATAATAAGTCATTTAATAAGTCATTAATGTGCGCGTGGACGAGGTAGAAATGAGAAAAATGACTTTTCCTTCTATTCTTTGGAATAGTCAACAAGGACGGTGGGTGACGTGGTTGCAGGACACAGGGCCACATGTACATGTGTACATGTGGCGTGCACATATACACATGAAAAACTACTGATGTGGCACGCGACATGGCGCCACATCAGCCACGGGATAGCACCTTATTAAATATCATAATTAGAAAAGCCTTATTATTTTCTTTTGTCTTTTTTCCAACTGCATGTACACGTGGCGCCTCCAAAAATGTCGAGCGCAGAAGACGAGGAGACACAGAATTTTAAATGATTTGACATTATTCAAGGGCTAGGATTGCTCCAACTTCAAACAACGATATGTGACGATCTACATGTCCTGTTGAGCTGAATTTTTTAGCACTGCTTCGTCTCCCCTGCCTCTTTCCATCATACCCTCTGATCTATGAATGGAGGCCTAGATCACTACGAAATTCATCTTGAATTTGCTTCCTACTTATGTGGGATGATTGAAAGATAACGAGTTTTGAGATCCATCAGGTGTGTTCTTGGTGACTTGGGTCTGTGGGAAGAAGCGTTAGATAAGAGGGGGAGCTTATCGGTAGTTGCAAATTGACGTGATCCTTGCGCAACGTAAGAATATAAGGTAAGCATCTTTCCCTTACGTTCCCGACATCGTCACTATCATACTTAGAGTTTATTATCATCTTTTCACTATAATTCCACTTTCTTACGTACCCATTATCTTGTCTCTCACTCTACCATCACACTATTCATGCACTTGATCACAACCATAGCCATCACATCCTCTGCCTTATTCCTGTAACACGTCGCGTAATTCTACTTTTTTTCTTTGCTAATTTTAGTTTGACTTCTAAGTTTTACAACATTTTACTCAATATTACTATCTTGCATATTATATTCTCCTGTTTATCTTTGCTCGTATCATGAATCAATATAGAAGGAAAATAAATCCTTAATCATCATTCCATATTGAGGCAATCTACACTCATCAGGAGTTAAATATTCCCAAGTAAGTACATGTTAATTTATTTTCATTGAATAATGTCAATTACGGACGACAAATAAAAACCCTCAAATTTGAGATTAGCATGTGGCCCAAAGAAGAAGAGGTGGAATTATCTATTATCCAACAAGGATAAGGGGGCTGAGGACATCAGAGCATAACTGACTTTGCTTTTTTATTCAATTGACATGTGTAACTTGTTACCAAGCATTTTTCTTGTGGGGGTTTTAACTTCAAGTTTGGCTTTTATTGAACATTGAGTAAGGACATCCCCCGTACAGGTGTAAGGGAATAGCCCCAACCTCAATACAAATTAATGCATTAAATATTATCAACTCTAATAAACTCAGATAGGTACAACATCACATAGAAAGGTGATAAGCCAGAAAAGGGTATAAGTCACAGTTAATTCATGGATTAAACAAAAAAATTATTGTGTTTACTTATGTAAAGCTGAGTTAGGGTGGAACTACAGAGAGCCATAAATCAATTAGAATTTCTTTTCGTGTGATTATTTAGATACTTGTTATAAATAAAATAAAAACCAAATATGAGAGAAGCAATAGTTTCATTTATAAGCAAATTAAACGAAGGAAAGTTTAAATTATGTTGAAAACAACTTTAAAGATATTTTTGAGAATTTTTTTAAATATTATAATAAATCAAAGAATAATTACTAAAGATAGCTTATGGATATTTTTTACAGAGGGCTCAGGGTTTGCCTGCATAAGCACTTCGAACTTGATGTGGTGGCTCCAAAAAATGTGTGAAGGATCCCCAGTTTTTCAGTTCATTGAAAATGCAATAAATTGAGCTGTAGGACCAATGTTTTAGCACCATTTGTTGCGTTGGAAAACCCTGTGTCTTAGTTATCGCATCCTTAAAAATCAGGCTAGAAAAATGAACTGTGGAAGGTTGGAACCTCCGAGAATGCACGAACCTTTGGTGTCACTACCTTCAGGGCCAAGGATGCAGTCTTCTTCAATTTCCTCCAAATTTGATCATCTGCTCCTTCTTCACTTAACCTGACACTCAAACAAAGAGGATCAAATAAACACTAATGCACTCAAGGCTGCCAAAACAGATTTTGGGACAAAAATTCATCGACAGTTACAATGTGGGAGAAAATGTGTATAAATAGGGATAATAGATTCTGAATGTGAGAAACCTAGAATGTCAAACTAGGATTTGGCGATCTGGCCAATCAATTGCCTGCCCCCTTTATAGGGAAGAAACAACAACCACCCACTTATATTTATCCTCAAAAATATGCCCCTCCATTGGTTGGGCTTAAGTTGCTTTTAAGATCTAGATTGGGCATGTTTCATAGTGGGCTTCATTGTGCTTTAGCTTCCTCTTTTATCCACAATTGATATATAATTAATATTCCAATTGACTAAGTCCTATTATGGAATGAAACTCCAAGGAAATCAGGAGAAAAATAATCCACTTGATTCAACATAATGAAGTGGGGTTAGTTCATAAATCATTAAATCCCATTATTTATGAGCAATAAAAAGATTGTGTGTTGATTTCATTTTCAACATGACTAAGTGACAATTTTTGTGCATATTCTCGATAGAAATAGTAAAATAAATCATAAAACACATATTTATGACTAAATATTTGATGTCATAAATATGATTAAAGTTTGAACCATGACAATGGGTGGTTGGGTTTGAACCAGCATACTTTATAAATTTATGATATTCAATAAATAAGATTAAAGTTTGTTGTTTTTTCAACTATTATTTTAGCTCACTATAGGAACTGCATCGTGCTTGTAATATAATTCACATGATTTTTTTGGTAGCAACACAATAAGAATATGTGCAAGTTGGCTCTTTGTTCGGGTAGATGCAAAAAAAGCCTTATGTTGATTTGTAGTCAAAATAACTTGGACTTAAAGTTCATAATATTAAACGAAAATCAATTTCTACATGCTTGGTGCAGGAATGAAAGGAAGGCTTAGTATGGAGTAGAAGGTGATGTTATAATGTAGCACATGATGCTTAGGTATTATGTTTCTCGATATGCCAACTGGCCATTGTAATGGCTCATGTAGTTATCAGCTATATGTGTGTGTGTTCTACTCTCCTTTAATTGTGTGATCCTATTCTGCTCAATCATGCCCTCCTGGCATGGTAAAAGCATGGAGGACACGATAAATTTACCTGATGGCTTCATACACACTCCTCGTCACCTTTTGGCCTACACACCAAGTTCTTGTTAATGTAATCTCAGTCTGCTGGGTTTCTCAAATGACAGCTCTTGACCCGTGAAGATATTTACTTCATTGTTGCTTCATCATGCTTACTAAGTGGGACAACAATATCATCCTCCAAGGTTGTGACAACAGACATTGGTATCTCTTGGTACCCCTTTCCGTGTGCGCATTGTAATTTCATTGTCTTGATTGGCTGGGACAATCATATCATTTTGCAAGGTTGTGCCAATAGACATCGACACCTCTCGGGACCTCTTTTCCTATGAACATTGGGTTGGGAATTTTGAGATTTTCATCAACAGAATATTGAATAAACACTAAATCTGAAAACCAAAACATAGGAAAACCAAAAACATCACTTTATCATTGATTGAATATATCATTTATTGGATCCTTCAGTGAGGATCTTCAAGTTGTTCATATGTATGGTATTTAGATGTATCCACAAAATATTTAAAGCATTTAATATCTTCTACTTTACACGAACTCTACTGCTAGAAATCTGATTTCCTCTCCATCTAGTCCCCACTAGAATCAATATTCAAGGAATAAGAATAAAAAAAGAGGGAGACATTCAAGCTAACTCACATGGGTATCAAATGAGGGTTCCCCCTTTTATTTATCCTATATGGGAAAATTTTCATAAAAGTCTCTATCATCGTGAACAATTAATAAAAGTCGATAGACTTCGAGTATATCCATCAACGTCCAAAAACTTTTTGTGTATGACTCTATACGCCCATGTATTAGTCTACTTAATAACCTCAATGATGCTATAACCTTTATTGGGATAACCTTAGTAATTAATTATATCACATATAGATTAACTAATCAAGGATAAATATAACCCAATTGATTGGTTAAGTTTTTTGCCAATGGGGTTAAATAGATTAACACCATTTTTCAATCAACTTTTTATAATTCGTAGGTTTTTTTAGTCAAGTTGGATTTTATGACACTCATTATATTTTTTCAAAATATCTTTACCATTCATATTACTACTTATTTAATAATATGAATTTTTCATTGAGGATAAAAATAAGACCAAATTTTCCTGCATTGAATAAACCACTGATCGAGGCATCAAAACTTCCTGCGAAGAATAAATCACCAATTGGGACCCACATTTTATTTTTTTGTAATTAAATAAAGTATTTGATGGTTGGACAGTTAAAGAGAAAGATGATCACGTAGTATTGTTACTAATTTTTTATGGGAAAAAACACGGTGCCTGTACGATCAACGCAAGGGTTGTGCTCGTAGACTGATATAGACGTGCCCTGGACGCCACCTATGGGGTTTATATATGTAAGGTTGAGTGTTTAGAAGAGTTTATAGGCATGGAGCAAGTGTAAATGTCTAAATTACACGCTGACCCCACTTGACCACACCCATGATGCAAAGGGAAAAGATACAATAGTGATATTACCGCATGTTATAGTGGAGACCGCATGCACCAGCAGCTCGTTTGTGTCCCCTGAGTTGGTGATGCGTGGAGCAGGTGTTATGTTTGCACTCATCAGGTGTCATCTTGGAGCTACGCAAAGGGTAGAACACCTAGTAAGGGTTACACAAATTCATAATTAATTACACAAATGAGAAAGAGCTTTATATATGAACTTTGTGCATGAAAATTTTCTACTTTTATATCTTAAATTGTAATAGATATATATATAGGTATACAATCATTAAAATATGAAGTTTCTTAAAAAAAACAAAATTAAGGGATGGACTCCTTTATTGAGGCTTTCATCAAAGAAATCAAGTGGCATATAATATGTAGTAAATGTATTTAATCATCATTCAAGGACTAAGAAGCATTTAATATGTTACTAAAGATAGTGGATGTACTTCTTTGTACTTTATTTGAGTACAAGGTGTAGCTTGGCTTCCCAGGAAATGGTAACAAACCTATTGTTTATGTCAAATCAATTCTTAGTCATTAATATATATATATATATATATATATATATATATATATATATATATATATATATATATATATGTTAAAATAGTTAAATAGATTACATAACAAATACTACTCAATCATTAAAGTTGTTACCTACACTTATACATGGTCCTAAACTGTCACACACACAAATTTTTTGAATCCTTGTGGCTATGGAAGTATATGTGGACAAAAAGGCAATCACACATTTGATCTATTTAAACATTCACTAATGAATAGGTTCATTATAGTGCACATGCAATACGTATATTGACGTCCATGAATGCATATAATGACTAAATGAAATAAAATCATATCATAGTATAGATACCATTAGTATTTTGACATATGCTATAATATTCTTAATCAAACCACGCTTGATAAGGACATCGAAATATCTAGATAGAATACTATTATCTAATAGTCACTCACACGATGAGTATGGCTGATTCTATAGGCATTGGTGTGAATACATTGAGGACAGATAAAGGGTTCAAGGGCCTTCATTAAGATAAGAAATGAGTGACATAACCACAATGGTACTTATAAATTGCTGATCAAATCATATGTCCACTGATTAGACCCATGATTTCTCAGTTCACAGTCCTTTATGAGCCCCATCATTTCTCCTTTGTCAAAGTTAGGCTTTTGATTTGTTGTTGGTGCTTTGGGGTTTACTCAATAAAAATATAAAATTTTAATCATATAAGTAATCTAATTAGTGATGAGTACACATACTCTCTGTAAGGAATGCTACTTAGGAATAAATTTTATTTCAATTGCAATGAGATGAGAATAAATACATGTAAAGATACAACGTCGAGAGACAGGAGAATGTATGGTAAGAAGATGATAAGTAAAACTAAAATTAAGAGGGTTATAGTAGATGGAGATAATGATGATATTAGAAGAACGAGTGAGAGCGAGAAGGGAGTGATTATATTGAGGTTGAAGAGTAAATATATAGGATAAATGTGATAAAAATGATAGTTTGTGTAAGGAGATGACGAGTGAGATGATGAAGAGACAATGACGTAAAAGATATGAGGTATGATTGAAAGGTGTAAAGACATAATATGATTGAAGAATGGAGCGATGAAATGGATCCAAGCTCACATTGATGCTAAAAAGAACCAATGTACGTCAATGATGCTTTATGTAGATCCTTACGTTCCACCATAATCTCTCCCCCAATTTTTGCGATGCCTGGCAATGTATGGTGACTATTTCTGCCCCAAATTGTGAGTATAGATAGCTTTCCCTATTATCTATTTTCGCTCTTCAAACACCCAGTACAACAAGACCATACTTCACGCATTTCAGAAACTCATGATTTTTTAATCAGCCCACAAATGTAGAAATACATTTTAATGATTATTTTCATGAATTCTACCTAATTACAGATCAGATGTATATATAGAAAAGAAAGAGGGGGGTAAAGACATGGCTACCCTCAAAATTTTAGCAAAATTGGGCTTTGAGATGGTCAGATATCAAGATTTATACTTGGATAAATCTTGGACATCCATGTTTCTCTCGTGTTGTCAATGTCGCTGTTGATATATTATTTCTCCTCAATGATTTTGAAACCCACTTTATTTCCTTTTTAATGTTTGACATGTCTTGATTGACGTCTTCAAGAGTGACATGCTTCTTGTACTGAATAAGAAAGAAGGAAAGGTACACTTTAATATTTACCTAACATATGACATGGTGACATATCACTGCACGCCACTTCAAAGCATTTCTGTTTATGTTAGTAAGACACATATGTTTATCTTTCTCATAGTATTAAAAAGAGATGAAAATTTTTCATTACTAACAGGTCTAACATGGCGACATATCAGCAAGTGACACATCTGGTTTTTTTACTCACCATTTACATGGGGACAAGTGTGATCCACTTACGCGCACATGCAGCACATGTACGCATGTACATGATGCATACAGGCCACGTAGGCTGCCACAATATTTGACTTTTGTTTAAATAAAATAATGAAATTTTTTTTTTTTTTTTGTATCTTCATTGTGTGCTTTTTCTATTCTACGTCACCCCGGCAGATTAAATAATAAAAAGACACTGGTCAATGATGTGGTATTGTGATTTGTGATGCCGTAATGACATGACAGTCAATCATTAGATGCCTTAATCATTGTTGAAATTCTTGATTGGTCCCCACACGATCTAATCAAATGAAGATGCGTGGTGGGACACGATTTCAAGACTGGAAATATTGAGTAAGTCACTTATATATAGAATATAGATTTTGACTTAGAAAAATGGCATATCATGAATATAATGTCGGAAAATCCATAAAATATATCATGACTCTGAAAATTAAATAATTTTAAAATAAATCTGAGTAAAAATATATTTAATCATTTTAAAATCAATACATACAGATATGTAAATTGCATTGAATTATCCCAATTATTGATATATTCATGAATTTAATGTCCAAAAATTCATAAAGATAAATTCTGACTCAGGAAATGAATTATTTTAAAATATAGTCTTGATATATTTAATCACTTTAAGCTTGATAGCACACATACATAATTTTCCCTATGCATAGCGATGTGTAAATTGCATTGAATTATCCCAATTATTCGGGTGTTATAAAAGGGCATCCATTTCCAGCAGTATGTTTTTCAGAAACATCTGAATCGGTGTTTAATTTGTATAGATTACCTGTGAAGGAATATGTTTGTGTTAATTACCCAGATTTAGGATGAAAGGACATATATTTTTGTTTTGAGATAAGTTAATAGTGTTGTGCTCATCTGTGCACATTATAAACCATGCTCAAATAATTTACTAAAATGGAATTTATTTGAATGCCTTTCTAATTAGTCTTAAGATTATTTATTACGATCACACTTTGGTTTCTACAAACACAGATATCCATGTTTGAGTTCAGGCGAAATTTAATTCTTTATCTTTTTTTATCGAATAGTATGTTTAATGGCCCACTCATTTTTGCATCTTAGTTTTTATACATTTATCAATCTTCCCTTCCAGTTTCTTCTAAAACCTTTACCCAGTCAAGTCATTATTCCCTGTGAATTTAATTCAGTATGATTCGTCAAATAAATAACTTAAACAATCTACATGTGTTGTCAAAATCCTGAGATTGTAAATTTTATTTCAATGATAAACTGCTGTTCACCAACTTTCACGTGGGCAGTTTCTGTTCCTTGGGTCATTACTCCTGCATCTTTTGATAAAATATTTCAATTGAAGTAGAGAAAGTATATAATAGCGACGATTAGAGATATCAACTGACAAATCCAAGATAATATGCTTTTCTCCTCCTCTCTCGTTCAATAGAGAATCAAGCCTCAATATTTTTAAGTCTTCTCTCATCGATAAATTTAATACCTTCTGGCTCTGTCCTCTTATTATGTCGTCTTTCAGGGCAAAAAATGAATTAAATAACTATCTTTCAACACGTTGAGTCTCAACTAGTCATTGTGTACTTCTAAAGACAAGGATAAACAATAGGCGCCGAATGATAAATAAATATATATATATTTTTATTTGATGAATTATTAAGGACCTTCCACATTAACTTTAATACTTTCTCCCTCTGTCATCTCATCGATAAATTTAATACCTTCTCCCTCTGTCTTCTTTTTATGTCGTCCTTCAGAGCAAAAAATGAATTATATAAGTCTCTTTCAACACGTTGAGTCTTAACTAGTCATCGTGTACGTATAAAAACTAGGATAAACAATAGGCGACGGATGATAAATAAATATTATTTATTATCTTATTTGATGAATTAATGTTAATACTTTCTCCCGATGTCATCTCATCGATAAATTTAATACCTTCTCCCTCTATCTTCTTTTTATGTCGTCCTTCAGAGCAAAATATGAATTATATAAGTCTCTTTCAACACGTTGAGTCTTAACTAGTCATCGTGTACGTATAAAAACTAGGATAAACAATAGGCGACGAATCATAAGTTAATATTATTTTTATCATATTTGATGAATTAATAAGGACCTTCCAAATTAAATTTAATACTTCCTCCCTCTGTCTTCTCATCGATAAATTTAATACCTTCTCCTGCTGTATTCTCATCTGTGTCGTCGTTCCGAGCAAAAAGTTAATTAAATAAATATCGTTCAACACGTTAAGTCTCAACTAGTCATCGTGTTCATATAACAACTAGGAGAAACAATATGAGACGAATGATGAATAAATATTATTTTTATCTTATTTGATGAATTAATAAGGACCTAACGCGTTTAGAAAAAACTAGCGACATCGTCGTGGATTAGGCACTTAGAATGTTTAAACACTAGAGGGTTTTACATGCTTAAGTCAGTCTAAATATAAACATTTGGAAAGAGCACCATCACTAATATTTAATCTCCGGCTAATAATCATCATTTTACTAGCTAAAGCTCTGGCCAATGAAATATAAAATGTTTAAACACAAAAAGGGTGTTTAAAGACTCAGTCTTAATGTTTAAACACTTGGAAAGATCATCATCCATAATAATTAATCTCCTGCTAATAATCATCATTTTACTACCTAAAGCTTTGACCAAGTAAATATATACTGTTTAAACACATAATGGTTTTACTGGCTTAAGTCGGTCTAAATATAAACACCTGGAGATAGCATCATCCCTAATTGTTAATCTCCTGCTAATAATCATCATTTTACTAGCTAAAGCTTTGACCAAGGAAATATATAATGTTTAAACACAAAAGGGTTTTACTGTCTTAAGTCAGTCTAAATATAAACACCTGGAAAGATCATCATCCCTAATATTTAATATCCTGCTAATAATCATCATTTTACTTGCTAAAGCTCTGACAAAAGAAATATAGAACATTTAAACACGAAAGGGTTTTAAAATTTTGGTAGCCCCCACTCAAATGAATACAAACAAAAGAACAAGGCGTAGGTACGTGGGCTATTGATTAGGGGTCTGCAAATTTGGGAAATTCTAGTACCTCATAATTTGCAAGAAACACCAAGAAACAGCCACCTTCATTTATTTTAATTGTCAAACAATAAATGAGTGCAGAAGATATCTCAGAAGCACTATGCTGACACCTGAGATTGGCTGCAGCCCCACTTCTATAAGCATTTAATATGTTTGTGGCGGCGCCGACCACTTCCATAACGACAGACTTATAGAATCACAAGTGCACTTTTCATTCACTGCTGCTGCTGTTTCTAGGAATGTTAATCGAAGTCACAGATAACCAATGGAAAGTATTAGTTTATTTTAGTTGCAATAAACTATCCTAGTTTTTTGCCAGTGAGCGTGGACAAAGCGTGGACAAAGTGACAGGTCGTAGATTCCGAAGCCATCATGGGGAGGTGAGGGGACACTGTATAAGTAGGTTTATAGGTACGGATTAAATATATAGGCCAAAGGTGGGGAGAGAGAGAGAGACAAAGCACATGCCCGTGAGTGTACATGCCCATGATCTTCTTTCCCCCATCTGGGTCATGCTGTAGAGAGAGAAAGAGAGATCGTCTGGAGGGGGTTGGGCATAAAAAACTGATGAGAGAGAAATAGATGTCAGAAGAAGACTGACATCGTAGGGCTTCTAGGAGGAAAGAGAGATATAGATGTAAGAACAATGGTAGGGCTTCTAGAATGGGAGAGATAAAGATGTAAGAACAATGGTAGGGCTTCTAGAATGAGGGAGACATATAGATGTAAGAACATTGGTAGGGCTTCTAGGATGAGAGAGAGAGATATAGATGTAAGAACAATGGTAGGGCTTCTAGGATGAGAGAGAGATACATAGATGTAAGAACAATGGTAGAGCTTCTAGGATGAGAGAGAGATATATAGATGTAAGAACAATGGTAGGGCTTTTAAGATGAGAGAGAGAGATACAGATGTAAGAACAATGGTAGGGCTTCTAGGATGAGAGAGGGAGAATCTTTTAAGGGAGAAGAGATCGCTTGCAGGGTTGGGGATAAAACTGATGAGAGAGATAGATGAAAGAAGAAGATTGAAATGGTAGGGTTCTTGGATGAGAGAGAGAGAGACAGAAGATGGGGAAGACGGTGATAGTGTGGGATAAGTATTTGACACTAATAACTTGGAGGGTTTGAGAATGTCTTGGAGCCATTTGAGGGAGAGGAGATTAATTGCAGGGTTGGGATTTGAAAATGATGAGAGAGAGATATATTGAAATGGGAAGAGGGTGATGAACTGGGATAAACATAGGATTGGAGATGCGTAACTCCGAGGTTTTGAGAGCCTTTTGTGAGTGAGAGGAAGATTGCTTGTACTGTTGGGCATCTATTATGAGAGAGAGATATTGAAATCGTAGAGCATCTATAACGAGAGAAAGAGAGATAGAGAGATGGATAGCGTTAGAGAGAGAAATAGACTTGTATACGAGAAAAGAACACTTACAGGGCTGGGAATGAAAAATAAAAAGAGAGAGACACTTGGAAGAGAGAGAAATAGAGGTGGCAGAAGTTCTACGATGAGAGAGAGGATGACTTAAAGGGTTGGATGTAGAGGTTGAGAATGAGGAGTTATTTCATTAATGGAAGAGAGAGAAATAGGAGTGGAAATCAGAGTCAACAGGTTTGGTTTCTGCATACTTGACGGAGATGGCTTTTGTGTCCGGAAGTTGGGGGAGAGATGGGAGTTGACGGGATGGTTCAGTTACGTTGAAAAGCGATATATATACAGAGGGAAAAAGATAAAACAGTAATCTCATAGAGATAGAGATAGAGATAGAGAAAGATATATAGATAGATATATAGTTAGATATATAGATTGATATAGAGATAGAATAGAGATAGATATAGAGATAGAGATAGAGATAGAGGGATGGTTCAGTTACGTTGAAAAGCGATATATACACAGAGGGAAAAAGATAAAACAGTAATCTCATAGAGATAGAGATAGATTTTTAGATAGAGATAGAGAGAGAGATATTGATAGATATATAGAGAGAGATATAGATATAGAGATAGAGAGAGATATTGATAGATATAGAGATAGAGATAGAGAGAGACATAGAGATAGAGATAAAGATAGATGATTAAAAACTTCTGGTTAAATAACACGTTAGGGTAACGGGCTGGTTAAAAACTTCTGAGAATTGTCCAAGACAAAAGAGATGAGTTGATGAGAGGATGACATGGATTGACAAATCAGATAGTGATAGCTGTATCTAACAGATTTTGTGAACTGGAAGATGATGGAGGTGATTGGACGGTGGAGAATATATAAGACATAGAGAGAGAAAGAAGGTGATAAGGATGGACCATTGCTTCATTTATAATTATTGTTCTGGAATCAGTCAGACGTGGGGTTGGTTGGAAAGAAGATGTCAAAAGTTCTCTCAGTGATAGCGAGAGGGTAGAGAGACAGAGATAAAATAGGAGTAACCCTGCCCCCATCCCTCGGTGAAGAGAGATGTATAAGGGGCAGTTAAGTCATAGATACACTCATACGTACTAAAGATAGGAAGAAGGTAAGAGAGAGAAACCATGACCCCATCCCTCGATGAAGAGAGATGAATAATGAAACAGTTAAATAGATAAGTATATAATATACTTATCTAATAGATAAGTATATAATATACATTCATATATACATGAGATAGGAAGAAAGTAAGATAGATAAACCATGATCCCATCCCTCGATGAACAGAGATGAATAAGGAAACAGTTAAAGAGATAAGTATATAGATACATGCATATATACATGAGATAGGAAGAAAGTAAGATAGATAAACCATGACCCCATCCCTCGATGAAGAGAGATAAATAAGGAAACAGTCAAATAGACAAGTATATAGATACATGAATATCATATATACATGAGATAGGAAGAATGTAAGAGAGAAAAACCATGACCCCATCCCTCGACGCAGAAAGATGAATAAGGAAACAGTCAAATAGATAAGTATATAAATACATGCATAAATGCATAAGATTGGACGAAAGTATGAGGGAACAACCATGACCCACATCCGTCGATGAAGAGAGACGGATAAGTAGGAAGTAAATAGAAAGATATATACATACATACATAATAATGGGAAAATGTCAGAAGACTCGGAATTCCCTTCTCCAAGAGAGAGAGAGAGAGAGAGAGAGAGAGAGAGAGAGAGAGAGAGAGAGAGAGAGAGAGAGAGAGAGAGAGAGAGAATATAACATCTCTAAGTGTAGACACTTAGAACGGAAATGTATCTAAACGGAGAAAGAAAGAGACCAGGCAGTGAGTTAGAGAGATGACTTACCAATAGCTCGAGTAAGAGAGAGGATAGAGAGAGAGGGATAGAAAGAGAGAAGATATAGAAGATAGAGAGATAGAAAGAGAGAAGATATAGAAGATAGAGAGAGAGGGATAGAACGATAAAAGATATGGAAGAGAGAGAGGGATAGAAAGATAGAAGATATAGAAGATAGAGAGAGAGGGATAGAACGATAGAAGATATGGAAGAGAGAGAGGGATAGATAATTAGAAGATATGGAGGAGAGAGATGGATAGAAAGATAGAAGATATAGAAGAGAGAGGGATAGAAAGCGAAAGAAGATAGAGAGAGAAGGATAGAAAGAGAGAAGAGAGAAGATAGAGGAAGAGGAGTAGAAAGAGAGAAGAGAGAAGATAGAGAAAGCGATAGAAAGAGAGAAGAGAGAGAAGATAGAGAGGGATAGAAAGAGAGAAGAGAGAAGATAGAGAGAAGAGAGAAGATGGAGAAGATAGAGAAGATAGAGAGAAGAGAGAGCAGATAGAGAAGATAGAGAGAGGGGTAGAAAGAGAGAAGAGAGAGAAGATATAGAGAAATAGAAGGGGAGAAGATAGAGAGAGATAGAAAGGAAGAAGATAGAGAGAGGTATAAAGAGATAGATGAAGAGAGAGAGATAGAAAGAGAGAGAGAGAGAGTAATAGCTCCAAGTTGAAGACAGAAGAATGGAATTATACACAAAACGGAGAGATAGAGAAAAAGACGATACTCCCAGTTAGAGAGAGAGATGACTTAGCAATAACTCAAGTAAGAGAGAGAAAGAGTGGGGGTTAGAGAGAGGGGACAAGTAATAGAATAGAAGTGGAAGAAAAAGTGGCACTGTACTGGTAAAGAGTGGCAGCAAATAAGCTGGACAAGCTAGAAACCCGATTATGAGGGCTCCACCAGAGGATTAAATAAGAAACATCCGCCACGTCACCTCTCATCTCAGCCGTCCAAAATTCAGATACAAGTCCCATAGACAACAGTCCACAAACGCTTACCCTTAATCCCTCTTTTACCCCTCTTCTCCAATATTATTACAATTCTGCCATTTCCGATCCTGGCCCACCGATCTGACGGCCAGGACTTGTCGCCATCGCTTTCTCTCTCTAAAACTTTCTCTCTCTAGACGTTTCTCTCTCTAGAAATTTCCTCCGATTTGCCTGATTTGGTTCGATAGGGGGTTCTGAGCCGTACGATCTTGCGACAGACTGATCGTGATGGGGAAATCGAGGCCGTTGAATCAGTGTAACCTGGCAGAGACGTGACGTGGTCGTCCGTATCTCTGTTGACTTAGAATCTATGGATCTGTGCCTTTCTTAATAACGCCGGGATAATTTTATATTGTAGATATGCCATTGCTTTTAAGTCCCTCCGAATCTGCGAGGCGTGGTCTTCTCCCCTATAAAACGTTATCTTCCGATGCCCATTGCATTTCTCTCCCTTTCTCTCTCTTTCTCTTTCTCTTTCTATCTCTTCCTTTCTCTCTCTTGGGGGGGACAATACTATCACCTGGGTCGGTCCGCCCCAGGGTTTTCTGATTTGCTGGCACGCCATAACGGGAGAGTCTCTTCTCTCTCTAACTTTCTCTCTCTGTGTCTCTCTCTCTCTCTCTCTTCGAGCCCATGCGCCGCGGGCTCCTCGCCGCCGCCGTCGCGCTCCTCTTCTTCGTCGCCGCCCCCGGTAAGATCTCTTCTCTTCTCTCTCTAAACTCTCTCTTCGTACCTCTCTCTCTAGCTCGTCAACGCCCGGGACAAGCGGAAGATTAACGCTCTTTCTCTCTCTATTTCTCTCTTCGTCTCTCGTTACTTCGCCTCTGGCTCAGTCGATGTTTTCCTCTTTCTCTCTCTAGTTCTCTTCATCTCTCGTTCCTTCTCCTCTGGCTAACTCGAAGGTTTCCTCTCTCCTTCGCTCTCTAGTTCTCTTCTTCTCTCATCATTTGCCTCTGGTTAAGTTGACGATTTCCTCTCTCTCTCTCTCTCTTTCCCTCCGTCTCTCACTACTCCGCTGCCACCACTGGAAAACCGAAGATTGCCTCCATCTCTCTCTAACATTCTCTAAATTTCTCGCCACTTCTCCAGTGCCCTGTGTATGCTAAAGACTCTCTCTCTCTCTTTTTCGCCACCGGTTCGGTGAGCCTACAATTTTCTCTCTCCCCCTCTCTCTCTCTCTCAATCTCTCTCTTCTTGCGACCTCCCGCCTCCCTGGGCAAGCCTAATATATGTCTCATTCTCTCTAATTCCCTCTCTCTCTCTTTCTCTCTTCTATTCCCTTCTTGCGACTTCCGGGGGAAGTCTAACATCTCTCTCTCTCTCTCTCTCTCTCTCTCTCTCTCTCTCTCTCTCTCTCTTCTCTTCCCTTCTTGCGAGCTCCTGTGGCGATTCTAACATATTTCTTTTTTTTTCTCTCTCTCTCTCTTCTCTTCCCTCCTTGCAAGTTGCAACTTGCAACCTCCTGGGGGAGTCTAATATACCTATCATTCTCTCTGTAATTCCCTGGGGCAAGTCTAACGTATCTCTTATTCTCTCCCGGGCCATGTCTCTTATTCTCTCTCTCTCTCTCTCTCTCTCTCTCTCTCTCTCTCTCTCTCTCTCTCTCTCTCTCTTCCCTTCTTGCGACCTCCCCGACCAACTTGGCCAAGTCTCATACATCTCTCATTCTCTCTCTCTCTCTCTCTCCCTTCTTGTGACCTCCCCGGCCAAGTCTCATATATCTCTTATTCGCCTCTCTCTACTCTTTCTTTCTCTCTCTCTCTACTCTCTCTCTCTCTCTTCTCTTCATGCGTCTCTCTCTACTTTCTCTCTCTCTTCTCTTCTTGCGTCTCTCTCTACTCTCTCTCTCTTCTCTTCTTGCATCTCTCTCTTCTCTTCTTGCGTCTCTCTCTCTAGTCTCTACTCTTTCTTTCTCTCTCTCTTTCTCTTCTTGCGTCTCTCTCTACTTTCTCTCTCTCTTCTCTTCTTGCGTCTCTCTCTTCTCTCTCTCTCTTCTCTTCTTGCGTCTCTCTCTCTAGTCTCTACTCTTTCTTTCTCTCTCTCTCTCTCTCTCTCTCTCTCTCTCTCTTTTCTTGCGACCTCCCGGGGCAAGTCTAATATAACTCGCCTTCTCTCTCTACTTCTCTCTCATCCGGCGTGTTTGGAGTTGCAGGCGGAGGACTGGCAAGAAACTTGGAGGAGGGGAGGGTGCGGGCCGGCCCGGCCCCGTCGGAGGAGCGGCGGCGCCTGGCCGGCCCGGGCTCCGCGCCGCCGACGTGCCGCAGCCGGTGCGGCCGGTGCGCGCCCTGCCGAGCCGTGCACCTCTCGGTCCAGCCCGGCGCGAGCCAACCCCTCGAATACTACCCCGAAGCCTGGCGTTGCAAGTGCGGTACAAAGCTCTTCATGCCCTGACCCTCGCTGCCCTCTCTTAGAGAGAGAAAGATCTCTAGAGTGAGAGAAAGCGTAGAGCGAGAAACACTGGTCGGCGACGGTATATCTCTCTCAAGCTTGCGCCATGGGTTGAAGGCGTTCTAGAGAGAGAGATCCTGCCGGGGAACGATATCTTGCCCGAGCTTGTGTAAATGGGTGGCGTAATTCTTCTAGAGAGGGAGAGGGGGGGTATGTGTGTGTGTTTCTATGTGTGATGATCATCTGCGGAACTCATTGATAGGACGACGGTGTAATTAATTGTCTGCCGCAAGAGAGGTTTTGTAATCGGCTTAGAGAATTTGGTTTTCTTATTCAAAATTTTTTCTGTTTCACTTGATCTCTCTCTCTAACATGAGCTCTCTAACCGAGGATTGTCCTTCCTCTCTCTCTCTCTATATCAATCTTGAAAAAACATAGCATGTGCTCGCTCTAGCATGAGAATTTGGTTTTTTTTTTACTGTTTCACTTGATCTCTCTCTCTAACATCAGCTCTAGCCGAGTCTCGTCCTTTCTCTCTCTCTATCTCAATCTTGAAAAACGATAGCATGAGCTTTCTCTAGCATGAGAATTTGATTTTCTTATTCATTTTTTTTCTGTTTCACTTGATCTCTCTCTCTAACATCAGCTCTAACCGAGTCTCGTCCTTCCTCTCTCTCTCTATCTCAATCTTGAAAAACGATAGCATGAACTCTCTCTAGCACGGGAATTAGGTTTTCTTATTCAATTTTTTTTCTGTTTCACTCAATCTCTCTCTCTAATATCAGCTCTAACCGAGTCTTGTCCTTCCTCTCTCTCTATCTCAATCATGAAAAACGATAGCGGGAGTTAATAAGTATCCTTATCTCTCTCTCTATATCACTGTAATGAACTTCTTCGACATGATATGTCAGCTCTATCTCTGGCTTAGGTTCGATTTCAAACTGTTGATAAGAACTTCTCTATCTATCTCTCTAGACATGGATTCTTCATGTCTCTCTCCTCGAGCGATTCCTGCCGAAGCTGACGAGACTATCCAGTCTCCCGGACCAGATAGATTTCCCCATTCCTCTCTAAACCTGAAGAAAGCGAAGTCTCAGTGATGGAAAACGAACCGAACTAGCAAGTTGGGTCACTCTCTCTCTCTCTCTCTCTCTCTCTCTTTCTCTCTCTACCACCTGCCGACAAGATCAAGTGAGGAGCTTGACCGCAGGCCAAGGCTTTTGCCAAGACTAGAAACTCAACAGAGTCCCCTCTGTCGATCTCTCTCTACGCCTGGGGTTCTTAATGTAGCTCTTTCTCTCTCTTCCTCTCTTGTTTCTCTATCTTCTAAGGGAAGAGAGAGAATAACGTGCACCCGGGGGAACACTGTGGGGCGCTGCAGCCGAAGTTGACTGCACGTTGCCTGGTCGCATCCTTCCCTCTTTTTTTTTTAATTTCTCCTCTGCGGTGTCCTCCAGTTCCTATTCCCTAGGGTTGCTCTTCTCTCTCTCTCTCTCTCACTCATTGTCTGCCTCTTTCTCCAACTCACTTTCTCTCTCTCACTCTCTCATTCACTCAATCTCTCTATCTCTCGCTCTCTCTCTCTCATGCACTCACGCTCTCTCAATCTCTCTCACTCTATCTCCTTTTCTCCCATTCACTCACTCAATCTCTCTCTCTCTCTCTCATTCACTCACTGAGTCTTTTTCTCTCCCTCTCTCTCTCTCATTCACTCACTCAGTTTTTCTCTCTCCCACTCTCTCTCATTCACTCTCTCTCATGCACTCACCTAATTTCTCTCTCTTTCTCATTCACTCACTCAATCTCTCACTCTCTCGCTCTCTCTCATGCACTCACTCAACCTCTCTCATTCACTCACTCAATCTCTCACTCTCTCTCATGCACACACTCAATCTCTCTCTCATTCTATCACTCTCACTCATGCACTCACTCAACCTCTCTCATGCACTCACTTAACCTCTGTCATTCACTCACTCAATCTCTCACTCTCTCTCATGCACACACTCAATCTCTCTCTCATTCTCTCACTCAACCTCTCTCATTCACTCACTCAATCTCTCACTCTCTCTCATGCACACACTCAATCTCTCTCTCATTCTCTCACTCTCTCTCATGCACTCACTCAATCTCTCTCTCTCTCTCATTCACTCACTCAATCTTTCTCTATCTCTCTCTCATGCTTTCACTCACTCAATCTTTCTCTCGCTCTATCTCTCATACTTTCACTCACTCAATCTGTCTCTCTATCTCTCATGCTTTCACTCACTCAATCTTTCTCTCTCTTTCATTCACTCTCTCTCTCTCTCTCTCTCTCTCTCTCTCTCTCTTACGCTAATGTCTCCACGATCTCTTTGGACTGTGCTTGTATATCTCTGGACGTGATAGCGTTCTGACTCTCTCTGAGGCTTCATTTTTTTATACTCTCTAAAGCTTCAAATAGTGTTTGCCCAACCAATATCCGTCTGTCATCCAGTATCGGAAAACCGATATCCGATATCCGATATCCGTGAAAAAATGGGACGGTGTCGAATATCGGATATCGGTCGATATCCGTCTAGAAGGGGTTAGACGGATATCGGTATCGGATATCGGGGGTGAGGACGAATACGGAATCGAATATCGGTTTTCCGATATACGGATTTCGGAGACGGATACCGGATGCCGGATATCGGTTTTCGATATCCGGATATCGGAACCGGTATCCGGATATCGGAACCGATTTCAACCGATAAAAATAAACTATGTTTTACATTCCACTTGTTAGTTTTAATCGCGTTTTATGGTTTTTGATTTATGATCAATGCCCATTAATATGTAGTGTGCAATTTTTTTTTTCTTCCATATGGGATAACATAGTTAATGTAAACTCTGAATCCCATTATCCAACACGGAAGATAATAGAAAATTTTCTCTGTATAAATTAAATGAGGCCGATAAATTATTTAATATTAAAATAATGTTTATAACTATTATTGCTATATTTTAAGAGCGTTATATATATAATATTTAATTAATAAGTACACCATCCAATAAATAGAAACAAAAATTTCTAAATCTTTCCATAGTAGTTGAGATGTATGACCAAATAGAAAGCTCTACCGGTTCACCCGTGCCCACGTTATCTATGCGAGATGCGGGATATCCAATAAATAAATATATTTTTATTATAATTTGATGCGGATATCGGTTTTCTATATCCGCATCCGATATCAGATATCGTCATCTGCCCCGTTGAGACAGAGACGGATGCCGACATCGAGACGGATGTCGGTATCGGATATCGGCACTGTAGCAACCGATATCCGATACCGATATACGGTATCCGGATATGGAAAAAAATGGATACCGGAAAATGGCTTTCCGGTATCCGCTACAGCATCCGTCCCGATACCGGCATCCGGTACCGGTATCGGGACGGGCGAACCCTAGCGTCAAATATAGGCTCGGATAGATTACTCTTTCCAATATTCATCCTCTTTCCAAATTCTTAATTGTGTTGTCATCGTTTTCTCTCAGCTCTCTTCTCTATTATTTTCTTTCTCGCTCTAGCATGTCATGTCTCTCTTCTTCCTCTCTCTATTTTTTTGCTGCCCTTTATGTTTTTCTGTGCCTCCAACTTTCTATTCTCTTCTCAAAACTTATATGGATATTAATTTCGCTTTTAATGAAATCCTTGTTATATTTTTACGATTATGTTTTCTTTTCACAATATCATTTTTTTAAAAACTAAGTATTATGCAACAAAGTCAAAGTAATGACCTAAATTAAAAACTCTATCTATTTTTTTGAATTCAGAAAAAGGCAAAGCAAATACTTAATTTAAAACATTTAAATTACCAATTTTTTTTTCCATACCATATGTATTATGCATTATTTGTGTTTGATGTACGCCGTTAATTAAGTCTTTTATGATGGGAGAATCATGAAAATATCACCTTCATTGATTTTTATCCTGAACATGATCCAACTTTATATATTATCTATATTGAAATTATGATTACGAGGGAAATAGTGATAACTTTATATATTACCTAATTAGGTCTTTTAGGATGGAGTAATCATGAAAATATTATTTCACTTATTTTTGTTCAGAACAGGAGCCAAAATTTCATCTTATTTTGTTTGAAACTCCAATTACAAAGACGATAATGATAATGGAATATATAATGTAAAAAATTAAAATGACTGATTTTTTTTGCCCCTAGCAGACAGATTATGAATCATAAGTGTTCGATTTATGTAGCTGATAAGTTCTTTTACGATGGAAGAATCATGAAAACATTATCTCATGATTTTTATCCTGAAGATGAGCCAAATGTGTACCTCATTTTGATAGAAATTTCAATTTCAAATGCCAATAATCAAAATATGACATTTTTTATTAAATGATTACCCTTCTGAAACAAAAAACTTGAAATAGACAGACAAACCCGATTAAACCATTATATACAAAACAGCCCAAAATAAAGGACTCAAATCCAATATCATCAAACCAAGGGTTATGATCTCTTATTTGAACAATTGAACTTTGTGGAACCTTCTTCCACCTTCGTCCAGTCGTCTTCTTCATACCCACGGAAGAGCGGAAGAGAGAGAGATCGAGCGATCTAGAGAGAGAAAGAAGAGATTGAGAGAGAAATAAGAGAGAGATATGAGGAAATGGGGCTGGCAAGATCTCGAGCAAGGGGAGGCGTCGACGCTCCTCTATCCAACCATGCTTGAGAATCCGGAACTGCGATGGTCGTTTATTCGAAAAGTTTATTCAATTCTAAGCATTCAACTGTTCCTCACCGTCGTCATCGCCGCTGTCGTCGTTTCCGTCCGCGAAATCTCTTATTTTCTGGTCTCTTCTGGCCTTGGCTTGGCGGTTTACATCCTGATAATCATAACTCCGTTCGTCGGTGAGTTACGGTTTCATTTTTCACGTTTTTTGATTGATTTCTTCCATGATTTTGCTCTTTTTTCCTGATTGGGGGAATGGGTCGACGGGAATTTTCAGTTATTTGCCTGCTCCGCTTGTACTATCAACGGCATCCTTTGAATATCTTTCTCCTCGCAATTTTCACCATTGCGATCAGCGCTGCCGTTGGATTAACTTGCGCCTTTACCAGTGGTAAGGAAAGATTTTCTGAGTTTCTCACTTCTTCTTTTACTCAAAGTAATATTTTATAAATCCTCGCCCTATCTTGATCTTTACCGATCATGCGCTGGCTGTATAGGATTTCTATCCTTGATATGTAGGAGGGGTAAAAATAGAGCTTTTCTGTTCTTCATGAAACCATTATGGAATCTTGCCACCATTCGATTAAATTTATCTTATCCATCAATTGTTATCATGACTTGCCCGATCCTTTAGAAGTATTGTTCTTGTTTGCATGATTATATTTGCGTTTGATTTTAAAATTTTTATTTCATCCACTCGGCCTCAACCCTCAACTTAGTAGTGAATAAGCCAGCTAGTTGGAAACTCGATTTATAGTCATTAACGAGCGCGCAATACTCACGTTAACTTGAATCCCAGCTTTTCTTTGAGGAAAATGCGTCAATAGCGTTTCGATTTTAAAATTCTTATCCATCAATTGTTATCATGATTTGGCCGATCCTTTAGAATTATTGTTCTTGTTTACTTTATAATTTTTGCGTTTTAATTTTAAAATGTTTATTTCATTCAATCGGCCTCAACTGGAAACTCGATTTATAGTCATTAGCGAGCGCGCAATGCCCACGTCAATTTCAATCCCAGCTTTTCTTTGAGGAAAATGCGTCAATGGCTCAAGCACTGAAAATTAGACTGGAAGATCTAATTTTCAGATCTTATATTGAGTTCTTATATTTCCAGATCTGAAACCAACCTCCGGGGGATTAACTAAATCAATTCCTGTCATCCTGTTCACTGATTATTTTTTAAGACAAGAAGAGCAGCTGTCTTGATTTAAAAAAAAAAATTATCCAATTCAAAAAAATTCTGATGAAACTGTCTTGATTTCTCAAACTTATACATGGATTGGGAAGATTGGAGCGGACAAAACATGAACACGTTTGGATTTTCCTGTAGAGCTCTTCACAAGGTTCCAATTATTTCATGTGGAGATAATGTCAATTCCAGAATACTTTTCCAATCCCCAGAGTAATCATTCCACTGCCTACTATTTCTTGGGTCCACCCTGGAATTGGAAAATTATTCTGGAATTGACATTATCTCCACATGAAATAATTGGAACCTTGTGAAGAGCTCTACAGGGAAATCCAAACATGTTCATGTTTTGTCCGCCCCAATCTTCCCAATCCATGTATAAGTTTGAGAAATCAAGACAGTTTCATCAGAATCTTTTTGAATTGGATAATTTTTTTTTTAAAATCAAGACAGCTGCTCTTCTTGTCTTAAAAAATAATCAGTGAACAGGATGACAGGAATTGATTTAGTTAATCCCTCGGAGGTTGGTTTCAGATCTGGAAATATAAGAACTCGATATAAGATCTGAAAACTAGATCTTCCAGTCTAATTTTCAGTGCTTGAGCCATTGACGCATTTTCCTCAAAGAAAAGCTGGGATTGAAATTGACGTGGGCATTGTGCGCTCGCTATTGACTATAAATCGAACTTATACATGGATTGGGAAGATTGGGGCGGACAAAACATGAACATGTTTGGATTTCCGGGTAGAGCTCTTCACAAGGTTCCAATTATTTCATGTGGAGATAATGTCAATTCCAGAATAATTTTCCAATTCCAGGGTGGACCCAAGAAATAGTAGGCAGTGGAATGATTACTCTGGGGATTGGAAAAGTATTCTGGAATTGACATTATCTCCACATGAAATAACTTACACGTCCAGCCGCCTGTCTTTACGGATTGAGATCACATGTATACTAATATTTTAGTTCAATTTCCCCATTTTTTCTTGCTCCCTTGCACCCTATTTTCCAATTTTTTCAATGAAATAGAAAATTCCGTGTTGAAACAGGGAAGGTGATCCTGGAAGCAGCCATTTTGACTCTGGTAGTGGTCGTAAGCCTCACACTGTACACCTTCTGGGCAGCCAAGAGAGGGCAAGACTTCAGCTTTCTCGGACCCTTCCTCTTTGGTGCTCTCCTCGTCCTCCTCGTCTTCGGGTTCATCCAGGTGCGTTGACTCTTTCCCTTATCCTCATTTAAAGTCCACATGGCAGGTTGACTTATTATAATTGTTGACCAGGTCTTCTTCCCTCTGGGCAAGATCTCCACCATGATCTATGGGGCACTGGCTGCCATCATTTTCAGCGGTTACATCATCTACGATACCGACGAGCTCATCAAGCGACACACTTACGACGAGTACATCTTGGCCTCCGCCGCGCTTTACCTGGACATAGTCAACTTATTTCTCTCTCTCCTCACCCTCAGATCCTCTGAGAACTAAACATGTATCTTCTTTGTGGGTTCTTACTCTCATCTATTAAAGGTCTCCACTGATGTATACTGTTGATAACACTATCTGTGAAGGGTGTGAAGCTAATCAGGTAGCAGTCTCTTTGTAATTCCAATACATAATCTCAATTGGATAGAGGTGGACAATTCAAGAGGGAGATGAGGGAGAGAGTTCCAGTGATAGGGAGGAGAATGGGAGGGGTCAGGAAGAGGCCAAATGGAGGAGGTAGGGATTGACCAGAGAGAAGACGATGACGAGGATCGTAGAGGGGATAAGGGACATAAAATGTGATAAGCCAAAAAATGCACATAAATATGTCGTTGATTTTGGATTTAGACTTATACAATAAAATTTATAATTTCCCTTAATCACTAAATATGGAATATAGAGCAAGGGGTCGAACCATAGGGAGGCAGCAAGTGAAAATTTTATCCAATTTCAATGAATTAATTCAAATATGAATAAATTCTGCAATCAATAATCTTAATTATGCTTAATAATATTCTTTAATTAATCAAAATTAAGTATGACTTAATTTTGATTTTAAATATTTCGGTCAGAACATTCAAGATAAGAATATTTTAATTTTAAGATCAGATTAATTCAGATTATTAATTTCCCAATTATTATAAAATTTTAAAACAATTTTTATGAATTAAAATTGGGAATTAAATAATCAAGAAAGGGATTTTTAAATTGGACTTCAAGATGGATGATTTTTTTATTCAAATTTTATTTTTAGGTTTTTTATATATTGAATTAAATTCCTAAAAAATAAAAATAGAAATCTACAGAGAGAAACTAGACAAATTAACCTAGAGAGAAAAAGTGAAGAATTTGGGGAAAAGGTGAAGTCCGACCCTAAATAAATATTGAATGATGCAGAAATGTTATAAATTGATTTATAATTAAGGATTAAAAATCAGATCTTGAATCATAATCAAAATGAAGTGCTAATTTCATTCAAAACAAACTTCTAGGGCATGTACATTTCGGCCATGCCTTGGCATTTTAGAATCGTTCAAGAAGATGATTGAAATACAAATCAGAGACTTACAAATTTGAGTTCAGAAGCAAGATCTGTCGACTTCAAGAGCCCGTCATGTGTCCTTCCTGGCCAATTGTTTGGGGAGAGCCTCCAAAAGTGAATTTCGCCATTTCTAGACCTCTATTTAAAGATCCAACCATCTAGATTGTAGTGGGAGAAAGGACGAACCTACCCTCAAAATTTCAGCCCAATCGGACATCTAGATCTCAAGATATCAATGTTTTAGTGAGGGTAAATCTAGGCCATTGGATCATTTTATTTTCTAAAAAAACCAATTTTTCTGATTGACTGAGCATTTTTTCTCGTTTTCCGCCTTATCGAATCACGTGTCGACACTTCGTTGTCTGTGTCGGCCGCCCGCAATGATTGGAGAACAATCATTCTCTTTAAATGGCCAGGAAAAAGCCACGTCGCCCTGAAATAAATAAAAAAACAAAAGACTCTCTCTCTCTCTCTCTTTTAATATATATTTGAAATCGTACAGCCGCATTATTTGACCCACGTGCGCCGTTGATAGCCGCAATTTTGACTTGTTTTTTTAATAAAAAGGGAGGTGAGCTTACCGCTTAAAATTTTTTATTGATTTACGGCGTTGATTTCTGCGTGTACGCGGAAAATCGACGCCGTAAAGCGTCGATCCCTAACAGGAATATCGGTTAGCGCGTGCATGGCAAGCACTAACGATTATATAAAAAAATTTCGTCGCCTTGCCTGCCACATTGATTATTTATGATCTATGATTGGTTCGTTATGGCATCACAATTTGCGATGCCATAATGAACCAATAACGCCCATTCTCTCTCTCTCTCTCTCTCTATTCTTATTTAAATAAATACATCCATTTATTCGCCTGAATTTTGGGTGAATGACGTGGATGCCATTTGGTAAATATTTAAATATATTATAAATGCCAAATAAATTAAATAAGTGTTATTTAAATATGTAAAAATCATTTCTTGGCTATATAATGATCAAAAGATTATATAAAAATATGGAAAAAATCCAGAAAAATTTGAATAGCCCTTACCAACCTTTAGCCAAATATTTAAGGCCCTGCAAAAAATATTTCTTTACTGAAATGAGGTTAAATTCCATGTAAAAAATGATAAAAAATCAGAAATAATAGTAAAATGAAAGGGTAAGTGATTTATCTTTATTTTAATATGATAACATGCAAATATAGTCATTAAAACACTTAAATATAATGTAAAATTAATTATTATATTATGTTACTTTGCAAGTTATCAAAATGACACAACCATAACTTTCAATCTACCTTGCTAATGGGAGGGCTGTGCTATTTATAGGAAATATGGGAAGGGAGAGACAGATAGTCCTTATGGCGGAAAGTTGAGACTGGGCTAGAAGGGTCGTACCACATGGATCTTTTCAGATGCAAAGAGAGATGTGATCGAGGAGCGACTGTACATGCATGAACATTAACCTTTGTGGCCAGATACCTCAATGGATTTCTTGAGATGTCCCACAAAGTTTTAACAAGAAGATATGGCAATTTTTTATATTATTTTGGCAGCAAAATAAGCATGAAATCTTTGGTTCCTTGGAAATAGAACACGACTATCTTTGTAATGCCATCCCTCCACAAACAGTAACTTGATAGTTATACCTTTTACATGTGCCCCTAGAGACATTTTCCCTCTTGGTAACTCTAACAAATGATTTTAATCTAAACGGTTAAAATGAACAAAGCCAATACAAAAAAAACAAGAAGAAATAAAATATAATTATAATTGTTTTATTAATGGCATATGAAAAGCCAAATCCTAGGGAAATAAGTTTGATTGAAAAGTATTTTCATGTATAAATGAGTTATGTAAAAGATGTTCAATAGTCATATGAATAAACATTTATTGTTTTGAGGTTTATATCACTCCAAGCTTGACATCGATAATATACCTTTGTTGGAACAAAAAACAAAGCGGGCGCGTTGAGATGGCGCGCGGCGATTGGTGACGATTCACGGACGGTCGAGAATGGCAGCTGTGTGGCTCTTTCGGCGGCGATGGGTTTATGGGAATGGCAGGGCGGAGAAGACAACGATGGCAATGGAGATGGACGTCGGAGGTTCAAGAGGCGTTCCAAGATTCACGTTCTTGAAAACCTTCTTGAATTGTAGTTATCAAGAACTGGGTTTCTTGCGAAGAAACAAGACTATGAACAAGAGTGGACGAGGGGCTCCACGTTGATCCTGATGTGGAGAAATTGCCACGTTTTCCACGATGTACAGCGATGTCGAAATTCTAAAGGGCTATCTTCTAGGCTAAGGCTAAAGAAAGAAACAACACGATACTTGGATTTTCTCAATCAGTCTTGTCGGTCCTTTTGCATGCCGTCCTTATATAGGGCTTGGGGCATGCCAATTGGGCGTAACTGGAGAGAACCGTCTCGGGATGAGCAGTTCTCCCCCAAGCAACGAGAAAGAAAATACGGAAGTTCTGAGAGGATGGGGCCTACAATACGACGGGCCCAGTCCAAGACATAACAGAAATTACATCATTAAATAAAATAAAATAAAATGATGATTGGCAGCTTCTCTTTAAGCTGGATACTTGAACGTTGCGTCGCAGGTGTCGGCTTGTGCTGCTCGGTGCATTTTTCGGCGTCGCTCCGTCTTGGTGGCGAGATGGTCCCCTGTCATTGTGAGACCTGATGGAAATGATTGGTCAAGGAGATTAGATGAGGCATCATGGGTGTACAAAGCTTCATGCAAGACATCCTTAGGTATGTATCCTTTTAGATTAATCTTTGGTAAAACATACTATCTACTAGCAGACTTGGAGCATAAGACCTGTTAGGCTATAAAGAAGTTAATTTTTCATTAGATGATGTAGGATGAAAATTGAATGCTTCAACTCCATGGATTACAAGACATCCAAAATGAAGCATTTGGGAATTCAACTATTCACAAAAGCCAAAATGAAGGCCTTTCATAACAAAAACATAAGGAGAAGAATTTTTTTCAAAATAAAAAAACTTTGGCTTTTTAACACAAGACATAATGTATTTCTAGGAAAATTAAAGTCTAGATGGGATGGGCCTTTTATTATTTCTTAATTCTTTGAATGTGGATCTGTGAAACTGAAAGGGTTGAAGTACTATAGTCCTGGATGCAGTGATGAGTGACTTGTATTATGCCCCACTTCAGCTCAAACTTTTATAAGATGACCCTACTTATGTGTCTTGATTACCCTACTAGCTGAATCTTATGCTGGAAAAGGGATATGCATTTTTATAAATTTCTAAATCACATAATCACAATTATTTGAGCCACCTAAAAATATCCTTGCAAGCTCTATGTTACCTTCACCCATTTTGTCTACCTTACCTTACACCATTTCACCCACTTGTTGCTCTACCCTTTAGGGATCTATTTCTCTCCCATCATCTCCACAACTTGTGATATGCTTTACTCCCAAGTTCTTTCTTTTCTTCCCCTTCGTGATATCAGACTTTTTTGATATCGTTTCCTTGTGGGAACCATATTTGATTGTCATATACATCTTCTTGATCTATTTCTTCTCTTTTCTTACAAGGATGGGATTATTTTTATGAATACCGATTTATTTTTTAAAACTTCCATTTATGTGTTGTTCACCCTTATACAAAGTGCCTATAAACGTTGATAAATACTTCACTTTATAAATAAAATCCCCCTGGGTGGCATCCAGGGCACGGATGGATCAGTCTACGGGCACAACCCCAAGGTTGGCCGTACCCGGCACCGTGTTTTTTGCTAAAAAAAACCCTATACAGAGTGAAAATAATTAAAAGAATAAAAAAATAAAAAACAGAAAAAAGGAAAATTAAAACATGTATAAAATGAAAACATAAAATAGAAATGGGGTTTCCTTTTTTGGAAGCAAATTTTGTTATGTGTTGATCATTTCTTTATCATCTCGTCGTTAGGTGAACACATGTCTAGATTTCCGACCATCCTCATCTTTGTCTACATCCTCTGTTGTATTCTGCTCATTCATCTATTCTTGGGCGTAAGCTATCTAAGTATCATGTACCTATCCTTACATCATCTTTAAACCATCCATTGTTCTCTTCCTTCTTTACCTATATTTAGATAGGAACCTCATCACCCACACTTCATCAGTACACATTTGATATTATGTGCTTATACAGGAGGAGAATAATGTTTATTATTTATTTTCAAGTATGAATATAGTTAGTGGGAACACTAAACACTAATGTATGGCCACCACCCTTGAGAGATGGATTTTTCTTTCAAGAGGTGTGAGGCCCACTAGTGCAATATGTGACATACACGAGTTCCAAGGTTATAATATCATAGCTCGCAAGAGGTAGGCTTCACTCCTCATGAACACTAGCCCTTACAAGAGAAAGAGGGATCATTACATGCATTCCCGAAAAGGTTAAGTATTGAAATTTTTTTAAGAGTATCCATTCTAAACATTTGACAAATATTTTTAGCACTTCATGACATGCCTTCTTTTTTTTTATAAGTGAGTGTCCCCTGAGGAATTGCTAATTATGACAGTAATTTCATGTATTTTATGTGTTTATTCTCATTGACATTATCATTAATCCATTTTATTTGCACTTAAAATGATTTATTACATTCTTAGAGTGAAGTGTTCGGTTCTAGAGGTCTGATCTGGATGAACATAAGGATTCAATGCAGTGGAAGACTCATAATGGAATCATGATGATATTAAAAAACCATGAAACAAATCCATTGTGCATTTATCAGACCTGTGATTTCTTGGACCTCGATATAGACGAGTCGACCTGCTCTTGTGTGCAGCCTCTAGATGTATCCACGCAATCCTCGCCACATTGAATCTACATCTTCACTTGGGTGAGTGATAACATGCATTTTTAGTAGCCTATATGACCATATTTACACATTTATTTGCATAAAATTAATTCATATATGCATGTTATCAAGCTTAAAATGACTAAATTTATTTTAGAATGATATTCTCATTTTTTCTGCATTTTTATGTATTTTTGTGGATTTTTCTAACATCAAACTCTGAAAGAATATAATTTTTTGGAGAATTTTGAAATTTAATTAATAAATATATGATTGTCGCAAGTTAATTTGTATTTATTTATATTTTTGGGCCTTTATTTTATTAAATATAAAATTAAAACATATGTTAGCGCCTTTATGTTCGCGACGTTACATTTCACAAATACATTGAATTGTGAAAAATAAATCAAAGTCTCAACAACTAACAAGAGTTAGGGATAATGATTGCCGATGTCCAGTGATTAAGCCTAGTTAATGATTGGGGTTAGCCAATCATTTAACTAAGTCGTAATGGCATTGTGATCAATGATGCCATATTTGCATTTAAGACTAACAAATATGTTTTTTCTCTTTTCTAGTGCAGGGTGGAATTTTTACACAATAAATGCAATGTGTGGATTGAGGCAAAGATAATTAAAATGTTCATTACTTTTCCTCTCTCTCTCTCCTTGTACTTGTCAAATATTGCGACATCCATTGACATTTCACGTGACATATGATGCCATGTGTACGTGTGGCATGTAAGTGTCAGCCCCTGATTGGATTAAAAGGAGGAGCGGGTATGGTGTGTGCTGATGCAATGTGATGTGAGCTGCGAGCTAGGCATTAGATTATATGCTTAAAATAATATGTTATTATTCTTCTATTTTGTCTTAATGCTTAGGGTGAGATGTGGCGTGATGAGAACCGTTGACCATGGATGATGTGGGAGAATCTCATCCAATGATTGCATTAAATGCAAGAATGCGACTAAACCCTAACTGAATGACTTGACGGCGCTAATGGGGGCAAGGAGGTAGAAATCTTTGGATTAAATCAACAACTAGAAATCATCCAAGTTATAGGCTTGATGTCCGATGATCCATAACTCGAAATAAGCTGAAATTTTAAGGGTACCTTTTTCTTTTGTCCTCTATCCATCCGTATGGTTGGATCTATAAATTAAGCTCCGATCTTTGTAAAAAACATCTTTAAACTCAATTCTTCCTAGAGAGGCAAAGTGAAAGAAAGTGAAGTTTTGACGGTCCATCAAGTGTTTATTGGTGTCTCTAATGCTTGGAGAGGTTCAAATGATAAGTGGGGAGGTTGATATACATCAGGAAGATGCCTTGATCCTGGTGGAATATAGGGATCTAAGGTTAGCACTTGCCATAAATTGAGTCTTCTTCACAACACTTAGGCAGTTAAAATATCTTCATTATCCATCATCTTCTTCATTCACCATCACTCATCCACCTCCATCATCATCCATTATCATCTATTTCATGTCTCCTCTTACACCATTATGATTTTTTCACCTATCGCGCCCCTTTTGTTTATGCAAGAGAGTGAGAGAAAGAGAGAGTTAGAGTGCAAGAGAGAGAGAGAGTTAGAGTGCTAGAGAGTGAGAGAGTGAGAGAGTGCGATAGGGAGAGTGAAGGGGATGATAGAGGGAGAGAGTAGAGAGGAAGAAAAGGAGAGATAGAGAGTGAGAGTGAGAGTGAAAGAGTGAGAGGGGGAGAGGAAAGTAGGAGGGGGAGGCTGAGAGAGTGAGTGGGAGAGGAGAGATGGAGACTGAGAGAAAAGAGTGGAAGAGTAAGAGAATGCGATAAGGACAGAATGGGAGTGAGAAAGGGAGAGAGTTTGAAAAAGAGAGAGGTAGAGTGAGAAGTTGAGACTGAGAGTCTGCTTGACAAATGAGAATACAAAAGGGAGAGAGAGAGAGAGAGAGAGAGAGAGAGAGAGAGAGGGAGAGGGAGAGAGAGAGAGAGAGAGAGAGAGAGAGAGAGAGAGAGAGAGAGAGAGAGAGAGAGAGAGAGAGAGAGAGAGAGAGAGAGAGAGAGAGTGGTACAGTGAGAGGGCGAGACTGAGAGAGTGCAAGACAAAGAGAGAACGAGAAGGAGAGAAAGAGAGAGCGAAAGGGTGAGAGGGGAGAGGGAGAGAATGCAAGACGGAGGGAGTGAGAGAGGGTGAGAGTGCTAGAGGAGAGGGGGAGAGAGTGAGTGTGAGGGACTGCAAAGATTTTCTTGGATAGTGAGTACGGGAGTCGGAAATAATGATAGGGTGAGAGAGGAAGAGAATGAGAGTGAGAGAGGGATAGAGTGAAAGAGAGATGGTTATGAGAATCTAAGAGGAGACAAATATAGATAATGAGAGTTTGGGAGAGTAAAAGTGTGTGAGAATGAGAGAGGTAGAGAGTAGAAGAGTGAAAAGTGAGAGAGTTAGAGGGGAAGAGAAGGAGAAAGTGAGGAGGTAATGAGAGAGTAGTGTTCGCCGTCCCGATATCCGTCCGATATCCAGTATCGGACAACCGATATCCGATATCCGGAAAAAAATGGGACGGTTCCGGATATCGGATATCGAGCGATATCCGTCTATCAGGGGTTAGACGGATATCGGTACCGGATATGGGGGGGGTGAGGACGAAGATGGTATCGGATACCGGATATCGGTTTTCTGATATCCGGATATCGGTTTCGCGATATCCGGATATCGGTTTCGCGATATCCGGTATCCGATACCAACCGATAAAATAACCATTCATTTAATATGATTTAAGGTAGTCAATATCATATAAGTAGATTTTAACATGTATTGAATGCCCGTTATTATATAGTAACAAATTTTTTTTTTATCTTTCCATATGGGATAAAGGGATTCCGAGTTTCCCACAAAACCAGAACCCTTTTATCCCATATGGAACAATAAAAAAGTAACGTGTATATAATAACTTAGTTGTATCAAAAATCAATAATTGCTTCTGGTGCCCCTTTGCCAGTGTTACCCCTGCAATATATGAAATGTCAGACCGCCATATTTTTAGAGAAACATGGTTTCATGTGCATCTCATATTTTTAGAGAGCGAGGCATGAAAAGCTAGAGAGAGAGGGAAGGGGAGGGGGAGAGGGATAGAGCGAGAACCAGAGAGAGAGACTGAGAGAGAGAGAGGGGGAGAGGGCGAGAACGAGAGAGAGAGAGAGGGAGAGGGAGAGGGAGAGGGAGAGGGCGAGAACGAGAGAGAGAGAGAGGGAGAGGGAGAGGGAGAGGGAGAGGGCGAGAACGAGAGAGAGAGGGAGAGAGAGAGAGAGAGAGAGCGGGCGAGAACGAGAGAAAGAGGGAGAGGGAGAGCGAGAGGGAGAGGGAGAGGGAGAGGGAGAGGGCGAGAACGAGAGAGAGAGGGAGAGAGAGAGAGAGAGAGAGAGAGAGAGAGAGAGAGAGAGAGAGAGAGAGAGGGAGAGAGAGAGAGAGAGAGAGAGAGAGAGAGAGAGAGAGAGAGAGAGGGAGCGGGCGAGAACGAGAGAGAGAGGGAGAGGGAGAGCGAGAGGGAGAGCGAGAGGGAGAGGGCGAGAATGAGAGAGAGATTGAGAGAGTGAGAGAGGGTGAGATAAGGGTATCCGATGCGGATATCGAAAACCGATATCTGCATCTGATATCCGGTACCGTCATCTGTCCCCCTGAGACGGGAGACGGATGCCGGTATCGGACGGATACCGATATCGGATATCGGCACTGTAGCAACCGATATCCGATACCGATATCCGGTATCCGGATATCGGAAAAAACGGATACCGGAAAATTCATTTCTGGTATCCGGTTCAGCATCCGTCCCGATACCAGTATCCGATACCGGCATCAGGACCGGCGAACACTATGAGAGTAAGAGAGGGAGAGGAGGAGAGTGAGAGCGGGAGACAGAGAGTTCGAGAGGGAGAGAGAGAGAGTGTGATGGCGCAGCATCACCGGACGTCATCAAGCCAGCACGAGAGCAGCCGCCGGACGTCATCGAGCCAGCACGAGAACAGCCGCGGGACGTCATCGAGCCAGCACGCGAGGAACCACCGTCATCATCGAGCCGCCGCAGCGACACGCGACCCCGAGTTCAAATACTCGGCATGACGCGCGCGCACGTCACCTTCGGAGCGGCCACTTTTCCCCTTTTGCTCTTGTTTCGTTTCGTCTCGTTTCGTATTTTATGCGTCGTCGTGTAGTGAGGGGAAGAGCCCACATGAGGACGTCTTTCCCTCACATGGGCCTGACAAGCACATTATCAACTTTTCCTTAATCTCTTGATTTTCTCTTGTTAAAGGGAGGCCCACCTTCACCCATTATATAAGGGGAAGGGTTGGGCGTCCTGGGACCCACTCTTTCCTAATTGGCAGTTATTTTTCAAAGAAGTGGGAAGAGTCACGATCGTGAGGAGGAAGAAGAAGAAAGAAAGAATAAGAAGAGGAAGAAGAGGAAGAAGAAGAAGAAGAAGAAGAAGAAGAAGAAGAAGAGGAAGAAGAAGAAGAAAGAAGAAGAGAAAGAAGAAAGAAGAGGAAAGAGGGAGCAGCCAGCCGGACTGCTCCCATCGCCGCCGGCCGCCGCCATCCGCCGCCCGACCGCCGCCGATTCCGGCCGGCCGCGGCCACCCTCCGCCCGACTACCGCCCCAAATCGACCTGCCGCCGCCCGTTGACCCTATCGTCTCCTTCTCCACCCCTTCCCCGCTACTTTTCTTTCCCCCAGTCGATCTCCATTCCATCCTTTTCTCTCCCGACCGGTCTCCTCCCCGCTCTCTTTCCTCTCTCTCCCGACCGGTCTCTGTCCCCCGCTCATTTCTCTCTCCGCCGTCTGACTTTTCCCACTCTCTTTTCTCTTTCTCTGCCTTGGCGGCAATTCTTTGCTTGTCGGCGCATGCACGTACTACACTAGAGTTTTCGTCCATTTACTTCGTCATTAACACCTGTCCATTTACTCAAACCCATACCTTCGGTGACGACCGGACGACGTCGAGACGACGTCCGGCATCAGAGTGCAATAGTGAAAAAATGAGAGTGAGAGGGTGATACTTAGAGAGTGGGAGAGAGGATGAAAGTGCAAGAGGAAGGGAGTGAGAGTGGGAGAGAGGGTGAGAGGGAGAGATTGAGAAAGTGAGAGGGGGCAAGAGGGAGAGATTGATAAAGGGACAGGGAGAGAGGGAGAGATTGACAAAGGGAGAGGGAGAGAGAGGGTGAGAGGGAGAGAGTGAGAAGGGGATACTGAGAGGGAGGGAGTGGGAGAGGGAGAGGGGGAAAGAGTGAGGGAGAGTGATAGGGTGAGACTGGGAGACTGAAAGATGAATAGAGTACGAGAGGGAGAGATTGAGTGAGAGCGTGAGGCAAGACGAGACAGTGAGAAAGAGAGTGCATGAGGGAGAGATTGAAAGAAGGAAAGGGGGAGTGAGTGAGAGCATGAGGGAGGGAGAGAGAGCATGAGGGAAAGATGGAGAGAAGGAAAGCGAGAGAGAGTGAGAGAGGGCGAGAAAGAGAGGGCGAGAGGAAGGTACTGTGAGAGGGCAAGAGGGTAGAGAGTGAGATCTGCTTGCTTGAGGGAGGGAGAAAGCAGGCGAGAGAGCAAGAGGGATGGAGAGAGAGGGAGAGGCAGAGAGGGAGAAAGAGTGGCTAACCAGATTATAATACAATAGTGTATATTTTGGTCCTTGGTCTGGTTTGATGTAGACATGGTAATTCTGTTCGGATGGTGCGAATTGGTGCGAATTGCGAGAATTGTTCTGATTTCCGAACAGAATACGAATGAAAACGAACAGAACTTCGCACACGAGGCTGTGCGGTTCGCTTTGTTTGAATTGCGCGAATTATTTTAAGGCATTTTTTAGGTAAAAAAATATGGTGGAGAGTCTTTCTCTTTCAGTCGCTCTCCCAGTCTCCCTCCCTTTCTTGAATCCCGTCTCCTCCCTCCATCTCTCTCACGTCTCGACTCTCGACTCTTGACGATGTTTCTTTAACGTCTTTCTCCCCGCCTCTCTCCTGTGGACTCTTTCAAGTCTTCCTCCCCGCTGATTTGGCAGCTCTATTCTCTAGCAGCGGATTCAGCGGAGGGTCAAAGTGGAGGCAACTCAATCTTGGCGTTCTTCTCCAACAACTCTTCACCTGCTCAATCCTGCAAGTAATCAAATGCCACACGATTTCGTTGCTTCAGAGCTACCCCGTCTTTAGGGCTGCCCGGCCAAGAACTGCCGCCTCTTTTCCTCGGATTGACCGTTGTTCTTACGTTGCTGGGCCGGGTGAGGGTTCTTTTGAACTCGCTTTCTTTCTGCTGATCCTTGTTTGATAATGAATTTTTCCTCATTCTGATCTGGGTTTGAGTTTTTACACCATTTTTCGACATAAAATTCAATCAGTTGTCTCATTTGCCTCGACTCTTCTTTACCATTTTTTGACCATTTTAAGTTTTCAACCATTTTTCGCCTTAAATTTCAATCGATCATCTCATTTCTCTGAATTTGGTACGTTTCTATCTTGACTTTTCTTCTCTCACTATTTCACTATCTCCCTCTCTATTTCTTCAATTGGGTGTCGCTCAAACTCTATTTTTCTCTCTACTTAGTCCCCCAATTCTATCCCTAATTCTCTGTCGTCCATTCTCTCTTCTTCTCACCCAACTAATCTCTTCATCTCTTTCTGCCATTCTCTGTTTTCCTCCTCTATCTGTAATTCTCTCTTTTCCTAATTCTCTGAATTTTCAATTCCTCTATGTCTAATTCTCTCTTCTTCTCGCTCTCAGTAATTTTCTGTCGTCCATTCTGTCATTTTGTAATTCTCTATGTCTAATTCTCTATCGTCCATTCTCTCTTCTTCTCACCCAACTAATCTCTTCATCTCTTTCTGCCATTCTCTGTTTTCCTCCTCTATCTGTAATTCTCTCTTTTCCTAATTCTCTGAATTTTCAATTCCTCTATCTCTAATTCTCTCTTCTTCTCGCCCTCAGTAATTTTTTACTTAAAAATTTTATTTTCATATAATTTTCTCACTACCTCTTTAAATCTCTGACTCAATCTTTCTCCCAAACTCTCTATCTTTTTTTTCTGATTTGTCCCTATCACTACCTCTGTATCTCTCTTCCACTGTCTCTAAATCTTGACCTGGTCTTCTTCTCTCACTATTTTTCTCTCTCCCTCTCTATTTCTCAAACTCTATTTTCCTCTCTACTTAGTCCCCCAATTCTATCCCTAATTCTCTGTCGTCCATTCTCCCTTCTTCTCACCCAACCAATCTCTTCATCTCTTTCTGTGATTCTCTGTTTTCCTCCTTCTCTATCTGTAATTCTCTCTTTTGGTAATTCGCTGAAATTTCTCTTTTCCTAATTCTCTGTAATTCCCTGAAACTCTATTTTTCTCTCTACTTAGTCCCCCAATTCTATCCCTAATTCTATTCCTAATTCTCTGTCGTTAATTCTATCCCTAATTCTCTGTTATCTCTTCATCTCCTTCTATCATTCTCTGTTTTTCTCCTTCTCTGTCTATAATTCTCTCTTTTCCTAATTCTCTGAATTTTCTCTTCCTCTCGTCCTCTCACTAAACTCTCCACTTGCCTCTCATTCCGTAACTCCGTCTTCAAATCTCTCTTTCTTTACATGTGCAGAACAGGAGGGCTCGTCATCGGCCTGAGGGCGCTACTCAAGATTCAACCATATCTGTCAGATATACTTGGCCAGGAGGCAGAAAGCTAGTTCTGCAGCTCAAAATACCCAGCCAGAAATCTGACTGGAATTTTGAAGGTTTCGGTCTGCAAAGGGATTTCAATTTTGAAGACTGTTATTTTCCTAAAAAACGAGTCGTACTCTTCAAAATAGACATGGTGTACCCCACATATTTTGAAGACAATTATTCTCTCTCTCCTTATAATTGTTTGATATTGTCTCTATCTTATTCCCCCTTTCTATCTATCAAAATCTCCCTTTCTCTGTCTTTAATCCCCCCTTTACCTTCATCTCTCTATCTCCCTATCCCTTTCCTTCTACAATTCACTGTCCCACACTCTCAACATCGCTATCATTCCCTCATCTTCTCTCTTTCACTCCCTCTCCCTCTCCCTCTCCCTTTCCTGACAAAACTAGGAACACTAACATTTTTTTTTAAAACAGCATCTTGAATTTGTTACCGTATGAGAACTTAACAAAAGCTGTATTATTAATGTAGAAATACCTAAGTATATTTTTCTTGAAACCTAATCGTTATACCCTCTAACCAAGTCCTAGAAAATATGGAAGCACATTCTGTTTCATGTATGTCATTTTAATGAAATTAATTCTCAAGAATCTATTAAGTTAATTAATTCCTTCCCTTTTAGAACGAATGAATTCAGTTATGTTACCCAATGAAATGAAATAAGTTACCAAAATGAATTCAGTACAATGTCCTCCTCTGATTAAATTGCCAAATGAATTGTTAAATCATTCCAAAAGTTTTCCCTAAATCTAAGTTACAACAATGGCATAAATGCCATTATCACTAGATTTAATGACTGTTATATTCATGCTGAAAATATTATACTGATTATGCTGTTTCATGACTTGAGATTCGTAAACATCATACTAATTAGATTATTCGTAGTAAATTCTACTTTACGCATACCATTTTTTTGCAATTTATAGCATTTTATTCAATTTGCAAACATTTATGTTCTTCCTGTGCGAATTCTGTTCGCTTGTTCGAATTTGTTCGTTTTGTTCTTTTGTTCGAATTTGTTCGTTTGTTCGCATTTGTTCGGATGTGCGAATTTTGTTCGTTTGTTCGAATTGTTCGAACATTTGTTCAAATTTTCGCACATAAAAAGAACAGCACACCAAACACACCCTTGTGCGGTTCGTTTGTGCGAATTTTCTGTTCTCTTTACACGAACAGACCAGAACAACCACATCAAACTTTGATGTGAACCATTTTGGTCTGGTTTAATTATATCATAATAGTATATAGCATAATAGTCTGACTGGATTGAACCTTCGGTCAGGCCTAAATTTTGCTCATACCGTGCCTTGATATTGGACTTGAGTCCTAAATTTTGGGCAGTTTTGTATATATTACTTTAATGGGAATTTGGAACATGTGACCAGTCTGACTGGATGGAACCGGGTCAAACCCTATAACGTAGTTATGAACACTTTTTTGAACTTCGTGGAATCTTCTTCCCCCCTGGTTCAATCTCCTTCATATTGAGAGAGAGAGAGAGAGAGAGAGAGAGAGAGAGAGAGAGAGAGAGAGAGAGAGAGAGAGAGAGAGAGAGAGAGAGAGAGAGAGAGAGAGAGAGAGAGAGAGAGAGAGAGAGATGGGCTTGGGAGATGTCGAACAAGGGGAGGCATCGACGCTCCTCTGTCCATTAATGCTTGAAAATCCACAACATCGATGGGCGTTTATACGAAAAGTTTATGCAATTCTGAGCATTCAACTGTCGCTTACCGTCGTAGTTGCCTCTGTCGTCGTTTTCGTTCCCGAAATCTCTTCTTTTCTGGTCTCTTCTTACCTTGGATTGATTGTTTATATCCTGATAATCATAACTCCGTCCGTCGGTGAGTTTACGTTTCCATATTCACGTTCTTTTGATTGATTTCTTTCCTCAATTTGTTCGTTTTTTCTTTTTTCGGGGAATGTGTCGCTGTGATACTTCAGCAATTTGGCTGCTCGGTATGTATTATCAACGCCATCCTTTGAATATCTTTCTCCTCGCAATTTTCACCATTGCGATCAGCGCGGCCGTTGGATTAACCTGCGCCTTTACCAGTGGTAAGGAAAGATTTTCTGAGTTTCATTATTTCTTTTACTCAAAATAATCTGCTATTTATCCTCGCCCTGTCATGATCTTCACCGATCATGCTCTGACTTCTAAAGCAAATTTTCTTTCGTCTCGTGGGAATTCATCTTAATACTGTATACCAATAATACTGTGTAAAAGGAATTTGATCAAGTCAAATATACTAGGATTTCTCTGTGAAACTCTCCACAAGGCCCCAAGCCCCAGAGAACATATCCCGCCAACTATTATTTATAGTTTTCCCTCTGGAATTGGAGAATTACTTATGGAGATGCCTCTCAACATGAAATAATTTATGATGCACGTTGCTTGTGTCTTTATTTTTATTAATATTTATTATATTAATATTATATTCAGTTATTTTTCCCACTTTTTGTTGCTCCCTTGCACCCTATTTCACATTTTTTAATAAATGGAAAATTCTATGTTGAAACAGGGAAGCTGATCCTTGAAGCAGCCATTTTGTCCCTGGTAGTGTTCATAGGCCTCACACTACAAACCTTTTGGGCAGCCAAGAGAGGGCAAGACTTCAGCTTTAAGGGATCCTTCCGCTTTGGTGCTCTCCTCATCCTCCTCGCCTTTGGGTTCATCCAGTTGTGTTGACTCTTTTCCTTATCCTTATTTAAAGTACACCTGGCAGGTTGACTCATTGTCGTTGTTGGCCAGGTCTTCTGCCCTCTAGACAATGCCTTCACCATGCTCACAGGGGTCGATTAGGCCCTCATTTTCAGTGGTTACATCATCTACAATACCGACGAGCTCATCAAGCGACACACCTACGACGAGTACGTTTTGGCCTCCGCCGCCCTTTACCTGGACATAGTCAACTTATTTTTCTCTCTCCTCAAACTCTTTAGATACTCTGAGAACTAAACATGTATCTTATACATGCATGAACATTTCAAATCATCAGGGTCTGCAGATTAACTTTTCTAACCAGGTATTGAAAAATCACATAATGTATATGGGCCTGGAGGGTGAGATGCATAGGATTCACTGGATGGCATGAAAAATAATAGTATATGTTGTGAAAAGAATCCATTAATCATAAAATTTCATTAATACTCTAGAGATAGAGATTGATACAACCCTATTATTAGGCACTCCGTTTCTTCTCTCTTGGCTCCTTCAACACTATCCTCTCTTGGTGTGACTAGAAATAGAGAAAGGATCCACAAGAATTTGATCAACAATAATTTATATTTGAGTTTCCTTAGGCCATAACTGATCTATTTTTAAATCCTTTGCACAAAATCAATGCTTATGTCGAACATGACCAAAACCTAACCCATTTAATTATACAGGTTTACTCTTAATATGATATATACAGTTGTGAAGTTAGAAAGTATCACAATAACTGCAGTATTGGTTTGAATTCTACAGAATCTGTTCGGCATCATCAATGCTTTTTTGGTGAATGATGAGGGGGGATCATGTTCATTACAAAATCTGATGAAGAAATACCTCATAAAATTCACAATAATTGGAAAAATCAATAAACTTAATATCTCTATCTAGGCTCAATGTCACAGTCCAAGTTGTTGGGAAGAAAAGACAAAAAAGCATCAGTGTCTTTTGAAAACCCTTTGGAAAGCTACATAAATATAAGTACATGTACATAAATGAAAGCTTATTCACTGACACGTTGAAATATGTTTTGTTGAGAAAAAATACTTCACGATAATTGGGTCAAGCATCAGAACCGAAAAAACAACGTGAGAAGTAGTGTGGTTCATATGCCTCACCAACTCATCTTATTACATTTCCATAAATAAGTTATTTATTTCATTAACGTGTTTCCTTCATATGGGAATATGTCATCTGAACATCAAAAGCAATGTGAGATATCATGGAAAATATTTACATAGAGATGAAAGTCTAGATAGGCTGAAAGTTCCCAATGTCTAACTGGTGTCTCTTTCTATGAACATTTAAACTAAATATAATAAATTCCCCTTTTGGTATCCTAATACATGAATAAGTTCACTTTATTTGAGAGCTCCATGACAAGCACATAAGGGAGATAAAGGGAAAATTAGGGAGAATTTCTGTTAAAGACTTCATTAAGATATGTTTTGCAAATTTCCATTATATTTATCATATTTTAATTTTTTGACAATAATATTAAAAAAATTATGTATTCACATGCCCAGAACTGAAGATAAAGCTGTCCCAGTATGCAATATATTTGAGAGACAATTATCCCTGTTTTGCTATAGTCATATAGGACTCATCCACAACTCATAATGATTGAATCAGTTTCCTATGCTAAGGTGTTATCTTGTATTCAATGTCTCTATGATATGGAAGATAACAAGGATAACGACATCAACAACAACACATGAGGTAGGGAAGGTCACATCGGTCTTTGTCTGGTTTTAGCAAAACCTAAACCTAGACCTAAAATTTGTGCTGGACTCTGTCTTTGTCCACTCACAGTCCAGTCATGTTGGTTATTCAGTGTTAGGGAACGACAGCCGTCATCCGCCACATCATACATCACCATCATGGATGATGTGAAGGTGACAATGATGGATGACGAAGTGGTTGTGATGGTGACGGGGTGCCCAGGACGCGTGACCTGGCGGAACCACCGTCACGGATGGTGGCTGTGACGAAATTTTTGAAAAGTTAAAACAGACAGAAAAATCATTATTTTTAACAATTTTGATTTCGTGGCATTTTGGGCAGAAGTCCCTATTTTGCGCGCGCAAACCAACGTCGCCTATAAATAATTTGAGATATCCCCTCTGATTCTCTGTCACCCAAATTTTCCCTAATAAAAACCATTTGAAAATTTAAAAATTATACCACTTACTTTATAAATTACCGTAATATCCTATTTTCCGGATAAGTATATCCATTTTCCACTAAAAAATTAGTTTCAATAAGTCAAGATTTTGCTTAGAAAATGAAGCAAAGAAAAATGGAAGAGCTCTAATAGGGATGCATCGTGTGGTTTTTGTGTGTTCCAAAAGGATAATAAACTAACCCAGGAAACTTTGCGATGAACGCAAACGACAGGAGGGGTTGCTCAAAGATAAAAAATTACCCACGTCATTAGGTTTCATAGAAATGCGTCATCTCAGGTGCCAAGATTATGCAACCCGACGAAGCAAGTCGATCGAAGAACTTCAGTAGAGAAGGCTAGCCTAGCTAGCAACGAGGGAGAGAGAAAGAGAGGAGAGCTCAAGAGAAAGAAAGAGAGAAGAGCAAGAGAGATAATCAAATGGAGAAGAATACATCGCATGAAGGGTTTTATTCACTTCACGGTGATGTGGATGTGACGGGACACCCTGTGGAGGGCACATGATGGGAACGTGATAGTTTTTTTGTATATGTTGGGACGCGTGATGGGACAGTGACGTGACAAAAGTTTCATCACATCATCATTCGTCACGTTACGTCATCCGCTCTGTCACATCCAAGGTGTCACATCCCAGACGTGCCGTTCCCTATTTAGTGTGATTGTCAATGCAAATTTTAAGAAAAAAAGTTAGAGTGTGAGAATGCGATTGGGGGAGAGTGAAAGAGTGAGAGAGGGACAGTGACAAGGGTGAAAGGCTTAGAGGTACAGAGAATGAGCGAGTTAGAGAGGAGAGTAGGAGGGAGATAATGAGAGATTGAAAGAGAGTGAGAATGAGAATGAAAGAGTGACTTTGACGCATTATGTTGATAGAAAAAGAGTGAGAGGGTTATAGGGACAGAGAATAAGAGAGTCAGAGAGGGGGAGTGAGAAGGAGATAATGAGATAGCGAAATAGTATGAGAATGAGAGAGGGAGAGAGTGAAAGAGTGATAGAGTTAAAGGGGGAGAGAATGAGAGAGTGAGAGGGGGAGAGTGAGAGCAAGATAATGAGAGTATGAGAGAGTGAGATAATAAGAGGGGGAGACGGGAAGAGAAGAGGAGAGGGACATAGTGAAAGAGTGAGAGAGGTATAATAATAGAGGGGGAGAATGAGGGAGTGAAAGCATTTGAGGATGAGAGGGAGAGAGTGAAATAGTGAAATAATGTTCCAACATTGAGTGACTTTGACACATTATGTTGATGTATTTATCCTTTTACAAATTTAAATGGAATAAATAAATACATTTTCATATTTGTATTAGTTTAAGAGGTTGATGTGATATTATTCTTGAATTTTCATAAATTTGTAAGCAATAATGTTACCAATTTTAAAGAATTTTATTTATTTAAGGTTTATGATTTTTGAATAGAAACTTACATGTGTGTTTAAGAAAATTTTAAGGATACTGGGAGGGACCAGCGGATTGGACCATGGGTAGGATATACATGGCCTATAAACCAATCATACTCCTATGTATCATGTATATTCATTGAAAAAAAATTAGACATTATTATGTTTGTGTGATGTCATTAATGAAGTTCTTAGATACATGAAATCACAAGTGTATTATCAATAATAATGACTAGCCTTCAAAAAAAAATTCTCAAAATTCCTATTCTAAGGACACTCGAGAATGGCATCAAAATATTAGGATATAATTGATGGATATTATGTGGCCATCAAGCCAATCATACTACCATGTGTGTTAAAGTTCATTGAATAAAATATTTATGTTCATTATTATTCCGTGTGATGTTTATAATGAAAGTCCATGAATACGTGCAATGACTTAGAGAATACTGATGAGATCGTAATACTGTGATCACTAGTCTTTAAACATGTATTGTAAGTATTCCTATTCGATGGATAGTCGAGACTTACATCAAATTATCCTGATAGAATAGCACTAGCTGATCCTATGGCTTGGCGACACCAAGGATAGATAGTGGGTGTCCTTTGGAGAAAGAGTCACTGAATTGATCCCTATGAATTCATGAATGTTATTATACCTAAACGTCAATCATGTTGATTCAAGTCACGGTTGTTTAAGTGATCCACTGACATGAGACGCCAAGGACATCTCATGAGTGGATGACTACGTTTTGACTATGACTTAGGAGCCTCTATTCATGGGATTCCAATAAGTTATAGATTGGATGTAGTAAGAAGCTTATGGAGATGACTAAGTGGTCAATATGGGATCATTCTCCCTCTGTATAAGTGATAACACCCTAAATTTGGTCTTTATTTCATGTTATTAGCACAATTTTATGCATTTAAAGAGCTTAAAATGGGGTTGTTATCATATATTTACATGAAAATATTGTTTTCAAGTGATTTCTGATTTTTCCCTAATTTTCTGTTAATTCTATGAATTTTAAAGGATTTATTGGAGCTCGAAATAACTGGCAATTTTAATATTTAATTTCAAGATGTATCAGTATAGGGATGAATCAGTGAATCTTCTAGAATTTTCTAGAATTTTTAGGATTTTCTAGAATCAGTATACGATTTTTTAGGATTTTTCTGAGATTTATTTGAAGAGGAAATGCATTTATTCTAAGAAAAAAAGATATATTTATAAGAACAAAAAAGTATTGACATAATTTCTGAACTTTGAAGGGCCTTTTTGCAAAGTTTTGTTGCAAAAAGACCCTAAAAATAGCTCTCGGTCGTGACTGCAGGCGTAAAGATATGATTTAAAATGTTTCAGGGTTTAATTGCAAATGATTGATTATTTGTTTTAATGTTTAAGAAAAAAAACGGAGGAGAGAGAATGTGCACAGGGTATATATGCAATTACCTATGGGCGGCGTCATATAGCAATGCCAGTTTTTAAGAGGGTCCTTCTGACAAAATTCCAGGGATTCTTTCGACGTGGCTCCACGGTGACTGTCAGATGATAATCCAACGGCGCTTAATGAGCGCAAGCGCTGGGAGGTAACGTCACCGCCCGCACAGTGCATACAATGCGTTTGTAGGGCCGGTGACGTGGCAAACTATCAAAGGACAAGGCGAAGAAGAAACGCACACGTACGTGCGTATCAAAACGTATGCAAAACGCGACTTTTGAATTTTCTATTTTTTTTCTTATTTTCGCCAGGGGGGTACGCGGAGCAAGGAGGATGCGCCCGCCTGGAGGAGTTGAAGATTCATCGTCCAATCAGCGGAAGACACCTCAGCGCTCGAAAAAAAACATATAAATATGAATAAATGATTTAAATCCAATGGCTAATATTGGTTTAAATTCATTTATTCATAACTTTTGATCCAGAAGTCCGATTGAGATGATTTTTTAATGGATTTGCTCGTAATGATCCCCTCTTTCTATCTGTATGGTTGGATTATTGAGATCAAGCCTATATATTAATGAATTACTAATTAGGGGTAAAATGGTCATTTTTTCATTTTACCTAGGTATAAAAGCCAAATTTTAAGAAGAGGGGGTCATTCTTGATGGTTCTCTATCATAGCTGCAAGACAGAGAGGAGCCCCAGCCTGGATCAACTTGTTTGATACATTTCCCTTCATTGTATTTGAATTTTGGTGCATTTTGAATGAAATTAGTTCAATTTCTTGTTTCTTCTTCTTGATTCTGATCTGAACTTCTAAATCGCTTGGCTTGAGCGGCATGTACAAGCCCTGATTAGGATTGAGAGGAGAAATTGAGGGTAAACTAGGCATTCAACTGCATTCCCAAAGAAAAAAAACTCTAAAAAAATTTAACTTTGAATTCTAGGGTATTAAAACTTTAGTTTCTTTTATCTTTATCAAATAGTGTTGTAATCAGTTCTGAATTAGTTAATATGCAAGACAAACAAACCAAGTAAAAAACCTTCTTCTTAATTCCCTCTAAAGTGAATCCCTTGATCCTCTTCTTTGGATCAACTAATTCAACTTAGAATCCCCTAAATTCTTCTACTCTTCTCATCTCCTCTACCTCCCTTTCTCAATATTCTTTCCAACTAGGTTAAATTGCTCCGCATTGAAGATTAAGTGGTCCTAATTATAGAAAATCATCGAATTGAACTCCTTACTAGCCTCCCTAGGACGATACCTTCACTCATCATGTGCATCTTAAGTGAGGTTTTATAAATTTTATTGTATAAGCTAAAATTTACAACGACAAGGGATAAAAACTGCATAATTTTACCCCTATTTTTGGCTTATCAATAAGAGGAGATTGACTCGAGGAAGACAATGCAAAAAAAAATCCCTGGCAAGGGTAGTGAGGATATTGGAGAAGGTGTTCTCCAATGATCGAATGACGGATTAGGGTTTGACAATAAACCATACACTAAGTCGTTTGAGAGTCTCGCGCAGATGATGGATTATACATATATGGTAACCGATTATGGTAAAGGTTCCATGAGAGAGTTCGAGTCTACTCAGTATCTTCAAGAGCACAAGGTGTAGCTTGACACTCCACGGGCTGGAAACTTAACCTATCGATTGAGTTAAATTTCTTATTCAATTAATCTATATGCTGATATAGTTAATTAATAAGGTTGATAAAAAAATGTTATTGGACCACTAAAGTTATTAACTAGAATGATGCATGGGCCTCGAGGGTCACATGCACATGGTCATAAGGGCAGTAGTAGATATATTTTACTTTGTAGGATTTTTGGGAAAAACCTTAAGTAAAATATAAAGAGAGAAATAGGTCTCATTTTAATCACCCATGCGAGCCTGATTTGGGAGCCCCTCCCTTTTTCCACTCTCTTCTCCACTCATACAAGTCATGGTGAGGAGATCTTCAAGATTTTCAATAAGATTTGAAGAAGAAGACGTGGAGATCCCAGCGCTGAGTGATCGCGTGGATACTTCTTGAGGCCGGACTCGTGAACGGCTTCAGAACGATCTCAGACTGGCAAAGTCAAGGGTGGAACAAGTTTCCCAAAAGATACTTTCAATGTTTTATTTTAAAGATCGATTGTGAATTGATCGACACGATTCTGCATCCATGGAACGTGTTTTCCATGGCCGAACCAAGGCACCAAACCCAACAATAATTGCATGCTCTAGTCCACACTTGTATGATGAGGAAAGTTATTCTTTAGTCATTAGAGATGGCTACAATATAAATGATATGTAGTGAGTGATTCTTAAAAAGCGTTCAATGGTTTTCCATATGAATTGATAAATGCCATTATACATAACTATCAATCATGTTGCTTCGTGTCACAGTTAAGTGGTCCTTGGACATTAGACAAACTAAAGAATTTACTAGCTCATTAGTGGAATAAAATATTTATATAATTTAAACAAATTAAATAATTTAGGGAATTTATTAAAATATTTAGAGAAAAAAATTATTAAGTGATTCAAATTCTCTTGGTCACACTCCATAAACAGTTTTTGTGTGTAGTTGTGATAACCATGGTGGAAATTGCGAGTGGTAGTGTAACCACATGCGACAGAATTGGCGGGGTATGTGATAGAGTAAATGTATGACTACTTTTTCTACAAGTGATTTTTTTGACATGGTTACTGGTGTTACAAATCATGACATCTATGACAATGACTGCTTTTTCTCCAAGAATCTTGATTAAACTTAAAATATCTCCCACACTCCTATATAAAAGAATTAATTAAGTAATCCCGATGCATTAGGTTGCTAAAATTTTGTCGGGAACAAAAATATGATGAGATACAAAGAGAGAAGGAAAACATTAAACATAATACAACTATCTATGTGGGCCTTTTGATTGAATTCCTGGGGTTTCTAGGGCTAGGATGACAAATCTCCGGCCTATATCCACTTAATTGATTCACTAGAATTTTCGAATAAACCTTCCAAATTGGAATTATGCATTAGTTCCATAATTATATCCTTTATTTAACCACACTTTTAAAAGGGTTTAGATGGGTTCCAAAATGGCCTTCTTGTGTATTGGAGCCAGTTTAACAGGACCAAAAGCCGTGGTTTGAGTTTCCTCCTCTAATCTAGGCCACGACTTGAGCTTCTTTCCATCCAATTTGCACATAAAACACAGTATATAAATAACCTAATTCCTGTATTTTTATTTATTTTATTTATAATTTTTTTTCCTTTTCCCTTTTATACTGAGCACCATCCCTTCTATTCATAAAAGGCTTCTCAAAAAAAAATAAGGCACTTAATGATATATTTTAACCAGAAATAATGTTACTAATGAAAATGAGATATTTTAACATTGAATACTAGAGAGTCAAGCCACTCTAAAGGCCCATAACTTTACCTTGCGTCATTACTGGCAGACATTACCATTTGCCTGTTTTAGAACCTTCAAAGACATGAGTTAAGAAGCGAATAAGCAATAAGATGAATGGATTTATCTTCATGATTAGTTATTTCAAATGTTTCTAGGTCATTCATGAATCTTTACTGTTTTAACTCCAAAATTCAAATAAATTTTACCTGAGAACATCACTTCATTTCTTAATTCAAAAAATGTGAATTAATTCCAAAGATGACTTACATGGTATAAATCAATATTTGAAGGCACAATGATTAGTAGAGCTAAAGTAAATTGAGCCGCTCACTAACTGGCACCATTCAACACTTATATGTGCTTCTACTTCATTACATATGATTTTAGGTTACCTTCAATAAATATAAAGAATATCAGGATTTACGCTAGCATAACAAAGCCTAAATATCATCACCATTTAGGCAACGATGGATTTTGCATCGCTCTTTTTATGAAAATTTTAATTCCAGAAAATTCCATTGACCCCAATGAAACTTATCCATTAGAAGATGAAATAAAAAACAATGCAAGTTACCCTATGAAGTCAACATAAATCATGTCCAAGTAATGATGTAGGCAATTTTACTATGGTGGTATACTACCTTCCGGTTAGGAACTTCCAGTTTGAATTAGAGATATAGATCCATAAATGGATTTGTATGTATAGTTACTTCAGTTATGTCCATTGTTCATCAAATGGAATAAATTTTTTTTCTGGGAACATGAGAAACCAGAAATTCTTGTGTTCGAGATTTTTTATCTGCTTAGGCAACTGGTGCACCATTTTTTCATTCTCGGATGAGGTATGAAGTATTGGTCAATATTTTATGAAGTAATTTTATTTTCTTCTTATTTTATTATTCTCTTCTTATGTGGCCTATTCTTTTATTCTTCTTGGCCTCTTTTCTTTTCTTCCTATTTTTATTTTCTGTTCTTCTCTTTTCCTTTTCTTCTTCTTCTTCACTTTTTCTTTCATTCTTATTTTACATCGTCCATTCTCAGATGAGGTATGAAATATTGGCCAATATTTTATGAAGTATTTTTCTGGACCAGGATCGTTAAATCCTAGTCACACCTGAAGATTAAGCTTTAAGGGCGTTTTCAGCACAATGCTTTAATGTATGTTTTGATGAATCTTCTAAGTGATGCATGACTCAATATGGGTTGTGATCATAGCACAATAGGCCCTCATTCAAGTAGTTTACTGATTGTATGTGAAGATAAAATAAGATTCTTATATATATTAAAAGGCAACTTAGTTTGACCATACACTGAACAAGTCCAATCTTGTATTTAGGACTTGCTCCTTGTTGCAATGATTAGCTGTGCTACTACAGAAAAAAAACTTGATTTATCACAATTTGATCAAATTGAATGAAAGAAATAAATAATTTATAAATATTAAAAAATTAATATCCCCATGAATATCATTTCAAAATTTCTTAGAAGTAATATTGAAACTCAAATCTTAATTTCCCAGCCAAATCTATGATTTATTAACCTTTGGATAACCTCAATAATGATTAGCATAACTTAAAGGATTTTTGTCCGTTTGTCTTGCTTGTAAAATAACTTTCAGCTTTATTTAATATTTGATACAAAAAATATTTTTATTTGCTTCTGATTCAGTTGATTTTGTAACTAGTGGTTTATGGTAGTAAATGGAAGAACTTCACTATGCGCCTTTTGTTCATGACTTTGCATCTGCTACATTGCTTCCTCATTTGTAAAGAACACTTTATCATAATTTATTTGATACTTCCTAGAGTTGGTTTGTTTTTTAAATGGAGAATTATGTCAGGAAATTAAATCTCCCTTATTTTTTCAGACTTTTAAACACTATAATAAATATGCGATTATCTTCCTCAGGACCAACTACTCTACTATAAATTAGAATAACTAAAAAATGCAGTGATTTTCAAGTTGTTGAGATATGTCAAATATCTTCAACTAGAGATGAGATTTCACAGTTTTATGGATTGAATGTTATTCAAGCAGAGAAAATTGTGTTGGGTTTTAGGGCCTTGATCGAGGTGAAATTTATGCATTCATGCAGTGGAAAACTTTTAACACAATCATAACAGATAATTGAACCCAATAATCAAATCATCTTTTACAGGTCTAATATGAGATTTTTCAGTTCCTCGAGTGAGATGTATCCCTGAATCCCTGTCACATCAAATCTCTCCATTTATCTCAATGTTCCTTGTTATCAGTCCACACTCATTGTTACACTATTATAATCACATTGCCAGTGGAGGGTAGTAAAAAGGACACACCAAAAGAATGATGGACACACAGAAAATTCTGACCTGCAGGAACTTCATTGAATGTCTTCTCTTGTTCATTTGTTCATCCTTAACATTAGTTTTAAAAAAAAACAACAAAAAATTCAGAAGATCTTTAAATGTCAAAAAAACTATTTATGTGTTTGTGTAGGCCCATCTATCAGTATAGTTGAGAATTCTAATGGGTTAATAACTTTAATGGTCATCCTAATTAATTTTATATATAATCATATAGAATAATTAACCTCTCATAGATTTCACCCAATTCATTAGTTGAGTTTTAATAATCAGAAATAGCATGGTAATGTGAAGATTAGTTCCATACATTTAATGTTTGTAGTTTCTTTAAAATGCATCTTATAAGGGTTTTTAATAATTTATAACACATTTAGAATTAATTTATGATTTTTCTCAATTTATGTTATTTAAAAATATTTTTTGACATTAATTTTATTCAAAATAATTTAATATGTCATAAAATATTTGGATTTATTTGACTACTTATAACGGTTTATTACTTTGTACAATGAAGTTTAAAATTTTATCAATGTTACAGTATTTTAACATAAAGTTTTACATGAATATCATAAATAAATAAAATTATGATTCAAATATATACAATATTAAATATGTTTAGGGGTATTAATATTTTAGAATTAAATCCTAATTTTACTAAATTTTGGCATTATAATGATTTGGAAAGAGTTTAGGGCTAAAATTTTAACGTTAGCTTTTCCCTTGTCTCCTTAATCAATCCATAGTCTGATATCTCTAATAAGACCCCTTACATCATTGGATTTTTCTCTAATTATGATTAACAGAATGATTGGTTTATTTAAAATATGGTGGGGGTGTGTTTTTGCATTCCAAGAGCAAAGAGTTGAAGGAGTCATCTTAGATAAACCTTTGTGACAAACAGGTTAATCTGATCTTCATTTTTTCAATCTCATGTTGTCGTCCATTTTCCTAAGTCATCAACATTAATAGCTTCAGTTTTGATTATCACGCATGCCACAACCAACTCTGGTCATCGAAATATATTCACCTCATTTCTGTCACCACCGACAGTGAGTTTTTATGATGACTTGAGTAGAAATATTCAAAATTTTCTCCGATGATCTCTATAATGACTTATGGTTAACCACAAAACCTAATCCATTATTCTATTTACCTTTAATATGTAATAAAGATCATTAGAGAACATGTTCTTAAATATCTCATCTACCGTGGACAAGTTCAATGCATCTTTTTCCTTGAGCTAGGGCAGATGATTTATCTTGAAGATCTAATCCTCATCGTCCACTTATTACTATATTTGAGCTAATATTAGTTTTACTTTCTAATAAAGTCATATTTAGGGTAAAATTTACATTTTTATTGGTTTGAAAATCTAATCAATAAAATTAATAATTCAATACTTATGTAAGTAGATCAGTCTCCCCTCGTTTTTGTTGACCTTCTCCAAGAACTCAAGACACCAAGAAAACCTTTGATGGACTTTAAAACCTCACTCTTTTTATCCTTACATCTAGGAGAAAGTAAGCTTAAGGATGCGTTTTACAAGGATTGGGGACTCAATGTATAAATACAACTATAAATATGGTCAGAGGAGAGAAAGACAAAACTGCAGCTCAATCAACCTTTTAGATCATTTGACACAATTATTCATCTTTAATTCAATTCCTTTACTTCTCTCTCCTTGTCCTTGTCTGTGCTGCTACATCACTTTTAGGGTTTTTCCTTTACTTTCACATTAAATGCCATCATCCACGGTTGATGACTCTGGTTGTCCCACGTGTCCATGTAGGAAAAAGACAAATCATAAGGTCATACGTGTGCGGCGTGGCCATACATCAGTTGGTACCGCATTATTATTAAAGAACAACATCTAAATGCCATGTATACATATGCACAGTACGTTTTGTGACCATCGCACTGCCTTTGATGACCACTCAAACAAGATAATAACATTTTTTGAAAAAATTCAATTGCCGTAATCTTTGCATCACATTTATTTCACAAAAATGTCTCCTTTTTAATCAAAATTTTCATCATTTCCAGGAAAAAAATAAATTATAGTTAATACTTGATGCCATTATGACATCACAAATAACATTCCCATTACAGTTTTAGTTTAATTATTGATTGATACCAATAACTAATATGAAACATCTAGCAGACTTCGTTCAATGAATGGTGACACATGACATGAAGGAAATAAAACCTGAAAATACATTAATTATTCATATACTGTGAAATAACAATCCCATAAATATAAATAAATATATTATAATTTCAAAAAATCAAACCTTTATGAATATAAGTTCAAAAATTCAGGAAAAATCATATTTCTTTCCAAGTCTGTGTAGTAAAATCCTTAAGAATACTTAAATTTTTTTAAATCACAAAACATCATTCTAAAAATGGGTTTAACCATTTCAGGCTTGATAACATGCATATATGACCATTTAGTATGAATAAACATTTACATATTGTCATAATATCTGACTTATGATGCATGTTCTCAGACCCGTAATTAGAGACTCAAAAGTTAATGTCAAAACTTATCCCTCCAGCCACACAATGTATTTGGTATCTCAAGCCTTAAGACCATTTACACAAACCTGCATGAATCAACCTGATCGATAGTTAGGTATAATAACATTCAGTAATTCACACGCATCAACTCTGTTAAATGTTTCTCTACATAGAATTCACCATCCATCCTTAGTGTCTCTACATTAATGGGCACAAGATCAACCATTTTTATTTATAAAAGTAGGATAAGATGGTGTTATTCTTTTAAGATACTTTGATGTTCATCTTAAGTATCATTTTTGTATTTGAATATTTGGAATACATGTTTAAAGGCTAGTGATCACTTGTATTATGATCTCGTCATAGTTATCGTAATCTTCAATATCATTTATATCGAAGAATTTCACTGAAAAATTCAGTGATATTAATAACGAGTAAAATATTTCTTCAATGGACAGAAAAACATGGAAGTCTGATTATCTTACAGGTCACAAAATAACCATCAAATCCAACAAACTAATCCCAATTGGTCTTCATTGGAAAAACAAGCTTCATTGAATATTGATTAATGGTGAATTGGTTTTCAATATCCAAAAAATAATGGTACACCATGTAGAAAAGTCTCAATCCCTTAGTCATGTCAATGAATTAGTGATGAAAAACAACTGCTTATGAATGGAGATCAAACATATAAACAAGTGTCAGCACAAATTCTTAGAAATATTTAGGGATATAATATATGCAGTACAAAAAAGCATATATCTTCAATAAATATAAGATGATTTCCACCCATCATACAGGAGAGGGATACGTAAATTATAAAATTACAAAAGTCATACTAGATAAATGTCAAAGGATTTTGATATTCATGGGTAAGGTGATTGTCATGGAATGAGTGGATGCATCAACATTAAGCTTTTGCTGAACCAAGTCTGCTTACATTTTATGAATTTGAGATTCTCCACATGTGTTTATCATGTCAAAATTATGGATTTAAATGTGAGTTAATACTATCACTAGCACGTCCTTGGAACTGCCCAAAAATCCAATCATTGGTACAAAAACCTGAGATTTAATAATTTATTGACATGTGTCCTCAATTCATTAAAAAATTAGCCAACCATAGAAAGATAAATCTTTTTTCATATCCCATTTTTCCAATTAGACCTGGAAAGTGAATAAAGTAAAAGAAATTTAAATCATTATTTCATGTGTCAAATCACATATCACCGCATAACACAGATGGATTTATGCATCTAGCATGGGTAATTTATGTCAATTGGCATAAAGTTAAGTCAGACCTTTTTCTTCATTGGATTTTCATTTTAGGTAAACAATTATACAAATAGTTGCTTTGATTGGGACAATTAATCATTGGTACATTGAATTATTAGCTTCTACAACTCATTCCCTACATCCGATAATTGGTTGCAATTTGAAAGGACCATATTGTGACAACTAATGAAGCGCGTTTAAAAAATAGATTTTAAGGCAATAAATATATTTCAATAATTACAGAATTCATCTACTGACCTAATATTTTTTTACAAATTGATGTCAAGATAATTCTATAGAATAATAAATTATGGAAAGTCATTCTTATATAATAAAAAATCGTTCAAATATTAAAAAAACATGCATAAATGATCCTTTTAAGGAAAGAAATATGTAAAATGTGCAATATTGCTTGTATAATTATCATGTCATTTGTGATTTCAAATTTTCCTAAATTTAATTGTAATAAGTGCACTCATATTTAATCGTAATTTAAATATCAATTCCTCTTAGGTTCCATTTAGGTCTTGCACTCATTTTGAAACAAAATAAGGCATGATCATGAAGTGTCAAAAAATATGTCAATCCCACAATGATGGAGGACCATCTGGAAGATCAAGCCCGAGCTTGTCAGCAGCCGCAGTCTAGAGCCTGAGAAAATAAGAAGGGCCCCACCTTAAAGTATCCAGATTCACAACAGGCCTCCAAACTTTTTTATTTTCTGCACATTTATTTTCTTTATGGATTTTATTGAGGACCCTTGTGTTTTGGGCTCTCCACATCTTTTTGTGTTTTTTTTTGTTTTCGTTCGTCCCATTAGAGTAACTCATCCACTTTGGATGTTCCCCTAATCGAGCCCATTAGGACAACCCTCCTTACCCTATATAAGGAAAGGTAGGCCCAAGCAAACACTTGAAATTCCTTTTGAGAAAATTGAGAGTTTGAGTTGCTCATCTCCATGGGGTTCTCGCCCCTTCATCATGGAGATTTATCTTACAGCTTTCTAGAGTAGTCTTGTGGATGACAATGTTGGACAATCCGCTGCACCTAGTTCACAGTCGTCCGCCACTGCTAGGATGCCCCCCCCTTTCCCACCAGCAGCCATGTTGGTGCCCTCGATTGCTATCATTTGTGGCCTTTCGATCGCCCCCATGATGAAGGAACGGTGTTTATTTCAATGGTCCTTTTAATTTTGATTTTCCTACAATCAAATAAAATTATAATATGTAAAAACTTACTCATGTGTATACGTGGGAGTAAGATCGTCTCCACAGGGAGTGGGCTTCAGGTGTAAATTCAATAAAAGAGTTGTTACTTATTAAGATACAGGAATAATACTAAAGGTAATAAGAGGAGTTAAGTAATTAGTAAGTATATAGATTAATAGGGTAGTAAGGGGAATAAGAACTTATCTGATACTATAGGTATATGTATCAGGATACTAAGAATAATAAAGAAGTGAGATGTTAGATATTCGATTCAAGAAGGATAATAATGGAGTTAGTAAAAAGGTGGATAAGAATTCAATAGTAATAAGTAGTTTAATAAGAGTAAGAAGAAGTATAATTAAAGAAGATTTTATTATAATAAGATAGGTATAGATGGGAAAATATTAGATGTATGGCTATATACTTTATAGCTGCTAAGAAGAAAGAATTAAGGTACTAAGTGTTATATTTAAGAATAGGGGTAGCATAGTTAGTGAAGAAATATAGAGTACTTAATAAGACTAATTAGTAATAAGAAGATAGAAGAAAGAAGAGATGTTATATAGATGAGTGTGTACATCAAGAGAGACAGATAATATAGGGAAGTATTTATGCATTAATATGATAGTTAGTAAGAGAATATATAAGTATCTAACTATAATATGATAAGTAAGAATTTAGGTGAGTATAGATAGATATTAGGAAGGGATAAAGAGGTAGTAATGACGCTTATATATTGATATAAAGAGATAGAATACTATTTAAAATTAGTTTAGGTATTTATATATATATTTATATGAGTTATATTCTTATATATAGTTTATATACTCGACTTCTATGATTAATAGGTCGATTTAGTCGAACACCCGAGAGGTGTTGACACTGGAGAGATATGTATAGTATTTAAGTATTCGTACATTTTTTAATATATTATAAACATTTTATGAGATAATATCGACTATTAGAGGGTGTTTCTGTCGAACGTGCGTGAGGTGTTCGACAGAATACCCGAAAGAAGATGGAACAGAGAGGAGTATATATTGTTTATATTTTGTAAAGATAAATGAGGTTAGAACTTAGGTAAATTAAACAATATTCATCGAACACAGTAGTTGTTCGATGAAATGTCCAAAAGAAATCGCGATGATAAAATTCTATGAAAGTCGAACAGTATCAGATCGTGAACAAAATCATGCCTTCAGAGTATCAAGGGACATAAAAATCAATCGAAGAAAACCGTAATGGCACCTGAATCGCCCTGATTTGACGAACAAAAGTGGCGGCCCCGATCGCTGCCGCCTAACTTCGATATGTGGTATCTTTGCCCATCTTCTCTACGCTGGCGCGAATTCAGGATAACTCAACTTCTCTTCGGCGCCTTCCGGAGCTTCCAAGAGAGGTTGGAGGGTTGCCACGTCCCTCTTCTGCTCTTGCCGCTGCCAGATGGGATCTCCGCCACTGTAGTGGCTTAATGGTCGAAAGATGCCAGAATTGGGGCTCTCAGCCCCTTTTTAATGGCTTGGGAGGGAGCCCCGACGCCGTCTGATGGAAGGAGGCCATTTTGGGGGTCCTCCCGGGCCGTTGGATTGCCCAACGGTCCGCCCCACCGGCCAACAATGGCTTCCAATCGCCGGCGTTGATGGCCAGGGGCGAGGTTGGACCAAAATGCCCCTGGCCGTCGGATCTCTCTCATAAACATCCAACGGCTGCAATTAAATCATAGCCGTGGACCCCTGTTACGGTGTGCCCGAGTTCCTGCCCCGTTAGCATGCATCGTCCCCGCCTCGTTAGCAGTACGGGCTGACTTCGCCTCTTCTGATTTGTCGGTCGATGGGCCGCACAGTTGCGTCAGCCTAACAAAAGAAAGAGAAATAGTTAAATCGAGTGAGATCAATCTCACCGTCCAATCTTCTCTAAGAAGATTGGACAGCTAAGATCATATCTCTCTGCTTAATGAGAGCCTGAAATGATACGGGCTTCGGACCCGGTTGGCTCGAAGCCCGGTATCGATTTCTTCCTCTTATCTTTAAGATTGCGTCCTGTCGAGCTGCGATCATTATTCCCCGATGGCCCGGCCCACGGCGATTCTGATGCAAAGTGGGATTTTGCAATCCCATATTGAAAAGTTTTAAAACCTTGCACTGTATATAAATTGCGTTGTAATCTACTTATCAAATTTAAATTAAACACTTACCTCTCGTGCGATCGAATGTGGGCATGTGCGGTGTCGAATCTGGGCCTGTTGTGCGCTATTGGCTCTCTTGTGCATGGGCCTCACAGACGGTTGGGCTGGCTCGAGTGCTGTGCGCTCGCTGGCCTGGCTGCTGGCTTGAGGCTCAGTCCTTGGTTGGTCCATAGCCGGCCCAATGAAAACCATATTTTTATCTTTTTATATATATTATATTTTTCAATAATATTTCTCTATCTCTTCCTCCAAATTAAATACAGATTTTTCTCCTGAAATTTCATAGAGAGGATACTAAATAGAAAATGAGATGATTAAAAAGGTAGTAAATGTATATATCAACTAATAAAAATATTTAAATTGTATAATGTGCATAAAATGGAATTAAAATGCATCATTTTCATCATTTGTTCTATTTAGTGCATAACATGCAATATTTCCTAAAATTGGGTAAAATACACATGAAATGGTTCAAAAATGCCCTTAAAATATGTGTAATTACATGACATATTTTAATTCTATCACCCCGCGGCCAAACCCGCCACCATTGGTGACCATTTGGTCACCCCGTACCTGTTCCCATAGAGAAGCCCGACAGTGCGCTAGGTTGCTGCCCCCAGCAACCCACGGGTTGCCCTAGGCCGCTGATCCCTTGGCCTCTATAGAGCCTTGAGCATTGCCACCACCAACGACCTCCCTTTATCGGTCAGCCCTAGCTGAGCGCAGCTCCTGTCGCGATCCCGTGCGGTATCCCATGACTGGTGTGTGGTCCCTACCCACTCTCGACCGGTTGATCCTTGATGATTGGAGTTGCTTCCGTGACCCCGCAACTGCCCCGCGATCAAGTGTGTGACACCGCCTCAGCCGTAATCATCGTCAACCGCCACCGACCCTCACAACCAGCCTGCATCATCCTACATCGACCCCAAGGTTGCTTCTCGGTTGGTTCACCAATGTTGGTTTTGGCCCACCACCAGCACCCGCACCTCCCCCCCCCCCGGGTCCGCAGGTCACACAGTCTTTTCGTTTTCAGTATTATTACTTTTGTTAGTACCAACACAGTCTTTTCGTTTTCAGTATTATTACTTTTGTTAGTACCATCCTCGTGTGCTCCGATGCCCGACATTTTCGAGTCGTAGGGTTAGCCACCAAACTTGTGTTGGGGAATTTTATTCTCGATGTCGGATTTTTATTGCTCTCGGTGATGATTGTGGACACTCATGAACAGTGATCGTTCCCCACCCCGTCGACCTTCCTGCTGATGACTAGGGTCATTGGGAGTCTGCCGCTGCCCTAGACCCCTTGTGTCATTACTCTGGTTTTACACCCCCTAGATCTGCAGTGCATGTCGTATATATTCATGGATTTTACTATGCTTGCATCATGCCTCCACATCGCTGTATATCTGATCGTACGCCCCCTCCTTGTTGTGTAACATAGGTTGTTCGATCAAGGCATATCATGTTACATTGCATGATTAGTATGAATACTCGCTAAAACTAAATATACACTAACATTTCAAGAATATGTAGCATGCTCCATATTGGTTTTTGAAGAGTAGGGGATGATGAGGAATTAAACATATTTCTCAATAGTTATGTTATAACATTAAATTAGATCAATAAAAGAATGCCTTTATACTTCATTTTCACCATATATTTTTATATTTTCACTTGCATTATTCCCAATTTAAAGATAAAATGATAAATTTATGATTTATTTTTTAATCTCTATTTTATCTATTTTTTTATTTTTGAGTCTAACCTCACTTCACTCCTTAGAGTCAAGTGGATTTCTCAGTAATATTCCTACTAAAAAATAAGAAGGGTGGATCCTTGGTATATTGTCCCAGCATATGTATCAAATGTGTATCAATGAAACATTAGTGATGATACTCATATCTAAATATGGGCAAAGCAATAAGAGAATGGGAAATTTCACCAAACATAGTGTTGGGATACGTAAATGAATTATGGTTTGATAAATAATACCTAGATAAATTACTCTCAGTAATAGTTGAATGAACGACATGAAGGATGTAGAGGAAGATGAGTATGGGAGATGATATAGGCATGTGTCCACCTATTTGACGAATGATAAAATAATCATTAATAAATCCAATGAATAACTATATTATTAAAAAACAAAGCCAATTTTTATTTTCTAAAAAAAAAATATCTATAAAAACATGGCACTGGTGAAAGAGTGATATCGCAAAAGGGGAGAAGACAAAAAACTTGGGACTAAATTATATCATAATTATTTTTTGATAATGGTCGACAGATGGTTTCTGATGAGAATAAGCACCAGTGGTATAATGTTGTAGTGTTGGACAAGAAAATGGGGTGAAGATGATACATATGCAGCTTTGAATCAATAAGATGACTCAATAGGGAAAGCATACCCCAATCCAAAATGAACTTCAGCTAGTGGGCAGCCAAGATACATTAAATATGGACAGCTCGTGAAAGATGGGGCCAATTGATAAACTCAAAATTAAGGTACAATTATGCCATTCTTGCATTTGATTTTAATCAATAAATTTTAAAAACCAATACTAGAATGCTTTTGACAGTGGATATGGGTCCTCTGCGCGAGGAATGGACCTTAGGGCAATAATTCTCTTCATTGGTGATTTTAAGAGAATGAGAAGGGTTACATGTATGGCATGAGAGTAAGAATGAGATAAAGATGATGATCAGAACTAAGGGTAATAACTAATCAATAAGTGTAAGAAGAGTATTACCACGAGTGATAGTATGTGGATTTTGAACAAAGCCATTTAAAACAAGAGAGTAGGATGGAGAAGGATGTGAAGAGGTGATGATAAGACATGATGAAGGGGAAATGATGATAACAAATATCTAATTTAGGCTTTAAATTGGAATAAGGGTTTAATGTAGGGTGGGAGGCTTTGAAGCCGAGATATAATGGAGATAACAAAAAGAGTCATGGGGATGAAGGATGTGGATGTAAGGAATGAGTGAGAAATAAGATGTATAAAGATGGTTAATTAGGGTTTAATAGGCAGATAGATAATGAAACACATGATGGGATCATGACGGTGTGGATAGGTGGTACATGGTATATGATGTGTTTGTAGATGATGATTGATGTTGATAGATGACGATGGATATGATCTACCTAACAGAATGTGTCGAACAATGATCAATGTAAGCCAATAGACTCACCTTAGAACCATATGTTGAGTTGGCATCAAAGCATCTTCCTGATGCGAATAAACAGCTCCCACTGCTCCATGTGTCCTTGCAGGAAAAATAAAAAAAGAGGAATAATGGTAAAAATGATTATCTTATATATTAAAAGGCATATGCATCTGACATGGTGACGAGTCAGCATGCGACACATCAGCGCACTTCTTTTAACAGGCTGAGTGGCGATTGATCGGAACATCATTCCACTTCTTCACTAGCAGGATGCAGGAACAGACCCAAACATAATTTTCAGTGAGAAAATCACACTAATGATTGTCTGATTAGGAAAAAAACCCAAGGGTTCTGTTTTTTCAAGGATTTAGGGTCTATTAATATATCCTAGATGGTGGATGGATAAATAATTGAATGATAGAATTACCCTCAAATTTTAACCCAAAACTCTATGTGGATCATTGATACCACTGCTTTGAGTTGGAGCAATTTAAGCCATCTTATTTCGTTTTTCCTCCCATTTTTTCTTTCTTCCAACTATGTGGCAGATTGCCAGCATTGCAAAAAAATATAGGAAGACTAAAACAAAAAAAACATTAAAATATAAAATATAATTTATTTAAATAAATACATATATATATCCTGAGACATATTCATACTTTTTGTGGAAGTAATATCATAAAATTATGTAAAAATACCATAAAATTAATAAAAATCGTAACCTCATTCTAAACTAAAAAAAACATTATGCTATAATATTACGCATTTATGATAATTGAGATTAATTATGCACACAAAGTACATGAAATTGCCACAAATGATAGCATGTATGAGTATCACTTTTTCCTTCAATGCTCCTATTTTCCTATCTTCTTTCTACATCCATCTTCCTATTCATCAACCTACAACCAATGCACAAAAATAAAGAAACATTGATATACCATGAATGTCAAATGATTCCACAATTCATCCTATTTTCTTGGTTTACTAGTGAGAGATGATCAATGGAAAGATTGTACGCTTGAATGCCCTCTATTTATCTCTTTCAGGTGCCAATACCTTGGATTCAGATATTGCTTTACCTTAGGACATCCAGGAGAGGGTCAGAAGACAGAGGATAAGTGTAATTAATGCAAATTAATTATGCATTAATGTGATGCCAAAATGGTCACTTGAAATATGAGACCATTACCGCCATCATTTGGGATGGTGTTCCCTGTTTATGTTCAATAAAAGTCACTCATTAAGTTTAATGTAAAGTAAAAATCATGAGTTAACTTCTTTGGAATGAGGCCAGAGTTTTTGGAGAGACAATATGGTCCACATCTAAAAATGTTGTGTTTAAATTAAAGTTATCTCTTTACCTTCTCCACCATTTCTCTCTCACCTTGCATGGAATGTTTTTGGGCAGTTCTGGTAGTCCTGTGAGGACCCTCCAAAATTCCCAAGGTGATGTCATGCCTTTCACATCAGCATTGAAAAATAATATAGAATAATATACGATGTCAGTTTTAAAATTATAAATTTAAAAGGCCAAAATTTTATTTTTGTCTCATGTACTAGGACTACAAACCGAGATAATGATAAAACAATTATGAAGAAAACTTTTTTGAAAGTCCATTAAGAAATTAACAAGTTTTGTTTTCTAATATTATTCCAATTTGATCTGTATTTGCCATAAAAATATTATTTAAATAATGCACAGGTTACTTGAATGCATATACCTGAATTTTGCTCCATCCATTTGACTTATAAAAAATGGGTTTGAATTGAGAAAAATAACTGATATCTGGTCAATCAATCTTTCTAGTGTTGACTATCAAAAACTAAAATCAAAGTAAACAAGTTTTATTGTATAAGAAGATTCCAATCTGATCTCCAGTTTAGATTAAAAATATTATTTTAAATAACACATAGGTTACTTGAAAGCATAATCCTAAATTTTGGTCTGTCCATTTGACTCATAAAAAATGGACTTTAATTGATCAACATTACTGATATTTTTTCAATCAATTAGTCAAGTGTTGACCATCCAAAATTGAGTCAAAGTAAACAGGTATGGCGTATGACCATACATTCTAAGTCAGGTACGTCAGTGCAAATGATATTGACTCAAAGTGGCATAAAATGAACACATTGTACATAATTCCACTTATAGGCTAACATATTTGGACATAATATTATTTTATTTTCTACATATTAAGAACGATTTGATCATATATTGGTCATAATCTGATCATGAGTTGATGAGGCCTTGACTTACAAATATACTACAGTATTCATTCCATGAAATGACACAAGTGATCTTCAACTTGTAAATTCATCAAAGTCAAAGGACGTCAATATTTCATTTGATGTCCATATTATGTCTGCTATTAAGTTCTCTACAATGCTCATATGATCAAAGATAAATAGATTTCATAAAGCGGGGTCATAATATTACTCAGATTCATGAATGTTTTTACCCCCAACGTATATCAATGCATGAAGTTTGAGAAAAATCTAGCATTTTATAGAAGAATTCCCACCTTTATTATTTCATGGATGGAGCTCAATGCATAAGAAATGACTAGAATCAAAATTAAAAGAATTACAAACAAGTGGAATATTCGTCTTATCCTTGCATATTTTTTTGTTCTTGCATCCGCTTCCTTGTCTTTTCTCTTATAAAAAGATAAAAATTTTTAAAAGAACAACACCAAACAAAGCAAGTGAAAAAAGACCACCAAAATAATTAATTGTATTGCTCACTTTATTACATAATAAATTGAAATGACAATCCTAAATATAAATGTAAATAAAGGTTAACTCACGGATTTCTAAAATATATGAAAGAGACGACAAATTTCCGCATCAAAAATTGTATGTTTCAAATTTAGGGTGAAGACCATAGTCTTTTTGAACGAAGAAATTTAGAAAAAGACAAAAGACATATAATTAAATAATTCAACTTTTTGGCCAAAATCAACTTCAAAGATACAATTTAATAGGTAGGAGATTCTAATATATGTATACTTTTCCCTTAAGTGAATAAATATTATAATATCATTTTTTTGTATCATTCCTAACCATGCATGGATATTCCTCAAATGATTAGAGCAATGTGTAAAAAAATATTACATTCATATTGAACTATAAAAAATGAACTTTTCATGCTCATCTAGATTGATTAATGATCATTTAAATCAATAAAATAATTTCTTTCTTGCATTCTTGTAGTCATTAAAAAACTTGTCCACAATAAGATCATTTACTTACATTCTAAAGGCTTGAGATTCTATCATTTCCATAAAAGTTTCTTCAAAGTAAGGATTACTGATACAGAAATGATGAATAATTTGATAAAAATTTACTGAATATTCATCTGGTTTTTATGAATTATTTCCATCATTTATGAATAAAAAATAAATATCCAAAATAGTGTCATCATGTTATTTGACAAACATAAAATTAATGTTCGATATGATTTTATCTTCACATAACATTTTTATATAATTTCACGATGTAAACTTTCTGTATATGCGAAACAAAACTGACAATGTCATGAAAGTGTATCTTCCTCAATTTATACCAAAATACATCATGCTCATTATGACATGTTCAGTAATTTTCATAAAAGGGAAGATAATCCTAGGCATGGTAAGACTGCATTCCTCATTTGTATTAGCATTTGATGAAAGTATAGATGATGCTTGAGACTCAACTTGAGATTTTAGAATATGTGTTTTGAGGATACAGATGGCACATATTTTGTGGACATGCAAGTTGAGGATCTCCATTATTGAACAGGTAGATGAACATTCTCTTCCTGCGTGATCATCAGCACAACACATGTAAACATATAAACAAAGAAACTTGAATTATCATGACTTCCCGTTCCAATCTGTTGATCCTGTTTTTGGTCAAAGTTCATGCGTGCTTCTTGATCTTTTCATGATTCTATTTATAAAATTCACATACAAAATATCATAAAATTTATTTCTAATCATCCTGTTTTTGTTTAAAAGTAGAACACCTATGAATTACTACATCCCTTAGGTACTACCAATAACAAACCCTGCACCTCATTCAAGAATTTTAAAATAAAATCACCTATTCCACAAAAAAAGTATAGATGAAAATGTTATATTCAATATCCTATTGAAATTATCATACTAAGATAAGAAATTTTTACGCGGTATCCTTGATCATTCATAAAAATATTATACTTATTCATATTTTTCAGGAGAACCATCAAGTCTAGAAATTCCACTTTGAGGTAAATAATAAAGTGGCATGTGATTTTGAGGATAAGGGATAAAAGAATCAAAATTATAAATTTCATAATATTCTGGAAACTAATTTGGGGATGAAATATTTATGTTTTTAGGCTTAAAATAAGAATTACACTGCTCATATGTCTCTTGATATCCACAGTAATGATCATGTTTGCCATAAGACCATAGATCATAATAATCGTTATTTATTCCATAATATAAAACCATTTTAATATAAGAAAATAATGAAAATAGTAGTGATTAAATGTACATTTTGATTCTTCCTTTGAACATTTTCTACACAAAAATACAATAGAATAAACCAAACTTACTTACGCCATGACACCTCCATCCGTACAACATTGCTAGTTGATAAAACAGAAAGTAAGTTTCAATACGTCACTTAGGGATTCACATTCAAAAAAAAAATTATAAGTACTAAATTTTCATTTTTTTAAGGAGTTTTTACATATATTTAGAAATAAACATCTTCTATAGTGTATAAAGTATTTTGAATAAATTCAAAATATTTATAAGAAGGTGATAAAATATTGAAGCAACTATTTTACCTAATCTATCCAAATTTTATCAATACTTTTTGAGAACTATATGAAATTTATTGTAGGAAATATTAATTTATTGTAATTAAAATACATTAACAGGCGCTTTGACAATGGATAAAAGTGGCATGAATGGAGTGGAGTTGGTATATGATGGAAACAGTGCCAAATACATACCAGAAAGGTACAGAATGGTGTGATTGATATGCGTGTTGTTTTTATTACCAATATTTCTGGAATAAAAAATGAAAAAAAAATCACTCACAACAAGATTTAAAAAAATTGGGGTGAGGTTGAAGGAATTAGATCGTCTTTGTCCTTGGGATAATATTTCTCATGTCCACACAATACATAAGGATGATGAAAATGCAATGTTTATGAATCAGGAGGAATAGTGTGAAAATAGTATGAGCTTAGTTGAAAGAAAATAGGTTTTTGATGAAAACAAAGATGATTTTTTATTATTATTATGATATTTATGATATTCGGATCTTATTTCTCAATGCTAATCGTGATATTTTTATGGAAGAATCTTGTGACCAATATCTCAGTACAACTCCAGAACAAAGATATTTTGAAAAAGTAGTTAAAGAAACTGAGGATCATGAAGTGTGATTGTGGTGCAATATATTTTTTATATAAATAAGGTATTAACTGAGATTAATTATAATAATTTAAAATAGAATACTGTTTACAAATTAACATGGTTATTTAATTGATATCCATTGCAAAAGGATTTTCTTAAAATATTGGATACTCTTATACATTCCCTGTTCAATCGATTTTGAAAGGATATTTCTGTGGAGGCCCATGACGATTTTATAATAATTAGAAATCTTAATTTATGAACTGATCATACTAGTGAGACATATTATGTTTATTGCGCTCAGTCCATTACAATGTTTGACAAAAGATGCACAAAACATTTACACGTTCCTTAATTGGGAATATCTAGAAACTCCTTTCTTCATTTGATGGACTGAAAATCGGCAGTATCCCATGGCCCTTAAAACCTCTCTTTAGCTTCATGTTCATTCTTAGGTTCTTCAATTGTCACCACAAGTTCTTGCCATTTGAATAGAGTTTTATTTAATATTCTCATTGTTTCAATTGTTAAGCTTGTTTTAGGAATTATTTTCATCATTTGCTAGACTTAAACTCATCAAATGCTTATGCCCCTTGAAAGCTCTCTCAAGCTTGTGTTAATTTCCTAGATTCTTCAAATTTCACCACTAGTTTTGACGTTTAAAGGATATCAACGCTGATTTTATTCTAGATGAATGGGGATCATCAATATCTATATAATTGTACTGATACTTCAGCTGATATGAGGTAATCCCTGGTGAAGCAAATTCATTTGATAATTTAAGAAATATCTTCATGTATTCCACAAAACTCTTACTTTGATATCTTCACTTGTCAAAATTGATCTTTTATTTATGGTATTTAATCAATCTCGATCAAAAATAAAGTCAGTGATTAAGAGTTGAGGGTTCTCTATTCATACTAAGTTCATGCACAAAAAACTTAGGTTGGATTTCTCTTCATCTTGTGTATTTTTCAGTTGTCACCCTCATTTCTTGTCGCTTGAAGAAACTTACCTTTGATTATTTATTTTCTTTTATAGATGGTCAATAATTCCATTCGAATGGTTGCAATCCTTGAGTTATTTTGGGTAATTTCAAATTAATCAAGGTTATTTGATAATTTAAGATGTATATTTCTTTATCCAACGATATTCATCTTTTAATATCTTCCTTTGTCCAAGAATCTTTCGATATACTTTTTTATTATTTACATGAGAAATAAAATGAAAGATACTAATTTTGAGGATGGAGGGAGTATCTCAGTATTTTAAAATATGAATATTCGATTAAAAAGAAATTATCAGTTCCTCAACTTCATGTAGTGAGTCTCTCATATCTGCAAATTTATTTCATTTGAGTGGCCATATCTCTAAGTTGATTCCGCAGGTTGAGAGATGATGTTAATCCTAGATTTAGCAATAAAAATCTGAAAAAATGAAGAACTCGCAACTTAATGATAAAAAATGATGTCATATTGTCATCCTATCACAGTGACATCGTTGTCATTGAATATCACTATTCACAAAGCTCATTACTTACGCCACTATTCGCAAAGCTCGTTGAATGTAACTATTCACAAAGCTCATCACAAACCTCACGTCCATGACACCTCATAACATTTGGAACTCTGCAACCTTCTTCTATGATACCAGTCTTTTTCACTCACTATTCACAAAGCTCATTACTTAAGGGCAAAAATCTATGCATCGGCAGGTCCCACACGCCCCAGAAGAATGGTGACAGAAGGAACTGTGATGTATAATTCATCAGGTCTCCTATCATGTCATACATCGCTAGGTTTAAGAGAATCCATCACAGGTGTCACACGTCACCTGCTCTCACAGACAACATCCCCGTCACATGTGACGTAAGGTAACATGATCAACCTATTTTTTACAATTCTCTCTCTCTCTCTCTGGTGTCTTCTTCTCTCACTCTTTCTCTTTCTCTCAGTGTCTTCTTTTCTCTCTCTCTTGGTCTCTATTACTCTCTCTTGGTGTCTTATTTTCACTCTCTTGCTGTATGATTTTCTCTATCTTGGTCTCTATTTCTTTTTCTCTCTTTGTCTTCTTCTCCCTCACTTGGTATCTCTTAATGTTCTTCTTTGTGTCTTTTTTTTCTCTCTCTCTCTATGTCTTTGTCTATGTCTCTGTTTGTCTCTTGTTGCTTTCTAGAGGACTTGATCTAGATGAACATGATGATTCCATGTAGCGGAAGACATATAACGAAATCATAACAACATCAATAAAAACATGAAATGAAGCACACGTGCATGGATCGCATCCATTATTTATTGGATCTTCAAGCCAGACGAGTGGAGCTACTCATGTGTGCAGCCTCTAGATGTAACTGTGTGATCCTCGGTACGTTGGATCTCCTCCTTAACCTTAGCAAGCTTCGTTCAACCTCCATTGCCATTGTTATGCCGTCCCGATCGCATCGAGAATGGAAAGAAGCCATGGGGAGAAGGGAGAAGAAGGGGAAGGCCCCTAAACAATTTTGGCTTAGGTGAATTTCATTTAGGACCTTCTCCTATTTAAATCCCTCTCTCACTATAACTCTCTCTCTATGTCTGTCTTTCTCTCTCTTAGTTTGTGTCTATCGCCATGTTCTCTCCTCTCAATCTCTCTCATTTTTGGTGTTTGTGTCTCTTCCTCCTCTCTTGGTATCTCTCTAACACTCTTTCTATCTCTTCCTCCTCGCTCTCACATTCCCTATTTCTCTCATTCTCTCTCCCTCTTCATCCTCTCTTTCATCATTTAAAAATCTGTCACCACTGTCATCCATGATGGCCGTCCTATCATGTGAACCATCCAAAATTATTGTCCTATAGAGCTGTTGGATGGATGACAGATCGTCATCTGTCTTCGTCTGGAGCGAAGGACGCATGACTTAACAAAGTACTTTAAGTCATCCATCATCTGTGATAGATGATGGACGATACAAAATGGAAGATAAAACGGATGGATGACATTTCCATGACGGAAATATTTCTCTCTCAATCGCATCCTCTCCCTCTCTCTCTATCACTTCCTCTCCCTCTCTCTCTCAATCACTCCCTCTCCCTCTCTTTCTCTCTCAATCGCTCTCTCGCCCTCTCTCTCTTAATCGCTCCCTCTCTTTCTCTTGATTGCTCCCTCTCCATCTCCCTATTTCCCTCTCTCGCTTTCTCTTGATTGCTCCCTCTCCTTCCTATTCCATCTCTCTCTCTCTCAATTGCTCCCTCTACCTCTCTTTCTCTCTCAATTGCTCCCTCTCCTTCTCCCTTGGTCTCTCCCTCGATGGCTTCCTCTCCCTCTCGATCACTCCCCCTCCCTCTCTCTCTCTCGATCTCTCCCTCTGCCCTCTGCCCTCTCAGTTTAAGTCGTCATGCGTCAATAGTTCAACATCTCTATTTTCCTCATCACTATTGCACCCTTCCAAAGGTTAGCAAGATAGCAGTAGCAGAATCTGGCTATAATCAGGAAAAAGTAAGCATTTTGCTGTGTACTGTCTCTTTATCTACTTTTGGCAAGAACATGCATTCCATGACTAGTCTCATTATCTCCACCCAATCTTCTATATATCTTTCTATTTCTATCACAAGTCTTAGATGGGATCGTCAGATCCAATTGTGGGCACTTGGGATTCAAAAATTCTTTCTTCACCCACCTTTGGTGATTTCCTAGGCCAAACACACATCTTGAGAGTTTCTCATTCCCCTCAATTATACCTCCCACTATCTACAAAAAAAGAGGCCAAGAGTGACAGATCTGTAAAGTCAACGCCCTTTCTTCCTTTCTACTCTCTTCTGACTTCATGCAGAAACAGTGGGCTTGACAGAGGAAGCAGCAGCAAGGAGGCTCTCAACCCCACTGGTCCAAAGAGTGTGTTCCCGTTGACTTGAGCACTCGAACTCGACGAGCCGGCCCTCCGCAGTCATCAGCCCGAAGTAGCGGCGCTCCTCGACCCCATCCATGAGACGGCGCTCAGGCCACGGCACCACGTCCCCCCGAACCGACGTCACAACACCTGCATTACCCGCCGCCAAGAGGTCATAGCCGGCCGCAACCTACCATTAATTAAGCCATAATTAACTTGTATAAGCTCACTCTTTTTCTTCTTCTTGATTGTCCCCGCCACGTGGCGGCTCTTCATCTTCAGCATCACCTGCCACCCCAAAAAACTAAAAAAGTCAACGCCTATGTTCAATTCTCTGAACTGACAGTTTGAACTTTGACCTGGCCCGCCTTGTTGATGTACACAGACACAACCTTCCAATGTAAATCCCCTACAAAGTCAAATAAAATCAACAGTTAGGAAGTCAACAGTCAAAAGTCAAGGATTCTCAATTATGAGCGACAAGAATGTCAACGGTGTGGTCTAAGTCAACCCTGCACCTTTGCGAGTTCGTTTTAGCAGCTCTGTGCCTCTCATGAGGAGATCACGGCTGCAAAGCTCAAGAAAACTCTCCTCTTCCACCTCAATTTCGCTGCCGTCGTCGTCGTTGGCCGCGCCTTGACGGCATCGCCGCGCCTGCGGATGAGCCCTTTCGAGAGGCGTGACCGCGGCGGTGTTCCACACCTCCTTGAAAGTCCTCGCCTTCAGCGTCGCCGCGGCACGGAGGGCTGCCACACACAAAAAGTCAACGCATTAACCCCAATTGACCAATTATGACCAAAAGTCACCGGAGAGAGGCGGACCCGTGGCGGCGGCGGCAGTGAGGGTGATGACGTCACTGGAGCAGCGGACGTTGACGGCGGAGCCGACGACGGCGACGAGCTGGTCACTGGCGGCGCCGAGCACCTCGGCGGCGTCTACGCAGTGCGCCGCGACGAGCGCGGCCGCGGAGGCTACGGCCACGTCGGCGGGGGAATTGGCGGCGGCAGCGGCGGCGACAGCGGCCACGGCAGCTGCCACGCCGGCCACCGAGACTGCCGCGTGGACCTCTGCCTTTTGGACACGTGTCACCTCCTTCTTCCTCTCTCTCCGGTCCTTCAGCCACCGGCCCACGCTTCTGCTCCCGGCTCTGGCCTGCGGTGCGGCGGCCCTGGTATTCTGCGCAAATTTACCGATTTTTTAGAGATTTCTAGAGAGAGAAACAAAAGATATGGAGAGAGAAAGAGAGCTGGGGACCAGGTGTTAATGAAGATGAGAGAGAAACAGTGCAAAAAAGGGACCCTACTGATCCCCTCTCTTCTTTCTCTCTCCACCTCTGTTCGCAGCAAGAGAGAGAGAGAGAGGAGAAAAGGACAGGAGAGAGGATTTTCTAGACCCATGAAAGCAGACCCAACTCGCACTTTCTCTCTCTATCATGACGGGTCTGCCATGGTTTCCATCCTCTTCGGAAGATCTGACAACCCACCGCTGCCCACCTGCGACTGATCTGTAAGATCAGCCAGAACCGGGGGAGAGAGAGATATAGAGGATAAAGGAGAGAGAAAGAGATATAAAGACAGCAACCCCAACCCAGTACCAGAGAGAGAGATAGATAGATATACAAGACAAAATGTGTAGAGAGAGAGATGGGAACACGTGAGACTACACAGTAACTCAAAGTTTAGGGTCGGATGGGGAAACAGGAGTGTCGACTTTCCTTCATGTTGCATCACTTTCATCTTCCCAACTAGCACAGGAAACAGATAGAGGGAGTGCGGAATGACATTGAGAGATAGAGAGAGAAATAGACAGATAGATAATGTGTGGAAGGTAAACATAGAGATAGAGATTGACAGAGCGAAATGTAGAAGAGAGAACTACTGAAAGAGAGAAAGAGAATAAGATTGAAGGGAAATGTTCAAAGCTCAACGAGAGAATGAAGGGGAGAGAGAGATATTGAACGAGTGAAGTTTGAGGAGAGCGAACGAAAGCGGAAAGAACGAATGAATGGAGAAGAGAATGGGTGAAATGTTGAGAGAGAGAGAGAGATGAAGAGATAGAGAGAGAACCTTGTTAAAGTTATGGGCTTGGGAGGGGGAGACGGGGGGGCTATCGGAGAGAGAACCGCCGTTGAGAGGGCCACTGCTATGAGAGAGACGGTTAGAGGTCCGGGGCGACCCATCCTGCAAACAATCTCTCGCTAAGATCAAGATAAAAAAAAAAATCAATCTTGGACGTTGGTAGACGAGATTAGACGCACCGACAGAGCCATTATCCTCTCCAGCACAAGCCGAGAAGTTGAAGAGGTAGAGAAGGAGAAGGGGCTCGTCGCCATGGCCGCTTCGAGCTCTGCTTCTTCTTCGGCTATGGCTTGGACTGGCGCTTGGGACAAGGTCCATGAGCGAGAAAGAAGCTCCATCGGGTCCCTTGGGATCTCCATTGGCGGTAACAGACACTGCTGCTCTGAGGGGTTTGTAGAAGTAGCAGACGACAGTCGAAGATATGAGAGAGAGAGAGAGATATGGGTAGATGCTGGATAGAGAGAGAGAAGGGTTGATAGAAATAGGGGACAGAGAGAAAAGAGAGAGAGACAATAGAAGATACGAGAGAGAGACAGTAGAAGATACGAGAGAGATAGAGAGAGATATGGGTAGATGCTGGATAGAGAGAAGAGAGAGAGAGAGAGAGAGAGAGAGATATGGGTTGATAAATACAGGGGATAGTGAAAAGAGAGAGAGAGGGGATGATAGAAATAGGGGATAGAGAGAAAAGAGAGAGAGATGGGTTGATAAGTACAGGGGATTGTGAAAAGAGAGAGAGAGGGGATGATAGAAATAGGGGATAGCCGGATAGAGAGAAAAAAGAGAGATGGGTTGATAAATACAAGGGATACCGGGATAGTGAAAAGAGAGAGAGAGAGAGAGAGAGAGAGGGGTTGATAGAAATAGGGACAGAGAGAAAAGAGAGAGAGATGGGTTGATAAATACAGGGGATAGTGAAAAGAGAGAGAGAGATGGGTTGATAGACGAAGAGAAAAAGAAAGAGAGATGGGCTAATAGTGATAAGGGATAGGGCGATGGTTTGATCGAGAGTGAGAGGAGAGAGAGAGAGATGGGCTGATAGGGATAAGGCCATAAGGGATAGGGAGATGGTTTGATCGAGAGTGAGAGGAGAAAGAGAGCGAAAGATGGGCGAAAAGGGATAGGGAGATGGTTTGATCGAGAGTTAGAGGAGAGAGAGAGAGAGAGAAAGATGGGCGATAATGGATAGGGAGATGGTTTGATCGAGAGTGAGAGAGAGAGAGATGGGTTGATCAAGAGAGAGATGGGTTGATCAAGAGAGAGAAAGAGAAAGGGCGAGTTGATAGAGAGAGAGGAAGAGAGGGGGGACGTGGGTTGATAGAGAATTAGAGATACAGGATTAAAGGGTGAGGAGAGAGGTAGAAGGAGATTGGTAGACGGAGAGAGAGATAGATGGTTAGACAGAGGGCGTTTTCCCATGGTTGGGGATAGAGATAGAGATAGAGATAGATATAGAGAGAGAATGGGTTTATCTGCACGGGGACAGGAACGCAGAAAACGCCCCCCACGTCTCTGCAGTGCTCTCTCTCTGGTCTAGAAAGTGGGAGCACGCACTTACTGACACCCCCTCATTAAGTCTCTCTCTCTCTAGCCTCTCTCCTCTCTTCTCTCTCTTGTCTCTCTCTCTAGCGTATCTCTCTCTTGTCTTTTGAGTCCATACGGGGAGGGAATATCGAGGAGAGTGGGACCCAGATGTCGCATACAATTTTGAAATAAGAAACTGGGTACTAGTTATAAGGTTATATATTGTTGGAAGTTGACCCAAGAAGCTGACTCAGCCCTAGACAATGCCACGTGTATTTTCCTGGCGAAATAAATTCCCTGAATATCTGTGCACTTTATCAATTAAAGCAAATGATATTTATTATTGTCCTCTTTACCTAAATTTAAAACGATTTTGTATTCTTTCAGGAGAGGGAGAGAGAGAAAATATCGTAATGATGTCGTCTCTCTCTACAAGCATACCTTTTCAGACATGCACCATTCCGAAGTGACCCCAAATTGGAATCTGAGTAGGGTACCTGATTATTTGAGCTATTGTCGGTTCACCCTCTTGTCTACTCCTTTCTGCCCATTTCTCTCTCTAGAAATCCCAATGTGATCCATGAAGATGTTTATCCATCTTTCTACTATACGATGACCCATAAGATGATGTACCGAGGAAGTGGAGGCACCACATAAGAACTGAAAACGACGTTTGAATCAGATAGATACGTACGTAGTTAGAGGTAGATGGATAGATAGAGTAGATAGATTGAAGCGGTTCCATATCTATTAGATGAGATGACATCCAAAGAAATGAGCAGATAGATAGATGCATGAATAGATAACTAGATATATTATATAGATAGGTAGATAGATAGATAGATGATAGATTAGATACAGACAGAGATGGATGGATAGATAGATAAATAGATAGATAGATAGAAGTCGGTTCATCTCTCTAAGATGAGATGACATCGAAAGAATTGAGTGGATATAAGTGGATTGATAAGTGAATTGATGCATGGATAAGTGCAATGAGATGACATCGATAGATAGATGCATGGATAGATAAGTGGATATATTAGATAGATAGATAGAAGTCGATTCATCTCTCCAAGATGATATGACATCGAAAGAAATGAGCAGATAGATAGATGAATGGATTGATAAGTGTATATATTAGATAGATAGATAGAAGTCGATTCACCTCTCTAAGATGAGATGAGTTCGAAAGAAATGAGCAGATAGATGGATGGATAGATTGATGAAGAGATAGACACATACATGTTAATCTATCTACTTTTGCCGTAGGAAAACAAGTGAAAACGATCTATCTATCAACCCAGATATCTATCTATGTATCTATCCACAATGAGGCTGCACTTTGGAGTACAGGGGAGGCTTCTTCTACTTTTGCCGGTCGAAATTCCTCTCTCGTTTGTCTGCGACAAACTAGAGAGAGAAAAATATGACATTGTTCTTGACGGTAGAGAGAGAGATAAATAGATAGATGGATAAAAAGATAGATAGAGAGAGAGAGAGAGAGAAAGAAAGGTGGGATCTTGCACTATCCTGATCGCTTCTTATTTCTCGCTATCTGCTTTCTATGCTGGATTCTAATGCAGTATTAAAACGAGAAACAGAGATGCGCGGATAGAGGAGGTCGCTCTAAATGACTGATCTACTAAGGAGAGAGCATAAGAGCTTGAGTAGTCTTAATCTTCGAATCTTGAGATGTGACGAGAGATTGAATTACAGATCCTACTATCTTTATAGAATATATAAATATTTATATATATATATATATATAGAGAGAGAGAGAGAGAGAGAGAGAGAATTCGAAACTGTGCCAACTGCCAAACACAGGAGAAGAGAGAGGGGGAAGGAGTTCTCTCTCATCAGAAGACGAGTTAATCTGATGAGGGGCCTCTGTTTTGACAGAATTGTCATCGGATTGCATTTTTTTCTACATAAAAGGATAAGGTTAGAGAAAGAGAATTAGAGATAACCCAATCATCTCTGCAATAAAAAATATTTGTTAAATGTTCATCTTTATTTGAATCAAAGAAGAATTTAAGATACCTTTGCAAATCCCAATTTAATAAGCAAATGATCGTCTAGATAAACCTTCAAAATATTTCAAAACTTAGGAAGAGAACAGCCTCTGAAGTTTTCCACTTGATTTGAATCAAGGAACTCTGAGCTCAAGTTTATGGAGAATCTAAATCTGCAAATCACAGTGATTGCAACTTACACCATCTCCTGTGGAACATGATTAAGCTATTATTATAATTACCATAAATCCCCCAAAAGCATTAATTTATTAAGGGGGCCCTCAATCTCAATTATAGGACAATATTCACGACTTTTCCCTTGATTAGAGAAGGTGTGTTGTTCAGTATGCATGTATATCTCTGTTAAAAAGAGAACCAAAGAGTTAATGAGTACTAGAGAGGGAAAATATCAAAGTAATAGGCTTTATTGTGAAGCACTTTAGATGTGGATCTATATTGATGAGTCTAATGGGAGAGGAAATAAGTATACAAGCACACGTATATATGCCACATCTAACGCAGAACTTATGTGCCAAAATGTATTGAATATAAATATTAACGCAGGAATAATTTTTTGAAATCTGACTAAATCACATTTTTTAACTTAGTCAATAAAAAGCACCTTGAATGCATGGATAATTAAACTATCATGCCGTTCTTCAACCAACTAGTAGTATAATTTTAAATATGGCTTTAATGCTTTTGTTTTCATAAGATTTTCATATTTAAATAATTTTTATAATTATTATTTGAGGCAGCCCCACTTGAGAGTTAACTAGTTGAAGGATATTGTCACATGGCTAAACTCAAGGGCCGAAGTTGTAGTTTCTCAGTGCTCTAGCCTTGGAAAATACTCAATGTCAAGAGACATTAGGTACTAATCCCCACCCCTTGTTAGCTTGTGCTTCACATAAGACCGGCATCAACTGTTCATAAGTCCCCCCCTAGAACCAAGGCGGATACCAACACCCAAAGGTTACATGCAGGGTGCATGCACTACATCCACATGCCCCTTGTTAAGTATTGTGTGGCCATTGTCATTGGAGTCACAAGGCACAAGCATAGGCTCGCGACGCATGCCACACAATGTTGGTTGCTACGACAGCTCAGCATATACAGAGTTGCCACTCCTCGCACACTGGAAATGAGACATCCTATATGCATAGGACACCATCACTAGTCATCTGGAAGGCCCCTTGCTGCCACACAAGTGCTCTGCGTGCCCACCGGTATGCACCCTTGCAGTGTCCCCAGCTAAAGTCCCAAAGTGTTGCCAGATTAGGTGAGAAAGGGCAAATGTGAAGGGAAATACCTTCCACATATTTCCTAGCCATTGAGTGACCTAGGGAAAAGTTGGCATTGCCAACATGATTGAATTTCTTACATTTGTGAAGTTGGCAGAGAGAAATACTCCTAACCAATGGTTTCCATAAAATTCTCTAATTGTGCTCCAAAAAATTCTCTAATGAAACTTGATTACATGATACAACCTGAAATTAAAATAAAGTTCCAAATTCTCTATTTGAGCGAGAACATGCACAAAATAGTTAAATTAAAATAATGTGTCAAAAACATGGATTTAATTTTAATATTTTATTCTGTACTCTTATAATTTTATAATTTTATAAAATTTCCTGTCAAAACAGGGAATTTTGTTCAACATTGTTTCAATGATCACAATAAAAAAACCTTCAAAATAATAATCTTGAAATGGGTTAAAGCATAGCTCTGAACACAACTGGTGGAAGTTGATTCGTTGGATGTTCTTTATCTCTATGATAGATATTTAATAAAATTTATTTATAATTAGAAATTTTATTTTATTTTCCACTAAAACGTCCTTAAAGCTATAATGTGTTAAAATTCTGAATGTTTAATAAAATATCGATTATCTATGTGTGTTGAACTAGGAAACTGAATGTAAGTTGTAGCTCAAAATTGATCTTATGTCAGGTAATCCTATACTTATACATATTGGCCTAGTTAACCATAAATTATGCATTTTAAACCACCTCAGCACCGTTAATAATTTTTTAACATTTTTATTGGATAATTGTAGGCTTGTTACGAGCTACGGAAAAGAAGATTTGACCATTCAAGCCACTCAATTATAAGATAGAAATTTTAAATTGAACACAAAAACTACATAATGATATATGTTCTGGATAACTAAATACATGATAATGGTAAATATTATGGTGGATTGAGGAATCCAGAGAAACTGATAGGACATGATGCTTGGCCCTTTTTACTCTCATTTGAGTGCATGTTTTATCCTCTGTATCTTCAAATAGGTGAGTTGAACAATCTATACTCAGTGGTGGAGACAAGGGGGCTGGGGCCCAGCCCCCCTTAGAGAAATTTTTCTGAAGAAATTTAGTAAGGGGGGCGCCCCCTATTAAATTTCTTCAGGTCGTGCCCCGACGGAGAAAAGGGGGGCTGGGGGGGGGGTGGGGTGGGCCAGCCCCCATTAGAAAAAATTTCTGAAGAAATTTAGGGGGGGGGGGCAACCCCCCTAAATTTATTCAGGTCGGGGGACTCGGCAGAGAGCTTCTATTTCGAGAGAGAAAGAGGGAGGGGGAAAGGGGGGGGGGGGGGGGAAAGGCGTGCCCGCTCGAATCCCCCCACCCCCCCCCCCCTCGGAGCCCTGTTGAATCTCCCCATTCGCTGTTCGAGATTACGGGGTAGAATCTCACTGGCGAGCTACCTGAGGAGATCGCCAATCTGAAGACGTAAGTTACTGTTTTGTTCATTTTTTCTATCAAATTTAAGAAAATTCTCTTGATTTTTGCAATCTATAACCATCGAATTGGCTGTTTTATGCAACTGTGAGATCATTAGTATGAAAATCTTCCTGTCAACGTTGAATCCTGTATCATGGTATGTGAATTTTGGTATAGCTCGAAAGATTGCGGATCTAAAAAATAGAAAAAAATATTTTTACATAGAATGGTGGGCAAAAAATTTCTGTCTACATTTTCACAGAGCCAACACAAAAGAAAAACTACCCAGTTGTTCAATCTAGCACAACCCTCGCATTTAAGGTTGCGCAATTATTAACAAATCTAAAAACATTGAAATCGTATAATTGCATTGTAATTCACCCCTGGCCATCGATTTTCCCATGAAAAGTGACTTCTCTAGCCCAATAAATAGCCTTCACCATTGAGCTCTGTCGTCAATCATCACGAGCCGTCCACTCTCCATCGTTCAAGTTTCTTTTTATCTATCTTGTAATCAATCTCTCTATCTCTCAGTACATTTTTTCTATCAATTTCAAGGAGCTCTGTCGTCAATCAATCTTTCTCTTCACTCTCCGCCTCCCATTCGGCAGTTCCAAAGTTGGTGAAGAAACTCTCTCGAAGGAGAATGTACGATCTATACATATATCTGAATATGAAATGTATCAATGTATCTACCCATCTTTTTTTCACTATTGAGTTGTGTCTGCGCAATGAAGACCACATCAGAAAAGAAAATAGATACTTATGACTTTTATTTGGTTAATTAATATTAGTGACCTCTGCGGCTCTGCCCTCTTCATGTTTCACTCAATCTCTCTCTGTCTTGATGTTTTGGGCTTATGCTGAGTGATTCTTTTAATGGTTTGTATGAGCTCGGCATCTCTCCCCCTATTAGCATTGATAAGTCCCAATGACGAAGGTGCAAGACATTCTCGTCATTCCCCCATATCTCACTCTCTGATTCACAACTGAGTTGCTCCTTGAAATTGTTCCATTCATTTGAGATAATCTAGATAAGATTAGATCTTCTAGTTTTGGCTAAGTGAGTTTTCCGAAAGGAAAAGGGTAGCTTGAAGTGAGAGAGAGAGAGAGGGAGGGAGAGAGAAAGGCTCGTGCCTGCTGCAGGATCTCACTCAAGCAAATGACCTCTGCCCTCTGCCCTCTTCATGTTTCACTCAATATCTCATTCTCTTGATATCTCACATCTGGACCCCTTTTCATACATAATAATCCCTTTACCTACCTATCAAAATGAAAATCTATCTATCTATCTATCTATCTATCTATGATCTATCTATCTATGTATGATCTATCTATCTATCTACTTGTCACTGATACATAATCTTGTTAACTTTCGCAGGCATTATTGGAAGACTTGGGATCTAATGATTGGCTGAAGCTGTGCGATGCCCTAAATAACGTGCGACGGCTAGTTTTGCATCACTCCTCTTTGATGTCTCCGATTCTGTAAGTAAAACAACGCCTCTGGTTTACATTATTTACATTATTTAAATGTTGTCAAACTTCTCATTGATCAATGATTTTGAAATAAGGGATTGTTTTGATGAAAGAATCATCAATCTGGGTATCCAAAATTATCCACTGCTTTATTAATATTATTATATTCCAGTTTTTGTCAATTCGTCATCCAATTTCATTTGATTTTTCTATGGGAGTTCAATTTTGAACTATGAATCTCCTTTCAATTGTCATATTCCTGATAGCTGCCTCGCTCTTGCTCTATTTTGTTTCCATGAATTCCTGCAGCCTATCTCAAGAGCAATCACTGATTAATCTCAAGAAAGAGTTGGATGATCTGGGATTCGATCACAACAATCTCTTGTCTTTTTCTTCCAGCCAACCTGACGTTCGTCAGCATGCTCTCACTTTGATCGACTCTTACCTTGAGAACTTCAGCTCTTGCGGCATCGCCTTACTATACAAAAAACATATGCAAACATGTTCCCCAATGGAAAATGGAAGGGATAGATCAGAAAACAAGTTGCAATCCTCAATCACTAGCTTCTTTTTTAAAAGACAGAAAACAGAGCATCCTTCACCACCAATTAATGAAACGCCAGTCGATGGTGACACATTGCTGCCCACTACGGAATCAAAAGTTTTTGTTCCTATCTCTCCCATCACCTACAATCCAATTTCAATCGAGGATGGCTTGGAACGAGATCCTAGTTTGAGGAATTCAATTCACAACCAAGCTGTCAGCGAAGAGACGCTTATTGACAAGTACCTAGAGCTCGGCCCCTTCCAGCCTCGCTTATCAAAGTATCCGGTCGACTTGAAGACAGGCAGGTCTTTTTCTACGAGTTGGTTTCAGCGCTTCGCGTGGTTAGAGTACTCCATTGCTAATGACAGCGAGTTCTGCTTTGTGTGCTATCTGTTTAGTCCTTCAAAACAGACTGCTCGCTCAAGCTCTCAATTCATCACAAGTGGTTTTAAGCGATGGAAAAGCGCTTTGGAGAAAAACAAAGGCCTCATTCAGCACAGCAACTCGATCGACCACACCGACGCGATTGCCACTATGGAAAAACGAAAGGCTAAAGTCTTGCCTTGCATTCTAAGTCGCTTAGATGGTGACCAGAAATCAGCACAAGCTGCCCAAGTTGTTTCCACTGCCAAGGTTGTTCTTCATCTGGCATTACAAGGCCTGGCCTTCCGCAGTCACCAAGAAAGCCACAAATCTTTGAATCAAGGCAATTTTCTTGAAACATTGGATTTCTTGGTATACAATGACTCAGATCTCCGAAAGTCAATTACATGCCTGCCTAAGAATGCAAAATATACATCTCCTGATGTCCAGAAGGAGATGACAAAAGCTGCTGCAGATATTGTAAGACGAACGATGAGGGAAGAGCTCGGAGATGGATATTTCTGCTTGGTTGTTGATGAAGCCAGATGTGAAGCTAGGAAGGAATGGATGAGCGTCGTTTTGCGTTTCATCGATCAGCATGGAGAAATTCGTGAAAGGTTCGCAGGCGCCATTCACGTGGAAGATACAAGATCTGAGACGTTATTTCAGCATCTTCTGGGATTCGTTCACTGTTTTGGCTTGGACATTAAACGTCTCCGTGGGCAAGCTTATGACGGTGCCTCGAACATGAGAGGTGAATTCAATGGTTTACAGGCCCTTGTTCGATCTCATGTTCCATTTGCCTTTTATGTTCATTGTTTCACTCACCGGCTGAACCTTGTTATTGTTGCCGTGGCGACTGAGGTTCATTCTATCGCCCAGCTCTTATGTTGGGTCCAACAGATCTTCAACATTTGCGGAGCATCATGCAAACGGAATGATGCGCTTCGGAGCTCTCATGCCGAATTTATCCAAAAAGCCATTGAATTGGGGGACGTTGTTACTGGTAAGGGGCAAAATCAGATGAGAAGTCTTGGTTCGATTTCTTCCACGAGATGGAACTGCAGATTGTCAGCATTGAAATCCATCGCTAATTTGTTTTCTGCAATCTGTGATGTTCTTCAAATGGTTGCTGAAGATGTTGTTGCACCTAAAAAACGTGTTGAGGCTGATCATCTACTGGAGAAGATCTCATCATTTGAGTTCACGTTTGGTTTGATGCTAATGACAGAAGTTTTGACCGTTACCAATACGCTCTCAGTATCGCTTCAGAAGAAAGACCAAGACTTAGTGAGTGCATGTGCGATGATTAAGTCTGCAAAGTTGGAAATTCAGTCCGTTAGAGATGAGGGGTTCCCAGGCATTCTTGATAGGTCGGTGGCATTCTCCTTATTGCATGGTATTGTAGTCCCGTCGTTAGAAGAATAGTGGCAACCATCTGGAAGACGCACGCGTGGCAGACCACCTCAAAGTCGCGAACTATCCTACAAAGATCATTATCGGCTGGAGGTTTTCATTCCAGTTCTTGACCAACTCCGTTCCAAACTTGATTGTCGGTTCAGTGAGACTGTGGGAGAGTTAATGGACTTAGCATCGTGTCTGCAACCGAATGACAACTTCCATCGTTTCGACTGCCTGAAAATCCTTCGCCTTGCAAGAGTGTACTCAGAAGATTTCTCGGACGTTGATCACCTGGGTTTGGAATCAAAACTCCGTTCCTTTAAGTCCACTCTCATATCCCATCCAGATTTCGGAGTCGAACTTAAGTCAATCGCTGATCTGCTTCCTATCATCATCAAGAGTGGACTTAGTGTCAACTTTCCTCTCTGCACTCGCCTTATTCGACTGATTCTTACATTGCCCGTCTCAACCGCCACAACGGAGCGATCTTTCTCTGCTCTTAAGATTGTGAAAACCAGACTGAGGACATCGATGGGTGATTCATGGTTGGTTGATCTTCTTACGCTCTACATAGAGAAGGGAATTGCCCGCAACATCCCCGTTGACAGTGTTGTCAGTAGATTTAGCGCTATGAAACCGCGAAGAGTGTAACTATTCATTGTGAAATACATTATCTCTTTTTGAATTTTTTGGGCGAAATACATTGTGAAATACACTAACTATTCATGATATTTTTTAAGGCGGATCACCGACTACGGGTGGCCTTCCTTTCTCTTTCAAAAAAAAAAAAACAAAAAAAAAATTTTTGGGTGAGCCCCCCCTGGTGCAAAATCCTGGCTCCGCCACTGTCTATACATACCAAATTTAGTATAAATACACTGTTCTGACTAAAAAAAGGAATTTTAGTCATGACATTACTAAACTTATAAACACTCCATATTAGCTCTAATCCAAGACATAAACAGAGACAAGGCGCGGAAGCGGTTCATATATGAGGATGAAGACGAGCGTTCAGATTAAGATGAAGACGCGACTGATGGAGCGGGAGCTTTTTTATAAAAAAGGTTATGAGGCGCGGAAGCGGTGAATATTAAGATGAAGACGAGCGTGAAGATGAAGACGAGCGGGAGCGGAGCAGAATCGACGCGCTGAAGAGCGATGAAGATTAAGTAAGATTCATGTTACGAAGTCAATGAAGATGAATCTGAAGAAGAAGAAGTCAATTTATTTCATAACCATCGGAGTATGATGAGGTTCTGAAAGAATGGATTCAAAGCCTTTCCCTGTCTGTAGCCGATGAAGCTTGAATTGAAAGCCTGTTTTGTGGAGTGGTGCGATGTGTGGGACTCGTGTAGTAGTAGCTAGACTCCACGTGCCAGCTTCGCTCCTCCCCCTAGACTAATACTCCCGTCAACCTATCAAAGTTGTGTCTTAATGAAATAAAGAGGTTCTGAGGCGCGAGAGCGGGGGCTTAGGCGCGAGTGAGCAGAAGTCGAAGATGAAGAAGAATGAAAGGTTATGTTTTTTTTCACATAAATAAAACGATGAATCAACGATGAAGGTTCCGACGGCACGACGAGCGACTTCAGGAGCGAAGCGACGAGAAAAAGGCACAAGAAGTAAACAGAAGAAACGCTTAATCTGTAAAAATAACTAATCTTCAGATCTGTCGGTTTAGCGTTTCCAGGTAACGTCTTAAAACTAAGTGATAGTGCAATTTTCCAAACTAAGTGAGACTGTAATGTTATCATAATCCTTCTTTCAAAAGTTTCAATCTTTTCTTAAATCTTTGTATCTTTTGTGGAAAAGATTCCACCCTCATAATTTTTTATGTCTCTATCTTCCAGATGTATCCATGAGATCCATTGAATGATGAATCTCTTTTGGAATTATTCAATTTTCCCTGATTATATGGTTGATTTATAGGGTTCTAGGGCGAAGATAGAATAGAGAAGAAGGGATGGGCACCAAGAATTCAAGCATGGGTGAATTCATTTAAGGACTTCTCTTATTTACCATACCACCCCGAATCTTGAAGTATATCTTCCAATTTGCAAAAGACCATTTTTGTGTGACCATTTTAGCCCCATGTATATTCTAGTTTAAGACTCTATTGGCACAATAACTTTTATTGGCTAACATAATTAAGTAACCCCCGTTCTCTAAGATAGAATCAACAATCAATCGAGTTTCCAGCCAGTGGGGTGCCAAGTTAACCCCCGTTCTCTAAGATATACAAAAGAGTATATTGACTCTCTCATAGAATTGCACAGTCATCAACTATCTAGATATATAAACCCCCATCTAATTGATGTTCCTATGGCAAATGGTTAGTTATCGAACCTGATATGGTCATCCCATTTGGTCTCTCCTTTATCACAGTGCCTTCCTTCAGTTGTCTCCTCATACACTAGGGTCATGCAATCTCATATTGACACACTCAATCATATTTGTGAGCTTCTTACTACACCTAAGCTAAAAATATTTTAAATTTTAATAATATGAACTCGTTTTCCATAGTCAAAGCACATACATCCATCTACAAGAAATATTTATTGTCTCAAGTCTAAGGACCACTCACATGACTATGTCATGAATCAACCTGGTAGATAATTTGACTATGTCATAATACCAATGAGGGATTTATACCTACTAATTAAATGAACTTTTCGCCCTTTAGAACAACCATTCCTTGTCCTTGTGTTATCCACACTACTAGAAACTAGATCGGCCAGACTCATGGTATGAATCAAAATATATATTTATATGTATATTTTGGGCTTTTATTTTATTTAATATGAAATTTTAAGTATTTTGTTTTTTTTATGGCATTGGGTGACGTGGTGTGCCGATGCGCCGCCACGTCAGCGTTGAGAAAGAGATTTTTTCTTTGTTTTTTGTCCTTTTGACATGTACATGTGGCATGGAATGCGAAAAGCCAGGGAATAAAAAAAGCCACGGAATACAAAAAGCCATGGAATATGAAAAGCCAAGGAATATGAAAAGCCACAGAATACCAGGTGCTTTGACTTCTTAACAGGCACGAAACCGATGACATTGATGAGGAGAGAGAAGAAATTAAAGGCTAGAATTGCTTCCACTTCCAATGGCCATAACTTTTGATCTTCTCCTCCTCTTTCTATCCATACCCTCTGATCTTATAAATAGAGGCCTGGATCATTGTAAAAATCATCTTAAACTTGCTTCCTACTTTTGTGGGCTGATTGAAAGAGAGTGAGTTTTAAGATCCATCAAGAGTGTTCTTGGTGTCTTGGGTGTGTGGGAAGAGACAAAAGAGAAGAGGGGGAGCATACTGGCACTCGCAAATCGTCGTGATCCTGGCGGAACGTAAGGATCTAAGGTAAGTGTCTTCGCCTTACGGTGTTTCTCTCCCAACATCATCGTTATCATAGTTATAGTTTTTTATCAACGTTTCATTTATCACTTCACTTACTTACGTCCCCATTCTCTCATCTCTCCATCATTGCCATCGTACTACTCCATATCCAACCACTATCCTCGTTCATACCGTCGTTCATCGTCACATCCATCACAATCACTTACTCTTTTCTTTAAGTTAAATTAGCTAACAATTACATATCTTTTATCGATATCACTAGCTCACGTCCTCAAATCTTGCTTTTGTCAATCCTCTCGTCCATCATCACTAGTATAAGAAAGTAATTCCTTAAGTATTGTTCCCTGTGGAGACGATCCGTACTCATCACTAACTAAGTATTTTTAAGTATGGTTAAATATATTTTATTGAATAATCTCAATCACCAACGACAAATTTTAACCCTAAAATTGAGATTATCAGGCTGCGCGAGCTGCGTGGGCAGCTCGGCGCAGTGGGCGGCATTTAGGCGGTGGCACGACGTGGCGGGCGGTGATCAAGCAATGGCACGATGTGGCGGGCGACAGTCAGGCAGCATGCAGTGGCACGGCGCAGCTCCACGGTGTAGGTGGTGCAGGCGGCACATGGTGACAGCGCGAGCTGCGAGCCGGCGGCGCGGGCGGTGACACAGGCAACGGGGACAGCAACGGCGACACAAGCAACAACGCAGGCAGCGCAGTCGACGATGACGGTGGCGCGACCTGTGGCGCAGGCAGCACGGGCCCTATGCGACGGCGCAGGCAGCATGGGCGGAGCTACACGGTGACATGAGCAGCGTGGGTGGCCCTCGACGGTGGCACGGGCGGTGCTCAGCGATGACGTGGGTAACACAGGCAGCGGCACAATGGCGGCGTGGGCGACGGCATGGTCAGCGGCGATGGCATCGCGGGCGGCAAGGGCAACGACGCAGGTGACTGGGAGGCCAGGGGGCAGCACGGTGCAGTTCGATGGTGCAGGCGGCGCTCGACGGCGGTGCAAGCGGCGTGGGCAGCTCGGCACAACGGGCGGCAAATGGCAGTGGACCAGTGGCGAATGGCGACGGACCGGCGGGTCCCTTCCTTTTTCCCTTATTTCCTCCTTCTCCTCTTTCTTCCTCTCACTCAGTTGTGGAGTGGTGGGTCCTTTTCAAAAATTAACTTTGACCTTGACCAAGGGATTAGGGCACCCACTCCATCCCTTATATGGGGATGATAATGGGCCCCTTGAAAGAGGTCCAATAAGGGGTGCCCATTAGACATTGGGTCCCCATAAAAACCCAAAAAAAAAAGGAAAAACACAAACGAAAATAGAAACAGGGGGTTGAAAGGAAGGGCCTTGCTGGTGGATATGGCCCGAAACATGTTGAAACTTATGAGCATGTCTACGCCTTCGCATTGGTTTGCCGGTCAGGATGGGCTCAAATTGGTGGCTGTCAATGATCTTTGATGGAGTGGGACTGCTCGCTCCATCACTTACTAATTATGTATATCGTTACATGAATAATTTAATTAAATTTTGATATAAACCACTTTATATGTTCACTTTCCAGCCAATGGGGTGCCAAGATAGACCTAATGTCCTAGAAGATACATATTATTATAAAAACCCTCTCATGGAACCTTTTCTGTTATCATTTACCATATATGTATGATCCTTGATCCACTTGAAGAATCCCAAATGACTTACATTATGGTTAATTTTCAAACCCTAATCTATCATTCCAATTATTACTTGTGGATAATGGATACCATTGGAGAGCATCTTCACAAATATATAAACTACTCGATATAAATGCCTCTTCCTCATCAAGTCAATCTCATCTTACACCAAGGCTGAATGATCTCATATGGACCATTCAATCATATTAGTATAATTAATTCTATATCCAAGCTAAGTAATTAGGGACTCATAAGTCATAGTTGAAATAAATCAATGCACAAGGTGTCTTTAGTGTCTCAAGTCTTGAGACAACTTACATCACATGAACCAGCCTAATAGACAATTAGGCATAATACCGTTCATGGATTGCTATGGATCAATTCAATGAAGTATTTTCCCAAAGAACAGCAATTCTTATGATATGAGTAGGATTTGAAAGTATTATACTTTCCCAATATTTTTATGTCCATCTCGAGTATCCTTTGGACAAGAATATTCAGAATATATGTTTAGAAATTAGTGATCACAGTTTAATGGTCTCATCATAATTTATCCAGTCATCGTATATATTCAATCACTTTATGATGGTCATTTCAAGAGATTAATTATAAATAAATTTTTATTTCAATGACCATAAATGAAACATAGAAGTGTGATTGCCTTGAAGGCCATATAATATACATCAATTTCCCACTTGCACTACATCAAGTTATCCTTATTCAGTACTATAATATTTTTCAATGATATCCCTAACTAAATAAAAGTGCCTCAGAATTTACTTTGACTTTTGATGTGACCATGACTCTTTTGTTTTTGGCACAGTTGGTCTCACACAACAAAGGAATAGGTTATGACTTTGAATAAATGTTATCAAGTTCAGTGATGAACTTAAATAAAACATAAAACTGAATTGGCTTAAAATTCATATAATATCTTTTTGTGTATTTCCTATAAATCATATTTGACTATAAATCATGTAGTGTATAAGAAAATGTCCCTTTTTGTGTATTTCCTATATATTAGATAAATATGGCTGTAGATAGAATGGAGAGTTTACACATAGGGATGATGATCACTAAAAAGGTGAACTAGGATAATTTTATCGAAAACACAATATAGAAAATCCAAGCAAAAAAGTATAAGAGTTCTGAAGGAAAATATTTATTAGTTACACAAGGTGAATCTAGATTGCATATGGTGGATAAATTTTCATTATTCATCCTTTTATATATTTTTTCATTTTGATTCTTCCCTTATACTTAAATTTATTAATTATTTTTTTAGATTTTATATAGAATCGTTCCATTCTTGTAGCACTTTAACCGAGAGATTAGTCTTGATTTGTGACACCAATTAGTGTCAAAGAAAATAGAGGCTACCTAAGATGAAACGATTTTTAAGAGACCATTTCAATATGACACAATATGACTTTGATCCTCAAAATGTTCAACTATTTCAATACCATAGGGTTGTTAGATGGATGCCGAATGTATAATGGTTATGGAGAGTTGTGATGGGACAGAATGGCATTCTACTCAATCATCCATTCATGGGGTTCATCTTCATCTCAATTCTCATATATCCAAGTTCATTATCATCACTATTCCAATGTCAGTCCTATTCCATCATTTGTTTCTTGGCAATGAATGAAATATATGGTTCATGGATGATGAAATAGGTTGAATAGAGTGAGATAATGGTAGAGAGATGGAGACAAACACATGAAGAGATAGAGATAGAGATATTGAGAGAGAGAGAGAGGAGAGAATGTGAGACTGAGGGAGAAAAAGAGAGAGCAAGAGTCTATCTTGTGTATGAGAGAGAGAGCATGATAGAGCGTGAGAGAGAGGGTGTGTACTATAGAGAGAGCGTGATAGATATAGAGATAAAGAGAGAGAGAGAGAGGATGAGAGACACAGGTCCTCATAAACGACAATCAACTTCTTCGTCAATGGCACATATCATTGTCATCATTGACAAAAAAATCGCTGTTGATGACTGTTGTCATATTTATCAATGACTGACGTTGGTGTCAACAACAAAAAAATGATCATCAATGACAGTTGTGGTCCTTATCAATTTGAGTTTTCCACTTCCTCAATGATAGTCATGGTCATCATCAACAATTGGCTGATATCCTAACAATATCCTCTATAATTTTTGTCCTCATTGACGACACTTATGATATCCTTTCTCCATTATAGCTGTAAATTAAATTTTTATCCTCATTGCTGATGCTTCCATTGACATTGTCGCACCAAAAGTCACCAATGTTGTCATAAAAAAAATCACTTGACAATTGTCATCCTTCTCATCAGGGGTCAATGTCTTCGACCTTCACAACTGTTGGAGATAGTGATGGCCATCCTCATTAATAAACTATGGATGCATCATGAAATTATGCACATTCTAATGCCAATTTTGAGATCATTTTATCCATATTACCCTCATCTTTTATGAATTCTAATTTCATGCATTAGATAAAGAAAAATAACACTTTTTAATTATAATGGTTAGCATGATATACTAACCCACTAATTCTTATTGAAAATATGCTTAAAATATTTAAAGATTTGCATCCTATACTCTCTAGTATGTTTGCCTATATTTTTCAGGGAAAGAGATAGAAAAAAATGGTTTATGAGTTAAGCACCAACAGCACTCAAGCCAGCCATAGGCAGGCAAGTGCAGAGGCACTCAAGCTCGCCTACAGCAGGCAAGCACAACTGCGCCTAAGAGCGGACACATGGCCCACATGGAGGGCCCCATAAGGCCCACATGGAAGTGTTAATTATTTCATACCTTAACATCATACAAAATTTATATAATGTCACATATTTTAGTAATTTCCAAGATGGGATTAGACTTTCATGTTTCTTTCAGCTCCACATCGGGACGGCTAAGAAACAACAAAGTGAGCTTAAGAAATAGGATAACAAATTAGGACCGGGCTTTGAGCGAACCAAACTCAAAGCCCGTATCATTTCAAGTCGTTTTAAGTAAATAGACATGATCTCAGCCACTCGATCTTCTTAAGGAAGATTGGACGGATGATGAGATGTGTTTTGTAATATTTAATTGTCTTTATTTCTTTTTTCAGCCTTCAGATTGGCTGCGACCAATGATGTGGATAGCAGGGCCAAGTGTGGAGTGAATCAAAGCACAAGTTGGCTGATAGAGTGCTGACTGACGTGGCAAAGAGGGTACACCATTAAGAATAGGTCCACGACTGCAATTTAATCACAGCCGTCGAACCCATTCAAAGGGGGGATAGGACGACGAGGGGTTAGTCCCGTCCTTCTCCATCTCATGTTGCCATCCTCGTCGGCTGGCGGGCGGAGGCCGGTGACGAGAGGACCGTAGAGCGATCCAACGACTCCTGGAGAGCCGTTGGACCAATCCTGACCCATTACTCCTAAAGAGAAATTTTTAAGGTTCCAAGGCCTGTCTCACTGTAGGGGAAGAGCCGTCTCCATATGTCCCTCTTGGAGATTGCAGTGCTTCGCAGAGTCATGACAGCTACATCGTTGCACATATAACACAAGGAGGCATCATAGAAGAGCTAGGGAGGCTTATATCTACACCAGCAAGGAAAAGGATAAACAAGGCTTATATCTACATATAACTCACCAGGTTCAGGGGTGGTGATCAGCCCCTTACTCTTGCTCGCCTGAATAAGGGTGAATCTGGTACCTCTCTTTGTTCGATCTGGTTGAGGTTCAGTAGCACAAAACTATATATTAGATTCAATAAATTTCAATCACTCAACAAGTTCAGTTTGATCAAAATTCAGTATCCAGGCATTTCATTGAGCACCTTGTGTGTATCAAGGATATTCACCGATTTATCTAAGTTTCTTCTCGATATTTCCTGGTAAAAAATTTTAAAATATACATAGTAAATTCAATCGTATCTTTTGGTCTTGTTGGGGCATTGCATCGAACTCCTGATTGGTGTGGAGAGAATCACGCTAATTTGTTTCATTTTTTCTGCCATAAAAAATATAAAAATATTTGAATATATATGACTAGATAATAAATACTACGCCGATATAAATCATAATCTACTGTTATAATCAACCTCTTATTAGCCCCTCTATTTCTCTTAATCTCTATCTATCTATCTTGCTAATTAATTATATTATAAACCAGATAATCCCTATTCTCTTACCCAACTCCCTTAAACTTAAACTATTAGGATAAATAAGTCTTTCTCTATTACTTTAGTCTACATCTTAATAAATATACAATTCCTTGCTTTCTTATCATAAGTAACACTTCTTCCCTCCATTCATCTTCCTACCTCTTATTAAACCAAAGACTCCTATCAAGTAATTTCTTACATCTCATTATCATAGAAACATATTCACTATCTAACCAAAATCTTAATGTCCATTATCATTATATCCACTTGTTATTTTACATAAAGGTTACTATTAATCAAATAAATAACATCCTAGCTCCTATTCATAATATTTTACTGTTCTATTTATCTTATTAATCTTTTCTTCTTCTTCATTTCCTATACTAGTAACACCTTAACTTTAACACCATTAATTCATCTCAACATCCTACTTTCTTATTATCTTTAATAACTATAAAAGATATAAATAATATCTTATATTCTCTCTCTATCTCTAGTTCTCTCCCATATCAATTGCTATCCATTATTACCAAATATTATCTTAATTCTCTAATCAATTAGATATTACTCCCTGCCTACTAATTACTTATGTTCTACTATATTCGCAGTCTTTATAGCTATTATTACTTCTCAACTATAACTCAATTATTAAAGTCACATCTAAAGGCCAGTCCCTGCGCAGACGACCTCCTCCTACTATACATTTTGGTGAGTTTTCTATGTTTAACAAATTTATTTGATTTGGGCAAATTAAAATTACGACGACTCTAAAAATTAATATGTAATTTACCTTTATCATAATCCTCATCAATGACAGTTGTAATTGTCAATTATACTTATAATTGTTGTCAACGACATTTGTTGTCATACTCGACGACAAATGTCAATGGTGTCAGTCATCGACGATGCTTTCATCATGGATCATCGTAATCATAGTGACAGTCATCGTTACCATAAAACATATTAATTGCATAGTTTATGAGTTTTAAATTTATATATGATAACTACAATAAAATATATTTTTGGGGCATTGTTTACCCAACAAATTAGTTGTTGATTTCCCCCCCTTTTCTGTGCCGTACTGTCATCCATCATCCTCTGTCAGCCATCTGTCCTTTCCGTCATCGGTAATCTGTCAGACTAATGATGCAAATGTTTCCATCAACTCTTTCTCCACTGGCCCCGACAATGACAGATGAGGGATTAAGACTGAACTGATGCACAACGTTATCATTCCAACAACTCTAGTTCCCAGACTGCACAATTAGAATGATTTCATGTAAAAAAAATCTGAAGGATTTGTGTCCAGAACAAGGAGACACCCAACTATCCTGAAGAGGATAGTGAGAGAACTCAACTAGAAGACTTTGAGATAAGCAAAGAAAGTATCTTAGTATTTCACTTAAATTTTGCTCCATTTCATGGAGACCACTTGAAATGAACCGATCAGATTCTGGCTCCCAAAAAAAATTCACAAACTGCACATCTTTAGAAACTAGAATAACAAGTAGACGACCGAACGACTTAAAAAAAAGAACAAAGTCAGGGCTCAAGGCAGTTGACCCGGCTACGAAGCTCCAACATCTCCTGGTGATTAGGATCAACAGAGAGGGCGGCGCGGCAGTCGCGTAGAGCACTGGGGACGTCTCTGATGTGCTCGTAGAAGGCGGCGCGGAGATGTAGAAGATGAAGGTCAGCCTTGAATGCGATCGCCCGGGTCAACTCTGCTATGGCCTCCTTCTCCTTCTGGCTGTCCATTAAAACTTAATAAAAAGGCAAAAAGATCAGACCACAACTCAAATCCCCACAAAAACTTCACTGAAAAGATTAATTTAAGATAATGAAACCCAGATTTCATTTTGAGATTCAAAAACCAACCCAGAAGATCTGAGACTCAAATATCACAACCCAATCCCAAATCTCCTCAAAAAAAAAACCCAGAAGATTAATTAACAGCGGATAACTCCAGATGTCATGTTTGAATAAATTTAAGATATAAATTATCAGATCCAGAATTCAAATAGCCTAAAAAGTCAACCAAGAAGATTAATTAATGCAGATAATTGTAAGGATAGCGCCTTTTATTGACCATGTTGGATGGTATAAACCTCCAGACTCCAATTTTTTTTCAATTTTTCAGGCAAAAATTGGTAATTGTAGCGATCAGACCCAGAAATCAAATACTCTAGTAAACTGAACCAGAAGATTAATTTATGTAAAAAAATTTCTGGATCGCATCTTTTATTGACCTTGCAGGCGGCATATAAACCTCAGATTTCAACTTTTTTACTATTCGGGCACAAATTTGTAAATAAATTAACGGAAATCAAATGGCCTCAAATCCCCAAACCCAGAAAATTAATTAACGGAAACAACTGTTAAGAGCATGTCTTGTATTGACCATTCCGTGTATAACCCACCTAGACACCAATTTTTTTTGTTTTATCCAGAACTCAAATCGCTTGAAAGCTGAAGATTCACTAGAGGAAATAGTTGTAAATATCACATCATGTACAGACATCGTGTCGTTTAAAACCCAGACTTCATTTTTTATTTTTTGGCTGAATTTATGAATTAAAAAGAAGGTTTTCCTTCTAACCTGCGGCCCGGTATCGGTAGGGATAGACCCGCAATGGGTCTAATCTGGTCACCATGTCAAGGTCGGCCATGGTGAGATCTCGATCGCAGTACTCGGACCTCTTTTCATAGGCAGAGGCATTATTGGGGGCTTTCTCGATGAAGCGTGCCATCTCCTCATAGGCCGCATTTTTGTTGTTCATAAGGAAATGGACCCGAGCCAGGCCCTGATGGGCCCGCGTGTGCCGGATCTTCAGAGCATTGATGTAGCACTCTGCCGCCAGGTCCAGATTCTGGCAGTCGACATAAACACTTCCAAGATTGTTCAACGCCTGTTTTGATGATGATAGATGTAGAGAGCAAATGAGTCAGAACGAAAAATCACCCAGCCTCATAATTGATGGTGACTTTTTCTCTCTTTTGTCAATGTATACCCTTGCTAAAAATACAATATAATATGCAATCTGTTAGACTTTGTTCTCTTTCCAGAGATTTATCATGGAACGCTGATACTTTTCTTCATGCGACACAAAATGGTAGAACAAAATTATCAGGAACATTCATCAGATAGTAGGGTTTGGCGTCAACAATGATGAATTTTCATTGCCCTTGTCACTCCTTGCGGCCAAAACACGGATGATATTGAAGATGTTTTAGGATGACAATGTCTAACTGTCATCAGCAACCAGCCTTTGTCTGGTAACAATGACGATAATGGTGAACGGACGATGACAATAATGAAAACAAACTACCATCATCATTCTCTTTTGGTTTCCAAGAGCTGTGATTGTCATCATCATTGACATCTATCAGTTGATGACAAATTACCATTGCCATCCATCAACCCAATATTGGCGCCAATGGTAAAGATGGCTAGTGGGAGATAACAGAGCATCATCATTGTCATCCCCTATTCAAGAGCATTCATCATCATTGTCACCCATCAAATAATGAACCGCCATCATCCTCATTGTCAATGAATTCATCATTGTCGGCCAACCCTACTTCAGTTCAATGATGACAATAACGAGCCAGCATCCTCATGCCATAAGGCTTCCAAAGCTGTTCCCATCATGTTCATCATCCACCAGCAGTTGCTGACAAATCATCACCATTAATCCTTGCAGCCCAAACATGGTTGTGGATGACAGAGGAACTCATCATCATCCACCAACCCAATCAAGAAGATGTGAGACGTCCATTACTTGTTTTACAGATGAGCCCACTCAAAAGAAGGTTATCAAGGATCAAAGAAAAGAACATAAGCATACCTGACCCTTGCGGAGCCTATCTGAGGGGCACTTGAGGGCGTCCTCGAGCAGGGAGATAATGGTATCAGAGCAGGAAATGCTTGGGCTGGAGTCTGCCAGCGCATAAGCCTTGAAGAAGAATGCCTCAAAAGATCTCTGCAATTTTATTGACTCCTCTGCCTTCTGGAGCCCCTCCTCGCAGTAACCAGAATCATACAATATCCACCCCTCATAGACCAGCCGCTCATGATCATTGCTTGCATTCTCCCTAGCCAGCTGCAAGCTCCTCATTGCTGCCTCCGGGCAATTTAACCTGATGAGAACACATGCCCGTAGTCATAAATCAGAATCAACACATGCCCATAGTCATAAATCGGAATCAACACATGCCCATAGTCATAAATCAGAATCAACACATGTCAAAGGAAACTGAGGAATGTGTATGACACGCTCTAAGGTTTTAATCCTTCAAAGAGAGTCATATTTCAGTTCCTTCTACAATGGTCAGATCAAGACAGAGCATGATATTCACGACTAAAATTAATTGCTGCCCCTTGGCAATTAAATCAGATGAACTGCAACCTAGGGTTTGGCGTTCAGAGTGACAAAGACTACCAGAATCACAATAAAAATGACAAAATGTCATCATCCTCATCCACCACTTACCATGATTATCATGAGCTTTGAGCTGGGCTGGTGGATGATGACAAACATGGCATCATCGTTGTCATCCATGTTTGGGCTTGTATGAATGACAATGACGATGATGATTGTTATCACGCAATGGATGGCGATGACACCTGCTAGATCCAGGCACAACATGATAGTCAAGCATAAAACTTATTGCTGTCTCAGGGCAATTCTACCTAACAGAACCCCTATGACCATATACATAAATGAAAGTACATGAGTTAGGCAACAATTCACCAAGCAAAAGGTATTATATGACTTAATGATTCAAGACTTAACAAAAGTCAGTCATTACTTGTTTGAACATGATACTGGAAAAAAATCCAGGAGTCTGGACATTACCTCAGGAGAAGCAGCGACTGCCGGAAATAGAGGACTCCCTTAGGCACATCAGTCTCCAGCATCTGGTAGATAACCGACAAAGACCCAATATCATCCACTGATGACCACCGATCATAGAGCTGCATCCAGCAATCAGCTGTGCTCATCTGGGCAACATGTTCAGACACCAAAGTCCTCAACTGGGAAGCAGCCACTCGCCCTTCAAACATTCTATACTTTGGTGACAAGGTCAAGATTGCCTGGATATCACACAGTGCATTGCGATAATCCTCAAGGGCTAGATAGAAGCAGAATCTAAGCTCCAAACACTCTAATGCCAACTTGAACCCAATAACCCGGTTAACCTCGGCTAGTGCCCCCTGGGCATCTTGCTTTCTCATCAATGTGGCCGCCCTATACATGTAAGGATAGATAAGAGCGGGATCCAGCTCTGTGGCTTTCACAAGATCCGCCCATCTGCTTTCCTCCTCCATATAGAGAGACCTCTCCTGGTACATCCAACCAAGAGTTGTGGAACAGGAAGATATGATGGAGTTCATCTTCTCACAAGCAACAGCTCTTTCCCCTCGTAAGAATGCAATCCGAGCCAGCCCAGCAGCAGAGTACACATGGCCTTCTTGGAAGGAAATGGCAAAGCTCTGCTCGGCCTCAGAGTACTCCTTCCTCAGTAGCCTCACACAACCTAACTGGTGATATGCCAGCTGTTTCTGTCTGGTGTCACTTGAAGAGTCCACCAAACACGCGAGCAGTCGAACTGCAGTTTCTGATCTTGGATCGATGTCGAGGGCAACTTCACACAAGAAGCAGTAGAGGGAGAACGAGGCGTGGCCGATGTCAAGGGCCCGCTCTCGTTTATTGATGCTGCAGAAGATGTCCACAGCTTTCTTGTCTTTAAGACATCCAGGCATGTCATGCAGGAGTCTCCTGAAACATGTGATGGCTAGGATGGGAGAATTCTCCTCAAGGGCACAATGGATAAGGTCAATGGCATCCTGGGTCGAAGAGATAAAGGTGGCAAGGGTTCTGTCGCAAGCATCCCGGAGCTTCTCACAGAAGAACTTGTTTGAAAACACCAGGATCTCGAGCAAAAGATTAGCTGGGACATTGCCAAGTCTTCCACTTCTGCTGAATTCCACGACCTCCCTCATTACAGGCACCGAGATCCCATTGTTTGACATGTCAATGACTTCAAGCCGAGACTCAGTAAACGAGCCATAAAGCATGGTGTGGAATGGCTCTGACAGAGCCGCGATCCTCCTCCTTTCACAAAGAATCACCTCTTCGCCAATTCGGAAGAAGACTGCACCCAAATCCTCAAAAACATCTGCGCGAATCTCGAATCCTTCTGTGGGAACTTCGTCTGCAATTTGCTGAGAAGACTTCTCACAAGAGGCAAGAAGATCAGAGATAATCCGATTCTCCTGCTTCTCATACTTGACCCATGCTTGAAAGATAAGCTTCTGGAAGAAGGAGGTGGCCTTGTGGCAGGCAGAGAGGAGGCAGCGGTGGAGAAGTTTCCCTTCACCCAAGCCTTTGAAGACATGAAACTGAAGTAGACAAAGATCTGCTCTTTGGTGGGAAGGACACGACTCGAGCTCTTCATGAATCTGAGCTAAAACTTGCACATAATCAACTGGTTTGAAGAAAGGGAGGATCGGCGGCTCGGCAACCTTGATCAGAGATTCTCTGCGGATCCATGAATTCATTCATTTTATATAAAAATTAGAACCAGATCTACCATTAAAATTTTTCTCATATTCTGTTCTAAAATTATTTCGGATTTGACCATTGTTTCCTATTTTTGTTCATCAATCTCTTTATGTGACCCTTCCCCCACTATATATGATACTGACTCTAAAGACCTCGAAAGGAAAATGTAATAAATTGAAGGAAAAGATGAGATAGTGGACTGCAGAGAGAATTTCTGAGAATGTGGAGAAGAGACAGAAAAATTGGGGCAAAAATGAACTGATCTTTATTACTGAACAGATGCCCCTTTTATACAAATTTTCACAGAGAGAGAGAGAGGTTAATGCTTTTGTCCAACGGTCAAAAACTGACATTTGGAAAAAGCTGCAGAAGAGATTCCTTTTTCATAAAGGACTTCTAACAGCTATATTTATAGCTGTTGGAGGCTGGGCCTGATATAAATCAGGCCCAGCATATATTAGGTCCTTAATGGACCTAATATATTCCCTAAATGGGGCCCTCACTATTGGGCCCTTAATGGGTCCTTAGTGGGCTGTTAATGGACCCTTATTGGGCCTTTATTTAAATCAATTTTAGGTTAATTTTTCCATTAGATCCCTAGGATTAGTCTATTACACGTACATGGCCTCAGGCCCATAAGTTAGTAAAATTAGCCCTAACTGGGCCATGATGATCTAACAGAAAATAAATAAGTTAACTACGATACGATGACTCAGTTCGGAATCCCAGGAAATGAAAACAGCCTAGGACAAATTCAATTAATCGATATCTCCCAGTTTTACACATACCATTCCTGAATAAATCTTCAATTTATCATGGGGATAGGATAATTGTCTGATCGCATCACTATCACGAGGTTCGACATGAGAAGCTGTATCTTTTCTTTAACCATTTAATGTCGATGAAAGAATTCGAGGAAGAAGAGAGCAGCTTGGAAAAAAGGCTGAAGAACACTTACATGGAAGAAGAGGAGTAGGGGGAGGGCTTCACGAGCTTCCCCCTCTCCACCTGAAGCCAAGCCTGAGGATTTAGAGGGTGGAGCTGCGTTTCTCTGCAACTATCAGACAGGAAGATATTTCTCATAGTAAAGAAGAAGCAAAAAGAGGGGAGATCCTCTTCCTCCTCCTTTCCTTGATTGCCCACGTTCTTCTTCTTCGTAATCTTCCTCTGCGCTTGATTTGATTCCAGGTTGAAGCTCTGAGCTCAAGATTCAGACTGAAATCGTCAAAAACACCTGAAAAAACGAAAAAAAAAGAGGAGTGAATATAGAAATAGGGAGTGTGAGTGATAGAAAAAGCGGGTGAGTCCTCACCTGAGCAATGGAAGCTCCGCATAGCGAATCCCTAACCCCCCGGAAGGCGAATAGGGAGAAGCATATCGACGAACGAAATCTAGGGTTTAGAGATCAGAAGAGGGAAACAGGAATTTGTAACTCATCCAAAACAAAAATCGATCACAGAAGACAAAATCTAGCTACAGATCCATCGCCTCGACTTCAGAAACCGAGATTCTAGAACAGGAACAATATTTACGCCCCAAATTCGCAGAAAACAGTCTCTGATCAACGCAATATTGAGAGATTTCTACGCATTTCGAGTAAAATCTAACGAGCTCCGACTGGGCAATGATTCGTTCGGCATGAACAAAGAAGAGAGAGAAAGTGGAGAGAGGAGAGAGAAAGAGGGAGATCTGAATGTCAGAGGATCGTTCTGAGCCGTTCAGATCGAGAATATTTTACGCCAAATAATTAGCCCATTTAATAGCTTCTCTTTTTCTATTTCCGATAGACGGATGACGATGACGGGAGACGGATGACTTAAAACAAGGAGGCTTCCGTTACAAGTATAGTGCACGATAGTCCAGGATGGGGACAAAGATTGTCCTGATCTACGTCCCAATTTTTAGAGGTTTGCCCGAATTGTCCCGTCCAGAGTTTGTTCCGTCCCGTCCGAAAACCCTCTCTTCCAACACATTCTCGTTCCGTCCCATCCAAAAACCGTCTCTTCCAAGATATTATTGTCCCGTCCCATCTGAAGACCGTCTCTTCCAAGACATTCTCATCCCATCCCGTCCGAAAACCGTCTCTTCCAAGACGCTCTTGCCCATCCCGTCAAAAAACTCTCTTCCAAGACATTCTCGTCATGTCCTATGTCCGGGGATGTATGCCGACTGTGTGTCAGCGTTAGGCCACTCAGAATTTGACACGTGGCATGGCTTTGTGGCGGCCAGCTGGAGCTCTCAGTCTCCTAGACTTCCACAGGACGCAGAAACCTTCCCGTCCGGCGTTCGAAGCCCAGATGAGACGGTTATTTCATACGCGGATGAAATATTGTCCCGTCCGGAGGCCTGCACATGATTCTTTATCCCATCGTTAGTCCATGCAATATCTCTGAGACGGGGTGACCTCCTAATTCACAACATGTGAATGAAGAAACAGGAGTTGAAAGACTGACTAGTGAGGTTACGACAAAGCTTGACAAAGGTTTGAAGGGCCGAGTTTACGAGCGGGAGAACTTCGAGGCATGAATGATTCTAAGGTTCTGATTCATCACCAAAGAATCAACTTTACTAAGTCCAAGAAATGTGGGGCCCAATTGTAGGCACGTTGGCAGAGGATGAATAGACTAGTTGCTTCCAGCAAAGCTTATCCAGGCTTTTGAAGGCGCAAGTTTACGAGCAGGACGACTAGTAGTCAGAGTGATGCTCAGATTTTGATTAAACGATGATGAATCAACTTTATGCAAGAAATTTAATGAATTCATGGAAACGCGATGCACAATTAAAGCAGCATAAGGAAAAGATTAATCAACTAGTCACTTCCAATGAAGCTCATCTAAGGGTTATGAAGGGGTGAGTTTACGAGCCGGACAGCTAGCAGCCATAAGTGATGCTCAGATTTTGATTCATCAATGATGAATCAGCTTTCTGCAATAAATTTTACGAAGTAAAAGTTATGCATGACGCAAATTCAGGAGTGTTAGGGGGAGAAAGATGAATCAACGATGAAAAGTTGGCTTCTTTCTTGCAGAACCCGGATAACTCCACTCAAAGGATGGTCCCGTATGGAGGGGCCCGCTCTTCGCACTACAGGCAGACCATCCACCTTGCACACCAGGCAGGGCTCGGGACGGGGCGGTTGTGCGATGTGGGGCCGCAGTTGGTTCGAAGACGAGACGAGATGGGACGGCATTTAGGTTAGTCGTCTGTCACCGGAAACTAGGGACCAGCAGCCGCCATCCGTCACATCACACATCATGGTGAAGGATGACGTGACAGATGACATGACGATGACTGTGACAAAATTAGGGGGCCGTGACGGTGATGCGACAGTGACGGAGGGCCTCAGACGAGTGATGTGATGGGACGACGGACTTTTAAAAATGACAAAAAGCTTAAAAATTGTTAGATTTAAGCTTTTCGACGTCCGAGATTTTGCTATGTGGTGTCGGAAACTCGATTTATTGGATTTTTTTAGAAAAGTCCCTGCATTAATTCACGCGCGCAAAAAAGATGCCATCCAAAGATAATTGGAGATATACCCCTCCAATCCTCTCTCCTCCGCATGGTTGTTTTTCTCGTCACACATGACGGTGACGCCGTCCAGTGACGGGGACGTGATGGGGACGCCGCAAACCATGATAGTAACGCAAAAGTGACGGATTTTTACGGAATCCAAGGACACATGACAGGACTGTGACATGATGAACCTTTCGTCACATCACTGTCCGTCACGGATCGTCATCCGTCCCATCACATCCTGGGCGTCATGTCCCAGACGTGCTGTTCCCTATCAGAAACGGGACGGATGACGGGCCGTCATCCAACCTAACCTTAATTATCTCTCTTCTTTCTCTCTCATGACTGGTATAAAATAACCGCCACTGACAGCAGTTCATAGTATGGATGCCACAGTGATGATCACCTTTGTTTGATCACAAATTAGATTCTGGTAATTAAATTAAATTGTCTCTCCATCTGTTCTTGATATTTGAATTTCATTTCGACATTTGCAAGTTGATCAATCTCGTTGATGGATTTGGATTGGACTGATCGATTTTTTTCTTTTGATTGTTCATAAATCTGACTTCATGCGCGAGCTTTTTCTTCCGGAATTTTCGATCCGCGCTCCATAAAATTATGAATCTGCTAAACGGATGACGACGAACTGATCGTAAAACTTCGAATGTTTATCAATCGGATTCGAATGTTTAATTCGATGGCCAAAATTAGATGGATGGATTCACCGGAGGAATCGCGCAAGTAGGGTTCATCTGATGATATATTCCAGTTTCCACCGTTTGATTTAGTTCGTAATTATTTAATCGCAAACTCGCGATTAGGTTTTCTGATGATGAATTCCGATTTCTACAGTTTGATTAATCTCATCGACTGACCACGATCGGATCGGAAGAAATTTTTATGTATGAATTCACTCCAGATTTGATAAATCTCTCCAGAGTTCATCTATAAAGCTGAGATTCACATCTGTTTCATAGTAAGAACATAAACCCTAGAAAGTTTTGAACGAGACTCACCTCGAGAAAGAAAAAACAAAAATCCAAGAACAGAACAAGAACATCCATGCGACGCCCCGGGGAAAAGATGGAGCAGCAGCTGCCAAAAAACAGAAAAAAACACATGAATTGATTCTTGAAATTTTTTCCCAGAGCAAAGAATTGGAAAAAACTTCTTCCCTTGGGAAAAAAATCTAAAATTGACGGCAAAATTTTCTATCTTGAATACTAATCAGACTTCCTTAATTCCTGAAAATTTTTCCCAGATCAAAAAATTGGAAAAAACTTCTTCCATTAGGAAAAAGAATCTAAATTTGACGGCAAAATTTTCGATCCTGAATACTAATCAGACTTCCTGAATTCTTGAATTGGAAAAATCTAAATTCTTGAATTTTTTTTGCAGATCAAAAAATTGGAAAAAACTTCTTTCATTTGGAAAGAAAATCCAAATTTGACGGCGAAATTTTCGATCTTGAATACTAATCAGACTTTCTTAATTCTGAATTTTTTTCCCCAGTCAAAAAATTGGAAAAAACTTGTTCCATTTGGAAAAAAAATCTGAATTTGACGGCAAAATTTTCGATCTTGGATACTAATCAGACCTTCTGGGGAATCTGAACTGATTGAGCGGCGGCTACCAGGAAACAAAATTCTTATTTTATCACAAATTCTTGTAGAAAAATCTTTCCCGGGTCAAAAGCTGAATATATAAACCTCCATCAACAGATCAAAAAATCGAAAATTGAAGAACTAAAACCTCGATCGTGGATACTTCTTAGATCTTCCTCTGGAGAATCAAAAAAACTGATTGAGCAGCAGCTGAGAGAAAATATAGTTCTTGAATTTCTCCGGAGTCAAAAATTGAAAAAAAATCGATCGACAGATCATAAAATTCAAAATTGAAGAACTAAATCTTGATCTTGGACACTTATCAGACCTTTTTCTGTAGAATTAAAAACTGATTGAGCAGAAGCTGGCAGAAAACTAAATTCTTATTTGATCCTAAATTTCAAAAAAATTCTTCAATTTTTCCCGGGTCAAACATTGAAAAAAACTCTTCAAAACTCTTCAAACTCTTCAAAAACTCGTCAAACTCTTCAAACATTGAAGAAAAACTCCATCGACAGATCAAAAAATGCAAAATCAAAGCCCTAAAATCTCGATCGTGGATGCTTGTCAGACGTTCCTCTGGAGAGTAAAAAAACTGATTGAGCAGCAGCTGCCAGAAAACTATATTCTTATTTGATCTTAAATTTCAAATAAATTTGTGAAAAACCCTCAATTGATAGATCATGAAATCGAAAATTGAAGCCCTAAAATCTCGATCTTGGATACTCATCAGACCTTTCTCTGTAGAATCGCAAACTGATTAAACAGCAGCCGGCAGAAAACAAAAACCTCATGCGATCTAAAATTTAAAAAAAATCTGGAATTTTCCAGCAGGTCAAGAATCGAAAAAAAAAACTCCATCGACAGAACAAAACACTGGTAACCGATGCCCTAAAATCTCGATCTGGGATATTTATCACACCTTTCTCTGGAGAATCAGAAACAAGAGTCGGTGACGGCGGAGTCAATGGAACTCTGTGGGGATCTGCGATGAACACAGATGAATCTAACCCACAATCGGAACCCAAAAACCCCAAAAAATCAACGAAAAAAAAACAACAGATAATTAAAATAATCATCAACCTACCGCCATTCGTGACATTTACAAGCGGAGGAGGCGCCGGAGAAGGAAGCAATGAAGGGCAATTAGCGCCGAGAAAACCTGCAACAAAGAATCAACAAATTTGTTAAATCAGAGATTAAAATCCACTTCCAGATTCAAAATTTTGTGGGTTTTTTTCGCTTTTTTGATGGGCTTACACTCTTGAACGCAGGGCAAAACGGTGGAATTGAGAAGATTTGAGTAGCCTCGGCGGCAGTCGCAGCGGAACGTTAAGAACGAAGTGCTTACGCAATCACCCTCTCCACAGTAGCTCCAATCGCAGGCTGCCACGTCATCTCACCAACGGTCAAACCGCACGTGACGGGATAGAACGAGACGGAACGGGACGGGACGAGACGAGATTAAACGGGACGAGACGGATGCAACGAGCCGAGAGAAGACAGGACGGCAAGTCATGGACGGGGCGAGACGGGACAGGACGGGACGCAGTTTCGCTTCCTTCCTGTCCGAACGGATGATCGAACGGATGCCGATGTGTACGGTTGACTGTGAGGGGATGAGTATGGTAAATATTTGGTTCGTGGGGGAAGGACGGATGACGATAATAGTTTGACATATGATCGTCGTCCGTCCTTTGGCTGGGGGGAGGGGTGCAGTGCTTACAGTTGAAGAGAGGGCTTAGTGGGTTTGTCGGCACTTGTGGAGGTGGCGGCGGTGGTTGCGGTGGCGGCGACGGTGATCCGGTGGCATTGCTGCATGAGTAGTTGACCGTGCCTGATCGGAGGAATGAACACGTGTTTATGTTGCTGATATGTTAATGATAGTGATAGGCTAATGATGATGATGATAATAATGATTTGATATGATGATGGTGATGAATAGGGGAAAGGTGCAGATGATTGTTGTGATGATTCAAGAGACGAATTGGATGATGATGGTGATGACCAGGAGGGAGGCAGTGATGATTTTTCTTATGATTCAAGAGGCAAATTGGATCGTGATGGTGATGGTGGTGGTGATGAGGGTGACCATGATGATGATGATGATGGCGATGGCGACAATGAGGAGGGTGACGATGATGATGATGAGGAGGATGAAGATGATGTCGATAATGATTATGGTAATAATGCTGATGTGACAGTGACAATGGTGGTGGTGATGATGATGATGATGCTGATTGCGATGATGAGTAGGAGGATGAAAATGATGTCGATGATGAGACACTTAAGCAAGTGGGGAAAGAGGGCGAAGATGAAAGTTTGTATAGTTCCGGATCGTCCTGGACGTGGACGATGGACAGGACGGGACGAAGATCATCCTGTCCAACGTCCTGGAATCAGTGCAGGGACGCGGACGGGACGGCTTTTTTTGTCCAAGACCTTCTGGACGGGAGGGTTTTTTTCTTCTGAGTGGACAAAAACCGTCCCGTCTGGAGGTCTTGAGATGAATTTCCGTCCCAATTTTCGTCCAACCTTGCGGACGGGACGATTTTTTCATCTTGGGACAAAAAAACGTCCCGTCCGCGTCCCTGGACTAGTATAGTCTGGATCGTCCGGGACGTGGACAATGGACGGGACGGGACTAAGATCATCCTATCCGACGTTCAGAATCAGTGAAAGGACGGGACGGTTTTTTCATCCGAGACCTCTGGACGGGACAGTTTTTTGGTCCGAGTGGACGAACAAACCATCTCGTCCAGACGTCTTGGGACGAATTTCCATCCCGATTTTCGTCCAACCTCGCGGACGGGACGATTTTTTCGTTCTGGGAAGAAAAAACCGTCCCGTCCGCGTCCCTGCACTATAAAAGTTTGTTCATGATGATGATGAGGCGATAATTGCAGAGGGTAATGAAGATGAGATCTTGATCTGATGATGATGAGGCGATAATAGGAGAAGGGTTAAAAATATTGAACTCTATCCACCCAGTATCTAAACAGCAGAACGGTGCAAAGATGAAAGCTTTGTATGATGATGAGGATGAGAATGACAATTGTAATGAGTATTAGGATGATGATGAGGATCGTGGAGATAATGATTATAATGATTATCAGGATGATGATGAGGGTCATGTTGATGATGACGATAATATTGATTATGACGATCATAATGATTATTAGGATGATGATGAGGGTCACATAGATGATGACAATAATATTGATTATGATGATCATAATGATTATCAGGATGATAACTAGTGTCATGTTGACGGTGATGATAATATCGATTATGATGATCATAATGATTATCAGGATGATGATATAGATTATGAGGATGATGATAAGGGTCATGATGATGATGATTATATAGATTATGAGGATGATGATGATATAGATTATGAGGATGATGATAAGGGTCATGATGATGATGATTATATAGATTATGAGGATGATGATAAGGGTCATGATGATGATGATTATATAGATTATGAGGATGATGATAAGGGTCATGATGATGATGCTGATTATATAAATATTAGGATGATGATAAGGTTCACGATGATGATAATTATGTTGATTATGAGGATGATGATAAGGGTCATGATGCTGATGATTATATAGATTATGAGGATGATGATAACGGTCATGATGATGATGATTATATAGATTATGATTTATGAGGATGATGATAAGGGTCATGATGATGATGATTATATAGATTATGATTTATGAGGATGATGATAAGGGTCATGATAATGATGCTGATTATATAAATCTTAGGTTGATGATAAGGTTCATGATGATGATGATGATTATGTTGATTATGAGGATGATGATGATGATGCTGATTGTAGTGATGATGAGGATGAGGGATTACAGTTGGGGATGAGGCAAGGAAGGAAGGGGAAGAGCCCGGAAGGATCGAGCTTAGTCCATCCAGGATTGCATTCGCAGGAGAAGCCTAAGAGGCTACCGCGGGCCTTGCAGGTCCCCATCCCGCACTGCCCCTCCGCGCATGTTCCGTCTGCACCGAGCCATGTTAGTGAGAGAGATAACAAGATAGAGAGAGAGAGATGGAAAGATACTGGGGAGAGATGGTAAGATCGAGTCCGCCGATTGTGTGACGGGTGAGGCTGCCGCTGCAATCTGTGCTAGAAGCGGAATCGCAAGCATGAGTAATATCTCTCTCCTCGTGCCCATGCCTGCCCCACCTAGAGAGAGAGATGGGGAGAAAGAGTTCTGGGGCGGATGAAATTGAGGGGCTCGTTTAAGAAGGGCTGAAAGATCAGCAGAGAAGGAAAATTTAAGGAATTTGCGAGAAGATGGTGAAGTTGAGAGAGAGAGACAGATAGATAGATAGATAGATAGATAGAGAGAGAGAGAGAGAGAGAGAGAGAGAGAGAGAGAGAGAGAGAGTTTTGGCGACTGGTGGAGTCTCGGTTGGTTTTATTATAAGGTGAAGAAGAGAGAGAAGCAAGATGACTTTGGAGGAAGAGGAAGAAGATGAGAGAGAAGGTGTTAACAAGTCGGTGAAGAAGATACAGGTTAGCTGAACGGTATAAACAACAGTGTGATGATGTGATAGATAGAAAGAGAGGTAGATAGATAGATAGATTGACCGATAGTTAGATTAATAGTGAGATGGATGGATAGATCGATAGATAGGGATAGATTCATATATAGATAGACAGATAGATAGAGATAGATGGATAGATAGATACAAGGAAATATAGATCGAAATATCGATAGATAGATGGCTAGATAGTTAGATAGAAGGATAGATGGATAGATAGATGGATATATAGATAGATGGATAGATCGAAATATCGATAGATGGAATGATACATAGATAGTCAAGAGGTGAAGAGAGAGAGAGAGAAGTAGAGACTAGAAAGAGAAAGAGAGAGTTAAAGGGTGGTAGTTGGGAGGATGGAGAAGCGGCAAGGGAAAGACTTTGTCGGCCATGAAGAGGGCGGCCCTCTTTGACTAGACCTTTGCTGCCGCCAACACGCTACACTCATGAAACATTCAGATTCGATGTATCTCTCCTCTCTCTTCTTCTCACATATTCTTATCATGATGACGATCAAGTTTGTCGAATTACCGTTGGTCGTTGACGGATGAGTTCTGGCTTTTATCCTGACGGTCGGAAAAATTTTATTTAACGCTAATTGGGAGAGTGATTTTATTTAATGAGAGTGAAATGAATTTAATCATTAAAGACGGTGGAAATGGGATTAGGTTATTTTATTGTCTGCGCATTTATGGGAGGGAATGCTCATGGGTCCCAATGCATGAACAATTGATTATCAGCTCATTAAATTTCGTCGCAGAATATTGGAAGAGAGGTTAATGGTGATCTTTGCAGACCCATATTAAATTTTACAGAAGCTAATAAGCTTCATTAAACTCCATATATTTATTCGGATTGTTGAAAAATTGAGAATTTTTCTTTTGCCCGAGATCAGACGTGAAGAATCAATGGATGCAGTTCAATGAATGAAATTTAAACTCAATGTTTTTTTTATACGTCGTTTGTTTTTGTAAAATCTCTACATGTTGAAAGGATGTTTCTGTGCATAAATAATCATTTGTCAACTCATTAAGTCATCGTAAGGTATTGGAATCTAACCTTGGGAATTTACGCCACTGTGGGACATCTTTTGACAAACAGAGCACACCAATGCAATGAGTTGGATGTGTACAGCCCAATAATAGATGGTAAAAGCTTTTCATTGTACTTTACCCACTTACCCGCATAACTTAGGGTAAACGTAAGTATTGAGTAGCTACTTACTATGCCCTCAAATAAGATGCATTTTTCCTGAAAACCTTGAAGTTGATAATTGTATATTTGAGACATTTTCTGCCAGTATGAAATCCAGTTTCAAATTGCCCAAGTCGAAAGTGTTGATGAGAAAATAATCGTCTTTGTTTTACAGGCCCTTTCTGAGTAATATGCAGCAATGATGGCAACTGTAATGAACAGATATAAAAGTAAACCTGATTCTCAAAATGTCTTTTTATATCTTCATCAAAGTTATCATTAAACTTGGTATGCCTATTTGGTGATTTCAAGAGTATTAAATCACATAATCAATTGGAGTGATGTAATCAAATACAGTGTCGATGATCAACTTGGGGGCTTTGTTTCTTACTTTGTTTTAAAAACATGGGCTGTGACCTACATATACCATTATCAACTGATTCATTAATTGAGTCTTGTTGAGTCATTTAAATATTTTACGTTTAGACATATCTACATGGTCCTCGAAATGTTGAATCTTCTCTAGTTCTCAAATTGGAGAGCAGCAAAGATATTATCACCATACTATTCACATGGAGTTAGGGGAGAGGCTCATAAAGAGAGAGAAGAATGACAGGTTCCCACAGATTTCTTGAATGGGTGAATTTCATTTGGAACTTTGTCGTATTTAAGACTATCAGGAGTTTTCCTAAAAAATCCTTAAAAGTTTAAGTAAATAGTTTTGACATCCAACAAATATTTATGTCTGACGCTTTAGGCCAATGTAGCAATATTAGTAATAGCTATATAAGTCAATAATTTTTTGTTGAGAATTTTAATTAATTAAGAATTTCTAACATGTAGACATGTCAAGTTGAACATGAATTAATGAAGAAAAATTGATGTCAACTTTGTAACTCGTGGGGTGCCACATTATAGTTTGCTCTAGAAGGTATGAAGGAATATTTTAGTTACATGGAATCTCACTTTAATTAGTTACTACATGTGTCGAAGTCATCAATTGTGGAAGATTACCAGAATGACATAATGTATGGTTGACCGCCAAAGACTAATCAATCATTCTATTTATTATTGATGCATTAAGAAATAAATAGAGAAAATCTACATTCATAATTAAATGACCCTTTAAAATAATTTAAATGCATAATCTTCATTGGTTATTTTTTCTCTCACTGATGGACAACAATCTTAGTTTGACAACAAAATCATCTTCGACTTGTTTCTGCATCCAAAATAAGATTGTTTGGAATCTTATGTTTAGGAACTCGTATATCACTACCACACCACAACCATCCATCTACAATATGTCTTTGGTGTCTCAGGTATAAGGCAATGGATATTATGTAGCCATCAAGCCAATCACAGTACCATGTTTTTTTAAGTTCATTGAATAAAATATTTATGTTCATTATTATTTCGTGTGATGTTTATAATGAAGTCCATGAATACGTGCAATGACTTAGTGAATTTTGGTGAGATCATAATACAGTGATCATTAGTTTTTAAACACATATTATAAATATTTCTATTCGATGGATATTCGAGACGAACATTGCATAATCCGGATAGAATCGCACTAGTTGATCCTACTTATACGATAAGCATAGCTGAGCATGAGGCTATTAGTGTGGCGACACTAAGGATAGATAGTAGGTGCTCTTTGGAGAAAGAGTTGACTAAATTTATCTGTATGAAATCTTTGGAGAAAGAGTTCATGTCAATTAGGTTGATTCAAGTCACGGTTGTATAAGTGATCTATTGACCCGAGACACCAAGGACATCTCATGAATAAGTTATAGATCGGATGTAATAAGAATCTTATGGAGATTGATTGAGTCGTCAAGACGGGATCATTTTCCCTCTGTATAAGAAAAGATTGACTAAAGGACGACAATGCAGAAAAATCCATGGCCAAGGTAGTGAGTGACGCAGCCTTTGTATACGAACGGCGTAAGAACAGGACTTGAATCCACAAGCCTTGCTCTACTTGAAGGAGCTAAGTCCTGAATCCACAGAACTAGACTCCCCAACCCTTGAATCCACAAGGGGTTGTACTTGAATCCACAAGCACACAAGTACTATCTAACAAAGAGAACACTCAGAGGGGAGAAACAACAGTTTCAACAAGACAACTGATTTCAATAATGCTCTTTGCGGGGTACATGGGGGCCTTATATAGGCCACAACAAGTACAGGGTCATCCATAATGACTGTACCCATGACAAGACAAGTCAAAACATTGAAAAAAACAATTCTAACAAGCTAAAACACAGGATAAGCAGCCTGCTAAGCCTAAGCAGAGATATCCTGCAGATTCTGGGGCATGCAGAAGCTGTCAGGAGATATTGTGTGGCTCAAGAACATCCCGATGGGATAAAATAGAAGACATGCAAATCTGACAAGTTAGAGGAGAGATCCTGCCAGAAGAAAAATCTTGTAGAGGATTCTGTCAAAAGATATTGTCAGAGAAAATCTTGCCAGAGATAATCCTGTCAGAAGATCTTGTCAGAGAAAAACCTGTCAGGAGATCTTGTTAGAGAAAATCCTGTTAGAGGATTTTGAGGAGCTCTAGGTATATTTCTGCAGATCCTGTCAGTTATAGAAGAATCTCCTTCTTGGGCCACAACTTGCTAATGGGCCACAAAAAATGAGCTTATGGGCTACATTAGTGAGGATATTAGAGAATGCGTTCTCCAATGATCTCCGTTAGACATCAGTACTAATCAAATGACGGATTAGAGTTTGACGATAAACCATACCCTAAGTCATTCGAGAGTCTCGTGCGGATGATGGATTATATATATACAGTAACCGATGATGGTAAAGGTTCCATAAAAGAGTATGAGACTACTCGGTATCTTCTAGATTACAAGGTGTAGCTTGGCACCCAACGGGCTGCAAATTTAACCTATCGATTGGGTTAAATCGTTTCTTATTTAATTAATCTATATATTGATTTAGTTAATTAATAAGGTTTGTCAATAAATGTTATTGGGCCATTAAAGTTACTATCTAGAATGATACAAATGCCTAGAGGGTCACACGCACAAGGTCATAAGTGATGGAAATATATGTGGCCGGCAAGCCAATCACACATTCCACATCTCGTTCTATGTTCATTAGAACAACATATTCATTATAGTGCACTTGTGATGCTTATAATGAAGTTCATGGATACATGATTAGACTTAATGAATTGTGATGAGACTCTAATGAGAGATCACTAGTCTTTAAGCATGTGTTCTAAACATTCCTATTCAAAGGATATGCGAGAAGGACATCAAAGTATCAAGATAGAATAGCACTATCTAGCCTCACTCATATGATGAGTATGGCCAGTCCCGTAGCCATTAGTGTGGAGAAACTAAGGATAGATAATGGGTGCTCTTCAGTGGAAAGAGCTCATTGAATTGATCCGTACGAATCTTTGAATGGTATTATACCGAACTGTCAATTACGTCGATTCACGTCGCGGTTGTGTAAGTGGTCCTAAGACTTGAGACACCAAAGACGTCTTGTGGACGGACGGTTGCTCTTTGACTATGGCCAATGAGTCTCTAATCATGGGATTCTAAACGGTCTTACTTCGGGTACATCAAGAAGTTCACAAAGATGATTGAGAGGTCAAGATTGGATCATCCACCCTCGGTATAAGAGGTGACAGCTCAAGGAAGACGATGTGATGAAGTCCTTGGCCAAGGCAATGAAATATCGGAGAAGATTTCTTTGATGATTTATGAATGCATCAGTACTAACCCGTATGACTGATTAGGGTTTGATAGTGACCATACCCTAAGTCGTCCAAGGAGCGTCATGTGGATGAGGGATTATACATACACTATAACCAATGATGAACAGGTTCCATGAGTGAGTCGATATACACTCCTTTGTATCTTCTAGAGCACGAGGTGTAGCTTGGTACCCCACGAGTTAGAGACTCAACCTATCAATTGGGTTAAATCGATCCGATATAGTTAATTAATTTGAAAGGCCAATAAAAGCTATTAGGTCGCTAGAGTCGTTAACTAGACTGATACATGGGCCTAGAGGGTCACATGAAAATGGTCTTTTGGACGTCGGAAGATATACTTAAGTTTTGAGGTTTTTTAAGAAAAATACCCACTTAGTATAAATAGGGGAAAGCCCTGAACGAAATTCACCGAGGCCAGAATTACTCAAGGGCCTTTCCTCTTCTTCTCCCTTCTCCCCACAACCCCTCTCCATGCTCGATGCGATCGGGATGGCGTAACGACGATGGTGGAGGTAGAACAGGGCTTGTCAACAAGGAGGAGGAGATTCGACGTGCCTAAGATCACGTGGATACGTCTAGAGGCTATACACGTGAGTAGCTCAACTCGTCTCACTCTGGGATCCAAGAAATCGCAGATGCGATCCATAGAAAGGCACTTCGTTTCATAGTTTTGATGATGCCGTTTGATTTTGCAAATTCCTTCTATTGTGAACCGTTTCGATTTATTCATCCATATCTAGGCCTTTAGAACCCAACAATAAGGGCATTGGTAGATATATTTTACTTTGGAAGGTTTTTGAGAAAAACCTTAAGTAAAATATAAAGAGGGAAAGGAGTCTCATTTTAAGCACCCATGCAAGCCTGATTTGCGAGCCCCTCCTATCTCCACTCTCTTCTCCAATCATCCAAGGAAGAGTGTCTTCATGATGAGGAGATCTTCAAGATTTTCAAGATGAGTTGAAGAAGAAGATGTGGAGATCCAAGCGCCACGTGATCGCGTCAATACTTCTAGAGGCCGGATGCGTGAACGACTTCAGAACGATCTAAGAGCGGTAAAGCTAATGGTGGAACGAGTTCCCCAAGAGGTAATTTGAATGTTTTGTTTTTAAGATTGATTCTGAATCGATCGACATGCTTCCGCATCCATGGAACGTGTTTTCCATGGCCGAAGCAAGACATCGAACCCAACATAAGAACCACTAAGAAAACCATGGAATGAGTTGAATTAATTAAAAACAAGATATAATACCATTTAGGGATTCATAATAAACAATCTAGTGAAATATTTCCCTAAATATTTTAGACTATCCTTTATGTATCTATACTAATGGGTATAAGATACATGAATATCATCATATGAATGGGACTATATAGTGTTATTCTATCCAAATATTTAGATAGAGAATCTTTTGAATAAGAATATTTACAAAATATTTTTAGGCACCACAAATCATTCTTTATGGTTTTTTAATAATTTACTCGATAATTGCACTCATTGAATGACTTTTTTTAAAATCACGCCATTATAATAATGAATAATATATATTTTTAACGAACATAAATGAGACATATTAGGGTGATTGGCTTGTTAGCTAATAAATCCATCAATTTGACAGTCCTATTGAAGACCCTAGAATGAATCACAATTATAAATTGGGACATTCAATGTAATTTAGATGATTTTGGCTTGAAGTTTTAAAGCATAAGTTAAAGACAAAATGGATAAACAATTTACCCTATTCAAAATTTAATGTATTTAAAAATTAATTATCATATCACATGGGCGTAGAAAAACATTCAAATACGAACTTGATAACACTCACTAAGATAATAGGAAACAATATATGAATTCCAAATCACCAGAAACTTGCATATTCCGAACTGATTCATTAATTATTTGACACCAAGGCATTTCCTATAACTCATTTAAAAAGCTTTCAGGGATTATAAATTCATACATACACATACTGTAATATCACACATCACTTGCAACATATATTCAGATCTTACATTTGATAGATAAAGTCACATTTGGCCTTAGTCATTCACATATATGATTTGCAAAAAATAAAATATAATTTTGTATTTTTTAAATAGAATACTATACTCTCGCAAACTAATATTCTCTCTTATTCTTTGGTAATTAAAGCCATCATTTAAGTAACATAATTTTCTACTAAAAAAATCATGGTAAATTGACAATAAAAAAGTGTAGAAAATTATTGTGATAATTATTATGGTCACCCTCAACTAAATGAAATTATTGGAGGTATACATAAGACCAAAATTATTTAAATGGTTTTCAAATTTTGAATAAATATTTAAATGCAACAGATATTAAAAATAATAAAATTTATCAACGAATTAAATATGGACTTCTGCACTAAGGGAACATCATTTTCCCATCTGAGATACTAATATGGGATGACAATACAGGAGTTGTTGCTGAACCAAATATCATAAAGATGAGATCAACATCCATAAATTGGATGACAGTATTGGCTATTGATTTCTAAAGTACCAATGTCCAATAACATTACCTGTCCCATTATTGCTGTCTGCCTTCATCTTAGGGGTTGGACAAAAAAATTGGATATCAACCACATAAATCAGTATTTCCAATATCTGAATTTTCAAATTACCTGGAAAATTATTAAATAGTTTATTTTAATAACCTCCATCTTTTTCAATGTATTAATAAAATTAATTATCATTATTAAGTTAGTTGATGCTATACATGTTAATAGGTCAGTTTCCTTTTATTATATTGTTATTATTTAGTGTTTACTTTGTTCATTGGAAGAAGCAGAAAAAATAAAGAGTCAACCGGGTCAACTATGGACATAGTTATTCATAAAACAATGACCCACTCAAGAACTAAGATGAGACAATCCACGGTCAAAATCAATAGGGGACAACTTAGCCCAGCTCGGACACAACCAAAAGTCATTTATGTGGTTTAGGTTAGAGTTGACTGGTCTTCTGATGATAACGCATGGGGCTCTAAACAAATAAAGTATCTACTTGTTTCATTTCTTCCATATAGGACAACATCTCCTTATAAAATAAACTCATTTAATATTTATCCCAATATATGATACCGCACACATCTTATATATGTTTGATATATGATGCTTGCATCTGAAATCTTCTTGATTTCCTTGGATATCGGATATGGAATTTTCCAATATTGGAGATCAAATGGTCATCGAAAGGTGTACCATGTAAAAACAAGTATGCAACATTATTTTTTTCAGGATACATACTTGTTTATTCATGCAATGTTATTTGTGCATATGATTAATTGAGACGTGAGGTGAATAGGAGAACATGAGAGATGAGATGAAATTTAGTATACTGACTCTGGTTACCTTCTAAATCTAGTCATTGAGGAGGGGATGTGTTTGACAAGACCTAATACATATATGTACCCAATGAACAGCATCAATGTTTTCTAGTTTGACAAGACCTATTTGTCATAAACTAAATTTTACGACATTGGTTAGAAACCACAATTAATCACAAATGATGTAAATTATGGATATAATGTATTCTGATTTACTTAACCTCTTCTATAGGCCGTGCTTAGTCTTTAATATTTACTCAATGTTGTTTCCACATCCCACTTCAAGGGTGATAGATGTTTTCATGTAGTAATAAGATGCGTTTTGATCCCATTTTATTAATCTCTTTCTGTACTTCCATCTGTCTCATCTTCACCCTCTTCTTATATACCCCTTGAAACTTAACAGTTCAGCTAATATCATTTATTCATATACTTGTGTTGATTTATCTTTCTCCCCATTTATCACTCTCAACTTCACCCTATTACTCCACAGTTTGAGAATCCATCCCCTCAACTCTTTTTTTTATATTTACCCCCTTCTCTCAAAACCTCTACCTCTATTTCTCTTTGGTTTTCACCCTCTGATTCCACAACCTCTGAGCCTACCAGTTTCTCATATTTCTCTATTCGGCCCCAACTTATTTGACTCTATTTAACTTTATTACTCTCATCTTCACCCTCTTCAAACCGTTTGAACTTATAATTCCAACAACCTCTGTTATTCTATACAGAAGAACAGAGGACATCTATAAAGGACATCTATACAGAATAGAGAGGAGGATGGGAGAGGGGAGAGACACAGATACAGAGGCGGAGAGAGAGGGAGAGGGAGACAGAAAGAGAGAGGGGGGGGAGACAGAAATGGAGAGGTAGACACGGAGATAGGGAGGGGTAGAGGGAGACTCCGAGAGAGGGAGAGAGAGAGAGAGATAGAGAGAGAGAGGGAGACAGAGAAAGGGAGAGGGAGACAGCAAGAGAGAAATGGGGACTGAGAGAGGTAGAGAGAGATGTAGAGAGAGGGAGACAGAGACAGGGAGAGGGAAACACAGAGAGAGAGAGAGAGGGGAAAGGGAGACAGAGAGAGAGAGGGAGACAGAGACAGGGAGAGAGAGAGAGGGAGGCAGGGAAAGGGAGAGGGAGACAGACAGAGAGAGAAATGGAGACTGAGGGACGAAGAGAGATATGTAGAGAGGGAGAGGAGGCAAAGATAGGGAGAGGGAGACAGAGAGAGGAAAATGGAGACTGAGAGAGGTAGAGAGAGAGGGAGACAGAGAAAGAGAGGGAGACAGACAGAGAGAGAAATGGAGACTGAGGGACGAAGAGAGATATGTAGAGAGGGAGAGGAGGCAAAGATAGGGAGAGGGAGACAGAGAGAGGGAAATGGAGACTGAGAGAGGTAGAGAGAGAGGGAGACAGAGAAAGAGAGGGAGACTGAGTGAGATAGAGGGAGACTGACTGAGAGAGAGAGGGAGACACAGAGAGAGAGAGAGAAATGGAGACTAAGAGAGGTAGAGAGAGATGTTAGAGAGAGAGGGAGACAAAGAGAGAGAGAAATGGAGATGGAAAGAAGTAGAGAGAGATGTAGAGAGAGTGGGAGACAGACAGAGAGAGGGAAACTGAGAGAGAGAGGGAGACTGACAGAGAGAGGGAGATAGAGAGAGAGAGAAATGGAGACTGAGAGAGGTAGAGAGAGATGGAGAGAGAGAGAGGGAGACACAGAGAGAGAGAGGGAGACTGAGGGAGAGAGGGAGACAGACACAGGGAGAGGGAGACAGAGAGAGAGAAATGGAGACTGAGAGAGGTAGAGAGAGATGTAGAGAGAGAGGGAGACAGAGAGAGAGAAATGGAGACTGAGAGAGGTAGAGAGAGATGTAGAGAGAGAGGGAGACAGAGAGAGAGAAATGGAGACTGAGAGAGGTAGAGAGAGAGGGAGACAGAGAGAGAGAAATGGAGACTGAGAGAGGTAGAGAGAGATGTAGAGAGAGAGAAATGGAGACAGAGAGAGGTAGAGAGAGAAATGGAGACTGAGAGAGGTAGAGAGAGATGTAGAGAGAGAGGGAGACAGAGAGAGAGAAATGGAGACTGAGAGAGGGAGAGAGAGATGTAGAGAGAGAGGGAGACAGAGAGAGAGAAGGGGAGAGAGAGAGAGGGAGAGAGAGAGGGGGAGAGAGAGAGACAGAGAGAGAGAAATGGAGACTGAGAGAGGTAGAGAGAGATGTAGAGAGAGAGAGAAATGGAGACAGAGAGAGGTAGAGAGAGAAATGGAGACTGAGAGAGGTAGAGAGAGATGTAGAGAGAGAGGGAGACAGAGAGAGAGAAATGGAGACTGAGAGAGGTAGAGAGAGATGTAGAGAGAGAGGGAGACAGAGAGAGAGAGAAATGGAGACTGAGAGAGGGAGAGAGAGATGTAGAGAGAGAGGGAGACAGAGAGAGAGAGAAATGGAGACTGAGAGAGGTAGAGAGAGATGTAGAGAGAGAGGGAGACAGAGAGAGAGAAATGGAGACTCAGAGAGGTAGAGAGAGCTGTAGAGAGAGAGGGAGACTGAGAGAGAGAGAAAGGAAGACAGAGAGAGAGAGAGAAATAGAGACTGAGAGAGGTAGAGAGAGACGTAGAGTGAGCGGAAGACAAAGACAGGGAGATGGAAGCAGAGAGAGAGAGAGGGAGAGGGAGACAGAGAGAGAAAGGGAGATGGAGACAGACAGAGAGAGAGAGAGAGAAAGGGAGAGAGAGAGACGTAGAGTGAGCGGAAGACAAAGACAGGGAGATGGAAGCAGAGAGAGAGAGAGGGAGAGGGAGACAGAGAGAGAAAGGGAGATGGAGACAGAGAGAGAAAGGGAGATGGAGACAGAGAGAGAGAGAGAGAGAGAGAGAGAGAGAGAGAGAGAGAGAGAAAGAGAGAGAGAGAGAAATGGAGACTGAGGGAGGAAGAGACAGATGTAGAGAGAGGGAGAGGGAGACGTAGAGAGAGAGGGAGACAGAGAGAGAGGGAGACTGACAGAGAGAGAGAGACAGAGAGGGAGAGGGAGACTAAGAGAGAGGCAGAGAGACAGATAGGGGGAGACAAAGAGAGAGGGAGAGAGAGCGAGAGAGACCGAGAGAGCGCGAGAGAGAGAGAGAGAGAGAGAGAGAGAGAGAGAGAGAGAGAGAGAGAGAGAGAGAGAGAGAGAGAGAGAGAGAGAGAGAGAGAGAGAGAGAGAGAGAGAGAGAGAGAGAGAGAGAGAGAGAGAGAGAGAGAGAGAGAGAGAGAGAGAGAGAGAGAGAGAGAGAGAGAGAGAGAGAGAGAGAGAGAGAGAGAGAGAGAGAGAGAGAGAGAGAGAGAAAGAGAGAGAGAGAGAAATGGAGACTGAGGGAGGAAGAGACAGATGTAGAGAGAGAGGAGAGAGAGAGAGAGAGAGAGAGAGAGAGAGAGAGAGAGAGAGAGAGAGAGAGAGAGAGAGAGAGAGAGAGAGAGAGAGAGAGAGAGAGAGAGAGAGAGAGAGAGAGAGAGAGAGAGAGAGAGAGAGAGAGAGAGAGAGAGAGAGAGAGAGGGAGAGAGAGAGAGAGAGAGAGAGAGAGAGAGAGAGAGAGAGAGAGAGAGAGAGGGAGAGAGAGAGAGAGAGAGAGAGAGAGAGAGAGAGAGAGAGAGAGAGAGAGAGAGAGAGAGAGAGAGAGAGAGAGAGAGAGAGAGAGAGAGAGAGAGAGAGAGAGAGAGAGAGAGAGAGAGAGAGAGAGAGAGAGGGAGAGAGAGAGAGAGAGAGAGAGAGAGAGAGAGAGAGAGAGATCATGCGAGAGAGAAAGAGAGAGCGAGAGAGAAACCGAGAGAACGGGAGAGAGAGAGAGACAGAGGGAGAGAAACCGAGAGAACGGGAGAGAGAGAGACAGAGAGAGAGAGACCGCGAGAGCAGGAGAGAGAGACCGAGAGAGCGGGAGAGAGAGAGAGACAGAGAGAGAGACCGCGAGAGCAGGAGAGAGAGACAGAGACAGAGAGAGAGAGGGAGACTGACAGAGAGAGAGACAGAGAGGGGGAGACAAAGAGAGGGAGAGAGAGAGAGACAGAGAGAGAAAGAGACCGAGAGAGCGGGAGAGAGAGACAGAGAGAGAGTCCGAGAGAGCGGGAGAGAGAGAGAGAGAGAGAGAGTCCGAGAGAGCGGGAGAGAGAGAGCGAGAGAGATAGACAGACAGACAGACAGAGAAACAGAGACAGACGTAAACAGAGAGAGAGATAAAGATAGACATGCTTGCCCGGGTTGGCCGAGAAGGAAACGGAGAGCCGTGCACACACTTCGACAAATACACAACACAAGAATCCTATTAATAGCCCTGCGACGACGAATCTATACTTATCTCTCTCTACACCCATTATAAATACTGCATGGGAGATCGAATCACCCAGTAGAGAGAGAAAGAGATAGAAAGAGAGGAAAGAGAGAGAAGTTTAGAGAGATGGCGAACCTACGAATGTGGCTGATAATGGCGCTGCTAGCGTTGGTTCTCCTCGCAAGATCTGCCGCGGCGGAGGACGGTTTCGTCCCCACAACGATCGTCGGAGACGACGATGATGAAATTTATCATCCAAAGGACGTCGGCAAATTCCTCGGAACGGGAATTCCGCGCGCAGATGAAGTGGCGACGAACGCCGCGGTTGACGAGATGGCCGACGAGGATAAGAACGTGGCCGATGACGACGTTGAAGAGCTCCTCAACACAGACCAGGAGCTCGTCGTTCTCGGCCACTGACCTGGGTTTTATCTTATTCCCCGTGTCTGTTCTTCGCTGGATTATTTCCTTTTGTTTTAGGAAGAATGTGATGTTAATTTTGGAGAGAGTATGTTATCGCTCTTGATAAGTTCACCCTGAAAACATGCTAAAAATTTGAGATGTTAAAAATTGAGACGTGGGTTTTATCTTTATCTCGTTCTCTGTCAGTGAAGGGAGGAACTCCTGTTTTTATCTCCATCGCTGTATATACTAAATGTCATTAAAATAATGGTATGAATATTTTGGGTGATGATGGGATGGAAAAATAACATATTTTTAACGTATTTGAAGTTTGTTATTAAAACGATTGTAATGACATCTGGCAATGCTTTTTGGACTTTACATGACAATGTTTGAAGGACCCTAAATGTCATTAAAATGCGCCCTAAATGTCTCACTTCCATCTCCCTCTATCTACATCCTTCTACATCTCCCTCTGTCTGGTCATATATATAAATATATATGTCTGTATCTATATCTCACTCTTTCCCTATGTTCCTATATCGACATCTCTTTCAATCTTGTCCATCTATCTATCTATATTCCTGCCATTATATCTATGTTTATAATATGTTTATTGTTCTCTCTATATATACGTTTATCTGTCCCTTTCTATATCCATGTCTATCATTTTTTATTTATGTATCTCACTCTAGCTCTTGTTATTATTCTACATATATCACACTATGCTATCTCCTATGATTGATCCTATCTCTCTCTTATCGCTCAGCTGAGAAGGTGATAAACTAGGCTTTAAGGTAATTTTTTTACGGCTTATGGATTATGAAACAATATTTATGTATTTTCTTATTACAATGTAAGTAATTAAGAGTCACATTACAAAGAGCAGGCAATGAGATAAAAATTTTTGTTCAAATATATGTTATAAGTGTTTTTAAAATTTTAGGATTTTATTTATTCAATGAAATAAAATAGGGAAATAGAGAAAAAATGTTTTTAGATAAGTTTTTCTTATTTTTTGAAATACCTCTGGATTTTATGAATTAAATTAACATAAATAAGGAAAAATAGACATTTTCTGGTGCTCTAGCAGCACCAGGCAGCTAGAAATGTTCTTGATGTCAGATGGAAAAATTCACACCATGACTGAAAGTTTTCAACTGGAGCAAACCCCTTATGCGGTATGGTGTGATTTTAGGGAATAAAATGTATTATTGATCACTTTATATTTCTATAATATAAAGATATCAGATATCAAATTTAAATTTTTAATAATTATTAATGAATATTCCTTGGAGAAAGATAATATAAAAAAAGAAGAGGAACAAAAACTTATGATAAGAGAATAAACAATAAAAAAAGGACAAGAGAAGGACAATAAAATAAGCAGAAACGGAAAAAATGGTCAACAAGAATTGAATAAGAAAATAAGAAGAGAATAGGAGGAAAATAAAATGAGGAAAAATAGTGAGAAAAGGGGAAGATAAAAGAAAGAAAAGAAGAAATTATGAAGAAGAAAATAAGAAGAGAAGGAATACAATGGAGAATAAAATAATAAAAAATAGAGGAGAAAAGATGCAGGATAGGAGAAGAAGAAATAAGAATAATATAAGAAGAAAAGTAAAAAATAACAAAGAAGAATAACAAATAAAATAATATTAAAATAGGAGGAAAAGGAATAACATTATAAGAATAAAGGAGGAATAAAGGAAGAACTGCACTTCATCAAACCACACTTGTTGTGAGCTCAATTGCCAGAATCGCAATCATCAAAATTACAAGTCATTTATAGAGGATTTTATTTCTTTTATTTATTACATAAAAATTGCACCAAACCACATTGCCCAAAGGCATGCATAGTGCGAGATGCAATTTCTCCATGGGCTACCGCACTTTTAATGAAATCGAGCATTTATAAAGCCAATGGTTCACAATGGGAATAATTAGCTTTGTAGTTGGAGTCACGCGTAGATTTTGGTGGATAATATGTGGCCCACAATTCAATAAAAGTTTAGTCTCTTGTTTATGTTCATTGAATCAAATCATTATTCATTAAATTTTTTGTCTGGTGTTACTGATCAAGTTCTTGAGTACATACAGTGACTAGGGGAACTGTTGTGACAACATAGTACAATGATCACTAGTTTTCAAACATGTGTTCTTAATATGCCTTTTAAAAGAATACTCAAGATGGACATCAATATATCCAAATAGAGTACCATTGTGCAATCTCTCTGAGATGATGTGTATGTCTAATACTAAAGTCATTAGTGTGCAGACAATACGGGAACTAGTTCATGAATTGGATCCTGAATTATCAATAAGTTTTATTCATGTCACTTTTGTGTTAATGATCATATGTGAGAGAACAAAGATACAATATGGATGGATGGTTGTGGTTTTAGTATGAGCGGTAAGTCTAAAACTGAGAGATTCAATTAAGTCTTTAATCAGATGTAACAAAAAGTACAAAAAAGTGCTTTGTGGTAGAGGTAGAATTATTTGCCCTCATTATAACAGCAGATTTTCACGGAAGAAGATTCATTTCAATACATTGCTAAGGTAATGGAAATATCAGACATGTGTTCTCCAATGATTTCCACCATGCATTTTGTGCTAACTATAATGACCAATTAGTATCTGATGGTTAACCATTCTTTGAGTCATTCAGGATTCTATAGCAGATGAATGATTAGACATACATGGTAACTAATGATGGCAAAATTTTAATGCTGGCGTTAACATACTCATGTGTATCTTCTTGAGCATGTGGTATAGCTTTTCAACCCACAGACTGGAAAATTGACCTATCAATTGGGTTAAATCAATCTTTTATTGCATAAACTATCAATAGGTTTGCCAATAAAGGTTGTGTGGAAATTTTATTTATAAAATCAACTGATATCTGGTCCTAAATGGTCGCTCATATAATATTTTGGATGTTGGTTGATTTACTCTACTTTTAGGGCCTTTAATAAAAGTGCCAATATAGTATAAATAGGGGCGGACATCATTTAGGTTCCCATGAAATTCCAACCTATGCATTATTCCCTTTATTCTCTACCTCTATCAAAACCCTAATTTCTAGTGGGACTAGATGGTGAGGAGATCATCTAAAATTTCAAGTAGTAGTGTTTGAGGGAGAAATGAGTAGATACACTACTTTGATGACTAATTGGATATGTCTAAAGGTTGGACACATGAACAGATCATCCAATGAACCCAATGATGGGGGACTTTGTTTATGATTATCTATTGTTTCATTTCAATGCATTTTGATTCCTTTCATTTCTATTGTGTGAATGGATTTCAGATCATCAATCTAACTACAAAACCCAACATACTATGAAAGTGGTGATCGACTTAGTACTTGACTGGTTGGCTGTGTCAGGTCTAGTCTACTCATTTAGGCTTGTCAATGTGGGTTTTTGCCTTTTGGGGCACAAATTGGGGCGGTAATTATGGTGCAGAGAGCACAAAAAGACAATTCATGACTATCAGTAGCATGACAAGATGCGGGGGGATGGTGATGTATTAATTTGGGTGAAGGAGATAGCTGATTTTGTAGCATTATTTTTTTGGTTTTGTATGAATTTTAGCCACCATAAGGAATGTAAATCTAACTAAAAGGGCCTTATATTCTAGTCCATGTTATGGCTTGGGTGTCCCCTATTCTCTAATTTTCCTCCTGAAGTTATCATTAAATTTACTTAATTATTTACATCAAATAAACTCAAGAAATATTATACTATAAACACTTGAATTTAATTAAATAAAGTAGAATCAAATGGAAAATTACTAATAGCTAGAAAAAGTAATGCAAAGTAGGAATATTATGGTTATTTCATGTAGTTCCATATGTTATCAATGAATAATGCATGTCATGTATCCATTATAGAAAATTTATGAATAAATAGTGAAGTTAAGCACTTCAATGCATGGACAATTGTGTGATTATCACATTATTGTCTGAAAATTTGAAACAAACTTCTCTAATATCCAACTCTGATTTGATAAAAATGTGAAGAAAAGTGACTCCTTTTTTTCTCCTCCGAATTTATTTTTAATGTACTCAAATCATCCAAAAGCTTTAATACTAGCTGGAAAATGAAACATGATGAAATCAGTGAGCTAAAACTATTTCAAGGTGGTGAATCTTTCTGGGATAATAATTTTCTTTGTGACATCAAAATTAGACGTGATAGGAAAGTTTTTTTAGATTTTATGGCCTTTTTTGTGGGACTAATATTGTGTTTGACCAAGTTTCAGATGCTGAGGATGGGTACCATAAATTCAATTTTTTAATAAAAAATATTAACAAAAAATAAATGAGTATTTTTAAAAAATTTTATGTAGGAGTAAGGATAATCATATAAGTTTTCTCTAGGTATAGTGCATTTTCTAAATTCCACTATAATATGACTTTTCTTAACCTCAAAAGGCCCGCATCAAGAGAAATACACATTGTATAACTGATAGGATAAAGCACAATAAATTTTTGATTGAGAATTTTCCATCCTAAAAAAGTGTGTAATCCAAGATCCTTGAGCTTAACTTGGATCTTATAAAACCTATTGAACTATTGACACTCTATAAAACATGCCACTTAATGGCCACAAAAGGCCACAATTAGCCTCACCTCCCACATGTAGCTTAGTTCACACCTGTGAGGTGATACATGGATCATCCCAACCTATTGATTCAATAACTTTTGATAATAATGGGAAAAGTAAATAAACTATTTCTAACATGATGGCTGTGTTCACCCCGCATTACCACCCCGCTATAGATTTTACATTGGCCCCCACTATTGATGGGCTCTCTGAAGTTAAATATGTATTCTATGGCTGAAGAAGACTTAGGACCCGGTGGTGGATGTAACATCGTCTATGATCATACAAGGAGAACCAGAGTTGCAGTTTCCCACTTCTATGATGTTCACACTATCATACCAATAAAGGCTATGGCTATACATGATGGCTTGATCCTTGTCAAGAACACAAATTTTGTGGTACTGCCATTGAATGTGAATCAACATTATTAGTTTAAATTCTTCCTATAGGATATTGCTGCACCATGTTTGGAAGAACATCACCCATTGTAGTGTGAGACTCACGGGTATCCTCCACCATGTAAATGAGAGAAATCAAACAGCGGACACCCATGCCAACTATGTGGCACATTCTCAAACTCATTGATGGCGCACGCCATCCGAAATCATCGACGACGTCGTCCGTGCTGCTCGCCACCGTCGTTGACAACCGGGTGAAGATGCTCAACTATCATATTGTGATTTTCATCATTTTTGTTAGCTGAGTTTTGTGTTTGTTTCTATTCGTCATTTTGTTTTTGTCTTCATGGGAAGGGGTCCCTAGTCCTTTCCCCTTTTCTTTTAAGTTTTAATTTTTCCCCTTCTATTTTGTAATGGGGGGCCCAATATAGAAGGGCCCCCTAATGGACCCAATCTCCTTTTATTTTTGTTTTTGTCGACCCATTTAGGGGGCCCAATTGACCTCCCCCTTTACACGGGAAGAGGGGGCGCCCTAAGTCCTCAGACCAGGAAATTTTCACGTTGAAGAGAGTTGTATCGTGTGTTATTGGTCTCACCTTGAGAAGATCTGAGAAGAAGGGAAGAGAGTCAGTGAAGGTGGAGAACAGGGAAACCCACGCCCAAGGAAGACGGGAAATTCCACTACCTTCTGACCTCCCTGACCGCCCAATTGGTTGAACGACGCCGAAGGTACCTGTTAAGAGAGGAAGAGAGAAGATAATGACATAACTCCAATGGAGTACATGTGTGGGTATATATATACCCTAGGAGAGAGAGAATGATAAGAGGGCTAATGGGCTTATAGAATAGGGCCCATTAGCCCATAAGGCGTAATATCTCACTAACAGTACCGTTTCTCGTCGCACGAAAACCAAGTTGTCACTGTTGATCTCCATCTCACGGAGGCAACTGCGCGGATCCATTTTTTCTTACTTGACGAGGGAAGAACCTTCCCACCAAGGCATCGATTGTTGACCACCGGTGAATTTGTGGCGAGCCACGATTGGTACAGGTATTGTCGTGGACCCAATTTCATTAGTGGCCGCAGTCCTCTTCTGGGGCCGCTGACGAAGATCTTACGCTGCGGATCTTGGCGGAGCTTTCGCAGAGGGAAGTTGCTACCCCACCCTATCCAGGTGCCTTACGGAATTCCAAAGGGCATACATTGTCCCTCCTCCCTCACCGGGATTGGAATATACTGGGCAATTGGTGGGCTACTACTGGACCACACTTCAGCAAGGGCCTGCATCCCTTGACGCGACCAGGTCCTCTGGCCATCAGACCAGCAGTCAAAGTCACCCAGAAGGCCTTTCCCCCTCGACGTCGGATCTCTGACTGGCAAGGTCAACCCAGCGCATGGAACCTGTTCGTCGAACACTCCTCACCCCCATTGCTAGCAACGGCTGCCCGCACACCATCTCTGGGGTCCCTACCTCTTTCGTAGAGTCGAAGGCCCTAGAATTCCCCCTTTCTAGAGCCCTGTCGCCACCGTGTGATTGCCCACCATCGGCCCCCTCTCGTCACCGCATATTGCGTTGATAGGCAATGTCGATCGCGTGCGCACATCCACCGAGCGACGATACTGCACCGACCAAACCCCGAGGTTGTGCCCACCCATCTGGGTAGGTAGTTGAGCCGCTTCGCCACCGATCACCGTTGCTCCCTTCCCTTCCACCGTTCTGGCGCCAGTCCACTAGTGAGCTGCCATTTTCTCTTCGGCGCCTCTCCATCACACCTGCTCCGACCGCCACCAGTGTCGACGACCACTGCACGACAAACTCGTCGCAACGAGGTATGTCGTCCTCCCCCACCGCTTGTTTAATAATCCTTTGCAGTATAGTTTCGTCTCGACTCCACCGCGCTTGGGCTATGTAGGTGAGGGAGACAATTTGAGAGAAACTACGACGTCACGAGTGTCTTATCGGTACGGATGAGTCTATCCGTTATGTGCGAGCCCTGCGTATTGATTATGTTCGGTTGTAGATGCCTTCGTAGCTCCGACGAGGCTCGAGAGGTCACCGTCGTCGTCACCCGGCGACCTCGTCCAAGCTCGAAGCTCGGCTCCTCTCTCGAGTCAGATCCTGCACGTACAACACGTAGGGCACATCTTCATCACGTCTTAGTTACAACAACCTGTTCGGGTTTCATCCGTCGGACGATGACACCGTCGATGTTCGATACCACTATCTATTTGTGGTACTAAGCCATCTTACTCGGTGCCGACCGGACGACATCCTTGACGACGTTCTCCATTACTAAGCTCTAATTGGTAGGACCTACCTCAGGAAGCAAAACACAACCATCATGCTAGAGCCTCAAGATGCTGATTATTTGCACTCAATGCATTCTTTACCCAAACGGACCTTACAAGTAGCTCATAGCATGAGCTGTTAATGGCAGATGTTTATGATGACCTAAGTAGGTATTGTTTACATTGCGATGTTCCTGGGAGAATTTTTGACAAAGATGATGATGTCATCTCTTCTCCTACATGGAACAATGCCTCTGAGGGATGTGAATCCACTTTTGGCATCCGAGGCCAACACATTGACCTACTGACTAACAAATGGTATATGCATTTTCTTCTTATTATGAATGTGAACGTTTGAGGTCTATGTATATATTGGGATATTTACGCCCACTGCCCATGTACAAACTCTTGTAAAAACTAAAGTGTAATTTATGTGGGTGGCATCTAAGGCATGATTGGACTGGTCTATACACACCACCACGGGGTCGATAGTACCAACACTATAAATATCTTTTGTATGTGAAATATTATTTAAAAAACAATTCTATTGATTACTAAGAATAAGGATTATTCTTTATAAATTTCAAAGCATTTAAATTGACTTGTATACAATTTATTTTATACTACTTGTATATTGTGCATGTAATATGTTAGTTGTCATCTATTTTTAGAATTAGGTTGGATTTGTGGTATGTGTCAAAGATTAAAAATATATTATACTCTTCTTGATAATAACATTGATTATTTTCTTGGACTGAATTCTCAAAATCAGTCAACACTATTCCCTTCTTTCTTTGGTAATATTTATAATGATGAATACATTGAGAATTTTTTGCAGAGAAATTCTCAAAATCAGTCAATATTCCTCTTCTTAGGTAATATTTTAGGATAATGAATACAGTGAAGATATATTTTTGGGAGAATGAAAAAATAGAGTAAAAACAATGGTATTCAATGACAACATTCTGTCTCTTCCTTCCTCTTTAGGCCACATTTTAAGATAATGAATAGATGGGATATTATATGCGTTCCGTCTCCCTCTTTCTCTCTTTCAGGGGAAATATTTGACGAGAATGTATAGAGAACTGGAGTGACAGAGAGAGAGATATAGAGAGAAATCCTGAGGAAATTCGACTCCTGCGTTCTCAATCTTCATTTCTTAATTTTATTCTAAGATTACGAGTCAAAACTGTTGACAGAGAAAGAAAGGGGTAATTTTCAAAACTTACCTTCTCTTCATTTATTTCAGTAAGAACATTTGAAGATAATGGACAGAGAACTGGAGGGAGAGTGACAATGCATTTAGTAAGATAGTGGGAGAGGGAAGGAAGAGGGAGAGGGAGAGAACGACTACAAGACACTGTGAGATAGTGAAAGAAAGAGCAGGTAGAGGGAGATAGAGAGAAAGAGGAGGAAGAGGGGTAGAGAGAGAGAAATAAGGGTAGAGAGGGTAAGAGGTGTAGAGAGAGGTGAGAGAGAGGAAGAGGTGTAGAGTGAGTGCGATGGAGAGAGAGAGAGAGAAAGGTGTAGAGAGAGCGTGAGAGGAGAGATAGGGACAAAGAAAGTGGTAGAGAGAGTGTGAGGGAGAGAGAGAAAGGCGTAGAGAGAGTGTGAGGGAGAGAGAGAAATGTGTAGAGAGAGAGTGAAGGAGAGAGAGAAACGGGTAGAGGGAGTTAGGGAGAGAGAGAGGGGTAGAGAGAGGGATAATATTCTGTGACCTCATAAATTGAGTCGATGGAAGGGTAGAGGAAGAGAGCCCGAGAGAGATAAGATAGAGAAAGAATGGTAGAGAGAGGATGAGGTGTAGAGATAAGAGAGAGAGAGAATGGTAGAGAGAGGAAGAGATGTGGAGAGATATGAGAGAGACAGGATCAAAGGTAGAGAGAGAGCGAGGGAGAGGTGTAGAGAGAGATGAGAGATACTGGAACAAAGGTAGAGAGAGAGAAAGAGGGTAGAGAGACATGAGAGAGAGGGAGTAGAGAGAGAGGAAGAGGTGTAGAGAGAGATGAGAGAGAGAATGGGGTATAGAGAGTGTGAGGGTGGGAGAGGGTGTGAGGGAGAGACAGAGAATGGGGGAAGAGGATGTGAGGGAGAGCGAGAGAAAGGAGTAGAGAGAGTGTGAGAGGGGGAGGGGGTGTGAGAGGGAGAGAGAAAGGGGTAGAGAGAGTGTGAGTATAGTTCTGGATCGTCTGGAACGTGGACGATGGACGGGACAGGACAAAGATCGTTCGTCTGATGTCTGGAATCAGTGCAGGGATGCGGCTGGGACGGTTTTTTCGTCCGAGACCTCCATATGGGATAGTTTTTTCGTCCGAGTGGACGAAAACCGTCCCCTCCAGAGGTCTCGTGATAAATTTCTGTCAATGTTTGTCCAACCACGCAGATGGGACGATTTTTCCGTACTGGGTTTTTGAAAAAACTGTCCTGTCCGCGTCCCTGCACTCTCTTGTTTAGGATCGTCTGGGACGTGGACGAAGATCGTCCCATCCATCGTCTGGAATCAGTACAGGGACACGGACGGGACGGTTTTTACATCCCAGTGGATGAAAACCGTCCCAATTTTTGTCCAACGTCGCGGAGGGGATGATTTTTTCATATTGGGATGAAAAAAATGTCCCCTCCACGTCCCTGCACTATAAGTGTGAGAGGGAGAGAGAGAAAAAAAGGGTAGGGAGTGTGAGGGGGGGGAGGGTGTGATAGGGGAGAGGGATAAGGAGAGTGGGGGAGGGAGAGAGAAAGGGGTAGAGAGCGTGTGAGAGGGGGAGAGGGTGTGAGAGGGAGAGAGAGAGAGAGAAAGAAAAGGGTAGAGAGTGTGAGAGGGGGAGAGGGTGTGAGAGGGAGAGAGAGAGAGAAAGAAAAGGGTAGAGAGTGTGAGAAAGGGGTAGAGAGAGTGTGAGAGGGGGAGAGGGTGTGAGAGGGAGAGGGAGAAAAGAGTAGAGAGAGAGTGAGAAAGGGGTAGAGAGAGAGTGAGAGGGGGAGAGGGTGTGAGAGGGGGAGAGAGAGAGAGAAAGAAAAGAGTAGAGAGAGTGAGAGAGAGGGGGAGAGAGAGAGAGAGAGGGGGAGAGGGTGAGAGAGGGAGAGAGAGAGAGAGAGAGAAAAGAGGAGGGAGAGGGGGAGAGAGGGGGGGAGAGAGTGAGAGAGGGGGAGGGGGTGTGAGAGGGCGAGGGAGAGAGAGAGAGAAAGAAAAGGGTAGAGAGAGAGTGATAAAGGGGTAGAGAGAGTGTGAGAGGGGGAGAGGGTGTGAGAGGGAGAGAGAGAAAGAAAAGGGTAGAGAGAGAGTGAGAGGGGGAGAGGGTGTGAGAGGGAGAGAGAGAGAGAGAGAAAGAAAAGGGTAGAGAGAGTGAGAAAAGGGTAGAGAGAGTGTGAGAGGGGGAGAGGGTGTGAGAGGGAGAGAGAGAGAGAGAGAAAGAAAAGGGTAGAGAGGGGGTGGGAGAGGGGGAGAGAGAGAGTGAGAGGGGGAGAGGGTGTGAGAGGGAGAGAGAGAGAGAGAGAAAGAAAAGGGTAGAGAGAGTGAGAAAAGGGTAGAGAGAGTGTGAGAGGGGGAGAGGGTGTGAGAGGGAGAGAGAGAGTGAGAAAGGGGTAGAGAGAGTGTGAGAGGGGGAGAGGGTGTGAGAGAGAGAGAGAGAGAGAAAAGAAAAGGGTAGAGAGAGAGAGATATAGGGAGAATGTTTAGTGCCCCAATATAGATTGTCTATCTGGGGGTCCTTTGAGTTGCGTGCCCTTTAAACTATTGGGCCTTCGCCCTTCTGTAAGGCAAAGGGGCATCCACGTGGATACAAAGCAAGGGCTACCACGTCCTACCTCCCTCCATTATTTCTTTATTGACAAAACTACCCCCCTTAAGTTTACTCTGAAACCACTTGGGGAGTCATCTCCACGTTGCATATCCTCCTTCCACCAGAGGATTCAACCCCCTCGGACCCGGGTGGATAGACAACAATGGCTTAAACCGTAATAAACGCCTTTATGAAGGGTAATTTTGAAGACCCTCTACACCTTGCAACTTGGTTGAAGCCCCAGAATGCGAGAAAGATAGAAAGATATATAAATACAAAGAAAGAGACAGATAGGGAGAGAGAGAGACAGAAGAGATAAAGAGAAAGAATTTGGATTCCTCTTCCACCTGTTGTCGAGTGCTGCTCAAGAGAACCAACCGAAGATCATCGACCATCGATCATCCCCACGGCAAGTCATTGGTAATCAATCTCTGCATGGCTTTTTCTTTCATGGGTAGGATCAAAATCGGTTCTTTCCCTGATTTTTTTTCTCCGTTTAGGGTTTGATTCATAGAAAATCCAACCCAACCCGACCCAACCCACGATTCAAATCTGCGCAAGAAGACCTTCAGGAGGGGATATGAAGGTCCATCCAGCGCCGGCCAAGAAGAGGAACATCGCCTATCGCCAATCCCCATCTCAGAATTTGCACCAGAAGAAGCTTCGGCGGCTGCCCCATGTCTTCAGCAAGGTTCTAGAGCTGCCCTTCTCGGCCGACGCCCACGTTTCAGTCATGGAGGACGACGAGAGCCTTCGCTTCGTCATCGCGGTGGCGGGTTTCGTCGGCGATGGCGTAAAGGCCCAGGCTTTGGAGATTTGCCCTGGTGTCACCAAGGTTGTGGTTGCAGATAGGGGATGTTCAGGCGAGTGGGAGTACTCCGGAGAGGGAGAATTGGACAAGTGGCGGTTCCGGCTGCCGCCGTCGACGCTGCCGGAGCTCGCTAGCGCCGCCTATGCCGGCGACAAGCTCACAGTGACCGTGCCCAAGTGCCAGCCCGCCGGAGACGTCGGCAGAGACGGCGCCGCCCGCCTCATCCTTGTGCAGTGAGCTGAATTTTCTTCCTTTCTCCTTTTTGGGGCAGTGAATTTTGATGTTTTGTGGCATGATCTTGGTCTCAGTGTAGAGAATTGAGATCTGTTTGGTGGGCTGGAGCTTGAAGAGGGTCTTTGTTCAATTGGGCAAGGAAGGAGGGAAAGGAGTGAAGAAGCTTCCTTGGGTTAAATCCGCCATCTTCCTTGGGTTTTTGTTCACGAAATAGGCTTGATTTCTGAAGTATAAAATTTTTACTAAAATTGTCTATGAAGATCAAAATGCTTCAACTAAAGATTACATTTGACTTGGAAACTAATTTTAAGGACTCCTCTATGAGAGGAATCGTACAGTAAGATTTTGTTTATGATATTATGATTTTAATTGGTCCTCTGAAAAGCACGAAGGCTTGGAAATTTTCACTAGCTGTAGGAGGATAAGCTGAACCAATAAGTTGCAGACTTTGTGGCCAAAGTTGGAAAAGAACTCTTCAAGAACAATTCATTGTAGAGTTGCATAAGCCTGATGTAGTGGGCTTAGGCTTTGGGGTACTATTGAACAGGAATCCCATGACAGAATTAGGGAACAGTCAGAAGGAAAGTAAGACTATTGCATCACTCAACTTCTACCCACGCTCTTTTAATAGGATTACAATGACACTGTGGTCATCTACTTCTACTATTGAGTGATTGTATAGCCAATTTCATAAGACTTTTGTTATTTTTTCCCGTAAAATTCGAAACCAAAAATGACAAAAATATCCAAAGCCCAAATAACGTAAGAAATGGTCTATTGAATTACAAAATATGGTTTGGAAGATGATCTGTGGTTATGTTTGAGAATGGCAAGCTTTGAGGTTGCTTATTTTTACTTTTATGGTCCGAAATAATCAGTATGGTATCAGAGAGGAATTATCCATATCTAAACCAAGAGATTGTAACATCCATGTTGAAGAGTGCACTCAGAAGGATGACGATAAAGTCCTAGTTAGCATTCAGTCGAAACATTAATATCTTGATAGAAATTATTTAACTTGGGGATAGCACTGAAAGTGATGACATCCATATTGCATGTTACTGAAATTGATGTGTCTTCCTTTGATATTAGATTTAGTTTTAGGGTAATATGACAGTTAAAGGAATGAATGGGGATCAATTACATAGAGAATGATTTTTTAAAGAGAGGGGATAGTAGATTAAACATTTATTTATCATCATTTTAGGTTTATAAGTGAATTAGAAATTTTTTAAAGCTCTAATTTACTTAGAAAATTCACATTTTATAGAGGTGAAACAAAATTCATTTCTATTGGGAGATCTGTGGTAGAAACCAAAATTCTTATTGTGCCAATCAATTGATAAAGATAATTCTGTGACAGATGAGTTGACCCTCTGAAGGGGGACGGGAAGTGAGAGCGGGGTTGAGAGAGTTAGAAGGTATGCCGAGAGAGAGAGAGAGAGAAAGAGAGAGAGAGAGAGAGAGAGAGAGAGAGAGAGAGAGAGAGGGAGAGAGAGAGGGAGAGAGAGAGAGAGATATTCTCCAGAGTAGACGACATCGAGTGATAGTGACCTTCGCTCCTCATGTGCAGGGGTGTTTGCATGTGAGAGGAAACGATGAGTTTGAGCATGAGATAACGAGGATGCAAGGGAGACTCACTTGGAAACCAAAATATGCTCTCCCTTTGGTGTTGGAGGGTTTATGAACTACTAAGGCGTGGCCTGTCATGGGTCAGGCCGCTCGCTCCCTATTTGGGCTGAGGTCGGCGTTCGTATATGTGCCTCTATATCACGTCAGGACTTCATCCTATGCTGACCAGCTTGTCCTCAAGCTGGAAGGCAGGAAACTGATAATACAACTTCCACGCCAGTTCCCATGCCGCATCAAAATCAGGCAGAACCTTCCACTAGGTGAGCACTTGCACACCGCGAGTTGAGGGGCAGAAGTCCATGATTCGCTTCGGAGTGACCAGTCATTGTTATTCAGAGACAATCCTTCTGGAATAGGTCGACTTATCGTAGTTGGTCCCACTGCCCATTTCAACAAGGAGACATGAAAACAGGATGAATGTGGGTTTCAGGTGGAAGTTCAAGCCGATAGGCTACTTGGCTGATATGGTGTGAAATGTGATAAGGGCCAAAATATTTGGGGACCAGATATTTTCCTATGGATGGCACGCCAATGATTTCATGCAGTAGGGGGCTGCTTGAGATAGACTGTGTCTCCCACATTGAAATCTAGGTGGCAGTGATGAAGATTAGTTTTCCCTTTCATAGTGATCTGTGCGCGCTTTAGGTGTCGGCGAGGAGTTCCATCATTTTATCACACTCTTGGAGGAGGTGGTCCAGGTCGTCCAAGGGCGTGGTGGGGATTTCCTAGTTGAAGATCATTCGCGTTTCCCACACATATACCCCTTTGAATGGAGACATCTTGATGGCTGTGTTATAGAAGGTATTTTAACTTAATTCGACCGAGTGGAGTCAAGAGCTCCATTTTTGGGGTTGGTCTCCAACGAAACAATGGAGGTCAGACTCCAGTCTACAGTTCAAGACCTTGCTTGGTTTCCCATCTATTTCAGGGTGATACATTGTACTACTCTTCAAGATAGTGCCCTGTAGCTTGTGAAGTGCTTGCTAGAAGGCACTTACAAAAATATTGCCCTCGTTGGAGACAATAGTGCACAAAATGACGTGAAGCTTCATTATTTCTCGAGCAAATGTGTCAGCTTGTCGACCACTAAAATAGAATCAACTTTGCCCAATTTGTGTAAGCCGTCAATAACATCCATAGAGATGTCCTCCCAAATTTATTGTGGGATACGCAGAGATGTCTTGAATTGTTGACATTAAGGGCATGAATTAACATGTGCTTTGATAGTTGTCTTCATTCCTGTCTAGTATAACTGTTGGGACACACGTTTTTAGGTCTTTCGAAAACCTTAGTGGCCGCTTATGGCACAGTCTGATGAAAATATACGTAGTCGGCAAGCCAATCACACATTATATATCTCTTTTCATGTTTATTAATAGAACATTTTCATTATAGTGCACGTGTGATGGTTATAATGAAGTCAATGAATACATGATCAGACTTAATGAATTATGATGAGATCGTACTACAAAGCTCACTACTTTTTTATCATGTCTTCTAAATAATCACATACGAAGGATACTAGAGAGGAACATTGAAGGATTCGAATAGAATAACACTACCTACCCTCACTAATATGATAAGTAGGGCTAGTCCCATAGCCATTAGTGTGAAAAAACTAAGGATATATAATGGGTGTTCTGTAGTGGAAAGAGTTCATTAAATTGATCTTTACCTATCCCTGAATGGTATTATATGACACTGTTAATTAGGTTGATTCACGTCATGGTTGTGTAAGTGGTACTTGGACCCGAGACACCAAAGATGTTTTCTGGATGAGCATTGGTACTTTGACTATGAACTAGATGTCCCTAATCATGGGATTCTGAATACTCTTAGTTCAGGCGCATCAAGAATTTATGAAGACGATTGAGTGGTCAAGATGGGATTGTCCATCCTTAGTATAAGAGGAGACAACTCAAGGAAGATGATGTAATTAAGTTTTTGGCTAAGGTAGTAAAAAATCAAAGAAGAGTTCTCCGATGATTTTCTCGGTTGAGGGGGGAGGGCTGTTTTAAAACCATCGTGGTGAAAACAAAGCTCTGAATCCAATATCCCGAATGATCAGTTAAGTCCGAGGGTGTGGAAAAACACACGAGAAAACACTAGAGGAAATAATGCAAATAACCAAAGTGGGAAGAGTGGACCTTTAGCACCGACGTAATGCAATGGGACGATGTGGGAAGTTGTGGAAGCATTTGATGGCAGGGGCCAATGACGTGCACTTTGACAAGTTGGATGAGACATGGCCGCGTAGGTGCTTAGTTGTGCGTGGGGTCATGTGGGTGGGCGGCTGCGCGTGACGTTTGTGTGGGCTGGTAGTTGTGTCTTACGGTCGTGTAAACAATGGTGGAACGCTAAGGACACACAAGTGGGTGGCAGCTCACAGATGTGGAGGATGCTTCATGATCAGAACAGGGCACGAGGAGGGCGACCTCCTCTCAATGGCAGCCACGATGCAAAGAGGCAACGTCGGCGGTAGAGAGGGAACCAGGGCAATTCTCAAAAGAGAAATTCAATTCCATAAATCACCAATGATGCACTACAGCCATGGCCTATTTATAGGCCTTGGAGGAAAGAGAAAAGTACTAAAGGTTTCAAAGAAATTTTAGAAATCAAATCTAATAGTAAAAAAATCTGGATCTTGGCTTTGAGGTTGATGATGTGGACGTGTCATGATGTGAGCCATCTCCTCCTATAGTGGTGGTATCACATCGGATGATGGGGTATGTTTGTGTGTGCCACCACCTCTAGAGGCCGCAAAAATGAGCAGCTCCATGTAACTTGTTTGAGCATCGAAGGAATCACGACTGCAATCTGTGCCAAGGTGATTCGTTTCATGATTTTTGTTGATGCCATTATGATTCCATTATGTCTTCTGTGACATGAATCATCATTTTTGTCTAGATAAAGGTCACTAGAATACAACAGTGCCAAGGAGCTCTAGAAGAATATGTGGAATGAGGTTATATGAGGCTGGGAGAACCAAGCGACCTATATGAAGAATTGTATCATTTGATAATGAATATTTTCTTGTGATACCTGAATCCTTTTATAGTTTCTAGATCAAGAGGTAGTTCTGGGTCGTGTGCCACTGCCCAACGAATATCCCAAATGTTGCCCCAAGAAGATCACATCAGGGTCAGCTACTTGGTTCGAGTTTTCGGCCTTGTATTGAATGGAGAAAGTTACCCATAAGCTTAGACAATAAATGATAGTTCTCCCTTGAACCTCACATTGTTCTATTAAGTGTGTTAAGTTGCATTGGTTGGTGCAGATGATGATCTCTTAGAACATCAAGTAGTGTCCCCATTCTCTGACTACCAGAACAACGGTCATGAGCTCCCACTCATACGGGACACATCCGCATTTACCTTTTTCCCTTTTTGAGCAATTGTGTGAGCGGTCATGCTTGTGCTACATAACTGGTAACTAAACGATGAAAGTTATTTGTTAGCCCCATGAACCCTCGCAGATGGAGAAGGTTTTTTGATGGTGGCCATGCTTGATAGCTTAAACTTTTCCCACACCTATGGCTACGCCCTTGGCAGAAATCCAATGGCCCAAATACTCAAGCTTAGGTTAGATAAATGAACACTTTTTCAGGCTTATATATAGTTGGTGGGTCGCAAGCACTTGTTGAACTTATAACAAATGTGTGTGATGGTTTCCATCAGTGCGACTGTAAATGAGAACATCGTCAAAGAAGACCTAGACAAATGTGCACTAAAATGATTGGAAGATGAAATTCATAAGGACTTGAAATGTAATTGGGGTATTGCAAAGGCCGAACGACATCACCACATACTCATATTGGCCCACATTTGTACGGAATACGTTTTTCTCAATGTTGGATGCGTGCATGCAAATTTGGTAGTACCTTGAGGGGAGGTTCAACTTTGAGAAAGTGTCATCCCTTGGAGTTCTTTGAGAAGTTTATCAACCACTGGGATCAGAAAATTGTTTGGGACTGTGATGGCTTGGTAGTCCACGCAAAACCTCCACCCACTTGTCTTTTTATTTACCAATATTGTTGGGCTGGAATATGGACTACGGGATGGGCGGATAATACTTGCTTAGAGCTGCTCGTCCACTAGTTCTTTCGATGCAATTTTTTGTAGATGGGAGTATCGATAAGTTCAGCAATGAACTGGTCCCATGCCAGGTAGTAATGTAATATCGTGGTTGCACAAACGGTGAGGCGTAAGTAACATTGTGGTATGGAAAACCTTTGGGAAGTGAGCCTAGAATAGGGCATCACTACATCCTCTCGTTTGTTCATGTGGGGAACACAAAGAGCTTGCATAAGCCTGGTCCATTTATCTGGGTAAGCTTTTGATGGAAGGATGCATTAGGGCCTTTAGTCGAGTATCACTATGTTTGCCTCGTAATGTGTGTAAGATGTAGTCCTCTTGAAATTTCAGCAAGAGAAGATACCAATGTGTCACTGTCCACCCTAAGGTACACAGCCAAGAGAAGCCCAGAATAACGCCAATGCATAGATCTGAATGGGGTAGAATGACACTATGGCTGAGTAGCTTTGGAGGTGAAGTTGGACATTGGAACATAAGTCAGTGCCCTCTTGCCACCTGCTATCTCCGCAATGTATTCGATAAGGTGAGGCCAGTCCCCTCTCTAGACCTAGGGTATGTGCTAGGGTGTCCTCAATAAACTTATCGGAGGCTCTGGAATCGATCATCACAATGACCTTGTGCCTCATATAGTACCTATTAATTAACGGAACTACGATGATGACATGCTAGTGACAGTGTGCAATGTTAAGTGACAGAACTCCAAGAGTTGTTCTCTATTAAGAACAAAATTGAGTTGCTTATCCTCATCGTTGGCCTTATGAACGCGTGTGGAGTCATCTATGTTCATCAGGACCGAAACATTTAGGGTCTTGCGGTAGGCATGGTCCGGGGTAAATTTCTCAGTACGCTAGAAGCACAGTCTTTGGGCTCTCCGAGCAGCAAGCTCCTCCATGGTTAGGTGCACTTGGTGTGCCACTTGCAATGGCAAGGTGCTTGGGTCTTGTAGTTGTAGTTGACAAGCCAGTCCCCTAAATGAGTCCGCCAAACTGCGAGGACTAGGGGTCTTTTTGAGTCGATGTCACATCCAATTGGTCAAGTAATTTTTATGCCTTGAGAGCGTAGTTGATGAGGTCTTCACTGGTTTGTGGCTCTTGGTGGTTGACCTCCGCTTTCAATGGTGGCTTTAGTGTAGAATAAAGTTCATACATGGTGCTTTCTTTTGAAATTTCAGGCAAATATCACGCGAGGTCTATGAAGGATGATATGAAGTCATCTAACAACCAAGATTATTGCATTTTGAATAGCTGGTGATAATCTTCCTGTGGTTATAAGTCGAACAATGGTATAGTTGCCGCGTGAAATCTTTTTGGCTAAGGAAGACAGCTCGGTCAGTTTTCTAACAAATCCATGTTGAAGCCTTTCCCTCCATACAAGAAGACACCACTCTGAGGTGCTCTGTGTCCCAAGGGGGGTCATGATGGAGCTAACATTTGAGATCTCCACTACTGAATGGTAGGATCTCTGAAATATGGTGATGGAGGGTCTGACGATTGTGCCGAGTTGGCCTCACCCATGACGGGTGTGTCGGTCAAAATCTGCATCCTCGTCGACACCAGACTTAGTCTCCCACTCTTGGTCATGGAGAGACATGACCGCTAGTAGTTAGGATGGCCAAGAGTGTCAGCACCTAGTATAATGATCCACCAAATTAATGTCATCAGGGCTTACATTCCGTCGAGTACCTAGTCAGCAATGATGAGGCGGGTGTAGTTTAGCGTCTTTGTCAGGGTCAGAGTACTCTCGCTCCTAGAAAACTTGTGCTCGAAATGTTATAGAACTGAGCTGAAATTTGCACGTGGGACCTAATTGAGGAAGAACATGATGGGCTTAACCTGCACTTATTAGGCAGGCAGGCCATACACCTAAAGAGAATCATTGGGGAGCATGTCAGGGTTTTTTTTGGGGCCCTTTCATATTGCAGACGGATCTTCTTGCCCTGTGATAACATGCGATGTCCTACTTGGCCCTCCTCTAGCTGATCTAGTCGACCTGCTACCATGGCAGACCTAGGGTTATTGGGGAGTGGCTATCGGCTGTATTCGTTGTCCACTGTAGGAGAGGGAGGAAGTGGAAAATGAAGTGGTGGGAGTCCCAGTGGCAACGATGGTGTTGGCTCAAGCGATTGGCTTGGGAGCTGGTCGTCGGAGAAGGACGATCCCAACCCCTGCATGGGTGAGGGATGCACTGGTTGTAGCTTCAACAGATGGAGCAATTGCTCGAGCTGAGATTCTAGGCATTGAATGTGCATTCCCATAGCCGGTTGGACAAACGGCTCTGATATCAATTTGGTAGAAATCATTGCTCTTGTTGTGCCAACCAATCGATAAAGATAATTATGTGACCGATGAGTTCACCCTTTGAAGGGGGACGAGAAGTGAGAGTGGGGTTGAGAGAGTTAGAAGGATAGGAAGAGAGAGAGAGAGAGAGAGAGAGAGAGAGAGAGACTCAGTGGAGTAGACAACACCGAATGATAGTGACCTTTGCCCCTTGCGTGATGGTCGTTTGCGAGAGGAAACGATGAGTTTGAGCGTGAGGTAACAGGGACGCAAGGGACACTCACAAGGAAACCAAAAGCTGCCCTACCTTTGGCATTTGAGGGCTTAACAACTACCTATCGTTGGCCGTGCTGCTCATTCCCTTTGGCATTTGGGCTGAGGTCGATGTTCATATATGCACCTTCGTATCGCATCAATTTAGTTTATTCTTAAATTATTCTATGAAAAATTTTGTGTGGATGTAGGAAGAGAATCAAGCCAATAAAACAGTATTTAAAGGGATATTAGACCTCTTTTAATCTCCCTCAAATCAAGACGCTCACAATGACAAAAATGCAGAAAATGGGGCTTTATCTTCAAACTTGATCAAAAGTTGAATATAATCCTAGGCTTACCTGATTACTCAATGAATTGATCGGATATCTTCCAGATTGGTTGCCTTGTATGTTTACCTCAAATGCCATAGTGGGCGGTGGGGTACCCCTCGTTGAAAGTTAGAGAAGAAAAGAAAAGGAAGAAAAAATTCTGTTTTTCTTATTTTTATTTTTATTTTTATCTTTAGTCAATATTTACAAAGTTGTCATCAAGAATTTGGCAATCTTTTGTGAAACCCTACTGGCTGCCGTCACTAAACTGTATCGCGCCACCGTCACCGCCTATGTGGCCACACCCGCTGCACCCACCCACACTTCTCACCCCACTTCCTATGTAGAGTGATGCCTTCGCTGTGCTGCCCCACCATGATGCCCTGCACTTCCACCTTGTCCCGCACTGCCACATCACCTCCGTGCCACTGTGCCGTCACGCCTGCCGCCCTCGCCCATTGTAGTGTGCGGCCACCCACATGCGTGCATGCCATATGCGTGTGTGCACCATCTGCATGCTCACATGGTGCCCCTGCCACCCGTGCTGACCTCACCGTCGTGCTTGTCTACTTGCACGCCTCGCACGCGTGCACGTAGTCATTACATGCGTTGCCGCCGCCCACCGTCCACGTTGCACGCCATCGCACGTGCCGGTCTACTTTCCACCCGTGTCACCGACGGGGGCCACGCTGACACATGTTGTCACTAACATAGATAACCAGGTTGTGTCTATCCTGATACGCTGACAACTCTCCCTATTTACTATTGTGTTATTTCCTTCAATGCCTACCGAACCCGTCTCCACTATAGTGGTTAGGTTAGTGATATATAGGGTTATCGCTTTGAAAGCTAGGGTCTCTATCTGTACGTCCCTGGTTGGGTTCATTGATGGTGCGTGCAATACGGCAGGAGCCCTGCTCACACCATTGGTCTTCAACTCAAGGACTGGATCATTGGGAGCCTAGTGGCAATCCTAGCTCCCCCTTACTGTGATTTACTGGTCGTCGGTGTATGTTGACACCGGGATCATACTTTTCATTAATTTTCTTGTCGCATTAGCATCGACATTCATTCACACATCACCCGCTCATAGTGACGTTGGAATGGTCGTTCAAACCTGTCCTATTGTTCCACATCATATTATTTCATAAACTAGAAGCCCTAAATGAATTTATTAACACAAATTTCCATTTATCACTAGAGTATCCTTACACATCATTAAAATTGAGGTGTTTCATCACTCCCTAAAGGACATAGCTAAAGAAAGATGTAAGAATTTAGCCATGAGACTTGAATCATAGGATGCAATATAAAAATATTTTTTTAAAAGATGTATTTTATATCTAAGACTAAATCTTGTAGGAAGGTAAGAAGAAGCTTTCGCTAGGAGACAAATCATTTGGTGAATCAACTCATCATGGAAACTCTTAGGCATAAGTAATACATTTTTATCACGGTTTGAATGTATTTTCCAGGATTGACATTGACCTAATTTGTGGGGGCACATTCTTATAGAGCTACGATGACGAGTTGGTTGATTTAATAGAGAAGCTAGCTGAAAATGACATCTATCACATGGGAAAATTTCAGGACAAAAAAGAGTAGGTATTTTGAGCATGAAGGGAATGTATACAGAGATGAAGATAGAAGGGACGATGAGAGGCATTAGGAAAATGGGAAACGATATAGAGAAACTCATTGAGTTCAAAGCTTTAATGAATCTATGATGCAGACGATGAAATAAATACTGAAGATGACAGAAGATCTAGAGAAGAGAGAGGAGAATCATAACCAGCCCCAACATGATCAGGAGGTTAGGGAGTTGACTTTAACTCCCAAAATGGGTCAAATCCCAATCCAACCCATAGTTAATGTAGAACTTTATTTCATTTTGAATCAATTTCCATCCCACCTGCTAGTAAAAAAATATGAGGAAATTATTGCTATAGCTAAATTAAGAAATGGAAAACAACTCTCTTATCCCTTTCACAATACTTTGGATAATTAAAATGAGATGATTGATGACAACAAAGTGATAAATAAACAAAAAGAACCAGATTCTGTAGATTATAAACATCCTATTCCCTTTCATGACTAATAAAATTTTTTAAAGAGGCGACTATTTCCATATAAATAGAAGAGGAAATTAAAGTTATTCTACTATTTCTAAATATCTAAAAGAACTGTGCACGTGAAGTAGAAAACAAAAAGAGTGAGATTTTTTGAAAAGAAAAGCTCTGTCCTCACAAATAAGCTCTGTGAAAAGAGAAATATCAAGGAGCTCATATTATGAAACGTAAAATAGGAGGCATAATACTTTATAGATATTTACTTGATTCAAGTGCAAGTGTAAATACCATGATCAAATCCCTTCATGACAAATTTGAATTGGGAGATTTTAGAACCTACATTTCTATAAATACAATTACTGGGTGGCTCAATGACCCACCCTTGTGCAAAACTAGAGCATATAACTGTTGAAATAGAAAATTGTAGATTCCCAATGGACTTCATTATGACAGAGACACAAAAAAGACTTAAGATTTGAGTTATTCTCCTATAATTTTGTGTTGACCTCTTCTTACCACATCTAAAGAACTGCAGATTGGGATAAAGGGATGGTGGAATTAAAAGTATGGAATGAAAAAATAAAGGTAAACATGACCAAACTCATGAAATATCCTCAAGTGGACCATGACGAGGTTCATTTATGCAATCTATTGGTTGAATTCATTTTTTCAGCAGGAAATTGAAGAACAAAAGGATGTTCCTGAATCTTTTCCTACTAAAGTGGAAGATAAAATCCTTAAAGGAGTTCCTTATCAGATTTGTGAACAGGGTACTTTTGTTGAAGAAGGAACTAAACCATCAGAAGAGAGTCAAAGGAGAACAAAAACTCATATGTCAGAAGTATTAGAACAAGAAATTATTAATATGTTGAAATCTGATTAATGCCATTTCAGATAGCTCTTGGATTAGCCCAGTTCATATGGTGCCAAGGAAATATGGGATAAACCTAGATAACAATGCCAGAGGAGTAGAAATTCAAACTATGTTGACCACTAGTTGGAGAGTATACATAGAGTATAGAAAGCTAACCTAATAACAAAAATATATCATTACCCCTTACCTTTTATTTATCAGATTTCATAAAAACTTTCTCACCAGAATTTTAACTATCGCTAGATAATGATTAGAAGGAATATGTCTAGGGTAGGACATAGTGGTGCGATGAAGATGATGATATGAGATGGCTGGTATTAATTATTAAATGAGGATGTAAAATTTAATAAGAAGAGACGTAGGTAGGCTGACATGAATGGGACGAATGGGATGAATGGGAATGATGGAGTACGTTAGATGAAGATGTAAAGTGAGAGGAAAAATGTAGAAGATAATTTAGTGTTTTATGATTTGTATGGAGAATATATCAAGGGATGTGATAGGGATGATGTACATGATGGTACTGATGGATGAGAGATTAGAGTAGACGTAATGAAATGTTAAATATTTAACTGGTAGTTGTGATGAAGAGTAATCAATCTAAGGCAAGAGACTTACCTTAAATCCCAATGTTATGTTAGATCAAGGTGATTTCTTAATTCAGTTCAGCCTCTCCACTTCTCTGTTGACTTACTCCAATTACTCAGGACACCGATAAACCTGATGGATCTTCAAAAACCTTAATCTCTATCAATCAGCCTCTCTAGTGAAAAGAGAATTTAAAGATTTTTTTTTTGACCAAGTTTGAGGTTTATTTTATAGATATAAAAATATGCATAGATAGAGGAGAGAAAGACCAAGCCGCACTCAAAAGTTCAGTTCAATAGACCTTATGGATCGTCGGATATCAAGCCATGATGTCAGATGACTCTTGGTTGTTGATTTCAACCAAAATTTTATCTCTCCTCATCCTTGGTGCTTTTGCCACACCACTTCTAGGTTTTGTGTCTATGCCTATGGCATTAAATCCAATGATTGGCATGTATTCTTCTGTGTCATACTCTATAAATGGATCTGCTTCCACCCTGTGTCCCTGCAAGAAAAAGAGAATGAAAAAGAATAAGGGTAAATAAATAATGTGTGTGACATGGCACCCCATCAGTGCATGCCATGTCCACTCAAATATCACCACATGTCCCACATATACATGTGCATGTCACTTCTGACACATGGTCAGTTCAATCATCATCACCATCGTTGATTTTATAATCTGATTTTGATTTCACATTTATTTCAAAAAAGTAACGGTGTTTTTTTTTCTATTGGGCCACATCAATACTCCGATTAACAAAAGAAAACCATTATCCAATCATTGGTTCTTAAGGCATTGTGATTTAGGATGCCATAATGGCATTTTTTCGCAATTATGAGAACCCTAATCATTATGATAATTTAGATAATGATTGCTAAAGATTAACACAAAAACTAATTCATTTGTATAAATTATTATTTTATAAAAACTAAAATAATATTAAAATTTAAAATTCAAAAAAAGCACTTTAGAAATAAACATAATTTTTAAGGCTTCATATTTTTTTATTCTTTATAGACAATTTTTTATTCTTTCTCTCTCAATTATTGCACCACATTTTTTGTGACATAAATTTCATCTTTTTATATTGAACCACATCTCCCCTTGGAATAAAAAACAAAAGCTTGTCAGTCATTTATTGTGCATTGTGGCATCACAATTTATGACGCCATAATGACACCTTTTCACAATGATTGGCTGCGCTACTCATCAGCAAAACTCTTGATTAGTTGCCATTCGATCAAATTGAATGACGACACATCGCAGGCATGATTTTATGACCATAAATATATTAATCAATATTTATAAAATGAATCCTAGGTCATCTCCATGAATATAATATCTCCATGAATCTAATGGTAAAAAATCATAAAAAATGTATTCAAAATTATAAAAACCCTTAAAATACCATTTAATCATTTTAATCTTGATAATACACACATATTATTATTATTTAAATGCATAAAAATATGTCAGTTTAGAAATAACTCAATAATTTTCCTTCCAAATTAATTATGAAATCATATCGTAAATTAATTAATCATGAATTTATTTAATTCAATTGATTGATTGAACTTTCAGATCATGAGGGCCAAACTACACCTCATGCTACAGAAGATACAAAAGCGTGTATTGGTTGAGTCATGGAACCTTACTATCATTGGTTACCATGTACATATATCCCCTATTCCACTTGACCCTCCTATGATGACTTAGGCCATGCTTAGATGTGAAATCCTAATCATTGACAAAGGACTACCTTGACAAAGGACTCCATCACATCATCATCCTTGAGATGTCTCCTCTAATTCTAAGAGTGAACACCCCGTATTTACTCCTCAATGATTGTCATGAACTTATTGTTGCACGCTGGCAAAGACAGTTTGGAATTCCACAATGAGAAACTTGTAATTAATAACCAAATCACAACCATCTATCTATAAGATCCCATCGGTGTCTCAAGCATATAAATCACTTACAACCATGACATGAAACATTATGATTGACAGTTTGGTATAATACAATTGAGGGATTCATAAAAATTAATTTTATGAACTCTTTCCCCTAAAGAGTACCTACTATTTTTCTGTAATGGCTAAGGTATCAACATTACTCATCATGTGAGTGGGACAAAAAAAAGGAGGAAATTTAGTGTCAAATTGTTTGGAATTTTGGTAGAGCCCATGTATGATTTTGTGTTAAATATAGTAAATGAATAAATAGATGTTCATGGAGCAAATGCAAAACAAAGGTTTTTCACTCGCATTTCAGTCACTTTTACTTTTTTCTCCATATATAATACTCTATAGTTTCATAGTGACAAGTCATTTTCTCATTTTATATTGTCCACAAGCATTAATTTAAATGGATTTTAAAGAAATGTGCTTCATTTTTTAGACATTCACTATCCTCGAGAGTCTCAATAGACATTTATTAGAACCTTTTTTAGTATTCCTTAAGCTAATCCCTCATTATTTTCATTCATTAAGAATAGGAATATGTTTATCTGGTAATATGATGGCCAGTCATAGATCACTAAAAAAATTAAATAAAGAAATTTTCATCAGAAATGCAGGTTCTATATTTATAGTTATCACATTAACCGGTTTGGAATTGTGTCTAGTTATATCAGAAGCTCATGATTCTACGATTTAAATATGTATTTACTTGAATGATGCTACAAATATATGTTAAATGAGACATTTAATAATTGACAATAACATTGTTACACTCATAAACTCGCCCCTCAGAATGTTATAAAATAAAGAAGGTTCTTATTTTTAAGAAAGGCAAAGTTTAGGTTAACATAATGGATTTAAGGGTGTTTCAAATATAGTGATGGGAGTTTGACATGTATAAGCTGCAGGAATCTGAGCGCGTTCTTTTGGTTGATGTTTTATAATATAATCTCCTTTGGCAGGTAGTAGATACATTTCAGCTCTTGGTCCCTCTTACACTAACTCCATTATTTTGGAAGGAGGACTATTTAGTAGAAAAAGTGGAGCAGGTTCCATCCATATTCTTTTAGTTTGAATGATGTTGTAGCAAAGATGGTGTTATTTTTGGTCCATGAATATATGATGGTGATGTTGATGGAGGACCATCCAGCTTCGAAGACCCCGTCGAACAAGCTTATCAAGTGAGGGCTCACGGGCGAGATCCAGCCTTCAGAGTACCCGGCCTTGTCAACGGGCCACAAAGGTTTGACATTATCTTTCCTTGCATTTTCCTTGTTTAGTAGGCCATGTATGTCGGCCGTGTATGTATTTATTTTTGTTTGTTCGCACGTGTTTGGACCGTTGTATGGACCTACACGTTTGCGCGTGTGTGAGCCCATGTATGGGCATGTTAGTGGGTTTCTGATATCGGAAGGGTGAGGAAGATCCGGATATTGGAGACCGGATATCCGGATTTCAGAATTGGTATCCCGATAGTATCCTCAGAAAAAACTGATATGGATCAACATTTTAGATGATCTACGTTTAGGAGTTTTTGATCTATATTCTATATTGTTTAATATATATACCTTTCAACCTTTTTGTTTCCTTGCATATGGGATAACAGGATTCGAAGTTTATTGAACTCTGAATCCTATTGTCCCATATGGAAGAAAACAGAAATTTTAAGTTGTATATATAGAACAAGGTAGGAAACATATTAAATAATTTAATAATATTTTATAAATAATTACTATATTATTACCTGATTTAGGACAAAATAAACATATAAATTTAATATCGTTCAATAAATACAGCTCAAGGTTTCTGTTTTCTTCCATATGGAAGGAAATAAAAAGATTGAGAGGTATATATTAAACGGGCTACTTTCTAAATCAAAAAGCCTAATGTTAAATAGTCGGTCCATGTATATCCTCTACATACTGTGGCACTATGGTAATAAAATTATATTTTTAATTTGGATATCAAAATCTGATATCCATGCCCAATATCCAATGTCGTCGTCCTCCCCGCGCGACGGATTTGGATGATGACATCGAGACGGATACCGATATCGGATATCACTATTGTAGCAACCGATATCGATATTCGATATCCCCATAATGGAAAAATGGATGCCAAAAATTTGAATTTCAATATCCAGTACAGCATCCATCCCGATACTGGTATCGGGACGAGGGATCCCTACAACATGCCTTCTTGTGCTGCCGTGTCTGCTTGCGTCGCCGCACTCACCTACATCATCATCGTGCCTACATGTTGCTCACCTTCCACAGCTGCCAAATCAGACACCGCCCGAGCCTACCACTCCCAATACGCTCGTCAACTTTCTCTCGATGTTATATTATTTGTTTTAGTGCCTTCGAACATTTTCTCCACCGTCAGGGTTAGGTTAGTGATAGATAGGAATACGTCAGTGGGAATAGGTTTCTATCGGCACGATCGTGGTTGGCGCTTTGCACGTTTCACGCACGAGCAGTAATAGTCGTACTTGCACCATCAGCCCTCAACCCATCGTCCGGGTCATTGGGAGCCTAGTCGCATTTCCAAGTCACACTTACCATAGCCTAGTGGTCATTTGTGTCCATCGGTGTCAGATTTATACTTCTCAGTGATTTCGTCGTTGCATCATTCGCTTGCATTACGTCCGCACTAGTCGTCTCCCCTACATGACATGACTGCCTTCGCCCTCGTTGTGTGTAACACGAGCCGTTCGATCCCGGCATCCGTCGTGTTACATCAGATGCCCTTATGGAGTATCCTCTGTGTAGGAATATTTAGAACACATGCTTAAAGACATTAGTACTAACGTCACATCTTCTAGGCCACACAATATAGCTTGGCACTCAATGGGCTGGAAATTATCCAATTGATTGGGTTAATCAATCCTTGCCTAACTGAGATATATGTTGATATTTTTTTAATTAATTAGGATGTGAAGTAAAATTTATAAGGCATTAAAATCATTAACTAGACTTACATAGGTCATGAAGGGTCATGCATATAAGAGTTTTGGGACAACCATGGTTATATGTTAATTTGGGGACTTAATGAATTTTTTGAGGATAGGGACTTTTATTAAATTTTACCACGGACTTCACAAATTCTCAGATATTTTAAGAGGAGTGGGTGTCCACCTTTGGTTCCTATGGAAGTGACTCGTGGGCGCCCTCCCCTCTCTTATCTTGCTCTTCCAATAAGTTACTTCTAGTGAGAACATGTGGTAAATTTTAAATTTCTAGCGACATACTTGAGGGGAAAAAGGATATCCAATGCTCTGAAGGTTGCATGGATATGTCTTGAGGCTGAACATTTGAAGAGCTCAAAGAGTCTTATCTGAGGAACCAAGAAGTTTTGGATTCAATCTACACAGAGTTGGTGTGTTCATCAATGTTTTCAGTCTTAAGTTTTATCTTCTATAATTTTTATTAATTAACTGAATCATCAATGTTAATTACGAAGGAGAAAGTGAAAATAAATATGTTCATCAATGTTTTCAGTCTTAAGTTTTATCTTCTATTCATTCTTCCACTGCATAATTGATTTTGGAATGAGCCATTCAAGACTGTGAAGATCAGCACCATCCATATCTACTTCAACCTTCATCATCTCCATTTCATATCATCACTCACCCCCTCTATTTTAAATAAATATTTATAACATTAATTAATATGTGCATATTTACCTTCACCTTCTCCTTCGTATATTTATTGTCTCAATAATCCCCATTTGTTCACACATAATGATGTAAAATTTTATTTATCATATTCTCGTCTCGGCATCACACTTCTCTCCATTTCTTAATTATAAAATCTTCCTTGTCATCCCTGAACTATCATTTTAATGGGCATTAATACTATTATATCTACTCCCAGTAGAGATAACCTTTCCCATCACTATGTAATCATACTTTCAGATTCAGGGAATTATATATTTTTTATTAATTAACTCAATCATCAATGACAAATTAAACATCTAAAATTGAGTTCATCATATACTATGTAGTACCACAAATTGGTGTAAGATTTTTTTGTCCACCTCATTTTCATATTCTCAGTCATATGAATCAATAAGAAAGATAAAGATGGCTTTCACATGATTGTTCAATTTTAACATATGAATTATATTAGAAAGTCATTTGATAATGAGAGATATATAATGATGAAACTATGTGAATTACAGAAATTAATTTGCTATATTTGTAAAAAAAAGTGATGTGAGATGGGATACAAATATTGTAGTCGCAAGAATAAATATTCAATTTTGTTCAATGAGATCATTTTCCCTGAATTTAAGTATCCAGAAGACCTAATCGAAGAGAAAGAGAGAAAGAGAGAAGGAAATAGAGAGTAATAGGGAGTAATAGAAAGAGAGAAAGAGAAAAATAGAGAGTAATAGGGAGTAATAGAAAGAGAGAAAGAGAAAAATAGAGAGTAATAGAGAGAAATAGAGAGAGAGAGAGAGAGATAATAGAGAGAAATAGAGAGAGGGAAAAGGAGAAATAGAGAGAGAGAGAGAGAGAGAGAGTAAAGCACCCGGTGACTGTGTCTGTCATTCAGACTAGAATTGAACGCTCATCTCTCTGCTCTTTCTCTCCTCTCTCTCTCTCTCTCTTCCTTTTATTCTATCAGTTCTCTCTCTCTACACCGAACTCAAACTTAGTTGGATTTATTTTATCAATTAACATGTTCTGAATAGAAAGGTGATCGTCCTCTCTCTCTTTAGTCTACACCGACTGCTCCTTTTGCTTTTCGGTCCTTGTCCGTTACCCTTTTTCAACAGCCAAAATTGCCAAATTCGGCGTCTACCTCTTCACTGTTTCCGAATGGGTCAGCGAGATCATGAACCTTCTATGACCCAAGCGCAGCTCCTGTGAATGTGTTCGTCAGCACCCTGGACAGACTGTCCCAATCGGCCAACTGATCCCATGCACTGCCCTCACGTCACCAAAGATTTCCATGACCTTCCCAATTTTAGCTTGCCAAGTCTTTGTAACAGGAAAGTTGAAGACAGATAGTCATAGAGATAGAGACAGATTGATGGATAGATAGATAGAGAGAGAGTTTGAAAGATAGATAGAGAGCGAGAGATTGATAGATAGATAGATAGATAGAGAGCGAGACATTGATAGATAGATAGATGTATATAGATAGAGAGAGATTGATAGATAGAGAGAGAGAGAGATATAGATAGATAGATAGAGAGAGACACATTGATAAATAGATAGATGTATATAGATAGAGAGAGAGATTGATAGATAGATAGAGAGGGAGATACATAGATAGAGAGAGAGATTGATAGATAGAGAGAGAGAGAGAGACCCAGTCTACCGTAGGACGATATCAGGGTGCCGCCGAGTATCCTGGGTGGAATTTCTGAATGTAAAACCGGAAGAGAGAGAGAGAGGGAAGAGTAAGTGAGGGGAAGAGAGAGAGAGAGGGAAGAAGTAAAAGCATAGAGAAGGAAAGCGACAACTTGCTTTCCGGAAGGGGAGAGTCCTGCAAGGACTAATTCAGGAGAGCACCGTCATCTTTCTCCCGAAAGACCGGTCTAGCAAGAAAACCAAGTATCCGGATATCTCTCTCTCTAGGTTTCTACTTATTCATCCACCCATATCCTTATTTCACGTTGCTCTTCAGGCTCTCAGACTTTCTCTCTCTACATCCAGAGAAGACGTGTGTTATCTCTCTGTATGGAGGGACAACACCTCAGAGTCTCTCTCTCTCTCTCCCTCTTAAAGAAAAGCTAACCCTTTATCTCAGAGTACAATGGTGTGACGCATCATAACGCAGTGGACTAACAAGGTCTCTCTGTCAGTTCCTCAGTCTCTCCAGTTCTCTCTCTGGTTTCAGCAAAAAACTGTGACATCCGACAGGAGTTTGAGAGAGGTTTTCAAACTTCCATCTGTTCTTGTACGTCAGGCGATGTGATATCTCTCTCTCTCTCTCTCTCTCTCTCTCTCTCTCTCTCTCTCTCTCTTTTCTCTCTCATACCCCTCTGTCAGAAGTCAGAACACCTCACCCTGAGAATGAGATGAGAAAGAAGGGCTGATCAGGTTGTTGGTCATGGCTCACGTCGGCGAGAGTTTACTAGAGGGATGCTGGTGCCTGCTTTTTCTTCCGTCACCGTCCGTATTAGTCCTCTCTCTCTCTCTCCCTCTCCCTCTCTCTATCTCTCTATCTCTCTCTCTCACTGTCCTTCTCTCCTTCTCTCTATCTCTCTCTCCCTCTCTCCCTCTCTCCCTCTCTCCCTCTCCCTCTATCTCTCTATCTCTCTCTCACTCTCCTTCTCTCTATATCTCTATCTCTTTCTCCCTCTCCCTCTATCTCTCTATCTCTCTCTCACTCTCCTTCTCTCTATATCTCTATCTCTTTCTCCCTCTCACTCTATCTCTCTATCTCTCTCACTCTCCTTCTCTCTATCTCTCTATCTCTCTATCTCTCTATCTCTCTATCTCTCTATCTCTCTCTCCCTCTCCCTCTATCTCTCTATCTCTCTATCTCTCTCTCCCTCGCCCTCTCTCCCTCTCTCTCTCCTTCTCTCTATCTCTCTATCTCTCTATCTCTCTCTCACTCTCCCTCTCTCTATCTCTCTCTCTCTCCCTCTCTCTCTCTCTCTCTCTCTCTCACTCTCCTCTCTCTATCTCTCTCTCTCTCTCCCTCTCTCTATCTCTATCTCTCTCTCTCCCTCTCCCTCTCTCTATCTCTCTCTCTCTCTCCCTCTCTCTCTCTCTCTCTCTCTCTCTCCCTCTCTCTATCTCTCTCTCTCTCTCCCTCTCTTTATCTCTATCTCTCTCTCACTCTCTCTCTCTCTCTCTCTCCCTCTCTCTATCTCTCTATCTCTCTCTCTGTCTACCCCTTGATATGTATATATACATCTCTCTCTATCTATCTAGCTCTCGATATATATGCATATCTATCTCTCTATCTCTCTCTGTCTATCGATCTATCTCTCGATATGTATATACACACATATCTATCTCTCTCTCTCTCGATATATTATTATAATATCTATCTCTCTCTCTACCTCCGTCTCCACAAGTCACAAATACTTTCTCACACCCTCTCTCTCTCTCTTTAAGTGTCCGTCTTTCTACAGTAATTTGTTTTTGTCTTCTCTCTTGTCTCCTCTCTCTCTAACACTGATAAAGCATCCTTTGAGCCGGACTTCCACAATCATTACTCTTAGAAAATCCTAGAAGATCCACTCAAACCATATCGTCCATTTTATTTGACACGGGCATAATGATGTAGAAATTGTATTTTTGTGACCAATTTTATGTTGATGTTCTTAATTTGGCAAGATTTTTGTTGACGTCGACCGATTCTGGAAACCTGGAATTTTAAGTGAAAGCATCCAAAGGATTACGAATTCCAAACCAAAATTGTGATTCCTTTTAATTAGTCTCGTTCTCGTTTAAATAAAAAAGTTAGTGCCTCCACTAAAATATATTATAGTATATGTTATATATGATAAAGTTAGTGCAGGGAGACAGACAGACTCGCATATAATATATATTATATATGCAAACCTCCAAATAGATAGATATATATATAGATATATAGATATATAGATATAGATAGATAGATAGATAGATAGATAGGATTATCTTCCAAAAAGGAACCGAGAAAAAAATTAAAGAGATGATGAGAGGGAAAAAATTAAAGAGATGGTGTTGCGGATTCCCCATGAAACATCACATCTCAGTTTTCGGGATTCACTTATTCATGGAGGTCAAGAGAGACAACTGACGGAGATCTGCTGTTTTGGGTTGTTATTATCTTCCTCGTTTTCTTCCCACTCCAGTCTCCATGGTCATGACCCTACAAGACGGTACCCACCTCTAGAGAGAGAGATGAAGAATCAGGTGAGAGAGCTAAGTAGAGATTTGAAAGTTGAAACCTCTCCCACTCTGTCTCTCTCTCTCTCTCTCTTTATCTCTCTCTTTCTGTCACTATTTATCTCTCTATCGGTCACTCTTTATCTCTCTCTCTCTCTCTCTCTCTCTGTCTCTCTTTATCTATCTCTCTCTCTGTCTCTCTTTATCTCTCTCTCTCTGTCTCTCTTTCTCTCTCTCTCTCTGTCGCTCTTTATCTCTCTCTCGCTGCCCTCTTTCTCTTTATCACTCTCTCTTTGTGTCTCTCTTTCTCTTTATCTCTCTCTCTCTGACGAGTCTCTGCATCTCTCTCTATTTATCGCTCTCTCTCTATCTCTCTTTGTCTCTCGCTATCTATTATTGCTTTAAATACTTTGACTGGCTGTCGGTCGTGGCCTCGTGAACGACGTCGTCCATGACATGGAATTTCTGTAAGCAATAAGCCTTTACTAAATTGTCATTGAAAATCGCGCTTCGCCCTGTTTGGGTGGGAGTCCCGGTAATCGGAAACTCCTCGGTTGGATGATACAGAGAGAGAGAGAGAATCTCTCTACGTAAATAATCAATGGAGCTTTTTTCTCTGATAAAAGGAACTCGAGAAACAGGCCTGCAACAAGCGCTGCCTCTCTATCCTTCTCGTTTTCTCACGTAATTTACGTTACAAATTTTCTCTCTTTTCTCGGTCAGCGGCGTCTTCCCTCCTGCAAACAAAAAAACTGGGATGGTTCACTGAAAAGAGAGATGTAGAGCGAAAGAAGTAAAGAGGCAGAGAGAGCGAGAGAGAAAAAGGGAGCAAAATGAACACTCACAGAAAGGTAGAGATTTGAAGAGGTGGAGGGAGAGAGATAAGACGCAGAGTTTGAGAGAGAACGACAGGGAAATGAAGAGGCCGAAGGGTGAGCAAGAGAGAGAAATGAAGAGGCGGAGAAAGCGAGAGAAAGAAAGAAATAAAGAGGCAGAAGAAATGGAGAGAAAACGAGAGAGAGACAGATGAAAAGTGGCAGAGATAGAAAGAGAAATAGAGATATGACGCGGCAGAGAGAGAAACAATAAGCAGAGAAAGAGAGAAATGAAGAGGCCGAGAAACGGAGAGAAAGAGAAAGGAAGAGGCCGAGAAAGGGAGAGAAAGAGAGAGAAATGAAGATGCAGAGAGCGAGAAATAAAGAGCCAGCGAATGAGAGAGAAATCGAGAAAGAGAGGTAGATGAAGAGAGATATATTCTATAAATAGAGAGAGATTGAGCGGGGCAGAAAGCGAGAGATTAGAGATAGGTAAAGACAGAGAGAGAGAGAGTTGAGAGATGTAATTTACAGACCTTATTTACAGCGGGTCATAGCGAGGTGAGATGGGTGAAGCCGTGGAAGTAGGGGAGGAGCTCTTCGACCTCCACCCGGGAGGAGGCGGAGCAGCTGCTGAGATTTCTGCTGCTCCGAGCGGTCTGGCCTTCGCAGCTCGTCTTCTCCACCTCCGCCGCGAAGAGGCCGTAAACTGGCCTGTGATCCGAGAACCGCGACTCCCCTCGCACGTACGATATCTGCCTCAAACCCCGCCCATACCACAGAATCCTATCGCACCTGTTGTTCCCCCACCCCATGCATTAAACACTTACTCCTCCGCTGAAGAGTTAGAGAGACAGGTGGGTCGAGAAGAGAGAGAGAGAGAGAAGAGACCTAGAGAGAGAAGTAGGTAGAGAAGAGAGCGAGAGAGAGAAGTGGGTCGAAGAAAGAGCGAGAGAGAGAGTGAGAGAAGTGGGTCGAGAAGAGAGCGAGAGCAAGAGAGAGTTTTGAGGGAGAGAGAGAACCAGAGAAAGAGAGTTTTGAGGGAAAGAGAAATGGGTCGAGATGAGAGCGAGAGAAAGAGAGAGAGTTTTGAGGGAGAGAGAGAGAGAGAGAAAGGTGGGGGATAAAGGAGATGGATGCAGAGAGCAAAGAAGTGGAGAAGTGGAGAAGTGGGAGGAAGAAAAGATGAACGTAGTCCGGAATGGGAGAAGTGAGAAGAAGGGAGAAGAGAGACGTGGAGACAGTTGACAGATAGACAAGAGAGAGAGAGAGAGAGGATGATAGAGAGAGAAGATGGGTCACGATAGAGTACCAGGCGGGTGTGCGACGCTTCTCCTTGCTGTGAAGGACGTCGCCGGCGTAGCGATCGGAATTGGTGGAGTATTTGTAGGTGGGCGGGAAGTAGATTCTTCCCTCGTTCCAGCCAAGAAAAACGCGCCCCAATCGCTGCTCGTTCCTTAGCTGCACCAATTGAGAAACAAACCCGCTTAATCTCCATCACATCTCTCTCTCTCCATCTTAGTTTCCATTCCAGTATCTACAATTACCTCAAACTCTAACTCCACCCGTATCTTTCTGCCCTTATCTCTATCTCTACTTACATCTAGGTCCATCTCTAACCCTATCTCTTTCTCCATCACTCTCTCTCTCTCCTCTCTCTGTCTCTGTCTCTCTCTCTCTCCTCTCTCTGTCTCTCTCTATCTGTCTCTGTCTCTCTCTCTCTCTCCTCTCTCTGTCTGTTTCTCTTTCTCTCTCTCTAAGTTTATTTACCTGGTCGTTTTCAAGGAGCACCTTCCAGTTGCGCATCTCTACCAGGGCCTTGGCGGCGCGATAGGAGAGCGCGATGCGATAGTTGAGATCTCCCAGCCATATTACCCGGCTGCCACGGACCGCGAAGAAGTGAGAGAAAGAAGTAGGAGAAGAGAGAGAAGGAAGATGAAAAAGACGAAGAACAATAACTAAAAGAAGATGAAGAAGAGAGAGAAAGAAGAAGCCTAGGAAGCAGAAGAAGTTGAAGAGGAGAGAGAAAAATGAGAAGAAGATTATGACGCTGAAGAACCAGAATAAGAGAGAGAGAGAGAGAGTAAGAAGAGAAGAAGACTTTGAAGTTGATGAAGCAGGAGAGAGAAAGAGAGAGGGAGTAAAAGGAGCAGAAGACAGAGGCTGATGAAGCAGAAGAAGAGAGAGAAAGAGAGAGAGAGTAAAGGAGAAGAAGAAGAAGAAGAAGAAGAAGAAGAGAGAGACTAAAAGGAGAAGAAAACTAAGAAGCTGATGAAGCAGGAGGGAGAGAGAGTAAAAGGAGAAGAAGACTAACAAGCTGATGAAGCAGAAGAAGAGAGAGAAAGAAGAAGAATCCGAAGAAGAGGGAGAAAGGAGAGAGAGAAAGAAGAAGAAGCCGAAGAAGAAGAAGAGGCTGAAGAAGAGGGGAAATAATAGGTAGAACGAAAAAGTGAGACAAAGAAGAAGCCGAAGAAGAGGGAGAAGAATAGTTAAACGAAAAAGTGAGACAAAGAAGAAGCTGAAGAAGAGGGAGAAGAAAAGATAGAACGACGAAGTGAGAGAAAGAGGAGGAAGAAGAAGAAAGAGAAGGGCGGCGATTACTCGTGGTCGAGGATGGTTTCGGGAGACGTGGCGCGGATCTGGCCGTTGAGTCGGGGGAAACGAGTCTTCCTCAAGATCTCGAGCACGTCGGAGTTTCTACGCAGCTCGTCCCCTTCCTTCTCTCCCGACGACAGATGCGCACACACGAAGCAGAAGCTCGTCCGGTGCAGCCTCAGACTTATCGAGATCGCACCCTGAACAACACAACCCACAACCCTTTCAGAACAAAACGCACCAATTTCTATCCAGAGAAAGAAGAGAGAGAGAGAGAGAGAGATTGAATTACGGATGAGAGATGAAGAGAGTTGCAGAAAACTGATAAGAGAAAGAGAGAGAGGTTGCTTGGGATGAAAAAGATTTGAGTTTTTTTTCTGGTTCGATGTAATGGTAAGTAAAGAAGCGCTGGAGTAGAGAGAGAGAGAGAAGAAATCCTGTTGCAGAAGACAGACGAGAAAACCGTGTGAGAGAAAGAGAGAGAGGAGAGACGCTGATGCAGAAGACAAGAGAGGAACCAGCGAGAGAGAGAGAGAGAGGAAAACGATGTTGCAGAAGATAACAGAAAAAGATAGCTGACCATGCAGTGCAAGAGAGAGAAGAGAGAAGAGAGAAGATAGGAGAAGAAGATTGCAGACGAAGCATTGCAAAAGAGAGAAAGAATGAAAGGAGAAAAACGGTGTAGGCGAAGAGAGAAGTGAAAGAGAGAGGAAACGTTTTTGCAGAAGATAGTAGATGAGCCAGGGCAAGAGAGACAGACGTGGAGGAGAAACGTTGGTATAGAAGAAAGGAGAGTAAGAAGAGCGAGAGAGAGAAAGAGCTAGGAGAAACACCGTTGCAGAAGATAGCAGAGTATCCAATGCACAGGACAGAGAGAGAGAGAGACAGAGAGAGAGAGAGAGAGAGAGAGACAGAGAGAGAGAGAGAGAGAGAGAGAGAGAGAGCGACGCTGCTGCCGGAGATAGGCGACGAACCAGTGCAAGAGAGAGAGACAGAGACAGAGACAGAGGGAGAGGTAGAGAGAGAGATGCTGTCGCCGAAGATAGGCGAGGAACTAGTGCAAGAGAGATAGAGATAGAGGGAGAGAGAGAGAGAGAAAGAGAGAACGACGCTCTTGCCGAAGATAGGCGAGGAACCAATGCAAGAGAGAGAGAGACAGAGGGAGAGAGGTAGAGAGAGTGTGACGTTGTTGCCGAAGATAGGCGAGGAACCAGCGCAAGAGAGAGATAGAGACAGAGAGAGAGAGAGAGGTAGAGACACAGACAAAGATACAGAGAGACACACTGAGAGATAGAGAGACACACAGAGAGAGATAGAGAGACACACAGAGGGATAGAGAGAGGCATTGAGAGAGAGAGAGAGGTAGAGAGAGAGAGGAACCAACGCAAGAGATAGATAGAGAGAGAGATAGAGAGAGAGGTAGAGACACAGACAAAGATACAGAGAGACACAACGAGAGATAGATAGACACACAGAGAGAGATAGAGAGAGGCATTGAGAGAGAGAGAGAGGTAGAGAGAGAGAGGTAGAGAGAGAGAGGAACCAACGCAAGAGATAGATAGAGAGAGAGATAGAGAGAGAGGTAGAGACACAGACAAAGATACAGAGAGACACAACGAGAGATAGATAGACACACAGAGAGAGATAGAGAGAGGCATTGAGAGAGAGAGAGAGGTAGAGAGAGAGAGGAACCAACGCAAGAGATAGATAGAGAGAGAGATAGAGAGAGAGGTAGAGACACAGACAAAGATACAGAGAGACACAACGAGAGATAGATAGACACACAGAGAGAGATAGAGAGACACACAGAGGGATAGAGAGAGACATTGAGAGAGAGAGAGAGAGAGGAACCTTGTTGCCGAGATAGCCCATGAGGCCGCGGCTAACGCAAGAGACCCGCAAGTCCTTAACCTCTTCTCTGAGCTCCCTCCGCACCCAGACAGTAAGAAAAACCCCGACCATCTGCTTACTCGCCACCAAACAAAACCGCCGCCCCTCCGCCACGCCCCCCAAACCACCACCACCATCATCATCATCAACAACACCATCACCATCATCACCACCATCATCATCATAATCATCATGATCATCATCGTCCATCGCAGAAGGCGCCATCATCATCATCCTGTCGCAGACGCTGAACCTTCTCTCTAGAGAAGGGTCGACGAATCTATCGCTCTTTTGCGAGTGGAAGGAGCGGCGGCGGAGCGCGGCGGAGGAGGAGGAAGAGGAGGAGAAGGGGTTGCGGTTGAGGGTGGTTGCGATCAAGGAGAGCCATTTTCTCGCCGGCGCGTTGTCCTCCGTCCCCAGAACGTTGCCGGCGTTTAGCGGCACGATTTCCTGAAACCTGCGCGGCCCATCTCGCCATTAAAATCTCTCTTAACTTGTACATTCATATGCGTGGGCGTAGAGAGGGAGATGGATTCGTGGGATGAGAAGAAAAAGAAGAGAGATGGATTCGTGGGATGAGAAGAAAAAGAAGAGAGATGGATTCGTGGGATGAGATGAGGGAGAGGGAGAGAGAGATGGATACATGGGATGAGAAGAGGGTGAGGGAGAGAGAGATGGATTCGTGGGATGAGAAGAGAAAGAGGAAGAGAGATGGATTTGTGGAATGATAAGAGAAAGAGGGAGAGAGGAGAGAAGAGAGAGATGGATTCATGGGATGAGAAGAGAACGAGGAAGAGAGAGAGATGGATTCGTGGGATGAGAAGAGAATGAGGACGAGAGAGAGATGGATTCGTGGGATCGGAGATCGGAGAGAGAGAGACTGAGAGAGGGCGACTCGGAGGCAGGAGAGAGACAGAAAGAAAGAAAGAAAGACAAGAATAGAGAGAGGGGGAGAGCGAGCCGGGGACCGGAGACATACTGAGCGATCGAGAGGAACAGAACGAGAGAGAGAGAGAGAGGAAGAGAGAGAGAGAGAATGACAGGAACAGAACGATAGACAGAGGGACAGAGATAGCGAGACGGAGACCAGAAAGAGACGATAGAGCGAGCGAGTCGGTGACCGGAAAAAGAGAGAGACAGTGAAAGAAAGAGAGGAGGAGAGAGAGCAAGTCGGAGACCGGAAAGAGAGAGAAAGAGAGAAGAGGAGGGCGAGCGAGTCGGAGACCGGAAAGAGAGAGGAAGAGAGAGAGAGAGAGAGAGAGAGAGAGAGAGAGAGAGAGAGAGAGAGAGAGAGAGAGAGAGAGAGAGAGAAAGAGAGGAAGAGCAAGAGAAAGAGAGAGAGAGAGAAAGAGAGGAAGAGCAAGAGAAAGAGAGAGAGAGAGAGAGAGAGAAAGAGAAAGAGAGAGAGAGAGAGAGAGAGAGAGAGAGAGAGGGAGAGAGAGAAAGAGAGGGAGAGCAAGAGAAAGAGAGAGAAGAGAGAGAGAGAAAGAGAGGAAGAGCAAGAGAAAGAGAGAGAAGAGAGAGAGAGAAAGAGAGGAAGAGCAAGAGAAAGAGAGAGAGAGAGAGAGAGAAAGAGAAAGAGAGAGGGAGAGAGAGAGAGAGAAAGAGAGGGAGAGAGAGAGAGAGAGAGAGAAGAGAGAGAGAGAAAGAGAGGAAGAGCAAGAGAAAGAGAGAGAGAGAAAGAGAGGAAGAGCAAGAGAAAGAGAGAGGAAGAGAGAGAGAGAGAGAGAGAGAGAGAGAGAGAGAGAGAAAGAGCAAGAGAGAGAGAGAGAGAGAGAGAGAGAGAGAGAGAGCAAGAGAAAGAGAGAGGGAGAGAGAGGAATAGAGAGAGAGAAAGAGCAAAAGAAAGAGAGAGAGAGAGCTAGTCGGAGACCAGAAAGAGAGAGGATGAGAGAGAAAGAGAGGAGGAGCAAGAGATAGAGAGATTAGGAGAGAAAGAGAGGAGGAGAGGGAGAGAGAGAGAGAGAGTGATTTGGAGACCGGAAAGAGAGAGAGAGGGCGTACCCGAGAACGTAGAGGTCTGCCGGCAGCGAGGTGTGGAGCCAATCGTCGAGATTGAGATACGGAGGAGGCGACTTCCCCCCCACGTTCCAAGTGCCGACGAAGATCCTACAACGAGGAGAAGCATTGTCGGGATAAAACATAAATCCCAGATAAATGAAGAGAGAGAAGCACTCCTCTCTCCCACCAGACGAAGAGAGAGAAACAGTCACCTGTACTGATGAAGATCCGTAGCGTGGCCGGGGTCGAGCTCGAACATGCCTCGCCGCGGCCTCTCTGCAATTTAGAGAGAGAAAGAGAGAACCCACGATAGTGAGAAGACAACGGAGAAGATTGCATCGCCAATTATAATAAAAATGGAATCTTGGGGGAATCCATGTTCTAAGAACATGCCAATCTCAAGACCCATGTGAAAAGAACGACGCAAAACCCAAGAGAGAGAAAGAGAAATAGAGAGAGAAAGTAGAGAGAGAGAGAGAGAGGGTGGTAAACCTTTGCAACAGGCATCAAGATCCGCATGGAAGTCCTGGCCTTTGGTCTTGGCGTTGAACCATTTCCAGACCAGAGTCTTCGACCACGACAGCTTCTCGGACAAAAATACGAGATAGAGAGAGAAGAGGAAAGTGATAATGAACGAGAAGACGAGCAGTGACCGGAAATCCCACGATAAAAAATCAATTCCGGGGAAAGAACAGAGTCTAAAACCTTGCTCTTTTTGGCGTTCTCATCTCTCATTGTCTCAACTGTTCTTCATACAGCCACCGTCTTCTCTCTTGAACACCGCTGCAATTGAGGAACAAGAAGAGAGAGAGAGAGGGAGAGAGAGAAATCGGCTCAGAATCGCTGAGAGGGATGACGAAGGGCAGTAGAAGGGGCCATGGGAAGGAATTTAGAGAGAGAAAGAAGGGAGACGACGCGGTATGAGGGAAAGAGGAAGAGAATGGAATTTCTGGCAGAGAGAGATAGAGAGAGAGAGAGATGGGGAGAATGAGTGCTCAGAGAAGGGAGCAGGAGAGGGAAAAGAACAGGCGAGAAGGCCTCAGGCTTGCAGCAAGCATCGAATTTGAAGCGAGGCAAAGTGCGGCAGACAATCCCTCTTTCTTTCTACCACACCTCCTTTATTGACACCCTCTCTCTCTCTACCTATCTATCCCTCTCTCTCTCTCTCTTTCTCTCTGTTTCTCTCTCTATTTCTCCCTCAACCCTCACATGATCTCCGACTTTTTCTCCCTTTCTCCTGTCTTTCACACCCTTGTTCGCTCTCCTCTCGATGTTTTTCTCTCTCCTCCCAAAACAACCAACATCTCCCTGTATCTGTTTTCTCTCTGTCGTCTGCCGTTTGCCTCCAAGCAATTAAACGCGACTGCAAGAGGGGAGAAAATATTTAGGATCTGGCCCCCAGACTCTCTCTCTCTCTCTCCTCTCTCTCTCTCTCCGCAATCTCTCTCTTTGCAATCTCTCTATCTCTGTCTCTGAGTTCTCTTGCACTATCTCTGTCTCTGCATTCTCTTTCTCTATCTCTGTCTCTGCATTCTTTTTCTCTTTCTCTATCTCTGTCTCTGCGTTCTCTTTCTCTCTCTCTACATTCTCTCACTATCTCTCTCTCTGCATTTCTCTCTTTCTGCATTCTCTCTCAATCTCTCTCTGTATCCTCTCTATCCCTCTCTTTACTATCTCTCTATCTCGCTCTCCATATTCTCTCTCTATTTCTATCTCTCTGTATTCTCCCTACCTCTCTCTGTATTCTCTCTCTATCTCTCTCTTTATTCTCTCAATCTCTCTCTGCATTCTCTCTTTATCTCTCTCTCTCTCTGCACTTTCTCTTTATCTCTCCCTCTGTGCATTTTTTCGTCATCTCTCTCTCTGCATTCTCTCTTTATCTCTCTCTGTGCACTCTACTCTCTCTTTATCTCTCCCTCTGTGCGTTCTCTCGTTATCTCTCTCTCTCTCTCTCTCTGCATTCTCTTTGGTAATCTTTATCTCTCTCCGCATTCTCTCTTTAACTCTCTATCTCTCTCTCTGCATTCTCTCTTTCTCTCTCTATCTCTCTCTCTGCATTCTCTCTTTCTCTCTCTATCTCTCTCTGCATTCTCTCTTTCTCTCTCTCTCAGCATTCTCTTCCTCTCCCTCTCATGGTGGCCCTTCCTTTCTCTTTCCGGATCAAACTCTCTCTCTCACTCATTAAATCTCTTCTCCCTCTCTCCTTTTCTGTATCGAACTCTCTACACCTCATGCGTTACATCTCTCTCTTCTCTCTCTCCCTCCCTCTCTCATGCTCTCTCTCGCTTTATCTCCATCTCTCTCTCTTCTCCCTCCTCCCTCTCTCATGCTCTCTCTCTCTTTATCTCCATCTCTCTCTCTTCTCCCTCCCTCCCTCTCTCATGCTCTCTCTCTCTTTATCTCCATCTCTCTCTCTTCTCCCTCCCTCCCTCTCTCATGCTCTCTCTCTCTCTCTTTATCTCCATATCTCTCTCTTCTCCCTCCCTCCCTCTCTCATCCTCTCTCTCTCTTTATCTCCATCTCTCTCTCTCTTCTCCCTCCTCCCTCTCTCATGCTCTCTCTCTCTTTATCTCCCTCTCTCTCTCTCTTCTCCCTCCTCCCTCTCTCATGCTCTCTCTCTCTCTTCTCCCTCCCTCCCTCTCTCATGCTCTCTCTCTCTTTATCTCCATCTCCCTCTCTTCTCCATTCCTCCCTCTCTCGTGCTCTCTCTCTCTTTTTATCTCCATCTCTCTTCTCCCTCCCTCCCTCTGTCATGCTCTCTCTCTCTTCTTGCTTTGGGCGCGGTCAGTTCAACTGTGCTTCTCTCCACTTGGGTCTTCTCATTGGACGGTCAGTAAAGCAATAAAACACCAAGAGAGAGAGAGAGAGAGAGAGAGAGAGAGAGAGAGAGAATACAAGGGGAGAAGAATTTGACCTCTTTTTCCTTCCTTTTCAGGGGGGGAATCTGAAGAAGGGGAGAGAGAAAGAACGATTCATAGAAAAACCAAGCACTCCTCTCTCCCCAATTACAATTCCTATTTCTCTGTTCTAGGGTTTCACCTCAAACCCTAGAAGCTGCGATTTGAGAGGAGAAAGAAAAGATGAAAGAGAAAATAGGGATTAGGGTTTACTGTCGTTCTTCACTGTTCTTCTGCCGATCGCATAAGTCCAAGTCCTATAAGCCTATATCTAGCATTGGGAGAATCGATCTGGTCGATTATGTTCAGACGGGACGGATGACGGGACGAATGGAAAACTAGGAAAATTTTACCAAATTAGATCATGGTCCACCAATCGTAGACTGCCATGTGGCATGGTTTCTCATGCATGCGATTGCGATGTGGAGGAGAAGCATCTCTCGTGCGTTTTCTCACTAGAACTCTCTTATTTTTTCATCTCTTTGTCCTGACCATTATTCAAAGCAACTGAAACCAACAACTTTTGCTTTGAGCTATCCATGGCTTTCTCTCTTTCTCTCTCTTTCTCTCTCTAAATTTATTTGTTATTATCCCCCAGTGTTAACTATGTGGGACTCATGAATGTGATAAACTTTCATGGGTAGTTCTCCCCATGACTTTCTCTCTCTTTCTCTCTCAAATCTTCCTGTCATTGGCTACTGTTGTGACTATGTGGGACTCATGAATGTGATAATTTTTGATGGATAGTTCTCCCTTCCCATGGTCAGAATTAACCAATAATTGACTCTATGGTTATTGTTTCTATGGTCAAAGAAAATATTTATCTTACTTTCTCTCTCTACCACCCTCTATCTTTTCATTTTTAGAACTTTTCCTTTTGCCTCCCCTTCATCACTTTTTCTCTCTTTCACACTCCAAGTGCGTCTTGTTTTATGAACCCTCAATTATTAACTATATGGGAGAAAAGAATATGGTAATATTTCTATGAGTCTCCTCTTAAGACTTATGGGTCCAGATGTTGAATGGGAAACACTTTAATATATCTAATTTTATTTCAAATAGATCCACATGGAAACTCAAAAAAGTTCCCATAAATTTTGACTTATTGCTCTTCACCATTTGATCCATGTGCATCATATATGCATTATAAATATGGATCTTGAGAGTCTCCTTATGTTGTATGCATTGATCTAGAAGCCTAGCATCCTTTGGCAAACTATAATCACTAAATTAATGGATTTATTATACAACTATGCAAGTGATGTGTATATTATTTTTTCAAATAAGTATGTAATGATTAACTTTAAGGCTCGGCTACGGGTCAACTATATAGTTGATATTTCCCCTTTCTTGATATTTGAAAGATGCCAGGTTATCAGGCATTGCTGGGGTATCAAATTTTACTTTACAGTATACTTGGAAATGCGTATGTTTATAAATCTCTTAAGAAAATTTCCCCTTTCAGAAAATATGCATTCCTTATCCAATCAATTTATAAAAGTATTGGATAATTTTTAGTTTCAGGAATTTCATAACAGTGTTTAGGCATAAAAATGTTTATGCCCAGTGCATAGTCACTAGGTGGCGGCTGCTCTTGGACTGTGGACAATTAACGGATCCTTCTAGCGATAGGCATAAAGTGGTGATTTCCAAAGCCAGCATAGTAATTGGTTCAACCATATCCGTAGTTTGTCACATAGCATCTTTCTTAGCTATACCCCTACTTTCCCCTTTTTACTTTCCCATATTGCCTCATGGGCTCTCACTACCTTACTCTTCTGAGCATATGCCTCTATGTGCTAGTGGTCCCTCACAACATATGTACTATTTACTTTCCTCATATACCAGACATCCCCCAGATCTAGTGTTCCCCCATCTTATATCTGATATCAGACAGTCCAATATTCAGGCGAATTTGAGAAGATTTCAGATTCCTGCATCGGATATCGAATGGATATCAAATATTTTCTTGATATCAGATCAGAAATAAAAGGGTAAGGAAATCGGCCCCTCACCTGATTTATTTAATTCGGAGACATCTTCTCATAGGGAAGAAAAACACAGTTGTGTAAATTATTTGTAATGAATACTGCTCAAAATCAAAAGTATAATATGCATTATTAATACCACATAGTGTGAAGTTGACACTATGGTAGAGTAGGGCTAATTTGTCCCCTGTTGACTTGACCATGGAACTATTGTCTTGGTTCTGTTGACTCATCCAAAGATTTTAACGTGTATTAGTTTTACAAAAACTATTTACGCAAAACCATTTGAGGGAAAAAAACATACATACACACACACACACACACATATATATATATATATAGTTACATGGCTGCTGGCTCGCCGCCCATCTCACCCACACGTCATCACAAAGTTGAAATTTGCAGAAGGCTACATGATGACGGATTTTACGGCCTATATGATGACATAACACATGATGAATTTATATTATTATCTAAATTATTTAACTAACCGAATAATATTTATTCAAAGTCATGGAGAGAAGAATACATGTCGGATATCGGAAAACTGATTTCAGACACATAAATCTGATGTCGGTACCCAACCCTTGAGACTAAGGCAGATACTGACAAGGGTGAAAGAAATTATATCGGGTATTGCTATTGTAGCAACTGATATCCGGATATCGGTGCAACCGTATATAGGACTTCCTATTTCTGATATTTGGTACAACATACACCCTGATATCATCATCCAAGATCAGGATATGTAGACGAGCAAACAATACTGGGAGTGACCTCCAGCGACAGGGCCGCTGATAATTTTTTTAGCTGTATAATAAATAAAGAGACATATGTGACATAATGGTACGTCATTTCACTCAATCATCTGTCACAGAGTCTATAGTTTTGCCTCGTATCCACGAGGGGCTGTACATACAGGCCGAAGAGGAGGGAGGACGGAGGACTGAGGACGGAGGACGTTTAGTCATCGGCACCGGATGACGAAAGGGGATGAAAGGAAGGCACAGAGGTTTTCATGCCCTTTTCATTTTGAGGGCAGGGTGGATGTTGGATGACGTTAAGGGGACGGACGGATGACGTATAAATTGGGCTTAATTGGGCTTGATTCCCAAGGAAAATAAGCCCATTTGCTTCCTTTAAATACTCAAAATGGGCAAGTTTTGATCAGAGAGACGATTTAGATCGCTGAAGGGCTTCTTCACGCAGTTTTCTCAGCGTTCTCCCGGCCCAAAACTTCTTCAAGTGGGTAAATTTCTGTTTCTGGGAAGTTTTTCATCGTTTTTCAGAATATTAGAATGATGACTTCTGCAATTATTTCTTTTTTTCCGTTCGGTTGTTTGATTTTGCTATCAACTTGTCGACACGGTGAAGTTTTTTTTTCCTTTTTATAAATTTTATTGGAGATCTCCAATGTTCGTATTTTTTGAAGAAATCCCTTTGCAAATGCTCTGTTTTCGTCTCCGGCATTTGTTCTTGATAAAGTTTTGATCACAAGCGATGAACTAAGTTTTTTATTAGCATTTTCTTATTTTGAATTGATGGGGTTAAGAATCTTGATTGCATCTGGAGAGGAATTTCATTTAAGTTATATCGTTTCTCTGCCACCCCCTCCCGATTTGTTTCCTGGGCCCTAGAAAAATCAAGGTTCTTGAACTGGAAAAAAAGTAAAAAACCTGGGACTATCACCTCTTGTTGTTTTGTTATGAAATACTGAATAACATGGACTTTTACTGGTGAAATAAAGTATTTTTGAGTAAAAATGTTCTCTAGAGATGGTGTAGTCGGTTCCATAATTTTTGTTTTCAAAGTTGCGATGGGATCTCAGTTTCTTCATCCAACTGTGCCACTGGGTTTATTAGAGTTCTGCATTATAAAACTCTTTTGTCATATTCCTTAAACATTTAAATTGGTCCTCGAGTTATGAATTTACAAAGGGTCCGGCTATTTAATTCTCTTCTTGAACCATCACTAGAAAACAAAGCCTAAGTTGTTGGCCTTGCCAAATTGAGCCACATTTTTTCTTGCACTATTCATTTTCAGCTATTTTTAGTACATCAATGACATTTTTTGCAGTCAATCGAACTTATGAAGAGGGCAGATCCGAGGGCAAAAGAGTTACCCTCCTCTTCGGATTCGTCAAGTTCTGATTCTGATGATGAAGGAAGTGGACTCAAGCACAGTCTCAAAAAAGGTATGAATGTTGAATACTCTCCATATTTATATCTTATTTTTAGTATTTACTTGGATATGCTCACATCCCGAAGGGAATCTTCCTTAGTTCACTCCACGAGGGAGACATTAGTCATTTACCTTATTGGATGCTGAAAAATTTTCATATTTGTATCTTATTTTGTATATTTACTTGGATATGGGCCCACTCCAAAGGGAAACTTCCTTAGTTCACTCCATGAGGGATATGTTATTCATTTACCTTCTAGGATGGTTTCTTTAAAATAATTGAAGATGATTGTAGTGAATGCTCTAGGGATATTTTGTTAATAAGGCTATGAATGCTGAAAACTGTCGGCCGAAGATCCTCCCCAGTCTTATCTCCTCTTTATTCTACTTCTATTTTGTAATACTCTCCTTATCATAAAGGGGTCTACTTTCTATTTCATTATTGTGCCCAATGAGTTTAAGGCCCAGATTATTAGGCCATAAGTATGGGGTGGACTCTTAGTAAGAAATTGATTCAGTCTTTTCTCATCAAATCCTTGCACTCTCTTCCCTTGCTACTGGGAGATCCACCTCCAGACATGCCAATGGCTGAAGCTGAAGCTGATGACATGGTATCAGAGTGCTGGGTATAGGGAAATATTCTTCCCTTGATCTGTGGTTGCAGTCAAGGCAGTGAGTTGTGCCAGTGCTCCAATCTGAGTTACGACGAAGACCGTGAGGAACTTGCACAAGCGTGGTGAGCTTGTCAGCCATTTGGACAAAGGAAGTTCTTGAAGGCGTGTGCCAAGGGGAAAAATCCGGCAACATCATTCCAGGTTGTTGACCGAGTGATCAACTCTGAACCTTGAAATCGGGACAGAAGTTGAGGGTGAATCCACCAAATTATTCTACCTGGCGGAGGAGATATCATAATATTGTTGCACAAGCCGGTGAAGCAGGGCGGGATATTGTGAATACATCGAGATGGCTCCTGAGAGCAGAGGAGTGGACGACTACCTCAAAAAGGAAGAGGATACAAGTAGCTCAAAGTATAGGACATGGAAGCGTGATAGTGCCAATAAACGGCAATGGTTGCTGTGAAGTATGGCAGGTGATCGATTCCGGAAATACCTATATCTAAGGACTACAAAGAAAATATGGGATCATCTCCTGAGAAACCATGTGAAGAAAAGCCACACATGGAAAATTTGCGAATTTGTGCCCAAGGCTGCCACCCTTGTATAGGGTGACATGCCTGTGACAAAATATGCGGAAGAGCTCTAGACACTGTGGTTGGCAATTGATCACTTCAGACCTATTAAAAATCCGGAAGAGTGGTGGTCAACCTTGCAAGATCATCCAGTTAGAGTTTTGATGGGTTTGAACAAGGAATTTGAGTGTTTACAAAGTCAAATTCTCAATTGAAAAAGGGTTCCAGACCTTGAAGAAGCCATCCAAATTGTAATGGACGAAGAGAATAGGCTTGAGCTAATCCCAGGAAATGACAAAGATGAAGTTGGGACAGGTTTTCAGGCTAAGACAAAACAACAGAAGAGTGCTCCTGACGGCACAGGTGAAAGAGGTCAGAGGAATACAGGGGCGGATGTCTCAGATCATAAGAGTCAAGGAAGCAAACACAAGTCTAATTTACATTGTTCACATTGCAAGAGAAACCACACCAAGGATACCTGCTGGATCCTACACCCATGTCTCAGACCTGCACGGGCTAATGCAGCGCAAACTAAAGAATCTGAGCCTGGCTCATGAGATGGACGAGACAATGAAAAAAGTATACCCATTGTGGATTAGGAGGGGTTGAAGGAGTTTGAGAAGCTCAAGACTTTGATCTGTTCAATGTCCGTGGCTTGAGTTAGTGAGCCAACTTACCATACTTATATCATCTGAATGGATTAATGATACAGGCGTTATGGATCATATGACTCCCCACTATTCAAATTTTTCTTGTTATACTTCGTATAACAGAGATCGACGAGTGTTTACTGCAGGCGGGGAGATTTTGCCTTTCACCAGCATAGGTGATCTTTAAATTGCTGACCTGGGCTTGATCAGACATGTTCTTCATGTTCCTTAACTCATAATGCGGTTAAGCCTGTGGGCACAGCTTAACTCACCTCAGAAACTCGAATTTTACGGTTACCTTAACTCATAATGCCTCTTTTGTTTATGATAAGGTAAAGAACTTGAGGAGTTCACCTTTGAAGGAGAAGAATGGGCTATTGTACTTGAATGAGCTTGCTGATGGAGATCTCGTCTCCAACATTGCTGCCCAAGAGTAGGAGCGTAGCAGACAAGAGAAGCACCTCATGCTGATCCACTGCCGCCTTGGACTTCCTTTTGAAGTATTAAAACTCATGTTTCCCTTATCCTTTAAAAATGTGGGCCCTTCTCATGTTCAATGTGATACATGCCAATATTCAAAGAATAAGGGGGTGTCTTTTTCTGGGAAAGGTGAACGGAGTACAAGTCCATTCTGACTTGTTCATTGTGACATGAGGGGGCCATCATCCAAAGTAAGGATTATACAAGCCAAGTGGTATGTTGTATTCGCTTATGACTGTTGACTGTACAAGATTGACTTGGGTTTATCTGTTAAAGTCCAAGCCAGAAGTCTCCACTGTGGTTGAGAAATTCTTTCAGATGGTGAAAAATCACTTTGACATCTCTATTAAACGGCTGCACTCTGATAATGCTAAGTACTTGGTTTACAAAACTCTTACTTGTTCATTATGATGTGTTGGGGCCATAATCCACTGAAAGCATTAGAGGAGCCAAGGGAAGGTGTGATACATGAATCATCCTGTGTATACACTCCACAGCAGAATGGGCTAACGGAGAGAAGAATCGGTCATGTGACCACTACAGCTCAAGCATTACTTTTACATTATGAAGTGCCGAAGAGTTTTTGGGGAGAAGCCATCTTGACGGCTGTACATATAATCAACTGGTTGCCCTCATAGTCACTGGGATACAATAATCCGGTTGATCTCATCATGGTGTATTTGAAGGTATATGTTGGTCACCGGATATGTTATGACCACCAGAGCGGAATAGACGTGGAAGTGTATACAGATGCGGATTGGGCAGGCTTGGCCATAGATAGGTCAACATCAGGCCATCGCAAATTCCTGGGAGGAAATGTAATTACCTAGAGGAGTAAAAGACAGTCAGAGATCTCATTGTCTAGTGCCGAGGCCGAGTATAGAACAGTGGGTCCGTGGTATTCTCACGGAGCTTGGAATGAAGTAAGACAAACCCACTGTTATATACTGTGATAATAAATCAGCAATTGATATCGCCCCTAATCCAGTTCTACATGACAGAACAAAGCACATTGAGCTAAACAAACATTGGATCAGGGAGAAAATTGATCAGGAATGTGTCCTGATTACGCACATCAAGTCAGCTGATCAGATAGCTGATATCTTTAATAAATGATTGGCAAGGTCATTCTTCAATTGGCTACTGGACAAGCTGGGAATCAGGAGCATCTACTCTCCATCTTGTTGGGGGGTGTTTCAAAGATTCTCCCCTCTATCTCCTCTTTGTTCTACTTTTTCACTTTAATTCTCTCCTTATCATAAAGGTGCCTGCTTTCTCTTTCGTTATTGGGCCCAGATTGTAACCCCATAAGTATGGGTGGTCTACTGGTAAGAAATTGATTCTGTCTTTTTCTCTTCAAATCCTAGCACGTTCACCTCCAGACAACCCAACAGTTGAAGCTGAAGCTGACAAAAACTATTTATCTTTGTATCTAAGTTTGGGTATTTACTTGGCTATGCCCCCAGCCAAAATGGAATCTTCCTTCTTAGTTCACTCCATGAGGGATATTTTGGCCATTTACCTTCTAGGATGGTTTCCTTTAAGTGATTGAAGTTTGAAGTTTTCCTCTAGCGTTGGTGAGTGGATGACACCATCATCATCATCATCATCAGCTGCAGCAGCAGCATCCATGGATGATGAGTGGAAGGTGACTATGAAGAAATTGTCACTGTCCTTGTACACCCATCATTGTCGTTGCTGATGCGCAAACCCTTCTTGGAGTGAATCTCCTTTCCTACTGGATGGATTAAAAATTCATTGTCTTCGTCAACATCCAGAAAATTTGTTGTCATCATCATCGTCTTCACAAATGTTTGGATTATATGAACAGCGATGACGATGATGAATTTGTCATCTATAGACTTGCTCAGCTCCTCATTCTCCTACTTCTTGCTCCACCCTTCAACCCTCTGCAATACCCTTCTCCTGTGATCATCTCTAGATCGCCTGATCTCCAGTGACCCACTTGTCCCCATTTGATTGTTGGATCTTGTTTAAATTTTCTCCTTCTCCAAAATTCATTTAAAGGTGTTTTTTTGGAACCCACGTCAAGGTTTCTATCAAAATGTTGTTTTATTTATGATTTAAGTTTTGTCCTTCTCCAAAAAGTACTTTGATTTGTGTTTTTAGGGACCCAGGACCCTTAGTCTGCAATAATAAATGGAATTAACCTTAAGTTTGAGGAATTTTTCTGACATCTATTTAGGAGGGGTCCGTTTTCCTGGTCTAAAGTAATTGATTGAAGGTAGCCTGAGTACAGAAAAAAAGAACAAAATGAGGAAAAACAACCCAGATAGCTTTGGAAATGGAAGAAAGCAAACATGAAGAAGAGGAATCCTCTGACATACTCCTGTCCTGAATGGACTAAGTAGCCGCAGTAAATGGAAAGAAAAATCTTTAATTATTTGATCCGAGTTGTTATGACCTGATGACTTGAAGAAATTGATGGTTTGGAAAGATATGGACAAGTTTTTCGTTTATTTCATGTGCTGAACAATAATAGTTACAAACTCGTAGTAACATTTTGGTTCTTGAATCGGTTATGGGTGTCCTTGTTGGTGTTTTCTTTCTTCATCTTCTTCCTGTTTTCCTTGATGCTGATGTTGATCATGGTGAATTATGGTGATTATGATGATGGTGATTATCATCGTGATGATGATAATTTGAATCCTTTTGCAGTTGAGGTGGCAAAGAAGAGGAAAGGTCTTGTAGACTACGGAGCACTGAGCCGCCATGGGTATCGAGGTGGGCTTTCCGTCCTTCAGGTTCCGCCGCCTCGCCTGTCGGTCAACGATGGCCAGACCAACTGGTCTTGGTCCAACGGCCAACCAGAGACTGACAAGTCGGTGGAAACTTACGAGGATCGCGAGCACACAAGGGCTGCTGCCAATTCTGTGATGGTGGCGACGACGGCACTGCCGCCAGGCGGTCTGAGAGACGGGGGATTGACCTTCTCTCAGAAGGAGAAGCGGAAGAGGGATCTGGGCCAGGCCAGCAGGGGAAAAAGCTACGTCGAGGAGGAGAAGAGGCTGCTTAGAGAGAGAGGGGTCTACTCAGGGTTTGATTCCTGATCTCTCCTCTCTTTCTCTCTCTAGCTTTCTTGCATACTTTTCTTCGTCATGTGTACAGATGGAGACAGGAAGACACAACATGGGATTCTTGCCTAGCCCATCTTCTCTCTGTTGGCTATAGAGTGTTTTAGAGAGAGAGAGAGAATCCCATACTGTACTAAATGTGTATAGAGAGTTAGAGAGGGTATGAGAGTACACAAAAACCTCATAGCAAAGAGAGAGAAACAGAGGAAACAAGAACTCCATGACTGATGACTGATGAAGAAGAGAGAAAACGATGCAAGAATCATTTCCAAGTGCAATAAATCATTCAAGAGTCATGCTTGTTTTGAGAGAAGAAACTCACCTCAGGCCCTTTTCTACAACAATTCCATTTGGGCCACATCCAATAAAAGTCGGGCCCTTTTCTACAACAAGACCAGAAAACCAGACCCACCTCAGCAAATATAAATATGGGAGAGAGTAAGAATAAGACAGCGTATTCAACCCAGATAATGACTGGGGACAAGCACTAAAAAAAATCAAGAACTCTTCCTGGCCATCCTGGGGATATGTCGACAATCTCTAATCAACCTCATTATTTCTCCTTCCCTGGGTAAGAAGCCCTCACGAATCAGTATGATTGAACATCCATCAGGGCTGGAGAGAGAAATAGAGAGATAAACATGGATCATGAATCATATCTATAAGCATGCAATCGAATATAAGTAGCTATAGAGGGCCTATAGTTTGCATCTAAGACCAGTAATCAAATAAGATAGAAAACACAGAGAGAGAGAGAGAGATACATGGATAATGAATCATATTTATAAGCATGCAATCGAGTATAAGTAGCTACAGAGGGCCTATAGTTTGCATCTAAGACCAGTAATCGAATAAGATAGCAAACACACAGAGAGAGAGAAATATGGATCATGAATCATATCTAGACATGGTCGTTCTGTTCTGTTCGTTTTAAACGAACAAAAATTTCGCACAAAAGAACCGCACAGGGCCTTGTTCTTTGTTCTGTTCTTTTTTTTTCAAAAATGAACAAAATTCGCACATTCGCACATTTGCACAAAACTAGAACAAATTTGCACAAAGCGAACAAAAGAACCGCACATGGGTCTGTGCGATGTTCTATTCTAATTTGTTTTTGTTCTGTTCGGAAAACCAAGCAGAATGAACAATTCGCACAAAAAGAACAGAACTACCATGTCTAATCATATCTATAAGCATGCAATCGAATATAAGTAGCTGCAGAGGGCCTATAGTTTGCATCTAAGACCAGTAATCAAATAAGATAGAAAACACAGAGAGAGATAAACATGGATCATGAATCATATCTATAAGCATGCAATCGAATATAAGTAGCTGCAGAGGGCCTATAGTTTGCATCTAAGACCAGTAATCAAATAAGATAGAAAACACAGAGAGAGATAAACATGGATGATGGCGAGGACGCCAACACTTCAGCATCAAACGCGTAACCACGGTCAACCGGAGTCAACACGCCCGCTATGGACCACAGTCAACCGGAGTCAACCGAAGTCAACACGGCGCAACCGTCGACAAGCACGTCTCCAGCCTCCCCTATCCTTCTTAACCCTAGCCATCTTCGTCGCCGTCGCTGCTGTTGCCGCCGCCGCCACCGCCAGAGCCGCCTCGCGACGTCGGCCTCCCACCTCCCCTCCATTCGCTCTCTCTCTCTCTCTCTTCGTTCACCCAGCCTTGGCCGCCCAAGCAGCCCCTCTAGGGCCGCTCAGGCAGCCCCGACCAGGCCGCCCTAGGCAGCCCAGACAACCCCGCCGAGGCCGCCCAGGCAGCCCCGCCAAGGCCGCCAAGGCAGCCCCGACCAGGCCGCCCAGGCAGCCCCGACCAAGCCACCTAGGCCGCCCCGCCAGAGCCGCCCAGGCAGCCCCGCCAGAGCCGCCCAAGGCAACCCCGCCAGGGCCACCCAGGCTGCCCTCCAGGGCCGCCCTAGGCAGCCCCGCCAAGGCCGCCCAAGGCAGCCCCTCCAGGGCACCAGGCAGCCCCACCAGGGCCGCCCTAGACAGCCCCGCCAAGGTCACCTGGCAGCCCCACCAGGGCCGCCCTAGACAGCCCCGCCAAGGCCACCTGGCAGCCCCGCCAAGGCCACCCAGGCAGTCCTCGCCAGAGCCACCCAAGAGCGCCCAAGCCGCCCAAACCGGGCCGCCCGAGACCGCGTTCAGGCTGCCCCTGTCCGAATGCTGTCGGCACTTCAAGCTGCGCGCGCTCGGGTGTGCTCCGCCGCACTCTGCGCGCGCGCCAGCGCTCCGCGCGCTCTGTGCGCTGCGCGCACCCTTCGCGCGCTTCGCGCGCGCGCGAGTTCGCCCACGCTTGACTCTGCGCCCACTGCACTCAACCAGGGCCATTCAGAACGTCCAGCCTCGTCCTCATCCACTGGGCCGCTCAACGCCCGGATTCGTCCAGTCGCATCACGATCAGAATTTCCCGCTCCCTCTTCACGCACTACGGTGCAGAGGTACGCCTGAACCCTCTGGTGTCGAAGTGTTCTCCGTCCAATGTTTTCTCGGGAAGTTTCCCACCGCCGTCGGAATCTGAATTGGTTTTGAGTTTCTGCTTCTTCTACCTCCCTCTCGAGTGTTTCCTCGCGACGCGAATCCGACGTATTGATTTCGGCGCTTAGGCATCGTCGCGGTGGGGGAAGACAGTACTCCCGCCCTCGATAAGGGTCGGAGCTGCACCACCAGATTTTTCATCGGTTTTAAAGTCCGGATCCGATCGTGTGGATTTCTGTGGATTGTTTTATCCCTCCTTATAAACCCAATTCCCTTCGTCAACCTGTCCGTCGTCCTTTCCCCTTTGTCATCCCTCACACATCCATCCTACCCTTACCCATATACCCAGTCGTTCCACCCTTCCTCGTCTACCCCGTAGTCGTCGTACGTCAATGGATCATGAATCATATCTATAAGCATGCAATCGAATATAAGTAGTTGCAGAGGGCCTATAGTTTGCATCTAAGACTAGTAATCGAATAAGATAGCAAACACACAGAGAGAGAGAGAGAGAGAGAGAGAGAGAGAAACAGCCAAATGATATTGGGACTGAATATAAGATGAACAATTGATGGATTCATAGATGCATCTCCAGAGAAATAAACACGAATCCAAGAGATCAAGAGCACAAAGGAACTAGTAAACATCACAGAAAAGAATACAGGGGGAGAGAAAGTACCTTGTGGAGAGAGAAACAAGAGAGAGAAATGGCACTGATCATGGGCCTCGAGCAGGGAAGAAGCAAAGGCAACCGGGGCGCTGGTCTTCTGGGATCATGCCCCCTCCTTTAGAGGTGTCGATGGCTTCTAGAAGCTTCACTACGTCCTCCATTTCTGGACGTTTTTCTGGGTTGGCGTCCCAGCATTTTCTCATTATACTCCCCATTGCGCTTGGGCAGCACCGTGGAATCTCCGGCCGCAAATTCTTTTTATTTTTTTCAAACAAAATTTAAACTCTATCAATCCACCGAAACATAGAAATCAGGATAACAATTTGTTTTTTTCAAAGAAACGACATGATCGACCTGAAGGAAAAGAGTTTAGTATTTTTTTTTTTTTTACTTGGAAAGGACGAGAGAGCGATGGGGGATGTCCATTCATAAATGAATGATGATGGTGATGATGAATTATTGTCATTGTCATCCGTGTGACAATGATGAATTCGTCCTGGTGTTTAAGTCAAACATGGATGAGGATGCGGATGATGGAACTTGTGGATGGCAATGAAAATTTGCCAGCCATGGGCAGACAATGGTTTTCTCTGATATCAAGCAATAATATAAAAAGTGGCTTCCTCTAGCATCAAGAACAACCCAACATAGAGAATTGAGCTTTCTTTCCGGAAAAAAACACCAAGGACAACTCGACAATTTTTTCCCACATTTGTGAAGCACAGAGCTCTGATTTTCCACCATATGTAATGTTTTATTTTGAAATATATGGTGGCATAAGAAAATTCCTAGAAGAATAGGAGCTGGTGATTATCATCTGTTGCTGTTGTGGAAGAGAAAACTGGAGCAAGATAAAGATAAGATTAATAAAATGCTGACCTGGCGAACGACGTTGGAGGAGACATCGGCGAAGGAGAGATTAGGGTATGGCATATCGCAGCAGTAAATCTCCCACAAGCAGATCCCAAAGCTGTACACATCGCACCTCCTGTTGTACGGCTTCCCTTCAAGAACCTGCGGACCCCTCCAAAAGTAGAAGTAAAGACATAGCTCAAAGATTCGATTTCCTCTCAGATCAAATTGATTTCATAAGATTCAGTTTTATCTTCATTGACTTTGTAACATGGATATGAATATGCATTTAGCTGGAAACCTGAAGTAAACTTAAAGTTAATGGTTTTGTCATTAAAAAAAACCCAGGTCTGATCTCAAAATACGAAAAAATTGAACAAAGTATAAACCATAATTCGTTTTAAATGTGTAGAGCAATTTTCCGAAATCACGCTTGATTTTGGAAAGAAAGAAAGATGGTAAGAAGGAGATGCTGAGACAGAAAAATAGATAGAGAGAAAAGGCACACCTCAGGAGCCATGTAACCAAGAGTACCGGTTTCGCCGGTCATCTCTTGGGGGTTCTGAGCCTCCACACGGGCGACTCCAAAATCAGCAATTTTCAGCCGTCGATCGATATCCAGAAGCATGTTCTCTGTCTTCACATCCCGATGCACAATCTTCTTGGAGTGAAGATAGCTCAGCCTGCATCGCCATAACAAAAAAAATCGTAGAGATCAATGGATGGAAAGAATTTTCCAATTAACCCAATGCATAAATAACAATTATACATAAATAATGGCCACCCATTATGCATCAATAACCATAACCAGATGACCTTGATGCTAAAGAACTAGCTGAAATGTAGATTAAAATTGAGCAACTCCAATAGGAAGATTTTACAATCCCTTGTGGAAAAAAAGGAGATTTCCTTAGATGTACCCTATCTATCAATCATCACTCAGTGAGCTCTTAATTTCCTGATTGGGTACAGCTGTGGTAGAACCTAATGAACCGGGCCTACTATTTAACATTTTCTCTCCTGACTTCTGACTTTAACTATGATTAATATACACAAAAAAATACATGGAGTAAGCATGAAAATCAAAGCTTATTTTCTATTCCAGACCAAGAAATAAACTCACTGTAGTGATAGTCTGAAGTAATTTAGATTAATTCAGGAGGAGAGAAGTGATGTTCTTTTTACCCGCTCGCAAGGTCCAGCGCCAGCTGAACAACAACCTTGTAAGCAAGCTTCCTCCGTCTGTTCTTTATCAAGAACTGCTTCAACGTTCCACCTGGAAGAAACTCCACCACAACGCAGCAGGCTCTTGAAGGCAGAGAATTGAGGCCATTGTCAGATGGATTCGTCTCTGGTATTCTAAGTTCTGAGGTCCCCATTGATGCACCAACAAACTGTTCCATCACCCATTAATTATGTTATAATGTTGAACCAAGATCACTAAAAATTCAAAGGGAGGAAGAGTTTTTGACCTTGGTGACGTTGGGATGATCTAGCTTGTGCCAGACAGCAACCTCCTGCCGGAACGATGCGCGAAGCGCAGCAGCCTCTGACTCAATCGAAACGCCGTCTGCTCCCCAATCCAATACCTTGACTGAAGCAAACACAAGAGAAACTAATCATTCACATAGCCTGAACTATACAATCTTTTTTCTTGTCAAAAAAAAAAAATAGAAGATCACCCAGAATTGGTGATCAACCCAACGAGCAATACAATCTAACAATAACTCTATTTAAAATCCACAGAATTTCAATTATATGGACCAACCAATCCTGAAGTGATTTCAAAGTTTGCTTATAAAATTAGTCGGCGTATTCTGATTTTAAACCCAGGGAGCGAAATTTAGATGTTTAAGCTGGATTCAATCACGGGTTTTATTAACACTTTGAGGAATTACCAGTCCACCTAGTAAAGCTCAAGGAAAGCATTAAAGTAACTCGGATGCCAAGAGAGATTATGGGTAAAACTAGACCACTATGCAAAAGAAATATAGATCATTCAATCAGTAACTTAACACACCCAATCAAGTATGAAGTTCATACTAAAGATTATTCATGTACCTGCAACATCTTGGTTATCATAGTTGGCTCTATAAACTGTCCCATAAGTCCCACGGGCGACAACATATCTCAAATTAAGCTTGGCGAGGTCGATTTCCCATTCATGAGTGGGTCTATGGGTCACACTTTTCTCTCTGGACCGAGCCTTGTTGAGACCCTTCTCCAGCTGAATATCAAGGTTCTTGAGATCAATCTTATCAGCCCTGAAGAACATGTCTTTCCCGCTGAGGCTCCTGAAACCCTTCGATTTTGAACGCAATCCGACCTCTCTACGGTGGGTTTCCTCCACCTCCGACCCATCTCCCTTGCTTTGTTGATCCATATCCCGCCAGAAATTCCCCAATCAAGGCCAGATTCGACTCAGAATCCCATAAATACCGCCGGCTTCACAAGTTCTGCGAAATTCAACCAAAGAAACTCGAAATCAGCGCTACAATCCAGCCATTCGCGGCATTCATCAAGGGTTCAACAATCACGGACGGAAAAACGAGAATTCTGCGGTTCGAAGGCGCGGAATAACGAGGAGCCTACCGTGGGTTGAATTTTTCGCCGGCGGAGGTAGGCTCGGAGACGAATTCACGCACGGAATCTCGACAACGAGATCGAAGAAGATGATTGGGGGTATTGTGTGGGGCCGAAAACGTTGACTGCGGACAGCAGAGAGAAGCCTCAGACGTACCTTTCCCACCTTCTGAGATCTATACGTCATCTCCGACATCACACCAGCAGCCCCCACCATGGTAATTGCCGAGATCCGACGATCGATGTGGCCCGACTGATCTCGACTCGTCACGATTTCGCTATTAAAAAACTCAAATCGACAGCCAATTGAAGCGCGGAGACCTCCGGAAAGCCCGAATTCGCTAATTTCTGCCGGAAACTTGAAAATCTGAGACTAATTCGCGATCTCCGCAGCCGAGCTTCTTCTTTCCATGCATTCTCGATCGCGATCTTCGTTCTTCTTTCTCTCTTCTTCCCGATCCCCAATTCTGTTCCTCTTTTAACTGTAAGAACGGTATGCGGGCCCCACCAAGCTCCAAAAATATTCGAGATATACCCTTCCCTGCCTGCCCCTCTATACTTTGAGTATCTCAAATTTATCCCTCAAATATTTTTTATTTGCTTTATACACACAAAAATCTGTAGGCGTGGTCGTTCCGTTCTTTTTGTGCATACTGTTCGTTCTGTTCGGTTTTCCGAACATAACAAAAATGAATTCGAACATAACATCACACAGACCCGCGTGCGATTCTTTTGTTCGCTTTGTGCAAATTTTGTTCGTTTTTGAAAATAAAAAAAACATAACAAAGAACACGCCCCTGTGTGGTTCTTTTGTGCAAACTTGTTGTTCATTTTAGGCTAACAGAACAAAACAACCATGTCTACTAGTCTGCCGCCCCATGAAACTACGGACGTGTAAAATTCAGCACCCAAAGAATAATTATTTGTCTTTTTATTCACGTTGACATGTAAATAACTGCCTGTGGGACCCAGCTCCAAAAATATTGGAGACATACCCTTCCCTCAAAACTATAACAAAAATTAGGAATTTGTTTTGTGTCCCTCAGGGGTTGGGGATCTGACCACGAAGTAATTAATAATGCCTATAAAAATCAATTTGATTCCCCCATCGGCACGTTTCGTGCCCTCAAATTGTCACACGGCAAAATCCACGAGGGCTGAGAATAAAATATAGCAACATGTCGAGCTCGAAGATGGCTCGATGTCAAGCAACCTTCACCAGCACAACAAGAGCCAACTACGTAAAAGGGAGGTCTCGCGCCCTCAAATTGAATGGCGGAGAACGCAGTTTAACAACACGTCAAGGTTGGCGATTGCTCGATGTTAAACAGCCTTCACTGGCACAATAAGAGTCATTTGAGCACGTAAAAACAGTACTGGCCAAGAGAATTTACAAGGGCAGTTGCGGTAGTAGGAATATTTAGAATACAACATAATTCCCCTTAACAATTTGCGAGGGCTGCGAATCCCATTGAGCAACTTGGCGACCTTGACGATTGTTAGATGTTCGTAAATAACAGACTTCACGGGGAAAATGAAAGTCATCTGAGCACGAAAAAGTAGTGGGATTGGCCAGTTGCGCTTGTAGGAATATTTAGAACACAATGTAATTTCCTGAACAATTTACGAGGGCTGAGTGTCCAATTTAGCAACACGTCGCCCTTGACGATTGCTAGATATTCTTATATAACAGATGACACGGGCACAATGAAAGTCATTAAAGTAATTAAAAGTAGTGGTATTGGCCAAGAGAATTTACAAGGCCAATCGCGCAAATAAGAATATTTAGAACACAACGTAATTTCCTTGACGATTTACGAGGACTGAGAATCCAATTTAGCAACACGGCGACCTTGACGATTGCTAGATGTTCATAAATAACAGGTTTCACGGGCACAATGAAAGTAATTAAAGTAATTAATAGTGGGATCGACCCATGAGAGATAACATTGAGTAGTATTGGCCAAGAGAATTTACAAGGCCAATCGTGCAAATAGGAATATTTAGAACACAACGTAATTCCCTTGACGATTTACGAGGACTGAGAATCCAACTTAGCAACACGGCGACCTTGACGATTGTTAGATGTTCGTAAATAACAGACGTCACAAGCACATTGAAAGTCATTCGAGTTCGTAAAAGTTGTGGGATCCGACCCATGAGAAATAACACTTGGTATTGGCAAAGAGAATTTACAAAGGCAACCGCGCGAGTAGGAATATTTAAAACACATCTTAATTCCCTTCCAGGAAAAACCCTCGGGCCCTCGAAGTAATCAGTATTATATTTATGAGCCAAGTGTTATTTACGGGAAAAGGGGGATGAACTTGGGCAGGGGACGGGGACCAGGCAGAAGCCCACAAGGCAAAAAAAAGGAAAAAAAACACATAAACAAAACTTGCTGGCGCATGCCGCCCCCTCGAAACCGAGATAAAAAAAAAGGAAATTAAAAAAAAGAAAAAATCGACACGGAAAACTTGTCGAAAAATCAACTCGGAGCGGCGATTCACGACTCGGCGATCCACTCGTTGCTGCATTCTTTGCAGCAGAACACCTCCTCGTCCCTGATTCATTTACACAAATGAATCAGAAAGATTGATAAAAATAATCTCAACTGGGAAGAAATTATTGACTTTTTCTTTCAAAAAAATTATTTTAAAAGTTAAATGCAAATTCATGAGGATTCATCATTCAATTGGTTTGAATTCTATATATCTGGAGAAAATCCAGTGATGATCTCACACCTTGATGAAGAAATCAACCGGTTTATGATTTTGATTCTTGCGAGTAAACATTCAAAAAACTTTGAGGAATATGCTCAATCTGGAAGAAATCAGCAGGTTTAAGATAAATCCAAGAGAATCACCATTAAAAATAATTTTTAAAAGGGAATTGAAAACATGAAAACAGCAAGATTAGAGCTAGTGATATAAACTACTCGTTTAAAAGAAGATGATTTTGATCATATCAATACAAAAAATTTCAGTCTTCATGATCGCGAGAATAAATAAAAAATGGTTAGACTTCTGCTTACGATCAATCGACCACAATCATGAATTATAATCCATAATCAAAATTACGAACTTTCTAGATCGGGTGAGTCGAAATCACAGAATTGCGAATTTTTAATCAATCGATGACGATAATCGGCACTCTAAAAGTTTGAAATTTTTTCTTGATCGAGAGGGAAATCAGAGATTTGGAGAAAGAATTTGAGCTGACGATCTGACCTGTGATCAGCAGCCGAGCTCTCGACGATATAATCTTCAAAGATGTGGATCATCCTCGGATTCGCCCCGCGCGTGATCACGCAGGTATAATCTTCAGATAATTCCATCCCGCACTTGGGCAAAGAACCGGGCACGATCCGAGGGGAAGAACAACGATCACGAACAAAATCTCCACCGCTCGGAGAGAAGGCGCTGAGCAGAGATTCCTTGGTTTTGATCCCAAATTCGATCGGGATCGGCGAGAACGAAACTTGAATCTTGAGCTGCGATCCTCGAAGAACTCTTCCGCTCTTCTCCTCGATCAGCGCATCAGCAATGCCGTTGCTCGGAGCAGGCTTCATGGAGAAGTTGTTCTTGGCTTCGAGGATGGAGGTCGGGCTCATGGCCGCCTCTTGTTCTTGCATGTTCTTGACCGAGGAGCTTCGGATGAACAGGCGAGGAGAGAGGAAGGAAGTCGACGATGGAATTCGTTGATCCGCCACAAGAATCTTCTTGTTGCCAACAGCTCCCGATCTGTTCATCTGCATAGATCCGGTTTTGAATGAGATTTGAATCTGTTAATCGATCCGTCTGGAAAATCTTCACGATCGAAAGGTCAGATCAAAATAGAAAGTTACATCAACATCATGCCAATCCATAGAATAAAAAAAAAAAAAATCAGAAAATTAAAACTTTTAAGACACTGAATTCAAAATCGCATCGACCTAGTTTAAACGAAGTTCGAATCATCGATCAGCAGGGAAAATCTTCCCGATCGAAGGAACAGATCCAGAAAAGGAAGGAAAAAAAAACAGAAACAAGACCTCACCTTGAAATATCAGTAGATTATCAAGGGATCGAGACTTTATCCATCCATCAGATGACGAATCTCGGAAGAACAAAACGGATTTTACTAAATCTCTCTCTCTCTCTCTCTCTCTCTCTCTCTCTCTCTCTCTCTCTCTCTCTCTCTCTCTATTTCTCTCCTGCTGCCACGATCGAGCACAGAGGAAGAGGGAAGCGTATGCTACCAGACTTCCCAGAAACACTTGAGCAAGAACCCAGACGCCATCGCGAACAAGCGCCAAGAACAAACCCTAGGCATCTAGCAAGCTAGAAAACTTCCATGGCGCGCGATCTCTGCAACATTGACAGTTCGTATCGGTGAAAATCGCCGTCTGGATCGATCCAAACAGCGAGAAAGATCGAAAGAGAAGCAGAAATCGAAGAACTCGAGAAGATCTCGTTCGAACTTGAGAAGAGATTGAGAATCCGCTCGCCATCTCCTCCTCCAATATATAAGCAATCAGCTGAGGCTAGAGAGAGAGAGAGGATGCGTACAATGGTAGAGAGAGAGAGTGGGGACAGGGACACTTGTAGGACTCTGAGAAGTAGTAATAGAAATTGTAGAGAGAGAAAGTAGGAGATAGAAAGAGAAGGGCCCGATAGAAAAAAGGTTAGAGAGAAGTAGAGACAGTGTCTCCTCTCTCTCTTTCTATCTCATGTTTTCTCTCTCTATAATTCTAGTATTTCTTCTCTGAATCCTCCAAGTGTTTCTGTTCCCACTCTCTCTCTAAGTTCCTTTCTCTCTCTACAATTACTACTATCTTCTCTGAATCCTACGTGTCCCTGTCCCCACTCTCTCTCTCTCTAAGTTTATTTCTCTCTCTATAATTTATAGTATTTCTTCTCTGAATCCTCCAACTGTCCCTTCCCCACTCTCTCTCTCTCTAAGTTCCTTTCTCTCTCGACAATTTCTAGTATTTCTTGTCTGAATCCTCCAAGTGGTTCTGTACCCACTCTCTCTCTCTCTAAGTTTCTTTCTCTGTCTACCACTGTACGCATCCTCTCTCTAGTCTGCTGTTTGATTATGTATTCAACGAATAGGAATTGTAGAGAGAGAAGGAGATAAGGTTGAATAAAAGGGCCCGGTAGAGAGAGAGAGAGAGATAGGAGACACTGTCCTTTCTTCTCTCTAACCTGTTCTCTGGAGGATTCAGAGGGGAAGGAATAGAAATTTTAGAGAGAGAAACTAGATAAAGAAAGTGAGTGAGTGAGAGAGAGAGAGAAGGTAGGATAGAGGGGCCGTTAGAGGTGAACAGACTTTGTATCTACATCTCTCTAACCTGTGGGAGGATTCAGAAGGGAAGGAATAGAAATTGTAGAGAGAGAAAATAGAAAGAGAAAGTGAGAGAGGAAGAATAGAGCGGCCAGTCAGAGAGAGAGAAGACATTGTCTCTACATCTCTCTAAACTATTTCATGGAGGATTCAGAGGTGAAGGAATATAACTTTTAGTGAGAGAGTGTGAAAAGAGAAAGTGAGAGAGAGATGGTAGAATATAGGGGCCAGTTAGAGAGAGAAAGAGGAGATATTGTCTTTACATCTCTCTAACCCTTTCTATGGAGGATTCAGAGAAGAAGGAATAGAAGTTTTAGAGAGAGAATGTAAAAAAGAGAAAGTGAGAGAGAGAGAGAGAGGAAACATTGTCTCTGCATCTCTCTAACCTTTTCAATGGAGGATTCAGAGAGGAAGGAATAGAAGTTTTAGAGAGATAATGTAAAAAAGAGAAAGTGAGAGAGAGAGAGAGAGAGAGGAAACATTGTCTCTGCATCTCTCTAACCTTTTCAATGGAGGATTCAGAGAGGAAGGAATAGAAGTTTTAGAGAGATAATGTAAAAGGAGAAAGTGAGAGAGAGAGAGAGAGAGGATACATTGTCTCTGCATCTCTCTACCCCTTTCAATGGAGGATTCAGAGAGAAAAGGAATGGAAGTTTTAGAGAGAGAATTAAAAGGAGAAAGTGAGAGAGAGAGAGAGGATCCATTGTCTCTACATCTCTCTAACCTTTTCTATGGAGGATTCAGAGAGAAAGGAATAGAAGTTTTAGAGAGATAGTGTAAAAAGAGACAATTTTTATAGAGAGAGAAAGATGGAATAAATATTGTAGAGAGAGAGGGAAGGTAGAATGGAGGGGCCTGGTAGAGAGAGAGTGAAAGTGAGAGGAGACACTGTCTTTACTTCTCTCTAACCTGTTATCGAGAGTATTCAGAGAGGAAGGAATGGAAATTTGTAGAGAGATAAAGTAGATAGAGAAAGAGAGAAGGTAGAATAGAGGGGCCCGTTAGAGAGAGAGAGAGGAGACATTGTCGATACATCTCTCAAACCTGTTCTGTGGAGGATTCAGAGGGGAAGGAATAGAAAATTGTGGAGAGAGAAAGTAGAAAGAGAAAGTGAGAGAGAGAGAGAAAGAAGATAGAAAACAGGAAACCAGTAGAGAGGGAGTGAGAGAGGAGACATTGCCTCTACTTCTCTCTAACCTGTTCTCTGGAGGATTCAGAGGGGAAGGAATAGAAATTCTAGAGAGGGAATGTAGATAGAGTGAGATAGAGATTAAGGAGAGAGAAAGAAGTTAGAATAGAGGGACCCGGTCGAGAGAGAGTGAGAGGAGACATTGTCTCTACTTCTCTCTCACCTTTTCACTGTAGGATTCAAGGGGAAGGAATAGAAAATTGTGGAGAGAGAAACTAGAAAGAAAAAGTGAGAGAGAGAAAAGGGTAGATAATAGGGGTTGAGAAGGAGAGAGAGGAGACATTCTCCACTTCTCTCTAACCTTTTTCTCTAGAGGATTCAGAGGGGAAGGAATAGAAAAGTGTAGAGAGAGAAAGTAGAAAGAGAAAGAGCGAGAGAGAAAGAAGGTAGAAAATAGGGGGCAGTAGAGAGGGAGAGAGAAGATTCAGAGGGAAGGAATAGAAAATTGTAGAGAGAGAAAGTATAGAGAGAAAGAGGTTAGAATAGAGGGGCCCAGTAGAGCAGAGAGAGGGGACATTGTCTCTACTTCTCTCTAACGTTTTCTCTGGATTACAGCCAGCCAACAAAGGAAATAGTACGTGCTAGTGAGAGAAAGCGACAAGGAAAGAGAGAGAAAGAGAAGTTTGTCGTTAGTGAAGGGTAGAGAGAGAGAAGGAAGAGTAAGATGCAGAGATCTATTGTGTGGGGGGGGGGACAAGGACACTTGTAAGATGCAGAGAGAAGGAATAGAAATTGAAGACTGCAAATGACTAGAGAGAGAAAGGAAGAGAGAGAGAGAGAGAGAGAGAAACATTGTCTCTACTCTCTCTAACCTTATCTATGGAATATGCCCTGTCTCTAGAGAGAGAACGTGCTAGTGAGAGAAACCGACACGGAAAAAGACACTCTTGAAGTCAGACAAGGGTAGAGAGAGAATGTGGGGACAGAGACTCTTGGAGGATTCGAGTAGAAGAGAATAGAAATTGTAGACAGAGAAAGAAGGTAGAAAAGAAGGGCACGTTAGAGAGAGAATGAGACAGAAAGAGGAGCCACTGTCTCTACTTCTCTCCAACCTTATCTCAAGAGGAGAGAGAGACCATGATTGTGAGAGAAAGCGACACGGAAAGAGAGAGGGAGATGACAGTAAAAGTAGAGAGAGAAAGGGTAAAAAGGGTCCGAAGTGGAGAGCACATGAGAGAGAAAGGAGAGTGACATGACACAAGACGTGGACATTCTCTCTCTACCCTCTTTTCCTGTACTTCTCTCTAACCTTATCTCACTGGTATACAATAAATGTAGAGAGAGAAAGAGTCGGGGTGTGAATTAAAGAGATGAAGGATAGAGAGAGTGGGGACTCTATGAGGGGCCAGAGGTGTAACGAATAGAAACAGTCGAGAGAGATAAATTATAGAGAGAGAGAGAGAGAATAATACTCTTTTAAGCAAGAGAGTGAAAAAAATAAGGGCTAGGCGTGGGAATGAATAGAGACCTCAGAGTAGAGAAAGGGTCTAGAGAGAGAATGTGTACTTTCTTCTCTTTTAAGAAAGGGTGACAAAGAAGGATGCGGCACAGGAATGGATGGAGAGAGAAAGAGAGGATGCAAGAGAGAGAATGTCTTTGTGCTGCGTACTCTTTCTCTCTATTTCTATTTCTCTCTTTATCTCTCTATCCCTACCTCTCTTTGTTTTTCTCTCTATCTCTAGCTCTCTCTTTCTCTCTATCTCTACCTCTATATTTCTCTCTCTATCTCTTTTTTCTTTCTTTCTCTATCATTATCTCTCTTTCTCTTTCTTTCTTTATCTATTTTTATCTTTCTTTCTCTTTCTTTCTCTATTTTATCTCTCTTTCTCTTTCTTTCTTTCTCTATTTTTATCTCACTTTCTCTTTCTTTCTTTCTCTATATTTATCTCTCTTTCTCTTTCTTTCTTTCTCTCTCTATCTCTATTTCTCTTTCTTTATTTCTCTGTCTTTCTCTTTTATTTCTTCCTCTCTCTATCTCTATTTCTCTTTCTCTCTCTCTCTTTTCTTCTCTCTCTATATATCTCTATTTTCTTTCTTTCTCTGTATATATCTCTATTCAATATCTTTGTATTTCTTTCTCTCTCTATCTTTATCTCGTTTTACCTTCCTTTTTCTCTCTATCTCTATCTCGCTTTCTCTTTCTCTCTTTCTCTCTCTGTCTCTCCATCACTATCTATCTGGGACGCTTTGGGGCAGATAAGACAAAGAAGGGGTCCTCATAGGGTCAGGCCCATCCAACGGTTCAGATTGGCCAATCGGTAACGTCTGCTGTACGTAATCCTCTTGTCCCACATTAAGCCACAATTAATTAATTATTATTCAGAGAAATGTAATATATATATATATTATTCTGGGGTTTATTTCCATATTATCTTCTTATTTTTGCCAATAAATGGATGGCTATAATTTGAACGTGGTGTGCCCACTAAGAGGGCCATTATTCCCTTATTTGATGATTTGTTTGTGAATTAATAATGAAAAAACAGGATTTTAATAATGTGTTGAGTTTACTCCAACCATGGTTAACTTTTCCAGGGAAGGCTGAGAAGAACCAGGGGCTTGCTTAATTATGGTTAAGCTAACACCATCTCATCCCCGTCGTCACCGAGCCGTGGTTTTTTGTAGTTAATTACGATGACATGACTTTATTTGGACAATGTAATAAGAAGCAAATGGAAGCTTAAATGAATACATTAAAAAGCAAGTTGTGTCACTGGGGCTCAACTTGCTAGAACTATGTAGCTAGATATAGAGATCGAGATAGCGATAGAGATAGATAGAGACATTTTTTGTTTAACAAATAATTTATTTTTGTTTTGCTCACAGTGTAGGTTTTTGTATAGTGATGTAACGGACATTGGTGTTTGTACATTAAATGACCTCTCTTTCGTCCGCATTATTAAGAAATTTAATACTAGAGGAAATCCACTCTGCACATATCGAATAGTAGCCCTCACTAACCAATCATTCTTATTTTTTGTAAGGAAATGATTTTGGTATTAGATGATAATTTAGATATGATTGTTTTACATGAGATTTTTGGAGCATATCAGGAAACTTGATCAATGACTTAATACATTGGTTTGACGATTTTTTTGTTTTGTTTATCCCACCCAATCAATTTACAAGGAACGATAATGATCCTCAATTTCAAGGTTGTAGAATGTGCTGCCATTTAGTATTATAAGATGTTATTCTTACAATCACACTTCATGTATTATTTAAGCGCAATATGCACATTTTTATCGAAATAATTTCTACTCTCTTTTTTAAAGATATATACTATCGTCCTATTAATCAATCCAAGATATATTTTCTAGGAATGTCCTATTTTGGATCCAAATTCCAATATATACTATCATCCTCACATTTGTAAGACTATGTGGTAATTTCTCGTGTATCTACATGTCTTTGGAAATGACAAAATATCATGTATTCCTAGAGTATAAATTTAAGTTTTACCAGTATATTTCCCACCCCATTAGATTCAACAAAATATATCAAGGAAAGCTCCAGCTCCCGGACGAAATGTCAAACTATAATTGTCATGATTCCCATGTCTATGAGATTACATACTTTGCTCATGTACATCTTGTGTTCCTTATATTTGGCTGCGATGTCCTTTAAACCCACTTATCTTGTGTTAAAACGAGTAGGGATGGTATCAAACATAATTGGTTGTGGTTGGGGAGGTTCTGGTTTTTTAATTCAACCATTCAAATTGGACCTTGCACATTCCCATGAGCATTCTCTCTGCCCATCACGCACATCCTGAGGTATGGAGAAGGGATGAACACAGTGATGTTTTTTAATAATTGACACTATTATTTATCCAGTTGATGTGCTCCACTCATGAGAAAGGATGACATCAATTTTTCTAAAATTATCTATATTAAATATTTTGAATAAACCAAACTCATACTAACTAGGCCCCTCAAAATACACATAATATGGATTTCATAATATTAATCAAACTAAATTAAATGATGAAATTTGTTTTTTATATAAAATTAATGCATAAAAATATTTTATAAAAATAAATATCAAGTATTTTACCTGAAATGAAACCCAACTTATTATAGAATTTTCTTTGTGTCATGATGGCTTGTAGGTTTTAGGAAATTTTAAGAACTTCATAATATTTATTTCACAAATAGGTTATTATTTTTCAAGCTCGATTTATACATTTTCAAGGGCCATGCTTATTTATCTTATGATTCTTTGGACTCATCAGATTTGACTGAAAGGGCTGGTGATTCAAATCATGAAACAGTCTAGTGGATCACGAGAGCTGGTGAAAGGCCAGATGATCAAGTTAATGGTCATTAGCTCGCAGATGCAGACTCAACCACATTGATTCCATCATGACTCAATTACCCAAATTTAAGAAAATGAAAGGTATATGGCCCATATTTAATGGATCAATGTAGCATATCACAATTAGTATATTTACTTGGAATTTGACGAGTCACAATAGTGGATCAAAATCTTATTATTTTCTCATGATCCACTACTAAGTCAACTATGTGATCAATATTCTGTCTCCTTCTGGAATTTTTAAAAATCTCCCATTTTGTGAAGACTTTTTGAAAAGTCTGTTTCAAGACGCTGCATGTTTTTATAATGAATATAAATATGAGGTCAAACCTTTTTATTTGAGCCCCAATCCACATTGATTTATCAATGTCAAAGAGATAACTTAGATCATGAACCAAGAAATTTGTCTGCACAAATATCCAGTTATTTAACTGAGGCCCTAACTATTGTGGTCCAAGGTCAGTGATTGATTTCTAAGTGACATAAGATAAACTTAAAATCATAATTTTAATAGTAACCAATTACAATCACAAATTTTAGATTAAGCTCAAATTTGTTCGAACCTTATCGTCTTTTGGGAGTTTAAATGACATGAAATGCCTTTTTATTAGAATTTTATTCCATCCCTCAATAATCTACAATTTTTATCTACAAAACATCAGTTACAAAAATATAAGCCAATTTTTTCCTTGAGCAACATTGACTCATTGTTAAAGGACATTTAAATTTTATGAGTAAAGAATAATTGTTAATTTTTAACATTCTTTTATAAAATGGCATTTAATGAGAACAAAATCATCATACCCATGGCTCACCTAAACCATATGGGTAAGTTTTTTGGGGTTCGAATTATCTTTCCATTTTTGAACCAAAACATTCATTAATATTAATTTTTGTGGTATTTATGTTATAAGTTTTATCCAAATATCAAATAATCTCCCTTCAATTGAGTCATAAAAAACTTATGATAGTTCAATGATTCACACTTATAAATTTTAATCTTCCTCTTAATAAATGCATGTTTCATTAATCAGTATCATGTGGATTTTTTTATGATTATCATTATTTGATGCTTATGTCTAAAATATCTTTGATTTTAAATATTATGTTGGATTTTTGGGTTATAAACATGCATATTATTTGATGTAAAACCCATGGGCTTGAGTATGTGGCTTTGATATTTCTGTTTCGCATGGTATATACATTTTAAATTCACTAATGTTTTTAAAAGAAAAATATTTGAGAATACATTAGGTCAGTTTTTCATCATCATACATGCTGATAACATACAGAAGGGTATTGACCATGCATTGGGCCAATTTTTGTGTTTAATTAATATTATAAATTACATTACGATACATCACAAGCAGATAATCATAAACCAGTAAAATATAAAAACATTCATCACGCCTTACACATTAAAAGTGTACTTAACTATATCACTATAATACCAAATCTTTCATCCGCCTGCTAACAAAAAATAAATTAACCAAAAACCATCATAAATTAATGTAAATTTTCTGATGACCATTGAATCGACAAAATAATTATTGGACTGCCACACACATATATAATTATAAAATTTTATTTACTGTTATCACTCTAAATTTTGGTCAGATAGAGAAAATCTAAGTGTATATTTTTTGTCGATTAATTTATTTGTATTAAACATCAGTCTATTTAATATTAAAGACTAAAAATGAAAAGTAGCGATTAAAAAGGGAGAGTAAATTGAACAAAAAGAGATAATATAATTATTTAATACAGATTTAGGCTCATCCTTGAATGTGATCCATATCCTTAGAAATCCTAACAAAAAAATATCACAAAAAGACACATTTGCATGGTCATGGTCTTATATTGTGAAGGACTTTTGATGTGGATGTAATAAACACATTGTTCCAAGACATGTTATATTTATCTATTAAGAGAAAAATGAGAAATCATATTACACAACTCATGTTTTATTAGTAGGAAGTATGTGTAGCATGATGATTTGTAGACCTTGAATTGTTGACTTGAACAAAATCAGTATTGTGTTCAGTCAAAAGCAGATACACTTTTCTATTAGAATGAGCTACATAAATGATAGACTTCATTAAAATGTTCTACACATATATTGACTTTTCTTGATAAAAATCAAGTACTAAGCATTGAATTTATTTATTGGCATCCATGTTAGAGTGAATTTTCCTTATGTTGATAGTTTCACTCTTTTTTTTCAAATCCTAGTGTTTTTTAATAACATGGGACAAAAAATTTAAACAATGCTTCTCAAAATTAGCTTCTATAAGCAGTAAGACATGGCTTCATCAAGGTCATCATTTACCTTTATGAAGCAGGTAAGAGTGAAGTATCAAATGAGAGATAGAAGCATTTCTGATAATTTTTCACAATCTCTGATGTTCTAAAAATGACATAAGTATGAAAATATACAATACAATTTTCTATGGAAAAAACATTTGATTCAATGATGATATGGATTTAGGCAACCGTGCAACGTGCATTAGTTTTTGTTAATCAATAGAGTTAAAATATATAGAGGGGAACCCCTTAGCTTATATAGGGAAAGAGATGTGGCCCAAAAGGCCTATCATATTCTCATACTCCCCCTCAAGCTGAAGAGTAAGTATCAAACATTCTCAACTTATTACATATAGCGTGCTATGAGTCCCTATTCCATCTTATCATAAATATAATGACGATGCACCTTAATAATCTTGGTGTACTGATGGAAAGTTGGGTTGCTCACACTGAAAATGGATGCTTTGTTATCACAATACACTGAAAATGGATGCTTGAGGTACACTCGAGTCACTCAAAAAGGTCCTTTGAGAGACTCAATACATTGGCTTTGGTGTAACAAGTCCAACTACCACTTAGACAGTCGTGACATGAATAGACCTACTTGATAGTTTGGAATAATACCATTCAGGTATTCACATGCACCAATTTTTTGAACTCCACAAAAGAATACCCAAAATCTATCCTTCATGTCTCCATACTAATGGCTACAAGATCAGCCATTCTCATTGTAAGAGAGGGATTAGATAGTGATATTCTATAAGGATATTTTGATATCCTTCTCGAGTATACCTCAAGCATGAATATTTAGAACACATGCTTAAAAATTTGGTGATCTAAGATTATGATATCATCATATTTTACTAAATTGAATCATGTATTCATGGACTTCACTATAAACATCACATATGCACTATAATGAATACATTGTATTTAGGAACATTTAATGGTGTATCAAATGTGTGATTGGTTTGTCAGCCAATATTTCCATCGGTTTGTACTCAATAATTCCATTTAGTTTCAAGATGTAGGGACACGAGGGTTGACGTGAGATTCTTAGACCAGAAGAACACTTAGAGTGCACTTTGGGTGAATTCAAGTTTATTGTCAATGGAAAAACTTTCAGAATCATACCGTATATGGTTGCGGTTTGTCAAAGAGATGCTGGATGATAAGAAAAACTCCATGTTTATTTGAGAGGAGGTATAGCAATGGGCCGTGAGTATGTTTATGAACAAACACAATGTAGTGACAATGATCAATACAATCAGTTTTTTTGGGAGGAGCCCACAAATCTGAATGGAATGAATTGAAAGAATAATTACTGATAGAAATCACAACCTTAATAGACATGATCCAAACTTGATAACATGGTGGAACATAAATAAAAGAGGGATTTAAAAACAAAAATATCACCTTTTCAAAAATCCTAATATGTGATTTCTTGAATTCTTTAGTGAGCATCTTAAAGTTTCTCAACAAACAAGCCTCTAAACACTAAATTATATTCAGAACATTAGATCTTCTCTTCTTTCCCTCAGATTCTGCTACTAGAATTTTAATTTCCTCCCCATCTAGTTTCACTGGAAGTAGTACCTGAGAAGAGAAAGATAAGAAAGATGAGGCACTCAAAATGACTCGTATGGCTGTCAAATGAGGGTTCTCCCTTCTATTTATATAGTCTAGGAAATTTTCATAAAATTCCCTAGTAAACTTTCATAAAAGTCCTCTAACTTAGAGTATATCCACCAAGATCCAAGAATATTATGTGTGTGATCCTCTAGACTCATGTATCAATCTATTTAATACCTTCAATAGTCCTATGGCATTTATTGGCTGATTTTATTGATTAATTAAGGATTTATTTAACCAAATCAATTAGTTAATGTGTCCGGCTATGGGATGCCAAGTTACACTTTGTGCCCTACAAGAGACATAGGCGTATGTCAACTCGTGCATGTACCTTTAACTGTCATTGACTACCATGTATGTGTAATCTTTCATATGTACGAGGCTCATGGATGACTTAGGTACACCCAATTAGGGAATGACGGTTTTGGTTCTGGTATCAGTTTTTGCCAATACCTATACTTATACCTAAACTTCGGTACTGTCTTGTTTCAATCGGAGTTTGGTTTCGGTTCAGTAAAACCTATAAATTTGGTCACATGCCTCTGAAAAAATATATTGAAAGCTTAAAAATCGAAGTAAAAATTTAGGTAAAATACTAATTAAAAGAGTTAAATAAACAAGTGTACTACGTAAAGATTCCATTATTTCCTTGGATTCACTACATAATCAAAGACAAAACTGTATTTGTGGCACATTTTCATATATTTATATTTGATTTTATGTATTTGCATTGTCATAGATTTACATACTTACATAATCATACATTTACGTATTTATATATTTAAATATTTAGGTATTTACACGATCACATATCTAGGTGTTTACATTTTTGTGTAGTTATGTATCTGCATATTAACATATTCATGGCATTTGTGTATTTTTGTATTTATATTATTTGTGTATTTGTTTATTTATATTATTTTCATATTTATGTATTTTTTGTATGTGTTATTTGTGTATCTATCTTATTTTCATATTGATGTTTTTTGTGTATCTATTTTATTTTTGTATTTATGTATTTTTTATACATGTTATTCGTGTCTTTATCTGATTTGTGTCTTTATGTATTTTTTGTATATGTTATTTTCATATTTATGTTATTTTAATATTTTTGTATTTTTATTTTTGTATCTATCTTATTTTATTAGTTTGGTATTTTTTGTATTTATATTATTTGACTACAATATATTGTGGATTTAAATTTTGTATTTAGCTTTATAAATTTCAAAAATCACTAGCGCAATTGGCGCAGGACTATTGTGTACGCGTGACCATACTAGGTTCAGAACTGACTGTCAACATGTTTTTTAATATTTTTTATAATAAAATAATTAATCCAGTTTTCAGTTAGGTTTTCTCGTGAAACTGAACCCTATTCCGAAATGTTGGTAAACTCGATAATCCCAAACTGACGGTATCGGTTCGGTTTGATTTACTGAATTTTTGTAAGAAATGGCAAACCCTACACCCAATCATCAAACAATCACGTTAATGGTCTAATTACATCTGAGTGGGGACAGTTTGGAATGTCATGGTAAGATATTCTTCAGTCATAGTCAAAACACATTCGTCCATCCATAAGTCATCTGATGGCGAGGACGCCAACATATCATCGACGAACGCGTCACCACGGTCAACCAGAGTCAACACGCCTGCTATGGACCACGGTCAACCAGAGTCAACCAAAGTCAACCCGCCACGGTCAACCGGAGTCAACACTAAAGTCGACACGCCACAACGGCCAACTAGCACGTCTCCACCCGCGCACGTCTCTATGCGCGTCATGACACGACACCAAAGGCAAATCCACAACTGCCCTTTGGCGTGACACGGCGCACGTCTTTACTTTCTCGTCAATTTCTCTTTCCTCCAAGGCCTATATAAAGGCCATTGTTTTCAAGAAATTCTTAGGCAGTCATAATTTCAAGAATTGAGTTTTGTTTAACTCTTCTTGGAGAACTGCCCAACCTCCCTATCCCTCTGAACCCTAGCCGTCACCGCCGCCGCCGTCACCGCCGCCGCCGTCACCGCCTCGCGACGTCGGCCTCCCGTCCCCTCTCCTTCCTCTTTCACCATCCTCTCTCCCTCTCCTATTCTCCTTCTTTCCCCTCTCTCTCCCACCCTCTCTCTCTCTCGCCCAGGCCGCCCAGCCAACCGCCCAGGCCGCCCAGCCAAGCCGCCCAGGCCGCCTCGCTAGGACGCCCAAGCTGCCCAGCCAGGCCGCCCCATAACGCCCCAGCCGAGGCCACCCAGGTCGCCCCGCCAGGACGCCCAGGCCGCCCAGCCAAGGCCGCCCAGACCTCCCGCCCAGCCGGCCGGCCCAAAGACAGGCCGCCTCGCCGAGGCCGCCGCCAGACGCCAGCCGCCCAGCCAAGGCCGCCCAGACCTCCCGCCAGGGACGCCCAGGCCGCCCCAGCCAAGACCGCCCATGCAGCCTCGCTAGGACGCCTAGGCTGTCCTCGCCAAGGCCGCCCAAGCCACGTCCTAGACCGCCACCCAAAGCGTCCCAGGCTGTCGATGCCGCCGACGCCGCTCGACGCTCCAGCGCAAGACGCCACGCCGCGGCGCTCGGTGCGCTGCCGCACTCGCGCTGGCGCTGCTGGCGCTGCGGCGCTCCGCGCACCCTACGCGCGCTTCGCGCGCACGGGTGTTCGCCTACGCTTGACTCTGCGACCACAACATCTGCACTCAACCAGGGCCGTTCAACGCCCAGCATCGTCCTCGTCCAGTGGGCCGCTCAACGCCCGGATTCGCCCAGCCTCGTCACGATCAGAATTTCCCGCATCCTCTTCACGCACTACGGTGCCGAGGTACGCCTGAACTCTTTGGTGTCGAAAGTGTTCTCCGTCCAGTGTTTTCTCGAGAAGTTTCCACCGCCGTCAGAATTCGATTTGGTTTGGATTTCCATCTCTTCTCTCTCTCTCTCTTTCCCGAGTGTTTCTTCGCGACGCGAATTCGGGTATTGATTTCGGTACTTAGGCATCGTCGCGGTGGGGGAAGACAGTACTCCCACCCTCGATAAGGGTCGGAGCTGCACCACCAGATCTTCATCGGTTTTAAAGTCCGAATCCGACTGTGTGAATTTCTGTGGATTGTTTTATCCCTCCCTACAGACCCATTTCCCATCGTCAACCCATCCATCTCCTTAGTCGCCCTTTTCCCTTGTCGTCCTACGTCATCATCTTTGGTGCCTTAGGTATAAGGATCACTTGCACAATCATGACATAAATCAACCTGATCGACACTAAATATAATATCTTTCAAGGATTTATATGGAGCATTTTAGTGAAATCTTTCTCAAAGAGCACCCGCTATCTGTCATTGTTATTACTAAACTAATGGCTACGGAGTCAGTCATATTCATCATATGATTGGGACTAGATAATGTTATTAATACTTTGCATCCCTTCTCGAGTATCCTTTAAATTGAATTATTTAGAAAACTTGTATAAAGATTAGTGATCATTGTTTTACGATCTCATCATAATTCACTTAGTGTTCATGAATTTGAATTTTAAACATTGCATATCTATTATAATTACTAAGTCATATCAATAAAATAATGAATAAGATGGGGAATGTGCGAAAGGCTTGCAAGGGAAATATATTTCGAATAATTACTAGAACCAAACCAAGTAATTTATATGTAAAGTGATGATGCTCACCCATTTAGAGGTGAGGGATGTAGGGAGGCCAAAGAAGAGAGTGTATTATCTTGGAAAAGTCTAGGTGACTGAACTGGCCCTCCATTTTATAGAAGCTATCCTGCCTTATGACAAGGAGCCAAGTCTCATAGATAGATGATCCAATACATGCACATAGAAACCGTTGGCATTCTTAATACCTAAAACAATCATCTTCAATGTCGTCAAGTTATGAAAAGAATAATAGAATGGGAGAATAGTAATGAAACACTATACAGTTTGTGTGAGACCAGTTAACAGGAAAATTAGGAACCTATAACGCATTGCTTAGAGTTAAACTAGGGGTAAGAGCAGCCATGCCTTGTCCTTTGATTAGACAAGTGTGAACGTTTAAATGACAATCATTTTTATGGTGGAAGGAGGAGAAAACTTAGAAAATTGTAAAGTTAACACAATTCTAATACACATGAATATGAGTGAGAGTGGTTCTCTGGGTTTACATTAGTCTAGGTTTATATTTTTATGGAAAGTATTTTATTCAAAATATCCAATGTTTAACTGAATTTTTTTTTTGTGGATTGACATGAAAAATTACTTGAACCAGTTAAAAATAAAAAATTTAATCTGGAAAATATCATATAAAAATTAACTTTCAATAAATTTAGGTATCTTTGAACGAGGAATGTAGTCTGGGTAAATATTTTATGGTTTTTTATATTTTATGAAAGTAGTTTACTTTGAATGGATTGGAACAAGGGATGGGCACATCCAGACAATGATTTTGTATGACGATGATGTTAATTTTGGCCATCTGATGATGAAACACAAAAATGGCATTTCCATCAATAAGCACTGATGTTGACTCTCTGTAGAGTCCCTTGGGTTCATCATCATTCACATAGAAAACTCATTGAGGAAAAAATAAATGCCATGACTCTCAGACTAGGGATGATGACTTTGTTGATGGAAATGATGACAGAAGTAATCATCATCGATGGGATGGCAATAAACCGTAAATTAGAGTTCAAGTGTTATTTGAGATTTTTTTTTATGTTGCAATTAATAATTAATAATTTATTAACTGAACACATAGTGTTTAAGGGTCAAAACCACATACACCGTGTATTGAGAAAGTGGAATATACTTTAACAAATATATATTGTACATTTTAAGTATTTATATTTTTGTAATTTTTGTTTATATGATTTTTTTATTAAAAAAAATCAAACTACCTAAAACTAATTTTATAAATTAAAATAAATACTTTTTATTTTAATACAATTTATCATATTTATCTAAAATTTAGAAAGTTTTTGGAATTTTTTAGGTCAATAGTTGAATTACAGAATAATAATTTACCTTCACTCTCATGTTGGGGGTTGCAGTTGTAGGTACCTGTAGGCAGACCGGATGACTTTTGGACACATGGTGAGCAGTGGACTTTTCTGCAACGAGGGGTATAATGAAATATTGTAACTTTTGCTAGACAATAATTTTTTTAGTGAGGTTTGATGCATGGGGAAGGTATGGACCTAGGCTATCTTCTTAAAAATAATATAGCAAAAAAGTTGAGAGAAACATGAGAAGAATAAAAAGGAATACAAAAGTATATTTATCACCCTAGTTATCATACTGTTTATCATACTGTTCTCAATCAGACACTCTTAAGAAAGAATGAAACCATGAAAACGGATGCACTAAGGCCTCCAACAATGTATTGGGATAAAATTCAAGGATTGAACATGAAGGGGGGGCACATAAGTTTTTTTTATAGAGGAGGCCTAATGCTCTTAGCCCTAACATATAATTTCCGGGAATTAGGAGGCTATTATATCTTCAAATCCAATCTTAATATTCATGTTATTCTATCCTCCAATAGGAAAGCAGCCTCCAAGTTCAAGTTAATAGTGTTAGTTGCATAAGTCATCCCTGCTTTTGACAAGGTCGTTAAAATGGCTAAAGTCAGGCCTTTTCTTCTCTTATTTGAACATGGGCCTCCAATTTTGATCCAGGTTATGACTTAGGCTTCTCCTTATCTCCCACTTGCATCCAAAATTTAATATTTTATTTATATAAATCTTGCATTTTAACTTGATTCACTTGAGTCAAGAGAAGTAATTCACTTGATTCACTCGATTCAAGAGAAGTGATGCACTTGATTCACTGAATTCAAGAGAATTAAGGGGTTAGTCTAAAGAATCAATTTATTCAATAAATTAGGACTCAGATAGGTAATTTATATTAGCCATCTATAATCATAATAGTGTTTTATTAATATATGGAAATAAAAAATTAATTAATTAAGTAAGCAACTGTCTTCGACAGAGACAATGACCACGACTCGACTATTGTTGATGTAGAAGACGACCAGGCTGACCACAATCTTGTTCTCGATCTCCCTATATCTTGTTCTCTCTCGTTCTCTCCGTCTTTCTTGCACACGCACACTCTCTATGTTTGTTTGTTTGTCTATCTCTATGTCCCCCGCTCTCCCTTCCTCTGCCTGTCTGTCTGTCTGTCTGTCTATCTCTCCTCTCTCTTGCTTGCTCTATGTCTCTCTATCTATCTCTATCTCTTTCAGGATTCAGTCATCCCCGTTCCGTCATCTATTCCATTTTTGGTCATGTACACTAATGGGACGGGGCAGATGATGATTTTTTGATGGATGAGTGAACGGAAGAAAGTTTGGTACAATAGTGTCATCCTTCATTCATCCAACAGTCTAACCCAGTTAAATGATCAAGCTCTACTTCATTAGAAATTCTGAAATTTTTTGATTAAGAATTAAAAATTTAACTCATGTGCAATGTCTATGAATATGAATGAGTGGTAAACCCCGTATACAATATTCCATTTCCTTATAGGAAAAACCTATTACTCTAAAGTCTATTAATATGAATGAGTGGTAAGCCGGGTATACAATACTCCATTTCCTTCTGCGAAAAACCCATTACTCTAAAGTCTATGACTATGAGTAAGTGGTAAGCCGGGTATACAATATTCCATTTCCTTCTGCAAAAAACCCATTACTCTAAAGTCTATGAATATGAGTAAGTGCTAAGCCGGGTATACAATATTCCATTTCCTTCTGAGAAAAATTCATTACTCTAAAGTCTATGGATATGAATGAGTGGTAAGCCGGGTATACAATATTCCTTTTCCTTCTGCGAAAAACCCATTACTCTAAAGTCTATGAATATGAGTAAGTGGTAAGCCGGGTATACAATATTCCATTTCCTTCTGAGAAAAATTCATTACTCTAAAGTCTATGGATATGAATGAGTGGTAAGCCGGGGATACAATATTTCATTCCCTTATAAGAAAAACCCGTCACTCTAAAGTCCAGGAATATGAATAAGTGGTAAGCCGGTATACAATATTCCATTTCCTTATGGGAAAAAGCAACCCATTACTCTAAAGTCTATGAATATGAATGAGTGTTAAGCTGGGTATACAAAATTCCATTTTATTCTAGGAAAAACCCATCACTCTAAAGTCCCGCCAGCCTCGGAAGACTACTCTGCGGAAATTCTTCAAGAGCGAGGAAGGGGAAATGGCTACCAAAACGACGAAAGACATCTCACAAGGATCAAGGAAACGAGTTCTTCAAAGCAGAGAATTATCCGAAGGTTGGGGCACAGTACATCCAAGCGATCTAGGCCGAACCCTCTAACGCTGCGCGCTTAAGGTAACTTGCAATCTTCATCTTTTCTGGTTGTTTTCTCCGTTTAATCCAACTTAGGTTTACTTTTTTTAGATTTTTGTTTTCTGGGTTTCTCTTTTTTTGGATGATCATACCACCAAAGTTGAGCATTAGTCATGAAATCGTTGTCCTCATTTTTTCTCTCGTACTAATCTTGGTTCTATGAACGGGTTTGTTATCCGATTAATTAGCATATATTTCCTGGTTTTATCCAAAGCCAATAGTAAGGATCAAATCACTCACCGTGGATAATGAAGTGGGACCGCTGGAATGAACTTTTGAGCCATTAGCGAGAAGGTGACTTTTATAGTGCTCCACTGAACGATCAAATTTGTGATTTACAGTTCTCTTTATCCTGATCAGGGAAAATAGAAGTCAGCTCCCAAATTCAATTATTAAAAAAACGTGGAGGTTCTCAGACAAAGCCAATATGATTCAATCCATGCGTCCTTGATTGAAGTATAAATGGTCGAAAAGTTATTTGACCTCCATTTGCATACCCTTCAATGTGACAAGTTCAGTTTATCGACCCGAACTGACTGTTTAATATTCCAACTCATAGGTACAAAATCTTTTGATCCCAAACATTCTGATAGTTAAGAAGGTGAAAATTTTCCATTGAATTTACAGAGTGATACAAGTCCCATGAGAGAACGATCATATCTGTGTTGAAATCACTGAAACGACGTGGATCGAGCTCTTGAACTCAAGAAAAACCAAGAATTGTAATATTCCAAGATAATGCCACAGAGTTCAATCGTCAGATACAGAGAACAACCAGAATGTGATGAGAGAGGGAATCACAGTGTGGGATAGATAATGGAAGAGGTAATCAGACAAGCCGGATTGGTCTTGCCCTTTTTGTGTTGGTGAGAGGATCTTCTGGCAACCAGCCTGAACTCATGCGTAGACATGGTCGTTCTGTTCTGTTCGTTTTAAACGAACAAAAAATTCACACAAAAGAACCGCACAGGGCCTTGTTCTTTGTTCTGTTCTTTTTTAAAAAAAAAACGAACAAAATTTGCACATTCTCACAAATTTGCACATTCGCACAAAGGGAACAAAAGAACCGCACACGGGTCTGTGCGATGTTCTGTATTAATTTGTTTTTGTTCTGTTCGTAAAACCGAACAGAACGAACAATTCACACAAAAAGAACAGAACGACCATGTCTACTCATGCGTGAGCTCCAAGAAAAGACTGTCCCCTTTCTGTTACGGGATCCCCTTTATTTATAGGTAGATAGTTGACCAAGAATCTCCTCACACGTGGCCTGAGGAGCTTTGCGTGTTGACTCTTTTCTGTTTTTCCTCTTTTCCAAGTATGTTCGAGTTAGTTTTGTATCATAGAGTCTTTTCATTTGCTTGCTTTCAGTTTATATTGTTCTCCCTCTTATTGTTTTTGTGTTATCTCAGGAGATTTACGTTATTATAAATGATCTTTGGCATTAACGGGATTGAATGAGACAACATGAGCTAGTATGTGCATGTTCATCATGTGGTAACTTTTAACTCTGGAGTTCACAACCCTGGAGTTCATCATATTGGAAATCTCCCTTGGGGGCCCTTACATGTCTTAGGTGGTAAGCAGGAAAAAATAGTTTAACAGGAACCCATCACAAAATTTTTCCTCTCCATACATGAGCTCATGAAAAGTTACCCAAGCTCCATATCATGAAATTATTCTATCCTTTCGAGTTTTATCTCAGGGGCAATATTGTCTGTAGTTAAAGATGAGCACTCCTTTCTTTCTACTCTAATTCCCTTTTGGTTTCTGGGAAGTCCTTTAAACCGGATGCTCCTCTCCTTCTCGGCCATTTTCCTACCTTCTTTTAGTGTTCTCTGCTGTTCCAAAGGTGATATTTCTTGGATGGCTTATTCTTTGATCTTTCATTCCCTGTACATTTAGCAAATGGGTCTCCTCCCTGTCATAGAGAGACTGTTCATCCGGAGTACATGCGGCCTTCTTCACCGTTTGAAGCACAGACCAGTTCGAGAACTTGCAACCACTACAAATGGAGAATCTGTTCTAGTCTGGGCTCAGGATCCAGGCCACGTGGCATTGCAGATGAAGACCGCTGTTGAACAAAGAAAACTCGACGAAGCTTGTATGCTCTACGATAAACTCTCTCCCATGGAAGGATTTCCACGAAAATCGTTGCTGGGTTCTCTCATCTGTGGCCTTGCAGAGAGCTACGAGAAGAAATGGTTGCTCAAAGCTTCCTCCTTGGTAGAACAAGCCTTTGATCAGAACAGGCGCGACATTCTAGACAGAAATTCTCTTATTTATCTCTCCTACGTTCTCTCAAGGTGCGAATTATCGATCCCTGCATCGACCCTTTTGAGAAAACTCATTGAAATTGAGGAATTTATTCCAGTAAGTATCTGGGTTTCGATTATTTCTTATTTCTCAAACACCAAAGAGGGCGCCTTTCTTGCAGCCGAGCTTGTCTGTGAGATTGGGCATCTATTTAAGGATAACCGTGTTGACCCTCGGAAGAAATCTAACCGTCCGTTGCTGGGAATGAAGCCCAATCCGATGGCGTTCAGCATCGCTTTGATTGGGTGCCTGGTTTTTGGGGTCACAAGGAAAGCTGAACAGCTGCTTGAGCTTATGCCGAGAGTGGGTGTTAAGCCTGACACTGAATTATTGATAATCATGGCTCATGTATTTGAAAGAAACGGTCGTCTTGGTGAGATTAAGAAGCTACAACGGCATATTGATGAAGTCTGTGAAGGATTGACCGACTCACAGTATCAGCAGTGGTACAGTTGTTTGCTCTCTTGCCATCTCAAGCTCGGGGAGTTGACATCGGCATGTGATATTGTACTGGGCATGCTCAAGAGGGCGAATAAAGTGAAGAATTCTCTCGCGGCGGCGAGATCTGTTCTTGAAGCTGTTCAAGGGAGAAGAAGAACATTGCTAATACCACCCGCTAGGGAAGAGAAAAAATTCAATTTTATCAATTCCCAGTTGCCATCTTTCGTTGAATTCACCAAAGATATAAAGTTTCTGAGGTTTGAATCAGATTTAAAGGCGATGCTTTGCCGATTATCAGAAAAGCTTCATGCCCAGGTTGAGCTGGTTAGATCAGAGGGCGGGATTCTTCACCCCTCTGAGAAAGTGTATGCAAAATTAGTCATGGGTTTTATAGAAAAAGGGAAGATTAGTGATCTTGCGGGATTTTTGGTTAAAGTGAGCAGAGAGGAGAGATCTGTGGTTGCGCAAGTTCTTGACTCCTGCATTGGTTTAGGGCTCTTAGAACCTGCCCACGATCTGCTTGATGAAATGAGGTTCCATGGTATCAGAGTAAGTTCGTCAGTTTATTCTTCTCTCTTGAAGGCTTACTGTAAAGAGGGCCGAGTGGAAGATGCTACCGCCTTGTTAAAAGATGCCAAGAAAGGGGGTTTACAAATTGATTCAAATTGTTATGAATTAATGATGAAGGAGCGGGTCTTGAGAAATGACATGGACAGTGCCCTGAGTCTTTTCAAGGAGATGAAAGAGTCTGGGCTACCGCTCAACCGTCAAAGTAAGGTTGTCCAAGGAACAGTCGACGAGAAGGAAAGCTTCATGGCCAGGCTTCTAGAAGAAGTCAACGGAAATGGGCCTGTTGACTGCGGGGTCCACGACTGGAACAACGTGGTTGACTTTTTCTGCAAGAAGAGGATGATGCATGATGCGCAGAAGGCCTTCAAGAAGATGAAAATCAACGGTCGGGCCCCGAACGCGCAGACTTTTCACTCTCTGGTCAACGGGTACGCGGCGATCGGAGGGCGGTATGCAGAGGTGACGGATTTGTGGGGCGAGATGAAGGCGTTGAATGCGTCAAAGTCAACTGTTGAGTTTGACCAGGAGCTCTTAGACTCGGTGCTGTACTGCTTTGTGAGGGGTGGGTTCTTTTTGAGGGCTAATGAAGTGGTGGAGATGATGGAGAGAGGGAAGATGTTCATTGATAAATACAAGTACAGAAGTTTGTGGTTGAAGTATCATAGGAAGCTGTACAAGGGCAAGGCTGCCAAGATACAGACTGAAGTGCAGTTCGAAAGGAGGGAAGCCGCTTTGGCTTTCAAATCATGGCTGGGTATATCATAGTAGGATGATTTCCAGTGATGGCTGTGTTTTTCTTTGGTGGGCAGAGTAAAGATGTGGTTTTTTTAGCCGGAAAAGGGGTGTTTATTGGAGAAACTGACTCTTTCTATGCGGGAAGCGACATTGGTTTTGTGAAGTTTGGTTATGGTTGAGGAGCTCTGGAAGATCTCACTTAAAATTTTTAACATAAGTACATTGGGATATTTATGAGTGGGAGATGTAATGTGACTTTAAAATTTTAATTTCCCATAAGTTGGGATATATATGAGTGAGAGTGGTAATCTGACATATATATATGAGTGGATTGTAATCTGAATTAAAATTATAAAATTTAAATTAATACTGGGATACATATGAGTGAGAGTACTAATCAGTGGTTTATATTTATTTCCTGTTTATATTTTATGGACAGCAGTCTATCCAATATATTCAGCTTTTAATTGAATTTAGTTGACTGAGGGGGAGGGTATACTGGTCTTCCAAATTCACCTATGAAACTATTCTGTGTGAGGAACTCTGGAAAATCTAGATTGAAATTTAAAATTAGCACAATTGTGATACCTATGAATTGAGTGAGAGTGATAATCCCAGCAGGATGTTTCTCTCTAAATTTCCAATAGAAATGGTTCCCTGTAGAGTCGGATTTTTGGGGCAGAAATTTGCACTGCATGTCGCACAAAATTCCACATTAAGGGAATAAAAAATGGATAAAAAGGGGTAGAAAAAATTAAGAAAAAAGAGTGAAAAGGGGAAGGTGATGAAGAAAAAAGAAAATTGAGAACAAGAAAAGAGGGAGAAAAGGGTGAAGAAAAAGTGAAGAAATGAAATTGTGCGGACTAAGACCGAGAAAAGGGGGAAGAAAAGATGAGGTAAAGAGGAACAAAAGAAGAAGAAAAGAAGGAAAATTGTGAATAAGAAACGGAGAGAAAGAGGAAGAAAGAAATGGAGTAAAAGGGGGAAGAAAAGAGGGAGAGGACAGTTGAGAAGAAAATAGGGAGTCAAGGGGGAAGGAAAGTGGGAGAAAGGGGGGGGGAGGAAGAAAAAATAGGGAGAAAAGGGGGAAGAAAATAGGGAGACTGGGGGAAAAAGAAGAATAAAATATGGAGAAATGAAGAAGAATAAAAGCATTATGTGAAAATACAAGTGGTGTCTACTTTATGATCTGATTCTAATTCATTTAGTTATTATATGCGTTCATGGATGTCATTATAAGTGTGGCATGCACATTATGAGGAACATATCCATTAGAAAAATTTTAAAAGATATGAAATGTGTAAGTAGGCTACATAAAAAATATTACTCGACCATGGAAGCCATTTACTAGATTAATAAGTAATAATTGGAAATTTTAGAATATATGTCAAAATACTTGTGGAGTTGTGGTGTCTACTCTAGTATTTTTATATATATTTAACATATAATGACCGTATTCATTATATGTTAAAATATATGATAGATAAATAACACAGGTATCTATGCAACGCAGTTGTGCAGTTTAGTTTGATTTTTTATAAAATAAATAAAAACCAAAAATCATATTTCAATGACCTTTCGTTCCAGCTAGGGGCTTCTTATTTTTTTCTAATTTTCTATTTTAGAATATATGTTAAAATACTAGTGGTGTCTACTCTAGTATTTTTATATATATTTAACATACAATGAACATATTCATTATATGTTAAAATATATGATAGATAAATCACACCGGTATCTATGTGATGCAGTTGTGCAGTTTAGTTTGATTTTTTATAAAATAAATAAAAACCAAAAATCATATTTCAATGACCTTTCGTTCCAGCTAGGGGCTTCTTATTTTTTTCTAATTTTCTATTTTAGAATATATGTTAAAATACTAGTGGTGTCTACTCTAGTATTTTTATATATATTTAACATACAATGAACATATTCATTATATGTTAAAATATATGATAGATAAATCACACCGGTATCTATGTGATGCAGTTGTGCAGTTTGGTGTGATTGTTTATAAAATAAATAAAAACCAAAAATCATATTTCAATGACCTTTCGTTCCAGCTAGGGGCTTCTTATTTTTTTCTAATTTTCTAATTTTCTTATTCATTTATTGTTTGTTTCTTCTTCGTTTCTTCCTCTTGTTCTTCGCGTCTTATTTTCTTCCTATTCATTATTTTCTTCTCCTTTTCGTCATCTTTTGTTCTTTGTGTCCTCCTCTTTTGAATCACACATCATGGGGGGTGAACTATGTGTGGTTCAAAAGTTGCACCATACCACCATACACTTCACAAAAAATTGTGATGCGACAACTTATGTGCCGATGGAGATGATGATGATGATGACGGTCAATGCCCTTGGCACAATAACAGCAACATCAGTGACATGGTAATTCAGCATATATCAACTAAATGTGGCAGCTTTTTTATTTTGGATGAGAAAACCCTCGCATCCTCTAAGGCATTGGACAAGATGCATGACAAATGCATTAAAATTTTGTTTGATGATTTTTTGTCAAATTTTAAAACTCTTGTGAATTAGAACATCTATCGTTTCCCACTACCCATGTCATGCTGAATTGAGATGCCAAGGGTGTGCCCATTTCCCATCAGGACAGTTCCCCAACTGGCTGGTTTTGGACGGAATAGTTCCTAGATGGGACGGTTTTGGACATAATAACTCTGGTACAGGACAGTTTCAGTCAACCCAAAAAAACTGGGATGTGGGACTACGGAATGCCAAGTGGCATTTCTCACATCATTCTTCATGGTGACGGACCTGCCAGGGATGATGTGACGGTGGCATATGACATTTTTTACCCCATGACAATGACAGATGATGTGACTAAATGTCGGTGATGAATGATGTGATGGTGACAGAGGATCTCGATTGGGTGATGTATGAACACCTACTATATGGAGAAGTAACTACGAGGGGGGTGAATTAGTTATTTTTGCCTTCTCTTAATGTTATCTAGTTTCTTTTATGTATTCGATGTTAATTCGTTCATTTTTTTTACACCACTCGTGCACCAGAGTTTTTGTACTAGACATGGTATCCAAAACCCCTGTGCCAGTCCCAAAGGAAGACGGTCCCCCCATAGTCACTTGTCACCTTGTTAAACCCCCAATATCAATTACTACCTGGATGGGTCAATCAAGTCACAATTCAACACGAAAGTGTGATCTCATCCACTCACGCGCTTGGTCAGAAACCTCTCTTTGTAGGCATCCTTCGGTATGTATCATCTTGTCGCATCTCCCAAGTACTGCCTCCCGTCGCTTTGCTCGCCGCTCTCTACATCCTTCGAGCTGACTTGCCTCTCGGAAGTCCTCAAGCTACATCCCCAATTGATGCACGCTTCGAGTAGATGATGCGTGATGGTGATGGATTCAAAGTGGAAGTGATAAGGAAGGTGATATGGATATAACTAATGGATGTGATGGAGAAATACAATGTAAGCAAGAGACAAATCTTAGACCCCTACATTCTGTTGGGACCAAGACGATTTCTTGCTGTACATCAGCCCATCCTCTTCTTTGTTGATCTTCCCCGAGCACTCAAAACACTAAGAAAACCTTGATGGACCTTTAAAAACCTCACTCTCTTTCAATCTGCCTCTCTAGGCGAGAGTGAGCTCATATTTTTTGTAAAAACCAGGGGATCAATTTAAATATCCAACTATTTGGATGAATAGAAGATGTAAAGATGAAGGTATCCTGAAATCTTCTCCTTGATTGGCCTTCTATATCATCGGATATCAAGCCCTGAATTTAGCGAATTCTTGGCCATTGATTTTATTTATTTATTTTTCTCCCCTCATCCTCATCACCATCACCACATTGTTTTTAGGGTTTTATTTTTACCTTGGCATTAAATGTGATGATTGGCATGATTACTCTATGCCATCCTCGATCAATATTTTGCACTATGCCACATATCCCCATTGGAAAAAGACAAAGAAGGAAGGAATAATAGTATAACATTAATAATTATGTTGTATTAAAAAGGGTGTGTGATGTGGCAGTGTGTTAGCGTGTGCCACATCATCACCCTTTTTGCAAAGCCCCAAAACATGATGGACACATGTAAATGTGGTGCCCTGTGTTTTGTGACATGTCAGTTGGCTCCCGCAACTTTTGACTAGTCAAAAGAAAAAAAAGAAAAAGAAAAGGTAAATAATATTTCATTCCTCTGTCTTGATTTCCAAAATCACATTTCTGATTGAGCCATGCCATCGCTGCAATTTGAAAAAGAAAATTATTTGTTAATAATTAGCTATTATGATACTTCGATTAGCGATGCCATAATAGCATCTTTTGCAATGATTGGTTTGTGCCAATCATTAACTAGATTAGATGGTTCGTTGTTGTTCCACGAATAGAATGGTGCACGTGGTTTGAAGACTTTTGAGCCTATAGTTCTTTGATAAATTCATATAAAATTTATTCCAATTGAAAAATACAAATAAATATATTTCTGACTTAGAAAAATAAAATCTTCATGAATAATATCAAAATTTTCAGAAAAATCATGTTCTGATTCTAGATTTTTTTAATTTTAGAATATGATGTTAGAAAAATCATAACTACCTAAAAATTTCCAAAAATAAATTAAAGAGTCTAAAATTGGAATTAACCATTTTAGGCTTAATAACACTCATATTAAAAAATTTAATGCTAAACTTATCCAATAAAATTGGAATAAATTAAGATAAATAGGATTAACACTTTCTCGCCTTCCTAAAGTTATTTTGAATCACCTTTTACTAGTTTACTTTCATTCAAGTGGATTTAATTCCTAAACTAAACATAGAAATCCAAGGAATATAAATTCAAGGTAAAATTAACTTATTCAATACTTTCTCCCTATTGGATAAACATTTCTAATCCTAGTTTCTAACTCTATCTCTGAACTCTCTCATCTTAGTACTGTCTCTTTATATCTCTCTCATATCAGCACTCTCTCTTACCTCAGAAAGGGAGAGAAGTTGTCATACTCTTGTCCCGGGGTTTAAAAATGAAAGACATGTTTGTTCATCTAGAGGAGACTAAGAGAGAGAGAGAGAGAGAGAGAGAGAGAGAGAGAGAGAGAGAGAGAGAGAGAGAGAGGACTCTGAGTGAGAGAGGGATTCTGAGAGAGAGAGAGGGGGAGTACGAGAGAGAGAATTGAAAGTTTTAAAATTAAACAAGTAATATGTTTAATTTTTATATGTCCTTTCGTCCCTTGTCACAGGGACTTCGTCTGGTGACAGGACAAGGTCGAGACAAGTAGTCCAGTAATGGGTGACGAAAACGTGATGGATTTTGACAAAATCCTGTGATACATGAGGGGATGGGAGACATGACTAACTCCACGTCACGCTTCTGTCTGTCACCAACCGTCATCTGTCTCTTAAATTCGGAGCTGTCAAGCTGGAACATGCCATTCCCTATGAGGTGTGGGATGAAAACTTTCTCAAACCTCCATCCAGTGTCCTCGTCCTGGACGATCGTGCACTATAATGACGACAAAGCTATCTATGTCAGACGTTGACATCAGACATGGCATTGGCCATCCTTGTTATCCTCGTCGCCATCACCATGTGCAGTCGTCATCGTCACCATAATCATCATGATTATTGCTGATCCCTAATCCAATGGTGAAAACTACATGACCAGTTATAGTGCAGGGACGCGGACGGGACGGTTTTTTCATCTCAGGACAAAAAAATCGACCCGTCCATAAAATTGGAAGAAAATCGGGACAGAAATTCATCCCGAGACAAACGGAGGGGATGGTTTTCATATCGTCGGACGAAAAATCTGTCCCGTCCGGAGGTCTCGGACAATGACCGGTAAGGGAAGGACAAAAATCTGTTGGATTCCCTTCTGACGGTTGAGATCTTGCCATGTGGCATCGATATATCCATTCCTTGACATTTTGCATCAAAGTCTATGCCTTTTTTTGTGCACACAAACTGATGCCACCCAAAAGTAATTGTACATATGCCCCTCTGCTTTCTCTCTCCTCTATATTTCCCTAAAAAACTTAGAAAAATGATAATACATTTAAAATATGATTTTTTTCGTCCATGTGGCATAGACGGGGACGCAGACGAGACATTTTTTGTCTTGGGACGGAAAAAACATCCTGTCCACGTCCCTGCACTGATTCCATACGTCGGACTGGAATGATCTTCGTCCCGTTCCATCCATTGTCCACATCCCCGATGATCCGGAACTATAGACCCAGTTAACCGATCAAGATAAACTTCATTAGAAACTCTGAAAATTTTCAAATAAATGTTTTTTTAACAAAAATCTAACAGATTTGCAGTGTCTAATTACCAATGAGTAAGAATCAGAGTGGTGAGACCGGGTATACAGTATTCCATTTCCTTGAAGGAAAAACCCATCAGTCTGAAGGCCCGCCAGCCTCAGAAGACTACTCTTGGGAAGTTTGTCAAGAGCGAGAAAGGGGAAATGGCTACGGGGGGGGAGAAGACATCTCTCAAGGATCAAGGAAACGAGTTCTTCAAAGCGGGTAATTATCTAAAGGCGGCGGCTTTGTACACCCAAGCGATCAAGGCCGAACCCTCCAACGTTGCGCTCTATAGGTATCTTGCAATGTTCATCTTTCCGGTGATGAACAATACCCCAACAAAGATTTTCTTTTTTTTTAGATTTTTCTTTCTGGGTTTCTCGTTTTTTGGAAGATCATACCTTAAAAGTTGAGCATGAATCATGTGATCTTTGCCTTCATCTTTTCCCCTCCCACATGATCTTGGTTTTATGAACGGGCTTTACATCCCACTAATATAACAAGCTGATTTGTTTGCCCAAACTGACTGTTTAATATTCCAACTCACAGGTCTAAAATCTTTTAATCCCGAAACATCCAAGTAGTGAAGAAAGATGAAAAAATTCCATCTAATTTACAGTGTCTTTTCGTTTGCTTGCTTTCAGTTTATATTGTTCTCCTCTTTTTGTTTTCAAATTGTCTGAGGATATTTATATTGTTATATATTATCTTTGCCTTTAATGGTAAACAAGATTTTCCGCTTCAGATGGGATAGAATCTTACAAAATAATGATGGGTTGATCGGCATCTTATGTTCTCCTTTGAGGATGTTAGGTGTATGCCTGCACATTACCTTACCGAGAGATGCAATCAAGCGCAGCAGTTAAATCTCCGTGAAGATGGAAATGTTTTAATATTAGTCAATCCTTGAGGATAAACATTCTTGTCCTTTAACGCATTAATTTTCCTGTATACCCATTACTCTCATTGAGAAAACTTAGTTGATAAAAACGGACGTAACGTTAATTAGCTCCTTTAGCTTTGGGTTTTTTTTTTGTCTGCATGACCCCTATTAAACGTATATTTGATTTTTTAGGTTTTTTAATTCTTTTAATTGTGCGACTTTATTGTTCTTATTGTTTGTAGCAACCGATCTGCAGCATTTCTGCGTTTAGTTAAGCTCAACAAAGCGCTTGCTGATGCTGAGACAACCATCAATTTGAAACCCGAATGGGAAAAGGTGCTTCAGATTTTTCCTTTTCATCTTGACCAATCCACTCCCAGTCATAATAGGAAATAACTTATCTTTTCAAGGTGATTATGCTTATCTGTGTCTTTCTTGAATTTTTGTAGGGTTACTTCAGAAAAGGATGTGTTCTAGAGGCGTTGGGCCGCTATGATGATGTATGATCTCTTTCTTACAATTTTTTTTGAAGTAAAGAGGAAGATCACCCAGAATTGGTGATCAACCCAATATTATAGAGATATTAACACTAGTGACATGAAGGTCCAAAGTAGTCCGCCATCCCTCCCCTCCCCCTCCCCAATTAAAAAAAAAAAAAAATCTTGTCCTTCTAAGCTAGGATGAAATGAGATCCACCACTATTTTAATGACGCAGCCTGTCAAAGCTGTCCTCCCCTTGGAAACAAGGTCAGTTGGGGGTTAGTCCGTTGGAATGTGATCATCCTTCTTTTCAACCTTCATTAGTCTCCGTGGCCTTGAAACTTCCGTGCAAAAGACAGCCTTTCACTCTCTTTTGATTTTTGAATTACCCTTTTCTTTGTCTTTTTGGCAGGCGGTGAGTGCCCTGCAGATCGCTTTGCAACATAATCCGCAGAATACAGAAGTTTCTAGAAAAATTAAGAGGTTAAGTCAAGTGGCCAGGGAGCATACTCGAACACTTGAGTTAGAGAGCATGAGATCCAACATTAACATGAGGAAAGAGCTTGATCCCCTTAAAATTGAATTGGTAAGTGGACCATGTTAATAGTAAGTTAGTATTATCTTGCTCAACTATCTTCTTGATTATATATGTTTATGAGTTCTATATATGCGTTATCTATTTTGCTTGAAATCTGCTTTAAACAAATCAGCTTTCATTTGATTTAACGGTCATTTATGAAAGCTAATAGATACCTTTTTCGCACCTGTAGTCGGAGAATATTGCGAAGAAAGAAGAGGTGGAAGAGATCTTCTCTTTTGTTGTAGATACGATGGAAGATGCAATTAATGCTTGGCACAGCTCAACGAAGGTTGACCCTCGAGGTCATTTCCTTCTTGACAAAGAGAAGACGCAGACAGACAAATACGCACCTCTTGTCAACATCGACAAGGTAATATTAAGTTCCAGTCGATGTAAGACTGCTGTATCATCTTGGATTCCAAGTTCTGAAAAAGTTTTTAAATAATTCTATTCAAAGTAGATTGTCTCTCTTTCGCCATTCTGTCTCTTTGTTCTCTCTCTTACTCTCTCTGTGTGTACAGCTCCTCTCCCTCTCATTATTTCTCTATTTTCTTTTCTCTCCTCTTTTTGCTCTCTCCTTATCTCCCTCTTTCCCTTTTTTTTCTCTCTTAGCTCCCTCTCTCTCCTCTTTTTTTTTTTCTCTTATCTCTTACTCTCTCCTCTTTTTTCCTCTCTTATCTCCTGCTCCCTCCTTTTTTGCTCTCTCTTTACCTCCCTCTCTCTCCTCTTTTTTCTCTCTTTTTATCTCCCTCTCTCTTCTTTTTTATTCTCTTTCCATCTACCTCTCTCTAATATTTTGTTCTCTCTCCATTTCACTCGTTATCCTCTTTTTTTTTTCTCTTTATCTCCCTTTTCTCTTCTTTTGCTATCTATCTCCCTCTTTTGTTTCTCTCTAAATCTCTTTTTCTCTTCTTCTGTTCTCTCTCTACGTCCCTCTTCTGTTCTTTCTCTATCTCCATCTTTCTTCTCCCTCTCTTTCTCTCCTCTCTCTTCCATCCATTCTCTCCTGATCATCGTCGTCCTGGCGCAGACAAATGACAAGGATGATGAAGACTCGGCATTGTGCCCTCATCATCATTATGAACACTGATTTTTCTTTAATTTTTTCTCAACATCTTTTGCCAATATCTCCTCTTGGCAGGCGTTCGAATCACCCCATACCCATTCCGGCTGCTTCTCCTTCCTGAGGCAGTATGCAGAGGAATCTTTCTCCCGGGCTGCTTTAGTAGTTGTTCCCAAGGGCATTATATCCTATCCACAGGTAAACCCGAAACAAAATCTCCGATATCCCCCACATACTTCCATTATTAGATTCCTTGTCATACATTACTAAAATATCATAGAATGCTGTGTTGAGGAGGTGTTCATACAGATGAGATTTTGATCTTATCGCGTGTAGGTCTGGAAAGGACAGGGATCAAGGAAATGGAAGCATGGGCACTCTGATGGATTCTTTGTCCAGCTTGAGTCTCCTTGTGTTAGGAAGCTTTGGTTCATCCCGAGTTCAACTGAGAAAGGCGTGACTTTGTGCAAGTAAGTCATTCCCCCCTCTCTTGTCTTCTGTCTTTAGTGACTTTGTGTAATGGCACAGTCAGCTAAGTATTGATTGTCTGCACAGTGTTGGGAAAATCTGTGATTAATTGATCTTCCCTTCTGTGGTATGCCAGACGGTGACGACGTCGTCACTGTCATCCTCATAAGAGTGTGTCACAATGACAATGACGATATGGGGATGACTGACTACGGTGAAATCATCATTGTCATCATTGGTCTGATTATCTTGAGGACAATAAAGATTTATCATCGTCCTTGTGTCATGTTCATGAAGGATAAGAATACTGGTGCCGGTGAGAAGGCCGGCGGCAGCAGCCATATGTGCGCCAATTTCTCTTGATATCTTCCTTGCATATTTATACACGAGTCATTATGGCTAACATTTATGTCAATATCTTAAGAGGGCCAAGATTCTTACATTATTATTAACTCCGACTACCTCTTTTCAGGGATCCTGAGCCATTGGATGTGAACGCCCACGAAATTCTCCCACGATTGTTCAAGGAAAAGAGTTAAATTGTGTCAGGGGGGCAAAATTTTCATGTTTTGTGAAGAAGCTAGTAACAAGTAGCATAAAAGTGGGCATATGATTATGTTACTTGCTTCAACAATGGAGGCGCACCACATACTTATTGAGGTTTGTTGAAACTGGGCCAGTGTAAAAATTAATCACTGCCTATCTTCTTTTTTGCATGTATTGATGATATGTTTGTTTAAGTTCCTGAGGCGTTGGTATATTCCTCAGTAGGAGAGGGACAGATGAATTATTTGAAAGATCTTTGTGCTTCTACTTGACAATGGTATTTTTTACTGCCTGGTATTGGGTCACTTTCATTAATTCATTGGGTCTTGATTTTGTCACCTGCGTCTCATTGCAAAAATCCAGGGCCCAAGTGGTAGGGAGACATCCTACATCAATCAATGATTTAGTTCATTCAGGTATGCAACATGATCAAACCCAAAATGTTTTAAAAATAAAATTTAAACTTTCTAGAATACGAGGAATGCAACTAATTAGGGTTTAATAACCTGATATTTAATTCCAAAAATATTAACATTCATGTGTTTTGTAATGTTTGGCATTTGTCATATAATTGTCAACTGTCATGACACTCATGTTGGCGTGACAGGGATCTTTCATTGGTCACACACAGAGGGGGCTCATCTCACATTTAAATTTGCAAAATTTAATCCTACGCATTTGTTATCAGGTTTTAAACACTTGAAATAATTGAAATAATTCACACCCGCCAGTTCTAGGGGTTTGGTCCAAGTTCCCTATTTGGGACAACCCTAAGGTGCCACATCACCTCACCTGGCTGTTATTAAATAGTTACTGGACAGTTTGCCAGGGCCCATCGATACATGTGCTCTACAAGAAAATTATCCTCATGCTCCTAATTGGCTTACCCTATTGAGGCAATGAGTTAAAATACCAAATTTCATTCAATTTATTTATAAAAACCCCAAAGGTCAATGTTTTAAAATCCTTACATTCACATCAAATTTGGGAATTCACTGAAACCTTGTATAATTTTTTTATGAAAAAATATCATATGCATAAATTAAATGCATGGATTTATCTGAACTAGAATTTAAATTTAAATTTCTAATTTAAGTATATGACTGAAATTCCGTTGCTCTTTAGTTATCCTAAATAATTATGATTGTGAAATGGTGTAGAATGAAATAAAATGATATCCACATGTCATAGTGTATCCGAATTACATGCTTATCCTAGCTCAAATATGAATAATTTGTCATCCTCATAAAGTCCCTTAGTTATTCCTTAGTCCATCCATTCACACTATACTTTAAATTTTTCGATATAAGGTGCTTAATTTATATTTAACTTATAAATATAAAGAACCCATGTTGTTCTTCAGACCTTCCTTTCTCCTCAGTAAAAAAACCATTATCAGCCATTACCTTATGGTATTTTGCTATAACAACTAAACGAGGTAAAAATAATCTACTCCTCTTAAGGTGTGATGACAACAGAAATAAAAATTACTCACTTTTACAAGTGAAAATTAGGGCCCAATTCTCTCCATATGAAGATTCTCCTGCCAATTAAAAATCATCCTATTTTTACATTGGGTGTGCTAAAAATAGAGGAAACGAGGAATGAAAATAAAATTAGAGGTGAGATTTGAAGGGAATGAAAATGCGCAAAAAATAAGGGAAGGTATTGACAAATAAGTGGTAAAGGATCATGATATATATTCTTCTGATTATATAGGATGACAAGTTCATAGTAACAAGGAAGAAGCAAAAATGAACATCCACCATAAATATCTTCGTTTCTATTATTATTTTTCTTCCTCTTCCCTATCTTTTCTTCTTTCATTTTATATATTTTGGAGGAGTTTGAAAGAGAGGTAAAAAAAATTTAAGGTGAATTTACAAGAATAGAAACGCATGGATTGGAGATAATGTTGCATGACAGTGTGGAAAACTTGATGGTTGAGGGTGGAAGAAACCAAATAATGAAATACTATGATTTTTTGAAAATGATAATTTTTCTACCTATTTCCTCTGATAAAATTACACTTAATAGGCACCCAATATAACTATTTAATATGGATGTAGCCAATGAAAAAATAATGATATGAATGTACTGATTTTTCTGAACTTCTCAATAAGTATTTCAAATATTTTTCTATATTTAGAGTATTTTTAAAACACTTTGATGTCAACAAGAGTTTCTATCCTCATGATTTGCATGTATTCATTAATTCATATCATCTAACTTTGTGATTGATCCTCTTCTAGACCTTAAATTAAATATACATGTTCTTAAGGTGAATAGAAAGTTAATAAATTAAGGTTTTGTAGATTAAATATATTAAAAATATTTTTAAAGGAGGAGTATTTTTTATAAAATTATAGGACTTCCTGTATTTATTTTTTCCCAACTTGCGTTCATTCATGCATCTTTAAAATTATGCATTTTGTGAAAATTGAGTACGTGAATTTAATCAGCCATGTTCTAATTTATTATTGAATCTCAATCTGTTACATGCATTTAACTTTTCATAATATTATAATATTTTATGGATTTTTTATTTTTCCAATCTAAATATTTTAAAGAAAAATGAATTAAATTTTTTTTATGATATCCAGAATATGAGATAATAGATGACGCAAGGAAAAGATAAAAATGCATATAGGTCATTATTGGTTAAATATTGCATTTCTTTTAAATTATTGAGGATAAGAACTAACATGGTTTATAATAGTAATTTTATGTATCTTTCTGTTTATTTTCAGTTAAATGATCATAAATACATCTTATTTAAACTTTTAAAAAAATATTACACTCTTAGAATGTTCTGATATTACCAATTTATGGTGTTTTACAGAATTTTATGAAACTAAATTCATTAAGAATAGATTTATGATTCTATTATTTTCTTTTAAAGTTTTATTGTTTTTTTATAATGATATTCTGAGTTTTCCCATTTACTGGTATTTTGTATGGGATTTTATAATATTAAATTTATAATGAAAATAATTTTCATAAGAATATATAATTTTGGACTTCTTTATTTTTGTATATCATCATTATATTTTTATAAGAATTTTCTATTTACCTGATCTTGTAGCATTTTTACTTAATTTTATGCTTTTAAATTCATAAATAAAATATGTTTAAAAATTTTGCATATATAAGTCAGACTATTTGATTTTGAGTTTATTTAAATAATTTCATGATTTAAAAAATTTTCTAGCCTTCCAAGAAAAATTATGCCGCAATGGCAATCCGAAAGATGAATTGCGTGGAGATAAAATGGAACAGTTAAGAATGATTCAACTTTGAATTGCAATATCTAATAGTTTATAAGAAGTTTTTGGCTGAAAATTTTGGGGTATCTTTGTCTATCTGCCCCCTGTCTATATACCCTCTGATCTATGAATAGATCACCCATATTTCTAAAATATTTTCCTTTGAATTTTTTTTCATAATCTTGATTACTGGAGTGATTTGCTACCATCTCGCAAGCTAACACCAACTCTTTCTCCCAGCAGTGCACATCTGCTTCCATCATCTTCACCACTAGTGATCTTAAATCCACATCTGTCACCCACTCTGCCAGTCAACGGTGCTTATCCACAATCATCTTCCTCACGATATGCGATAGTGAAACTACATTCTGCTCAATGTACTTGCCCCAATTCTCATCTCACAGCACAAACATGATTCTGGTTAATCCAATTTAATCATGTTTAATTATTCTTTTCTGGTTAGAAAATTTTATAAAAACTCATGAAGTTATTCTATTAAATTTTTGGAAAATTTTGGATAAGTAGGATTCAAATGGGATATATTTTCCCTTATTATAATTGTTATAAATAAAATTTCACTAGTGTGATTTATTAAATCAGATTTAATTCCTAAACATATAAATCATTAAAATTAAAAATTCATTATTTTAAAAGCTGCTCTTTGTGGATTCATCGTTATGTGCTCTCATGAAAAATAACAAAATTTTGGTATATATTATAAGCCTAATTTATGGTTCATAAATTATCATGCGAGATGATGTAAAGGAGGAAGAAATTTAAATTATCAGGGGAGTTTGATATGGAGGAATGAGGATCAGTTGAGATGATACAAAGGAGAAAGAAATGTTAAACAAGAAAATAAGAAAACAAGAAACAATGAAACTAAATGATTGCAAATTATTTTTATATGTATTACTTTCATTTCATCAGCTCAAGAGAAAGGTTTTTCCTCAATTCCTGTCAGTGTGGTTAGCTAACTAATGGATATTATGTGGCTGTCAAACTGATCGCACCACCATGTTTTATTTAAGTTCATTGAAAGAAACATGTATTCCTTATTTAAGTTCATTGGAGAAGAGTAAGCGGAGATCTACAAGTACCTTGACTTTGTGGATACTTTTTTAGAGGTCAAACATGCAAACAGGTTAAGAAAAATCTCCATGGGTGTAAGTTAAAGGCGGAAAAAGTTCCCCAAGGTACATAATGTATGATTTGTTTTAAAGATTGATTTGGAACTTATTTCTGCTTTCAATGCATAGAAAAAATATTTTATAACCTCCGATCAAAGCACCATAACCTGACACTAACATGGAGGGGAAAGCTGACATCATACATGACATGGCTCCTTGTTAGCGTTGGCTTGGTGCTGAAGCAGTCTTGACTATATGGCACACGGCCAAACTATGGGGACCCAAGTAGAGAAGAAGAGTCATGTGTGGTGCCCCTTGTAAGATTATCTCCCATATGGGACTTACCATATATTTTTCATTTAATTAAAGTGATTCATATTCCAGTATTTGACATTTAACTTGTGGATTAAAAGATGCAAAAAATAGTGGAAAGACAAATTAGATAGGCAAATTTGCATGGGTCAATTACATTCCGTTTTAGGAACCAATTTTGAGGGCCTCTCTTGGAATTTTGATTGGTCCATTGATGAATCTGATGACTAAGGGTAAAATCCTAATTTTATTGGAATGCTTGATAGATAAAGATCGCTCTCTAAGCAACCAGTATTACAAAAATTTTCCCCACAAGTCGAATGGCCATGTATATAAGGCCATATAAAAGTTTTTAAAATATTTTTTCTGCATATATTTTATGAAAAACAGTTTGAACCCAAAGCCTGATGCCAAGTTTGAAGGTTCATTCCCTCTCCACTAATAGGGCGACCACCAGGCTTTAACCCAATTATTATTTCTGAATCATAGGAACTTTGAATTTAATTTACAGGTAAGAAGGAGCCAATAAGCAGTATATATATAATTTAATGAGTGTATATGTATCTAAAATCAACATTTAAAGCTTACTCATCATTTTATTGTCTTTGAAAGAAGTAGATTTAGTGCATAATCTCATTCATCATCTTTGCACATTTCAAATATCCAAAAACCAAAGTTAAGAGAAGAATCAAACTGATTTACAGTTATAATCACACATTTTTATGAATGATTCTATAAAACTTATATGAATGTATGACTAAATGTCTGGACAAAGATAAAGGATGCCTTAAATTGTAATCACACACTAAATTTCCATAAATTTTACTTCCATTCACTTTACCTTGGCACAGAAATTATGATATAATTTTGAGTACTAATTAAAAAGGCAAATTTATTATTTCTGTCTAGTATTTAGACTAAGAGAAACGATGCCTAAATCCATAAATTATTTGTAGTAGGGATGAAACCTAAAATGACTTAATTTTACAGAATGTAAAAGAGTGGGAATAGGAAACATCCGCTTGATAACTGTCATCTCCTTATGAGTCCAAGTCCATATTATAGATAGGAAAATACCATAATGAAGTAAGACTAACATAAAATTTTAATGTTAATCCTGGACTAGAAATGGTATAAGTAGTGGGTATGATACTGTGCTTTTGATCATAAAATTCACTCCATAATGTTCATTGTGTGAAGCCAACTAGTATTAATGCAATGTATTCTTCCCCAATTTTAATAATGTTAAATTCATGGATTTGAAAATAATATTTATATGAAAAAGGTATCATAGATTTTTAAAGAAAAAGTTTTATTTGTTTTAACATATTTTGAAATAAAGACACTACATGCTTAATTAAGTCATTATTGGAGATCTCAGGGGATAATTCATATTATGTGGAAAATTTATACCGTGGTCATGTTATTCGTTCTTATCCATTCAGTTTGATTTTTATGGACCTTTACATAATACCATAAAAATTAATATAAAAATAGAAATCTAACTATAGACTAGGTAACGTTGGTTTGTGTCCAAACAAGTCATTTATTTAGAGAAAATATTTAGGCTTCGTATTATCAATATATATACTATCATTACAGATACTTGTGTTAAAATACAATAATCAACCTTTGGAGTCAAATAACATCCCAAGTTGAATAACGTCATTATGCCAGAGAAATAAGAATGAGAACTATACAACTAAATATGGAGTTTGAATTTTTGGTGTATCTTCAAACAAGTTATGTTATTAGAGATCATACTCATATTTAGTGCATGATGAAATTCTCAACCCTGTATTCTCCCATATTTTATACTCGTATTCGAATATAAAAATACTGATAAAAATATCCAAATGTGATATTTTGTAAATTTATGTCTTCCTACTATGTTATTATTGATTAATTTATTTTATAACATCTCTTTTTTGCACATGATGTCCACTTAAAGACAATATGTGACACTTTTTGGTGTCTCCGTCTACCAACTGAATCTTTAAAAATTAACTTGGGGTGTTGATTCACTTCAAAAGTTGATTTTTAGGAAGTATATAATTATTTTTTCTGTTTCGATGTAAATCTCACAAAGACATTAGTATATTTCAATAATTTTAAAATAATTTTTCTATTTTACTATTCTCACAGGGTGTTTTCTTTTATATATATCTTGGTCTTATTTTCTGGGATATCTTAAAATAAATCTTGATTCAAATGTTAGGCTATACTTAGATATCTCTCAATATTTTCTCCGTAGGTTTATTACATATTTAATAATTGAACCAAATCATTTTATATCCAAGACTAAAAATAACAGTGAATTGAAAAAATGTTAACCTCTAAAATTGGAATTACTCATAGCCATTTTTTTTCTTGAATAATCCAATGCCTCAAATGCTTAATGCTGTTAGTGGACCCTTGAAATTTAATTATGTGGGAAATGAAATATTGTGACCTGGGGAGATATTTATTATGAATACATTATCCCATTGAGTAAGGTATTCTTTTAATAACTTTCCATGGTTTGTGATGTGCTTGATGGACTTAAACGAATAATTCTAGTATAGAATGCCAATGAGCTATTCATTGATTCCACTTTTAAAGTAGTTATCCATTAGGCTTATTTTGCAGTTGTATCAAAGTGCAAAATACAATTCTTTATTTATCTAACTACTTTTCCCCCAAAAACCTTCTATAGTTTAAATTTCGTTTAGACATAGATTTTGGTTATTGGGTCTCTCGGGGTTAGTACTAATGTTCCCTATATTCTTCTATCTCATGTTGATTTGATGAGGCCTTCTAGGTTTGGATCTAATTTTTCCTTTCCTCACGTTGTTCGGAGACCTGATTTTATAATTTTTGTTATTTTCATGGGCATTTTTAATGAATAAATTTTCATTAAGAGAATTGATAAATTAGGCTCTCAAATTGGGCCTGAGTTCTGTAGTGATATACTATGTATATGTTTTTGGACAGAGTAGAAATGTCTTTTATTTGAGTTATTAACAGAGCTAATGGTTTTCCGTCCATAGCATTTGTTACTTTGGATATTATAATAAATCGCATCGAGTGCATGATTGTTCTGATGCATCATTTTTGGCACCATCAACTGTATATGAAGGTGGAATAATCACTCTTCGATAGGGAACTGTTATATTTTTAATTATATTTATTATCATAAAAACGGTGTGGGTTATGAGAAGTTCTCCATTGTGAAGAAATAATTTTAAATAAAAATGTCACATTTGGAGTTTGTTTAATATTTTCCAAAAAAACTAGGCAATTTATCCCATCAAAATAATAATTTATACGAGTTTTCAAAAGACAATCTAGAGTACTGACTTGATATCGACAAATGATCATTATGAGGGAAACTATTTTATCATTAAGGGTACTATCATTTATAACATGTATACGAAGAAAATTTATTTAATATACATTTTTGTATTACTTGATGTGATTATATATACATTTTTGAAATAATATACGACCTCACGATGTAAAATTTTAAAACATTACACTTTTTGTGTGATTATCCTTCCTAGAGAAATAATAGTTATGTTGCATATACTTTTTCTAACATTTTATTTAAATTGAACGCACTGTGTTATTTAAAATTTATAAATGCCACGCATGCACCTTGTACAAATTTTCCTTAAAGACAGTAAAAGAATGGCTTTCTCATCCTACGAGAGAATGTGAGAAAGATGGATACTTTACAATTTTTTGCCTAGGTGAACTTTTTGAGGGGATTAGGGTATTTAATGGGAAATTGTGATAGAACTCCTTAAAGTTTTAATAAGTCTTTAATGTCCAAATGACATTTTGTGTGTGACCATTTACAAATATGTATCAGTCCAGTTAATTACAACAACGGCCCAATAATGATTACTGACAAAATCTATTATTTATTATATCAACATTTATATTAACTAATTAAGGATCTGTTTAAACTAATTAGGTTCACTTTTTAGACCATGGGGTGTCAAGTTACACCTCATATTCTTGAATATACAAAAAAAAGAATATCAACACTCATGGATCCTTACCATCATCAGTTCCCTATCAGCTTCACACTCCTAGGATGACTTAGGATATGAATAACTGTTAAATCTTAATTAATCATCCCAATTAGTACTGATGTGTTGGAAAATCAATAAATAACTCTTCTTTTATATTCCACTACATTGCAAATGGCTACATCTCATCATCTTCCTTGAGCTGTATCATTTTTTTATTGACAATCAATGATTCCACGTTGACTAATCAATCATCTCATTAACTTGTTGCATCTTATGATTCCACGTTGGCTCAACAATGGTACTTGAAATGATGAGTAAATAACAAGAACTTTTTTTGAAATGCCATTAACAAGTTTAATCAATACTACATGGGTTTAAAATGTGGTCAGAGTGTTTACTTAGGACCCTTAGCGTCATACTCTCACTAGTGAGATTCAACCAATAAGTCTATTCCAGTTTGTAAAAAGAATCCCTAAATAATTCATATACATCGCTTTCAAATTTGGCCCTCTTTTAAAATATGATTATTTATCACGCTACCCTTCTTTTCAAGACTACTTTCAATCATGTTGGGACGAAGTATAGTTACATAATGACTAAAGGTGTTATTAAAAACTCTGCATAATACAAATGGCCTGAAATCATAAGGATTTATTATTAATATGTTGATGATGACTACCTTGTACATCTCACCTATGTTTCTTATGCCAAAAGTATATCAACCACATTGTAAATTTCATAGGTATCTCTCATATTGTATTTTAATCATATTTAATAACTAAGGGCAAAGGGATCCACATTAACAGCAGCATTGGAAATATTAATTAATGAAGATTACCTAATATATTATCAATTAAAACGTTTTTCACATAAATATCACATTTAAAGCATGAACATGAATTCTTCTTCCTCTATCATTTCTGTACGGCTTGCATTAAAAAGATGTCATTAATGGGTTGGTCAACAAAAAAGGCATTAATGTTTCTTATTAAGCTCAAATATGGCTGTAATGGTGTATAAAACATTAGCATGGAATACCACAAATAAGGCTTCAACAGGTTCTTACAACTTATTGAGATTTGGAGAAAGTTTATTGGTTAAATTGTGTTCCATAAAATATATTTACTGGCTTTCTACTGTTTTATAACATGGTTAATTTGTCGCATTAAACGGGATATTACAAATAATGCTTAAAATAGTTTACTACAATTGATTTTGATTTGGAGAAAGTTTATTAAACAGAAAGGAAGGGGCTTTCGACAATATTAAGTAATAAGATGGTTTTTTAGAAATATTTCTGACACCGACTGCTTTGTCTTAAAGCAGACGGCAAGATAGGCGTGAAAAGGCGCGCTTTCTGACCATCCGTACTTTAAAAAGAATCTTGACGAGGGGTTTTTATGAAATTATGCACCCAACTGGAAAAGAGTGAAAACTTGAGTTAGAGAGAGAAAGCGAGGGAAAGAACAAAAAAAGCCTACTGTTGTTGTTTTCATGATGAGAGAGACATTGAGAAAGTAGAGATATAGGTTGGAGAAAGAGGGAGAGAGAGATCACTCTACAGAGAGCTACATTAGAGAGAGAGATAAGGATGCGTAGAGTGAAGGAGATAGACATAGACTGAGGCGGATAAATAGTTGAAGACAGAGAGATAAAGAGAAAAAGAAAGGAGAGAGGTGGGAGAAGTGAGGAGAGAGGATAGGGAGACATGGAGGGTAGGAGATAGGAGGAGAGAGAGATAGATCGGGAGAGAGAGATAGATGGATAGATAGAGAGATAGAGACGGAAATAGAGAGAAACAAGGAGAGGTATAGAGATAGAGATAAATAGTGAAATAGAGGTAGAGATAGAAAGAGAGAGATATAGAGAGACATATTGAGATAGAGAGAGAGATAGATAGAGAAAGGGAGAGAAATACAGAGATGGACATCAATGATACTTAGAAAAAATGTGATAGATAGAGATATGGAGGTCACCAGTATTATTTAAGAGTAAAGACTGAGCTTTTGACTGCAGAGAGAGAGAGACAAAGAGAGACAGAGAGACAGAAGGACAGAGAGAGACATAGAGACAGAGAGAGAAAGAAAGACATAGAGACATAGAGAGAAAGAAACAGAGACTGAGAGACATGGAGACAGAGAGAGACAGAGACTTAGAGACATAGAGACATAGAGAGAGACAGAAAGATAAAGATGCATAGAGAGAGAGAAAGACATACAGAGAGAGACAGAGACATAGAGATAGAGACACAGAAAGATAAAGATGCATAGAGAGAGAGAAAGACATACAGAGAGAGACAATAGAGATAGAGACATAGAGACATAGAGACAGATACAGAGAGACATAGAGACATAGAGACATAGAGACATAAAAAGAGAGATAGAGAGACAGATTTATGGAGAGACACAGAGACATAGAGAGAGAGACAGAGAGACATGGAGAGAGAGAGAGACAGAGAGACATAGAGATAGACATAGACACAGACACATAGAGAGAGACACAGAGACATAGAGAGAGACAGAGACATAGAGAAAGATAGAGAGACATAGAGACATAGAGGAAGCGACAGAGAGATGGAGAGAGAGACATAGAGACATAGAGAAAGCGACAGAGAGATGGAGAGAGAGACATAGAGAAAGCGACAGAGAGATGGAGAGAGAGACATAGAGACATAGAGACATAGAGAGAGAGAGACAGAGAGACATGGTGAGAGAGACAGAGAGAGACATGGAGACATAGAGAGAGAGACAGACAGAGAGACATGGAGACACGGAGAGAGACATAGAGAGAGAGATATAGAGAGACATTGAGACATAGAGAGAGACACAGAGACATAGAGAGAGACAGAGAGACTTGGAGAGAGAGAGACAGAGAGACATAGAGACATAGAGAGAGATAGAGAGACGTAGAGAGAGACGTAGAGAGGGAGACATGGAGAGAGACATAGAGAAAGATAGAGAGGCATAGAGACATAGAGACATAGAGACAGACAGAGAGACACGGAGAGAGAGACATAGAGACATAGAGACATAGAGACATAGAGAGAGACATAGAGAGAGACAGAGACATAAAGACATAGAGAGAGACAGAGAGAGAGAGACAGAGAGAGTGAGCCACAGAGAGTGAGCCACAGAGAAAGAGAGAGGAGAGAGGAAGAGACAGAGAGAGAGAGGCTACCACGAAAGGGACAAGAACGTGACAGAGAGAAGAGAAGAACAGTGCACATCATAACGACGGAGACACGACTGCTCATACAGCATCGCAGTTCTACGCAAAACAAAATTCCTTCTTTTAATCAACAAAAAAACCTTATTTTAATACCATAATTATTGACAAAGACAGAACTGGGATAACATTTTAATTGATTCCAAAAAAATATTTAATTCTTTCTCCAATATCTGGACAAAATACTCCAGGTGGAGAAAACGAAATGAGCTTCCTTTTTTAATTATTCTGTATTTTTATATATTCTTCGTATTATTTACCTTCATTTCATTCCCTTTGAAGCTGTGGGCATTTCTACAATATATTTTTTTCCCCTAAATTACTGGGTCTGAGTGCCGACAGAGTATACTGTTATTTTCCTCTTTCTCTCTCTAGCTTTCTCTCTCTTTCGCTGTCGTTCTCTCTCTTCACATTCTCTGGGGCAGTGGGAATGAATACCCACCAGCCCTTCTCCATGAAAGTTCAAGTCTTTGAACGCGGGAGAGGTGGCCACTTCAAGAAAACTGCAAATTTTCTCGGATGCACGAAGATCGAAGACGGATGCCATTGATGGATCATTGATCTTTGTGGGTTTTTCATATTTTAGCAAAATTTCTTTCCAGTCTTCTAATCTTTCGCCGTATTCCTCGTCGTTTTTCTCATTTCCAGCTCTTTTGTACTTCGATTCTTCCCCGGGTTTGTTCCCCTTTTCTTCATTTCTTCATTTCTTCTTGCTTTCCTCGGTTAAGTTTCTTTAGGGTTCTCCTTGCTGCTTGATTTTAGAAGGTGCATTTTGTCTCCCTTGGTTGGAATTCTTCCGAGGAAGATCGGTGTTTTTTGATTGAATTTCAGTTTCTGAAATTTATTTGAATTTCAGTTTTTGGCAGAGTGGGCTGCTTGAAATCTTCTTTCAAGGTTAGTTGCTTGAGCTCTGAAGATGGATCAATACGAGGTGCTTGAGCAGATTGGGAAAGGGGCGTTCGGCTCTGCCTTACTGGTTAGGCACAAGCTGGAGAAGAAGAAGTGAGGCCTTCAGTTGTAATTTATTTTATTTTAATCAAATTTTTTGCTTATTTCTTCATCTTTTGATCTTTCATCTTCTTTTCATACTTTTTTTTCCCCAAAGATATGTACTGAAGAAGATTCGTCTTGCTCGTCAAACAGACAGATGCCGTAGATCTGCTCACCAAGAGGTTCTCTTTTTCTCTGTGTTCTGGATTGTTCTCATATGTCTAATGTTGATTGATAGGGAAATGTCAAATGCTGATGAATAAAAAAAATAATGTAATATACTTTCCTCGAGGTATTAACATATGTATTTGAGCTTGGTCCACTTCTCCATGGATGGAGCATTCATACCTTGACACACCTGGTTGATGGTAAACAAAATACTGTGCATACTGATAAATATATTCTAGATCTCCTAAAATACTGATATTCTCTCTTCTGCGATGCAATGTCAATTTTTCTTGACGACTTTAATTTTTTCTTGATACTTGACAGCCAAAGAGCGTAGATTAGTGTACTTTTCTTTTCCAGGGTTTCTGTTTCAGTGTTTTTATGCATTTTTTGTATTTACGTGCGTTGGAAGAAATTTCAAAGACTCATCAATGGCCAGAAATTCTTACATTGTACAGATGGAGCTCATTTCAAAGGTCAGAAATCCTTACATTGTGGAGTACAAAGATTCCTGGGTTGAGAAGGTGAGTGCGTCAACACTTATTTTTGGGTAGATGAAAATGTCAAACTTTTTATAGAAATGTAAAATTCATGAAAATTTGTGATGGTCTCAGGGCTGCTATGTGTGCATTATTACAGGTTACTGTGAGGGAGGAGACGTGTAAGTTCTCCTTAATCAAATGCCATTTTTATAGAAATTGTCCTCTGCTCAATTGAATTTCTTCGCCCGGGTTTGTAGGTCAGAGGCCATAAAGAAGGCCAATGGAGTGCTTTTTCCTGAGGAGGTCTGTCAACCTTGAATTTTACCGCTGTTTGTTTTTTCATAATTTGATTTTCTCTCTCCTAATTTCGGCCAGAAACTCTGCAAGTGGCTCGTGCAATTGTTGATGGCCCTGGACTACCTCCATGTGAATCACATTCTTCATCGGGATGTCAAGGTTCGTATATTCTTTAGAGTTATTAAAATTTTGGGACTAAATCTTTGAATGATTTACGTGGCTTATTTCTTTGGGTTCCTTTTCAATTATCAGTGCTCAAATATTTTCCTGACGAAGGACCAGCAGATACGTCTAGGTATGTTTAATTCGCATATTCCTTTTTTTCAATTGTTTGTATTTGGCGAATGTGAAGATGCATCAACTCATTATATTTCAGGGGATTTCGGTTTGGCCAAGATGTTGACTTCTGATGATCTTGCGTCCTCTGTAGGCTTTCTCTCTCTTATTTTTGGTGGTCTTTTCACCCTATTTTATTTTAGTTTTTTGACTGAAAAATATGGTCTTCCATAGGTGGTGGGCACCCCAAGCTATATGTGCCCTGAACTTCTCGCTGACATTCCATATGGGTCAAAATCAGACATCTGGTCTCTTGGTATTTTATTTTTTTCTTGTTCTCTAGGGGATTTGTTTTGATTTGGTTTCATCTGGATGTAAAGTTTACCTCTTTTCTATTGTTTTCGTATTCATTTAGGATGCTGTCTTTATGAGATGACTGCTCTAAGACCAGCATTTAAAGCTTTCGTGAGTCCTGACGTGCCTAATGAACAATTTTTTTCACTTTCTTGCTATTATGTTGTCCGTGTAACGTTAATTATGTCTATACCCTGAAACCTGCAGGACATGCAGGCATTAATCAACAAGATCAACAAGTCCATAGTGTCCCCTCTTCCAAGTTCATACTCTGGCGCATTGTAAGTCTACCCTAAATGACATGAAGCACCTTATCGCAATCTTAATCTATAAGCTAATAAATCTAACTTGGGCTTCTCTTTTTGTCTGATAACAGCAGAGGCCTCATTCGAAGCATGCTGCGAAAGAACCCAGAACTTCGGCCTAGCGTATGGTCCAATGACATTAAACCTTCTAATCTTCTATTAAGAGTATAAAAAGTAAAAGCTGTTCTTTATGGCAGGCTGCAGAGCTGCTCCGGCATCCCCACCTCCAGCCCTATGTTCTTGAGATCCACCTCAAGTCCGGTCCAGCTGACAAAACTCTTGCCAGGCAAAACCCACTAGGGGCGCGCCCAAAAAGTGTCAGATTCCCAGATAGGTCACTTGCAACGCCATATTTAGCAGAGAAAAGGCGCTCTTTTTACGGAAAAGATTGCACTTTGAGGCCTCGAAAACTCCCCACGGAGGAAGAAATTTCTAATATTTCTTCCATTCAGGAGATGAATGGCTTCACGCCATTCCTCAACAGCAAGGCTGGAGACCTCTCCATTGGCAGCAGCCAAACCAAGGAGGTGGCCGTTGATGCACCGCCTCTTCATACTTCTTTCAGCACCCCTCTCCGCAGAGAGAGGTCGACTAGCCGGGTGGTGCACTCTGCTGTCGGCCCAAAAAAGGTGAATAGTGTGAAGTAACTTGGCCTGTCTTAGTGGATTTCTTCGATGTTTGTTTGTTCATCAGCTTCTTTTTGATGTGCTTGGTATTTCTTTGATTTCCTTCTTTGATCTAACTTGGATTTCTTTGATCTTTTTGATCAGCAGTTATTGACGCCAGCGGGAATATTGGATCGACAGGGCCGGCGAGCCTCGCTGCCTCTGGCATCTGTCAAGACGCCACGGTGCAAGCCGAACCTCAGCTTCCTCGACAGTATCCGCTCGCCAGATGTGTCGGTCAATGCACCGAGGATCGACCGGATTGCTGAGTTTCCGCTTGCCCCCTGCGAGGAAGATGAAGACCAGCTACTGCCGGTGTACAAGTCTATGGGCCCACTGTCTCCGGCTGGTGGCGACTGGTCTGTCACCAAGGATAAGTGTACGGTTCAGATTATCCGGGTCAATGCTGATGTGGCTGAAGGGGACTCGCCGGATCGTCTCTCGCCATCAGCGGTGGAAGATGGGTTAAGGCAGCGGTTCGACCCGACGTCTTACCAGCAGAGAGCAGAGGCTTTGGAGGGGTTACTAGAGTTTAGTGCAAGGCTGCTGCAGCAAGGGAGGTATGAGGAACTGAATGTGCTTCTAAGGCCATTTGGCCCCGGCAAGGTCTCGCCCCGGGAGACGGCAATCTGGCTGACCAAGAGCTTCAAGGAGACTGGTAGTTAAGCAGGAAGGAGATTGATTGACCCTTTGCATCATCAGAAATTGAGTCTTTGAGCGATTTGTTTCAGCTCAGGTCTGTGCCAAACTTCTTGTTTGGTGTGGAGTAGGCAGATGACTAACTTGTATTCCCAGTTGACATATTTAGGCTGAGTAGAACTTTGTTCTGTCCTTGACCATTTTCTCATTGTATGACTGGGTTGTATCTATTTATTGTTGGGTATGCCTACAGTGTTATTCTTTTTTCAACCAATAGCTGATATGACATCCCTATCCATTCTGTGTTAAACATCTCCCCAATCCTGAGGCTCTGTGGGAACTAGTCTCGGCCATTGGTCAACAATTTCTGAGTTTCCAGGTTGATGGCAAGCTGGTGAAAATGGGGGGGGGGGGGGGGATATTAATATGACACGTGCCAAGTAAGACAACCCAGACCAAAAGCATCCCAATGTAGTTACTTAAGGGTTGAAAATTATTTCAAGGAAATGATTACAAGGTTTTGAGGACCTGTCTGGGTTCATTTTCTCCAGGGTCGATGCATACGTTGACCTAACAAAAAAATCCAAAAAAAAGGTATAAAGAGACTTATAGAGAGAAAAGAAGAGAGAGAGAGATAGGGAGAGGGAGAGGAGGGAGAGAGGGAGGGAGGGAGAGAGAGAGAGAGGGAGAGAGAGGGAGAGAGAGAGAGGGAGGGAGAGAGAGAGAGAGAGAGAGGGAGAGAAAGAGGGAGAGAGGGAGAGAGAGAGAGGAGAGAGGGAGTGGGAGAGTGGGAGAGTGGAGAGAGAGAGAGAGAGGGAGAGTGGGAGAGTGGGAGAGAGAGAGAGAGAGGGAGAGAGGGAGTGTGGGAGAGTGGGAGAGTGGGAGAGAGAGAGAGAGGGAGAGTGGGAGAGTGGGAGAGAGAGAGAGAGGGAGAGAGAGAGAGAGGGAGAGAGAGAGAGAGAGAGAGAGAGAGAGAGAGAGAGAGAGAGAGAGAGAGAGAGAGAGAGAGAGAGAGAGAGAGAGAGAGAGAGAGAGAGAGAGAGAGAGAGAGAGAGAGAGAGAGAGAGAGAGAGAGGACCCAAATGCGGAAGATGAATTAAAATGCTAGAGAGTAGGATATTGAAAGAGAGAAAGAAAAGGGGAGTCTCTTACTCAAGTTAGGATATTTTGGTTAATGATTTATAATATAATAAAAAATTAATATCATTATTAATCTAAAATTCAATATCAAATTTTAAAAACTTTAGGTCAGATTTTAGAAAATCTGATATCCGCGCCTGACATCGGTTTTTGGATGTTGGCATCCAAGTCTCAACATACAAAGGTACGGACTTCAAAAACCTTGTTCCAATATCAAGTTCAGGATTTTTCAAAAGCCCCTATACACACTTAAAGTTTAGTGATATGACAGTTTGAAACGATGATAGGAATACCTATAGTTCAGGCATGAGAAAACATGCAATTTGATTCATCATTAACATTGTTAAATGCTGGTCGATCTATGGATTTTCCATCAAATCCATCCATATCCATGATGACAACATTAAGTTTTTCATTTCTATTAATAGAGAAAACACAGTTCTGCATTTCTATTATGCGAAGGTTTTTCATACATATTTTTAATTATTTATTGGTGAATATTATTGCCATTATATTAATGATGGATAGACATAATTATAAAAGTAATTTAGTGTTCTAACCATGGAGAATCTGGCCAACTTATATGTTAGACCCAGCATGGTGAGTACTAGTTGGTGGAATGGCTGAGTATTGGTTGGGAAGACTGGCAGTGGGTAATATGATAATACCCAGCTTATCCAATGTCGAGTAATAATTTAGCTTGTCGCTTGGCTAGTTGAAACACAGGTTGGGAAGAGATTAGATGATTATTTTTGTAATTTGTTCCCATCTGGAAACGAATGCCACTTGTAGTTCATTTGACACAACCTCTGCACACATCTCAACATGCTTTTTCCTTGTCTGAAATTCCATATTAATTTTACTACTAGTAGGACAATATATATCACCATAATGTTGATGAATATAATGCTAAATTTTCAGTTCCTTAAGATTGTCACCAAGAAATATTTGACCAAAAATACAGGACCTGGTTATCATCATGTCATAAAATCTCAAACCCTAACTTGATGATTTGTCCCATCATCTCTTTATATACATGAAGGCAGTTATCTAATGCAAGTGGGAGTTGCATTGTTTGAACCATATCAAGTCAGTTATTTTCAGACGAATAGTTAATGTCTATAAACATGTCTGAACTAATTTAAACCCATTGTCTAAGGGTCGAATTTGGCATAATACAATTTGAACATTCATGAAGATACATTCTAGGGTAATAAAATATTTTGAGCCTTAATCTTAATTTAATTTTGTTTTTTCTGATATAAAAGAGTTTACGCAATGTTGAAATAATTATTTTTCATATAAGAGAATGAGTAAAAAACCCTTATAAAAATCATATTATAAATATAAAACAAATAAATCAAGGTAAGTAATTTATCACTAAAAACTATAGATGCATAAAAAAAGTTATTTATACAACATATTTCAAAATGATGTGCCTACAAATGTTCCAAAGTCTATAATGAGTAATGTATCGTTAAATCTCATTTGGAAGTAAATGTTTTTGTAGGAGGTTGATTAGTTTACATCAAAATTTAACCAAACACAATAGTCCTTTCTTAAGAACATGCATTTCAGTTAAGAATCCAAATTTTATTTAACATAATTTAATATATAATTTATTTTAAAATATTTATTTATTTCGTATACATGTATCCTGAGGAAATTTGCTTATTTTAATAACATATTTGTTTCATGCATTATGTTATTGACTAAGTTTTTATATATATTTTAAATCATATCTAACTATAATTGTTTATGAAATTTAGGACCACTATAAAAATTTATAAATCATAAAAATAAAAATAAGAGAAAATAAAAATATTAATTATAAATTAAATATTTCTAATATTATTTGATTTTTTTATTAGAATCAAGAAAAAATGAGGAGCACTAAACACGATTCATGGGAGGAAAAATATCAGAGAAAAATTATGTACGATAACTATAAATAAATGAAGTATAATTTCCCATTATCTCAATAAATATTTATTATTTATAGATAAAATGAATTTTCCCTCTCAATGTTGTGTTAGGGTAGGGATGTCTGAACTTTACAAGACATGCTGAGATGCTGGCCAAGTGAAAAAATAACAATTCAATTGGAGAAGTGATTCTGGAGAAGCCTTTGAATAAAGTAAGACCATATTTAACTGAAGGAGTTTCACATGTGGTAGAAACACCAAGGAGGGAAGCTTAATTTTATTTAAAATCAGCCACACACCACTCATTCTAGACATCTGTTATATTTTGTAAAGTCCCTCTTGATACCAAACATTGGATTTTTATTTCAGCTATTGACTCAGATAATAAAGAGGAGGAAGAATTTGGTGCCATAGGGTGAACTTAGGGTTGGGAAAAAAATTTCATTTTTTTGTGAACATGCGAATGAATGAACTCGAACACGAACACAAACACGAACATCAAAAAATAGACACGAACGTGTTCGCAAACAGATGAACCATTCACGAACATGTTATCTTCCCGAGGCACAAATTTGGACAAGTGTGCGCTTCCAATGTTCCTGAAGCCCGACTTCCTGCCAGGTGAATAGGTGATCTCTCCCTTTTCGCGCTCCCTCTAACTCCCTTCTCCCCCTCCTTTATTCACCCCACCTCCCTCTACCTTCTCCCCTTCTCCCTCTCCGTCAGTCCTCTGCAGCATTCTTTACCATCTCCCTTCAGATCCTTGCTCCCCCTCCGTTCACCCCACCTCCCTCTACCTTCTTCCATTCTCCTTCTCTGTCAGTCCTCTGCAGCGTCCTTTACCCTATCCCTCCAGATTCCTTCTCCCCCTCCATTGTTCACCCCACCTCCCTCTCCCTTCTCCCTCTCCCGTCAGCCCCCTCCAGTTCCCTTCTCCCTCTCCAGCAGGTTTCTTCTCTGGCTTCTCCCTTCTCGCTCTCCGCAGGTGATCTCCCTCTCCTATCAGTCCCCTCTAGCTCCCTTTTCCCTCTACCTTCAGCTCCCTTCTACCCTCCATCGTTTACCCCAAATCCCTCTCCCGTCAGTCCCCTCCAGCATCCCCAACTCCTCCCTCTCCCTTCTCCCCTTCTCCCTCCCCCGTTAGACCCCCGCTTGCAACTCCAGCAATTCCCCCTGCTGGGGCCTTGCATCATCCCTAACTCTAGAAAGGCATTCCCTCTATCACTCATTCTCGCATTCATGCCTCCGACAAGCGCCTATCGGCATCTCTTGGTCTACATTCACACCATTCGGCAAGCCATCCCCCTTCGTCCAACTACAAGAATGTATTTGATTGCGGACATAGTTTGTTTCTAATTTACTGTATGAGTTATGTATTTCTTTGTGTTGCTATTTATGTTTGTTGTTCTGATTATAGTGCATGTTCCGAATGATACAATCATTTATTGATTAATGGACTCTAATGAATGGTTATATGCAGCAACATCTACATATTTGATCTGTCAATTTTGTGCGTCATATCTAAAATTTCTTTTAGACGTCTATATATATATCACTGCATATGTCTGTGACCAGTTGCATGATGATAATGCGAAGTGATAGAATACATGAAAAGTTATGTTCTTCCTAATTCTTAAAGGAGACTTCTTGGAAAGGCTTATCCTCTATGAACGTTTACGAAACTCAATAGGGAAGAAATTCAAATAAGATGGATGCAAATGTTGAAATGGCACAAGACCGTAACCGTGGACGAGACTCATGCATGACTACTCTGGTAACCTCGCAGTGAAAGCGTCGTGGGCGAGAATCAGAGGCCATGCAATATTTTGAAGAGTTCAACCCAAACCAGTATGAATGTATTGTGTGCAAGGATAAAAACCCTCCAAGAATTACAACTATTGAGAGAAACAAAGACGGGACGACAACTATGTTTTGGAGGCACTTGCAAAAGAGCCATAAGGAGCTGCACGATCGGATGAAAGGCAAAAAAGTCCCAAGGTCAGACGAGGAATTGAGTTTTGGAGGTCAAAGATCCATTTTTGGAATGTTGGGTTGCTAATAGGGCAGATTACCTTCTTACTAGGTATCATATTTGAGAGAACAAAGGAGATGCTCACCAGATTTATATGTCTCATAGACCAAGCGTGGACCATCATTGATGATAGAAGTTTCAGAGAGGTATTGCTTGATTGTGCACAACATAAGATTAAAATACCATGCTCGAAGACCATTCGTGAATACGTGAAGGCCTTCGTCGGACGAGAAAACAAAAGCTGGTACACTCACTATCAATTGCTAGAAGTGTTTGCCTAACTATAGATGCATGTACAAGTGATAATATGATTCCCTTATTGGGAATCACTGTGCATTGGGTCACAAACAAATGGAGACTTGAAGAACGTTTCTTGGTAGTAAAGAAAATTGATGGTCCACATAGCGACAGTTACCTCACACAACTTCTTCTGGAGGTGTTGGTCGACTTTGGAATGGGGAAGGAAGTAACTGCTATTTTGACAGACATCACAAGTAACAGTAGACTGATGATCACATCATTGACGAATGCAGTACGAAAAGTGAACCCCATCTTTGGTCAAAATCGGCACATTCCTTGTATTTCTCATGTCACAAACCTTGCAGTGCAGGTTGGGTTGAAGGAATTGAGAATTTTGCCACCACTTACACCCGGCGAGGCTGCAATGCTAGTGGATGGGGAGTCTGAAGAAGCACAAAGGCGATGGGTTGGGCGATCTGCCTCATTGGGAGACTTTCTTACATGAGTGTGTCAAATTGTTGCAGCCATTCGTTCTTTGGATGATAGACAAAGGGGCTCTGTCCAATGGTGTACACAATTAAAGATGCCTAATAGCAAAAAATTGGTGTTGGATGTGAAGACTAGATGGGACTACACACATGAAATGTTTCAAGTCACATATCAGAAGAGAAAAGTGTTGTACAAGATAGCTATTTTTGAGCTGGAAAGCATTTCACAAAAAAACTGTGATTGATGACCATGAGTGGCAAAGGGCGGCACACTTTGTATAAATTTTGAAGCCTTTTTGTGAAGCATCAGATATTGTTTGCAGCTCTAAATGTGTGACAATGACAACAATTTCATAATTGCTCCAAGTCCTTGATGAACACCTTCGTGAACTAGTTGATGCCATAGACTGAGGACGCCTTTTCCCGAACGGTGTTGCCCTCACGGTGGAACGCGCCTCCATCCAAATTACGTGTACATCCATGAGAGCAAAATTGTCCAGGTACGAGGCTCGCATTCGCAGAAATACTGCCTTTTCGGTTGCATTAGTTGTAGACCCACATATTAAATTAGACTCCATTACTCGAGAGGATTGTGACACCTTGGTGGCATATATGCAAAGACTTTTGAACGATGTCAGCTAGGAGGAAGTCAAAAATTTGAGGGATGATGACAACATTGAAGGCGATGGAGAAAGACGACATCAATGCATGAATTATGACGAGGAAGACGGGATGGATGAGAGCTACATACCATCCATCAAGATGAGTCTTGCACAAGTGTTCTCATGACAAAAATATGTCACTCCATCAATGGACGACGAGTTACCTACAAATGTCTCATGTATCGACCGATGCCATCTTATGGTGGGAAGGCAACGGTTGCAAAAAATTCCCTAAACTCTCTATTTTGGCGTAAGATTTTCTTCCTGTTTACTCGTCTAGTGCACCAGTCGAACATTTCTTCTCCGCTGGACATGGAATTTGCATGTATAAATGTTCACGACTTTTGGCACAGAACATGTCAGCACTGATGACTCTAAAATGTTGCTTGAGGCAACAACATCCACAAAGAAACATAGCAGAGTCATTACTTGAGATTGAAGAGGTTGAATTAGTGGAAGAGGATTCTGACGAAGAGAGAGAAAGGATGGTAGGCTGAAATTTCCAGGTACATGTCATTTTTATCATTCACTTTTTTATTTCTTCTTACTACAAGAATGAACACATTGATCATTTACTTTCCAATTTCTTACTAGGTACCCAAGGGTTTAGGTGTGGAATAAACTTAATCAAAAGGTGCTTTAAAAAATTTGGTACACTAGACATTTGGATGTCATCGGTTGAAAAAACAATTTATTGTGAACATTTTTTGACTGCCTTGGACCATCATTTCTCTCAGACATTGCATCTGAATTGTAGAAAAACAGGTACCATGGATTGTGATGCACCCGATTTCCAATGCTCGCTCAATGTTGATGACCTCGCCGAGACGATAGAGGAAGTAGTAGCCCAAGAAAGGTGCATACCACAACGGAGTGTATGAATTTTCCAACGAAGACTAGCAAAGAAACCCCGAAACTCTATTGTTGTCCTCATCAGCTCAGACTCTGAATCAGACGGTGATGACATCGTCAAAGACATTTACGATGCTAATAGAGAGCCGCATAGCCATTCTCAGCAGTCCAGTACATGTTGATTGGGGTAAGTACAAAGTGCATCCTTACAGAGATCCTTTCTCTCACGCCACCAGACTTCATGTTTGAGCCCCACAACTCCGCAAGACATGGAAGCGAAGTAGTCAACACTCAATGGAATGACAACATATTTTGGGAGCGTCACAACTTCACTCCAGCAATGATTTATTCTGTCCAACATAATGTCAGTCATGTCACGTCTCCAGAACTGTTCAAAATAAACCGTAGGGGCGAAAACAGATGGCTCATCGAGTAATCTACTATTTTTATATTTTTGAAACTCCGTTGCCAGAACAGTCTATTTACTTTTCAAATTGAACTCAGCTTTGAAATTTAGCCAATGAAGGCATGTTTCATAGTTTGAGCTCTAAGAATGTTTGTACTGATTGAATCATTAAGTGTAGATTAATGCTTGTGGACTTTAGATTTAATTATATGTTTATATATTATATTAGAGCTTTTCAAAAAAATTTTCCACCGATTTATTACTTTCAAGAAATATAATAACAAAGCATCTAGTGATTTCACACCTACTAATTATTTATGAGAAATAATCATTCAGTGACTAACGACAACGAAAAGTACCTACTGTTGAAAATGATAAAACCATACTCAAGCTAAAAAAAATTTCAAACCTACTGCTTATTTTTGTGAAATAGATTACTGGAATTGTTAATATTCTTGTAGTGAAATGTAGTATTCAGTTAGAGTAACAATTTTATTTCAAATTCAGTGTCTCCTTAAATTTGATCATCTAACTTAAAATCTAGTATTCAGATATACCACCAAGTTACTAGATATATTAAGTTACAGAAATTTTCAATGCAAGGTTAAATACCTCGTTGGTTTCATTCCTAAAAAGTAAAATTTCTAAAGTCATATGTCATTTGTGTTCGTTCGCGCCGAACACGAACGCGAACTAAAAATTTCCTCTGTTTGTTTGTCTTCAAATAGTGTTCTTTCGATGACGAAACACAAATTTCCCATCCCTAGGTGAACTGGATAAATATGCGGAGCAAGGTTCATATTTTGATGGAAATGAGGTGCAACGTAACATCCTTTCTGGAAATCAGTGACCAAATCAGGGCATGGTGATGCAACATAATCCTAGTTATTTGGATCAGTCTTACATGGAAGCTGATATCGATATGTGAGTGCCCAACTAGACACTCAACACAATCCATACAAGCTGGAGGGATCACTAGAAGAGTTCCAATGAAAGGCATAGGTAGGATCTCTGCAACAAAAAAAAACATGGTTAAAAAATAAAGTTATAACTATATGCATAAAGGTAAAAGCTTGATCCTTTAAGGTGGTATGAGAGACAAATTCATGGGTTTGAATCCTTGTATGGATCAAATGTTTATATGAAAGTTATAACAGTTGATGATAGTACAATTTTAAAATTTTCTCATAGTATACCAAACTTACACAAACAATTTCAATTACTGCACCATGTTGATGAGGAAAACCTACAATTTGCTCCTGAATTTATCAGAATATGGAGTTCAACATGGAAAAAACTTAATCATAAGAAGTAAGTGTTGGCTTCTGTGCCTTGGTTCATCCACCTTGTGGGGAACTCATTCCACCCTCAACTTTGCCGCTCCGAGATTGTTCTGAAGCCGTTCACGCATCTTGCCTTTAGAAGTATCCACGTGATCACTCGGTGCTTGGATTTCCACGTCTTGTTCTTCAGCTCTTCTTGAAAATCTAAAAGATCTTCTCACCATGAAGACATTCTCCTTTGTGGAGCGGAAAAGAGAGTAGAGCGGAGAAGGGAGGGCCTCTCAAATCTGGCTTGCCTAGGTGCATGAAATGAGTGCCCTTTCCCTCTTTATATTTCACTTAAGGTTTTTCTCAAAAACCCTACAAAGTAAAATATATCCACCAATGCCCTTATGACCTTGTGCGTGCGACCCTCTAGGCCCATGTATCTTTATAGTTAATAACTTTAGTGGACAATAATAATTATTGACCAACCTTATTAATTAACTATATCAACATATGTATTAATTAACTAAGGATCCATTTAACCATATCAATATGTTAAGTTTCCTGCCTATGGGGTGGTGAGCTACACCTTGTGCTCTAGAAGCTACTAACTAGTGTTTGAATTGTCTCATGGAACATTTACCATCATCGGTTACTGTATATGTATGATCCATCATCCAGGCAAGACTCCCGAACGGTTTATGGTATGGTTGATTGTCCAACCATAATCTGTCATTCTATTAGTACTGATGCGTAATGATGATCATTGTAGAATGCCTTCACCAATATCCTCACTACCCTGGCCAAGGATTTAATGCATCATCTTCCTTGAGTCGATTTCCTCTTATACTAAGGGTGGATGATACCGTCTTGACCACTCAACCATCTTCATGAGCTTCTTACTACATCCGAGCTATGACTTGTTTGAATCCCATGATTAGAGGCTATAAAGTCATAGTCAAAATATAATCATCCATTCACCAGATGTCCGTGGTGTCTCAAGTCAGTGGATCACTTGCAAAACCGTGATATGAATCAACCTGATTGACATTCAGGTATAATGCCATTCAGGGATTCGTACGGATTAATTCAGTGAACTCTTTCTCCAAAGAGCACCAACTATCTGTCCTTAGTGTTGCCACACTAATAGCCACAGGATCAACTATACTTATCGTATAAGTAGGATCAACTAGTGCTATTCTATGTGGATAATTTGATGTACGTCTCGACTATCCATCGAATAGGAATATTTGGCATACATGTTTAAAGACTAGTGATCACTGTACTATGATCTCATCATAATTCACTAAGTCATTGCGTATATTCATGGAATTCATTATAAACATCACACAGAATAATAATGAATGTAAATATTTTATTCAATGAACTTACATAAACATGGTAGCGTGATTGGCTAGACGACCACAAAATATCCATCACTAATGACAAACATCGGTTGCTATTTGAAGAAAGAGTTGACAGAATTGATTCATATGAATCCCTTAATGATATTATACCTAAAAGTCAATCAGGTTGATTCATTTCGCGGTAGTATAAATGATTCGTAGACTTGAGACATCAAGGACATCTCGTTGATGGAGGACTATGTTTTGACTAAGATTACGAATCTCTAATCATGAGATTTAAATAGTCTTAGTTTAAATGTAGTGAGAAGTACACACATGTGATTGAGTAGTCAAGACATGATTGTCTATCCTTGGTATAAGAGAAGATCAACTCAAGGACGATGAGGCAAATAAATCCCTGGACAAGGTAGTGAGGATAATGTAGAAGATGTTCTACAATGATCACCAATAAACATCAATACACATTAAATTCCATATTAGTGTTTGATGGTTAACCATTCCCTAAGTCATTTGGGAGACTATAGAGAATGAAGGATTATACATGTACGATAACTGGCTACACAAAATGTTACATTAGAAAGTTCAAAGACTACACTATATCTTCTTAAGTATGATGTGTAGCTTGGTACCCCATGGGCTAGAATTGATTATTGATTAATTCTCTACATGTTGATATAGTTAATTAATAAGATTGGTTGCTTCCTTAATTAGAATGACAAATGGGATTATAGGGTTACACTCATATGACGAAAATGATTTTCAAAAATATAATTTATTGAATAATGATTTGTATGAAAAATGCTTAATAAATATAAATAAGGGGGCCACCCATTTTAGGTTCCTATGCCAGCCAGATCCGAGTGCCTAACAGAGGCAAATTACGTAATTATTTTTTAATGTCATTGTAAATTTATGTTGCCTACAGTAAAATAAATTGATAAAATATAGAACTTACTAAAATGTATAGTTGGAGTAAGGTCGTCTCCACATGGACTTTCCTTAAGGTTTATATTCAATAGTCGAGTTGTTATTTATTATAATATAATAATAATACTAAAGATAATACGAAGAATTGAAAAATTAGTAAGTTGAGGGGATATTAGTTTAATAAGATAAATAGGTTAATAAGAGAAAATAATAAGAATAAGTAGCTAGATATATATATAGATATAGTCAGATATAATAAACGGGGTAGAGTATTAATTTTATATATTAAGAAGATATGTAAAGAGAGAGTATTAAATAATTATTAACTATAATGTACTAAGTAAATATAAGTAAAGAGAAATATTAAGAAGTAAAGAGGGAGTAAAATGTATATAATCGCGTATAGTTGGGGAAAGTACCTCATATAGCTATAATATTTACTCTATAGATAGTATATCTATGATAATAAGTTTTATAATTATTCTTGTAATCGAAAGTAGGGAGTAAAGGGACAGTTCTGTCAAACACCTTAAGGGTGTTCGACATAATGCCATATTGAACATTGAAATAGGATAGATTTATTTTTAAAAAATGATATATATATTTATATTTTTTTATATTTTTTTAGACTCGTCTTCTCAAGTTATAAGGTTTGATTTAGTCGAACACCTAAAATAGGTGTTCGACCAAATGCTCAAAAGAGATCGAAATAGGAGTAATTATATATTTTATATGATTTTTATATAGTTATTTGATAATCGATATTTTTAATCAATGGGTCAATTTTTAAGTAATACTAAGTTTTAAAAATATATTATATAGATTTTATGAGAGAAAATCGATTATAAAAGGGTGTTTCTGTCGAACGCCCGCGAGGTGTTCGACAAAATACCCAAAAGAAGACAGAAGAGGGGGTAGATTATGATTTTTAATGTTTTATAAAGTTGATAGGGGTTAACTTAGGTAAATCAAAGTACATTCATCGAACACACTTGGTGTTCGATGAAATGCATAAGAAAAGTCATGGTGATAGAACTCTACAAAACTCGATCGATCTCAAGTCGGGAACAAATCATGCATTCAGAGTATCATGAAATATGGAAATCAACAGAAGAAAACCGTGAGATCACCTGAGATGCTCTGATTCAACAAGCAAAGGTGACGACGCCGATCGCCGCCGCCTAACTTCGGTATGCGGTCTCCTTGCTTGTCTCCTCCACACTGGCGCGAATCCAGGGTGACTCAGCTTCTCTTTGGCGCCGTCCCGAGCTCCAAGATTGTTTGGAGGGTTGTCACGCCCCTCTTTCTGGTCTTGACGCCGTTGGATGGGATCTCTACCACCGTGTGGACAATGGTTGAAAGATGGTGAAATGAGGGGCTCTCGTCCCCTTTTAACGGCCTGGGAGGGATCCCAGAGGTCGTCCGATGAAGGGAGATGGCTCTGGTGATCCTCCCAAGCCGTTGGAGATCTTCATGGTCCCCCTTGTTGGCTGAAATGGCCTCCAGCCAGTAGCATCGATGGCTAGGGGCGAAGTTGGACGAAAATGCCCTCGGCCGTCCGATCGTCTTTAGAAACATCCAACGGCTGTGATTTACCCCTATTGATTGGTATACCCCTCATCGCCATGTCAATGCCTCCTCAAAACGCTTGATCAGTTGCCCCATCAGCAGCGCTTCTTCTGATTTGTCCGTCGACAGGTCCCGCAGCTACGTCAGCCTGGAAAAAAAATTAAAAATATATTAAATAGACAGAAGAGATTCCACCGTCCGATCTTCTTTAAGAAGATTGGACAGATGAGATCATATCTGTCATTTAAAAAAAAAGCCCAAAATGACGCGGGCTTTGGGCTAGGTTGGCTTGAAGCCCGGTCAATTTTTCTTCTTATTTCCTTTATATTGCGGCCCGTTGGGCTGCGATCATATTCTGGTTCTGTGGACCGACCTGCTGTGGTTTAAAACACTGATTTAAATTTCATATGGAAGATCTTAAAGAAATAGATTGCTATATAAATCTTGGCACATGTTTTCTATCGAATTGAAATGCTTACCTCATGCGCGCCATAGGGTTCTTCTCGGGCCTTCTATGGGCCTGTTCTTTTAGTTAGCCAGCTTTGGCTGCTTGCCGGGTGCTGCCCCTTGAGAGGTGTGGGCTGGTTTGAGCCTTGCCCTTGCTGGCCTGCGGCTGGCTTGGGCTTATGTGCTTGGTCGGCTCCTTAGCCGGCCCAATAAGTCCCTCTTTTATAAATTTTTTAATTATTCATTTTTCTTTCTTTCTCCCTTAAATAACTCTTTCTTTTACTTCAACTTCTTCTCTGATAAAAAATACAAATTGAAATACTAGATAGAGCATTAGAAATTAAAATGTCTTAAACATATTTTTTGGTAAGAAATTCTTGAGTATGTTAAACGTGTATACAAAATAAAATTAAAAATGCATTATTTTATCATTTGCTCTATTTAGTGCATGAAATGCAAAGTCCTATAAAGTTGGATAAAATACACATGATATGTACCCAAAATAACCTTAAAATGTGTACATTTACATGCTACATTTTGTGTCTATCAGTGGCCCTAGGCTATTAGAGAGTCTTGCATAGATGAAGGATTATACACAAATGGTAAATAATGAAAATAAAGGTTCCATTATATATTTCAATTCACTACTATTGATTGGGTTAAAATTGATGGTTACTCAAATAATCTATATATGTCAGGATCTAATGTATAATATCTATGGATGTTGGTGGAAAATTACCTAAATGAGCATTAAAATAATGGGGCGTCCATTTAAGGTGACCATGTTAACGAGACCTGGGGACTCCCGTTTCTTCATTTCTTCTCATTCAATTACTCCATTAGTGAGACATGACGGTGAGGAGATCTACTAGATCTTTAAGAAGAATTAGAGATGAAGAAGAGGAAGTCCATGGTTGCATTGATCATGTGGATATGTCTGGAGGCCAAAAATATGAATGGCCTGAACAAAATCTCCCTTGGAGCAAGTCAAAGATCTACTTTGTTCACCACAAGGTAATGTGATCATCTTTTGTTTCATAGATCAATTAAAAATTTATTTACACACTCAGCTGCATGGAATTTGATCTGATCCAATCAATCAAAGCTGATAAAACCCAACAATATGTATTTATAGTACACAATAATAGAAAAAACAAGTGGATAAGGATACCAAGTTTATCCAGTTTCCATTAATTTCTAATTTATAAAATCACTTTTTTAGGGTCATTGACAAAGATTGAAATTCATCAATAAAAAGGCGGATCATAAAATTAGGATAAGAGGATAAATAGATGAATACAGATGTAGGAAGATCTAATTACAAATATTATATCTAATTTAGAATACACACTTAATTGTGCCCAATTAAAGTAATTATTTAAATGATTAATATATCACTAATATAATAACAAATTCACTCTATGAGAAGAAATATGCTGCAGTATTGTTCCATAGTCTTGGTCTCACATTCTCTGGAAGCTTCTCCACAAATGCCTCTCAATAATTACATAATTAAGACTAAGCTATCAAGGTTCTGTCTGTCATTAAATAAAGAAAATATAATAGATATACACTAGAAATATATCCTACAGATGGAAAATGGGCAAGATACTATCGAAAGGAGGAGAATGGAATAATTTCATTGGAAATAAGATATAGGGATTAGGGTCGCAGTAAAACTTTCCTACTTTCCCAGTAAGACATCTCAAAACTAGGAAATTTTTCTCTTTAATCTTTTAAATTAAATAGAAGACAAAGTTTGAAAAGAAAAATATAGCAATGACCAATGTTCACCCATTCCCAAGGATCACACACCTTGGGTGGGCACACTGTCTGGTCAATTGTGGGCGGAGTCCTCATCCACATCCATAGTCTTTTGTTCCACCTTGAAAAATTCTCACTCCAAACCTCTGTCTCCTCCGATGCTGGTTCTTATTCTCCATATCATTATTATACTTTTCGTGCTTCGTGTTTTTCTCATTCTTCTTTTTGTTGGGGTTCTTATAATTCTTATTCTACTCATCCTCTTACCACAATTACTACTTCTTCCAGAGTTTCTCATATAATTCTGTTAATTTTTTGCCTAATCCTTCTTTTCCTTCTTCTTCATCCTCCTAATGACCATTACTTATTCTACAGATAGTAGTTACAGTAATTCAAATTCACATATTTATTGAAACTCGTATTAGTCCTTTTCATAATATTTATCATCCATACATTGTTCTTCTTTTACTAATCCATGAAAATTAAATGTTGACACTTTTCTATGTTTTATAAATTATTTTTCTTTTATAAATTCACATATTCATATAAATTTATGAGGACACTTTTTGTCACATACTAGAATATCCCATCCTTGTACCTATTATTTTTATAATCAGTCTTTTACTTTGGAGTTCATCATTTTTTTCCTCTTTATATTTTATATTAGTGACTATGATTTCAATTATTTTTCTGAATCATGTTGATCACGGTGGGACACACATTGTAGCCTCACCATATGAAGAGACAACTGCTAGGATTTTGTGGCCTTGATCAACATGATCTGAACTTGATGACTTTTTTGGTTTAGTGAATGACATCTTCAAGGCATTCAGATGTCTGGGATTTAGGATTATCCACTTGATCGTCAGAGCAGTGCATCTTCTCTTATTTCTTTAAAACTATATTGCTGGAAATCTGATTTCCTCTCCATCCAGTCTTACTATAATCAACACTAATGGGACACGAAGAGAACAAAGGGGATGTCACTCAAAATAATTTCCATGGGTATTAGATAAGGGTGCCCCCTTTATATAATATCAATGGAAATTTTCACTTATCAGGGAAAATTTCAAAAATTTCGTATCTCTAGGAACATTAAATAAAAGTCCCAACAACTTTTAGTATATCCACCAATACCCCAACAATCCTGTTCATGTGACGCTCTTGGCCCCTGTATGAGTCTAGTTAAAAATTACAATGAACCAATAACCTTTATTGGAATGACCTCATTAATTAACTTATCAAGTATAGGTTGCCTAATCAGAGATCAATTAAACCTAAATCGTTGGTTAAGTTGCCCATTGTGGAGTTCCAAGGTATACATATACCCTAGAAGATACAAATGAGCATGTCAGCTCTCTCACAGAATATTTACCATGATTACTTACTATTTTTATATATATTTTGAAAGTTGAAAATGACAGGATGAAGTGATAATGAGGAAGATAGTCAAAGTTGAGGGGCTTGGTGAAAAAAAGTAGTAAAATATAGGTAAAAATAAATTTATATATAATAAGCAATAATAAGTAGAGTTAGTAAAAATAGAGAAATGTAGAATTAATATCCGTAAGATAATATACCTTCATATTATGATGATAATGATTATGTTTTTATAGATATAACATGTATTCCATATGTTTATACTATTATAATGAAATGACATATTCAGATAGGTAATAAAAAGGGTATTGTTAGATTTAATTAAGAGATAGGAGTAGTAAGCTAGAGAGATTACTAAGGAGACTATAGTTAGTAGGATATTATTTACTAGTATCATTTATTTTTTTTGAAAAATAAGTTAAATATAAGATATGAGAGATATCACACATTTTAATATTTATATTTAATGAGAAAGTGAATATGGATACTTTATTTTTAATGAAATACGAGAGGAAGAATAGAGATGAAAAGGGAATAAGAATTAGAACTATAATGATGAGTAATTAATAATTTATATATAATAATGGTAGTAAAGGTAAATTATAAATATAGGATAGGAGTCTAAAACTAGAGAGATAGGGAGAAATATGTTTTATTTTATAGGGGAATATAATAAATTAGGTGGAGAGGGAGATCTAGAAGATGATGATGAGGACTAAGAGTAATTAAGGGATACTGTTATGTATTAATAGATGTTTAGTGAGGTAGAACATATTAGTAGAATATGGATTGTATATATTCATATAATAACTATTTTTTGGTATTGTAATAATATAAATTGAAATAAATGGCAGATAGCAATGGAAAATTCTGCTTCGTGGTAGGCGTTTAATGAAATACCTCAAAGCGGCTGTTAAAAAGTGTGATTTAAAACAGGACTAGAGACTGGATTTGGACTGAATTTAATAATAGAACTATGATAATCATGTAAAATCTACCCTATGTGTTCCAGAATTGCAATAGATTTGTGCTGATTTGAAGAACAGAGATTTTGGGGGGGGGCTATTGCCTTCCCCTAATGTTGATGTACTCCCTTCCTCTTCTCTATCATGTAAGTGTAGATCTGAGATGTTGTAGAGGTCCTAATTTGGCTTCCTGAGCTCCTCGAGCCGTCATAAAGTTCTCACGGGCTACAGATTAGATGGAAAAGCCCCAAACATGTCTCCCACCACAAATGTTGGTTTTCAGTCAGAAGATGGTGATTTGTGTTGAGAAAACCCTTTTTAAGCATCAATGAGGAGCCATTGGAGGTTATAGATGGTGTTATCTAGCCTTGGACATCTTCTGTGGGCCTTAGGATTGCTTCGTATGGTCCCTTTGACGGAAAACCACTCTCATTTTGGTGGCAGACGATTGCAAGGGGTATAATTTTACAGCTCTGCCTTTGGTTGTTAGTACTTCATTTAAGAAAGGTTAACTACAGCGCTTTGATCCTTGTCACATGAGCATCCATTCCCGTCAGCATGGTGTTTTCAAATTTGTTCATCATGAGATACCGTCATCCTTTTCAATAGCTGCCTAATAATCATGTGCTGGAAAAAGAAAAGTAATATAGGTGCTTTGAATCCCACCATTTGATATTCTTAAGAAGATTTGACTGATGAGTATAACACTATGAGTAAAGGTGGTCCATTATCAAGCAGGCTTCGGGCCAAGTCAGCTCGAAACATGGTCATTTTTTATTTATTTGTTTCATAAAGTTGTCGCCCATCAGGCCATTATCTGTCTCCTTGTCCTATTATTCTGGCCCATCTGTGAGTTAGAAAACAACGAATATGTCAATCCCAAACCTAAGAAATACAAAATTTTGCCTCTCTATAAATTCATATCATGATAACTCATTCAATTACATAATTTATCTATATTCTAATTTAATAATGTAATTATTGAATTCAATTATTGCATTCCTCTATCTTAGGTCTTTGTTCCACGCCTGCTTTCTGAATGTTCATGAGGGCTCAATGTTGGGTGATTTATTTTGCTGCGGCCTCAACTTTGCTTTGCCTTCTTGCCCGTTAGTTCTCGCTAGTAGCTTGTTGGCTTGAAAACTTTGTACTCCCAAGCATATAGGTAGCTTCAGCACCACTGAACCTATCTAGCTTAGTTGTTGGGTGCTTCAGCCATAACCCATTTTCTTTTCCTCTTCACTTATTAATTTAAATCAAATTTGGCACTAAAAAATATAAAACATTACTCTTGAGAATAATTAAGCCCAAAACCTGTTCCACCTCTTAAAATCAGAATATTAAATTATTGGGGCTTTTAAATCATGTAACTTCATGATAAAAGAGAATAATTTAAACAAAATAGCCCAAATAATCTATCAAATGTAATTGATCATTGGATGCATACATCGAACTTGAACCATCAATGGTTCATCATTAAACCCTAACTCACCATTGTCGTTTGTATTCATAGAATACTGTAGTATTTATCATTGATCATTGATTCACAAATTCTGTAGTATTTATAGAATACTCTGGACAGGGATGGAACTACATTGTCTTTCTTGAGTTAATCTCATCTAATATTGAGGGCAGAAAATACCACCTTGAGTTAATCTCATCTAAAAATAGAAATACATCATCTTTCTTGAGTTAATCTCATCTAATAATAGGCGCAGAAAATCCAATCTTGCCCACACAATCACCTTCACAAACTTGTTGCTTCTCGGGGCTATGACAGTTTAGAATCTCATGGATATAGTCTCATACGTCAGAGTCAAAACACAACTGTTCATCAAAAATGCATGTGTGGTATATCAGATCCAAGAACCACTTACACATTAGTGAGATGAGGAACCTGATTGATAGGGATTGGTCCAGGGATAAAGTCTTTCCCCAAAGATTATCCGCTATGTATCTATATGTGTCCACACTAATTCCTATGGGATCTGCCATATTCATCATATGTGTGGGGCTGGATAATGCAACTTTTTGTGGATGCTCTTCTCAACTATCCTTTGAATAGGAATACTTAGAATACACATTTAAAGACTAATGCTCACCGTATTATGATCTCATCATAATTTAATAAGTAGTTATATGTATTCTTGAACTTCAATTATAAAGAATTGCAGATGAATTATAAAAAATATTTTAACAATGGAAATGGAACAAGAAATTGAATGTGAGTTTTGATCACATGCAATAGATATTTCCAATAAAATTCTATTCTTGAAGGAAACGACCAATACCCAGGTCATGGAAAACTCTCATCATAAATCATAGATCCAAGATCCAAGCTTTAGTTATGATTAGTATTTCCATTATTCATTCTCTTTGAAATAATAAATTTAATATTAATTTGTCTCTCCTACAAGGTCCTATAAATAGGTGAGTCCTGTAATGGATTATTTGGTGGTTTTTTGAATTGAGTTTTTTCTCAAAAGTTTCTGTCATTGAGAGGGAACATTCCTTAAATGTGCTTTTGCCAAATGTGGACACCTAGCATCCACTCACTTTGCTGTAGTAGCACACTTCTGCTCGCATGCTTCTGTTTGAGCCATTACCTGCCCAACTGCTCATATATTTCTTGCATGGCTGCTTGAACTATCACCCATGCCCCACACATAACATGCACAATCTGATAATTATGACACCATCTGTTGCACACACCATCTGCCAATCCTCATAGGTGCCATCCACTGCTCATGTTGCCATCAGCAATTTACACCACCTTCCTTTAATTGCATCTTCTATCATTTAATTTATAGGAATCTATGCTTAGGCTTCCAAAGAACACCATCTTCTGTGCTTAGTCAATCCAAAGCATAATTTTCTGAAACACCCTACTGCACCACACTAGCACAACACAAAAAGATAAACCAATTGTTTGATTTTATTTACAAATGATCTTCAAATAATAATACAGAAACAAAATTAAATGAGTATCAGCTAAATAGTAAAATCATGTAAACAAAAATCAGATGAGTTCAATAAGGTAATTTGTGGTGGGTATAAAGTCAAGTTAATCAAATGGGATCAACATGAAAATATCACCACCCATGGTTTTTTAGAAACTGGACGTTAAAAGTGTATGAGATACAATGGATGGGACCAAAAAAATAAAATAATTTCATGTCGATGCATGTAGAGTTAGTTAAATGTTATGCATTTTTATTCTGGAAAATTTATTGTCACACTCATTTGCACCAAGGGAAAATATTTGAATACAAGAGGTCAGCTTCTCTAATTTTGCATACCACCTCTCCTATTTTAATATTATTTTCTCCATCTCATCTCTTTATTACCCCATTTGATCTCAATCTATTTCACATATGTTGTTATCTATTGCGTCCAACTCAAGACATCCTAGAGGAAACTTAGATCTAAAATTTTTATAGAACTCGTGGAAAATCCAAAAATAATAACACATATGGATATTTTCTTGCAATGCAAATCTTTCCTCATTTCTGCAGAATGTGCAGTGCATCTTCGTCGAGGAAACTTTGTCCTCTATAGGCATATGTTCAACATTTGGCTTCCTATTTGAATCCTATTCCCTACCTGGGTACTTGACATTCAAAACTATAAACAGATAACCAGTGAACAATGAGGGCAAAAGAGAGTGGTGTGGATTTAATCTTACTTTTTAAAGATTAATGGTAGCAGTTACTCATGAAGTGAGCTGGCAAAAAAATGGACAAAAGAAACTGTTTTAGGAATTCCTTATCTTGTTTCTTCCTTGACCTTGGAATTTCTTCCAAAAGTCTTATTGTAAAGGTGCTTTGAAAAAAGTAATTTCTACACTATAGATGTAAATACCACATGTTTAATGGATAAGAATAATCTTTATGTGATTAGTTCTCTAAAATATTTTCCCAGATATTGTTCTCCCATCTCTCTTATAATCTTTCTTTATGTAACACGATGCGGCCGGGATCCATCGGCACGTGGTACAACAGAAGGGAAATGAGAATTTTGATCAAAGATGCAAGAAAGACAATTAGATGTTTGCGTAAAGTCAATGCATTAATATTCAGAAGCACTAACAGAGTTAAACGACCAATTAAAATGACGGAGTTTGATCAATCGAGTCAGACTTCCCAATGTCCCTTTGGACCAATTAGACGATTAAGTAATGAGAGGTATTGTTATTACCCTATGGCGTCCAAACCCCTACTAATAAGGACTAGATGTATCACAATGAATTAACCTAACTCTCTCAATTTCGAGTGGTTAATCCAATTACAGCGCAATGAATTCAAAGGCAATTGGAACACATGTCAACGGCACTGAAAGAAGTAACTTTAATTGCGAACGAAGGGGAATGATAGAATCTGTATGGGCGAAGCCCGTCGTCCGTAGTAGTTGAAGAAGATCTCGACGTGTTGACTAGACCATCGTCATGTCTGGCCTCAACGGGGATGAGCGTTTGCGGTGCAGTGTGCACTATCGGTACACAGAGGTGCACTGGCGATGCACATAAGGACGCACATGTTATGGCGTGGTGCGCTGGTGAGCGCACATGTACGCGCTGACGGCACACAGAGGGGTACACCTGTTGACAGCTATTGCGGGTGGTGAGGCGCGCTGGGTTGCGCACATGGACATCGAAGGGTGCGAGTGCACTGGTAGTGAGGCGCGCACGATGCCTGCTGGGGACGCACTGAAAGACGCACGCGTTGATGGCTCTAGCGGCGGGTACGGCACATCGGAGATGCACACATTAGCGCGGAAGGCGCGGGCGCACTGGTGGGCACACACGCGCTTGAGGGCAGGTGCGGCGTGCTTGGCTGGTGCGCACGGGCACTGATGGCTGCGGTGAGATGGCGGGCATGCTGGATGTGCGAGGCGAGCATGACCAACATATAAGAATATGGCACTGATGGGCGGGCAGGGGTAATCATACCATGGAGAGTATACGAGGGGTAGGGCGGTAGTGGAGATGGTAAGATGTCAACGGTGTCAGTGCCGGTATCGACGACAACAGTGGTAGAAGCATATATGGTGGAAGTGGCAACAATGCCAGTAGCAGCTCCAAAAACAACCCAAAAAGCGGAGTCTTGACACTTCTCGATCCAGACCCAATTCATGAAACAAACCTTCTTGATGCAGATCTTCAAGAATGGCTATGGGACGCAGCGGCGACGGTTCCTCCACGGAATTTTCGACGTGGGCAGGACGTCATGGAAGGCAATTCCCACAATCTACTCTAGTCTAGAAAAAGATAAAATCCAAGAGAAGGAAGGAGGAAGCCAATGGTGAAAACACTTTTCAAATTCAATCAACTCCAAGGCTTTCCTTGGGCATGCCTCCCTTTATATAGTGTACGGGGTATGCCCAATTGGGCCAAATGGGAAGGAACCACCTTGTGATGAGCAGCGTTCCCTTAACAAATGTAAAGGAAAAACATACATATTGGATGAGGCCCAAACACAAAGGCCTGTCCACAATTCGAATGAAAATACATGACAGAAAATACAATGAAAATAAAATGGACACGACCTGTTGTCAGGCCGTATACTTGAAAATAGGGTCGTGGACGTCGGCTCTGGCTGCTCGAGATGGTTTCTGGCGTCCTTCAATATCGTTGGCGAGATGGTCCTCCATCATTTCTTGTCTCTCAAATTTTTATGTGACTGACTAGGAATAATCTTTTTCAAATTTTTTTGTTATAGGTTTATTTACGATCCTATAGCAGCCATATCGGGCAGAGGATAAATACCATCTCAAATTGGAGATTTGTTGGGGGATGGAATTATCAGCAATGGTGGAGGGAGACCAATCATAATGGGCTCATCATCCCCATTCTTAATGCCCACAACTTTAAGGCCAAGTAGACATTTTGGGTCAACTAGATGAAGGTCCTCCTTGACCCTAAAGGGTTATTCAAGACTATTTAGAGGGGAAGGTGTGTTTATGAACCATAAGTTAGGGTTAAAATTTTGTTGTAGGCTTATGGTTTATGCAACAATATTGAAAATTTTCTTATGAGTACTGGGTGAGCAAGGGTCTCATCCACATAAAGTATTGAATAAGTGAATTTTATCTTTGATTCCTATTTTTTACGATTTTATATTGATTTTAGGAAAAAAATCAAATTTAACGAGAGAAAACTAGTGAAAAGTAATTTAAAATAAATTTAGAAAGGTTACAAAACCTTAATTCTATTTAATCTAATATATTCAAATTCCATATAACAATTTTGGGAACTTTTATAGAAATTAATAATAGAAAATACTAATTAATTCCAATTTAAAGACCTAGTCTGTCGCTTTGGCATCTTTGTGTGATGGTTGACAGAGATGAACATGAGTGGTGTGGAGCAGATGAAAAGGATACCATGCTGGTCATGATGGAGATGATGACACAGATGTGCAGATAAGCAGAGGAGCATGGGCGAATGATGAAAATTTAACCGTTGCCGGTGCGACAGAGAGGGAAATGGATACATGCGTAAAAGTGACGGAGCTGGAGTTGGCATGTGTGATATTGGAAACCTAGGATATCATCAATGATAGCCTAGGAAAAGGATGAAGATGTGAATTGGAAAAAGAGAAAGATCACACTAACCTTGTTGTCATGTGCCTAGTGGGCCGAGTGGTACTTTTTCTGTGTGTGCATTGATATGAACATCACTCATTCAATCATTCACTCTTGGAATACAAGAATGGACCCAAACAAGATTTTTAAATAGCAAATCACTATCCTAATCGCACTTTAGAACAAAACCCTAGGGGGCCTTTTTTATAATCATGTGGAGTTATCTTTATAGGTTCAAGATGGTGGACAGATAGAGGGGTGAATGTGGAACTACCCACAAAATTCAGCCCAAATGTTCTTTGGGATCTGTATGGAGCGATCAAATCCATTTGATTTTCTCTCCTTCAATTTTCTCTCTCTTCAGACTTGTATGGTGGATTGCCCGCATGGGGCCAACTCCTACGAGAAAAATCAATTAATTCATTGAAATATTTGACTAAATTAAAAATTATATTTTAGAGTATTTTTTCTATGAATTCAAATTTGGAAAACACCATAAAATACGAGAAAATATAGAAAATAATAATATCATACTTAAAATATAATAAACCCTTAAAATGATTAAGAAAATCCATTAACAAATTGTGACTTGTAAAATGATTTTATTCATAAATAATATTAAAATACCTTAAAATAAAAAAATTGGAAATTTATTATAAAAGTGAAATAAATCATTTTTAAGATTCAATAACATGGATTTATGATAATTTCAATGATAATAAACACATCAAGGAGATGAAATACTAAAAAGGTTGGCTTATTATTTGTGATTATCATGTGTCAAAGAACAAGGACATGAAATCCCTCTCTGTCATCCTTAGAGCTATTTCCATGGAAATTCAAGGGAAACTTGATAAACTCAAATCAGGGTAACATTTCTGTCATCCTCGAATGATTCATTAAAACAACATCTGATAGCTAACAGAGTAACACTGATTTAGTTGGGGTATTCTATAACATCCAATGATGTCAATAAAAGTTGAATTTATACTTGATTCATATGAACTATTTTTAAAGTTACATTTGGATTATTCACCCTATATGGTTAAAATGAGAAAATTATATATATTTTTTATTTATTCTGTTGATTTCTGAGGATAACCCCCGTGGCGTCTTAGAGTTAAATGGAATGTTCTCACCTCTTCTTGCAGTTTTACTTGAAAGACATGACTTCAGTTGAATCAAATGATGAATTTAGGATGGAATGGGAAAAAAAGAGAAGCCGAAATCACTTCCTGGACCAGAACATGAAACTTAAGCCATGGCTCAGATCATAAAACAGGCCCAATACCCAATAAGTTAATTCCTCAAGGCTAAGTAAGCCTTATTTGAGAACGAGGTCAAATAAAAGCAACAATATTGTAACTTACCCCCAATTCATTTCTAGAAAGTCTATTTTTAGTTTTAACCATCAACCACAATGATGCATGATTGAAATGAAGATATCCTAGCCCTCCAATTAATGAACTGAATCCAAAGGTCAGATGGTTAGGGCACTTCTTTTTAAGTTAGTTTTTCTCTCTTTATATAATAAATTAGAGTTTTATTCTCATTCAGTTATACGTTGCTAGTGCCTCAGATTGCTTTGATTCACTGCTGTTCTAAAAAGTGTGAGGCAGAAAGGGAGTTCAATTTTTATCAAGATTGTTGCAGAAAAAAACACCACTTGGCTCAAGGGTGAGGTGACAATAAGGTTTGTGTGCTCTCCCATCTTTTTCATCTGATTTTCCTCACTATTTCCTGTAGATATAAATTTCAGAGAATATCCTAGATGTCAATAGTTCCAACACCGGTGACAACAAGGTTTGTGTGCTCCCTATCTTTTTCATCTGATTTTCCTCATTACTTCCCGTGGATATACATTTCAGAGAATATCCTAGATGTCAATAGTTCCAACACCGATGCTCGCTTGGAACACAACTCTAGTTGCTGGTGTTAGGCCCCTAACAAGGCGACATTCCCTGCCTAGAGGCCTGCGTGTTTATTGGGAGGGCGTGTTCGCGTCAGAGACTCACGATATTTAACGACTGAGTCATCTATGGGTAGCGATGCCCAAACCTGTATGTGGTGATACACTACAGACGGTGCGCGTGCCCGTTCATGCCCAAGGCGGGACGGATCAGGTGAAGTCCGCGCGTGCTTAGCGCGCGGGCCGACAGGTGTGAGCATGCGAGTGCCAAGCGCCATGTGCCAGCGCCAAGCGCCATGCGTGGGTGCCAATGCTGCATGTGAGTGCCAAACACCGCGCGGGAGTGGGAAGTGCCACACGCGGGCGTGCGACGTGCAAGCCGGGCGGCGTGCTGCAGGTGCAGTGCGCAGACTTGTGCGGGGTGCCACGCAGAGGCCGCGCGGGCAGTGCGCGCATTGCGTGTGTGGGGCGCGGGGTAGAGAGACATCCCACCAGGAGACTAAGGCATGTGGTGCATTGAGAATGTCGAGGTGGCATAGGGGGCACGTAGCGCTCCTACGGGTAGTGTTGGGTGCACGAAGCCCAGCTTGAGGTGTCAAATGTGGCGGCATCGCGCAGACTGCGTGCGAAGGTGTCACCGCGGGTGCTGGTTGCGTGTGTGATGGTCAAGGTAGGGGTGGCGTGTGTGATCGCCATGCCCTCGGGCGCACGGCGCTCGGCCCGGGGGCACATGTGTAGCGGCAGAGCGGGCGCGTGCGCGCAGAGCGGCAGCCTCGAGGCGGAGAGGCGACACTACATTGGCGCGATGCACCTCGTTTTGTTTTTTGTATCGCCCCTCGTCTTCCCCCATGTAATCATCCCCACTACGATGTAACCAATCATGATATGAATGCAATGACCCTATTTCCTGACGGGGCTGCGCCCCCACCATCTCCTCTAACCCCTTATATGCGATCCTAAGCAATTACAAAGACTTTCGCTGCAAGAGATCAAGGCTGCTCAGTGTTTTGCTCCGAGCACTGAGGCTGTTACACGTCAGATTCGAGCAAGAGACCTAGCTCGGGATTTGACCGTGTGACAGTTGGTGATAGACTCAGTAGTTAGCTAATTGACTGGTCATAATCAGCACAATGACTAACTTGATGGGACTAACTCAACAACAATCGAGTCAACCCCGTTGGCCGTAGCCAACTGGTTGTGCACGGATTTGACTTGTAGAATGAACACACATGAATGAGAGAGCCTGCTCTATGTGTGCGTTGATGGTGTTGACATGCCTGCCACTCACCTTGACTGCATAGAGCAGTGAGATCTCTGCCCTCAAAATTGAATGGAATTTACTCTCTTCCCTCAAAATTCCTATTGTATATATCTTAGGAATATGATCAATTAAAATAAAAATATTTATTTATTTAAGATATTTAAATCTGTGTTAATTAGTTCCATTTTTATTAAATGAATCTAATTCTTAGAAGATTTTAAATATCCCAAAAACAATGAAACAACTCCTGAAATACATATAATTGAAAGTTGTATCTCATTACCTACTCCATCAAGATTTGATTCTTGCATTGTAATAACTAAGGAAAATTTATAAGTATTATTGCACTTTAAAATAACATATTTAACCTGAACACTGGTTTATCAAATGTGAGGTGGACATATGTGGGGTGTCTGTGATTGGCAAACACACAGACAAGGAATGTCCCTTCCTTTGGTGGGGGTAACATCAAGGAAAAATGATGGGAATGGAAGTCGAGAGGAAACTGTAGGGAAACTTTTGAGAAAAAAACTCAATTATGGAAAAAACCAAATAATCCATTGCAAAAATGGAGTATTTATAGGGCATTGGAGGAGAAATAAAATGACTATAGTCAACATGTTTTGCGAGAATTTTCAGCAGGTATATGAAGAAAGCCATTCCTGGATACATCTCTGAAGTCACGAAAATCCTTAGGCACATCAAAGTAACCTTGATGCTGGACTCGTCTACAACAAATTCTGATCAAATATGACAATTCTGATCATGCTAATAAAGTGGAATATGAGAAGAACAATTCAAGAATATATTCCAGTTAATCAAAATTCTTATTATACTGGTCGAAGTGATTATGTTATAGAAAATAATCTATTTGATCCAATTTTTGAAAATACCGTTTGGCATTATTGGATAAATTTAAGAATCACATAGAATACAATATTTTTCTTTTGGTAGAATCATCATAAACTTTTGGGTATAAATTTTGAACTACTTACTCAATGAATTTATCTAGTAAACACTTCATATTCCAGATAATTTGTATGCTATATATAATGGTTTAACTAAGGATTGGGTTTTATGGCCCTTATTGAGGCAAAATTAAACAGTTCTCACAATAAAGACGTAAAATACAATAATAATGTCACATAAATCTGATGATCAAATCACTTGTGCATGCGTAGGATCTTCAATTTCTGAGTTTCTTGAGTGAGACATGTTGAGTTGGTCAAATGCGCAGCTACTAGACATATTCATGAAATCCCCATTATGTCGAATATCCTCCTCCATATTGATGATCCATGTTGTCAATCTATCCTCATTGTTACGCTGATCCCTATGCATCAAGAGCGGAGGGGGGCCAAAGGGAGAAGAAAGATAGACACTTGAAGGATTCTACCCCTTGTGAATTTCTTTTAAGAACCTAACCTATTTATAATTAACAAGTTTTTTAATAAAATCTCTTTACTTTAAGTACATCCTCGGATGTCCAAAATACAATTTGTGTGAGCCTCAAGGCTCATGCATCAGTGTAGTTAATTATTGTATCATTAACTATGATGACTTGGGATTTACTAGCCAAACCAATAAATTATTATATGAAAATATAGAATAATTGATCAATGAATTATTGAACCTGTTCATTAGGTTGAGTTTATCTCTATGGGGTTCCATGATACACCTCATTATCGTTAAGATACAAAGGATTTGATCTCTATGTAATAACTCTGTAATGTAACCTTTGTATCATTATTCACGCTGTACAAATAAATTCACGAGTACTAGCTTTCAGGTGCAACCTTTTTTCCGTTCTGGAGTAAATTAAGTTTTCACAAAATTAGATAAACAATTCATCAGCTATGATTATTTAATTATCGGATAAAACTAAATATTCAGAATGGTTAAACATTTTGAACAGAAAAAATATTGTCGGTATAAATTCCTCTATATGACAGTAGAATTCATTTTGTGAATACTTAATACACCCCAGATATCTGAAATTCTACATATAATGGTTCTAGTATTTATAATGTAGACTAATCTATTTGAGACCATTTTAGAAAGTAAAATCTTTGTCCATAATTTTTCATTTGCCATTATTTGATAAATTTTAAAAATCATTGAGAAGGCATTGTTCTTGCGGTTTTACACCACCAACATATGTTTGGGTATAAATTATGAAATTGATGATTAATTGAGTGATCCTCCACTAAAATTTAAATCTTATTTATTTAATCTAAGCTTTGTGTTTTTTCATAAGAAAAATGGAATGAAATTAAAAATGAAGAAACTCACTAAATTTGAAGTTGGCGAAATAGATAATAATGTATAGATGCCCGTTTCCTGCTACCCACCAATGTCGAGCCCAATATCAAAAGAATGAAGCAATTGAGTTTTTTATTCACTTAATAAATGCACGTCTGAATTTCTTATATTGTGATCCAAAATTAGCTTAATCTGAGGGCATCACCTCCTTCTCTCACCTTATTCTTTGATTAGATAGACAAATCATCTCATGTTTCCAGATTTTCATGTTTGATGATCTGAATGCCATGTTGTGATTGGGCGTGGATTTTTGTGCATGTTCTCCTTATTCGTTATCCAAAAAAATTTATCTAAAATAAATAAAGTACTATTAAACCATGTATGTCGTGATGTGAGTGACTATGCGTCACGTGATCTGCTTTTAATCCTGTGGGTAAATGACATATGCCCACGTGGTTGCCACACTTCAGTCCTATATATTATGATTTAAATATCATGAAATGTTTGTTTCACCATGTGTCTTCCATGTTCTATTGCATTGATTCTGTTTTTTTATAGAGAATTTTCTTCCTATTGCCTATATGGTTGGCCATTATGTATTTGCAAACCGTGATGCCATAATGACACATTTTCAATAAATAAATAACATATATTCTGATATATACATACATTAATTGATAACTTTAATACATACGAATATTTTAAAACACCATGAATGCATAAAAATGATAGCACCATTTGAAGGAATACAATTAAACATTTAAACTATGATAGCCTGTATGGACAATCAATTCAATCACTGTGATAATTTGCATGTTATGATTGAATGCCTACGGCCTACCCAAGTATTTGTTTGATAAACACAACTGATACATAGTATTGGTTGATCATTGCTCTCAATTTGGATGATTTTTTTAATGCTTAATAATTTGAATATTCCATCATTATTCCATGTTTTTATATATTATTTTTTAACAGTTTTATATTATAATCCAAGTTTTAGAACCAATGGTATGAAAGATTATTGCAATAATAATTTGTCTGATTTTTTAATATATGGACCTACCTAGAGGATATCAAGATTTGTCATTTTCTAACATCTTTAAAATTATGAATACAATTCATTGATTAAAAAATACCATAGGTCCTGGTTTGAAAATTCTCAAAAGTGATGTGGCACTTTGATTATGAAAAAAATAACCAAGATCATACTTATTCTTCATACACAATTGTGACAACCAAGTTGATTTGATTTCATTTATGACAAAGATATCACTGCGAAGGATGTTAAATAACATTATTTGATGCATTTGATATAAAATTTTAGGTCTATCATGAATTTTTTGGAATCTGTCGGGTGTTTCGTGGGGATGATTGATTATTCAAACTGACAGATGCATCAGAAACACTTTAAAACAAATACAATTGAAATAAAAAGTAAAGGATGATATTATCCTCTTTTGTGAATTTCTTTCCACTCTTGACTTGCAAGTAAGAAGACTCTCTTCTATCTGTTCATCTGTCCAGCCTATAGATGTATCCACGAGGTTGATGTGATGCATTATCTCATCTTGAACTTCTTGAAATCTTATAGAAGATCTAGTGGAACTTATCACCATTAATTTTTACACAATATATAGAGTGTTTTGAGAAGATGAGAAGAAAGGGGCCACCAGGTTTATTTTGCATAGGAACCTAAAATGGGTGCCCCTTTTTTATACTCATGTAAGGAATTTTTAATAGAAGTCATAATAATTCAGGCATATCCATAAATATGTATAGATACTTTGCACGTGATCCTCGAGGCCCATTTACCAGTTTACTTCATAATTTTAATGGTCCGATAACATTTATTTGGCTGCCTGATTAATTAATTATATTGAAATATAAGTTATTTAATTAATGCATAATCAGTTTAACTTAATCCATAGGTTTATTTTTTGGCCCATGTGGTGCTAGGCTACACCTCGTCTAAAAGATACCGAGTTGTGATTGAAATCTCTATGGAACCTTTATCATCATCAAATATTGGAGACCACTTTTAGTACCTTTACTACTCTGGCCAGGGATTCAACACATCTTTCTTCTTGAGCAAATCTCATCTCATACCGAGGGTGGACCATCCCATCTTGACCACTCAATCACCTTTGTGTACTTCTTGCTATGTCCAAGCTAATACTTAAGTTGAATAAGTGATTAGGGACTCATAAGTCCTAGTCAACATATATGTCCATCCACAATATGTCTTTGGTGTCTTAGGTCATAGTACCAATTATATGACTATGACATGAATCTACCTAATTAAGGTTTAGGTATACCAACATTCAGGAATCCATTTGGATAAATTCAGTGAATATATCACTAAAAAACATTTACCTTCTGTCTTTGTATCTCTACAAAAGGGCCATAGGATCAGATATGTTGGATTCGATAATGATTTTCTTTAGATAGTTTGATGTCCTTATTGAGTATCCATCGGATATTTAGAAACTGGTGAGCGATGTACTATGATCTCATCATGATTCACCTAAGCATTCTCACTTCTATGTAGGGAATGACACGTCCGGGACGTGACGCCCCGGACGTGACGGGACGTGACGCCCCGGACGTGACGGGATGGATGACGATCCGTGACGAACGGTGACGTGACGAAATGTTCGTCACATCACCGTCACGTCACGCATCCGAGGATTTTGAAAAAACCATCACATACCCATCACACGTCCATGCATCCTCATTCCGTCACGCCACCGTCACGGTGACGGCGTCACCGTCACTGGTGATGGAAATTACTACAGAGACAAGCTTCTCTTCCTCCAGGTCCGTCTTCTCTTCCTCTTCTCTTCGATCTGATCGATCGCCATCGCCAACGATCTTCCGTGTTCTTCTCAGGAGCTTCTCTACGCCGACTGTATCTCCGCCAACGAGTACCATGCCACGAAGCAGCTGCTGCTCCGGAGACTCACCGCGCAGGGCGCGGAAGTCGATTGTAGGGACATGATCGTCCGCCCGCGTGATCAGACTGCAGAGGAGTGGTCGGAGATTGATCTTCGCGATCGGATATTGTGTAAGGAGTTCAAGAAGGATCAGATGATGGTCGGAGATCGATCTTCGCGATCGATCGTCACATACCCACGCCACGCGCTGTCTCCTTCAAGAAGAAGTTCAAGGACCACATCGCCTCGAATCTGTTCGATGAAAAATCCAGGAGCTGCTTTGCATACAACCCCTTCTGACTATTAAGTCAGAAGGAGTTCTGAGTAAGGTCTACTAAGTTGTATTAAAATTCCGTCACGGACGTTATCCGTGACGGACTTTTCATCACGTCACGCGTCTGGACTACCCGTCACCGTCACGTCACCGTCACCGTCACCGTCACAGCTCATCTGGTTCGTCACCGTCACCGTCACGTCATCCGTCACAAGTCCGTCACGGTGACGCGTTACGTGACGGATGACGTTTGGCGATCCCTACAGTTCTATGTCTTTCCCCACCATCTCATTCTATCACCCTCTATTCACATCTTCATCCGTCTCATTCTTTTATTTATTAGAGGTTGGGTTCACTCTAATCACAACCTCTAATATAATATTATTCATATGAGTTGTCTTGCTCTCATTAAATATTGATTATTACCTTCTTACCTTGTCGTTTCCCTCATCTCGCTATCCTTTACTTTATATGGACTACCTCTGATGCCGTTCATCACTCTTTAAATAGAAATAAATCCTTACTTATCATTCCTTTTAGAGACGACTCATTACTAAAAATACCGACCCATGTGTAATCGTTTGATATGTTGAATACAAAGATCTCTCTCGCCCTCCTCTTTTCTCCTATTCTCCCTTATTTTTCTTCTTGAATTCTCCATGAATCCTTTCAACGCCAGCCTCCATAATCTCATATCTTTTTCCGCTTCAAAGGTTACATTTCCTTGGATCTGTCGTCAAATTCATATCGGAAGCCTTCACGTCTTATTAATATTAACCACTTTACAGACACCGGTCAAGATACTTTTACTTGGGCTTGAGCCAAAACAATCATCCCTCTTCAATCATTCAAAGCATGGATACGGTATCCTCCTTCCTTCTTCTTCTCCACGGTGAAAGGCAGGTAAGTTCCAAGAAGCACGTCCCAAGTGGCAAGGAAGTGGATAGAATAGTTGAACTTGAGGCCATGAAGCTGGTGATGAAGGCCGTGGAAGGCGACGTTGTTGAGAAAGTACCGGTGAAAAGGATTGACGCCGGGGAACCATCTTGAGCAGTGATCATCCACAACTTTCACAGCCAGCACGCAGAAGAAAACAGCTGAAGTCGTCTTCGACATGCCAGAGAGCTCTACGCTTACAACGCTGCCGAGGAGCTGCCCCATGAAGGCGTCGACGAGGTTGAGATATTGCGCGCCGTAGGCGTAAGGCACTAACTGATAATGGTGCATGGCGTGGACGTGTTTGAAGAGGAAGTGGTTCTCGTGTGTCAGCCTGTGCCAGAAGTATTCCCAAGCGTCGATAACAAGCAGAGCTATCGCTATCTGCCCTGTGATTTGCACGAAACCGCCTCTTGTTTTTCTTTCTCCCCTGAGGATCTGGGATTGGAGTAACGAACGAAACTCTGTTAAGGTTTCCAGCAGGTCATCCATCTAAGTAAACCGAGAAGTAGAAGATGGCGAGAAATGAACAAACTTCACGAAGGGAAAGACCAAGACGTAGAAGATTGAGAAAATGAATATAATTTACGAAGTGAAATACCGAGAAGTAGAAGATCGCGAGAATTGAACAAAATTCACATAGGGAAATACCGAGACGTAGAAGATGGCGAGAAATGAACAAACTTCGCAAAGTGAAATACAGAGAAGTAGAAGATGGCGAGAAATGAACAAAATTCACAAAGTGAATTACCGAGACGTAGAAGATTGAGAGAAATGAATAAAATTCACAAAGTAAAATACAGAGAAGTAGAAGATGGCGAGAAATGAACAAAATTCACAAAGAAAAATACAGAGAAGTAGAAGATGACGAGAAATGAACAAAATTCACAAAGAAAAATACAGAGAAGTAGAAGATGGCGAGAAATGAACAAACTTCACAAAAGGGAAATACCGAGAAGTAGAAGATTGCGAGGACCATCTGCATAGCCTGGTTAGCCAATACCCCACGCAAGACTTCTTTGGGAGGAACGATGTTCTGTTCCTCTTCCTCCTCTTCAGTGAACAACCTGTACTCCTTCGAGTCCACCATTATGTGGTAAATTCCAGAGGTGATCCAGTAGACGAGAACAGGCAAGAACGTCGGCAGCAATTCCTCCATTGTTACCGGTTCTCGATGAAGCCTTCTCCTGGAATACTTGAGCCCCAACTGAATGCAGGCATATCCTTATATTTCATCAAAGAGACGCGGGGTTGTCTTTAATGAAGCGATTTATCAGGTCAAGAGAGTGGGTGCCTACTGTCATTGAATAAGAGAGAACCCATTTAATTAACGCTGTTCTTAAGCACAGTATACTAATAAAGAACCAATAAACCTTAGAAAAATGTGGATGATGGCCAGAATAAATGTTGATCCGTCGGCATTACCCAAAAAAATCTGACAGTCCTACCACCTTGAAAGATGAGAGGGGCATGAAACAAAAATAATGTATTTTGAATGGACGTCCGTGTTTGAGGAAAACTTGCCTTTGGCGTTGACAAATCATACTTTTTAAAAATGTTTTAGATGAACAATGTCATTATCGTAGGCATTTATTGTTTTCCTACCCAATGAGAAGAGAAACCAATTTCACCGTCATTTGAACAAATGCGAAGTGAGAAACATTCGGAAATTCCAAAGAAATTAATATTATGGCAATCATCGAGAACGTACTAATTTTAATGAGGATTCAATGAATCATATTTGCTCTTATTCAGTAGAAATGATCATATCCTAGATAGCTTACTGTTTTTACGATCAAATTGACTTGGGTTACTCGCCAATTATTCTCAGTGCTGCAACTTGGACGGATGAGACGGGCATTAAACAAAACCCATTGGATTTTGAACGGATGTCCGTGTTTCATGACTACGTGCCATTGGCGTTGACTTATCATTATCGTTTTAAATCAACAATAAGTTGCGAAACTATTCTGAAATTCTTTGAGAAATCAACATTACGGCGATCATTGAGAACGTGCTAATTCAAATGAGGACTAAATAAATCAGATATGGTCTCATTCAGGAGAGACGCAGAGAGTTCGACATATATTGCAGACAATAGTATTTTTACTTTCAAATTGACTGAGGTAATGTATCAAAGTCATGACCACATTTCTGCTATTGGTGTGGTGCATTTGTTTCTTTGAGAGGAGTTCAAAAAGTACTCAACAAAGGTGTCCGCTTTTGGTTGACAACAGGGGAGAGATAGAGGGCAAGAAAATGGGAGGAGCTCGCATCCCTAGGAGTAGGGTTTGATGGTCCCCGTCCAGTCCCAGTTTTTAGCATGAGCTTAAACCTTATCTAAAGTTCAGTATGGTTCTGGTCTGGTCTTGTCTGGTACTGGTCTGGTCTCGGCCCAGTCACGTTGGCTAGTCAAAGATGAAAATTTGGCAAGAATGCTTCATTAAAGGAAAAATGCATTAAGAGGTAATTTATAATGCCCATTTTAGAAAATAAACTCCTTTTAGATGTTGCTTCCTAGCTTGCTTCAGTTTGACGGTGGTATGTGGGCGGCCATGACTGTGTGGGAAGGGGAGGGTGTGGGAGATGGTGGCAACCGTGAGAGGGGAGAAGGCAGACGAGTGCAGTGATTGAATGTAGAGGCGCGTGAGTGTGTGCGGGGGGGGGGGGAGAGAGAGAGAAGAGAGGTGCAAGCAACTATGCATCCGTAGGGCGGGAAGCCGTTGACAATGGAGGAATGGGTAGTGGAGGTTGACCAGAAAACTGATTTTACTATATATTAATTAATAATCAGAAAGCCTGGTTTGGCCTTCAAACCAGATTTAGGCTGACTGATCGTTCCACCTAGGAATGGCAGACTGTTGGTCCCAAATGGCGAACTCTACTTGGGAGTAGGGAAATAAAATCAGAAAATCAGGCAGGAAGCTCGGTGTTCTATGTTTTTATATGAAACCACCTCATAAATAACGGAATGCCATTTGAACCGTGAAGTATAATCGCGATGATGGATATGAAAGTGAAGAGAAGTGAGTGAGAATAGAGACTGAGAAATGGTGAAAGATTGCATTCAAGAAACAAAGAGAATATTGCACCTAAAAATAGCTTTTACTAGTGATTTGGTGATCGCATCTATAATTTGGTCATGACTTGCAATAAATGCGACCTGGATGTTTCATTGAACTACACATTCTATATGCTTTTGTGCATACGTAAAATAAATGGTTTTTGGTGAGATAGATGTCCCATAAGATATCACCCCATAGTATAGGAGTAGGTCTGAATGCTAGATATTGTAAATTTTTTATGATTGTATGATAGTGAATTGCATGATACACATGTTTGACAACTTTATTTCCATTAATGGTTGTATAGCATGACATGGAGTGCTTCCAGGTATACTTCATGGCTATTCATAACATTTCCTTGACATATTGAACTTGATATTGATGAATACCTAAAGGTCAACAATGTAGTTGAATACCCAAAAAATTGTGGGGGCCAAATTTAAAATGGCGAAAGCAATGCCAAGGGAAATAATGACCAGTTGTATGCTCTGAGGATCCAAGCTGAGGACAAGAATATTATTAACAAAAACTAGAAGATAGATAGGGCCTGGAATGAATACCACGAAGAATAAGGTTGAGTTAGTTCGGGCACATTGAAAACCAATAGAAAATTGGAATGAGCCGAGTTTGTGAAACCAATTGTAGGGATCTTGTTTGAGGCCATAGAGGGACTTACGAAGGCAATGCTAGTCATGTGGCCACTTAAAAGGCATGTTTTCAAATGTGGCCCATTATCAGCCAAACTTAAGGTCATTATGGCATTTTAACCCTCTTTTAGTGTGACTTTGATAGTCCAGCTGGTTGCTTCTGTGAGAGAAAAGGGCTGAAGCTCACCACCAGGTGGTGGAAGGTGCCAGCAGCTCCAGTGAAGATCTAGAGGGCTGAAGATCTCATCCTATTGCTTATGGAGTAGGGGAAGCTTGTGGAGGAAGCAAGCTTGTGTTTCTGAAGGGGCACACTGGAGTAAGCAAGGTTTTTCTCAAGTACAGGACATAGAGAGGGGACAGCAAAAGGTTTATCCTAGTTCTTGTGCTCTCCATTACATCTAGAATAGCATTGCTTTTGTGCTTGAATCTATTGGAGATGCTTTACAAGTGATATTAGGATTCCGTGTTCTTTCTCTTGTCCTCTTGGACTTGTTTATCAAATTCTTGGACCTTGTATCATCTCAGTGGACTTCTTTGAATCTCTGGTTGATTTTTGACTGGAATTTGAGCAGCCTTGCTCATCTTGGCATCTATATGGCCATTGTGTTATTGTTGAGGGTGTGAGTTACAAACCCTCCTTGATCTATTCATATATTATGCCCCTTTATTGTTCTCTTCAGGCAAGACACATGTGAATGATGAGTTGAGGATGAAAAACCATCTGGTTGCTGAATTTAAATGGTTTTCATGTAGAAAAGACCTTTGAGACATCTAATTGTTAGATATCCTTATGTGAGTGGCATCCAAATCAAGAGAATGTGAAGGGTATTCGATTTGAGAACTGGAGTAAATGTGTCAAAGCAGTCAACCCCAGGTGTTTGAATGAAACCTTGGGGAATGAGGCGGGCTTTAGAATGATCAAATTGTACCGTCATTTGAAAGTTTGGTGTGAAAAACCCTTTAAATCCAATAAATTTGTTTCCATTATTAGACATGAAAAAGATCACATGTATGATTTTGAAAAGGGTAATTACATTTGAGTAGGATATCATGACACCAGAGTGGGTTGCAAGCACTTTAGACATGGATAGAAGTCTCGAGGGAATGAGAGAGGAAGTAAGAAACAATTGTGGAGAATTTTGTGGTTATGTGGGTGCTGGAAGTAGCATATAAATCTGAAATGGTACAAAAGTGTTTTGGTAGAGTGGAATTGACATATGGGATTTGAGGGATTGGGTAAGCCAAAGGTGGGGAGGGCATCATTGGTTCTGATGGGGATTGAGCTGGACTACATGTGTTGGGTGACATAAGAAGGAAGAGGTCCTTGATAGTTAATGATTGGAGGTGCACCTAAAATGCTTAAAGCAGATGTAGTTAGTGGGTGTGAAAGTAAAAATTGAGAGGTAGAAAAGGAAAAAATTGCTTCAAAAAATAATAAATGAGAAGAAATAAATATATGTTTAGAAGCTAGGGAGTAACACCGGTACATCTTATGATGCATGCTAGAACCCATCACGATACATTGTTTAGAGTGTTGAGTGAGTTTCAAAGCAGCCTACCCCCTGAGATTTGGGAAGCAAAGGAACCCAATTTTTTTGAAAATATTATGATAAGGGGATCAGGACTAGAGTACCTCATATGGAGATTTCCTATGGAGAGTGGGAGGCATGCTTTTGGTTGATGAGATACACTGTTGTGACAGTTGCTTCATTCCAAAACCTTTGATGCATTGATTGGTGGCACATCATGGATAGTACATTCTTGATGATGTTGTTATGTTTCCTATTTAGTAGTGCCATTTTTCTAAGGAGTATGCAGAAAAATGATTTGATGTTGGATGCCTTGGGCACAAAGGCGGCAATTGAGTGGCTGATATTCCAATCCCTTGTCGTACTTAATGGTTTGAATTTTATGATTTAAATGACACTCAAAATATTGTTTAAATTTAATGGATGTGGTGAGGGAAGGCCCCTTTTCCTTCAACAGGTGCCTCTAGGTACACCTGCTATCAACATCAATGAACAATTCATAATACAAGAACTGCAAGTATGAGAGAATAAGAGCCTAGATCACTTAGCTCAGAATGAACAAGCGGTTTTGAAAATTTTTGAGTGGAACCCAAAAGGCAACTGTTCAGCCCTAAGACACAAAAGCAAAAAATGAAAAAAAGTCAAAGATGAGTCACATAGACGCTGCCAAGGCATCTGTATTTAAAATATGAATGCGTGGTTGTCCAAGTGTTGGAGGACAATCCAGTCGAGCACGTCTAGACTCATCATCTGCCACATCTTGGAGCCTGAGTCGGCATGAAGAACCCGAGTTTTTACTACCAGGTTTAAGAAACTGCATTCACATCGTTCTATTTTGTTTTTGTGTTTCCTTTGGTGTTATGGAGGCCCTTCCTGTGTACAGGCCCCATGGAGCGTCGTTTTGGTCTTATCTCATCATCTCCTTTGGTTGTAGGGAGGCCCCCTCGTGCGTGTGTAGGGGCTTCCCCCCATGCGCGCTTTTGTCTCTTTACATGTTTTGATTCACACCCTTAAGAGGGGAAGCCTAGCTTGGCTTATCCCCCTAAAGGACCCTAAAGGGGCCCATTAGTGCACCCATAAGTGCCCCCCTTTGTTTTTACTATAATAGGAGAGGGGAGGGCCATGACGGTTGGAGGTATTTGTTGAAAAAAAAGGAAGAAGAAAAATTGTTATATTATTCCATGGATTTCCAACCACGCTGCCCTAGTGGAAAGGAAGAAGGAGGTTCATAGTTCGGGAAGACTGAGGAGACACTCTCTAGCTTGATTACATTGAGAGGCAACCCATCCTTGTGAAGCCCCACGTATTCTTCATCCCTCTGCCAAGGGACGACGGTACCCTAACGGTGTTCTCGACGTCAGCATTGCGTTGACTGAGGCCTCACCAACTCGGAAAGGTTTCTCAGTTATTCATAGAGATCACCTCCCCTCCTTCCTCGACAACTTGCACCAGCCTGTCTTAAGACAAACCTGATCTGAACCGTACGACATGGTGCACGTTGGCTGCGCCCGGTGCAACCCCAAACTACTGCCCCACCGGGCTTCCTGAACTACTACTCCATGTTCGTTTCATCGGGCTTCGGTGGACAATTGCACCAGACGGTGACCCCCTCTCCGTCCCCGATGAGGTCCTCCAGTTCCTCGGTGTTACACCCTGCAGTGAGCTTTGTTGGGATCCTTCGACTGCCATCCTGCCACACACGGCCCGACCGCGCCGTCTGACTCGAACGACTGGTATGCTCTACTTGACATCGAGGTGTTGGGCCTTCTTGTGGGCTAGTACGCGCTGGTCTGGCGTGAGGTTGTCCTCCGCTCCTTCTACCGCCATCACCGTCTCGTCATCGAACCCCACATTGCATCACCCGACACACGCTCATCTCTCTTGTCAGTGTACATCGACCAATTACGACCTCCCCTCCATCATTTCTGCCCTCCGTACTGTCTCGGCAACGTCCTAAGCCACTAGTGACACACCCATTCTCCGCTCGACCCCATTGATTACTGCCCAAACTTCCCAATCTTCCACGGTGATCATGAATTGCTTGCAACCCCAGGTCTCTTCCGCAGGTCACGTTCATTTTCCCAATTATTTTGAACTATTATTATGTTTTCCAGTGTCGTCCTCTTATGTTCTGCTCCCACGAAAGATTTTATGAATATTATAGGATTAGCCATCATATCGAGTTAGAAATTTCTTTCTTGGTGTCAGAACTGCACACTCTCGGTGACGGTCGGGGCGCTCATAGACGATGATCGTCCTTCACTCCGTTAGCCCTTGAGTTGAACGTACGAGTCATTGGAAGCTTGTCCTTGCCCTGATGCCTCGTGTCATCCTTTGACTTATGCCTCAAATCAACCACATTCCGACATACTTCTCATTGATTTTCAATCGTACACATCATTTGCTATTGTGGATCTCCCGCTCTCATCCGCCCCTTGTGGTGTGACACGAGCTGCTCGATCTTGTCACGTCGTGTTACATCACCAAGTCTGTGATGCCATGATGTTTGTGACACTCAAGTTCTGAGGTGAGCACATGGAGGAGGAAGGTGATCGAGTCTGTAAGAGTGTCAACCTTGAGTAATATATCATCGGTCCTTATCCTTGATACTACATGTGGGAGGATGAAATTCAATAGAGGTATTATTATCAAGTGTAAGTTGAAATAAAGATAAGAGATTATGATTTTGAGAAAACAAATATCATTCCTAAGAGTAATTGACATATACATAAGGGATTATGATTTTGAGAATATAAATGACACTACTAAGAGTAAGATGTTGAACAGAGGTGGGTGAAGAAGTAATGCAAGTAGAGGAGAAACATCAATTTCTTCCATCACAATTAAATTGTTGTTCAGATCCTTGACATGGAGTTTAGCATCTAATAAAGCATGGTTTGTTTATAATACCACTAGGATACAATGTGGGGATAGGATTGGGAGATAGGATTGAGTTAGTACTTGAAGGTGAAACTTGGGTGGAGACATAAACTTGAGCATGCTTTAGATGTGTAATGAAGTCAAGGGTTGGTAGAGATATGGGAGGAACTATTAATTCTTGTGATTGTCCATGCAATCATAGCATCCAACTGCTTTATGACCAACTTTAGGACATATTTGACACTACGAATCCTTGCTATGGAGTGCTAGGATTTGTGGCTCCATGTCTCTCTCTTTCTCTAGATTTGTCTTCCTTTTGACGGTTGAGTCTTTGAACCAGTTCAAGTTGTGTTTGATTTTCTAGTGGGACTGGCTCAACACTTTCATCCACTCTGAAAATCAGTTTGGTCTCTTGAATACAAAACATCACAAAAATTATGTCAAATGGTATCATCATTGTGTTATTATTAAACTTGTCTAAAATACTTGATATTTTTGTCTGAGTTTTGGAAGAAGAACACAATTCAATGTGCATTCATTTACTGAGCACCCAAAAACATCTAGACCCATAGAATAATATGAAATTCTTGACCAAAGTCATAATTTTTTCCTGTACTTGCACATAATTAGGGATCATATTTGTTAGCTCCAACTGGGGAGAGCGCATTTGTTAGCTCCATTATCTTGACTTCAAGCTGTAAGAGATTTCTTGATTAAATGTGACCCATATTGCATCAGCAATATCCCACAAGATAATGGTGGGTAGAACTTTGTCAGTCATTGATGGCAAAATGGTGGCCATGATAAACATTTTCCTATTCCATCATGGTTTTTTTGAATATGAGAACATAGGTGTTACTGGAAGTCGCTCATGATTGAGATGCTTGTCGTTTCCCTGCACCTGGATTTGATGATGCCATAAGGGATGACTTAACTTTTTGTGCTTCAATCCGTGGGAGTTCTTGGGTGATAGGGTACTACAAAAATACATATATCTTTGCTTGTGTGGTCATCGTACAATGGCTTCGACATATCTTTAGTCCTCTTGAGGATTTGATAGGGATATGTAAGTATATATATAGAGAGAGATAGAGAGATAAGGAGAGAGAGATAGGGAGAGAGAGAGAGAGAGAGATAAGGAGAGAGAGAGATAGGGAGAGAGAGAGAGAGAGATAGGGAGAGAGAGAGAGAGAGAGAGAGAGAGAGAGAGAGAGAGAGAGAGAGAGAGAGAGAGAGAGAGAGAGAGAGAGAGAGAGAGAGAGAGAGAGAGTCAAGATGATGGAACATAGAAGAAAGATCAAACTTAAGAGATAAAGATAAGAGAATTCAAAATATTTCCCATCAATTGAAACATACATTTAAGTTGTATTTATGCAAATGGACTTGAAGTCCAGTCTCAAGAGAAACCGATTTGTTGGTTGTATGTACTCTATGAATAAATGTTTTGGATGACATACATGACATGAGGCCTTATGCAGCCATGCTAATGCATCATTATATTTGCTAGTGTGTCATATCTGTGATGTCCTCCAGTGGTGGCTTTTTTGAGTCTGTCACACCTCAAAGGTATATTCGATTGAGAGAAAGTTGGCAATGATATAGTCAACTCCCAACTTGAAGGTTGAGAGAAAGTCGGATATCGATATGTTGATTAAGTGGTGAAGAACGAAAAGTTAAGGCTAAAAATGGTGTTTAAGGCTTCTGGCCTAAGCAACAACATTTATAAGTTTCTTTTAGAGCATTGGATGAATAAGGGCTGAATACATAGAGAAAAAGTATTGAATAAGTCAACTTTAGCTTTAAATTTTATTTTTAAATATTTATTTTAGTAATTTAACCTAAATTAAAAAAAATCAAAAATTTGAAATTAATTCAAAATAAATTTAAAATGATTATAAAATAATTTTCCTAATTATAACTTATTAAATAATTATTAATTTCAAATATAATTTAATCGGTGGAAAAAACTCATTAATTCTTAATAAATACCTTTTTCAGCACTTTGGCAACATTGGGTAACGTAGGATGCTGATATATGCGAGTGGAGTGAATGAAAGAGGCATATCTGCTGATTGTGATTTACATGAGCAGCGAAGGGGGGGCGAGGGATGATATTTTACCATCATTTGTGGGATGGGAATGGAGGCAGATAAGCATTGACGAGCAGCAGAGTTCGAAGTGACTTGTGTTGTGGTGGAAACCTAGGCTATCATTGATGATAACCTAAGAAAAAGCATGAAGACATGAATCACAAAAGGAGAAATATTACACTAATCTTGTCATCAGATTTTGAATGGGCTGAGTGGTGATTTTCTTCATGAGTCTTGATTTGAACACCACTCCTTCAGTCCTTCACGCTTATAATCAAAGAAGAGACCCAAAAGAGATTTTGAACGGGAAAAGCACTATGCTTATCATAAATATGAAAAAATTCAAGGGTAGCTTTTATATAAAGATGTAGTTAAATTTTTTATAATCCAAAAAGGTGAATGGATATAGGAGGGAGAAATAGAATTATTGCCAACATTTTGTTCTCAAATTCAGTGTGGATCATTAGATATTATTTTTTTAATTTGGAGAAATCTAAGCCATCTGATTATCTCTCTCCTCTGATTTGTGTAGTAGATTTTCAGCATTGTAAGAAAATTTTATTTTCCTTATGTATTTAACATCAAAAATTTCCTGAAAAATATTAGAAAATCCATAAAACTGACATTATCATTCTAAATTTTTTGCACTTTTAAAATAAATTTCCATTTTAAATGGAAATTCATTCAAAATGGAAATTTCCATTTAAAATGGCAATTCATTCGAAAAGTGCAATAAATCATTTATTTATTAATAACATGCATGCATGTTCATTTAAATTTTAAAAATAATAATAAATAAATAAATTATTACTAAAGATAATATCATTAAGCGGCATCTTCGATGGCATGGTATAACTTGCTGATGTGATAGTGGACCTGGTCATCCCACTTCATCTAGATTTGTCCCACGTGACAGATTCACGTGACTATATTTTGAATTATATTCTCTGCTAAAGCCATTCTTGATGATGTGGCCCATCATCAATGGAAGTGGCATCTCAACTAAGATGTCTCTTTCAGTTGGGAAGTTTGAGATAGTAGGGAGATGACATTAGCCTTGCTATTTGCATTGAATTTCCAGCACATTTAGAGATCCTTTGGCTCCAATTTGGAGTCAGATGGTGCTCCCTCCTAGGTCATATCTGAAGTCATTACATCAGTGTTTGCTTAATCAAACTCATGGCCAATGTTCCAAGGTCGTATCTGCAATCAATAATATAGTCCTTTCTGCCATCAAAGCTACAATCAACCCACGAATCTTCCCCAAATTCGACATTGCGGTCAACTCAAAGTCAATGCCAAGCTTTCCTCACATGGTCCAACCATAGTCAATGACATTCTTATTCTTTGGTCTCCTCTAGTGGTGTACTTTTTGCGGATGCCAAGGTCCACCATGCTTTAAGTCATGGTCAAATCCATGGTCTAACCAATTAAAACCTCTTGTCAATAAATCTCTAGTGATCCTATGTCCTAGTTGTTTTGATTATCTTGTTATCCCACTATCTGCTCAGTATTTCTGGTTTTATCGATGCATTAATGGTTCCCACCAATCACCTTGTTCATTTATAGATCCCCTTCTGGTTCACCTTTCATCCCTCATATGTTGTTATACCCACTTTGGTTTTATCATGGGTTACCCAGATTTCCTTGCAAGTCTCTTGATCCTATCTGATCCAGGTATCTCAAAAATATTTTAGTTCTAGCACACTTCCATTCTTACAAACATCTCTAGGCTTGGAGGAGTCTCCTAGGTCTTCAAAATTTCCCAAGTCTCTTAGGCCTCTGACCTATGCCCTCGGCATCATCTCTATCATGATTAGACTCACACAAAATTCATGATCGATGTAGAGTAATCCCTTGGTCGAAAATTCATCAATATCAAGATATTTTACAAGGTAAAATCTTGGTTATGGAGCCTTTAAAGGGATGAGAAGAAGCCTTTTAAAGCATTGAAGGATCAAGTGAAATCCACTTCCTGGTAATGGAAGTGATGGCCATGGGTAGAGAACAATAACACTACACCCGACCATCCAATCCCTCTCATGAAGGGAGCAATGGATGTCATTAAAATCGCACCTGTCAATTTTTAGCTTCTAGTGTACTCTTTCTTCGTCAATTCCATGTGTGTATTTCTCATCCAATAAGTGCTTTCCGTTTGATGGGCCACGTTGTCCTCATCAGTACAGTGATAATACACAAATTACGAGTGTAATTCTCTGGCATTTAAATGTTTTTATGCATCAAAATAATTAAATACTTGACATCAAGCTTAAGGGATTTAAATTTAATTTCAGATTGCTATCCTGACCTTTGCAGATTTAGATGAATTTTTTAAAGATTGTCTGACAAATTAGTCCCAAAGAAGAATTTGAGAATGTAGAATGTATTTTTTATAATTTTTTTGGACATATATTCAAAGATATATGAGTTTTCCAAGTCAATATATGTGTGTATATTTATTTATAATATTTTTTGACTTAGAGTTTATTTCAAAAAAATTATCAAACTTTTTTTTGGGTTTAAAATACAACAGCCACGTGTTGTCACTCGATTCATCGAACGACGACCAATGAGACCCGTATGCAATTTTTCAGCTGCGTTAATCATTGAAAAAAGGCACAATTACAGAGGCGCGGAACACAATGCCATAATGCGCCAATCATCAATTGATATGCTGACATTTTTTTGCAGGGGCCGACATGGACCATTGAAAAAAAGGAGCCATTTTTTGAAATAAATGCTAACGAGAATTGATGAAAGCAAAATATAAGAAAATGACAAAAAGTCAAAAGTGTGGCTGTCCACGTGGTGCACACGTAATACTGAAAATCATTAAAAAAGAGGAAAAAGACAAAAAATGCAGATGTTGCATGCGGAAACACGTGCCACATTAGAGAATAATGGGGAATCCTCCCCTTTTTCTTTGAAGTGAATGACACGTGCTAGTGCTTCATTCACTTAAAATGAGAAAAAGGGAACCTTCCATAAAGTGGTGGGACAACATAATGGCACATCATGGAAGAATCAATTAAGAAATGAAAAGTGACTTTTGTATTTTCCCCCTATATTTACATGTGGTAGCATGGAAGCACACTAGTGTGGAAGATGATGCTACAAGGAATCACACCCATTTGGTACTTCAATAGAAGCAAATAAAGATGAGGCATCAGCGCCGATGACTAGGAGATAGAAACAATCAAGGGCTAGGATTTCTCTAAATTCAGAATGTGATATTTGACGATCCATAGGTTTGATTGAGCTGAAATTTTCAGGGTTGCTATGTCTCCCCCTCCTCTTTCCATCCAAACCATCCGATCTATAAATATAGGCCTATATCACTATGAAATTTATCCTTGAACATGTTTCCTACTCATGTGGGTTGATTGAGATATAGTGAGTTTTTGAGATCGATCAAGTGTGTTTTTGGTGTTGTGTGTGTGAAGAAGCATTAGAGAATAGGGGGAGATTTCCACCACTTGGAAATCACTATGATCTAGGCAGAACGTAAGGATCTGTGGTAAGCGCCTGCGCCTTACATTGTTCTTTTCCAACATTGTCAACTTCATAATTCGATCCTACAATCATCTTTTCATTGTCACACCACCTCCTTATGCCCTCATAATCTCATCTATATATCGTCATACCGTTCATGCAATCGATCATCATTGTATCAGACATGCTTAATGGCATTCTACTTTCATTTCCTCTTTTCTTGGCTAATTTCAAGTTTAAATTACTATTTTCAACCTTTGACTCGATATCACTATCTTGCCTATTATCTTTTCGTCTTTCTCTTTTTATATAAATAATGATTATAGTAAGAAAATTGAATCCTTAATCATTGTTCCCTGTGGAGACAATCTGTACTCATCAATAACTAAATATTCCTAAGTTCTGGTATATATTTAGTGAATGATCCTAATTAACGATGATGAGTTAAAACCTAAAATTGATATTACCATACAGCTGCTTCCAATTCATACCTAAAAAAGTATATGAAAAGAAAGAAACAAAATAAAATGAGGATTAAGGGTATTTGATATTGTCCTCCAATGTTCTTCCAAAATATCAAACAGTTGAGATCATAACACACGATTTAAATCAGCCAATTAGAATGCAAGCTACTTATAAAGTTAACTCAAACCTAGTCATCCTTTGTTGGGCTGTGGTCCAATCTTTTTTGAAAGTGACAAATTTTGGGCTCTGGTCCAGTCTTTTTTAAAAGTCCCAAATTTTTGGGTTGTGGTCCAATCTTCGTATCTTTATTGGCATAGATTACATGAAAACATGAAAAAGCTAAATCCCGTATGAAAAGGCAAAATTTCTGTATTAAGATTGAATGCAACATCATATTGAATTAAAATGCCACTATTCCCTATCGCTTGTGTGTAAGGTCCACTATTGTTGGTTGTTGAGCCTTATCTCCTGCACACAGGGGGCCATTGATGGGTTCTATTGTGTTGGTGTCTTAGCATTGGGACTACTTGTGCCCCAACGCTAGATGCCCTGTTGTTGGCCTAAGTGTTGTTGTGCTAGTCCTTCGTTTTGCCATCTCTCTCACTCTCTTTTATTTCAATTCATCCTAAAATTGTTAATTTAACCCAATGGACCAATTAATCCATCAATTGTAATTTCCCATTAAAATGATATTAATACAGATATAATGATTCAAAAAAATCCTGAAAGGTGTATGATAGCATGTGCCAAATTGGATTCATCTAGCAGTCCATGTTATAGTCCATGTCATGGATATAGCTATGCTCCATATTGGTTAACTCCCAGCCAAAACCAAGGTCCTAAAGCACAGCAAAACAGCTGACCTACAACACTCTTCTATCACGTTCAAACTTGTGGTCAACATTTGGTTAGAGCTAAGGCATTCTAAGAAATGCATCACTAAGGTTCACGGGCAAGCCACAGCCATGGTCAAAGTTTGAGGTCAACCCTGTGATTCCATGAGTTATATGGTCTTTTGGGTATTTTGTACTCTATTGGTTTCCTAAGCCTCTCTCAGATATTCTTTGATTTTCTTACATCCTTTTTGGGTCTTTTGGTGCTCTCATTGTCTTCCTAGAGCCTATGTATTTTTGTGGACAGAGTAAGATATAGTCAACAGCCATCCACTAACAGTAAGATGGTCCTGGAAGTTCTTGCTATCTGCATTATTTAGGTAGTTTCTGAAACTTTGACAATTTATCAATTAGATAACTTTTCATGATGATATATTATTGACAAAATGATCGTCCACCTTATCTTTGGAAATAGTCAACTGACTGCTTAATGAATGGACTGTCTAGAAGCATAAGTTGACCATACAATTCGAATGAGTCTCATTTCTTTATTTTGAAACCAACCAATGATTGTCAACTGTTTGTATATAGGCTAGGCGCAGTGTAAAAGTTGGTTAACATTAAAATATATAGAGGTTTTGGGTAATTGTGTCTGCGATAAAGCTTCCTGCTATTATTCGACTCATTAAAAATTACCTTCTTATCTTTCAACTGATACCATTAAACAAGATGAATCAGAAAAAATATTACCAAGAACAAACAGAACATGGGACTATCATAAATTTGGTGTTGAAATATATGTTTAGTCTGGGTTGATTTACATAACTATCATATTTGGCATATTTAATATACAAAATAATTATTTATTTTGCGCGTCAT